>NC_069390.1:25330000-26580000 GCF_027475565.1 Acinonyx jubatus | reverse complement strand
AAGAGGAGGGCAGAAGGCAGTATGGAACATTTTAGAATTTCCAGCCTATCCTTCTGATGTCTCAACACCCAGTAACAACAGGTAACACTAATTAGGCTCATAAGAGCAACCTAGTGACTAAGACCAGATTATGGAAGGGGACTTCTTGTGTTTGAGTCCCTGCTTGGCCACCTGCTGGCTGGGTGAGCCTGGGAAGCTTCTTTAACATCCGGACCTCCCAGTTCCCTCATCTGGAAAATGGGAAAGAAGAATGTGTCGCTCACAGGGTTGTGTGAATTGAATGAACTACGACCTGGGGAGTGGCTGGAGCCCTACGCAAGTGTGCGCTCTATTATCTATGTGCTGTTAGATTTCTCGAAGCAATTAAACAAGGAGGGCGCTAGACTCCAGTGGCTCTAATGGCTGGTAGCCCGTGTCAGCAAACCGAAACCTAAGCTAGACTCGACTGTGAATGCACCGGGATCTGAAAAGGTGACCTTTAAAAACCATCAATCGCAAACAGCCCAAGTAGCCTTTCCCAAATGAGGCAAGTGCTTAAGCTATACCCTATCAAATAATGTCCTTACTTTGCTTCCACGTCTGCTCTATAAAAGGCCTTCCCCTAGCGCTTGTCGGTTGACTACTTTCGGTTTGGCGATGCCTGATTGGAGTTGATGTTTGCTCAAATAGACACTTGAAAATTTTGGGGCGCCTGGGTGGCTCCGTCGGTTAAGCGTCCGACTTCGGCTCAGGTCGTGATCTCGCGGTCCATGAGTTTGAGCCCCGCGTCAGGCTCTGTGCTGACCTCTCAGAGCCTGGAGCCTGTTTCAGATTCTGTGTCTCCCTCTCTTTCTGCCCCTCCCCTGTTCATGCTCTGTCTCTCTCTGTCTCAAAAATAAATAAACGTTAAAAAAAAATTAAAAAAGAAAAGAAAATTTTACATATGCCTCAGCTTACCTTTTAATACATTCATTCCGTTAAAATTCTCACAACTCTTTGATGAGGGGGTTACTTATTATGTCCATTTTACAGATGCGGGAACTGAGGCACAGAGAGGTTAAGTAACTTGCCCATGGTCACACAGCTAATAAATGTGAGAACGAGTATTTTAGTCCAGACTGCCTGCCTTCAGAACCTGTCCTCTTAACTACTGTGATCAGCCTCTGGGTGTCCCTGGGGTGGTTGTGTGGGGTCAGAGAGGAAAGAATCATATGCATAGAATATCTATCACGTGTCAGGCATTGTGCTAGAATGCTTACCTGTCTTACCATGGTTATTTTTCATAATAGCCCTGGGAATTAACTATCACTACCCTCTTCTCAGGATGAAGAAACAGAGGTCCCAGGCTTGCTGGGTGTCACCCAGCTGGGAGGTGGCCAAGCCTGGGTTGAACTCGGGCCTGCCCAGGGTTAAAACCGTGCTGTAGACAGAGGAGCTCAGGTCGGCCTGAGCCTCTCTCCTTTTGCTCTGGCCTCAGCACTGCCTTCTGAGGGGACCCTGGCCTCTCTGTTGGCTCAAGATCCCTGGGTCTTATGGCCATTGCAGACATAGTCTGTGTCTCACTGTAGAGTGGAAATTCTGGTACCTCATGGACTTCCTGTACTTAGTATGGCTCTTGGGACAGAGAAGGCACTGAATACATGCATGTACCATGGAAGTAAATTCAAAGACAAGCCACTTGACGTAGGGCTGGAGGCTCCTACCCAATTCTTTCTACTAGATGTAATAGATTCCGTGCTCTTCCTTGAGCTTGCCCTCTTTAACCTGGGCCAGTGTTTCTGTAGTCATATCTTCTCTCCCTCTATCTGCCGCTCTCACCACCCACCCCAACGGGCAGCGTAAGCTGAAAGCATGGCAGCTAAGAAACGACATTTAGGTAAATTCATGGATGATGCCGTTAGCAAGAGAGATTTGCAGGCTGACGGTGAAATGGATGAGTCTTGGATCAGGATTCCTGTCTCTATTCTCCCAGTACTATATTTAGAAAAGAGTCTTTTGGAGAAATTCTACTTTTTAATGCTCTATTGGCTCAAACGTTTAAGAATGAAAAGTGTTCTGTCAGTGAGTGTGTATGACCATAAACACCTGCCACCTGGAAGACATTTAGACGAGGCACGAACTTTGCAGGGCCTCAGTTTCCTCATCTGGAAGTACTTACTATGATTTCTGGTGCAGAGTAAGTTCTCGCCAAATGGTCTCTGGAGAGAAATGCAGATGTTGATCGAGATTGCTGACCTTTGAGCATTACCATATCAAGTAGGATAATGTTGCCCTTCTGCAATGAATAATCATAATCGCTACCATTTATCAGGCCTTTTCTAGGTGCCAAGAACTGTCTAGGCATGCTACATGTATTAAATCACTTATTTCTTACATCATTCCTCCAACACAGGCACCATTATTATTATCAAAAAATTTCTAATGAGGAAATACGCATAGAGTGTTCAAGTAACTTCCCCAATACCACAACAGTAGAACACAAAACAGAATTTGAGCCTAGGCAGATGCTCCAGAGTCTACAAGCTTCACCATCATGCTATGGTTTGTTACCTCTGGAAGAGGCAGAATCTAAGTTGAAGAGATACCAGTTTTCTTAGGTATCCCAGGTTGCTGGCAGGATCCTTGAAAGTAAGGACAAGAGTTGTAAACCTATTGGCCCCTAAAACACCCAGCATGCACTTAAGCACAAGGAAGTGCTCAAGAAATTCTCATTGATTGATTGTGTATTTGCCTTACTTCCTTTTCGGGTATCTTTACCCAGTCCCCTATATCCAACTCACCCTTTAGCTCTTCGTGCTCTCCTGACCAGGAGCCCCAATTCAGTAGACAGCAACAGTGAGGTAGCTCCCCTGATAATCCCACCTTGGCCATGAGCCTCACAGAGGCAATGGGTCTTTGTGTGATTTCCGGCATTGAAGGCACAATGGAGGTTAAACAGAGGCAAAGTCCATGATTGGCAGACGCGTAATGAAAACGAAGACAAGAATCCTGATTTTGTCGTTATAAGGTTAAATATGATAATGTTTATGAAAGAGCTATCACAACTGCATGACTGTGTTTCTCGTCTCACTTTTTTTCTGTAAAGACACTAGTAATCAAACTAAGCAAAGTTGCCATGCTTTGGGTCCGCCTGAATGAATCTAAAGCAATAATGGCTTTTTAAGACCTAGATCTGGGAGGCCCAGCCAAGGAATGTCTTTCTTCCCAAAGGGAGGGTTCTTGAAGACAGAATTTTCTTCTGTTGTTTTCCTACCAAACATCAGTCCCCTACAACATAGACATGAGGGCTTGATTTCTGAAAGAGTTGTTGGGGGTGACAATTTGAGGAATGGGTGACATTGACTCCTAGGGTCAGTCCATGCTGTTGGTTGGGGGGCAGCATGGCGCTATGATGCCACCATTGAAATCTTGGGTGTCAAATGGACCAGTCCCTCCAGCAATGGCTAATTAGCTTGGTTAATCCAGGAACCCCACTAATGGAGGTGAGGCTTTCAGTAGAAAATAAAATCATTCCATCATTAAAGATTTACTCTTCCTACGGGTAGGCTGACACCAGATTTCCTGGGTAAACTTAACTATTTGAACCTCAGTTTCCTTGCCTATCAGTGGGAATGATCACACATGTAGTCCGATAATGTGTGCGACCAGACTGACTTCCACGCCTCCAGATTGAACTCACTTGTGCCAGTTGTCATCCAAAGGCATGTCTTTCGCCAGGACAGGGTGTGAGGATAGAGGATGGAGGGTGAGGAGGGTTGCTAGGGGAACTTTGTGGTTGGATCCATGCCGACCTATCCTCATCAATCAACCAAATCTTATTTCTAAGATGCTGTTGATTATAATATACATCATTGACTTAGATAATCATCGTGGGGAGAAAGCATTATGTTAAATGTGCAGATAGATAGATTATGAACCTTATCCTGATTTCAGAAATATTAAAACGTGAATGTGGTATATATAGTTATTAAATACACACACACACACACACACACACACGACCAGTATTGCCAGGAATATTAAAAAAGAATAAGACCTAGTTGCGTCTCCAACAGAGAATTCATGAGGAAACTCTTAGAGGGAGTATATAATTCCAAGCCAAACTTTGAGTTAGGGGCTGTAGGTCTTCAGAGAGAGAGAGAGAGAGTGGTCAGTAAGGGCTGGAACAGTCAGAAAAAAAAATTCCCGTGGGTCGTGGCATTTGAGCTGGGCCATGAAAATTGGAATGAGCAGCTAAAAATGGTTGCTTATTATGTGCCAAGCACAACAACTGTAGGAGTAGGGGCTGTTATTATCCTCATTTTACAGAAGGGGAAACCGAGGCTCAAAGAGCTTCAGTCATTTGCCCAAGGTCACACAGCTACAAGTAGCAGAGCCAGGATTCAATCCTAGGATTGCCTGACCACTATACTCTGTGATGTCTGGGATGAGCAGAAGGAGAGTTTCTTTCAAACAAGAGGACACCTGCAAATGTGTAGGAGAGGATGAGTAGGGGATCCCCCAACACTGCTCATGGAGGGTTGGCCCTGGAGTTTTGGATCCTGGTTATGGATGGGGAGAGTCCCCGGCCAGTTGAATTTGAGGAGGCCTTGGATCTTGTCTGCTCTTCAGGGGAAAATTTGCGCAGGTCAGCAATGAGACCTGGTCAAAAACTTTGATTTTTCTCTTGTGTGTTTTCCACGTATTTTGCCAGCACCACGCTCTTATTTCTTAGGGAGGTTATTGCTGGGTTTTCTTCTTCCACCAATTGCCAACTAATACTGTTTCCAAATAGCTGCTTCCTTGCAATCTCTTACTACTTCCCACAGTTTAATTCGCCATTAAAAAGGACAAAGGTCCACATTACACTGAAATTTCCTGAGTTTGGTTTTGGTCAGGAGCTCATGTAGAGAAAGAGTCTTGGTTGTAAACACAGAATGGCATAAGAATGTAGGCATTGTGCTTTTTTACAAAAGTTCCGTCTATCACTGTTTTGAATTTTCCGGATTTCTCCCTTTATCACAGAGTTTGTCATCATATCCTAACTGAAATCCAGGGGTTCCTGGTACTTATAAATCTGAGGGGAGAGGCCTCAAATTTAGAAAGCTGACCGGCCTCACCAAAGGCTCACACCAACACTCACTCCTCTACGCCTTGAACTTGCAAACCCGGGGAGGTTCCCGGTGGGAACTTGTCATTCCCCAGGGCGTACGTCTGGGGTCGCTGAGCTATGGGAGTAGACAAGTGTCTTCTTTGGTTCTTGCCTGCATCTCTTTTCATGACATGATGTTTTAACTCCTTGTCGGTGTGTGAAGCCTGGTGGGCAGGATTTAGTTTCATTTTGAGTCAACAGCTGTCCCTTTGGTTCCAAAGAACCAGCGAGATATGGGACTTGGCTGAACATTGTCAGGTGATTCAACAGATAACCAAGGAGCAAAAGCCAGATGAGAAGGTAGCTAAGGAAAAACCAGTACTAGAAGGAGTGGGTAGATGTGGGTACCACTCTCAGTGCTGTCACTTGGTAGCCATTTACTTATCTCCTTGAGCCACAATTTCCTCATCCAAAAGCCCGAGTAAATAAATGTTACTTCCTAGAATTTTGGTGAGGATTAAATGAGATAATGTAATACAAGAAATACTTAGCTCAGTGCCTGGCGTATATTAAATACTTAATAAATGATGGCTGTACTACTACAAACTATTGTTATAATTTTTTATGTTTTTTAAGTTTATTTATTTTGAGAGAGAGAGAGGCAGGGAGGGCAGAGAGAGAGAGAGAGAGAGAGAGAGAGAGAGGGAGAGAGAATCCCAAGCAAACTCTTCACTGTCAGTGTGGAGCCCAGTGCACGGTATGACCTGAACCAAAGTCAAGAGTCAGTTGCTTAACCAACTAAGCCACCCAGGTGGCCCATTATTATTATTATTATTTTCATTACTGCTACTACTACTAAGCTTATCCAAGCCTTAGTCTCCTATCAGTAAAATTAGAATAATATTATCTACTCACTAGACTAATTGAAATAATATAGGTGTATGCATCTGGCACATGGTAGATATTCATCCATCCATCCATCCCTCCATCCATCCATCCTTCCGTCCATTCATTTTCAGTCCCTTATGTGGTATCCATCAAAAGTTTATCAACCTTGGGAGTTAGGAGAAGGCCACTGTATTTGGCAATAGTCCTTAATTATCTGAAATACAGCGATACTTTTATAAGACATTTATTCCCCCACCCAAACTTGTTTTCCTCGGTTCCAATGTGACTTTCTGCGAACAAAAGAAGCTCCAGGAATCCCCACAGCTCGCTGTACCGGGTGGCCAACAGATCTGCCACATGGTCATGGAGCTGCCAGCTGGCCCACGTTACCTCTTTCTATGCGAGCCCTGTGCGTGTAGCACCTTCCTACAGGGGAGAATGGATGGCACCTCCCCTTTGGAGGTGGGGCCTTTTAGCTTTCTGGTTGTATCCACCCCAGGCTAAGGCTACAGCTGTCACTTTGGGCGAGGTCTAGGTGGCACCTCTGCCTTAAGACAGAGGGCAGATTTTGCATGAGGCCTTCTGAAGGAGGAAATTACCAATTGGGGTCAAGCATTCCAGCCACAGCAAGCGGCAAGTTGTGCAATAGGGCAGCAGACATGGCCCCGGTCCTGGTATCTAATGTTGCAAGTAGACTGGGGGGAAGGGGGGAGATGGCCGGGCTGGCTCTGTGCCTGTTCTACTCTGGGCAATTGCTCACCCTCACAGAGGAGGGATCCTGGCCTGGGAGTGTTACCTGACACCCATCTGGCCACTCACTGTTTAACCAAGTTTAAACCAGAACGGAGACTTCGTGCAGGACAGCTTTAGTGTCTGGGCCCTAAGGAGTTCATTTCTCCTGCCCAGAGGTAGGTGGAGTTGACTTCAGCTCAGGCCAAACAATATTCAGGAGGAGTGCTGCTCTTTCGGGAATGCTTGCAACTGACAAACTGGTTTAAGGTGATGGACATTAAAGGCAAGCCAAGATAGGCCTGGAGATGAGATCTGAAAATTGCTGACAATTAGTGGCTAAAGAGGGCACCTGCAGGTGGAATCTGTAGTTGAGAACTCTCTAGACTGCAGCCAAGTACACACAGGGAAAAGTGTATTCTGCAGGGACAGAGTTCTGACAAATGCAAGTAGAGAAACAGGCACAATTTCAAGTTCAGCTATGTAAACCTGAGCAAACACACACACACACACACACACACACACACACACACACACACACAGAGGCCATTAGTGCTACCACATATACTCCCGTCTCTCCCTCATGCACAGAGCCCACATAAACCTAGATACCACTCCCAGCCCCTCTCCCCCCCATATCTACCATGCCCCCTAATATCCCATCCTCCCCATAGACCAACCACACACATCACAGATTCCCCCCCACCCCACGCCATGCACACATTATACCCACAGCCATCAGATAAACACAGCCTCCTTAGGAAGCTGATTAATAAAACTATTTTATCTTTAATTACACTTGGCTGATAATAATGTCCTCAGAGCCTGCACGGTTAGATTGGCTCAGATTGTAACATCCAGATTAGGGTTGAACTCCCTTTGAACTCTGGCCACACTGCTGGTCTCTCCAGCTCAGAGGCTAGAAATGGCTTCAGCTGGATTCGCCCCATGGAACTAGGAGGGTAAGTAGAATTCCAGCTCTCCTCGGTTCTCTTTTCTTTCCGACGCTGTGCAGATGATATCTCTGAAAACACATGGCCAAGACTAGGAGGAAGGCCCAAATCAAGTTACTGCCTCCAGTTCACCACTGTGTAGACCCCTGGTGGGTCTACTTTCAAAGGAATGTCAGTCTCAGACTCCATGGAGGAAGTTGCCCTGAATGCTGTCTGGAAGACCTGACACTTGAAAATAAACAGTTTAATTCCTGGATCTTGGACTCTTGGGGACAGGCTCTGGTGAACCATAATTAACTCTTTAAAGTCTTCACTGTGTCCTGCAAATAGTAAAGTATCTGATTCTTTGTGATGTAACGCTGAATGGAGGCAGCGAGGAGGCCTTTTAGGCTAATTACATGTTGGAATGAGGTTAACAACATGCCAAAGGTTCCTTGCACGGCTCCTCTGACATTGACAAGTCACTTGGTAACACGCTAGGGCTAAAGACAGCGATGGCTTTTAAAGAGGGCGGGGGCTGGAAACTGAGCTAGACAGGCCCCTGATGTCATTCCCCAATCTTGTGTTTCCCCTGGGATGACCTTCCCATCCCTCAATTTCCAGGAGAGAGGAGATCTGGATTTGAACCTGGCATTCAATGCCCTGGGCCTGGACACATGCAGTGACACCTGCAGGGGGCTCATCTCTCTCTTACGAATTTTACAGTAGCTGAATTCAGCCAAGGATGAAAGCCAAAGCCACTATCGAGGGGATGCTTTGGGCTGAGTAGGAGGTATGTCGGTACAAATAAGCAAGGTGTGCATCAGAATGAACAGGAAAATGCCCAGTACACAGGAACGAGTTCCGGTAGCAGCCAACTGAAAGAGCTTAACATCATTATGATCCCATTCTGCAGGGGTGCACACTGGCGTGTCATAATCACACGGGGACACCTGACCACTGCTCCTTTCCCATCCTTCTACTGGGGACCAGCCATTACTTTAGTCACCTGCAGGGCTGTCCCAAAGGACTCCAGCCTAGACTCAAGGGTGTCACACGCTGCTTTGCCAACTCCCCAGCATTCCCTATCTGGATGAAATCGGCTAAAAATGAGTCTTCTGGGGGAGACCGAAGGGAAAACCTAGCTATAAAAGACCGCGGCGCTTCATAAGGAGACTTGTCCTACCCCATAGGAGTGGTGACGGGGGCTGGCTCAGAGGTTAGAAGGTATGAATAGGAGCCTTGAAGTTTCCTTGGCACCTGAAAGCAGATACTCACTTTTCCTCCCTGGAAAAGGAGTCGCTTCCCTGTCTCCCCTGGTGGAAGGCCTGAGGCAAGGTGAGTCCTGCCCTCTGGACGCCGGCCTTCCCGCTCCCACCGGGTCCCTTTCCTCTCCCTGCACACCCAGACACGTAGCACCCACCTTAGCTCACTTGTTCCGCCAGGCTGGGCTGGGCTCAGGTCCTCTGATGTTGTCATCACCCTGTCCAGAGAGGGCCCTGGTTGGGTGGGCCCCTCCTCCTCAGCGAGAGGGACACCGCATGGCTGCCTCCAGGCGGAAGCCGCCTCCTCTGGGTGCCCCAGCCCCACGCAGCCTCCCAGGTGCGGCAGGGTCCCGGGAATGGCGGCCTCAGGTAGACTTCCCACCTCCGCGAAACCCAGGGGTTAGCAGAAGGGTAGGCGGGTTTTGACAGGAGCTACCAAAAGAGAGAGACAGACACCTGAGGAGTGATGCCTGTTTGCTTGCTGAGCCTTGTGAAGCGTGGCTGCAGGGGGCTGCCCACGGCCGTGGTCTCCAGCGAAGGCGAGGTGTGGCGACCAGAGGAGCCAAGGAGAAATGTGTCAGACAGAGTTTGTCAGCACCTCAGCACCCTGCCAAATAGTAATTACTAGAGCCTCGTGCCACCCAGCAGAGGGAGGGCAATATTTTATCCCCATTTTATAGAAGGGTAAGTGGAGGCCCAGGGAGGTCAGGCAACCACTTCAGCCAGTCAGTCAGAGGCTAAACTTGGCCCTGAGGGGGGCTGACTCAGAGGTTACCAGGGGAGCTTGGGTGAAGCCAGGCCTGTTGGGGGGGGGGGGGGAGGACAGCCAAAGGCAGGGCTGCCTCATGGCAGCTATGGGCCTCCCCAGTTTTGCAGCCTTCTGTTCTCTTAGAGGTTCCCTTATCTCCGGGTCTTCTTCCTCTATAGCTCTTATCTGACCCTGCTTTACATACTGGCCCATTTGGCATTTCTCTAGAACATGGTTCCCCTTTCCAGGGAAATGTTAGTCTCCTGAAATACTGTGTGAAGAAAAATGTCGCCAGCCAGCTAAGTTAGGACGGGCATGTCAGCCTATTAAAGCTCTGAGAGGTCTTTCAGAAAAGAAACCTGTTTAATTTTTCTTAACCCAGCGTTTCCCAAACTTCTTCGAGCACCTTTTTCTAGTAACACCCATTAGCACCGCCCACCCCCCCCCCCAACCCCCAGCTAGTGTCCCACCAGACACACATTGGGAAATCCTAATGGAGACGGTCACCTCCCCAAGAGAAGGGACTGTGCCTTTCCCTAGGGTGTTCCCTGCCCCACCCCCTCATGGCAGGCTCAGTATATTGGGCAGAACTGAGTAGCACTATCATTGCCCTACCTACTTCCTCAGACACGGAAGCCTGAAGTCCTCTTCGACATTCATTCCTCAGAGCCCCTGAATAAAGCCAGCCACCATGTCATGTGGATTCTACCCCCTCCCCCCCCCCCTCCGCTTGCCACCCTCGTGATATTTCTTTCACATGTATCTGTCTTACAGTCAGTGTCAGGTGACCTACCAGCTCCACAGAGAGGCTTTTCCTGACCCTTTCTAAACCATAGCACCTCCTGTCAGGTTGGCCATGTTGCTCAACCCCAGGGGGTGCCATTGCCCGGAGACCACAACACCAATGGTGCCTGATGGGAGTTATGAAGCAGGGCGTCCCTCTGATTCTCCTTGCCTTATTCACATTAGTTTTCCTTACGGTACCTTATCTACTTAACATGTATTTGCTTACATATTGATTTACTTACCGATCATCCTCAGGAAATCACCTAATTGCTGGTTGCTTCTTGCCCTCGGGGACTTGGCCAGGCATTGTCTGGTGTCCTTGTATCCTTCCTGGGTCCACATCAAGGTGGCAAACTCGTGCATACAGTAAGGGAGAACAGGTGGAGGTCCAGCCTGAGCTCTGCTTTCTCAGCCGAGTGTCCTGCAAAGGGGCTGCATCGTCCCCTACGCGTGCCTGTATTCATTTGCACAGAGGGATATCTATTTGTCCACTGTGTGCCTGTGGGCTATGTCCACACAGCAGGGGACCCTTTGTCTAATATACACAAAGGTGCCATGTAGGGTAGCCTCCCGGTCTATTCTACAGAATGTAAAAGCCCCACGAATTGGGTGATCATTTAGTTTTTTTATTATCCAAAAAAGGGCAAATGTGAAGATAAATAAGGCACCATTTAATAATTATGTGGGGACAACGGACAAAAACTGGGACTGTCCTGGGCAAATCAGAACAGATGGTCACCCTGTCCATGTGGCACAGCGTATATGTGGAATAGTGATTGAGAGAATGACTCCTGCTCTCATCCCCAAACTGCCTGCTTCCAGTCCCTCCCCTCTTCTCATCCATCCTACGCAATTAATTCTCCTAAAATTCCACTGCATATGCATAAGCCTCCCACATGCATCTTTAAAGCTACTGAAGCTCCATTCAAAGTGTCTTCAAGGAAATACCAAATCCCGGCACCTGGCTGGCTCAGTTGGTAGAGCATGAGACTCTTCATCTCTGGGTGATGAGTTCGAGCCCCATGCTGGGTGTAGAGCTTACTTAAAAAATATAAGAAACACTGAATCCAGTGTGATGTGTCAAAAAAAAAAACAAAAACCAGCAAGTGTGCTATGGGTTCATATTTGGGAACACTTGTGTACTCTCAGTGATATGGTAGAGATGAAAGGAAGAATTATAGGAAGGAAACTTGCTGAACTTTGTTTAGTTCAGTGATCGAAAAATGCATATGAACCTGGAATTTCTGTGTTTTTTATTAAAATTTTTTCTAAATGTTTATTTTTACTTTTGAGAGTGAGAGACAGAGCGTGAGCGGGGCAGTGGCAGAGAGAGAGGGAGACACAGAATCTGAAGCAGGCCTCAGGCTCCAAGCTGTCAGCACAGAGCCCAAGGCGGGGCTTGAACTCATAAACCGTGAGATCACGATGGAGTGGAAATATGATGCTTTACGAACTGAGCCACCCAGGCCCTGCTGGAATTTCTGTTTTTGACTTACTGCATCCACTGGAGTTGGATAGGAAACTTGGAATATTCAATACGCCAAAATCCTTAATTTGATATTCAAAGGCAGTCACAACTGAGCCCACGTATTTTTCATACTGAACTCCTCCAAGTTCTCCTATAGGAAACCTTGGTCCATTCATTCATTTAATAAATGGGGTTTTTTTTTTGGTTTTATTTTCTTGTTTTGTTTTTTGTTTTTTTTTTTTTTTTGAGAGAGAGGGGGGCAGGGAGGGGCGGAGAGAGAGAGAGAGAGAGAGAGAGAGAGAGAGAGAGAGAGAGAATCCCAAGCAGGTTCCACATGGTCAGCGCAGAGACAAATGTGGGATTTGAACTCATGAACTGTGAGATCATGACTTGAACCAAAATAAAGAGTTGGACGTTTGATCAGCTGAGCCACCCAAACGCCCCTAATAAATGTTTCCTGAGCACCTACAATGTGCCAGGCCCTGTTCCAGTGGCTGGGAACACAGAAGTGAACAAAGCCAATGAGATCCCCATCCTAGAGCTCACGGTCTAGATGACTAGGAAGGAAAACGTATCCCTGCTTTAGCTGGTCAGGGAAGGCCTCCTGGGGGAAGTGACAGTGGAACTGAATGTCACCCGAACGGCTTTAGTGTTAGGTGAATTGGTTTGTTCTCGGTTCCCTGAAGACTTCATATACGTGCTGTCCATCTCTGAGCATGAGATCCCACTCTCCTTTAAATTTGGGCTTTTCTCCCTTTTATCCTTCACTTCTCTAAGTCTTGTTTTTCCTTCAGTGTCTCCCTGCAGTCAGGAGTCTACATTCTTGGAGACCTCTAAACTGCCCCGCTGATGCATCACACATTTGGCCCTCAGCACGAGGCTACCTGGTATTGCCTTGTATCTCCTTTTTATACTTCCCTGGGCCCAAGACCTAGACGGTAAACCCTTGTATACCTTGGGGGCTCGATAAATGTTTGCTGCTAATGAAAATATATTCTCCCACAGAGGCTAGATGAGACATGGGAAGCAACTTTAATGTCCCACGCCAAATTGGACCGATGGCTGTTTCCACCTGCGGAACTGTGGGAAGGGGCCTGATACTGTGTGGACGGAGGGTCGCACTCTGTCAGCAGTGTCTTCCACGTGTGTGTGTATGTGTGGGTGGCAGGCAGAGCACGGGCACTCCTATTTGCTTTTCCTGAACTGGGCCTTGCAGAAGGTCAGGGTTATCAGCTCACATGGGCTTCCGTGAGCGTAGGACTGAAGGGATTCTCTTGTGGAAGATTCTCAGGTTGCTCAGCCTCTGTGTGTGCTTCCTGTGAATGTTCTGCGTGCCAGAGGAAAGACGGGCAAAATGAGAGGAGACACCCTTCTTAAAGTATCCGTCTCTGGCTTCACTTTGCCTTGTGGTGAATGCAGAAAAGAAAATGCTGCGGGACACCCTTTGCTCACTTGGCCTCTCGGGATGGAGCCTAAGCCAGGAAAACTGGCCTCCCTTCCTGAACTATAACGCTGGGCTACGGGAAGCTTTTAACATCCTAGCTTTAGATGGACAACTATCTGAGTAAGGGCAAAAGAGAGGGGAATACCTTTTAATGACATCTGAAAACTGTAGAACTGTAATTACAAAAAAATAATCAAGAAATGGGGCACTTGGGTGGCTCGGTAGGTTAAGTGTCTGACTCTTGGTTTCAGCTCAGGTCAGGATCTCAGGGCTCCTGGGATCCAGTCCCATGTTGGGCTCTGCACTGACAGCATGGAGCCTGCTTGGGATTCTCTCTCTCCCTCTCTCTCTGCCCCTTCCCTTCTCGTGCTCTCACTATCTCAAAATAAATAAACAAACTTAAAACAAAATAATGAAGAAAAATAAAAAAGGAAAAACAGTCATCTATAGTTTCTTATCCCGAACAAAGTACCTTCTCTGGGCAGTTTCTTCATCCCCTCAACAAATGTTTACTTTGTGTCCATCATGAGCCAGGCACTGGGCACTGGACTAAGATAACACACAGACTATTGAGTATCTAAAAGGAAAACATTAGATTTCTTCTTGTTGATTATGAAGTACAATGGTGGAAAGGTAGCCCCTGCAAAGACATGTCCATGTTCCAGTTCCCAGAATCTGTGACTGTTACATTGTATGTTTGGGAGTGAATAAGACGTGACTAAGTTAAGGATCTTGAGAGGAGGAACCTGTTCTGGATTGTCCAGGTGGGTCTTAGGTGCAAGGATCACATTGACGCTTTATCAGAGAGAGGCAGAGGCCACCTGGAGACAGGTGCACAGAAGAGAAGAAGGTGATGTGGAGACGGGAGGAGACAGGGGTGTTGTGGTCTCAAGCCAAGGAACACTGGCAGCCCCCGAAGCTGGGAGAGCCTCCAGATGGAACCCCCCACAGAGCCTTTGGAGGGAGCACGGCCCCACTGATGCCTGATTGCAGGCTTCTGGTTCCCAGAACTGGGAGAGAATAGATCTCTGTTGTTGTAAGCCACCATATTTGTGGCAACTTGTTAGGGCAGCCCTAGGAGTCCAATATACAAAATAATAGTACTCTCTGTAGAAAATGCAGGCAAATCCAGAAAGAAGAAAGGTCCCAGTAATTCCACACTTAAGTAATTCTGTGGTTAAGGGACACACACACACACACACACACACACACACACACACACACACTATGGGATTATTCTAAACACTTTTCTGCGTCTTATTGTCTTTTAGCATGATTTTAATGACTTGCACTCTATTCTGTCTTATGCACATGCTATGATTAAACTGATAATCCTCATGTTAGATGTTTGGGTTGTTTCTATTGCCAAAACCAGTGCAGATCTTTTTGATGGTAGCAACTGGGGCCACGGCAGAGTCGGCACCTCTCCACTGCCTGGGCTGTCGTGAGCTTCCTGAAGCTGAGCCAGGGATTGGGCAACTGGCAAGAGCCTGGGCGGGGTTGGGGGTTGGGGAGGATGTGTAGGACTGGTCAACATTACTAGCATGAGGGAGTCGCCTCAAACCCACAACAATACTTTTTTTTTTTTAATGAGTAGGATTAAGAAAAGATTTATGACCCAAGTGAGAAGAGCAGAAGGGTGTTTTCAACTTTGGATTTAGAGAAAGGAAGGTAGATTTTAGATTTATGGGTGAATGTAGATTTATGGCTAGGCAGTGATGTTGCTTGGAGTAAATGTTGGTGAGAGGCTGTCTGTTGCTTCAGCTCTGCCTCACCCCATGGGATGCAAAGCTTAACAAAGCCATTTCCTGCATGAAACACATCTCTCCCCGAAGGGGCAATGGGTGGCCATGTGGCCTTCAGAAGAATTTGGAGCTATCACCGAACGTTCTGTACGGAAGACTGCATTACCTTTGTAATCAGGAAAAAACCATTTTGTGTTTCTTTGGTGTGCGGTCACGGTCTTGGGTATTATCATGTCTCCATATTTCCATTTGGGAAGAGAGCGACCTAAATTGGAGGTGTAAATGACAAACGAGCTTAGAAAGAAGTGGTCAGAGACTGAAATTTTGACCTATGCTACCACCATGAGACCTAGGATGAACCCTGAAGACATTACACTAAGTGAAATGATCAAGTCAGGAAACAACAAATACTGTATGATTCCACTTGTGTGGGGTCCTTCGAATAGTCACATTTAAAGAGACAGAGAGAAGAATGGTTGCCAGGGATGGTAAGAGAGGTGGGCTGCGTAGTTCTTAATTAATAAGAATTTCACTTGGGGAAGATGAAAAATGTCTGGAGATGGTTGGTGGTGATGGTCATACGCCATTGGGAATATGTTTAATGCCGCTGAACTGCACACCTAAAAGTGGACAAAATGGGAAATTTTGTTCGGTATGTTACAAAAAAAAAAAAAAAGAGCATTTTTAGGAGTCCTGGGCAAGAAGGTAGAAAAAGAACAGAGGGGAATAGGGAGAGAAACCCTGTAGACCAGAGTCATAGGATAGCTACCCTAATTTACACATCAGAGATATGCTAAGCACTTGATATGCCCATCTCATGAATTGTATAGGAAGTAGGTGATGATTTTCCTATTTTACCGATGCAGGAACTGAGGATTAGTGAGGTCTAGTAGCTTCCCAAGGGGGCACTGTAACAGAACTGGAATTCAAACCCAGGTGTGGTACTTCCAGAACTCACTCTCATTACATTTATGGAGTCTTGACCACTATAGGATGTGCTTTGCACATTTGTTTCACTTAATTCACGTAACAACTGGGTCAGTTTGTCTGCTAAAATATAAGCAGTATTTTTGTCTCATCTTATAGACAAAGACACTGAAGACTTGGATGTTAAAAGAGGTTTGCCTAACTGTACAGATAATGAGTAGCGGAGTCTGGCTTTGAACCCACACCTTCTGGGATTTGGAACTGAAGTGAGGTTTTTCTATGGCTTATTGGCTTAGACAATGCTCCAGGGTAGAGTTTCTCATCCATTCTCCTTCCAGTCTAGCTGTCTGCTGCAGCAGGAGAGGGGAAGATTGTTTGCTGTTGTTCTCTTAGATTAAAGATGGTCCCTGGCTATCTTTATAGGGTCTTTTCTCTAACTACAGAAGTTGTGCAAGTCCTAATTTGCCTGCCTTCATTACTTACCTAAGAATTCCTGATACCAATACCCTTTACTCTGAGACATTGTATTACAAAGATTTATTGACTCATCTGTCTCGTCTACCAGGTTATAGGCTCTAAGGGCTTGTGTGCTCTGATTTCTGTTTCTTTAATGTCTACCACTGTGCTCTATACCTAGGAAGGGCCCATTAGATGTATGTTGAAAGAATGAATGAAGTAAGCCAGGGGGTCGAGGAAAGATTTTTATTAACTCCTCAACATAAGACTGATCTGGTCCATTAATAAAACAATCTATGAAGAACAGCGGTCTGCTCTTGCCCCTGACCTTGGTGTTCGCCTCTATTTATCTGAGAGATATTGACTGAACCCTTGCTGGGTGGGCTGGGAAAGCAGAAATGAATATGATAACCCCCTGCTTTTAAGAAGCTTACAGTCTAGAAGGTGGTGCAAAATTACACACAAATCCTTAGAATAGTGGTCACAAGGTTAGCAGTGTTGAGTGTCCTGCAGAGAGATGGGATTTCTGGAGAAGGACAAGAATGGACACAAAGTGAAGTTGTTAAGATCCCAGGCGTTTATATCCAGGCTGCTGATGAGCTGTGTGACTCTGGCAAATTACATAATCCCCTAAGGCTCAGTTTTCTCCTGTAAAAAAAAAAAAAAAAAAAAAAAAAGTGTTTGTTTTTTGAATTGTGTTCCCCCACAAGGGTTGAAGTCCTAGCCCCTGTCAGTACCTGTCAGTGTGACCTTATATGGAAATAAGGTCTTTGTTGATGATCAACTTAAGGTGACGTCATTGGGCTGGGTCCTAATCCAAAATGACCAGTGTAGTTATAAAAAGTGTAAGTTTGGACTCAGACACAGGCACATACAGAAGGAAGGCGATACGAAGACAAAAGAGAATGTTACCGACAAGCCAAGGAATGCCTGGAGCTACCAGAAGTTACAACAGATTCTCCCTCTGAGCCCTCAGAAGGAACTAATCTGTTCAACATCTTGATTTTGGACTTCTGGCCTCCAGAACTGTAAGATAATACATTTCTGTTGTTGAAGTCACCCAGTTTGTGGTACTGTGTTATGGTAACCCTAGGAAACTAATTCGGGGCAGTAATAGTGCTTATCTCATGGAGATGTGAGGATTAGATGAGATATAAGCAAAGGGCTTAGCACAGTTCTTGGTACATAGTAAGTGCTTGATGATTGTGGGTAGGACGAACACCCTTGATGTGGGGGCAATCGAACAACGCCTCACAGGGGCGATGGCATTTGCCTTAAGGCTTGAAGGCTGGGTAGGGTGTGGGCATTGAGAAGGTGTAGGAAGAGGGATTCATGGAACTGTCATTTGCAGTGACATCTCGGCCCCAGAGAAAACTTAGGCTGAGCCCTGAGGTTCTTGCCTTCTGGCCCAGGGGCAAGTAACCGTTGGGGAATGTGGAGGATTCCTGTTATTTTTACATTCCTTGTCTTTTGATAACAGCCACTCAGTCTTCCTTTGGAAAAGTCACCCCTCCCCTGCTCTAATCATGGCTCTGTCCTTCCTCAGGCCAGTGAGAGGTCTCCAGCCTGCTGGGCCTCATGAAGAGTCCAGGAGGTAGCACAAACCCAAACAGGGCCAATCAGAGTTCTCACTAAGGATAGATATGGATGGTGAGAAAGGGAGGATCTCTGATCCTCTGGCATGGGGAACAGTAAGGACAATGAACCTGGTGCTTCTTGGGGCTATTTTCCCTGACTGTGTCGAAGAAGCCATCTTTGGGATGAGGGAAGCAGGCTAATGTGCAAATGGAAGTAAATCTGAGAGTTGGAAAGTGATGGAGATGGATGGATTGATGGCTGGCTGGCTGGCTGGCCGGATGGATGGATGGATGGAGAGAGACAGAGAGAGAGAGAGAGAGAGCAAGAGATCTGAAGGCAGTGATACAGTGTTTGAGGCCCAGGAGCCAGCATTCCTGAATCCAGAGGTCCATGGACCTTAAAGTAATGAAAACAAATACTTTTTTTCCCCCTTACACTACTTTGTGTTGGGGTTGATTGCATGCATCCAGGAGAGTCCTGACCTCGTCATTATCTTCAGGCACCAGCCTTTCCCCAGGGCAAGCAGCTCCTGGGTATGAACTTTCAAGAGGGTGATGTAGGTGGTCATGGTGGTGACAGTGGTGCCTGTTACAGCCTAGTGGGTCACAGAGGCCAAGACGGGCCTCCAGTGCAATTTCACATCAAGATTGGCTTCCGTCTGTGACTTTCCCTCAAATGTCCTCACTGTGTACTAACAGGTATTTGCTTCTTTCTCTTTTGACCAAAATCCACTGTGGGGAGTAAGGCTAGTCCTGCAAAGAATTTCAGAGATTTTAAGAAGGCAGAAGCCTTACTTCTCACATCAAATGGAGAATTCCAAGAGTGTGAGTTGGGAGACCTTCAGGACCATTGGAATGGGTGTGGAGAGGCATCCCTTTTCTCTTAAGGTGTCAAGGAGCTAGATCTTCTTGGCATTTCCACTCAAGCTTAATTTCTAGTCCTCCTCATGTGTGCACCTCAGTGCTGATTTAGTTGTTTTTCTCATCCACAGGGATCACAAGAAGCTCTGGGGTCCAGATTTTACACGGTCGCCCGTCACCCAACCACGTGTGCAAATACTTGTATGCAGATAGAACTCGAGTTTGTCCAAAGACCAATCATCTCTGAATGTCTTCTGCTAAGAATTTAATATATATATATTTCTATTTAGCCCTCTAGTCTAAAGGTGAGTTGTTAGTATGCGAGGTTCCTGATAGAATTGAACACTTTCAAAATTTTATTTTTCAGTAACTAGTTAACGTGGGAACACATAATGTGTACTAAATTGTAGAGTTACACTTATGTGTATCAGTTTTGTGCCAGGAGGGTTGAGGGAATGGTGGGTACATCATGGCTGCTTTTCACCCATTGAAAGTGCTACGCTCCAAGACTTCTTGGGAGAATTAAGACTATAAAGCTGACATAGGCCAGGTGACACAGGAACACACAGTGAACATTTGTAAGCTTATGGCAATGACTACCATAGTGTCTTTACAAACTGGTTTTGACCACATGTTCATAAAAATCCTAGTTACTGACGGAGGGCAATCAGTGGGTTCTGCCCTTTTATTGTCTACTCAAACTAGATACATTGTTTATGGCTAGAATAGTGCCCAGCACAGTGTAGGCCCTCATTAAGCAGCTGGTGGATTCCTTAATGGGTATTGGTAGCGAACTCTGTTTCTCTTCTCTCTCCATGTTCCAGCTCTGTTGGACTTCCCCTATTAGTTCCCAGAATGCTCTGCACTTTTTTTTACCCCTCGGGCCCTTTGCACATGCTAGTCCCCCTGCCTAGAACACTGTGCACTCATCCAGCAAGTATTTATTGAGTGATAATTATGTGTTAGGTAGGCATTTGTACAGGTACTGGGGCTCCCACAGTGAACAAGACGATGAAGCTTGTGTCGTAGCTGGGGGAGACTGATGATTAAGAAAAATCAGTACGTATATATTGTATCAGATGAAGAAAAGATCTGCAGAGAAAAATAAAGCTGGGAAAGAGGAAGTTGTGTCTATGTGGGTAGGGGCTGTTGTTGCAAATTTTAAAGAGAAAGTGACAGTTGGCCAACTAACTGCCACACCTCCTTCAGGCCCTCTCTGCACCCCTAGACTACGTGAACACTCCTTGTTTCGGGTTTCCAGAGCATGTGTGCTTCCTTTGTCATTACGCTCTTTATAACTGCGGTTGTTTTATGGAAACTTTTTCCCTGCTGGATTGGGCTTCACAAAACTGGGGCCGTGTCGTCTTATTTACCACTCTGTTGCTGCCCTCGGGGACAGCCT
Source organism: Acinonyx jubatus (assembly GCF_027475565.1). Taxonomy (NCBI): domain Eukaryota; kingdom Metazoa; phylum Chordata; class Mammalia; order Carnivora; family Felidae; genus Acinonyx; species Acinonyx jubatus. The sequence continues at coordinate 26,559,722 of NC_069390.1, read as the reverse complement.
TGCCCGTGACAGACATTCTGTGGCTATTTACTGGGTGAACAGATGAGGGAAAATAGGACATCACTTAGAAAACATCCTATGTTTTCCTGCTTGCTATGTGTACAGTAGAAATAATGTATTGACTCTTTGGCCGTTGTACATAGTAGGAGCTTTGGAAAGCAAAATATCAAATAATTAAGTGAGCCTAAAATTAGTGTAGAGCAGGGCTTCTCAAACCTGAATGTGCACACTAGCCACCTACAGACCGTACTTTCCAGAGATGGCTGGACAGCACATCCCAGCCCACGTGGTCTTCTTATGGTAACATTGACATTTCTCCCATTGAGACATGGGGTCTCTTTCTCTCCCTTCCAGTCTGGGTGGAACCATGGCCAGAGGAAGTGACACTATGTGACTTTTTGAAACGTCTACTTTTGGAAATCATGCTGTGAAGAGACTTGATCTCAGGATCTTTCTTGGAGCTCTTGGAAAGTAATTTCCCTTTCTTATGAATGTGTAAGCCTGGAGTTGCTGAGGGTCCCTCATGTGGTAGCAAACTGCTCAAGAGTGAGACCCATATGTAGGGAAGCAGAGCTGACACGGAGAGACCAAATCTTGATGATTGTCTGAGCTGCATGATCCGGATATACCTGAAGTCCCCTTAGAGTTTTCAGTTAGAAAAGCCAATAATCCCCTTCCCTTTTTTTTTTTTTTTTAACTACTTCAAGTTGGGTTTGTGTCACCTGCATCAGATGAGGGGTGCCTGGGTGGCTCGGTCGGTTAAGTGTCTGACTTTGGCTCAGGTCATGAACTCGCAGTTTGTGAGTTTGAGCCCCAAGTCGTGCTCTGTGCTGACAGCTTGGAGCCTGGAGCCTGCTTCGGATTCTGTGTCTCTCTCTGCCCCTCCCCCACCCCCCCAAAAAACAAACATCAAAAAAATCTTTTTAAAAAAAGACGATTCATGATGAATATGAATTCATGCCAATATCCTTGGCAACACAGAGTCTATAAACCTAGCTTTTGAAAACTATTTAGCACTATAAAAAAACAAGGATATTGCTGTTCCTACTTCCCTAAGAATATCCTCGAGGAGCCATATCCATCAATTACTATTAATGAGCACATCCCAAATTCCGGCCCTTTGATGATCTGGGCACCCTCGTCAGGTATTTCCGCCCTCTTCCCTCCGTGACCCCTGCAGTTTCCCAGGCTACCCTGACTCCAAGATAACCTACACCTGTTCTCAGCATGTCCTGCGGAGACCCAGGCGAACCCCTTGGAGATTCTGAATGATTCATCTTGAACAGAACCCTGGGTTTGCCTGGGACTCTCAGGGGAGCCGTGTGAGAAACTCTAAAATACACATGAATGAGTAAATCGGGACTGAGTGCCAATTTGGAGCGATTAAAGGATCCCGTGAAAGCTGAACCCCTGGAGAGATGTACATGCTTCTGTTGTATAATCCCGTAAGTGCAAAGGGGCATAGGAGTAGCCTCTTTTGATGGAGCGCCTGTGCACACCCACTCTTGCCCCTTGGGTCCTTGGCACCCGCAGAGCTCTTGTCATCACGGAGGCCAGCCCCGGGCTCTCTCCTATCACCCTGGGAGTGTCTTCTAAAGAATTCCTCCAGAGCCGTGGTTCTGGGCTACGCTGATTACTCCTAGTAAGGTTAGCCCTGGCCCCTGGCTCTTCACGGCAGGAATGAGTTGCCAGAAGGGTCACATTCTTCCTCTGAGGCAGTTCACCGTCCTTTCTTTTAGCAGGAGGTGGTGATGTGTTTTTCCCTACGTGCCACTCCTCTCTCGCTAAATCTCCATCTAACCTCAAGACTCTCAGATGCCACCTTATCTGGGAATCCATCCCGGGCCCTCCTTTTTCACTCAGGCCTGTCTAGCTTCTGCAGCCTTAGAGCTTCCGGGACTCGTTATACGGGCGTCGTTAATGAAGTTTTTGGCACAATGTCTGGTACAGTGCTTCGGTGGTGATGATCCAGGATTCAGAACAGCTTCTTCAACTCCCCTCTTTCCCGGACGGCGTCTAAAACTGTCCAGCGGGCTGTGTTGTAACCCCACGGGCTCCAGCCGATGGGAAGTCAGGATCTCACCTCCCTCCCTTCTGGAGAGCTGGGCGGCTAAACCCGGGAGCCCAGAGACCTGCTCTGTCCCTTGGTAGTTCGCTTCTCATTACCTCACTTTTCTTATCTGGACAATGGGGATCACGATGAGTTCTGCTCCTCAGCATTGTCATGAAGAGTAAATAAAGTATCCAGGGACAGCTAAGTTTCATAGAGTGCTGGGCACATAAGAACTCAGCAATGGCATGGCTCCTATAACGTCATCAATGAAAATCTATTGAATATCGAATAGAAGACAGGGCAGAGTTTTAGGTTCCAGCCTCTGGGCCTCGCGTGGAATTGACTTCTCGGTGACTCGAGGTAGTGTCTAGACCTTGCTGTGTGTGACCCGTTGCATGTGTTCATCCGCTCAGCAGCTGTTCACTGCCTGGCTGCTCCTCGTCTACCATATATAAGCCACAGCTCCCATAGTGGCGTTGTGGGAATCGGGAGTGAGGCCGGGAACATATTTTGCAGTTTTGGCCGAACGATGGGTTAGCATTCTAGACTGTTTATTTTTCTTCCCTAGAATTTGCTTTGCCAGCTCCCAGCCCTGTGGTCAGGGGCAAGAGGTCTTTACTTGCTTTAAGAGAAAGCCGAGGGTGAAAATAATACTCCTGTTTCTGCTGTTTCTGAAACAGAGGAACCGTAAAGGAGGCTTCAGAGAAAAGTGTGTGGGTTCAGACAATGCTTTCTGGCTGGTAAGGAATGAAACCACAAGGATTAGGAGGCACATTGCACTTAAAAAAAAAAAAAAGGAGCAGGCAAAGGACTTAACTCTACATGTACTGGGGTGAAGTTCAGTGTTCGTAATCTAGTCTTTGGCTATTGTAGTATAGTGTTCAGTAAATATGTATATATATTTAGCATGCATTATGTTTAGAATTCAGCACCCTTTGCCTGACTTTAGATGGAGGGGCATTTGTTATATGTAATACTTTGACCATAGAGTAGGATTCTGTAAACAGAACTTCCCCCCTTGAATTCTTTCTGCCCCTTAGATTCTGCCCAAATATTTAGTGGCAAGTATCCTATAAAACTCTGGCAGGCTGGGGTACCTGGCTGGCTCAGTCAGTAGAGCATACAACTCTTGATCCTGGGGTCACGGGTTTGAGCCCCACGTTCAGCATAAAACAACAACAATAGCGGCAGCAATAACAACAGAGAACTCTGGCAGGCTGTGGTTCAATGTGCTGACCCTTGGTCTGACGGTCGTTCAATGTTGATTGCTTACAATTTTCTATCAAATCTGAATGCTGTTGGCGTTTTAGGTAGAATGACTATTCTTTTTTGCTGGAGTGTCCATTGCATTCCCACTAAAAGTCAGTAACGGCCTCCAGTTGTTACAACTGAAAATGTCTCCCCCCATTTCCAAAAGCCCCGTAGGGGGCCTGTGCCGCCCCCCATTGAGAACCACTAGATCACATAGCATCTTGTTTAATGATCGCACGGAATTGAGTTCAGAACTTTCCCCACTAGACGTGAAGCTTCATGAACGCTGCACAGACCCATGTCAGGTGTTAGTCTCTGATGGTTTTTTTCTGGTGCTTAGAACAGGGCTTGACCCTTAGTGGGTTCTCGATAGATACTGTGCTGGGATGATGGCAATGCCATATAGTACACTATTAATTTTCCATAACTTAGTCAAACTGCATTGCAGAGTTTTTTGTAAGCAAGGGTGATATTCAAAATACTTAACAAATAGGGGCACCTGAGCGGCTCGGTCGGTCAAGTGTCTGACTTCCGCTCAGGTTATGATCTCATGTCTCACAGGTTTGAGCCCTGAGTCGGGCTCTGTGCTGACAGCTTGGAGTCTGGAGCCTGCTTCTGATTCTGTGTTTCCTTCTCTCTCTGCGCCTCCCCCGCTTATGCTGTCTTTCAAAAATAAAGAAATAAACATTAGAAAAAATATTTAACGAATAATATTGCACACGCTCTGACCAATAAGAACTTATTGGAGAGTCTGGAGGCCCCCTTGCTGGCACAGAAACCTTTAGTTGCTGGCTCATGGGACAGTCCAGAGGGTCCCAGGAATAGGAGACAGGGAGTGAGGTGATAGGAGGGGACAGTGTCAAATTTTAACAGCCAGCAAGGCAATACGAGAAGATGCTTCTGAATATCATCAGAGTGACTATTGTGTAGAGTGCAGCATACAGAACGTTTTCAGGACATCCCGGGAGCTATTCATCCGTTGACCAGATATTGTGAAATATCTGTACAAAAGTTCTCTGGCTTCCAGGCTTTCTCTACTTTCTCCCCCAGAAGTCTCTCTTTATTTTGTTCAGTCAATGCCAGACCAGATTGTTCAAGAAAAGAGTGAGAAAGAACATGGGGGTGCCTCCTGTATTTCATGCCCATAACCCACAGGCAAATGCGTGTTCCTCGGGAGCCTGGCAAGATTCCCTATGCAAGCAGTGCCTTCCCACCCACCTGGCTCCTGCGGCTGAGGCCCTAACCCTTTTTTCCAGGTGAGCCTCATAGTCTTCTAAGTCTCTAGAATTTGGCTCAGCAGTTGACTGTGTAGGAAGGACAGTGACAAAGTTTTGGATTCTGGGACACCTGGGTTTTAGTCCCGCCTCTTCCCTTACCGGATGGGTGATTGTAGGCAAAGACAAAAAAAAAAAAAAGAAAAAATCACACACTCTGCATTGGGTGCCTGTGGACAAATCACGTAGCCCCTCTGTTTCATTTACTGTAAAATGAAGGATCCACACTGGCTGCTCTCTAGAACTCTCCCTGCTGAGTCGTTAGATCCCCTGGGTTGTGGAGGTGGAAGGCATGTCCTTGTGTGGATCCCAGGCCCACTGCTCTGGCCTCACTTGTGTGGCAGGGACCTGGGGGCCCGTGCATGGGATCCAGGCTCTGTCCGCCCTCTCTTGGCTTAGGCCACAGGGCCTCCAGCCCTAGAGCTTAGCTCTGAGGTTCTCCCACTGGAAACGATGGCCACGACCGCTTCCTCCTCCGTGTCCTCCCTTGCACCCCTCTCTCCTCCTCCCTCACTTTCTTAAGCTGTTGCTCTTTCTCTGTTCTCTCTCTCCTTCTCCATCCTTGGGGGGCCTCATCCCCTTGCCTGCTTCAACTCCAAGGAAACCAAAACGCTAAGGCCCCCGCCCTGTCGTCAAACTGGGTCCTTGGGAAGTTCCTTAACCTCTGCTTGACTCAATTTCCTCATTTAAAAATGTGATAGTCCTTCCCACCTCAAAGGGTCGTTGGGAACGTTCAGTGAGACTGTACGTGTGAAATACTACAGCACTGTCTGGCCAATGGGACTTGAGCCTCCTTCGTTAGTATTTCCCTTTTCACTGCAGCAAGTTGACTTGGCTCATGGCGTACATATGGGTGTGCTATGATTAATCAGCCCTGGAAAGTTTGCATTCTCTTTCCTTCGAGCATTAAAGTGTGCGAGTAACCTACTCGCTGAGCTTTCTTTCTTCATGCAGCCTCTTGCCGTTCCCATTCCTTCCTGCAAACACGCACATTCTTCAGCTTGATTAACCTATTTGGAGTTCTGGGGCGCCTGGGTGGCTCAGTCGGTTAAGCGGCCGACTTCGGCTCAGGTCACCATCTCCCGGTCCGTGAGTTCGAGCCCCGCGTCGGGCTCTGTGCTGACAGCTCGGAGCCTGGAGCCTGTTTCAGATTCTGTGTCTCCCTCTCTCTGACCCTCCCCCATTCATGCTCTGTCTCTCTCTGTCTCAAAAATAAATAAACGTTAAAAAAAAAAAAACTATTTGGAGTTCCAAGACTCACTAGACTTTCTCACTTTCCCTTGTCTCTGTATCTGGCCAGCATGCCCTTTCCCCAATCTATCTTTTTTTGTCTTTGGTAGTGGTGGGACAGATTGACCTCTTATGAGTAGATGCTTCAGGAATTGGCTCACACGCCACCTCCTCCAGGAAGATTTCCCTGGTTGCTGCCACTCCCCAAGGTAGAGTTAAGTGGTTTTTCGGTTGTGCTTTTTAGAGACTGTTGTCACAGGGCTTACACCATGGCAGTACCATTATTTCTGTTTACTTGTCTCTCTTTTTAAACTGGCAAGTCCTTGAAGGCAGGAACTTTGCTTTATCTATCTTTTTATCCTCAGCACCCAGCCTTTTTCTTTTCCTTCTTTCTTTCTTTTTTTTTGGAATCTAATATGTGCTTAGTAAATGTTATACGAATGAATGAAGAGGATGGGAAAAGACGTCCTAAGAACTCACTAGAAAAGTCGCAAAGTCATTGTACTAAAGGAGATTCATTTTACTAAGAGGAACACTTGTCTGTTCCTGTTTCTTTCCAGATATATGTGCCTACTTTGGGCACAATTATAATAATTTTGATTTTTAGAAAGTCCATAGCTGTTAGAAAGAACAGACTAGAAGGGATGGAGGTAAGGTGTTAGAGACAAGGATCCTGAAACACCTGATCCTCTGATAGTGACAGGCACAGAAGAAGTACAAAACACACAACTGGGCACCTGAGCACAGGGAAACAGCTTTAAGCCGCACAGAATATTCCTACACAGCCCAACAACTGACATTCAAAAGGGATGGCCTGAGTTACTGAAGGTTTAAATTATACTTTGAAGAGTCTGCTTAAGAAAACAAAGCTCTAAAACCGATTGAATTTTTCATGGAATAAGTTTCAGTCACCGGGAAACGGCATGGGACTGTTCAGTCATTAGGATGCTACTTGGACATTTTAAGACGGAAACTATGTTGTGGGTCTGGAGACGGTTCTGCACTCTCGTAACGACTTTCGCCGATACACAACAGAATGGTAAGTAAAAGAAGTCTTTAGGACCTGGCTTGTTGAACTCATATGGAGCCCTGGGAGCTTGTTGGCATTCTTTTGAATATTGATGCTGAGATGGGGGAGTACAGGAGCTTCCCTCCCTCTCTTGTCATCATCAGCCTCCTATTTTCTATGCAACAGGCTGGGTGTAGGATTTTGTTTGAAGGAAAGCATCCTCAGCTAAAACATGCAGTAAGCATGTTCTTACAGGAGCATGCATCCAGATATAAGTTCTTAGGAGGCAGTGATTATGAGCATCGTCTGAATGAGTTCAGGTCTGGGTGTCTGGGCTTCACCTCTCCATACCTCGGTTTACTCCTTTGTAAAATGTGGATAATTATAGCCCCCGTGTCACTGAGCTGTTGTGAGAATTAAACTTGTTAAAATAGGTAAGGCGCTTAGAAAAATGCTTGGCATATGAGAAATCTATTTTGCTATTTGCTATTCAGGTAGCCCCTTCATCAAGCCTGCCTCCTAAGGGGTGAGGCAAAGCTTTGAAAGCCAGTGCTCTCTGAGCCTTGAAGAATGTAGGGAGGGGCAGGGCATTTGAGTCTAAGAGCAAGGGAAAGAGGGGGAAAGATCACACGTTCGGGCCCTGGGTCGGGACCTCGCATACACGAGAGGAACACTACGTGGCAAATATGTTATTACTAAGCAGTGTCTCAGGTCAGACAGCGTGCAAGGTGAGAGGGAAGGGACAGAGCACAGCTGCGGGGAGAAGGGGAAGTAGCTTGAGCCCTGTGTGGGCTCCCAATCGTCTGCCTCGCTCACGAACCGGAACTAATTTCAACTGGCGTCTTTGGATCTGGGTTTTAGAAAGCTACTCTGGGAAGTGCTGTGGATGTTAGAAAGTTGAAAGGAGAGGAGAAGGACAGAGTCAGTGGCTGTTTCAGAGAAAAAACACCCAGGGTGGGGTGGGAAGCACGGGAGAGGACAAAGATGATTCCAGAGTTTCCTGGTTTGGGCAACTGGGTGGATATGATGCTGTTCATCAAGATAGAGAAGGCAGGAGGAAGAGCAGGTTTGGGTGGGGGAGGTAATGAGTTCATTTCTGGGACAGGCTGAATTTGAGGTGCCTAAGGGAAGTTGAGGCGGAGATACCCAGTAGGCAGTCGGGTCTGGAGCTCAGCTAGGAAGGGCAGGGCCAGAGATACGGATCCCAAGTTGTGAACTTATAAATGAGAGTTAGAACTTTGGGAGTGGTTGAGTTCACTCAGGGAAGAAGCGTGAAGTGTTAGAAGAACAAGAATGGAATGGCGAGGTCGTCGATGGCTGGGGGTGGGGCTGAGGAAGGGTTCGGCAGGAGAGACCAGGAGGGGCTGCCCATGTGAGCCAAGTCCTTGGCTTGAGCAGGTAGGACGCACAGCAGCTTTCAGTGGGGCCCTTCCCAGGCCTTGGCTGCCCTGATAACTTAAACAAAAAGCATTATTGCTCTCAAAGGGCAAGAAGGGATTTGTGATCTTGAAATCAGTGTGCTTTGGAGCTGAATCTCAGAGATTTGATGATCCAGTGGTGTGTGTGTGTGTGTGTGTGTGTGTGTGTGTGTATTTTGTTAAGTTTTCAAGATGACAACCTTTAGAGCAAAATGAAACCTGTTCCAAATCCCAAGAGATGATAGAGTGATCAACAGAGGTCTTGTCATTGAGGCTGGGGCTGGGTGGCTTCTCTCTAATGTCTTAGGGCAGCATACGCACATTCATCCCACATATATTACTTAGGTACCAAGTATATGGCAGTCCCTGTGCTCAGCTCTGGATAGAGCTGTGGCCAAAACAGTTTCTGCCCCTGGGGCTAACTGGTTCTCAATCTTGGCTGGACCTTAGCATCATATGGGGACTATTGAAAAATTCCCCCATGCCTAGGACCGTGCCTCATACCAGAGAACTCAAAAATCCTTGGCAATGCGACCAAGTGGAAGTAGCTTTAAAAACTCTGCAGACTTGGGGCTCCCTGGGTGGCTCAGTCGGTTAAGCATCTGACTTCGACTCAGATCTCACGGCTCATGAGTTCGAGTCCTGCGTTGGGCTTGATGCTGACAGCTCAGAGCCTGGAGCCTGCCTTGGATTCTGTGTCTCCCTGTCTTTCTGTTCCTCCCCTGCTCTCACTGTCTCTCTCTCTCTCTCTCTCTCTCAAAAATAAATAAAGATTCAAAAATAAATAAAACGAAAAAACCTCTGCAGATGATTTCAATGTGTAGCTACAGCTGAGAACCAGCTGAGTGTAGATAATCTAGTGCACCCAAGTATTTCCACAGAACCCCAATGGCAGACTCTTGACTCAGTCCAGTTGCCTTAATTTATCCCTGAGGGTCCAGGAGTTGAGTTGGCCAAGGTGGCCCATGAAGGGCCTGGGCTGAGACCTCCTGTACCCCACTCCTCAGCCAAGGAAGAGTCTTGCACACCGGTGTGGCCTCGGCCTGATCTGTGCTGTGGCCCTTAACCTGGCTGGCCACCCAGCTTTGATGTTTAAGTAGAACTCTGGTGAATGATTTACATTGTTCTCTCTTTTCACCAAGGCTGTCTTCTTTCTCTGTGAAAAACCAGTTGAATTCTTTGTCTAAATGGGGTATTCATTCAGAGGACGCACAATGGACCTCTTTCACTCGCAACTAAATCTCTAGTAACAGAGACCAGGGGCCTGCCAGCAACGTCCTTGTGAAACCCGTCCCCGTGCGCCCGGCTTCTGGAAATGAACCGTGAGCACTGCCGTTTGGAGAAACAGGGGCCCCACATTGTGTAGGGGGTGGGGCTGAGAGCCACAGACTGCTCTGACGCTGCGGGCAGGTCTCCGAGCTTGCACTGGGGAGCCCTGGAGTTGCTCCCCACAAGGGCAACCAAGCCCTTTTCTCGGTGGGACCCCCAAAAGCATCAGTCTGGCAATCACCGTTTAAGCCTGGAAGGGCAGCTGTGTGACTTTGGGTTACTGGCGTGACCTCTCTGAGCCTGAGTTTCAGGCTGAAACATGGGGGAATAGGATTATTGTGAGGATTCAATGACATAATATGTGAAAAATGTGGGGCACCTACGGTTATCTGCCATGTCCTAAATTAAGGCCCTTTGATATATAATGCAAAATTGAACCCAAAGAACTAAAGCAGCAAATAAGCTGTTGTGGCTTGTCATCCCTCAATTATAAATGAGGATACTGAAGCCCAGGGAATGGAAGAAATGTGTCCAATGTTGCACAGTCATCAAAGGAGATGGACTTTGAACTCGGGCCTCCCACAGTAAGAGGGCAAGAGTGGATTAGCTATTACTATTTTCTGGATGTTGCTTTGGATTCAGACAGGAGGAGAGAAGGTGTGGGGAGTGGGGAAGAATTTTCTTATTACTTTGGAGGATGTATTCAGAGCCATGATACTTAAGCCAGACGCTGCAGAATTTCATCCTGGGAACAGAGGAAAAGGAGCCAGTTTCTGCTGGGACCGACTAGGTGCTAGGCAGCACGCGAACCCTTTTTGGGGACACTTGTACATTATTTAACGCGCAGGAATAAATCTGCAAGGGAGGTGGTAGGGATTTTTATCCCTAATTTGGGGTTGGGGGGGAGGGTTCAGAAGCTCAGAGAAGTTAAGCAACACGCCCAATGTCACGGAGTCAGTGTTGAAGCCTGACTTTGAACCAGAGTCTGTCTGGCCTGAGATGCACCTGCTGCTTTGCTTTTGCTGAATGTATCCTGTTGACCTTGAGAAATGAGGTCTTCTCCGTGTCTTCAGTTTACTCCCTCACTTTGTAGGGATCTCGTCTCCATTTCCTAGGTCCTGAACAATTAGAGAGGGTGGTTTCCTAGGCTGTTTGCTTGGCAGCCACGTCGGGAGGAGAGTGTCAGTGATACTAAAATTAATAATAATAATAATAATAATAATAATAATAGCAATAATTATCACATTGAGCACTGTGTCCCAAGCACTCCATGTGTTCCAGACACAGTTGCAAGAACTCAACAGACCTTACCTCAGTTTAATCCGCACAACACTCCTGTACAGTTGGGATTATCACTCTTCCTGTTTCTGCAGATGGGAAACTGGCACAGATCAGTCCAGCAACTTGCCTAAGGTCACACAGCTAGTCACCGTGGACCTGGGATTTGAACCATGCGGTCGGACCCAGAAGCTACTTGGCAGAACTTGCTGGAAGCAGATGTGGTCTTTGTGCCTCCTGACCTGGCTTCCGGTTGGCAGCTGACACAAGAGGTGTTCCATGGGGGAACGTTCCCTGGGGAATGACTCTCCTGTCACTTTGTCTTGAGGAAGGGGTTGTTCCTGGTATGCGGAGTTTCACTGATGTTGAGAGGGTGCTTACTCTTTCCGCCTGTAGGTTTCCTCGGATTGGTCTTTGTTTAACTTGGCCCGACATACTCACTCAGCTGGGTTCTCAGGCCCTCCTTTAATGAGGCGGAGGCTCCCTTTGCAGGAGGTCAGGCTCCTGTGCCCTCTTGCCTTGTCCTCTGGCCACACTGTCCTCCGCAGGCTGCCTCTGTGTCCCCAGATCTCAGATCCAGGAGCTGGACCCAAACCCTGTCGTAGATGGCTGGAGAACCCTCGTGAGTCTCTGACCACCTGGGGCCACCAGCCCAGCTCTGGTTCTGTGGAACCTGGCCACAGTGGGCACAGCATCCCAGCCTGGGGCTGGGTGCCGTGTCGTATCTACACCCATGCACCTGGGGCTTATGTTTCAGGGAAGGGAGATTCTGGTTTTCCCCAGCAAGTTTTAATTCAGTCCCCTGGCTTTCAAGAGGGTGTGAATACCGTAGCATTCTGTCCTTGCATTCTGTCCTTTGTATTCCGTACACTTAAAAAAACAAAAGATAAAAAAACCCTAAACTTTGCCTTAATAATGAAATGAGCAGCAGTGATTTATTGAGCACAAACTATGTGCCAAACATTCCACAAGCAGCATCTCACTTAATTCTGTTCACATTTTTGAGGGGAAGGCCTTGGTTATCTTGTTTTTATGGTTGAACAACCTGAGTGCAGAGGGATTACTTTGCTCAAGGCCACACGGTAAGCAGTGGCCGAGCTGGGATTTGAGCCCAGGTCAGTCTGACACCAAAGCTCTTAATCACTGTCTGTACCACTTTCCATTTCTCTCCTTACCCATCCTCCCTTCGTCCGGAAGTCCAAAACGTTGCACGGATGGCTGAGAACCTGGACTATTTGAGTGACAAGAGGAGCTGTTCCAGTGGCTCTTTTCTCCCTGCCCACACGGTGTGCCTGTGGTTTCTTCAATCTGGGACCAGGGAGACCTTGTAGCGTTTGTCTGGGGCAGAATGTAAATGTGTCACTTGTCTTTCTCGGCTCGACAGCAACAGCTCTGTCATGTGCCAGTATACGTGTGCATGCCCGTGTTCCGCACTTACTTGCTCCTCCTGACAGATAGCTGGTCCTGTGCCTAAGACTGATTCATTTCTAATGAAAAACAACCCGACCTGAAGATAAGAATTCACTCAAGCAAGATTGGAAGGAGAGATAATGTGGAGTATGCAATGAGTTTGTTTTAACTGGTGACTTATTCCACCTAAGAGTTCTCATGTGTCAGAAGGGAGTCCGGGTCCGGGAAAGGTATGCAGAGGAAGCTAGAAAAGCCCCTGAGTTCTGCAGGGGGGCTGGACCTTCCTACTGCAAATGCTTAGGAGCCTGGACCCTGGGCCAGGAGTGGAGGGTGGAGTGCAGTGACTGATGCAGGCCTGGGGAGGGGGGCAGGGGCTTTCATTCGCTAGTGAGTGGGCATTTCCCATGTGGGTGGCACCTGACTTTCTGGGATATTTTCTTAAGTTTGTCTCTGCCTTCTGACTCTTGATTCCCCAATGGAGGAGCTAGGCGTCTGCCTTCTCAGCACCCCTGTGCATGGAGTAGAGAATCGTGACTTAGGCTCCTTCGATGAGACACCGCCTCCCTTCCCCCACTCCCCCAAAACGGACTTTGATCTTCAGGAAGGTGGCATCGCAAAGGACCCATTTTCAGGGCCAGCAATGGTTGGGGTCCTGGCGGAGGCAGCATGTGGTCCAGGCAGGTGGTGGTGGCGGGGACATCTTTGCAGGAAGCAGGCCTGTGGTAATGCTTGATTCTTAATTGTTCTTGGTGGCAGAGCTTCCGTGTCTGACTCTCCGACCCCCCAGGAGATTTGTGAGCTACCCCCAAGTCCTGTAAATTTGTGGAGGTTTGCTGAATGGCCCAGGATATAGTCTATCTTCATACATGGTCCGTGGATGCTTGAGTATTTATTCTGCTGTTGCTGGCCGAAGTGTTCTCTAAATGTCGATTGGATTCTGTTGGTTGATGGTGGTGTTGAGTTCTGTGCTCTTGTTGAGTGCTGTCTAGTTGTTCTATCAGTTATTGAGAGGGGATGTTGAAGCCTCTACCTATAATTGTGGATTTGTCTAGTTTCCCTTTCAAGGTCTAGTGATAACATTGCTTTCCATATTTTGCACCTCCACTGTTTGGTCAGGATTCTTGTGGACTGAAGGTTTAAAATCATTATGTAATGTCCTTCTCTGTCTCTGATCATTTTCTTTGCTCTGAAATTTACTTTATCAAATATTAATATAGCCAACTGCTTCCTCTCGATCAAAGTTGGCATGACGTATCTTCTCCCATCCTTTTAACTTTCAACCTGCCTGTATCGTTATGTTGGAAGTGAGAGACCAAGTTTTCAAATCCACTCTGACGATCTGTCTCATTTAATCTTGTCTGAGAATGTCTTGATTTCTTATTTGTTGTCCTGAAGGATATTTCTGCCGGATTCTGAGCTGACAGGGTTTGCTTTATTTATTTGCTTGTTTTGTGTGTGTGTGTGTGTGTGTGTGTGTGCTGTGCTGTTTTGTTTTGCTTTGTTTTCCTCAGCATTTGAATAATGTTGTACTACTCCCTTCCCTCTTCCACAGTTTCTAATGAGAAATACACAATGATTTAATTGTTTTTCCTTTATAGATAAGGTGTTGTTTCTCTCCAGCTGCTTTAAAGATATTTTTATTTTCCTTTCGTTTTCAGAAGTTTGACCATGATGTGTCCTGGAATGGATTTTTTTTTTTTTCACTTATCCTGTTTGGGGCTTGCCGCTCAGCTCCTTGAAACTGAGGCTTATGTCTTTTGCCAAATTTGGGAAGTTTCAGCCTTTAGTTTCTTTGAATGCTTTTCCAGCCCTGCCCTCTTTCACCTCTCCTTCTGGAACTCTGATGATGTGAATGTTAGATGTTGTTCCACAGGCCCCCGAGGCTCTGTTGAGTTTTTCATTCCAGCCTATTTTCTCTCCATTGTTCACACTGGGTTATTTCTATCAATCTACTTTCAAGTTCATTGATTTTTTTCTTTCCTCCCTCCATTCTACTGTTGAGCCCGCCCAGTGAGTTTTTTTATTTCAGTTATTGTATTTTTCAGTTCATTTGGTTGTCTTTTATATCTTCTATTCACCAAATGTTCTATTTCTTTGATGAAGCTTTCTATTTTTTTTTCAATTATTTCAAGCATGTCCATAATTGCACGTTGAAGCATTCGTATGATACCTGCTTGAAAATCCTTGTTGGATGATGATAACGTTTCTGTCATTTTGAGATTGGTCTCTATAGATTGTCTCTGTTACATTCACGTTGAAATTTTCTTGGTTCTTGGTGTGAACAGTTATTTTCTATTGAAACTGGACATTTTTGTTATTATGTCTGATACTCTGAATCTTGTTTACATTTTCTGCTTCGGCTGACTTTTTTTTGACATTGCTCTGGGCAGGGGAAGGAGTCGGTGCTGCCCTGTGACTGCCAGGTGAGGTTAGAAATACAGACTCCTCAGGGACACCTGGGTGGCTTAGTCAGTTAAGCATACGACTTAGGCTCAGGTCATGATCTTGCGGTTAGTGAGTTCGAGCCCTGTGTTGGGCTCCATGCTGACAGCTCAGAATCTGGATCCCGCTTCGGATTCTGTGCCTCCCTCTCTCTCTGCCCTCCCCTGCTTGTGCTCTGTCTCTTTCTCTCTCAAAAATAAATAAACGTTAAAAAATTTTAAAAAGAAGGGGGTGCCTGGGTGGCTCAGTTGGTTAAGCGTCCGACTTCACTTCAGGTCATGATCTCACGGTTCGTAGGTTCAAGCCCTATGTCGCGCTCTATGCTGACAGCTCAGAGCCTGGAGCCTGCTTTGGATTCTCTGTCTCCCTCTCTCTCTGACCCTCCCCTGCTCATGCCCTGTCTCTCTCTGTCTCAAAAATCAATAAAAACATTTAAAAAATTAAAAAAAATTATGTTTATTTATTTTTGAGAGAGAGACAGAGTGTGAGTGGGGGAGAAGCAGACAGAGAGAGGGAGACACAGAATCCGAAGCTGGCTCCAGGCTCTGAGCTGTCAGCGCAGAGCCCGATGCGGGGCTTGAACTCAGGAACAGCAACATCATGACCTGAGCTGAAGTCGGACGCTTACCGACTGAGCCACCCAGACGCCCACCAAAAAAAAAAAAATTTTTTTTTTAATTAAAAAAAGAAAAAAGAAATGCATACTCCTCACTTGGCCTCTGTTGTTACCCGACTTGGGGAGGGATTCCTCATTCTAGGCCAGAGGTGGGAGTTCTGGTTCTCTGTTAGGCCTTCACTGACATCACTCTGACTGGAAGGGGTAGGAGTGCCTTGTTACCACTCACACATGTCTTCCACTGGACACTACAGTAAAGAGAGGTGGCCTCATTGCCTCTGGATGGTGATGAAAGTCCTGACTCTTCCCTAAGCCTTCTCTAACACCAGAGGGGAGGGAACAGAGCACCTCCATAGTTCTAGGTAGGGGTGGAAGTCCAGACTCCCCATGAGGGCTCCACTGACATCATGGGGGCATAGGTGTTGTTCCCATTTAGTGAGGGGGGTGGGGGGTTAGTTTCCAGCTCCTGACTTGGCTTTCTCTGACACCACACTGGCAAGATGGTTGGGGAGCCTCATGACATTCCACAAGGGAGGAGTCTAGATTCTTCACTCTGTCTTTGCTGGCTTGGGTAAGGAGAGGCACTTTTTCCCCATGATGTGGTTACTGTCTGAGAGTTTTCTGTCTTCATACCCTTTTCTGGCTAGAGAGAGGAGGCTTTTGTTGGGGCTTTTTCATGTTTGGGATCATTTGCGTTTCTGGGCCACACGTTTCTTCAGCTCCCAGTCTGGGATATATGAGACAAAACCCAGAAAACTCACCTCCATGTCACTCCTTGGGTCCGAGGTCCCTCACCCATCTGCCTTCCTCTCCTCACCTTTGAGAATTTTCTGATGATTTTTTTATACATAATGTCTATGGTTTTTAGTTGTACTTGGTGGAAGGAAGAGAAAGAAGTATTATCTACTCCTTGTTCCCAGAGAGCAAGTCCCAACACCCTTTATTAAACTGTCTTTCTGCTGAAACTGGCCACAGGGGGCTCTGTTGTTTGCAGTGTAGAACCCTTCCCTTTGAGAAGGACGGGGCCACAGGGGAGCTGTCCCCTTGAGTGGGAACACTGGTCTTGTCAATAGGTTTTGAGAACTGGTAGTTCTCTTGTGTGTGAGTGGTTTTCCTCTGTTTTCTCCGAACCATACAGCTTGTCTTCTGAACACAAACAAAAACTTTTTCATAATTTTAAAAAAAAAGTTTATTATGTTAATAATCTCTGCACCCAATATGGGACTTGAACTCATGACCCCAAGATCAAGTGTTGCATATTCTTCCGACTGAAGCAGCCAGGTGCCCCAATATAATCATATATATATTATATATATATATAAATATATAATTAATATATATACTGGTTATATATATATATAGGTTATATATGTATTATATATATACTAGTTATATGTATATATATATATAATACATATATATACATACACACACACACACACACACATATAATAAAAATGTGATCACACTGCATTTTTTGCTTAGTAACCTGCTTTTTCACTTAGCCAGATACCC
Organism: Acinonyx jubatus; assembly: GCF_027475565.1. Taxonomy (NCBI): domain Eukaryota; kingdom Metazoa; phylum Chordata; class Mammalia; order Carnivora; family Felidae; genus Acinonyx; species Acinonyx jubatus. Next base: position 26,542,957 of record NC_069390.1, on the reverse strand, counting down.
TGATATCTTTTTACTCAAATAAATGTGGCTTAGATCATCATTTTTTGATGGTTACATAAGGTTCCATTGCAAGAGCACAGTTATTTACATATCTGATCCCTATTGTTTCCAATTTTTGTCCACTGTAAACAATTCTGCATGGGACATCTTTGTAGATAATCATTGGGTACTTGTCTGGTTATCTTAAACTAACCCCCTAGAAATGGAATTGCTGGGCTGTAGGGGACACACATTTTTTAAAAAGAGCTTTTGATGCATATCTTTACTTATCCTTTCCATCTTGCTGCTAGTTGCAGGACCATTGCTTGGTTCTCATTCCCCTCGAGTTTTCTCATTCACTAACAGGCATTACCCCTTCAGCCTCCCCTCTGCTTCTCTCTGTCCACTAGTGCTAGCTTGTGGCAGGATGATATGTGACAAATCAATGTCCCTATAACACCTTCCATATTCCACTTGCTTACATCCTGAGGCTCTTTTACCATCTGTGGCATGGTGGGACTTCCAAACTGAGATGGCAACCAGTTTTAAGTTCAACTGCTGAGGGTTCAGATGGAAGATTCCGGAAGTAGATGTGATCAGCCATTTCCTTCCCTCACCGCTGACCTCTGGTCCTTAGGGGAGAAGAAAAGTAGAGATGAAGTAAGATGGTGAGATAGGAGTAGGAGTGGCCCTATCTCATGTATCCCTCCGCCCCACAAAATGAATCTTGGCCAGGGAGGGGCATGATAAAATCTGCCTTGAAGTCAAGAGAACCTGTTTCAGGCTTCCCAGGGTGTTATCTGGGGAGGCATCAAGTTTCAGGTCAGTTCTCTATTCATCATGGAAAGGCTACCATAGAGAGGAAATGGTGGTATGGTGTCTCTGGTGAGGGGACAGTGTAGGGACAGCCTTCCAATTTTCCCAGAGCCTTAGAGTGATGATGGTCAGATATCTGAGTGTCCCAGTGGCATCAAGTTGGGGTACAGAAGAAGAGGAAAGAGGAGAGGAAATATAAGGAGGAGGGGAGGGGAAGGGGAGAAAGCAGGAGGGGAGGGAAGAGAGAGGAAATGAGAAATGAAGCTCAGAGGCCTACAAGAGCTCCTTGCCTGCATGTTGTGGACCCCATGGCAGAAGTTGAAGGGTGGGTCATGCTTGCAGGCATCTGAGGAGAACATGGTTGCCTCTCAGATAATTTGTTAGCATGAGACACAAGTAAGGATCAGATGAGTTACATTTGAAGCCAGAGGTCAGAATGGGACCAAGACAGATGCAGACAGTGCAGTAACTTCTTTCTCAGCCTAGATGCAGGGTCACATCCCCACAACACGCACCCACAACACCTGTATGTACACATACATGCACATTGAGCCAAAATGGTGATTAAAAAACACTCTTTTTGACTTTGTTTACCTGCAAATAACTAGATTACTTATGCTACATTGGGCAGAATAGGGATCCCAGGCAGAAAGTACACTGTTTGAGAAAGGGGCAGGTGGGGGGTGGGGCAGGGAGAGGAATTTTTGTAGTCTTGAGTTCACATTGACTGAAAATCCTTACCAAGTTTACTTCTCTAAACTACCATGGTCTAAGAAAATATGTTTTCTAGATTCAAGCCTTTGCATATTCCCAAGCAAAATCTCCTTTTATTTATTTCTGTGTTACCTATGTGCACAGTGATTATTGAGGTTTTTTAAAATTGCATTTTGTTCAAACAAAAACATTCATAGATGGCCAATATCATGTAAAGCAAATAAAAATCAGATCTGGGGGAGGGAGGATGCTTCCTCTCAGTCATCTGAGGTTCATAAAGGGCCTCTATGGAACCCTTGGGACTCAACAAATACAAGGCTGTCATGTATGGAATGCGAGTGTTGGCCAAAGTGCTCCCTGGGAGCTGAAATCTAGCTCATGTACCACTCATCAAGACTCAGCCTCTGGCACAGGGCTGTAGCTACCTGGGGATAGCATTGCCTTTGTCTTTTTACAAAGTGTAGTCTGCTTATAAGCCATGTGTCCATAGAACAGCATGTATCAGAGAAGATTTCTTCTCAAATTCAGCCACCCAGATGGGGCACCTTACACAGGCCCCATAAAGGCAGCTAATGGTCCTGCGTGAGCGTACTTTGAAAACAACAGTAAGTGTTTACTGGTACATAGAATTGGCTTTCTATTTTGAGTTCCCCGTTTGCTGCTAAATTTCAAAACAAGTTCAGTACATTTCCTTGTCCCAGACTTAGAACATTACTGCTCAAGTGTAGGCGAGGGGCCAGCAGCCTTTTGGAAGAGCAGTAACTGATACTGTCATTACACTATGGAGAAATACGCCAGGCAAGACTTTCCCTGGGTAGAATCCCTTGTGATTTGTTTTGGGGTAACTGTAAAAATCAAAACTAGGAGACCAGCCAATCACTTTAGTGAAACATTCTAGTTTACAATCAGGAAATGATGATCTTTCTTGAGAAATTATGGCTTATGTTCAAGGCCATAAGATTCTAGTTGGTGGAGCTGAGACTCAAATCTAAAGCCTCCTGGCTATGATCCCAGGACTTTTCAGTTGGCTGTGTGATGATAGAAACCGTATAGCCAAAGAAATGATGGGATCTTCTTCCCTGGCCTCCTTCTTCCAAAGACAAATATTTACCATTTGGAGGCACTCTAGGGATGGTCCTACACTGAGGGAGGAGAATACCTCACTCCACATGGCAGCCTAGGAATGTGCCATCGTGTCATGTCGATGAAATGGGTGGTCTCTATATCAATAGCTTCTGCAGTGCTGAAACACTTCCTTATTCTGCTTTGGTGCTGAATCAGCCACGGGAGTCATGTCTACTTCCTGGGCTGCAAGATGGCAGCCCCAAATAACGACAATAATAATAACAACACTAATGATGGCAAGCACCATCATCATCTTGTTTGGTCCAGACAGATCACCTTTGATCTGGGGATTTCTAAGCATGTTGCCAACATGATCCAGCAGCTAGTGTCATTATCTCCCTTTACAGACAGAGAAAATGAGGCACAAGATGTTTAAGCTAGAGGCTCAAGGTCATGCGAGGCATCATTAGTGGAGACATGTGAGGAACTCAAGTCGTTAGCTCTGAAATAAAATCTGTAGGCACTTAACAGGCTTTAGGTTGGCAATGGCTGCTCTTTATGAGGACGGTATATTTTTATAAACCATGCCATAAAACTGAATACCGATCATTAGATTTCATTTCAAGCATGTCTTTCACAATCTTAAATGCTGTGAGCATGTGGCAGATAGTCCCCTGCTCCAAACAGCCTGTTCCACACATAGTCCTTTGTAATACTCAGTGGATCCCCAGTGGTTCAGGAAGGTGAACCCTCTCTACCAAGAATCAAAGCTGGCATTGTATGACAGAGGAACATTGGTCAAAGTCTCAGGGAGGGGGGCCTCAATTTATCGTTTTCCCCCAGCTTTATGGAGGTATAATTGACAAATAAAATTGTATATATTTAGAACGTAAAACGTGATGATTTGACATAACTTCTGTTTTGTGTAATGGTTACCCCAATTGTGTTAACTAACACATCCATCACTTCACAGAGTTACCTTTCTTTTTCTTTTTCTTTTTTTTCTTTTTCTCTTTCTTTTTCTTTTCTTTATGTGTGTGTGTGCCTGTGTGTGTGTGTAGAGAGAGAGAACGCTTAAGTTCTACTCTCTTAGCATTATTTTATTATTTTTTTTCTTAGCAAATTTTAAATACACAACACAATATTATTAACTATGGTCACCATGTTGTACATTAGATCCCCGGAGACTATTCATCTCGTAACTGAAGGCTTATACCCTTTGCCCAGCTTCTTCCCACCTCCTTAATATCTCAGTCCCTGATAACTATCATTCTGCTCCATTTCTGTAAGTTTGACTTAAAAAAAATTTTTTTTTAATTTTTATTTTTTGAGAGAGAGACAGAGTGAGAGTGGGGAAGGGGCAGAGAGAGAGAGGGAGACACATAATCCAAAGCAGGCTCCAGGCTCCAAGCTGTTAGCACAGAACCTGATGTGGGGCTTGAACTCACGAACTGTGAGATCATGACCTGAGCCGAAGTTGAACACTTAACCAACTGAGCCACCTGGGTGCCCCCCTCCTGTTTTTTTTTTTGGTTAAGGTTCCATATATAAGTGAGATCATACTGTTTTTTCTCTGGCTAATTTTACTTAGCATGTCTTCTAGGTTCATCCATGTTGTTGCAAATGGCAGAATTTCCTTCTTTCTCATGGCTGAAATAATGTTCCTATATATATATATATATAAATTTTATAATTGTTCATTCTATTTCCATGAAAAACATCAATGGAATTTTGATAGGGATTACATTGAATCTGTAGATTGCTTTGGGTGGTATGGACATTTCAACAATTAATTCTTCCAATTCATGAATATTTTATATATTTCTCAATTTCTTTCATCAGTGTTTTACAGTTTTCAGCATACAGATCTTTCAGCTCCTTGCTTAAATTTATTCTTAAGTATTTTATTGTTTTTGATGCTATTATAAATGGGGTTGTTTTCCTAATTTCTCTTTCTGACACTTTGTTGTCAGTGTATAGGAATGCAACTGATTTTTGTACATTAATTTTGTATCCTGCATCTTCACTGTAATGATTTATTTGTTCCAACAGTGTTTGGGTGGAATCTATAGGGTTTTCTATATGTAGGATCATGCCATCTGCAAGCAGAGACAATTTTACTGCTTCCTTTCTGATTGGATAGCCTTTGTTTTGTTTCGTTTTTCTTGCTTACTTGCTTTGCCTAGGATTTCTAGTACTACACTGCATAGAAGTGGCAAAAGTAGACATTCTTATCTTGTTCCTGATCTTAGAGGAAAAACTTTCAGCTTTTCACTGTTGAGTATGATGTTAGCTGTTGGGCTTTCATATGTGGCCTTTATTATACTGAAGTACCTTCCTTCTATACCTAATTTCTTGAGAATTCTTGTCATGAAAGAATGTTGAATTTTGTTAAATGCCTTTTCATCTTCTATTGAGACGATAATATGATTTTTATTCTTCATTCTGTGAATGGGTGTATTACATTTATTGATTTGCAGATGTTGAATCATCCTTGTATCCCAGGGGTGAATCCAACTTGATCATGATATATGATCCTTTTAATGTGTTGTTGAATTCTGTTTGCTAGTGTTTTGTTGAGGATTTTTGCATCTATATTCACTGGGGATATTGGACTATAATTTTTTATTCTTGTAGTATTGTTGCCTGGCTTTGGTATCAGGGTGATGCTGACCTCAAAAAGTGAATTTGGAAGTGTTCCTTCCTCTTCAGTTTTTGAGAAGGGGTTGAGAAGGATTGGTATTAATTCTTCTTTAAATGTTTGGTAGAATTCACCACTAAATCCAGTCCTGGGCTTCCGTTTGTTGGAAGGTTTTTGATTACTGAGTCAATATCCTTACTCACTATTGGTCAGTTTAGATTTTTTATTTCTTTGTGATTCAGTTTTGGTAGGTTGTATGTTTCTAGGAATTCTTGGACTTCTTTTAAGTTATGCAACTTGTTGGCCTATAATTGTTCTTAGTAGTCTTTTATGATTCTTTGTATTTATATGGTATCTCTTGTTACATTTCCTCCTTCATTTCTGATTTCATTTATTAGAGTCTTCACTCTTTTTTATTATTTAGTCTAGCTGAAGGTTTGTCAATTTTGTTTATCTTTTTAAAACACCAGTTCTTAGTTTTGTTGATATTTTCTATTGTATTTCTTGTCTATTTCATTGATTTCTCCTCTGCTTTTTCTTTTTTTTTAACTTCCTTCCTTTTGTTGACTTAGTTTGCTCTTTTTCTAGCTCCTTGAGGTATAAAGTTAGGTTGTTTATTTGGGATCAATCTTTTTTCTTAATGTAGGCATTTATTGCTATAAATTTCCCTATTAAAACTGGTTTTGCTGTATCCTGTAAGGTTTGGTATGCTGTGTTTCAATTTCCATTTGCTTCAGGATATTTTTTTGATTTCCCTTTTCGTTTCTTTTGTGACCCATTCTTTGTTCAGGAGTGTGTTGTTTAATTTCCACATATTTGGGAGTTTTCTAATTTCCCTCCTATTGTTAATTTCTAGTTTCATATCATTGTGGTCAGGAAAGATACCTGTATGATTTTAATGTCCTTAAATTTGTTAAGACCTGTTTGTGACCTAACATATAATCTATCCTGGAGAATGTTCCATGTGTGCCTGAGAAGAATTCATATTCTGCTGCTTTTGGATAAAAATTTTTGTGTATGTCTGATAAGTCCATTTGGTTCTAAAATATAGTTCAAGTCCAATGTTTCCTTATTGATTTTCTGCGTAGATGATGTATCCATTGTTGAAAGTGAAGTATTGAAGTCCCCTACTATTATTCTATTTTTCAAATCTGTTAGTATTTGCTTACACAGGTGATCTGATGTTGGGTGCATATATGTTTATAGTTGTTATATCCTCTTGATGAATTGATCCCTTTAGCATTATAAACTAACCTTCTTTGTCTCTTGTTACAGTTTCTGACTTAAAATCTGTTTGTCTAATATAATTATAGCTACTCTGCTCTCTTTTGGTTTCCATTTTTCATAGAATTGTTTTTCTCAACCTTTCACTTTGCACCTAGATATGCTTTTAAAACTAAAGTAAATCTTTTCTAGGCAGCATGTAGTTGGGTCTTGTGTATATATATATATATATATATATATATATATATATATATATATATATTTGGCCTCTCTATGCCTTTTCATTTGAGAATTTAATCCATGTAGATTGAAAGTAATTATTGATAGACAAGGATTTACTAATTCCATCTGATTGTTTTCTGACTGTTTTGTAGTTCCTTTTTTCCTTTCTTTCTCTTTTGTGTCTTCCTTTGTTAATTGATGGCTTTTAGTGGTGGTGTGCTTTGATTCCCTTCTCTTTATCTTTTATGTATTTCATAGATTTTGCTTTGTGATTATCAGGAGGCTTACATAAAATGTCTTTTAGTTATAGTGGTCTATTTTAGGCTGATAACTTCGATTGCATACAAAAAGTATACCCTTTTACTCTCCCCCTCACATTTTATTTTTGATATCACGATTTACATATTTTTATATTGTCTATCCATTCACAATTATTGTAGCCATAGTTATTTTTAATGTTTTTGTCATTTAACCTTTATACTAGAGTTAAGTGATATACACATCACCAGATTACAGTATTAGAGTATTCTGAATTGGCTATACACTTACCTTTACTGATGTGCTTTATACTTTCCTATGTTTTCATGTTACTAATTGGCATCCTTTCATGTCAGCCTGAAGAACATGCAGCATTTCTTGTAAGGCAGGTCCAGCAATGAACCACCTCAGCTTTGTTTGTTTGGGAGAGTCTTTATCTCTCCTTCATTTCTGGAGGACAACTTTGCCAGGTAATGTGTTTTTGGTTGGAAGTTTTTTTTTCCTTCAGCATTTTAAATACATCATCCTGTTCTCTTCTGACCTGCAAGATTTCTGCTCAGAAGCCCACTGATTTCACTCATATGTGGAATTTAAGAAACAAAACAGATGGACATAGGGGAAGGGAAGGAAAAATAAAATAAAAACACAGAGGGAGGCAAACCCTTTAAATACAGAGACTCTTAAATACAGAGAACAAACTGAGAGTTGCTGGGAGGGAGTTGGGTGGGGGGATGGGCTAAATGGATGATGGACATTAAGGAGGGCACTTGTTGGGATGAGCCCTGAGTGTTATATGTAAGTGATGAATCACTAAATTCTACTCCTGAAACCATTGCTACACTGTATGTTAACTAACTTGGATTTAAATAAGTAAATAAAAAGGAGTCCACTGATAATTTTATGGGAGTTCCTTTGTTTGTGATGAGTTTGTTTTCCTCTCTTTCTGCTTTAAAAAGACTCTTTGATTTTAGATGGTTACATTAAAATGTGTCCTGGAGAAGATCTTTTTGGGTTGGATTTTTTGGGGGACCTATGAGCACCATGAACTTGGATATCTAAATTTCTCCTCAGATTTGGAAATTTCTTAGCCATTATTTCTTTAAATAAGGTTACCACCTTTTTCTTTCTTTTCCATCTGAGACTCCAATAATGCATGGGTTGTTTTGCTTGATGGCATCCCATTAATTCACATAGGCTTTCTTCACTTTTTTTCATTCTTTTGTATTTGTTCTCCTCTAAATGGATAATTGAAAATGACCTGTCTTTGCACAGATTCTTTCTTTTGCTTGATCAAGTCTGCTGGTGATGCTTTCCATTGCATTTTTCATTTCATTCATTGTATTTTTCAGATTCAGAATTTCTGCTTGGTTCTCTTTTATGATTTGTATCTCTCTGTTAAAGTTTTTGTTTTACTTGTGTATTGTTTTCTTGATTTCAATTGAATTGTCCTGTGTTTTCTTGTAGCTCACTGAGCTTTCTTAAATTAACAACTTTGGATTATTTATTGAACAATTCATGGATCTCCATTTCTTTGTGGTTAGTTACTGGAAAATTATTGTGTCCCTTTAGTAGTGTTATATTGCCTTGGTTTTTCATGTTCCTTAAAATCTTACATATACCATCTTCACATTTGAAGAAGCAGTCACCTCCTCCAGTCTTTACCAACTGGCTTTGGGAGAGAAATACCTTCTGTCTCAGCCCTGCTAGGGATTCTTTGCCTTTCTCAGATCTTTTCTACGGACTGACCTGCTTTACACTTCTTGCACCCTCCTGGTGGTAGGGGGATTCTTAAAATTGTATGCCTTCTCTCAATCCTGCAAAGCCAGGCCACCACTGACAGATTCCCATTTGCTTACCCTAGGGCAGTGCTTAATCTCAACTTTCTCCCAATCCTGCAGAGTTGGGCTGGCTTTCTCTGCATGCTCACTAGCTGTCTACAAAGGCTTGCCCTTGCTTCCTTCATAGGAAGCCAGCCATTGGGTGGGGGTATGTATAGGTGGGGTGTGTAGAACATTGGGGGCACCTCTGGGACAGTTGGGGGAATATGCAGATGAGACAGTCCCAGCAGCTTGTTGTTAGGCTTCTTGATGGAGTCTACAAAATGGTTAGTAGAATCCACATTCAGGAGACCTCAGTTTGAACTACAGCTCTGCCTTTACTGCCTGTGCCACCTTGGAGAAGGGACTTAGATTCACTGGGCCTCCTTTTCATCTTCAATTGTAATGAGAAAGATTTGCATTAAATCATTGATGCTACATTTTAAAAATGAACTCATGGTTGTGTGGCAATTCTTTCTACCACATTTTTTCCTCCAAACTTCTGAGGTTTCAGAGAATCTGCCATCTCTCAGTTTTGAGTCTTTGGAGTGCTCTACATCGTCTTTGTTGCTATGCTATCTATTTTCAAAGGCTTTCAAACTTTTTAAAGCAACATAGATCCAGAGTTCAGTGAAGGAAATAGCCACCACTCCATGTATTTCAAGAAGAAAGGAATTCAGTCCAGGGAATTACAAGCTTATAGAACTGTTGTAAGAGCTGGAGAAGTGGAAATCTAGAGCGTTCCACTGGGGAGCACTATTTCAAAGTGATCCCGTTGTAGTTGTGATCCAGAGATTAGGAAACTGCTGCCCTGGCTGCTTTCACCACAAGTGCCTCTGGCACCCATGAAGCTTATGACTAAACTCTGGAATGAGGAGTCCAGTGGCCGAAATGGCTCTAAGCATTCATGTTTCTACTATAATGCTGTTTCACACAAGGGCATTATTTGGGGAAACGAATTTATTTCTAGAACGATACCTTCAAAGTGTCTGGGAAATGTTGATTTTTCCTTTCTAGCTCTCGAGTTACAGGGAATGGGAAATTAGTGCCAACAGTCCTATTCAGCATGAACACTTGTTCAGATTTCATCTTACATGATGTATTAGTCAGGATAGGCTCTGTTATGCTGCCGTAATAAACAACCCTAAAATTTCAGTGATCTAAAACAATAAACATGGATTTCTTACTCACCAAATATCTGTTGCAGGCTGGTTGACCTTCCTCAAAGGTGCACCGTCTAGAACAAATGACTTTCAAGACATTAAGGCAGGGGAAGGGAAAGGTAGAGGGGGCACATCAGCTATTAGCTGCTTCAGCTCAGGAGTGGCACATGTCACTTATGCCCACAGTCTATGGCCAGAGCTAACCCTATTGCTGCAAACTAAGCTGGAAGGCAGGCTAGAAAATTAGGAGAGTACATAAAATACTTGGTGAATACTTATTTTAAGTCATGGAAAAAAGGGAGCACTTGGGTTCTAAGTGGGTTGATCCTGCTGTCACTCTCCCTTTCCCTCTGTGAAAGCCTCTGAAGACAAAGATCCCAGGGCTCCTCAAATACAGATGTGCCTGCCTTACATATTAAAGGAGCTATAATCTAGATATCCGTATGGCATCCTTGAGGAATCAGCAAAAAGATTTCCTTCTCCATAAATATCTCTCTCACTGGCCTAAACTGGCACTTAAAACTTCCACCATTGACATTACTTTTTGTGTACTCCCTTAAAGATATGCATATTTAAATAAGTTAAGGCAATTTGTCATCTTGGATTGCACTGGAACACTCTCAGTGAGCAGGGAGCAGGGTGTGGGAAATGGACAGGAGGCATGCACTGAGGCATGAGAAAAGTAGACTGATGTCAGTGGATTCCATAGATCAGCAAGAGGGGCTTGAGGATGGAGAGCAGGGGGCTGGAAGGGAGTAAGCAAGGGACCCCAAGGACGAGGAGAAGGGGGCTTTAGGCAGAGTCTCCACATCACATCTTTGCCAAGGGCCTGACTTATTTTGGCCTCTGGGGCAGCCTTCCCCAACTGCATCCAGTAAGGTCATAAATGTCTCTTTGAACTGAGCCTGCTTTTAGAAGATAAATTCAGAAATATCTATCCAACTAGACTGTGGTGAGCAGAATGAGGCTGAAATGGAATACTTGACTCCCAAGTCCAGAGCTTCTGGACAGAGTCTGAGTGTTGACTTTATTTTTTTTATTTTTTAAAAATATTTGTTTATTTATTTTAGAGATATAATACAAGCAGGGGAGAGGTAGAGAGAGAGAGAGAGAGAGAGAGAGAGAGAGAGAGAGAGAGAGAAAGAATACCAAGCAGACTCTGCACTGTTAACAAGAGCCCCATATGGGGCTCAAACTCATGAACTGTAAGATCATGACCTGGGTCGAAATCAAGATTTGGTCGCTTAGCCTATGAGCCACCTCAGCACCCCCCAAAATTGACTTTAAATAATACTTACTGGCACTCCTGGGCACGTTTCAAATACAACTGTGTGACCTTGAGCAAGTTACATGACATTTCTACATCTCTGGTGTGAGGATTAAATGAGAAAATGCATTTTAGGCACGTAGCAGAGAATCAGAAGATCCTCAGCAAGGATTGGGGATAAAACCAAATGTAGAATCCCATTTGGTCTGTTCAACAAACCTGGTGGATGGGAAGCAAAGGGTGATGGTCAGTAAGAGATGGCAGTGTCCCCAGGGACCAGCAAGAGTGAGAAGTCTTTCCTAGCCCTCGGCAGATGAACCCAGTGAACACTGGAGCCATGGGAGATGGGCTGTCTCTTGGGATCCATGATCATGGCTCAGGGGACACACCTACCGAGACAGTCCTGGCCCAGTAGTAAGGGAGTGAGGGCAATTAATTGCTCATCCCTCTCTTGTCTTGCCTCCCAATCTCCTCCTGACATCTGCCACCAGCTGAGCATCAGTAGAAGGCAGAGGGTAAAGGAGGCTGGGAATGGAGTCCATAGAGGTCAACTTCTTGAGGCCCATAGTAGAGCCTGGTCCACAGAAGAGAATTTGCAGAGCTGGGGAGCAGAGCAGAATCAACCCCAAGCAAGAGGCTCCTCAAACTCTCAGAGCCAAGAAACCAGGACACCCCTCCCCCCAGCAGTTGCTCAAACATGGGCTGACCCTCTCTTTCTTTCTCTCCCACAGCAGTGGTAAAGAAACCATGAACCAAGTGGGCTATTGGACAGAGGAGTCCCCACGCTATAACAGGGAGTAGAGGAGATACCTGATTTCTTTGGCTTGTCTTTTCCAGAAGATGAGGAGCAGGTATGAACCAGCACTCTCCCCCAAGACAAATGTCTCTCTATTCATGGGAGGAGTAGAGCAGACTCACATTTGTCGTTGATGACACATGGCATACGGAGTTGGCCCTTTATGTATATTGCCTCTTTGAATCCTTAGGTGATTAACTCGTGGAAATCAACAGCTCCAGGGCCAGCTACCATTGGAGGGGACAGTCAGGCCTAGCTCTTAGAAACCTGGTGACACTTAGGAAGTTTGACTGCAAAGCCTCCCCTGCTCTCTGGCTCTCTGAGACCCACCTCAGCCCTGTGGGCCAAGCACCCATGTATCTCTCCTATCAGGAGAAAATAAAATGTCAGGTGAAGTTATTCACTCCAGGTGTTAGGAACTTAATGCATAATACCTCCCAGGAGAATGTGTATTTCTCAGGACAGCCAGAGAGTGGGTGGTACTGAACCAAAAGAGTGAATCACTAATAGTGGAATCCCAGGCATTTGGGGAGGTCATATTTCTTGGGTGGGTTCCTTCCTGACATTGTTTATATTATATAAAGTTGACAGCCACCTATTGTCCCCCTAAAGGAGATTGTCCCTATGGGTGCGGTGATGATGAGGAAAGAGAAGAACATTCAGGCTGGAGCCAGGGTGGTCTGATTTTCAAAAACAAATCTGTCCCTTAGAGTGAGAGGTGACTTAAACACTCACACAGCCTCCCCAAGTGTGGTGAAGAGATCCTGTCTCCCCTCTGCAACCAGGTTCTCTTCACCTGGAACATGGTGCTGTCATTATGCAATGTCCCTGTTGGCAGAGGTGTTTGGGCCCCTTGTTTTCAAGTCTGTGCCATTTCCAAGAAGGAGCTGTGGCCTTTGAGTAGGACTGAGCTACTGAATAGCAGCCCCAGTGCCAAGTGAAGGAGCCAAGAAGAGGCAGAGAAGAGAAAGTCACGACTGTCACACAAAGATGAGACAGCCGCCCCCCGTGGTAGCTGGATGGCAGTCCTGTTGTCCTGCAGCGGCCTTGGGGGCAGAATGGGGTCAAAGTCGGGCTGCGGGCAGAAAGAAGGCAGGCCAGGCCAAGCAAGAGAGAAGGGCAAAGCCCCTGGGTGGTAGGATGTGAGAAAAGTTACTTTCGTCAGGAGGGTATCACTCGACATTCAAATCCAGCGCCCCATGAATTCATAAAAGCCAGGCTCAAGGAAAAGTTTTTCCTGTTAGACTTAACCACATCATCAATAACAATAATCACTGTTACTATTTCTTAAGTGTTTAATCCAAAGCCAGTATTGAAGTTATCGACTGAAGTCCTGACGAAGGTCTAATTCACTCACCCAGCATGTATTTATTGAGTTTCTACTTAAGTCAGGCACTACCCTAGGCACTTAGGGCAGACCAAAGGCTAGGACAGACAAAACCCTGGTCCCAGCGGCAGGGCCACCACATGCAATTAACAACACATCACTCTAGGGGGCACCGTATGATGCCTGGGTTACTTTGTGTATTGAGCAGCCTGGCGGCCCCTGTCTGCGGTGCTCTCATTCTAGCAGATGTAATCGAATACCGATAAGGTGGGCAGAATTCTCCTATTACAGTTTGAGACACAGAGGGCTAAGTAACTTGCTGAGTTTTTCAGCCCCAAAGGACTGAGCCACAATTTATACCTAAAGAACTTGCAATCCACCTGTGCCACGTATGTGCCATTCTCTCCCTGGTGGGTGTAGAGATGAAGGGGTAGACAGGCTCATAGAGGCAGAGCTGGGTTGGTTGGCCCAGTAGCAGTACTGTGTCCTGACTGGATAGACTGGAACCAGCTCAGCGGTAACAGAGAATCTCTTGGGGAAGGCTGACTTAGGAAGGTTTGATAACATGAGCTGCCTTCATAGTAAGGGTGGGGGGACTGGCCTTTTTATTTTGATCAGCTGGGGACTTATGTAGAAAGGTCCATCCCTGGGTAGACCTTGCTGTCTTGCAGGGCCAGAGGCAGCTATTGATTCTTGCACGTATTTATCGTTTATGAAATATCCTAGTTCTATTGGCAGAGAAGTTGGTCCAGGTTTGTAAGGGTAGGCTCCAAACTCCTCTGGTTGAGAATGGAGTAGGACAGGTGCCCTTGGACAGGTTTCCTGAATAAAGTGAGCATGTGCAGCGAGAACGGAGAAGGTGCTCTCGTCTGATGAGCTCATTCTGCTAGGGTTGGATCTAGTTTTCAGCGAACAGCATGAGTCTTGCCTTTGGACCAGACTCTGTGCTACCCCAGTCATGAAAGGAGGACAGCCACGTCTACGTTCTTCTGCCTTTTGTCCAAGCTTCTGTCTTGAAGGAAGAAAGATGGCCTCTGGTTGTCGTCCCCTCCTCTTCTGCTGGGTGTCCCTTCTCCCACCTGCAGGTGCACCCGTGTGTGGCTTCTGAGCCAAACTTCTGAGACCTGAACTGGGCCGCCAGAGATCTAATGGCTGCTGCTTTGGCGCGGCAACCCTTGAGACTTGACACAGTTTTTCGTTAGCCCCCTGGAGAAATGGAGAGGCTAAAGCAATAGAGGACAGAAGGTTATTTGGTGCCGGAGACTGGGAAAAGGGGAAAGGTAGAGGGAAGCTCGGTGTCCTAAAAACAAATTTCACCTCCCTCTCCGTTTTACCTAAGACGGGTGTTGCCTAGACAGCGTAAGTTCTGCAAAAGTGATTTTCGTGATGGTTTGGGCCAGGGGTGACAAACGTCTGGCACATTTGCTGTCATCTGTCTTCTCCCCACACCTTCTCCTGGCCACTGGGATGGTAGCTTCAGACCCTTCTCATTTTTTTTTTTTTTAATATATGAAATGTATTGTCTTCAGACCCTTCTCAAATCAGCATTCCATGCAGGCTCCATCCATCATAGTTGGCCTTTGAGATGAAGTCCCCTCCCTGTGCCTGTTTAGAGACCTTTTGCTGTGAGTTCTTTATGGTAGCTTTTTCCTGAGGTATCTCATCTTATTGTTGTGTCTTTCGCAGAACCTGGAAAGTCCGAACACAATTTGGTGGTTGACTCACAGAATGTCCTCTGAATCGATGACCTTCGGTGTGTGCCAAAGCTGACTGACTCACTGGTCTCTTCCCCCAACCAGGCTGGTTCTCTGGGCTCGGCAGGAGTCCTGACTGAGACCTCTCCTTACTCCATATTCTCTTTATTACTAATGAGGCGTGGTTCCTTAATTACTAGGTGCTGGATACGAGAATTGATTTCCTTTGTTTCAGTGAATTTAGGAAAAGGCTTATGAATATTTCTTGCGCTTGACATGAACTGCTTGATTTTTTTTTTTTTTTTATTTCCGGCCTGCAAAGGTCACTGAAGGGAGACAAGGCAAAGTGACGCCTAGAGCATCAACAAGTATGAAATTCACCTTTATCATTGAAGCATTCAGATCCTTTGATACACGTTCCCTGGACACTCTGCTGCCTTATTTAAAGTGAAAAACAACCAGAATGTGGGAGGTGCCCCAGGTAGCTCAATATTCTGTGAGCTAAATGAGTGATATCAGTATATTAAATCACTAATAGCCCTCGTTGTAAAAAACTGTTCCAACATAGATGAGCCTAAATTTCCTACCTTAGGGTGTCCCACCTCTTGAACATAACTGACTCCTTAATGATTCAGAGTTTCAAAGCCTCAGGGTCCTAATCCTGAGAAGCAGAGAGTGGGGAAATTTTGCTGAAGTTTGTTGGCTGGCTACGGGATCTATTAAGAAATTGTCTTTGTTGGTATTAAATCCAAGACTTTTTTTTTTAAGCCATTTTTTTTTTTTCTCATGAAAACCGTAAAGTTAATGAAGGTAGAGGCTGGTTAGAATTTCATTTAATGGATGAGCTCTTTCTCTAAGTCTTGGAGCGCTTATGTCTGAGGGCAAAATGTGTAGTTGTGATGATCTGTGTTGGCCATTCCAGCACAAATAGCCTGAGGTTGCAATGGTTAGAATCATCCACACTGTCCCTGCCAAAACACGGATCCTGGCAGGTCACCTAGCCTCTGTTGGCCTCAGTTTCCTCCTCTGTAAAATGGGCGGAATAATCAGGCAAGGTGCAGTATTTAACCTAAGTGAGGAAAGTGGATTATTATTGCCCTAAAAAACCTGTAGAAAGACATTAAAAATATTTTTATTCAATTGCACGTTGAAATTTATTTTTAAAATAGGGTTTGTTGAGGCATCTGGGTGGCTCAGTCAGTTAAGTGTCTGACTCTTGATTTCGGCTCAGGTCATGATCTCATGGCTCACGAGTTTGAGCCCCGTGTAGGGCTGTGCTCTGACAGTGTTGAGCATGCTTGGGATTCTGTCTTTGTCCCTCTCTCCCTCTCTCTCTGCCACTCCCCCACATGTGCACACTCCCCCCACCCCGCCCCCGACCACATAAATAAATAAACTTAAAAAAAAAGATAAAATAGGATTTGTTGAATGGGTGATGGATATTAACAAGGGCACTTGTGAAAAGCACTGGGTGTTACATGTAGGTGATGAAATCACTAAATTCTACACCTTGCCAAAATGAAGCTCTCTACCCATTAACTAATAACTCCCTATTTTCCTCTTCCCCAGTCCCTGATAAACACCATTCTATTTTCTGTCTCTAGGAACCTGACTATTCTAGATGCGTCATATAAATGGGACCGTTTCTAGTCATTTTTATAAATGGGTCTTCTTAAAAAATATGAACTTAGCCTAATGAATATGTAATTCAGCATCCTGATTTCTTAACATTTTAAACATCTTATAAGATATTATAAACATCTTTTTGTATTGCTACATCCTCTATATGAACATACCCGCAAAGGCTGGGCGTTATCACATTGAGTGGATGTATCATTCATTATTATTCCTCCATAGTTTCATCTGCTTGCTATTTTAAAGAATGTGTTGAAAACAGTTCTGTGTAGAGCTTTTGTCATATTGAGGCTCGCGGTCTTTAGGGCAGATTCAAGAACTTAATGACTGGCTTGCAGGGAATGAGAACATTTTCAGGCTCGTGATCTACATTACCGAATGGCTAGGAAAAATTTTCAGATGATGTCATTGACAGCTGGGTGGGCTTCCTCCGGGGCTGTGAGGTCCTAGTCTCTTAGGACGGTGACCTTGTAGGGTTGATTCAAGCACTGACTGTGGTGGTGGGAGGGGCAAGGATAGTTCCAAAATTCCTCTGTGGGAGAGGGTTAGACATGCTGATGTCTTCATTAGGGGGGAAGCAGAACATGTGAAACAAGCCCTGTTTTCCCTCTCAACATGTGCTTTTTCGGGGGCAGCCTGGAGGTGTGCTGATGGCGGTTATGGAGAGTATAGAGCCTTCTCCCACCCTAAACCACCTTTGGTTCCTCCAGCTGGTGGGATGGGCACTAGTGACCTTTTAAATCTTTCCCATCTCTGTGTTTTTGTGATTCCAGGGCTCTGCCACTGTGCAGGTCCACTGGCTGGACTCATCCACTTTAGTTTTCTCATGTCAGCGTGGGTCATCCAAACCTCTCTTTGGTTCTGTCCCAAGTGTCACAGAGAGGTGGACCCACCCTCTCCCTTCCCAGGAAAGCCCGTGTTGCAATGAGCACTCCTGTGCTTCTCCCCAGTGCTTTCTCGGTAGCACAATCGGATGACACTGCTCTCGCTGCCCTCAGCTGCCCTCTGAGAAGACGTCACAACCGCGAAAGATCCCAATCAGTCTGCTTTCTCCCTGTGGCACTGTGTGCTTTGGCTGCCTGGCCAGAAAGCTGGGCCTATTTTTACCTATCATTCTGATACTATCTCGGGTATAATTGGAATTGAGCTCTCAGTGTGGAAATTCTTACTCAGAACACAAAGGATTGAAGAGAACTCGGAGGCTGAACTCTGGAAGGACTCTTGCCCGACTCCTCTTGGCAGAGATGGCTCTGGTTTCTCGGAGCAGTGGTATGGCCAACAGGTGGGTGTTGCCCAGGAAATTGTTTTTTCGACTTTCTCAGTAGCTATGGGCCATGGGGAACACTGCCATTTCCGGCCTTCTCTGCATTATTTGATGAAAATGCAGGTGAACTGCCCTGTGGTTTAATTCCAATGGCAGAGCAGTTAGCATTTGCTGGCTTTTCTTGTCCCAGTGGGAACGCTGGTTTGCATCTCACTGTGCTTCCCTTGAGATGTTGTGTGGGGTCCTTTAACCTGCAACGTGCCCCTCTGAGTGACGCCCACCCAGATTCCAATCAGATCTAAACCAATGGTCTCAGCCTTGAGAGCTACCTGTGTGTGTAAAGGCCTACAAGTGCTGCCCACACCAGCAATATCAGCTGAAGAGTGTTTTCAAGGGACATCATTTCAATGATCCGTGACATCTGTTTCTTTTCTGAGTTTTTCCCTGCACAGCTAATGCAATGATTGTTTTTAAATTAGATTCTCTTTTTTTCTCTCATTCCTGTTATTTCTTATGTGAGGCTGATTCTAACATAATAGCAAACAATGGACGCACATTTCCTAGACAAAGTCATGATTTTATGAAGACAGGAAAGGGCTTATGATAATTTCTGTGAAATCCATATTTGATCGTTCTTCTCCTTTCTCAGCTGAGAGGTGAGTTCTGACAGTGCTCAGTACAAAAAAGATAAGGTTGTGGTTTTCTTTTTTACATTTTAACTATTTTAAAATCTTTATTATGGAACCAAAGCAGGCAGAAGTGGAATAACTCAACATACCCTAGATAGCTACCTCCAAGGCTCCATGTTGATCAACCTTTGGCCAATTCTGCCTCTTCTGATCTCCATCCACTCGCTGACTCCAGATTCCTTTGGAGCCTATCTTAGACATCCTGTCATTTCACACCTAAGTTTTGTACTATGTAGCTCTAGAAGAGAAATATTCCCTTGAAAAGTCTATCTCTACTTTTTAAATGGAGAAACATGTGGAACATTTTCAGAGAGGATTTAGAAAAGGATGATACTCTCTCTCTTTAATTAAAAATTGATTAAACTAATCCACATTAATTGTTACTAGGACAGACGTATTAGGACTAGGAATGGGAATAGATACAATTAAAGAGAAGTCATTCAGAAGGATATGTTGTAATTTTTTAGTCACTTGTTAAAATCAAGGCTTTATTCTGCAGACACAATTATTCACTTGGTTCAGAATTATATACGTTGAATGTATCTCACCAGAGGTAAGCTCAGGTCCAACTGATTTACTTTTCCATTTGCGTGACTGTGGGTTAGTCATGTTAGCTTTGTCTAGATGTCTCCAAGCATTTTTGACTGCATACTTCTATCAGTAAAGAATTAAGCGTGTATCCATAGTATGAATTATTTATTTAGAGGTGGTCTGTATACTCTATTATGGTGGTAAGTGAAGTATATTGTAAACCACATATAAAATAGAAACTAAAGAATTAACTGATAAATAGGTTATCAGCAGGTCTAATAGGTACAGCAGGTCTAATATTTTCTTCCTGCCCTCAGTGGATATTCTTGTGTGTGCCCCAATTTGAAGACAACTGGAGAAGGCAGTGCGAGGCAATATACATCATAGCGAGGTATCAGTTGTCAAGCAGGACTGCCTGGGTTTGAATCCTGGTGCCGCTGCTCCTTAGCTGTGTGATTTTGTACACATAACTTAGCTCCTCTAAATCTGTCCTCTCATTTGTAATACGAAGGCATTCATGCCTTATAGGGTATCGTAAGGTTTAATCCTTGCGCAGTGCCCATTGTGTGGTAAGCGTTCAATACATTTTAGCTAATAATGATGACGATGATAATGCAGTCCTAGAGGGCTAGACCAAGGTTTGGCTTCCTCTTTGTACAGAGTGCCTGGCACACACTTATTGGCACTTATTTCAGTGTTCGGTGTGCTGATGGTGGTGTGGGTGATGACACTTATGGGGATGGTCATACTGATGACCAAAAACACAGCGTACGTATCGTCACTCACTCGGTTTTATTTGCATTGATGATGATGGTGACAGTATGATGACGGTTACAGGGACGGTCACATTGAGAGTGGTGAATATGACCAGCAGCAGAAGCCCTTTTGCATTCCCTATTGGAACTACATCATCAGTGTTTGCATTTGTCTTTCCTAAGAATTTACCCATCTGACAAATATGTTGACTAACTTGTTTTGCTGTCTCCCTTCCTGGCCTCTCTGCCCTGTTGATCTGTTGTGCTGCTCTGCCCTCCTATTGTGCTCTCGTGTCTCCATCTCTCTGCAGAGCCTGCTGCTCCGCTTGCCCACACACAGGTCCAGGAGACGAACCAGCCCCTGTTCAGTGCAGGGCCATTTCTTTGCCAGTGGCTATTTGGTTCTCATGTCAAAGAAGCTGCCTATCAGCCCCTGAGGACTATGGGTAGTGCTAGAACCTATGAAGTGTGGCCCTTTATGGCCTTATGCAAGACCACAAGGCCTTTATGGTCTGTGTCTTTTCAGGTGTGAAAAAGGGCAGATGTGGTAGGAAGTAAACGCATCTGCTTATGTAAATCTGGGGCAAACGCCCAAACCTGATCAGGCAGAGGTTCCTGGAATGCTCTTGTTCAGGAAGTCTGCCATCCAGCTCTGTGCCTCTGCTTCCCAAGGGAGGGAAGAGGGCTCCTGAGAAGGGCTGGATCCCCACTGACATGAGATCTCAAGAAAGCTCTTGAGGAAGGACTTTCTCCTTTCCAAAATCAAGACAAAGGAAGGCTAGGGTTGTCCCCAGTGGAGCCAAAAGTAAGGGTAATTACAATAAAAATTTGCCTTAGGCTCTTTTTCTGGGGGCTTGTGTTTTTCCCATGAACCTCGTTGGCTGGGCTTTTGGGAAATATGCCCCACCCCCTCCAGGAGTGGTTCAGATTTTAAATGTTTAAGAAATTCAAAGGTCTGAGGTTGACATTTCATTGGAAGCACCCTGAACTCTTTCATTCTAGATATTGACTTGGGAATTAATCTCTTTAGGGAATTCCAAATAGAGTGGCACCTCATACCCTTCCATTTTTAATCTTTGTCTATAGACCATGTGGTATCTACCTCTAATATTCTGAAAATGAGTACTGACACCTAAGAATATATGTTTATCTCTTCATACTAATTCCTCAACTGGGATGTTGCTCTTGTCTCAAAATGACTAGAGTATGGAGTAAGTGATTCTGTAGAATGAGATTATGTGCTCCTAAAACACTAGCTAGGGGGGAATTGCTCTTTAATACAAATATTCTAATGATTTCAAATACTTTATCAGTTCTATACTTAATTCTAAATAGTCTTGGGGTTAAAATACACTTATCTAATAACCAAACAGTCATGCTATTCCAAACAGTTTGGGATTGCCTTCCCATCCACGGTTTTGGAAGTTTCCTTGGCTGGGAGACTCTAGGCCAGGGAAGAGAAATATATTTCTATTTGTGACTCTGATGAAGTGGACTGCATCCTTTGGATAGTCACTCGAACAAGGACTGGTCACGGGACTGATTTTTCAAGCAGAGGTGAAAATGAAAGCCAGGCTGCTGTGTGGTTGGAGAGATGGAGCTTGCGTCCATACTTAGGAGCATTGTTTGGGCTAAACATGGCGGACTTGCCAGTCACATGTATCATCTCCCTTTTCCAAATCCAACCCCTGATGATAGGAAAGGAATAAAAGAGAAGAAATACGTCCATCCACGGATGAACAGATACACAAAATATGGTACATCCACACAATGGAATATTATCCAGCCATGAAAAGACATGAAGTCTATGTCTACAAAATGGATGAATCCTGAAAATGTTACGCGAAGTGAAAGAGACCAGTCACAAAAGGTCACATATTGTACGATTCTGTTTATTTGAAAAGCCCCAACTAGGCAAATCCATAGGAATAGAAAGCAGATTGGTGGTTTCCAGGGGATGGGACCGAGGAGAAGCAGGGAGTGACTGCTTAATAGGTATGGGGTTTCCTCTTGGGGTGATGAAAATGTTTGGAACTAGATAGAGGTGATGGTTGCACAACATTGTGAATGCACTAATTGCCACTGAATTGTATAATTTAAAGTGGTTAAAATGAATTTTATGTCGTGTACATTTTACCTTGAAAAACACGGGTAAAGGGGCAAGAGGAGACATCACTGCAGACATTTCCCAAATTTTGGAATATGAAAAACATTTGAAGAGATGGCAATTGACTTAACAGAGTGGAGGAAGCAATAACCTAAGTGACTAAGGGAGGAGGATAGGGGGTTGGTACCAATGAGAAATGAGCCACATTACTGGTCAGAACCATAGAAAGGCTGAGGCTTGGAGATACCAGATGCTACAGCAGGTAGCAATAAACAGGGAGATTTCTTGAAATTCAAGATATAGAGAATTAGGATGCTAAGGTCTTTTTTTTCCCCTATGCCAAGCAGCCAGGAGATCCTTTCCTGCCCCTTTCTCTGAGTTGGAAAGACCTAGAGACAGTCAAGTGCAGGCTGGGATCCCATCTTAAAAACAAGGGAGAAGTTCAAGTTGACAGGTGAGACACCAGCTGTCTTTAGAATGCCCACAGCCAGGATTGAACCAGCCCCTTAGATTATCCTGCCCCAAGAAGAAGACTGGAATATTCCTTTCCAAAGAAACTGACTAGTCCAAAAGAAAACACCCATTTTCTTAATAAGACCCTTCTTTGGGGGACTTCCTCAGTAAAAAGGCAGCTCACTACATCAGCTCCTGGGGATGCTCCTGGTCAGGGTCCACCAGGACCCCAGACCTTCTAATTGGTTGTATGATACTTTAGTTTTAATTATGGAAAGACAGGCTCACTTTTGATGAAGCTTCTAATATGAAAGAGAGAATAAAATAAAGAGGAAAAAAAACCTTGGTAGTATAAAGAGAAAAGAAACTTGGCAGGAAAAGAAAATAAGTTAAAAAACAGAAACTTTCATATAATTAATACCCTTTGGAGACATAAAGAGAATATTGCATCCCTGAAAGAAGTAAAAGTTGCTATGGAAACAGATAAATTAGAGGAGAGAAAAGAGCTCCTGGAAATTTAAAGAGTGAACAACAAAATAAAAGTGAAAAATTAGACAGAAGATTGGAAGATAATGTTGAAAGAATAAAACTTCAGATTTCAAAAACAATGCAGAATCAACTTGGGAGGTGGTATGCAACCAGAAGAAATTTCTGGAGACTAGAGGAAAGGGAGGGATCTATTATGTGTCTATGAGTCTACGTGTCTATGTGTCTGTCTGTCTATCTATCTATCTGTTTTTAAAGTAGGCTTCATACTCAACCCAACATGGGGCTTGAACTCACAACCGTGAGATTAAGACCTGAGCTGAGGTCAAGAATTGGATGTTTAACTGACTAAGAAAAGTTTCTGGAACAAAAGGCCATGAGGTTTCCAGATCGAAAAGATTCACCTTGTATTCAGAAAAAAACGGAGTGAAAAAACTTCATTGAAACCCATTCCTGTGAAAGTTTAGGACAAGAAGACCCAAAATTTTTCAGAGGGTAAAGTGGGTCATATACAAAGGACATGGACCCAGAATGGCATCAGACTTCTCTTGGACAATACTGAATGCTAAAAGAAAAGAAGCAATGCCTTACAATTTCCAAGAAAAAAAAAAAGATTTTTAACCGGAATTCTATATCCAGTTCAACCAAAATCCTGATGTAAGGGAGGAATTAAAATATTATCAGACATAGAAGGACTCTAAAATTTTACCTCCTATGCACCTGATCTCAGAAGGTATTGGAAAATCTACTTCGCCAAAACAAGGACGTGTATCAAGAAAGTAGACATGGGATCTGGGAACCAGGGATGCCACACAATACAGGGCACAGCCAGGGTGTGGGGGTGGGTTCCCAAGAACGTGGCAAGGATGAACGGTTCTTGAATGGACAGCACCAGAGGAAGAAACAAAAGGGATATTTGACCACCTTAAGCATTTGGAAATAATATTCAAAATCTGTATAACAGATATGTCACAACATTTGTATAAAAACAGAAGACACAAAGAAAGTCAGACAAATGAAGAGTAAACAAGGCAATGCTTAACTCCTGGAAAAACAAAAATAAAAAAGCTTTCAAGAAAGGAAATGCAGGCTTCTTGGTTGGCTCAATCAGTTACGCATCTGACTCTTGATTTCTGCTCAGGTCGTGATCCTGGGATCACAGGATTGAGCTCCACATTGGGCTCTGTGTGGCGTGTAGAACCTGCTTGGGATTGTCTCTATCTCCCTCTCTCTGCCCCTCCCCTGCTAATGCTCTCTCTCTCTCTCTCTCTCTCTCTCTCTCTTTCTCAAAATAAGTAAATAAACATTAAAAAAAAAAAAGAAGAAAGGAAATGCAGTCATGGTATACCACCTGACTAATTGGTGGATAATAATGTGCATAGTCACTGAGTTTGGTTTGACCCCAAGTTGTGACATTTTGGAGGAAGGGGCAGGGACAGTGGGGTATAAAAGAGCTAAATCTAAACCTTCATTGGTGATAATGTCTAAAATTGACGTCAAATAATGGCAGCACAGGGACATTATTTCGAGATGGGGTTGCAAATACCAGAAGAAAAGCCAAGAGAGGCAAAAGTGCTTGCCTCTTCAAACAGAACTTAGCAGGTGATGGCGGGGGGAACAGGAACTTGCTGTTTCCTTGTTGTTATCGTGACCCTTTTGGTGCCGTCAACCAGGTTTTCAACAATGTTGAAAATTTTAAAAACATGTATTCGTCGAAAATAAAAACTAGTTTAAAATATTTGCCATGGTGGAGGGTGTCAATGGATGAATGCCAAGACTAGACAGTTTTGGTGACTTCCCTGTATTCGCACCCCGAATGAGCCCAGATAAAAACGAGTGGCATTTACTGGACATTTATAATATACCAGCCTCTCCGCACCGTCTCTATGAATGTTTACCACAACCCTGTGAAGGAGGCTCTTTTCCTCTCTTCTTTCCCAGATGAGTAAACCCAGGGAGGGAAGTGACTTGCCCAGGGCCCTGCGGTCAGCAGCCTGGAGGTGTGGAACTAGGATTCAAACCAGGTCTAGGAGACCCCTCAGCCTGTGTGCTCGCCATTGCAGTTTTGCCACCTGGCCTTGTCCTCTGAATCTTCTCGAAGTGCTCTTAGGGCCTAATTGTCTGCGCCCTGTGCTGAATGCTGTAAAGGTGAATCACGGTGGGCACAGCGCACCATGACTCCTGTTGAGTGTAACAGGTCAGAAATCATGGAAATGCACACCCATTGCCCATTGACTCGGTGCTGGAACACAGTGAGGGGGTGGTGCAGAGAGCGCCGGAGGGCCTGTAATTTGGGGGACCCAGATGCGATTCAGGGGTGGGGTACTGGTGGGCAGGGACGTGAGAGAAAGAAAGCTGTTCTTCTGGGCCAAACCTATCCCTCATCACTTAATCCATCACCATGGAACTCCCCTGTCCCCTTCTACAAGCTCCCTCCAAGACCCACTTTCCAGTTTCTCTTTGTGTTCAAATCTGATGTTCTTTTTCAAGGAGTTGATTTCATTTTCCTCCTGTATAAAATATAAAGGTGGACTTACTTTTAATTGAGAAATACAGAAAAGCAAAAATAAATCACTCAAACACTTGGCCACATTTCCCCTTTGTTTCTTTAAAATTCATTTTTATTTGTTTTTTAATCAAACAAATACACATTTATAGCTTAAACATTCAAATAGTGCCCCAGGGTTATAACGGCCAAGCATAGTCCTTCCTAGCTCAGCACTCCAGTTTTTTCGGGGGCTGCTTCTGGTCCTTATCTCCATTGTTCCCAACATGTTTAAATGACTTTTCTTATTGATTGATTGAGTTTATTGCCATTCAAAATGAGGACTTGGATCAATCACTTACGGCGCCTTCCTCTCGCTGTGCCCACTTTCCCCATCTGTATTCACAGTCCTGCCCATCTGCCAGGGAGTAATATCACCATGTTGAGTAGTCAAGAGTCACTATTTATGTGATAACTACGCAGAATGTTCACAGCTGAGCCACTTAATGTACTAGGAGGAGATATTATTTCTTTCACCAGTCCTCATCCTCTACCCCCGCCCTCCACCTCCCCCAGCATTCACAATTACATTTTTCCTTTGCTTGATCTTCCAAGTACCTGTCACTAATTTTTCTCTCAACTCCTTTCTCCAAATTTCAGTAAGACTTTTTTTTTTCCCTCTCAAGAAGATTATCTCATCGGGTAGCCTACCAGTTCCACCTTTTTCCCTGTAGACGTCTCTCCCAGAACCCTCCACTTGGTGGTCATTCCTACTGGCTGCTCCACTGTCTTCCTGGGATTTCTGACCTTGCCTCCATCATCCCAGGAATTCTGGTCTCACTGTTCCTGTGTTCGATCAGTTGTGTCCTGGATCCCATGTTTTTCTGTCTCTTGAGTTTATTCCCTTCGTTGGATCTAATTCACCACCTACGAACTTCCTAAGAAAGACTGAAAGATAAGTTTTTTGAATTCTGGACTGAATTTTGAAGTCACCAGCCCAGAAGCCTTTATTGCTACACCACGATTCCCCTTGCACTGTAGATAGTCCCCCTTCTATGTCCCCAGCTTGCCGTGCACCCATCCCCCAGGACAACAGTGTTGAGTGTCCTCGTTTGGCACGAGGCCACTGCCCATGCCCAGTAAGTGCCAATCAACAGCACCTGTCCTAATAATACCTTAGCCTCAACACCCAAGGTTTCAGTTGTATTAATCACCTAATAAAGAAACCTTCACAAGTGCTAATTACTAGTCTAGTCTTCATATGAGGCCCATTTAAAGAGGTGCCATTTCAGAAGCTGTCGTGCTGATAGTCACTTAACAAACGTTTATTAAGTGTCTACCATATACAGGACACCATGATAGAGCTTTAACATTTAGTCCTCATGGCAATCCTGCGAAGTGGGCATTATTGCCAAATGTAAGTGAGGGAACAGTTTCAGAGAATAAAGCTTCTTCAGCTAGTCATTCACCACATGTACTGAGAACCTACTATGTGCTGGGTGAGGAGGATACTGTGAGGGGCAGGCCCACACGTCTCTGGCCTCTCGGAGAGTCTAGGTGAGCCAAAGGAGACAGACATCAAGCAAATAATTTTACAAATAGTTTATTAAATACATTCGAGACAAGTGCCATGAGACAGAAGTATGAAGTGCCGTGTCCCCTAATCTGGGGAATTGGGGGCTGTTTTCTGGAGGCAGCATAGTAGGTCTGTAAGATTAGTGAGAGTTGGCCAAATGAAATGAGATGTCAGGAAGGGAGAGAGGGAGGAAAGAGCAGGAGCTAAGCCTCAGGGGTGGGAAGGGGTTTGCAGAAGTGAGGAACTAACAGGCCAGTGTGACCAGAACTGAGCGGAATGATGTGGCATAAAGCTCAGTGGGGACATGTCAAAGAGCAGATGGTGAAGGGTTTGTGTGCTGGGACCTGAACACTCTCTCTGAGGGACCTGAACACTCTCTCTGAAGACAAAGGGAGGCAATGAAGAGTTTTGATCAACGGGCATGAAATGATGAGATTTATTCTATAAAAACTCCTTGTGGTTGTTATGGGGACACTACATTGGAGGAGACAAGAGTGGACATGGGGAGAGCCAAGGAAAGGCTGCTCCGGATGTCACAACTGTGCTGACAGCTGCTTGCATTAAAGGGGGTGCCGGTGGAGATGAGGACAAGGACGTCTGTGGCAAGAGGCTTGTTCAAGGTCACATGAAGCAGAGTCGGGAGCTAAACCCAGCCCTTGTGGTGGAAAGGCCAGCACTCTTTCTGATACATGAGAACCGCTTCTTATTCTGTGCAAGGGTGAGAGGGTACACACGCAGTTTCTCTCCCCGGGCACTGGTTGGGGAGTTATAACCGAATAGTCGTGAAGAATCTCTTCCTAGTGCAATGATAGAGCTCCTAAATTAGGCTGTGTAATATGTCCGTCATCTGGGATAGAAGAAGAAAACAGTCACTGCTTTTAAGAGTGTGCACATCCTAATAAAGCCTATAGGAATGTAAACAGGGTCCTCAAACAATACTAAACACGAGGGAGTTGTAGAAGCTCTAGAATCTCACACAGCTCTTAGGATCACAGTCCCAGCGCTACACTTTTTGACTCTGACTACACTACACCCAGCAATATCTTTGTGGTCCTGGAACCATACATACATCCTCCTAAACAGACTTAAAATAACATTACTCTTGGCCTTACCCTGATTCTCAATCCTGGCCAGAAATTGTGTTTCTCAGAAACAACGGTGACATATTTTGAAATTATTTTATTATGTTTTAAGTCTCACTATCCTCCTAAATAATTGATCTTCATGGATTTATTGATCAATGCTTAAAAACCTCATTAGTGAACTTCTTGGTCACACGGCCAGTAGGTGTGAAGTTTGAGAATTTAACCAACCATATGACCTAAATTCCCTGCAACATTCTTAGTTTCCATACATAAAAACCATCTTTAGAACATGTACCAAATTTAAGCTTGAAAATAGAATTCACCTCCCAGGCAAAGTGTGTAGGAACTTAAGAGTACAGCTAACCTTTGAAAAATAGGAGTTTGAACTGCATGGGTCCGCTTATATGCGGATTTTTCCCTGATAAATACAGTAAAGCACTGTGAATGTATTTCTCTTCTTAATAATCTTCTTAATATTTTCTTGTCTCTAGCTTGCTTTATTATAAGAATACAGCATATAAAGGATGCCTGGGTGACTCAGTCGGTTAAACGCCCAGCTCTTGATTTCAGCTCAGGTCATGATCGTGGGATTGAGACCCACATAGGGCTCCATGCTGACAGTGCAGATCCTGCTTGGGATTGTCTCTCTCCTTCTCTCCCTGTCCCTCCCACTGTCTCTCTCTCCCTCTCCAAATAAATAAATAAACTAAAAAAAAAAAAAAAAAAACACACAGTATGTAATACATATAAACTAGAAAATCTGTGTTCATCAGCTGTTTATGTTATTATGGCTTCTGGTCAATAGTAGGCTTTTAGTAATGTTTTTGGGGGAGTCAAAGCTATATGTGAATTTTTGACTGTGCAGGCGGTCAGCACCCCTAACCCCCATTGTTGTTCATGGGTCAACTGTGTGTGTTTCCAATGGAAACTCTGGAGTTCAGTTTCAAAAGGGAGGCAGAAACCCATGGACCTAAGCTCCTAGACTAGGAAGTCTCTTGCAGATGCCTTGAGAATTCAGGTTGTGCCCTTTGGACCCTCTCCTAGCTGCCATATGGATGGGGCAGGGCTGAGTGAAAAAAAAAAAAGTACTGTTTATGGAACATGATTTATTTTCAAAGGTTGTAAAACTCCGTGTTACCTGGCCCAGACCTTAATGAAATAGTTTGAAGAACACGAAGAAAGTACACATGAAGTTCAGTGGCAAGCTGGTAAATATTTATTGACCTAAAGAATGTGCAAATGTAATTTATAGATCACAAATGATACAATAATCTTTATTGTAAATTCCTTATAGCTAGTGGATTCTCACAGAATGCTTCTGAGTTTTGCTCTGGGCTCCTATATCCAGAGTGTAGCCAATCTATTATTTCACTCGATGAACAAACTCAGTGCCCACATGAATGTGGGTTGATATAACAACAAAGCTGTATATCGGGTGTTCAATCATTTGTCAATGATAAGAGCAAGTTCTTTGCTGAACGAAATGATAGTTTGCAAATACTGGAGGAAGACTTCCTCAGGTTTTTTTGCACCATTCATAATGTATTGAATGTATTCACCTTTACAGTAAATACTGTAAATGCACTTCTCTTCTTAATCATTTTCTTAATGTTTTCTTTTGTTTAGCTTGCTTTATTGTAAGAATACAGTATATGATACATATACAAAATATGTGTTCAGCGCCTGTTTATGTTATTATGGCCTCTGGTCCGTAGTAGGCTTTTAGCGATGTTTTTGGGGAGTCAAAAGTTATATGTGGATTTTTGGCTGTGCAGGGGGTCGGCACCCCTAATCCCCGTTGTAGTTCAAGGGCCAACTGTATGTGTTTCCAGTGGAACCTCTGGAGTTCATTTTGAAAAGGGGGGCAGGAACCCATAGATCTCCATAAACACATTTGAAAATTTAATCAGCATTATTAACATTTTTTTCCATCCCTTTCTTAAAAGTCTTGACCAGGGACCAGTAAACTATGGCCTGCAGGCCAAATCCGATCCCCCCAACCTCTCTCTGTAAATAAAGTTTATGGGAACACGGCCATGCCCCATGGTTTCACATATCGTCCGTGGCTGTTTTTGTCCTACAGTGGCAGAAGTGAGTAGGTTAGGCAGAGACTGGCCACAAAGCCCAAAATATTTACTCTCTGGCCCTTTACCGAATAGAGTTTGCCGACTCCAGGTTTGGATAGTCAATAAAACAGGAAATCAGGCCTTGATCCAGTGCTGTTTGCTGATTTCTGTGGTATAACTACTCCCACGGTGGCTAATTTCACTCTTGCAAGGCGCCATCACCAGCCACAGAGTCGGGAAGATTGAACACCCAATAGCGGCTCTAGCTGTACAGCCACAGTACATAGTACATAACTTCAAGAGCATCCATCATGGTAAAATAATGAAGAACTGAAGAGCTTTGAGTATTTATCTTTGTTTCTAAATATAATCTATTTAGTTATGATTTATATCATTGAATTTTTAGTAATGGTTGTGTTTAACGACAAGTGGTCCGCAAAGTTTCGGAGCACGTAACGATCCCTCGGCATGAGCTGGTTCGATTGCTTTCCTGTAGTGCCCAGCCATCTTTTTCTCCCCCATCTCTGGGGGACATCCCCGTCTTCCCAGCACACCTGGCTCCTGAAGTGTCCTGTGCCCTTTTAATGACCCTCTGGCTGTCCAGGGACCCCCGTTTTTCCTGTCTTTGATATCTTGCTCTCACACCGCCCCATTCCCTCTCATCTGCATTCATCAATACTTTGAGTTCTGTAGGAGAACTGGTCTCAGATAGCTGACAGAAATTCACAACAAGGGGATAGCTGATCAAATCTTGGTGGTTGGGGCGCCTGGGTGGCTCAGCTGGTTAAGCGTCCGACTTCAGCTCAGGTCATGATCTCACGGTTCGTGGGTCTGAGCCCTGTGTCGGGCTCTGTGCCGACAGCTCGGAGCCTGGAGCCTGCTTCGGATTCTGTGTGTGTCTCTTTCTCTGTCCCTCCCCCATTCGCACTCTGTCTCTCTCTCTCAAAATAAATACACATTTAAAAAGTTGGTTGTTTCAATAGGCCTCGAAATGGCTGCATTTAAAAAAAAAGATTCTTGTCAACCCAAAGGTTATAGAATCTGAATGTCTGGTCACACTGCAGGTGTAGGAAGTATCTTTGGAATTCTGGGGTGCCAACATCTCTCAGTCCCGGGCAGGAGGTCATCATCTTCTCTACCGGGAAGCACCGGCCCAGACGTGCACCTGATGGCTCTCATTTCTCTAGACAACCTTTTCCTCTTCTCTCTTGGCTTTAGCCCTTACCCTCTCTCCCACTTGTCCTCTGTTTAAACCTCACTGTTGTGGCTGAGGTGAGGCAGGTGTTATATAGACTAGGCGGGGAGAGGATCAAGAAAACTACAGCTGTTTGTGCTTATCCAGAACCTTCGGCTCCTGCCTTGTGTGGTCTTGGCTGATACTTGACATATCTGGTGTTTCGTCAGAATTAGTGTGTTCTCTGTTCCGGCCAGCTCTGCCGTCTGGCACCTTGGCGTGTTGTGACGGGTAGAACTGCCAATGGGAAGACAACATAGCCATTGAGAAGTAGGGGCTTGAGTGAGTCTAGGAGATGGGGGGCGAGGGGGCGCTCCCATACAGCCCTTAAGCTGGAGTGGGAGGACATGGGAAGTCACGGCACAGAGGATAAGAAGTGGGATGAAAATGCAGGAGGAGGGAGTTAGGTCAGGCTCTGGAATGATGGAATTAACAAACAAACCAGATGGAGGAAAAAGGCATTTGTGTGTCAACACATATTTATTGAGTATCTTCCATGTTTCAGGGCTTGTCTAGGCCCCGGACTACAGCCAGGGAATAAAACGAAGCCCCTGTTCTAGGTCACTGACATTTCTAGTGGGGTGGGACAGAAACATGGCAGAAGGTAGCAGCAAAAGAACGGGATGAGAGGTCAGGTGAGGAGTGAGATTGTGGAGCGACCATGGGGGCGAGATAAGAATCTCTTGGAAGGTTTTGAGCAGGGGGTGTTACATTCTGACTTGTATGTCAAAATGGCAACTCTGAGTTGATTGCTTTTCAGAAAGCCCAGGTAAGAGGCCGCTGCAAAGTCCGGGTACAGGTTGTTGGGTCACAAGGAGGTGGTGCGAATCCACAAATTCTGGACATGCGGTGAGGACAGATGGGTCATGGGCTGTGAGAGAAACAGAGGAAACCTGGAAAGACTCCAAAGGTTTTGGCCTGAGGAAGTGGATGCATAGGACTTCCATTTACTGAGGTGCAAGGCATAGGGAGGGTGGGGTGGGGGTTAGGGAGAACCAGGAGTTTGGGGGTGGGCATGATAGTTTTGATGGCTTAGTGGATGAGGTGCAGATGTTGAGTCGATGGCTGCATCTATGAATCTGGAACGCAGAGGGAGAGGACGGTGCTGTTGGTATAAGTCAAGGAATCATTTAAAGGCACGAGGCTAGGTTAACTAACCCAAGTGTCCAGGGAGATTCGATACAGAAGAGAACGGGTCTGAGGATGGGGCTTTGGGTCTTGATGTTCAGAGGTGAGGACATAGCAAAGGAGATCCTGTATTTCTAAAATGAGAAGGCATGAAGAATCCTCTTTGTCAGGGCATTTACCCAAGGGTTACCTGGAAATGGTCTAGGGGGTGGGGGGATAAAAAGTCCTCCTGACAGTCCCCTGGACCCAGGCTGGTGGCCTGAGCTATAGCGAGGAGCTCTGCTTCACCCCACTTTCTCAGGGATGGTGACACCTGGCAAAATTTCTCTAAGTCAATTTTATTGATTTATTTTTCTCTTGAAGTCAATTTTATTAAATTTTTTTTCAACGTTTATTTATTTTTTTTGGGACAGAGAGAGACAGAGCATGAACGGGGGAGGGGCAGAGAGAGAGGGAGACAGAATCGGAAACAGGCTCCAGGCTCTGAGCCATCAGCCCAGAGCTTGACGCGGGGCTCGAACTCACAGACCGCGAGATCGTGACCTGGCTGAAGTGGGACGCTTAACCGACTGTGCCACCCAGGCGCCCCTGAAGTCAATTTTAAATTAAAAGGCACGTCATATGGCTTTCCAGTGTGTCATATGGCTTTCCAGTGTGTTCTACAGTGGAGCAAATAACAATAGGATGTGGTAGCCACGAAAAGACTGGGTGCTCCTGAAGTTGTCAGGCTAGAAGAACAAGGAGTGGGTGAATGCCGTCTTGCTACTCCCTAAGTAGAGAAGCCAAGGCGAGCTGTATTGGGAGCACTTTATACCTTGCCTGGCCCACACTGGGTTAAATATCGTTTTCTCCTTCCAAGTCTCTGCTGACTGGTAGCTGTGTGACCTCAGGAAAATTGCTTAACTTCTCAGAGCCTCTGTTTCCTCATTGGTAATGACTATTCCCCCAAAAGGCGTTTGTAAAGATTGAATAATTTTATCTTTTTATTTTATTGTTTTAAAATATTTATTTATTTTTGAGAGAAAGAGAGAGAGAGAGCGCACAGCAGGGGAGAGGCAGAGAGAGAGAGACAGACAGAATCTGAAGCAGGCTCCAGGCTCTGAGCTGTCAGTACAGAGCCTGATGTGGAGGTGGAACTCACGAACTGCTAGATTATGACCTGAGCTGAAGTTGGACGCTCAACTGCCTGAGCCATCCAGGCGCCCCAAGATGAAGTCATTTTTAATAGATTGAAGCCTGTAGTGAACTGCAAAGTTGCATACAAATACGAGGCAGAAGCGGCTGTGCCTATAAGAAAATAGCTCAATTTACACAATAATAGATTCTCACCCTTTGCATAAATACAGGATTTGCATACTCAGGTCACTGGAGCTGGCCTTCTTCAGCACGCAAGTATTCCAATTAGACATGGAAGCACTCTCCACTATTATGTCATATATTTCTTGTGGGCTCAGAGAGAGAAGAAGATGAGCTTACTAGTCATGCCCTGTTGCCATCACCGACTCCTGAGTTGGAAATATGAAGAATTCTCAGCTCCCTCATCTATCTGTCCGTGCTCTTACCTCTGGTGTCCAATCTGCCTCCTTTCTATGCCGATTGCCGGTTGAAAGTGCCTCTGGTCTTCCTCTTCTGAATTCTGTGAAATCAATAAAAAGCAAGAGGCAGCATGCAGGGTGAAGGTGATCCTGTCTGTGATGGCCTCAATTATGGAGTCAGTTTAAGCTAAAGTGTGGGGTGAGCATAAGCCTGGCGGAGGGGGTGTAGGGAGGGTGAGGGCTGAATTACATAAAGGGTCAGGAGATCTGGGTTCTAGCCGTGACATTCACAAACCGTCTCTCTACAACATTTCCATTAGTCGAAGGAAAGGAATTGGATCCCAGATCTTCTAGCTCTTTTCTCTTTGGGACTCTGACTTCACTTGTTTGGAGACTCAGTCTACTTATTTCAGCATCGTTGCACTAGGTGGCGATGTTTCCTTAACCCCAAGCAAGTTTTCATTCTGGGAAAAAAGCCGAGTTTCGTAGCCAGTTTTTTTTTTCTCCCGTGAAAGTGCGAAAGAATGATTTTCTCTCTCTCTCTCTCTCTCTCTCTCTCTCTTTTTTTAAATATAAGAATGATTCTCCAAAGCTGGGGACGAAAGAAGGAACTTTCCTTCTGAACACCTCAGGCAGTTTGTGCTGGAAACAGGGCCTCTGTTTAGAGATTCCTCCTCTCTGCTGGGAGTGGGAACTCAGGCTAGAGCTTTGCATTCTGTGATTGCACAAGGGGTGGGGGCGGCGGGGGGAGGGGAAGAGGCGGGGTCTGGGAGACGATGGAATTGCTGGGTCCTAGGGAGGTTAGGGGGCGGTGGACGGTAGGCAAGAGCTCTGGGCCCGCGTGAGCCCTGCAAAACTCTGCCCGGAGAAGCGCACTGGACGCCAACTTTTCCGGGCTCCGCAGGAGTAGGCGTGGCCAGATGCTCCCACCAGGGGCTAGGACGGTCCTCCCAGAATCAGACTGCTTTGCTCATGAAGGTCAGAGATGCACGAGGGCAGCATGAAGCCCAGCCTCCTTCTCATGCAGATGGGGAAGCTGAGGCCCAGAGCGGGTCAGTTCTCCTAATGCTACCTCCCAGCCAAATTACTTTGTCCTTACACATTTCAAACAGACTTGCCAACTGTCTCATCTTGAGTGTGCAGCTAGCGCATCTAGTAGTTAATTAAGCCTGCGAGCCTCCCGCCCGCCGAGCCCTTGCACCGTGCACATCAGGACGTACTGCACCGGAAGAGTTGGGGTGATTTGCTCAAAGACCTCAAACGGAACACCAATCCAGTGGGGGAGACAACTCATTTAAAGCAACTGCTTATTAACCCGTAGAACAGACCTCATAGTAGGGTCCATTTGTTTATTTGCGTTTAATAATAACGTAGTAATAGCGAACTTTTATTCAGTGGTTCCTATGGACTGGGCCCTGTGCTAAGC
The DNA here is from genome assembly GCF_027475565.1 of Acinonyx jubatus. Lineage (NCBI taxonomy): Eukaryota > Metazoa > Chordata > Mammalia > Carnivora > Felidae > Acinonyx > Acinonyx jubatus. The sequence continues at coordinate 26,507,519 of NC_069390.1, read as the reverse complement.
ACTTAGCATCATTCTATCTATCCTATAGTAATGTCAGCAAATCTGTGAGGCAGCTATCGCTATCTATTTAAATTTTTTTTTAATGTTTATGTACTTTTGAGAGAAGGCGAGAGTGGGGGAGGGGCAGAGAGAGGGAGACACAGAATGGGAAGCAGGCTCCAGGCTCTGAGCGGTCAGCACAGAGCCCAACGCGGGGCTCGAACTCACAGACCGCGAGATCATGACCTGAGCTGAAGTCAGACGCTTAACCGACTGAGCCACCCAGGCGCCCCTGCTGTCTATTTATTATAGAGGTTCAGAAAGGTTGAGTAACTAGCTTAAAGTCACACAGCCGGAAGGAGCAGAGCCAATAGTCACACCCTAATTTCCCTAAGTCAAGCTTTGGTCTTTTAGCCTCCACATTGTGCTTCAGGACGCTCGCTGTCCCCCATTTTTAGGATCTGATACAGAAACTTACCGGAGTTTCTGGAGGACCAGTCACTATCTTATCATGTTCCCGTTGTGACATGAAGGCTCTGTGGTAGCAAGCCAGCTTAGGGCCTAGAGACTTGGTGACATCAGTGTCGCATCTGCAGGACACTCAGAACGCGAACGCACGACATGAGGAGAGATGCTCCCAAAGGAGGCTGTTGGCACCAGGATCCAAGAAGCAGCGAGAATCTGTGTTTGTTTGGAGGTGTTCCCACTACCTGTGAAGGCAGGGATAGTCGGCAGTGTGGTGCCTGAGGAACAGCCACATGACACCGGAGGCTGCTCTAGGGACCGTCCTCCTCCGTGCTAGGCTCAGAGTGTGGCATTTAGTATGCATCACCTCACCTGGGACTCCTGGCGGCGTGTTGCCCCAGGGACAACTTTGTCCCCACCTTACCAGGGGCAATATCTCAAATACAGGAAGTTCCCCTCAACAAACTGATGCCAGATACAGACAGCCTTCAGAAATCCAGGTTTGCGTGTTCTCTCAAAAGGGCACGAAATTGAAATGCTTTATTAAGTTGTGGGATAACAACCAGTTATCCTGGAGCTGCAGTTACTGTTAGAGAAAAAGGGACGAGGATTTCCAGCCTGACAGATTTAGATTCCCCGGCTCCATAACCACGGGAACTTGGGCAAATTACCTAACCTCTTTGAGTCTCAGTTTCCTCATTTTCTAAAAGGGGGCAATATTGCATACGTCCCAGGGTTACAGTGATAGTCAATGAGATGATGTATGTGAACTGCCTGGTGTATTTTGTGCAACGTCGTAAGTGTTCAGTAAATACTAATGATGACGATGAAGGTGGTTACTGTTAATGCCCTTCCAGCGAGCTGCCCACCCTTATTCCAGATCCTTTGTGACCACTGCTGGGGACTTTAGAATCTCTGAACCCACCGAAACCCCGTTTATCCAGAGGGCCTCGCCATTTCTGCCTGCTGATGGCTCATTTGTCTTGGGGATGACCCTCATCCTCCACATTCCCATTCCATGGTTTGCCAGAATCCAGCATTTAGGTAGTGAATTCTCAGGGCTGTAGGAGCTATGGTCTATGAGGAGTTTACTACCTGTGCCTAATAAATGTTCAATGAATAAATAAGAGCCAATAAAACTGTAAAAGCAAGAATAAAAATGAGTATCCTTATAAGCACTTTAGATCTTAAAAGGTCTTTATATTCAGGCTGCTCGGAGTCAAACTTGTATCCAATAAAGATTTTACAAAGGGTCTGGAGTTGCACCACCAAAGGAAGGGGGAGGCTCCAATATCCATCACTGGCCGGATGAACAGCCACCCAGGGCGGGGCCAGTGGCCTTGCGTCTCCAGGTCTGATAAACTCCAGGAAATACATTCAGGCCAAAGTATATTTCCTATCAGTGGAAGAAGACCAGAAATGGAAGAGGGAGACAGGGAGGAGACCTCCCAAGGGCACCTCACTCCAACACTAGGGACTATGAATCTACAACAGGAAGGCTTTAAAAAAGTCGTGTCAGTCTGTCTTGATGATGTTCTAGTAGCTAAATAGAAAGGAGCCATGAGGACGGCCACAAAGACCGTCATATCTCACCTCCATCCACCCACCACATTGCCTGAAATGTTACCATTAGGATTCTTTTCCTTTGGGTTTCCTTTGAGTTTTGAGTTAACAAGTAAGAGTAATGTCTGGAAAATTCTTATTTTACATCCTCAACTTTTGGATTTTCTCTTCTAGATCATAAAGACAAACAATAGTGAGTAACTTCTTGTTGTTTTTTCCTTCTTATTACAAAAGAGATCCACATTCATCATAGAATATTTGCAAAAAGAGATAAGCAAAATTAAGGAAATAAATTCAGCCTATAATGTAATTTCCCAGGGATAGTGATTATTAAAATGTAGGTATTCCCTTCTGCCATTTTCTTTCTTAATGAAACTTTTTTTCCTATGAAATTTAATAGGATACAATGTAACTCTCTTTTCCTTTATATTTAACATTCTTTATTTCTTACTTAGAAAACCTTTTCCTGCGTTATGGAAAATTTTCCTATATTTTCTTCTAAATGTTAATAATTTGTAGTTTTATACAGTTGTTGCCTTTCAGATAAAGTTAGCAATCTACCTAGATTGACATCTGTGGATGGCATAAGGTAGGGACAAGTTCTATTTTTCGCCCCAAATGGATATCCAGGTGTGTATCGAGACCATTCTTTCCCTACTACTCTGCAATTTCACTTTTTGTTGAAAAATCAATGGTCCACGCACGGTGGCTCTCTTTCTGGGCACTCCTGTGTTCCATTGGACTGTCTGTATGTTGGACAAGACAGGGTGGGCTATCCTTTGTTTTGGGTAACGAATAACCCCAACATGTCATGGATTAACATACTAAAGTTATTGTTTTCTTTACTAACAGATCACTGGTGATACAGAATATGCATCAGGGCAACTGTCCTTCATGAATGAAGTCTCTGCATCATTGGGAGCACTCTCTATCCCAAGAAGAGAGACTGGAAAGTGCCCATGAGCTTTTCACAGGCTCCCCAGGAAACGTCACTCATCATTCACTTCCTCTTACAACCCATTAGCCAGTGACTCTCTCAGTAAGAGTTAGACTCATGAGCAAAGGGCTGTGAAGTGCTGTCCGCCATATGCCTGGAAGGGGAGGCTACCCAGATATTGGAAAACACGAGTGATGCCTACCTTCATCTATAACATTGACTGAAAGCGCTGGTCTTAATCATTTTTATAGTAAGACTCCGTACCTAACAGATGAAAGCCTCTGATGCTGTGTTTCGACTTCAAGAAGGCCTTGGCTAGTCTTAGACCTTGGCAATTCCCTACAAGTTGTAGAAAGTGTTTGTGAAGTTCTGAAAAAGATCCCGAATTCACAGCTGAATCAAGGGAGAGTCGACACTGAAAATATCAAGTGTTCTAATTCAGTAACAGAATTTCTCTCCTTTAATCCAGGTCTTCTTTAGTTTCTTTCAATAATGTTTTATAATGTTTTAAAAAAAATTTTTTAAACATTTATTCATTTTTGAGAGACAGAGACAGAGTGTGAGGCGGGGAGGGGCAGAGAGAGGGGGAGACACAGAATCCGAAGCAGGGTCCAGGCTCCGAGCCATCAGCACAGAGCCAGAGGCAGGGCTTGAAATCACGGACCACAGGATCATGACCTGAGCTGAAGTTGGACACCTAACGGACTGAGCCACCCGGGTGCCCCAATGTTTTAGAATGTTTTGCACAGAGGTCTTATACACCTTTTGTTAGATTTTCCCCTAAAATTTGGATATGTTTAAATCCTAGTGTAAATGTTACTTTCAAAGTTTTTTCCATTTTATAAAATCTGTGGTTGATAGGGGCACCTGGGTGGCTCAGTTGGTTTTAACCATCCAACTTCGGCTCAGGCAATGATCTCGCAGTTCACTAGTTCGAGCCCCACGTCAGGCTCAGAGCCTGAAGCCTGTTTCAGATTCTGTGTCTGCCAATCTGCCTCTCCCCCGCTCACACCTGTCTCTCTCTCTCTCTCTCTCTCTCTCTCTCTCTCTCTCTCTCTCTCAAAAATAAATAAAACACTAACAACACAGTTAAAAAAAGAAGTTTAGAATTTGTGGTTGGTAGATAAAAATTTCATTCATATTTTGGTGTTGACCTTGTATCTAGCAACCTTCTGAAACTTCCTTAAATTCTAAAAACTATCTGCAGATTCCCATGGATTTTCTATGTAGTTAATAATGTGATCCACAGATAATGATAATTGCATTCCTTCCTTTTTGATCTTATGCGTTTTCTTTTATTTTCTTTCCTTGCCTGTAGGGGACCTCCAAAATACTGCAGAATGGATGTTGTGAGAGTAACCATATTTGTACTCTCCACAATCTCAAAGGGAACATTTTCAAAGTTTTGATTTTAAATGTATTGGTTGTTATAGGTCTTTTGTAGCTATTCTTTACCAGATTACTTCAGTGTTTGCTTTTTTCTAGTTTTTAAGATTTTGAATAACCAATGGATATTGAATTTTAGCAAATGCTTTTTTTCCTGTATGTATTGAGATGAATAGATGATTTTCTCCCCTTTGATCTTAACAGGTGGAAAATTACATTGATTTTCTCATGATAAAGCAACATTTACACCAGCATCCTGGAATAAGCCAAATTTGAACATGTTGTGTTTCCTTTTTATATATTGTTAGCTTTGACTCGTTAATATTCTGTTTAGGATTTTTCCACATGTTCGTGAGTAAAATTGGCCTGTAATTTTCTTTGCTATGCTGTTCTTGTTGGGTTTCAATATGAAGATGACTTTAGCCTCACACAATAAAATGGAGAGTGTTCTCACTTTTTCTATTTTCTGGAAGAGTTTGTATAAGATTTGCATTATATCTTTAAACATCTTTAAAATTTGCCCGAAGCCATCAAAGATATTTTATTTGTGAGAGGTTTATCTCTGTATGTTTTTAAATTTTTTAAATGTTTATTCCTTTTTGAGAGAGAGAGAGAGAGAGAGAGAGAGAGAGAGAGAGAGAGAGAGACAGAGCATGAGGCGGGCAGGGGCAGAGAGAGAGGGAGACACAGAATCCAAAGGAGGCTCCAGGATCCAAGATGTCAGCACAGAGCCCAATGTGAGGCTCAAACTCATCAACCGTGAGATCATGACCAGAGCCAAAGTCGGACGCCCAACCGCTGAGCCACCCAGGTGCCCTGATGAGTTTATTTTTAATTTAAAAGGTAATTCTTATAATAGCTATAGGATTATTCAGATTTTTAAATTTCTTTTTTGTTGGTTTCAGTAAGTAATGTTTTCCAAAGGATTTGTCTATTTCATCTAAATTTTCAAACTTATCGACAGAGTTGTTTACAATATTCCCTTATTATCTTGCTAATGTCTGCAACATCTGTAATGACTTTTGTTTCAACACTGACATTAATTTTTTGCATCTTTCCCTTTTTTGTCTGGATCTGTCTCAACAGAGGTTTATCAATTTTATTGGTCATTTCCAAGATTCAAATTTTTCCCTTTTAATACTGTCTATTTTGTTTTTGTTTCATTAATTTTTGCTCTTATCTCTTTTATTTCCTTCCTTCCATGTATTTGGGAGATTATTTTGCTGTTCTTTTTCTAACTTCCCCTTCTAGTATCCCTGACTAAAATATGTATTCTGCTCATCTTTGTATTTTCCATCATTTTGTCTCTCTCTGTTTTCTTCTGGGTAATTTCTTCTGACCTGTCTATCGGTTCACTAATTCTCTTTCTTTCTGTGTTGAATCTGTTATTAAACCTATCTGTTGAAATTTTCACTTTGATTATTGGATTTTTTCAATGTTAGACTATTTGATTCTTGTATCAAATTTATAATTTTTTTTTAATTTTTTTTTAACGTTTATTTACTTTTGAGACAGAGAGAGACAGAGCATGAACAGGGGAGGGTCAGAGAGAGAGAGGGAGACACAGAATCTGAAACAGGCTGCAGGCTCTGAGCTGTCAGCACAGAGCCCGACGCGGGGCTCGAACTCACGAGCTGTTAGATCATGACCTGAGCTGAAATCAGACGCTTAACCGACTGAGCCACCCAGGCGCCCCTCAAATTTATAATTATTTAACTTCAGTTGATTGTTGAAATATTTTAAGTTCAATTTTTACCTCTTTGAGCATGGTAAGCACAGTTGTTTTAGAGTCCTTATGTAAATATGTGTCTTTTATTAATCTTTCCAAGTTTCTGGTAGTGGGAGTAGCTATGAGAGCCACATTTCATTTGTGACATCTATTATTTTCGTATCTAATTATTTATATATTTTCATCCTTACCAGACTGATGGTTCAAGGTTCATCAAAGAGAAATTCTCCTTCTGGTTTATCTTTGTATTTGTCACAGTATCTAGCGGAGTTCACTCAAGATACGAAGATGTTATGAACACATGAATGAATGTCATCATATTCACTCGTCTGCTTACCTATGTCTCCCTTACTTTTTCCTTTGGCTCCTTCCCTAACCTCAACTACTACTAAGCCACAGGGGCCTCTGTGCTATTCTCTGAATGAAAAAACATGAGCCAGCCTCAGACCCCCTTGCCCTTGATCTTCCTTCTGTCTGAAATGCTCTTGCCCCAGATATCCGTCTGTTTTATTATTCCCTCACCTCATTCACACCTCTTATCCAAGGTCACTTCTGCAGAGAGATCTCCTCTGACCACCTTATCAGTAACAGCATTTGCTCTCCCCTCTGCCATTCTCTATCCCCTCACCCTGCTTTATTTTGCTCCACGGCACTTTTTCCTGACAGCATGGTTGTAAATGTATGTGTTTATCATCTGTCTCTACCACTATTTTATAAACCTCATGGGAGAAGGGACTATGTTTTTTGTCCACTATAATTATCTCCAGGTCCTTAAATAGTATCTGGCACGTAGAAGGCCCTCAAGAAGCGTTTACTGAGCTAGGTGCTGTGATAACTGATTTATACAAAAATTTTTAACACGTTCTTCTCTGGGGGCTCCTGGGTGGCTCAGCCAGTTAATCATCCAACTTCGGCTCAGATCATGATCTCGCGGTGAGTTCGAGCCCTATGTTGGGCTCTGTGCTGACAGCCGAGAGCCTGGAACCTGCTTTGGATTCCGTGTCTCCCTTTCTCCCTGCCCCTCCCCGTCTCTCTCTTTCAAAAATAAATACACACTAAAAAACAATTAAAAAAAACGTTCTCCTCTAGCAGTTCTGAAAGTTTAACATGCTATTACTGCTTCTGTTTTGCTGATGAGTGGACTGAGGCTCAGAGAAGTTATTTAACATGTCTGAGGAGACACAGCTAGTGAGTGATTGACTTGGAATTTGAACCCAGGCCTTTGCTTTCTAAAGCTCGCGGGGGAAGCCTGACATATGTGATAAATGCCTACTGAGACATGCACATGTAATTAAACGGCACAGGGTGGGATCCAACAGCTGTTGGGAAAAAGAAAAACACTGAGGATGTGAGGGAGCACTAGACATTTCCTTATGGGTTAGCAGCCTTCCGTACACCCTTCAAATGATCACCTGGTAATCTCCCACCCCTGCCCTGCCTCACTCAGTGTCTGTCTGGCAGTTTTGTTAGCCTGGCTGATCCAAAGAGCAGTGTCAACAGAATGGTGACCAGACATGTAAAGCAATGTATCAGACAAAAGGAAAAGGCAGCTCAGATGATGCAAGACCGTCCAGATGTCAAGCAGCCCGTGCTTGCACACTTGCCCATTCATGTTATTAAGTTTTTAAACATTTGTGATAAGAACAACAGTTGGGCTGCTTCCCCGTAAGCCTCCCTGGATGGATGAATGCAGACATCTGCTGCTTCAGGTTTTCTGATTGGTTCCTACTGGTTTGGGGCAAAAGCAGAAACTTCTGAACCAAGTGCAGGGGAGGCCTTCCAAGAGCCTCTAGGAAAAATTGAGAAGGACAATGAAGAGACCACTGGGAGTCTCACCTGCCAGGATCCCTTCCTCTCACCGGTGGGTTAGGAAGGGGATTGGATGCCATTCACTTGCCCCCTTTGCAGCCGTACTGGCACCTCATTCGCAAGCAAGCAGTAAGAAAACACAGACCCTCCAGAGAACAGGGTTAGGGTGCACCCTGCCCCCCCCCCAGAACCAGAACAGCATATAATTGTCCCCGTGATCATTTGGAGACGAAGTGGGCTCCCTTCTGGGAAGGGTGACAGAGACAAACAAAAGCCCAATGGTGGAGTCATGCAGAACTTGATTGGAATTTGGAGGACAGCTGGATGAGCTGGTGGCAAGAATTCAATCTGAATCTTAGATTTCTTATGTCTATAATGAGAATGATAATAGCTGCTTTTTATAGGGTTTCTTGTGAAGAGTAAATGGAAACATGTACACGCACCGTCTGAGAATAAGGCTGACACATAGTAGGGTGTCATCAGTGGTACGTCTTATTGGGACAGAAGTCTTTATCTGACGGGCCCCAAACCAGCCCTCTCATCTTCTTGCCAACCTCTCCCTCTCTGTGGTCGATGACAACTGTTTTCTATCTCATAGAACGGTGGCTCTCAAAATTTCTTTTTCATAAGAATCATCTGGAATGCTAGTTAGGAAGACACTTTCCCAGTGCCATTCCTCAGATTTTGTTTCTTTTTTTTTTTTTTAAACATTTATTTATTTTTGAGACAGAGACAGAGCATGAACAGGGGAGGGTCAGAGAAAGAGGGAGACACAGAATCTGAAACAGGCTCCAGGCTCCAAGCTGTCAGCACAGAGCCCGACGCGGGGCTCGAACCCACGGACCGCGAGACCATGACCTGAGCCAAAGTCGGCCGCTTAACCGACTGAGCCACCCAGGCGCCCCAAGATTTTCTGTTTCAATAGGTGGTGTGAGGCCCAGGAATCTGAGTTTTTACCAGACATTCCCCCCACTTCCTCCTCATGCAATTCTGACCTTGGAAAACACAGCTCTAGGATTTACCGAATGCTGACAAAGCCTGATTAGTTGACTTAAATGCAAAATATGTTTCTAAAGACCAACATAGAAACGCAGACTCCCTCGAACTCCTTTGGATGTGCAATTTGCATAGTTACAGCCCCTCTTCATCAGGTGCAAATGAGATCCAAATGAATCTGCATTTTGACCCTCGAAGAATCGGTTGGGGAGAGATACAAGAGGCTGAATGCCACAGGGAAATTAACACCAGCCCATGAGACCCCTGGATCTTAGGTTTGCTCTGTAGTTCACTAGCTGTGCAACTTCGGCATATCACTTTAGCATCTCTAGATGTGTTCCCTCTTCTGTAAAATAAAAGTGGTGATCCCTGCCCTGTCTATGTCTCAGGGATGCTGTGGGCTTCGGTGAGATGAACAGGCTTTGAAAAGGACAAGCTCCTTGATGAGCATGGAAGCCAAAGAGTTATAATATTGACTGGGCCGAGAGAAGAGGCCCATTATCTCCTGTATCAGTGGAGTCTAACCAGGAAAGCAGGAAGGAACTCAAGTGTTTTCAATAGAGGGAATTTAATGCAGGGAATGGGTCACACCAGTGTCGGAAGATCTGTGAAGCCAAACAGAGCATGGTGAAGTAACTCAAAGGTGAACGAGCTGAAAGCCACTAGTATACACAGGCTGAAGAGAGAAGGGGTGGGAGTTGTGTCACCAGGCTCCCTGATGGGCTTGTCTGGAGGGAGCTGGAGCCATGGAGGAAACGAAGTGGCTGCTGGAGGCATGCCCAAGGCAGAAAGGGAGGGAAGAAATACCCTGGCTTCTCACTTCCTCCCTCCAGTCTCTCACTGGTGCCCTCGTTTGGACGGAAGCTGGTTGATGTGGGAGCCTGAGAAACCTCAACACTATCGAGCATCAGACCTGGAGGAAGAGAGCAGAAGGGCAGGAAGCCTCAATGGGGAAAAGGGTAGGGAATAGTTCTGAGGCAAACAGGCCAGAACAAGCATATCTTCCGATCTTTTGCCTGGACACAGGTCTACCCACAGATCTGTGTTAATGGAATTTATCTTGGAGCTAAGAAAGCTACCATAATACCTCCTGTACCTCGGCGGCAATTAATGACTAAATTCAGAAGTTAAAAAAGTCTCAGAGGCAAAGATTTAAAGATTGCCTCCACAATGGCCAAGATTCATGCGAAAAAAGATGGCACGGAATCAAAGTTTTATTTGAACCTTCAGTCAATATTATTTTTCCTTGTCCACAGAGGCAGTAAGTATGCATAGGGAATTTTGCCAACATTTGCCTGAACCCTACCCAGTTCAAGAGCAGTCAAATAATTAATCAGATATTCTGGGTCTTCTAGTTTTGATAATCCACCATGCGTGTGTTGACTTTTTCAAGCCATTAGAATCTCATTATCCACATTCAGTTGGGGAATGGTCTCCAAACATACTCAACACTTCCTTGGGGAAGATGCTCTGGGAGTGTGCAGGGTCCACATAAGGATTTAAGGAGCCAGGATTCGTCATTCACAGAGAGTTCTGGTTACAGACTGCTAGTGAATAGAGAGGCTGCTGTATACAGAAGTAGGGCTGTGGGCTCCTTTGGAAAACCTTTCTGACCTATTAGGCAACATGCCCATCCAGGGAGAGAAGCACAGAAGGGACAAATAGAAGGACAAAAGGAGCGATCCTCCGGTTTGGCTTTCTTGTACATGAGATGACTGAGTTCTATGGAGGAGAAATGCCCCCAGCTCCCTCGTCCACGGATCCTGCCAATCCAGGCCATCCCGAACTCTTTGCCTAGTAAGTGATGAGTAACCAGGGACCACATGTGACCCACAGAGTTTTGTAATCCAGCTTGAAATCAAACCTCACGATAAGTGATCAGATACAATGTGACTCAAACGCTGCCTGCATTGGTATCACATGTTGTCCTCACAAGAAGTCCTCTCCTTGGACACCTTCTTGGACCTAAGACTCAGACTCTGAGTGTGGGGACAGAAATTCTGCCTTTTATCTCAGCAGGGGCACTTGTTGGGATGAGCACTGGGTGTTGTATGTAAACGATGAATCACGGAACTCTACTCTCGAAACCAAGAGCACACTGCATACGCTGTGTGTTAGCTAACTTGACAATAAATTGTATTTTTAAAATTCTACTTTTTAAACAAGCTTCCCAGGTGATTCTTACAGATATTAATAAGAAAAGAAGATTTGTTGAATGAAAAAACAAATGAACAAAACAACAAATGTGGCTCACCTGGGGATTTATTTGTCAAGTATTTATCCGTTCTCCTACGGAAGTACATCTGGGTTTCCCAATTGTTCATTTTACTAACAGTGATGCAATGAATATATCTGTACTGTCCCCTTGTGAGCAGGTGCTAAGGTTTCCCAGGGCTTGCATCTGGGATTTGCTAGGTCGTGGGCACGTATACCTTCCTCTTTACTAGAATTAACAAGCCACTTAGAATTCCTTCCTTGTTACCTTCTGGCCAACATGTTTTTTTAAATGTTTATTTATTTTTGAGACAAAGACAGAGCTTGAGCAGGGGAGGGGCAGAAAGACAGGGAGACACAGATTCCGAAGCAGGCTCCGGGCTCTGAACTATCAGCACAGAGCCTGACACGGGGTTCAAACCACAAACCGTGAGATCATGACCTGAGCCGAAGTTGGACGTTTATCCAACTGAGCCACCCAGGTGCCCTAAGCCAACATTTTTTAAAAAAGTTTATTTATTTATTTTTGAGAGAGAGAGAGAGAAATCGTGCACCTGTGCGTGCCTGCATGCGTGGGGGAGGGGCAGAGAGAGAGGGAGAGAGAGAATCTCAAGCAGGCTCTGTGCTGACAGCACAGAGCCTGATGCAGGACTCCATCCCACAAACCATGGGATCATGACCTGAGCTGAACCAAGAGTCAGATGCTTAACCGATTGAGCCACCCAGGAGCCCCTGGACAACATTTATTATCATGTGAATTTTTAGTTCTGTCAATTTGAAAGATATGCGGTGGCTTCTAATATTAGTTTGTTCCTCTGATTATTGCTGAGGATAAGCACTTTTCACATGTTGAACGATGCTTGTTTTTAAATGGACTTTCTTCTACCTTTTTTTATAACAGTGAATTTAAGTTGTAAGAATATATATTTCTTACAACCTGGGACTCCTGTCAATAAAGTGATTTTTATTTGAACGAAAAAGACAATATGTTGTATAAACATTTGTATTTTCTTTCTGAATTTCATCTGGGCAAAAAACCGCCACTCACCCTGGAAGAGACAATGGCACTTTGCAAACTGAAGGTGCAAAGGAGGCAGTCCTTAGAAGAGTCCCGTTCTGCCCTGGAAGCGACGGGTCACATCTGGAAGTCAGGGCAATCTACTCAATCCGACTTTCTTCTACTATGATTTCTATGGATTTCTCTGCTGCTGCCATCTGGTTTTCTTCCTTGGGTAGTTCCTGTTGTCTGAAAAGACGGACTTTGTGACCCAGAGTCTTTGCCTCACTTCCAATCTTGGGGTCCCCCAGGAGTTACTGGTAGTTGCCGCTAGAAGCCACTCTAACAGATGCGGGGAAGGCACAAGGAGGCTCAGAGCCTTCAGTTGATGGTGTCATCAAAAACGAAAGAACCAGAGCCACATTGCATAGCCCTCTTCTGATTGGCTTCACTAAGACATCAGTCATACTTCCGTTCCCATCCCTTTACCCTCCCCTTCTCTCCTTGCATTCCCAAGGCTAGTGCTCATGAGTTCATCTCGTCTTCTCTTTTATAAGGAGACTTGTCCCCTTTCTCAAACCAGCCACCAAAGCAAGAGTCATCACTCTCACAGGAAATACCAGAGAGATGTGGTATCGCTTCCTTATCACACGGGGAGATCATCTGGAACTCGTTTCTGATTGGGCCTCCTAGCTTGGTTTTACCTACTGCTGTCTTGGAGCAACCACAGGGGCAGTGAGGTTTCCAAATATAACCTCTCTATTGTCAGTTGTCCATTTTCACCAGCCCTCATTCAATTACTTGCTTTCCCCGAGACCAGGCAAGAGCCTAACATGGTGATCAGACAAGTAGAAGGGACAGGGGCTGTGGGATGAGAGGTGGGCAGCTTCACAGAAGGGGCACAAACAAGGCAGGGAATTGTGGGAGTGAGCTGAGAACCCTCAGGCCTCTGTGGATTGGCCTTTGAGTGGGTTGTAGCATTGTCGAGAAGAATCTGTTGCTGGCCATCTTTCTTACAGAATTGCCCTCCACTGGCATCCTCTGTCCTGAGAAATGATTGTTAAGCTGAACTAAGACTCTGCATGTCTGTCTGTCTCATTTAGTCACTTAGCACATGTTTATCGAGTTCCTACTATGTGCCATGTGTCTTGCTGGGTAGTATGGGTGGGGGTGGACGTAATGCAGAGAAAACCCGTCTTCAGTTCTGTGGTCACTTTGCACTTTAAGGGAATAAGAGGGAACTTTTGCAGAGAGAAATATCTAAAAGAGAAAATGCTATGGGGAAGGGTCAGAGCTAAGGGCCTTAATGGCAGGAGAGGGGGCAGGATGGTCAACGGGCAACAGGTGCTCAGAGGAAGCCCAGCGTCTGGGGATGAAGGCTTCTTGACCACAGATTCTGCCTCTACTTAAAGTTTTGTCTAGAGCTGAAAAATCAGGTAGGTAAAGCACCAAACACAGTACATGGCACATAGTAGGTGCTAAATAAAATCTATCTCGTCTCCTTATTGTTTTTCTTTTCTTTTCTCCTTTTTTGTTTTTATTCATTTCCTTTCCTCCATCCTTTCTTGTATCTAATTGGATTCCACCTCTACCTCCCTTCTTAGTATTAGTTAAAGTAGGGGTTGGCAAACTTTTTCTGTAAAGGTCCCGGGCAGTAAATATTTCAGGCTTTTCAGGCTAGCCCGTCTGTCACAATTCCTCAGCTCTGCTGTTGCAGCCACAGAGAATACACCAATGGGTGCGTGTGGCCGTGTTCCAATATAACTTCAGTTAATGGCACTGAAATGTGAATTTCATATATTTTTCATGTGTTACTAAATATGATTCTTTTGATTTTTTTTCCCCAGTCATTTAAAAATGTGAAAAACCAACTTAGAGGCTGTCCCAAAACAGGCTGCAGATTTAGTTTGCCTCGAAGGCTGTAGTGCGCTGATCTCGGATTTAAAGCAATTATTGTTAACTGTGGGGGATTTACAACTAACTCCTTTGAGAACTCTAGGAGAGCTTCACATTCATTCATTCGTGCTGCAAATGTTTTGAACTCAACCAGCCACTGGAGTTACAGCAGTGAGCCCCACAAAGTCCTGTCCTCAGGGAGCTTATATTCTAAACACTAAATAAACAAAGCAAGACCTATATGTGTTATGGAGACACAGCAGGGGGCTGGGGGCTGTGGGGGCCTGGGGGCGTGGGTCGGGATGATGTGGGTTCAGTGAGGGCAGTCAGGGCAGGCCTCTCTGAAGGTGAGACGTGGAGCTGAACCTGAACTCTGAGACTGGGCAGCCACTGGAGGGAAGCTGGCTGCAGAGAGAGGGAACAGTAAGAGCAAAGGCCTGACACCTGGGCAGAGAGGTGGCTGGTGGGGCCTGAGCACATAATCCAGCATGGGCAGGCAGGGCCACCTAGTCAGGGAAAGGGCTTGCCCCCACTTCCAATAAAAACAATGGAGAAAAGCGGAAGTGAGTAAAGGGTTTTGGGGTGAGATGTGATAAGGTCTGATTCATACCACTTTGGCTGAGTGTTGGAGCCCTTTCCTAGAAAAATGTGCTTAACTGTGTCCTCCCAATAATTTTGCTTGCTATGTGTATTTTTAGGGCTTCGTAGATCTCCCTGAAAGTCCCCCTATGGAAGTACAAACCTCAAGTCAAAAAATCCTGGCCTTAGGGCGCCTGGGTGGCTCAGTGGGTTGAGCGTCCAATTTCAGCTCAGGTCATGATCTCAGGGTTCGTAAGTAGGAGCCCTGCATCAGGCTCTGTGCTGACGGCTCAGAGCCTGGAGCCTGCTTTGGATTCTGTGTCTCCCCCTCTCTCTGCCCCTCCCCTGCTCACACTCTGTCTCTCTCTGTCCCTCCAAATTTAATAAATGTTAAAAAAAAATTTTAAAACAAATCCTGGCATTAAAGAAAGGAAAAGGGGGGGGGGTGCCTGGGTGGCTCAGTCAGTTAAGTGTCTGACTCGGGCTCAGGTCATGATCTCACGGTTTGTGGGTTCAAGCCCCACGTCGGGCTCTGTGCTGGCAGCTGGGAGCCTGGAGCCTGCTTCGGATTCTGTGTCTCCCTCTCCCTCTGCCTCTCCCCCACTTGTGCTCTGTCTCTCTGTCTCTCTCAAAAATAAATAAAATGTAAAAAAAAAAAAATGTTAAAAACGAAAGGAAAAGGTGGAGGAGAGACCCTCATCCTGGAAAGGAAATGGTCTTTGTGTCTTCTGGAAAGTTCTGGACAGTGCTCATCCAAGTCAGCCTGGTCTTTTTGGTGGCTCATCTGAGATAAGGCTTGCTAAAAAGGGTTGGGAGGGGGGTTGCTCCAAACTTTGGGGGCCGTCTGTAAAGGTAGTTCTTATCTGATAGAAGCCACTCAGTTAAGATTTGTACAGAAAGCTCCAGGGGGTGGGTGGAGGCAGGGGTGGTGAGAGAAAGTCAAGCCTCTCTCCCGGGTTCTGGTTGTCACCCCCCTTTCCCCCAAACACACACACGCACGCGCACACACACACACACACACACACACAACCAGAACTCACAGACACCAACCCCTGCCCCCCGGTGCCCTTCCCAGCAATCCCTGGCGCTTAGTGCAACACCAACCCTCTTGGCTTTGCCCCAGTAGGCTCATGACCTAGGGGCTGCACCTCTGGGTCCTCCCAGTCTTGCAGAGAGAACTGGGCCCTGAGTCAGGCTCTCCTGCTCCAACCCAGTGGCCACCTGTGCTCCCGGGGAGCTTCGGGGGCTGGGAAACCTTCAAAGAGTAGTTAATCACTAACTAGCTGGAGATAAGAGAGAGAATGAAACAATGGAGAAATGCCCAACCCAGAGTTTAGTGCTTCCCTGCTTGCACACGCCAAGACCTGGCCTCCCCGAGGAGCCGGGATCAGACTGAGGTGGTTCACTGGGGAGAGGTGACATGCCAGTCTTGGGGTGCTGCAGCACCCAGGCCTGAGAGTCTGGTAGTGGCCGCTGTCCCTCCTTCACTAGACCCTTTCCCTTTAGCCAAGCCTCAGCCCCAAGGACAAGTGTGGGCAGGTAGCCAGGGAGGGCTGTCTTTATCTCCAAGTTCAGGGTCTGGAATTCAGATCGGCCCATTTATTATGCCAGTACTGTTCAGGATGCAGAGATCCAAGATCCATCAGACAGGGTCCCTGCCCTCCATGAGCTCACAGTGAGCAACAGGGAAGAAAGAAACAGACACAAAGAGAATAACTTCCAGCCGCCTACCCGGGACAATGGCAGAGCGGGTGACAGGCTGGGATCTAGGAGGGCAGGGTCAGGCCTACTAGGGGAGGTCATTTTCACAGACATTAATGGAGGGTTTGCCAGTGTCTGGCATTATCCTGGGTACTTCCTGTACATTATCTCTAATCCCACAACCACCTCAAATGGGAGGTACTAACCTCACTTTACAGACGAGGAACTGTTGGTAAGGATACACAGTTGGTAAATGCTGGAGCTGGGATTCCAACTCAGGCCTTTCCGACCTTGAAACCACATCACTTTCCTTCCACCTACCCCTGCCCCCTGGCTAATGTGGAAGATGTTCTCCGTGGAGTGGAGTGTTTCTTCTTCAGTCAGAGACTTGGATTCTGGGGAAAACGAAAGCCCGGACCTCCATGCAAGGTTCTGGCCGTCATTCATGCCTCAGTATGAATGATGTGGATGGGAGGCGTGTTGCTGGTGGACAGACACGAGAGTTGGGGAGGGGGGTGCGTCAAGAGTAGAGATAAAGGATCCCCCAGCCAGAGAACGAGGAGCCAAGCTTTGGATACCTGGTTCCCAGTTTTTCCCAAGCCCTTGCTGACCTGATAACCCCAAGGGCTTTTAATTTATGCCTTCTGAGAACTCTGCCGATAAGCATGCCTGCTTTCTCAGTGATGATATCAGCAGGATTCGGTCTTTATTACCTTCTGGCTCTTCAGGATCTTGGAGATAAAAATGCTCTGCCTCCTGAAAGCTCTGAGAGGCTTTTAAAGAAAACAAATCCGAGCTACTGCCAGCTGGAACCTCAGAGCTGCAAGGGTGGGGGGTGGGGGCTCTGCTGTATCTGCCTGCTGGCTCATTTTCCACTGTCCCGCTCACACAGGCAGGGTGGGGGGATGGCCTGGGCTGTTCTGACCATCACCTGGGTTCTGTAGTCTCATCCTTTCTGGCCTCAGGCCTGTTCAAGGGTGATTTGGAATATGGCTAGCTGGATGTCGGAGAAAAATGTTCTGACTCTTCTGGGGGTGGCTGTCTGGGACAGGGAGCAGGAAGACCGCCTTATTAGGAGAAAGGTTCTCCTCTACCTTCTGAGAACAGTCAATGGTTTCTGAGTGCCAGAGACGGAGCAAAGTGCTCAATACACCTTAACTCGTCAAATCTCCCAATGATCCTGCAAAGCAGGTAGTAGTGTTACATCTCGCCCCTTTACGGGCAAGAAAACCAAGGCACAGGAAGTGGCCCAAGGCTACACGGCTGGTGAGTAGCAGAGTTGGGCTTTGAGTCCAGGCAATCCGGCTCCAGAGTATGATGCTCTATGATGTCCAGGTTAGGGGCTGGGGCTCCCCAGGCCAGCATCACCCGAGGGGGAGCCTGCCAGGATTGTAGAACACCAGCCCCCCCAAGCTCCCTGAGTCCACATCTGCATTGTCACTCGGTCCCCAAGGGAGGCCTGTTCACACTGCAGCCTGAGAAGCGTGGTCCCCGCCACATCACACACTCTTCTCCCTGTAGTAGATTTGGTTCCCAAACCATTCATTCATTCATTTGCTCAATCGGCCGAGAGTTCCCGGGCTGTGGATGTTGTGCCAGGCAGTTGATGGAGTCCAAGAGACAAACGTCCTCATGGAGCTGATGGTTGTGTCTCACATGGGCACAGTGGGGGCCGTGGGGTGGGGGCCGTGCGAGGGGACTTGGATCCACATCCTGGCACCACTATGTGCTGGCCGATGGTGAGAGCAAGGCAGAGTCATTTCAACCTTCGGGGTCCCAGGTTGCTCCTCTGGGTCCCGGGTTGTACAAAACAAGGCAGGTGAACCGGAAGATGCCTGGCCCTGTGCTGAATTCTAGATGCAGGGTAGCCAGTGGGTCATCTGCTGCAGGAGGCAGGGAATGAGTAAGTGAATGTGCCGATCACCAGCATGGTGATGGGTTTTCTGTTGGTCTCCCACCCCCCATTTCCAAGCGAAGAAAAAAGTACTTCAGTGTAAGAGACACAGGAGCGCTTCCTCTGTCAGCGAAAAGGCGGGGCTGTCCCAAACCCCTCATCCAAGACATGGGGTCCTAGATTGCCCCCTCAATGCTCCTCGACCCCTCAGTGTATTTCTCTTGGTGACATTCTGCCTCGCATCTGTGGGTCACTGGGTAACGTTGGCCACACATCCACTGTGAGCAGAGATCAGGAAGTGAGGAATGACCGAGAATGCCCACCTCCAGTTTTAGGGACCTCACAGGTGGAAGGGAAGGCGTAAAGGACGTCTGGACAGCACAGATGGTTTGGGGTCTCCCTTTACCCCCTTCCCACTCTTCTTCCTCTTCCCCACCTTGTCCTCTCTGCAGACCGCTGCGACTCCCTTTTGGTTACCAAGATAAAAAACCAATCCTGTGTTAATACTGGCCAGCATTTGGTTAGCTCTTATCCAAGCCACTCACTGAACAATACGCTTTACACACGTAACGTCATGGAATCCTTCAAACAATCTGAGGCTGAGCCATTGCTATCTCCCTTCATAGCCCAGACGGTGAGGGCTCAGAGTGGTTGAGCTGCTTGCCTGAGGACACTCAGCCACTTCCTTGTGCTGAGTGCAGGATTTGAATCTAGGTTTGCTCAAGTCCAAAGCCCACATACTAAATCTCTCCATTTGCCGCCTTGATAACTAACTGTGGGTTGTTCCTCAGCCACACAGAAAGGAGCAGATGTTTCCAACCAAGGACATGGGCTTCCAGACCCAGCTTAACATCTGACTCAGAAGAGCACAAAATGCCACCTTGCAGCCCCCACCTTGCAGCCACCCGTGGCTGGCTCCACGGGTCTGTGTGGGGTCCAGGTGCCTTAATCTTGTGGTCGGGCTCCTTACGTGTTTCTGATACTGAGCCTATGGGGGACCCATCCACCTGGGGAGAAGCTGGCTTCACTGGGACGTAGTTTTTTTTGGTTTTTTTGTTTTTTTTTTTTTTTTTGTTGGACATAGTTCTTCTGCCAGCAGAGTAGGAGAAGCCTGTTGACTTCTGAGAATGAAGGCTGATTAATTTCCAGGGAGCTTCCTATGAGTGACCTTTGCCCTCAGTGAAAGTGTGGAGATTGAGATAAGGGAGATAAATCACCGGCGTGGGCGTGGGTGACGGGAAGGGCAGGGTGTTTGCTGTCGGCTCCAGGCTAGGCTCCCGTGGCCTCTCTCCTGGAGACCATGTGGAGTGAGGCGGGTGGTGGCAGGGTGAGGGGTGGGGGGACTGTGATGACACGTGCGGGATTCATTAGAGCATGAAGCGGTGAACCTGTGAGCTACCCGGAGTCTGGATCCTACAAGCCGCAGAACATGGGGCCGGGAGCGTGTGTGGGTCTTGAGATGCAGCGGGGCTCCTGGCCACGTGTTTGCACTGCCTGCTTCGAGCCTCCCAGACCCCCAGCACTTCATCTCGTGCATTGACCACCGGCCCCCTCTTAGGTCTGTCTTTAAAAGGACTCACTGGTCAAAGAATCTACCTTTATTTAAAAAGTCACTGTATCACTACCTTTCATGGAAAATCAGCATCACCTGCCACGCGCAGATGTTAACCGTAAACCCCGCAATGGAATGAACTTCTCGCTGGTTCCTGCAGCCACGCCCTTTTTTTTGAAAGGGGTATCAGCCGACTGAGGCCTCCTTCAAAGTCTGGGAAGGACTGAAAGACAGTTGGAAAGGGCACGCATTTCTTGCTATGTAATTCAATAATGTTGAATTCCACGCCTGTGTATCATCTAAAATCCTATCATTTATAGCCACTTGTACAAACTGCAGTACCAGAATCTAAGCTCCAGGAGGGCTGGGTTTCTCTTTCTTCTTTTTTTAAAAAATCTGTTGTAGTCACTGCCCTAGTTTCGGAGCCGGGAACACTGCCCGGAGTATAGTAAATGCTCATGTATTTACTGAAAACGCGGACCGTGGGGGCATGTGGGCTGGGTGGTTCCATCCGCTCTTCCTTCTGGATGGAGAAGCAGAATGTCAAGATGTGGAGGGTGTCAGACTGCAGTCAGTTGTCCCGGTTCTTTGATCCTAGCTTAGCCACTCGCTCAGGACGGGGAACTGTGGGAAACTGACCTAAAGCCTGGCCCAGCCTCAGCTATTTCCTAGTCTGAGGCTACATGTGCCCTCCTGGTGTTTTGAGGACCCAATGAGATCACAGGTGGCCAAGGACCTTGGGTGCCCTACAGCCCTGGGCACAGGACAAGGGCTGAGTTGATTATAAATGGCAGAGGGGATGCCTGACTCCGATGACTCTAAAGCCTGACTCTAGAACATTTTCTTTGCTCTCTTCTCAGGGAGAACCCTCTTGCTTCCCTTCTCCTGGCCTTGGGCAATCACGCTAACATCAGGGACACTGTCAGACCTCACGCTGTTGAGACCCGATTCCATGTTCTACCGACTACTGAGAGATTGTGACACCATCTTCCCTGTGAGTGCTTATTTTTAGAGGAACTATAATAATAATAATAAGCATACTCCTGTTAATAATATAAGGAGATACCCATTTGTCTGTGATTGAACCAGTCCAGGCGGGGGAATGGACTCTTGACCTCCTGAGCCTGGTTGCAGCCCTCTGGCTCCATTACCACCTTGTAAACCTGAGGGTGTTCCATTTTTCCCCCTAAGGACTTGTGGTTAGAACTTGCTGGCAATTTCTCACAACACCCCTCCCCACATCCACTGCCCATCATAACATACGTTGTCGTTCGAGGCTTAAGATTTCCCAGACAATGGCAAAGAGGAACTGGCCATATGGATCAAGGCAGCAGGATTTAGGTGACACCTGCCAGGGCTGTGGGATGAAGTTCCATCGCTGAAGTCTGATACCTGTCATTTACTATGGGGTGACAGCCATATCCTGTCATTCTTCATTCATTAATTGTGTATTTAGGGATCCCTTAAATGCATCAGCCAACTGGACTGTGCTAGTCCAGCCAGGGAGAGAGACAAGCAAACAAGCCATTACAATGCAGTATGGCAAGTACTTGAGAGACGAAGGCTCAGGAGGAATGGGGGCGGCAACTCAGTGGTGGGGGGATGGTGGCAGGGGGAGCCTATCTGGAACGCTCGCCAGAGGAAGCTATGTTTGGGCTGAAGTCCGAAGCTCGTGGAGAAGTTAGCCAGTGGGACCGGCCGTAAATATATGCTCTGGGCAGATGGTACGGCGTATGGAATAGATTGGGGGTGGGGGGAGGGAAGCAGATAGGGAGGGGGGGGGAGGACGGCCTGCCTGTTAAGGGTACTGAATGGAGTCAAGGTGCCGAATGCCAGGTGAGAATACGTGGAGATGTGGCTGATAACACAAGTAGATAGACGCCAGATCACAAGAGGCCTTGTGAATTATGTTAGGGAGGCTGGACTTCATTCCAAAGGGCATGGGAGCCACTGAAGCATGTTGAACAAGCAGGTGCACATTATAGAAAGGCCTCTGAGATCTCTTCTCCTACTTGTGCCTCTGAGGACAGATCCCTAAGGGCCTCTTGAGCAGAACTTCACGTGCCATACCTAGGAGGGGAGTGTCCCACTGCCACACTGGGGCTTAGGCTTGCCTCACATCCAGCAAAGAGCAAGATGGGGACAGATGACTCATCCCCAAACAACAGAGCAGTCCTGGGAACGAGGTACCTGTTAGGGTCTCGCTTACCTGGTTTGCTGATGGACTACTCATGTCATTATTAAACAGGATGCCAAGCCTCCTGTCCTTCTCAACCCTTCTTAGTCTCTTGTCTCTATCATACTCTTCCCCTCCCCCACCCTCTCTGCTCTTCCCTGGTCCCCCCTCAGCTTTGTTAGCAATGGCAGGGTATTCTGGTGTTCCACCTCGTGCCAGAGAAGGTCTGAGGCCAGCATCGTCTGATTTGGGCCATGGAAGGAACATTGTAGGCATCAGCTGGGAAGGTGCCTGGGAGGTGGACAACTTGGGCTTCTCGTTCTGGCTCTCCCAACCACCACCAGCCATTTGCCACTGGGCAGAACTACTTCTCCTCTAAAAGCCTATTTCCTTGTCTGTAAGATGGGGATAGTCTCCTGGGGATGGTGTGAGATTCAAGTGAGGTTTTATTCGTGAAAGTGCTTGGTGAACTACAAAGCCCTGTGTAAGTGTTTATTCTGGATGATCATGCATTGCTTTGGTAGACGATTCTACCTGAGGGACAGCAGGGGAAAAAACCGAGATCCATTGTGTTGGGATATTTGTGTCATACAGACACAAATACAGGTAAATATACACCTGTCACAAAATTGAAACAAAGAAGAATGTGAGTTTCTCCACGGTCCTACCCCCTTCCCTTCCAGCAGCAACTATTACTGTGTTTGTTACATATTCTCCCACACATCAAATTCATGTGCTTAAATAAAAAGAATGCAGTCATATTATAAGCCTTATTCTTAAGTTTGCTTTTCACTGCATATAGCTCTGTCTTCCTAATATTACTTCCTGGTGTAAATGGACCAGAGTATTTAAATATCCTCCTACTGCTGAATCCTATATTTCTGTGGTCTTTTGTACGTATCTCTATGGGAGAAATTCTGAATACTGGGGTTGCTGAGTCAAAGGATATAAGCATTAAAATTTTGATAGCTACCCCCAAATTGCTCTCCATAAAGATTGCACAAAAATACCCTCCCACAAACAGTGTTCCTGCTCCCCATGCCCGAATCAACGATGGGTGTGTTACCAGTTGTGTTGGGGCTTTTAAAGCTATGAAACCCTCCTCCTCATTACACTGTCCCATGGGGGCCACTGGCCGGCCGTATTCCACTGCTCGTCTGACAAGCAGAGTGCTCTATGACAGCTGTGGGAAGGAGCCATCTGAGACATGGTTACCCCAAAAAATGGTAGGAACCAGGCCTGAGGATACCTGGAAAGCTGGCTCTTCTGGTTAAATGGAGCATCTACATTTTTAAACGTAAAGTCTAAAAGCAATAGAGGGGCGCCTGGGTGGCTCAGTCGGTTGAGCGTCCGACTTTGGCTCAGATCATGATCGCACGGTTCGTGAGTTCGAGCCCCGCGTCGGGCTCTGTGATGACAGCTCGGAGCCTGCAGCCTGCTTCGGATTCCGTGTCTCCTTGTCTCTCTGCCCCTCCCCCACTTGTGCTCTGACTCTCTCTGCCTCTCAAAAATAAAATGAATGTAAAAAAAAATTTTTTTTTAAGCAATAGAGTAATCTACTTTAAACACATAGTAGTAATACATTACTATGGTTATGGTTTTTGTTACTACAGAGAGTTCTGGCTCACAGAGCTTAGCTGTGCTTGAAGGGAGAGTAGTTAGAAGAGGAAGATGCGAAGAGATTGAGGTGTTAATTTTGAAAAGTGTGACTCTGTCAAGCTGTGCTGGTCACGTGTCCTGGTCCCATCCAGGCCTTGGGTGTCCCGAAATGCAAAACAGCAGGTAACCAAATAGCATTTCCATGGAAAGAGCCTTTGACCTCAGGTGCTGTGTGCAGGTGAGAGACTGAGCACTCACAGAAAGAGAAGGAGGGTGAGAGTGGGGAGGGGAGGGAGGGGGGCATATTTAGTCTGTGATGCCTATAACAATGGGCCACTGGAAATTTCCAGGACTGGATTACCGACAAGCCCCACTGCTGGCATGTCTCAGGAACCCGAGACCGGGTTGATCCCCAATTCAACTGGCTCTGTTTTAAAATTCCCATAAGCATTTTGGGGGGAGTCAAGCCCAATGGAATAGGGAGATGGCGATCAGTGGAAGTTGTGAAAGACAGATGGCTAAGTCCTGGGCAACAAGGAGGCAGAATTCAGCATTGCAGGAATCACGCATAAAATAACGGGCAAAAGTAGCCCTTTACATGTGTTATCTAACTTAATCCCCTTCATTACCCATCACAGTTAGTACTGTTCTAGTCTGCATTTAACAAATGAGGAAGTGAAAGCTCGGAGAGGTCAAGTCACTCGGCCAAAGTCACGCAACTGCAAGTGGCATATGGAACAAAAACTGAGGTCTCGCTGACTTGCGACCAAAATGCTGAGTAGAACCTGCTTCGGCAGGGCCGGGCTCACCTTGGGGGTGGAGGATGCTGTCATGGATTGCTGGATATGGTAGAGGCCGGTTTTCATTTTCTGTCTTGAAAAAGGATCTATTTTCTGTCCCCTTGTAGGGCAACACGAAGACCCACAAGTTCCGTTTTTCAACCACATGGCTGATTTTTGTATATTTGACTTTCGATTACACTCCCAACAGTGTGATCAGAGCCCTCCTCCCAACTTTTTTGAGAATATTGGGTTAATGGTGGGGAATAGCATTGGGGTCTTTGGCATGGACTTCGGAGGGAAGAGAGGTAAGAAGGTTGTGTGCTGTGCTGGTCGGGATGGGGGTGGTTTTTACTTTTAAAATTCTAATTGGGTCCCCGGTGGCCTGGTGGAGCCTCTAGATCTCCAAGTCTTTTTTTTTTTTTTTGTAAGTTTATTTATTTTGAGAGAGAGAGAGCATGCGCACAGACACATACAAGCAGGGGAGGGGCAGAGAGAGAGAAGGAGACAAAGAATCCCAAGCAGGCTCTGCACTGTCAGCACGGAGCCCGGCTGGGGGCTCGATCGCATGAACTGTGAGCCGAAATCAAGAGTTGGCGCTTAACCGACTGAGCCACCCAGGCGCCCAGGCCTCCAAGTCTTTGAGGTTATGACCCATTGCTCTATAAACTAGTCAGCCCTTGGCCTTCATGTTGCCTCTCCAGGCTGTAATTATCTCTGCCACAGGTTGCTGTTCAGCAGGAGATGCTCTTTCCTTAGTCCCTGGGGATCCCTGTCACTCTCGGGCTCACGTGTGCTTATCAGGAGTGGGGAACCCCTCGCTATCATCTGGGAGGACAATGCAGTTAGGAGAGGAGGAAGTGCTCCCACGGGAACGTGCTCCCACCGCGAGGGCCCTCCCACGTGAGGAGATGGCCCCTCTTTCCAGGCACATTTCAGGAACGGTGGGGCTGAGAACGGTGGGAGGGAGGACGCGACCACAGGGAGGCTGTGAGTTGGGCACGTTCACGTGCGTCATCCCATGGAAAGCTGTGCAGTACGTGCTGCAGGAGACAGCGACAGCGGACGGGGGTGAGGAGGGAGAGAGAGGGGGAGGGCAAGGTTCCTGGACAGCCTGGGTTCAGACTCAGGCTCTGTCACTTGCTAGCTGTGTGACTTCAGCCCAATTTCCTAAGTTCTCCAAGCCTCTATCTCCTCAACCGTAAAACAGATTAAAATAGTGACCTCATCGGTGGTCTGGGTGGCTCAGTCGGTTGAGTGTCTGATTCCTGATTTTGGCACAGATCATGATCCCAGGGGCCTGGAATTGAGCCCCGAGTTGGCCTCCAAGCGGGGAGTGGAAACTGCTTGAGGTTCTCTCTCTCTCCCTCGGTCCCTCTCCCCTGCTCGCAGGCTCTCTCTCTCTCAAAAAAGACAAATAGTGACTTCACCAAAGAGTTTTCGGGAAGAGTCGCCACAAAGATGCAAGTGTCATGCTTAGCTTGGTATGGGTATTCCGTGAGGGGTGATGCATCGGCTGATGATGCTGGGACGAAATTCACACCCATTTTACAGATGGGAGAACTGAGCCTCAGGTTGTCCCAAGTGGCATAGCTAGTAAGTGGTAGAGTTGAGATGAAAATTGTCTAAGTCAGGAACCCTTGCCTCTGTGGTGGACAGCCTGCAGGAAGGGGTCTGTGTCTTGAGGACTGAAAAACAATCTGTCCGACCTACAGTGGCTCATTGGCGTGGGTTGGTTCTATGTCCTCTCCTCGGTCTGAAGCTGGGAGAATGTAATGAGATTATGTAAATATCTATTCGGGGTTTGAGGAAACCCAACAGGGTTCAGGGTAAGCCATCCCCCAGCAAGCAAGGGCTCACATGCCAATTCTCCTTCCTTTCAAGGCTGATCAGATTGCTCTGTGCCCGGTCAAATGCCAGTTTCCTTCTACGTGTGGTGGGGAGAACAGTAGTCAGCTCCTGCCGAGGCACGGGGAGAGGATGCTTCCTACATAGGGGTAGGTGGTGGTTAGGAATCTAGGTTCTGAGGTCAGGCAGCCCTGGTTTTTGTCTGTCCTTTCCAGAAGTGTGACCTTGGGCCTGTTACTAACCCTCTCTCAGCTCGTTTCTTCGTCCTTAAAATAGGGGATTACAATGAGGGGCTGTGTGAGGCTTAAGTGAGAAATTGCTGGTAAATAAAGTGCTTAGTATCGGGCACTTAGTAAGTGCTTAATAAAAAGAACAAGGCAGAGCTGAGTAGATGCCAGGTTTTTTACAGTGCTTTGCTAGCAAGTGTCTTGTTTCCTGACCAGTCAGAGACCCTGGTGAGACTGTCTGTTTTGGCCACAAGAGCCTTGGCACATCGGTCTCCAAAAGAGATCCACTCGGTGGGCATCAACCAGCTCACAGGTCCTTTGGCCCCCCTGCAGCAACCCCTTTTTACTCTGCCATCTCCAAAGGTACTAACGGCAACCATTTATGGTGTGCTGGTGGCCCCCTAGACCTCCTACATTACTTCTTCAATCCCCGCCTCAGCCCTGGGGCATAACATCATCTCCATTTGCAGATGAGATGGTGGTAACTGCCCAAGGACACAGCTGTTAGAGAAGAGCAGATTGGAGCACAATCTTTGTCACCTTCAGGTAGATTGACCAACCTTCCTGGGTTGTTTGGACCACGGGGTTTCAGTGCTAACCCTGAGGAAGTCTGGGAAGTCTGGGAAGTCTGGGATGGGTTGGTTAGCTTAGCCACAGCCTCCCTGTCAAGGCTTGGCAGTGGTTCTGGAAAAGAGGTGGGGGTGAGAGAGAGGAGAAGAGAGAGATGCAGGGGAGAGAAAGGCAGCAGGAACTCTGCACTGTTTCTGGAAAGATGTCCAGGGCTTTTCCTGCTCCTGACAGTGTTCTCTGGGGTCCTCCTTCCCCGCAGTTGCTACTGAACTTTGCACAGAGGGGACTCAATAGCTTCTGGGGATTTGATTTCCAGTGGGGATGAGAGTGGCCTGTGTCCAGAGGTGTCCCTCCCTGAGGCTTGAGTAGAGCAGTTGCGATGGCAGGAGGAGCCCCCGGGACCCGTGTACCTGACCTCAGGCCCCTGCCTGCCATGCACTGAATGACTTCTGGAGAGATGCTGAGCCTGATGGGGTCATCAATTCGACTACCTTGTGTGCATCACATGTGATGCTGGGAGGATCTTAGGAGATACACGGAGGTACGAGTTTCTAAACCACCAGATACACAGGGTGTGTGGGTTAGGCCACTGTTTCTAGACACGTGAGACTCGGCTCTGGGGTTTCAACCTCTGGGAACGGCCAATTCAACGTCCCGCTCCTTGAGAGGGGAGTCATGTCAGGCCTTTCTGGGAATAGGTCAGTGAAGACACGGTCTGCCTGGGTTCCCCAGGCTGGCTGGAGAGGGGGAAAGGCAGTACCCCAAAGTGGCCCCACGTGGCAGAATAGGAAACATGTTGCCATCTCGCTTCATTAGAATGTCCATTCTGTGATGGCGGGAATGTTGCCTTTTCCTCCTCTTATGGCTGAATCCCCATTGCCTCGCACAGAGCCTGGGACATGGGAGAAGCTCAGTGTCAACTATCAAATGGTTCCAAGTATAGCTCTTCTTCAGTGTACTGTGGGGGTTGGCTACATCCGGGTAAACCTATTGTAAATTGAAAATATTAAGTCGATAACGCACTGTTTTGGCAGCCTGACCTGCCAAACATCCTAGCTTAGCCTAGCCCACCTTAAATGTGCTCAGGACACTTATATATTAGCCCACAGTTGGACACAATCATCTAACACAAGTCTAGTTTTATAACAAAGTATGGGATATTTCATGTAATTCACTGATTACTGTACTGAAAGTGACAGGCGGGGATGGCTGTGTGGGTGCAGAAGGGTTGTGAGCGTATGGGTTGTTGGCCCTCGTGATCGCGTGCCTGACGGGGAGCTGCGGCTGCCCAGCCTCCCGAGAGGATGGCACCCCGTGTCACTAGCCCAGGAGGAGACCTGAATTCAGAATTCAAAGTATGTATGGTTTCTACTGAACGTGTACCACTTTTGCACCATCGTGAAGTTAGGTCGAATAGCTAGGTCGAACCGCGGTAACTTGGGGACCATCCGTACAAACTGTCCTGGGAGATTTCTTTTCTGATGCAGCAGCTGTTCAAAGCGGAATGGGGAAAACAAGTTGCGTTTCACCGGGCAAAGACGGGGAAGGATGGTCCGAGTGGCGGCGCAAGCGGGAAGCTGGGAAGCACGTGACACACGTATGTGGACGTGAGGTGGGTCCACCGTGTCTGGGATGCACCCCGTGAAGTATGGTCGGGGACCAGGGGACATAAGGCATGGGTGGAGACCATGGAGGGCGGGTAAGCAGCCTGCCCCCAAGGAGTTAGGACTACCCGTCTTTAAGCCATCGTTTCTCAAATTTCAGTCACCTACATGTCCTGAACACTATTTTCGCCATGTCTGTGTACCCGCCTATTTGTCGTCTTGCTTCCTACCCTCTGTAGGTGCACTGCCCTCCGAGGAGCACCTCTAGGGACTGCAGAGCTGGCAAAGAGTTTTGAATACAGAAACGATCTAGTGGCGTTCTGAGAAGGCTGCAAACATAAAGAATGGGAGTGTGTGTATACAATTCTGGTACGTCTGTGACTGAAACGGTAAGAAGTAGTACCAAGGTGAGTTTCTGGGGAATTTCACAGTCTCTGTATGGGCACTAGGATAAAACACGCAGGACCGGCTCTCTGCCTCTCTCTTTCTCGTGCCACCCTTTTTTCCTAGCAGCTCAGCCCTCCTGCCTAATGCTCGCTGCTAACAGCTCTGGGGGCTGGAGAAGGAGCACAGTTGGAGGAGCGGATGGTCCACTCCGAGGGGGGCTGTGGGCCGTGCCATGACCCGTGGGGGGTCCGGATACCTCTTGATTGTATCCACAGTGTTGTGGCTTCCTAGCCTTGTCTTACCGGGCTGTTCAAAGAATGTTTCCCCCAGCCAAGGCTCAAGTTCACAGAGCATTGACCCATCCCCTAACACGCTTATTTTCCCTAGCTGTGCATTTAGCTTCCAAGTTAAGGTGACCTGCCAAGCTGGAAGGAAAACGGATCAGCAAAAATTAGACATTTGCCAAGGCTACCCCTCCTCCACCACAACCACACACAATTGTGAGACCTAGGGTTGGCCTCCCTGAGTCTTTCTGCTCCGGTGGCTTTGGCAACTCGGAGAAGCACAGACTGGTGAGTTAGAGGACTATGAACCTTGCGGAGACTTTGAAGTCTTTTGGAGAAAGTCCATCAACACCAATCTTTGCTATTGATGGAGAACGTCGCCAGCAAGATGACCGTGACTTTCTCACACAGTTGTCTTGCCAGGAGTGGTTCCTGTCCCTGGCCCTCCGTATCCCATTCTTTCTAGCATAACAGAACTCAGTGGCCTCCACGTTTTCCACTGTAAGGAAGTGGGTAGACTGTGGCTGGTCCCTTTCACAGCAGGGCTGTCCTCCCTGACAGAGAAGTTTTTAGATGAACCGACAGTGCAGATTTTTGGTTCAGTTTGCAAAGAAGGAGTTCCTTATTTCAGTTTTACTGTATACCCACCTACATAATATTTTTTGGTTCTCAGAATTTCAGAGCCATTAACCTCCAACCTTAAATCAGGATTCTCATAAAACTTTCCTGGGGCACCGTCATAAAAGAAACTAGGTCTCAAAATATGACTGTTTGGTATGCCGTCCTTGTCCAGAAGACAGATTGACTAATTTCAAACCCTGAACTCACATGTAGTTTTAAGAATGGGGGTGGGGGAGAAATAGGGGAGAAAAATCACAGATATGCCATGATACAACATGAGGGAAAATTTCATCTGGATTTCCCCCAAATATGGAATTATTCAGAAATAATTCCAAGGGCTTCTCTGTTGACATTCCACCAATGTGTGGATGCACATGTTTTGAGTGGACCGAATGGATAATTTCTTTATGCAAATATGTCTTTTGCACAGTTCCAATGGATGCGCTTGTCATCTCTCAGATATTGTTTCCTTGATATGCTCTTTCCAGAGGCGTGACCAGATCCAGAATCCTTAATTTCTATCTGAAATACATTTAGGGGCAGAATCTGGTGGATTAGCATTTCGTGTAACCTTGAGACGCTCTCAATTGCTTATGAAGAACGGGGATGGAAGAAACTAGAAATTGATGGCAATTTGTACCCTCAACTAGATTCCACTCAGTCTTCACATTTGATGCCTTTATCATCACACTGACTCTTTGATCTATCCCTCTGTCATTGCTGGACCCAGATGCCTACGATCTTCTCGCTGTGGTATGCAGCCTGCCCAGTGCTATTAAGCCTGGTGGGTGGAAGAGTGACCTTTCTGTCAAAAGAATCTCATGATTTCCCAGGCAAAACCTACTCACAACCTTTCCAATGGGTTTCCCCTCAACTCTTATTCTGAGCATTTAGCTCTTTAAGTATTTGACATCGAAGGGCAGGGGCAGAAGGTTGTCATATTAAGATCCAGACCTGTCTGCCTATTTTATACTTCTCTCACTTCAACTTTACCATCCCAGTCTTCCAAGAAACAGTCACATTTCCAACAACCTTCCAGAAAGGAGCTCAGTTTTCCATGCCTAAGTAAGGTATTATAGTCCAAATTTCAACAAGAGGTTAAGCTTCTCTTTTTTGGCAGAGGGTTGTGGTTAGGAGATCTTGTTTTGGAATGACACTAACTTTGGCCTGAGCTCCCGTCATTGGCTTTACTGTGTGACCTTGGTCAAATTGCTTTTCAGGCTTATGAGGCTTAGTTTTCCTAATCTGTAAAGGAAGAATAGTAATAGCCCTTTTCTGATGGAATTTCATGAGGATTAAACGAGGAGGTGCAAATTAAACTCTTAGGCCGGTGACTAGGATAGGACACGGCTAAAACTTCGTAAAGGTGAGTAGTCATTTTTACTCTGTCTTTCCTAAGACTTTTCCAGTTTCACTCCCTTCTCCCCTTTTGTCTTTTGAAACATGGAGAGTTCATTTTCTGACCACTGTGTGTGACCTCCTATGTCACTAAGGGGATCGCTTAAGATTCAAGCTTCATACTTCGAGGAGACAGTAAACATTTCCTGAGAGCCCACCATGTGCCGGGCACTTTGCTAATGCCTTATACAGTTTCTCACTTAATCCCCTACAGCTCGCTGAGAAGTTAATATTCCCAGTAACACAGACAGGGCAACTGAGACCAAAAGTTTAAATAGATGTGGTAAGGTTGTCCTCGCTCCCTCTCTATCACACCAGGCTGCTCCCGAGGAAGCTGAGCCATCTTGTTTTTCTAGGGTAAGAGAGCAGGTTCTGAGCACTCCCAGTCTTCCAAAGCCACAGGCTCTCCCAAATAAGTAGGCATTTAGATGGTGATTTTATACGTTTCTCCTTGGGTCTGAGAGTTTGCTGTCTCTCGTGGTCCCTGGGTGAAAGAAACCAGGCACCGAGACCTTCACCGGAGATTGGCTCCATCAAAATGTCCCTTAAATGTTAGAAACCCAGTCTTCTGGTTTACCATCCGTAGAATAATATGGGAGCCTACAAAACATGAATAGATCATGATGAATGAAGAGCTGATTATTGTCTCTGCTATCACCCACCCACCTACCCGATTTGGTAGGTGTGGGGAGGAACCGCTGAGTTGGGAGGGTGGTTCTGATGCTCCATTGGCTTAGAGCAAAGAGCGGAGTCGGAACGACGGTCTAGTGGAGAGAGCCGTGCGTCAGGTGGATGTCGGGAAGGGCAACGGATTAGGGGAGGCGCCAGCTCTGTCACCCCCAACCCACACACAGCAGTATCTTTTCGTTCTGTGTTCTGTTTGGGGGCTCCATGGGAGTGGAAAATGAGTTATCATGCTACAATAATAAACCAATATGTAAACACACCTGCTATAATTATAAGAAACTTCTCCAGACAAAAAAGAAGAAAATACTGGCTGCCGGAAGGTTTCCTGGAAGGGGCCAACGTTTGCCTTGTCTTCTCTCCTGCTCTGAGACTGAGAAATGTGCCTTCTTGAAGACCCCGCTGAGAGGACTGTTTAGACACTAAAGCAGTTTGGTTCAAGAACCAAAGTGCTTATTTCCACAGTAAAGTTGGCACTGAGTGTACAGCAATTTGTGAGGAAAGATAAGGCATGATAAGCACGATACAGTGAAGAAACAGAGCAGGGTGATTTAAGTTAGGCAAGACGGACTTGAGAATAATCAAATATGAAAGGGGAGTTCTGAAACCTCATTGTCGGTGCATAGCTGAGACTGGGGACATATTCTGATGCCCGAGGGGTATCTATGTGTGTGTGCGCACGTGCATGCATCTATGAAATGGGTCCTTCTTTCCAGAAATGGTGAGCCGCCCTCCCCCACTCCAGCACGACACCTGCCCACCACCTCAAGCAGTTCAGTGGTAGGTGCCATTGGTGTAGGATTTGCTCAGCACGTAGGCACAGACGTGATGGCAAAGGGCATGATCAGGGGTGCCACACAAATCGGTTAGGACAGCTGTCAGTGCCAGACCTCCCACATAGAACTCAGAGGCCACCTTCAGAGCCCAGAAAGCTTCTCCTCCGGGTATTTGAAGATTCTCCAGGTATCTAATCTAAGTCAAAAAGTAAGGATTTTGGAAACGTGGCGTTTAGAGGAGCGTAGGGTAAGAGGGAAGATGGCATTTATTAATCCTAGTTCCTTATTTGACACCAGCCAAGGTAATTAATTGATGGTAATGTTCTGCTCTCTGGAACCTCCTCTCCACCACCGGACAGGGGTTCTCATTGCCGTCAGTCCTACAGTAATGCTCATGTGTGGCTCTCGCTAAATAGTTGTCAGGTTCTGCCCTGAAGGTAACTCCATGTCATCAAGAGGGGATGATGGACAGAAACATACACAAACACATACTTGCTTTCAAAAATAAATACAGGGGGCCTCTAGTTAAAAGGTGCTGTGTAAAGTAAGCAAGCATCCTGTTTCTTGCAAAGCAAGCACAGAACTCTCATTAACCTCATAACCACAGCCCGTGTTGATATTAAGACTCAGACCCCTTAGGGCTTGATACTTGGCTTAGAGAGATTCTTTGTCTTGGCCTTGATTTAGGAAGTAAGGTCCCTTGAGGTTCTTTGGTTCTATGTCTACGACAAGAGGTGAGTCTTCTAGTAGACAACCCAACTGAACTCAGGGTCGCCGTGCTATCGCACACGATGTGGTCTTTTCCTCTGGGGGAACGAGCATTGGGACTTGATTCAAGTGTCTTTGTGCAGATCTGGGACAGGGATAGGGCCTTGGCCTGCAGGGGAGACCAGGAAGAATAATTGGGTCTGTAGGGCTGGTTCCTGTTCCCCAAATTATCTTGATCTTGACCTGAGGGCAGCCCGTGTTGCCTCACTTTCTCTTATGTGAGAGAAACACTCTGTAAATCCCAGGCAAACAGCCCTCCCTCATCACTTCATTCACATCCCCACGTCTTCGTCAGTCTCCCAGGGAGTCCCGGGAGCACAGAATGAATGGAATCTGTGCTAGGATTGAAGGTCTGACGTGACAGTGAGACCCTTGGCTGATTCTTCCTCAAGAAGGTTATGACTTCTAGGAAACAAATGATGTATCCATATAAGAGCTCTGGTGCACTTGGTGTTTTGTGTTTACACTTTTAAATTTCTTGTCTGTGAGAGACATGCTCGATATATTTGAAACTCTTGCAATAGAAGGTCTCAGCATTAAATCCAATTTTTAGCATTCTCAGTTAAAAATCGGGACTTCTATCATTTTTTTCTATCTATCTATCATTCATCTATCTATCTATCTATCTAATCATCAATCCATCATCTATCATTCATCTTCTTTGATGCAAGTGCTGTCTTGTTGAAGCTGACCATAGATTGAAGGAATTTCTCTCTGGACTTAACATGCCTAAAAATCTACCTTCCCTTCTTTTCTTTTTCTTTCTTTCTTTCTTTTTTTTTTTTTTTTGAGAGGGGAGGTGTTGTTTTTGTTTTTGTTTTTCTTCCAGAAGTTTTGACTAAGACCCACGTAAAGAAAAGAACCAATACTTAATAAGAACCCACTAAGTCCCAGACACGTTGTCAGGTGCTTTATATACATAAAGACTCCACAAATAAAATGGCTTGTGAGTATGAAGTGACATCTCTCCATCCCCTTCCACCGCCATTCCCAAACGACCCTGGTCAGGAATGCCTTAATGGAGCAGTCCTTTGAACTAAAATAGGCAGAAGAGTGGATAAAGGAATGGAGACGTAACCGGGACTCTTCAGCCAGAAACGAAAGGGACTGTAAATTCTAAGTAGTTGGGACTGGACCGGAGAGCCACATCATTTTGGGGCTTGCTTTTGAAATGTGCCACCACCTCTTGACCACACAACCTCTGCCTGCCACCTACCCCACCACTGTCTCAGGTTCATCTCAGGCAAAGTTGTAAAGAAGGCCAAGTTTACTTCCTGGAGTCACACTGGTACTAATAACAGCCCACAGTAACCACCTCCCCTAACGTGTGCGCGCGCGTGCGCACACACACACACACACACACACACACAGGCACCCATGCAAATACCCTGTAGTGGGTGGCGGTGCTACTTCAGACTGCTCCTGATTCATCTCTCAAGCAAAACGTCACCAGCCTATTCCCTCAGGGCCCTGCTCTCAGATCTGGAGCTGATAGACTAATTGGGGCTAATGTGATAATGGGCAGTAATGACATTTACTGTTTTTATCAGACATTTGAATTTTAACAGGGCCCTTGGGAAATGCACAGGTTGACAATAGGGGACAGTGGCGAGTTTGGTGAAGGCTAGGAGGCCAAGGGGCTTTTCAGGGCCTGCTTAAATTGCACTCCCCAAACCTTTAAGACCTTTGAGACCCGCCTGAGTTCCACGACCCTCCCCAATCCACCCCTGCTCTCCCACTGAGTTTTTCCCATATTCAAAAACCTCTGCATTTGTGTTATGTGAACTAGGAACACAGGCGAGAAAGGAATATGGCTACCACTCACTCACCATTTCACCTGAGTAGGACAACCGCGTACTTTTTGTTCTATTCCGTCTTTGCCCACGTGCAGACTTTCTTCTTTATACAAGGAACTTCTTGGTTTTGATCACAAAATCTTTGTGTCTTTGCCAAAACTCAATTTCCCTTTTCTTTCCCACAAAGGGGTGTTCTGATGAGTTGAAGAAATTTGCTTGGACGCTTAGCTCATGCCAGGTCAGTGTCCAGGAAGGCTCAGGAGAGAAAGTTAATGGTTAGGGGATGGTATTTTTTCCTTGCCAGGGGCCATCACTCACTTACACAGTGGAAGTACATTTGTGACCCAGTGAAGCAGGCCCTTGGCCCAGGGAGACAGGGCCGCAAGGACACTTGAAATCTATAGCTCCTCTCCGGGATTCCGCTTTTTCTTGTCCAAACTGCTCTCTTTCATTTCCAGTTTCAGCATCTTGGTCTTTTTCTCTCTAGCTCCTAGGGAGACGTCCGGGGAGCGTCAATAATATAGTAAAAAAAAGACCATGTAAGTATCAAGAAAGAATAAGAACCTGGATAATCCACCAACTGGATAGTCAGCTCTTGCATTGTTGAGAGTTGACTGTTCCACCTGAACAACTCAGATTCAACGCTCTCTCTCAGGACTCTCCCTTCAAACTTCCCAAAGCTCTTATCTGGGGCCAGGGGAGAGATTGGTTTTTCAAAGTCCATGGAAATTGCCAAGGGTCACTGTCAAAGAGACAGTCATGGCACCTGGAGAGAGCCGCTTCAGAATCTGGTACCTGCACAGCCAGGGCACTGATCTTGATGCCAAAGGAGAGTGGACTAAATACAGATTAGTACACAAGACAGGTGTTTAAGAGCCCCCCCCCCATCATTTCCTCCAGATTTGAACTTCTGCTTAGCTTGCTTTTACGCGCACCCTTCCCGATGGTGTTCTGGGGGAGCCAGCGCGGTGCTTTTCACCTGAAACAGCCTCTAAGCTGAAAAGAACAGTCACCAAATCAATTCCTCATCCATTAACAGGTTGTCTCTCTGTTCTTGAGACACAGGCATAACCTGGTTAGACCTGTTTTGTTTGAACACTAACCTGTGAGTTGGCCAAATGCAAATGAGCCGATGTTTGTAATCCTTTATTTTATTTTTTTAAAGAGCCCGGCGGCCAATCAGCAGAGGGGGAAGTGACTTAGGGAATTCCCGGTTGGTGGCTTATTGCTTAACATCCTACAAAATGATTTAAAATTATTGTCATATGCATTTATCTCCACTCTGATGAGGGCTCAGACGTGATATCACCCCTGGTTCCCTATCCCTGTAGGAGCTGGTGTGAGTGCTACATGCTGTCTCCCCTCCATTAGCCACAGCTATTGGATTTCCCACCCAGAATCGTTAGGTAAATGAGGTAAGTCTTTATTTTTAAACCTTCTTTTGAATCTGGAGTTCAAACACCTGAGTGGAAAGAGAAGCCTGCCTTGAAGCAGACAGATGAAAATAAAACAGACTCCCGGAGGCAGCTGGCAGGAAGTGAAGCTTGCCTCACCTGCGCTCACCTCACTGGGTCTTATTAGAATTTTATTTTGGAAGGCAGCCGGGCTTCTTTGGATATTATCTGTGAATTGGCTGCATTGAGTTCGGACTCCCAATCACTGTGGATTTAAAAGCCCCTTGGGTTCCCTCTGCGT
Organism: Acinonyx jubatus; assembly: GCF_027475565.1. Classification (NCBI taxonomy): domain Eukaryota; kingdom Metazoa; phylum Chordata; class Mammalia; order Carnivora; family Felidae; genus Acinonyx; species Acinonyx jubatus. The sequence goes on along the minus strand of NC_069390.1, from coordinate 26,470,610 downwards.
GACAAAGCCATTTCCCTGGGCTGAGTTCTGAAACAAAAAGGAAGCTAGGGACAGGTGACCCTGATATAGCTCAATGAAAAGCTGGTTGGTTAAATAGCTGTTGGGGCTTGGAGCACGCATCATCACTTTCGAGAGAGGTCTTCTGTCGGTAATTTTTCTGACTCATTGGTTGTAGGGAAAGGCAGATTTGTCTGTAACATGTTCTGTTGTTGGAAAATGGCTGGGAACGGGCAATGGCGCACGCATCCACACTGGAGAAAGTGGTCGGGCAGTCCAGGTAGGCAAGGGCACTGGGGAGAAATGTACACCTAAAAATGGCTCTGTCCAGAAAAAAACAAAAAAATTGGCAAAGAGTTTTGCCATATTGCAAGGGGACAGATTAACCCTTTGTTTGTGCCATAATGGGCTACTGAGACCAGACAGGCAGTTGTGAGTCAGCAGCACCAAATGCCTTCCAAAACAGGGACTCTTTTAATATTGTTTGGACACCCTGGAGAAGTGTTGGCCTCAGTGTGGATGGAACTGGGAACAATGGGGAATTAATCTTGTTGGTACATGACAGCATGGTGTTGGGAAGTAACATTTTCACCATCTGTCTTTGAGTGGATTTAGTATATTCCCAGTGTAAGTGTAAGTGACTGGATTGAGAACTTTCCGATGGAAGGTCTAATTCAGGAATTGGTTCTGTAGGCATAGGTGTGAGGATGTGTTCAGATAGAGCCTTTCTGTGTGTAAACAGGTAGTCGGGGATCACGAGTGGTCATGTGCTAATTCCACGAGGTCGAGGGAAGCGCTAATTTCCAATAGGAAAGACGAAGTCATTAGGAAACGTCTCGTGGGCTAGAGACCCTACCAGAAAAAGGCTCTTAAAAGATTTCAAGAATAATTTTAATAACTGTGTTTGGAGTTGCGGAAGGCTTCTTCGCTTGTCCTCTTTATGAGATCTAGAATTCCGAGGCTGTGAAATAATTCATCCATTCCATGTTCTTATAACACAAAGTTGTGTAGGGTCACATCTTTTCTACACCAACTGCTAATGACTGATGTGGACAGCTTTTAAAAACAATGGGAACAGGAAATGAGGGTCTTTTGGAAGTCTGTGATCACATTTGAAAAAATTACAAATATAATGGAGACAATCCTTCTGCATGTGTCTGAAGTATTTTGCGGAGGCATTTTAAAAGAAGGTAACTTGGAGGGAGTAACACTGCTGTGAGTTCTCTCGCGTTGTTGTTCAAGATGGCAGTGTTAGCCAGGCCCTTTCTAGGGTGACCGTGGGCAGGGCAATGAATTTGATTCAGGCCTCATATGTATGGAAGATCTAAAATTCAATTATATTTGTTCTTTTGTGTTAAAAAGCATCTAGTTGTTAAATTCAAACAATGTTGTTTTCATTATTTTTTTCCATTTTTTAATATATCGTGAGCTCCCCAAATGGAAACGCCTGGGGCCTTTCTGAACCTCTGAAAAGTCCTACACTCACACTTATAGTTCTGTGTTTATGCCCCCGTCAATTTACCTAGATCCTCTTTCAATATCTTTTTGACCCCTTGAGAGGCTGAGATAATGCATCCAATTAACTCATTGGAAACTGGAAGGAACTCATATCAGGTCCTAGGTCCAAACGTGAGTGCTCTGGGCCAAAGTTCACTTTCAGGAAGGACAATTTAGCTCTCTGCAATCTTGTAACATTTTATTTCCTCCTCGTCCTTCCCCGATCCCCTAAATTAGGGAATTTTAGCACTGGGCTGTGTTTTTCAGACCCCCTCGCTCTTCTGAAAGCCCAGCGTAAGAACCTTGCCTGATGTGAAACAGCAAGCATAGACGGAGAGGTTTATACAAATCAGTAAAAAGCCAGTCTGTTCCCCTTTCTCCAGACGGAGGCATCCCCACACCCTTTCTAACAGATGTGATTTTCAAAGACCTGTGGGAGATGGGGTGGGGTGGATACCAAGAATGCCACGGCAGAACCTGCCAGCGCACTTGAGAAGCAGTGCCACAATTTTAAGGGACCAAATACAAACTTGGAACCTGATTTTCAGTGACACCTTTTTTGCCGCTGTTTCAGCCTGTTTCTTTTGTTGACAGCTCTTTCTGGTAAAATTGAAGCCACAGTCATTTCTGTTGTGGGTGGAGCCCTGGTGGGGAGGCATTGACTCCACTTCAGGCTCTATGTTTAGAGACCACGAGTTCTCACCCTGGCTTTGTTCCTGAGTAACCGATGAAGTGCGGTGGCTTTCGGCTTGGGTAAACTGAGTCCGTGGGGGGTGGGGGGGATTGTCATCTGAAGACAGAGGCAGGAAGGCAGCCATATCTTGCCAGTGTTCTCTAAAATCTGTTGCTGAATAACTGAGGAGATGAAGAAGATACTAAATTTTTCTTAATGTTTTCTTATCTAATTAAAAAAAAATTTTTTTTAATGTTTATTTTTTGAGACAGAGAGAGACAGAGCATGAGCAGGGGAGGGGCAGAGAGAGAGGGAGACACAGAACCTGAAGCAGGGTCCAGGCTCTGAGCTGTCAGCACAGAGCCTGACGCGGGGCTCGAACTCACGAACTGTGAGATCATGACCTGAGCCGAAGTCGGACGCTTAACCGACTGAGCCACCCAGGCGCCCCTCTAATTTTTAATAGTATGATTTTAAATTATATGATCTGTTTTAAGGTGCAGGCTCTTGCTAGAAATAGGTGACTATTCTGTTTGTTTCAATTGAACAGGGTTTTAAAGGGCCAGACTCTTAGGTTATGCAGGAAACAAATAGTGCAGTGGGAAGAATGGCTCCCGCAGCAGCTAATATTAGGATGAGAGGTATGTTCAGGCCAAATGGCATTGATGTCAGGAAGCCGACATGTGCTGGAATAGAAATGTCCACAGATCCCTCAGAGTTATTTGACAAAAAGTTTATTGGACTTCGGCGGGGCGGGGTGGGTGGGGGGTGGCGGCGGATAGGATATTTCTTTAAGAATCTTCCCTGAAGAATTTCAGACTTACGCTTTTGAATGATTGGGGCACAGTGTGTACAAGGCAGTATACAGGACTGGAAGTCAGGAGACCTGGTTGCCTAGTCCTGGTAAAGCTGTGTGCCCAGACCAGCCCGCTCCAGCTTTCTGGGCTTCCATTTCCTCATTCAAACAAAGGAGTTTGAACCCGATTATCTTTAAGATGCATTTCCACCCTCAAATGCTGATGACCGGGAGAAAGCAGGTAACCCTAGTGGTCAGCTGGTTTAGCTTGAGTGGCAGCAGCTGAGAAGGGGTGGGAGCTGCCCTCCTAAGGATGAGATGGGAAAGGAAGGCAGTAGGAGCCCTTCAATGGCTTCCTTAAGGTCTTCAGAACCTTGGCTGAGGGATATACCTGGTGGAGGTATTAAGATCGGATTCCTGGAGTCTTTATGAAGGGCGTTAGTATCTGTTCCCGTGGCAACGTCCCGTCTTTATCGATTCGCCTCATGTGTCCAAAGTTGGTGGGAGTATAGAAGTGGATGAAAACCAGGTGTTTTGTGGCAGCCAGTGGACACAAGCAGGGACTCTAATGATATCTTCTGTAAAACACCAAAGTGGCCTGCTGAAAGGCGAACATTCAGGCACCCATGGAGTCTACTCCATTTGTGTGGTGCTGATCAGCTTGCTTGACTGATTGCCCATGGATGATTGGGTAGATTGGATGGATATGGACTCACTTGTTCTAGAGGAAGACCCAAGAGGTAATCAGAAGGGGAGTGTGGCTGGCCCAGCCACCGGGCAGCCAACCTGGAGACTTGGTGCTCTCAGAGGGCCTCAGCATGACTCTGGAGCAGCCAGAGCTTACAACAGGGTCAAGCAGAGTGGCCCATTTAAAGAGGCTCCAGGGGTTCTAATTGGCCTTGTTTTAAAAGAGACACCCTGTAAAATACCCCTTTGAAAATTGGTTTCACTAGCACCTAACCACACTCTGGTTTGTTTTATGGGCTGGGCCCCCTGTTCTGGTTCATCGGATTCACATTACCTCTTCTCTTCCGATCTTTCCACACACCCTTGTCCTTAGAGCCTCCTTCTCAGAAGCATCTTCAACACTATTAAGAGTATCTGCCTATTTATTTAAAATATGGCCAGCATGGGGGCATTTGAACATGTTTTCGGAGGAAAACGAAGCCAAAAATAAAAAGAGAATGAAGTGCCTTCTATAATATTTTGATTATTACTCTTAATAGACCACCCGATTAAGCCCATTATTTTAACATAGCTACGTATTTTTACTTTTGTATGACCCTGTCTCGATGCATTTTTTTTTTGAAGTTGATGTGATTGTGGTGAACTTAAAATTGCATCTTTTGTCCCTTCCACCTCACTCTATGTCATGGACACAAAATGAACAATCTTGGGGGCTGGGCCCTTATTGGCCCAACCGTGATATGAGAAATTTCCATCACCCTGCCAGCCCTTTCTCAGCTTGATACAAATTTCTTCTAACAGTCTATTGGCTCTTTCTTGGAATACGAACGGGGTCTTCCATTTTTTGTGTATGACAATGGAGCTTGGAGAATATGGCTGTCTTGTGGACATTATTTTGGGATCCCTCTTAGGAACCTTTCAAAATGAACCTCCCTCAATAGGGCAAATGATATATTTTGGTGGACATGGTAAGTGAGATCTGGAAGGTGAAGGCTATTTTCGGCACTGTCTTCATGGTGACTACTCACAAGACTTGTTTTGTCTTTGAAAGGGGCTTTAGATTTGGCCCCAAGTTCAGCCTCTGTCTCAGTTGTGTTCATTTAGAAACTCAGACAGCACTTAGCTCATCTTTCACCCAACTTAACTCCACCAGCCAGAAGGCTGTGGGTTGAGGAACACTGATGAAGAGTAGACTTTGACCACTTGTGTATCGGAATGGGCAGGAGACTGTGAGTTTTTGTTGCCTGGAAGCAGCTGGAATGTGGCACAGAGAACACCAGGTGTAGCGTCAGAGTACCTGGGTTCAAATGTGACCCTGCCACTGAGTACCTGAGTGACTCTGGGTGAGTTATACAAGCTCTAGACTCTAAGTTTCCTTTCTGGAAAATGAGGTTAATCACATCTGCACATGGCTATCGTGAGGATTAAATTAGAGCCGCCACCCCCCCCCCCCATCTAAAAACACCTGGAGAAATGCTTGTAAGTAAATACTTAGTAATTTGTGGAATGGAAATTGAGGCTAAGTCCTCAACAGGGGTGTTCTCAAAGACTCTTGACTGGGTGAGAGTGGATGGATAATTCCGGGATTTTGTTTTCAAAGTGATTAACATTGGTTTTGCACTTAGCCCATGGAAATAAATGCCATAAGGTTTTCACTGGAGAAGGCAGGCAGCAGGGACATGGAGTGAACCGTGTTCATGGGGGGCTTCCAGATGGAGCTTGTCCTAAGCTGGCTGCACGCCACCGCCTGTGGGAGTTCCAAGCAAGGCTTGGTGCGGGCACACAGCATGTTCCTACCCATGTGTCTTGATACCTGCCATAGAAGGGGCCTCCAGGAGAAGCTGATCCCCCACAAGGCAGTTCACTTGACTAGCTGCAACCTCATAGACCATTGCCCACCCCTAAAATTCTTGATATTACCTCCAGATGTGTACTAACCGCCACCCTGGGTGTTCTGGAGGCTTTGAAAACAATTTCCAAGATACCATTGCCAGACCCAACAGGGGTCTGCCTCTTGGTAAATTGGTCAGATGACACTTGTAGTCATGTGGAAACGGTATCTAGAGGCTATTTGAGTCGAACAAGAAGTGTTTGCTGTTAATAAAACAGCAAGACTCTAACCTGGGATCCAAGAGGCTCCTGGTGTACATGGAGAAAATACAGGTGGTTTGTCAACCTGGATGTGGAAAAAAAATGATATTTTTGTTTTTAATCATCTAATTAAAATCTGACATTTTCTTTCTATGTAAATGTAGGCAAAATTCTACAGTAATGTTAGCTGTAACTGACTGTCACCAAGAGAAATTACAGACATTTTAATATACATTACACCTGTTGCAGATGCCTCAAAATATCGATGTTCGTCATGATTTTGATGCCATGGAGGTTGTTTGACCTGCACTAGATATTCTTATTTAATGTGTTAGGAAGCATATATACTATTATTATATCACATTAATTGTAAACATATTTAAAAAGCCGATCGTTGTATTTCAATATAAGCTTCCTTCCTAATCTTGCTATTTTAGTTTGTCATTTAAAAGCATTATTTTGAGGAGGGGTCCATAGGTCAATGCCAGACTGAAAAATGGGTCTATGGATACAAGTAAAAGGCTAGGAACCCTTAATTTAGATCATTCTCTTGCACAGGGCCAGTGAAATGATTTCTGAATGACTTCAGCTAACAGATGGTCTCTGTAAAAACAGGGGTATATGTTCTTCCCACTCTTTGCTTTTGCCTATGGGTAGCTTTGGAGTTGTGGAGGGACCTCGGCATAATGAAAATAATGATTAATCATAATTAATAATAATAATAGTAATAGTAATAACAGCTAACATTTGTTGGGTGCCGGCCATAAGCTAGGTGTTATTAAGGCATGTTCAATGTCATATTTTACTTAATACTACCAAATGTTCCAGGAGATCATTCCTGGGGCAATGACAAAAGATTTCCCTCTTCTCCCCATGTTGATTGAGTATAGATGGAGGTGAAGACGGGGGATGGGACTGACCCCCTGGACAGGGCCAATGTCCTCAGTATACAACCTGTGCAGTAACACAGGGCTCCACATTTAGAAAGGCTCTGTGCTTGGTTTCATGCTCTGAAATTCATACAGTTTGAACAAGGGGCTCTGCATTCTCCTTTTGCGCCAAGCCCTGCGAATTATGTGGCTCGGTCCGTCTCTGGATGTGACGATGTTGTAATGTGTGACAACTCCTGATACCCGGAAGCTGGGACTCTACTGTGGAGATCCCCCTGTTCCTCCTTACTCATCTAGCTGACCTTTGGTGGAAAGCTGAGGCCTGTCACAGAGGGAGGCTGTAGTTTCTGAGTTGGTGAGTTTTATGATTTTTTTCTTTTTTTTTTTTTCTTTTTGAACATCAAAGATTTCTTTCCTCTGAAGCAACTAGAGAAATGTCTGAGTAACAGGCTGGAAGGCACCTGGTTCCCTACCTTTCTGGTAGAAGATGGGGGACCTTTCCTAGGTTCGTTTGTCAGAGTGATGGGATTCAGGCTCTAAATGACACATCCACATCCTTTCTTTCATTGGTGTGATGTCTACAACACAGCAGGTCTGTCATCAGGACCTATGTGTGACGGCTCAGGCATAAGGTGCTCTTCCAAAGGAGCCATAATTTCCCCTTAATTTTTCAACAGTGTTTTTTTCCTTGTTGTTATGACCGCTCTTTTATCATGGCTAATAAGTCTGAGGTGGCTTCGAGCAGCCAAGCCCAACCCCTGAGTCAATGCGGGGCTTTCGACGAGAAGCCGGACTAAAGTTTGACAGATGGGTTTGAGGGGCCATGTGCTGCTGTGTCTGTAGCATCTGGGCTGATGGACACCAAAGGCACGTTTCGTAGTATGCCACCAGGCTGATTGGTGTGCCTCCTATCCACATTTAGGGCAAAAATTATGGGACCTGTCCTGAAAGAATCTCAATTTCCAAAATAAAAGCGTGAGGTCCTAAAAGACACCCTCTTCCGCTTCAGAAATACAAAGGATCCGTTTTCAAAGTTACAGAGAATTCTGTTGCATTTCCTGTCATTCCCAGAACCCCGCTCCCGGCCCCATACATTTATTGAAATATATCCAGTCCCCCATTTACTAGCTCTGTGTCCCCGGGCAAGTTGCCTGCCCTCTTGTGCCTCCTCAGCTGTAAAATGGGGATAATTATTAGTACCAACGTCCGGGGTTATGGCAAGGACTGAACGAGATCATTTAAAGTCTAGCTCAACTCCTAGCACGTCAGGACTGCTCGATAAATAGAAACTATCGTCGCTATCATAGTTTTGGTTGTTGTTTTGTAATTAGTCTGAGAGATTCCACTTAGTGGCTATCGATCTTCCTTTGGCTGCAGCATCTTGGTTTCTTCCTGGAAAGAAACTCGAATCTCGACACGGTCAAATCCATTGTTCCAGTGCATCCCAACCCCTCCCTGGCTCCAATCCCCACCTCTTACCTCTCTCCACCCTTCCCGCATTCCTGCACAGTCGGTCTTCTTTTTTTTTTTTTTCTTTTTCTTTCTTTCTTTCTTTTTTTTTTTTTTTTCAGTCAACTGAGGGTGTCGTTAAATCTTTTATTTTTCTGGCTGCCCCGTTTGGTTCGGAGGCACTCCACTCCCGCCCTGCTCATGACAAGAATGCTGGGGAATGCTCAGCCAGCCATGTCCCTCCCCTGTCAGAACACCCAGCTCTTAACGCTCCCTGAGAAGCGGCATTTCTGAGGCCCCACCTGCTGCCGTGACTCCCCCATTGAGCCGGTGGTCTGGTGATGATGAAGACCGAATGGCTGAGAGAAAGCCGGGGGTAGGTGGTAATCGAGGGGAACATCACACATCGCCCACGTCCTGTGCTTGCTTCTCAAGGCTTCGAAAAAGACACTGAGAGGCTTTCTCTGATTGTGTACGTTAAAGGCTGGGTAGTGATGCCATTGCTTAATTAGTGTTGTTGTGATCTACATTTGAGTGATTTGTTTAGCTCTTTGTGGCCCTTTTGGGCTTGAGCTCATCATGTGATATTGACAGAGTGATGAGAAATGGGAGGGCAATCATGCTTGAATTAATGCGGAAATCACATCCTCAACGTCTCGGGTCCTTTCCACATTGGACGTGGGACCTCAAGTCACTTGGCGGGACATGAGGGAGTCTACACAGCCCACCTTCGAGGTAGGTATGGATAGCCTCGTTTCCCTGATGGAAAAACTATGGTCCAGGGACCAGAGGTTTTCACATTCTGCTTATTGCCCAGGGCTGGACCGAGGAAATCTGTGGGAGAGGCTGGACTGAGACTCGACACGCTGAGTCTCGGCTTTAGGAGGTAACCTGGAGACCACACCTCCTCCCTGAGCCGTGTTGACTTTCGGAAGTCAACCATTGGGAAGAGCGGGGTTTGGGTTTTGATCGTATCCTGGCAGCCCCTTCTCTGCCCCTCTTAATCTGATTCATGATCTTAACCTGGGCTGACTGCAGGCAGGCCGTGTCATTCTGCAGATCTTGGACACCCCTCAGTGCCTTCACAGAGCCAGCCGATGGAAAAAAAAAAAAAAAAAAGACTGGAAGCCAGCCTTCTGGCTTCGTGGCCCTGCCAGCTCTGGCCAGTCTATTCGATACCTCCTTTTCTTCTGAGGGAGTGGGAAGGGAGCATCCAAACTGAAAGCACAGGTCTTTCTTTGGTTTTTATAGGAAAAACAAATTGGCATGAATGCTCAGTCAAACCAGCTCAGGCTGTTCGGGCAGATGCCTTTCTTTGCCTTTTTCTGTTTATTTTCCAACAAATCAATGCTTAACTGCGTTGTTATTGGAGCAGAGCAACAGGTGCAAAAAAATAACTCTGCTGCCAACTCAAATGAAAAGGTAGGGCTTATACCCTCTGGGAGGTATTCAGAAGATAACAGAAGACCCTGCCAGCAACTGAATTAACAGCTCTGTTTACGGTGGGTTTTATGTTAACAGCTTGCTCCTAACCCTCCCACACAGAAACGTGCCATTGTCTTGGGGACGGACAATCAGCCAGCCAGACAACTAACTACCTTATTCTCTCCCGAGTGGAGATCGGTTTTGGCTGAGGCTGCTTTGTGACAGTCGGGGGCATTATCCTGTCTGCCAGTTCGATATCTTAGTACGGGTGTCCTGTGAAGGCAAGGGCATGGGGTTGCCAGAGAGAATCCGTCCTGCTTTTAAATGTAGTCACGGTTCTTTCCAAGGTTGGTTGTTTCCAAACGCCAGCAGGCTGCCTGGCTCCCTCTGCTCTGGCTTCACTCTCTCCCCAACAGGAGGTGGGGAATGAGCTCAGACGACTTTGGAAAGAGCTACCATTGTTTCGGAAGTGGTGTCTTTGCTGAATCGTCCATCAGGGGAGGGCAGCGTCTATGTTCTGTTCATTTTTGTGTCCCCAGCACCTAGCAGAGTGCCCAGCACCTAGTAGACATTCCATAAATGTATATTAACTGAAGGGGATGAGTAAATATGTATATTAGCAAGACAAGCATTTCTTGATGACCATTTCTTGCCACTGAAGGCTAAGACAGCAATTTTCTTGGGTATGAAGCCTCAAATCTAGGGTGGTTGAGTAATCTTTTGAAAGCCTAAGATGGGGAGTGGGTTGGGTAAGCTAGCCATGAGATTTTGTGATGGAAGCGATTGTCATCTAAATCCTCTGCAAAGGCTATGTTCTGAGGCAAGGTTTGTTGGTTCAGGTCTTCAAAGGCTCATACTTGTGAATAGCTGAGCACTGTTGAATTTAACAGTTCAGTAGGACTGAGCATTAGGGCCTGCTTTATTTCAAGTTAGCAAATAATGTGATGGACTCTCCACAGGTGGCTTGGAGCTTGAGTTCTCTGGACTGCAGGCATTATCTCGGATTTCCACTCCGAGGTGTTCCCTTCAAGGATAATATCTCCCGGAGTTAGCTATCTTGTTGTGAAAATTTGAGGGGAGACAAGTAGGTGAGTCTAGGACCAGAAGTTCTAAACCGTAATATTGCTTAAAGATTGGTGAAGGGAGCTTCTTAAAAATGAAGATTCTGATTCAGAGGTTTGGGGTGGGACCCAAGAAAACTTTTAAGTTTAAGCCCTCCTTAGGTGATGATGATACGGGTGGTCTATAGACCAAACTTTGTGGGACACCTGTGTGACCTCTTCAGCCTGGTTGGAAAATAAGCGTCCTAGGAGTAGCTGTGGATGCTCTAGTCTCCACACCTGGGTCTTTCCAAAGACCTGTAGACACCTGTGGTTGTAATAGGAAGTGAGGCCTGTTTTTCTTCTGCTATACAGTTTCCTCTCTATTTTATGATCATTTGGTTTTAGACTGGAGAAAGGGGATTAGCAGGGAGACAGATACTGATGTTCAGGGTGTGGGGAAAATGGTGAATTCTTTACTGCATTGCCAAACAGAGGTCCAGAATGAATGAAACCTTGTTCCTACTTCAACTGCCGACGGAGGGGGTTGGTGGGGCTCTTCCTGTTATCACCGTAGGGAAACAGGGTAACGTCCGTGCCAAGTAAGAGGGTAAGAATAGAGTCTCTCAGGCTTTCTCTCATGTGTCAGAATAAACTTATGTCTCGTGGCCCTGACTCCACTACAAAGGTTTCTTTAAATTTCAATCTGCCATGAGTATAAGAGAGATTTCTTAAAGATCCATAGCATACAGGGATCTGTAGGAGTCAGTGGTCTTTAGAGGGCCTGGGACCCACAAAAATATATGCAAAGCAAGGTGTGAATGTGCATTTTTGGGAGAAGAGAGCCCTAGTTTCCAAAGGCTCTATGACCTTTGAAGATTCAAAGCTTGCCCTATTCTTAGTTTGTCATATCTGAAAGGGATTGATAAAGGCCCAGGAAGTCATATAAGGCGATCTTTTAATCAACTTTGGTGCCTGTCCTCTGTCAGTATCTGCATCTTGTATGAGTCTGGCACCAAGAATGATAAAGAACAGCATGATATGTATATTTCCAAATGGCTTACAGTCAGTAAAGTGTATCTATAATGGATCAACACTTGGCTTCCCAACACTGCATCATCACTCATGAAAACGCTTGAAAGCACAGGAATAATGCTTCAGATATTGCCCCTGGGAACGTGAAATGTCTATTTCAAAACACATTATGAGGGTATGAAATTACCTGTGAGGTAATCCCAAGAGGATCAAATACATTCCCCAAGCTTGATTCACATTTTGATTCATTTGGAAAACATGAATTATTGCCTGTCTTACATTCAGTTAAATTTCACACGTACATGAATTTTCTTTTCTCCTCTTCGGGAGTAGTTCTTTTGAAATGACAGTCATATTGAAACAGGAAGTCAGGAAGCTGGTGGAATATCCTCAGGGCAAATGCTGTGAATTCACCTGCTGGTAACTTTGATTAAGGACCCAGAATGGTCTGAATATCGCCGTCATCACAAAAGTAATTATTTAAAATGCCTAATTGCTCCTCTGGCTTGAGGAGTAAAAATACCCACGAGGCAGCCAATTCTGTGGCAGTTCGGGGATGATGTGGTTGAATGAATAAAGGAGTTGGGAAGAGGGAAGACCATGACTTTGACTCTTCAGTCCTCTGGGGCTGGGGACAGGGAATGCAGGCCGAGCCCTGCTTCAGATCTACTCTGTGACTCTGATCACTCCCAGTGTGTTTTCACCCTCACAGCAAGAGCAAACCATGTTTTTTGTCCTGAGGTCTCATTCAGAGGAAGAAAATAATTATGGGCTAGTTTATTTCCAAAATATAAAATACAAATTACTTTACTGAGTCATAGAAAGAGTATTTATATTATATGTGTATACATGTTCATATAGATGGCATACATATCCACATATATACATGTGCCTGTGTGCATAGATACGTATATATACATAGATCTGTTTTAATGGCTATAGGGCTGTCATGGCCCAGTTTTCAGGCTACTAACACATTCCTACCTGAGCATCTTGTAGAAGTGGCAAAATGAAAGCAGCTTTCTATTCTTTCATTCTGAAGGCTCTCTCTGATATACTGGCAAGAGAGAAGACAGAGACTCACTGGGGGTCCTGGCATGCTTGGATGGACCAGAGAATTTTAGAACCTTGGAGAAGCTCAATAAAGGTGTGAGGCCCCAGATGGCACAGGGAGAATGCTGTGACTCTGTATGGAAAGGGGGGAGGGGTTGAAAGCAACTCTGTCTTCTGGCCAAACATGCGCTTCTCAGCAGAAAGCGGCTAAGTTCCCAGAGATTTATTGCTGGACGGTCCGAGTTTCCATTCTCTTTTGGCTCCAATTCTTGCTAACCTGTGTGACCATGAACAAGTTACCTGACCTCTCTGAGCCTCAGATAGGCCATCTGTTAGGTGACATAATACCTTATAGAGTTATTGTGAGTACTGACTGAGATAACGCATTTAAGACTATCATCATAGAGCTGGCACATTTTAAATGTTCACTAAGCCCTAAGGGCTATACTATAGTTGTTGTTGTTATTTATTTATTTATTTATTTATTTACTTATTTATTTATTTATTTTACAGTGTTCGGTCCTAGATCTCAGTAGCCACACCATGGATCGAAAGACCTACATCCCTCCAGATGAGCATGCCCAAACTAGGTCATGTTTGTCTCTGTTAGCAGGTTCTCTATGTATATTTAAGAAGAGAGAGTGGCACCTGAGCAGCTCAGTCAGTTGAACACCCAACTTTTGATTTCAGCTCAGGTCATAATCTCACGTTTTGTGAGATTGAGCCCCATGTCAGGCTCTGCACTCACAGCATGGAGCCTGGTTAGGATTCTCTCTCTCTCTCTCTCTCTCTCTCTCTCTCTCTCTCAAAATAAATAATAAACATGTAAGAAAACAAAAGGAAGAGAAATCAGTTGAGCAGTGCTTGGTCTTCTTAGGAGCCCCAAGACTGGGCAGAACCTTCTAGGTTCTAAGGTATATGGCTCCAGCTCCCTGCCAGAGTCCCAGCCATGCCTCCTTCCCCTTGCTTTTCTGTCCCTATGAGACTCAAATCCTAGATTTGCAGTAATCGAGCATTCCTTGGGCCAAGGGGCCCCGTAGGATAGAGAAGCCCTCTGGCCACGGTCTTCCAGGAGCTCCTGCCCTTCTCCTCTGCACCTGCAAACCAACTGGTGTGTGAAAGTACGATGCCAAGGCGGTAACGAAGAGCTGGTGGGGTTGTGTTGTCCCACTGCTCCCGGCAGCATGGCGTGTCTGGTAGGAGGAAGGAGGAACAGGAGGGGAGGCTTTTAGTCCCTGAGCAGGGACCATGCCCGGAGGGGCAGAGCACAGCTTCTGTGAGCAGAGGCTGAGAGATGCTGGTCATAGCTCAGCCTGATGGCGCATCCATAGAGCAGTCCAAAATGGGAGGTGGGGAGGCCGGAGATCCAGCCTCGACTTGACTATGCTGGCAACCTGGGATTGCAAAGCATTGTATGGATGGTAGAAGTTACAAGCCTTGCTTGAAATGAACTTGGCTCTCAATTTCCTCCTTGGAGATGCAGTAAAATAACAGTAATCACACGATAAAGAATAATAATAATAGTAATTATAAACACCACCTGACATCTATCGAGTACTTACTATGTGTCAAACACTTTTCCAAGGATTTTACAGGCATCATCTCATTTTGTCTTTCAACAACCCTTTTCATATCATCTCATTTTATAAACGAGAAAATTAGGGCCCAAAGAAGCTGAATAACTTGTCCAAACTTGCCCCATTAGTAAATTGGCAAAGCCAGGATTCGAACCACGTTTGTCTGACTCCAGAGATGAGAGCTCCCAACCATTACACTATCCTGCCTCTGAAGGATCTACCCTGACCCCAAGAATGTCCTCGAAGGCGATCAACACAGTTTAACGAGAGACTCATGGGCAGAACTTATAACAATAGCTGACATTTTGGGGGCACTTGCCATGTGCGAGATAATATGTGAGAACTTTGGAAACATTCTCGTTTAACCCACACATCAGTCAAGCTGGTACCAGATAGGAACTTAGCCTTTGATGAAAGCCTGGAGGAGGACCGGGGGAAGATAGTGACTCGTCTGCACATCTGACTGGCACAGAAGTGGTCCTAGTCCTTAGCAACTGGGGCACCGTGGGGGTTTGCGTTTCACCTGCATCTTCCCATTGACGAAGTGGGAAGGAGAAAGTGGCCTGTCTCTCCCCCATCAATGTGGGCTGTGGCCACCCCGGCACAGTGCAGTGTTATCTCTCTGCAGAAATGGGTTTTGGATTGACCAAATGCTAGTGGCTCATCATTTACAGGGCAGTTGATGCCTAAGGTTGAATAGGTCCGGGCTGGAAGCCTGGCATGAAGTACTCATCTGTACAGGGTCTACTGGGTAGCGTGCCTGGCTCTTCCTCTTCAAATATAGAGCGGACTTCTGTCTCCAGAAGTGTCAGTCTTAGAAAATGCTGCGCAGGGGGCGCCGGGCTGCCTCAGTGGGTGGAGCATGCAACTCTTGATCTCAGGGTTGTGAGTTTGAGACCTGTGTTGGGTGTAGAGATTACTTAAAAATAAAAACAATTTAGAAAGAGAGAAAGAGAGAGAGGGAGGGAGAGGGAAAGAAGGAAGGAAGGAGAAGGGAAAGGAAGAAGGAAGGAAGAGGAAGGAAGGAAGGGAAGGAAGAAAAAGAAAAAAGAAAAGAAGAAAGAAAGGAGCTGCTGCACAGAGGGTGATTTCTTGGGTAGATGTGGAAGTCTGGGCAATCACTGGGGCACAGAGTCAAATACCATTCTCTCCAGTTGTTGTTGCTCATGAAGGGAGGGATAAGAGAATGCAGATGGAAAAACCCTCTGGGTAATCCGCATTTCATTCCACTTTGGGTTTGAAATAGAATTCACAGGTTGTGTGCTTGCGCGTGCAGGCGTGCGTGTGTGTGTGTGTGTGTGTGTGTGTGTATGTGTGTGTGTGTGTGTGTATGAGGTAATTACTCTTTATTTGTACCAAGCACTGCCCTAGGGGCTTTAAAGCCCCTTATCTTTTTTAATCCTCTAGCAAACTTATGCTGCAGGTACAAATGCCAGGCCTTTTTCCCAGGAGAGGGCACAGCAGTTCAGAAAAGCTAAGGGACAGCCCAAGGTCGCCACACCAGCATGATCAAAGCCTGAGCTGCAGCGGCCGGCCTCCACGGGCTCTCTTTTAAGTAGTGTTCTCAACTGGGGGTTATCTGGCCCCAGGGGATATTTTGAGAGTGGGGGCGGGTGGGGGGGGAGGCTGGAAGGGGTTGCATCTGGCATCTAATGGCTACAGTCCAGGGATGCAGCCAACACCCTACAATGCCCAGGGCAGCCATAGAACATTCCCAGCCCAGGATGTCAGTCTCAGGCAGACTTGAGAAAATCTGCTTTTCACCCAGAGCACTTGGCTGAGGATAGTTGCCGGAACCCCCCCTTGAGCTGGAGATGAAGAGAGGTGGGTTCTGTTCTCCACGTGCTTTTGACTTGAAAGGTGGAGTCATTCTTATTTAGGCTCTGAATTTACTTTTTCCAACCTCGGAAGAAGTTAACTATGTTCGAGAAACATCTTCAAAACTGATACTTAAAGAAGGGGAAAGGAACTGATTTTTCATTGAGGCCACGTGTACTGTGCCAGACCGGACAGCGTTAACTCCATTGGGTTATTCATCCATCAACATTCCCCTCCATGCCGCCTTTGAGGCCAGAGAAGAAATTGAGTTTGGAAAGGTTAGCATACTCAAGATCACATGGCCTCGGATGGGGAGTCTGGATTCTAACCCACACCTCCAAGGTTCCAAAGTCTCTACCTGTATCTACATGATCCATTTTCTCAAAGAAATAATAAAAGCTATGCTGAAGGTAAACTGGGAAGCTTAAAGAGGAACATTAAATAATCCCCCTACTTTGTAATTAAAAGGATTTCTTTTTATACCCCATAAAGTAATCACCATGTACCATAGAAAGTCTATATTAGTATATGGGAGTGTGGGTGAGTTGGTTATAATAATGCTTTCTTACAATTCTCAAGACACGTTTATTATCTATTATCTCATTTGATCTTCTCAAGACTCTTGGGAGGCTGTCAGTGGGGGGCAAATGTCCTCATTTTCCACCCGAGGAACTGGGCCTCAGACGGAATAGAACTTGGGGAAAGTCCTTCAGCTATGCTAGCCCCGGGCCCTCTGTGCCCACCTCCAGGGCACTGCCCAGGCAGCGTGCCATGATGGGTTGGAGACGCTGACCTTCTTCCCTCATAAGCCTGGGTGAGCTCAAGTGAACTCTGACTCAGTAAGGGTTAAGACACATAAACTCTTTTATGAGTAGTAACCATTTACTGTGCCCCGTAAAAACAAAAAAAAAACAAAACAACAACAAAAAAAAGGGCCCCTTTCTGTTCTGGCTGCTTTCCCTAGCAAAGGGGGTACCAGCAAGGAGCAGCAGTGCTCATGGGTAGAGGAGCCTCTTGGGGCGGGAGGGGGGCAGGTGGTAATGGGGCAGCTGTGGCCGCCTTATCCTAAAGGCTTCCCTGTGGGTTGAATAGTTCTGGATGCAGTCAGGGGATTGCAGACAGAAAAGATGCCTGTCCCAAGGAAAGGGGCCATGGGCACTTGGTCACAAGTGGAGAACTGGCCTGTGTCGTCCCGTGGTATTTATGGGATCCCTTTTTACTAATTGCTAAGCTTTCCACATGCACAACCTCATTTGATTCTCTCAGCCCTGTGAGTTTGCGACTGTTCTCAATTTATAGGTGGGGAAAGTGAAGATCAGAAAGTTTCTGGCTAGACAGACGTGGAACTTGCTCAAAGTCCCACACAGCAGGGGACCCGGGATCTGAGCCCAACTCTCCCCAGATCTAAAGCCCGGTTGCTTAGCCCTCACATCAATCTGCCTTCTAGATTTGGGGGAAGTAAGTGGTGAACAGAAACCCTGAGCTGGCTGAGAAGTAGCTAGCTGGTGATTGGCCCAGGGCACATCTGGGTCCCAGGGAACAGCCACTTTGAAACAGCCCTGCAGGCAAACTCTTGTGAAAGAATTTCAGGGAAGACTTCCCCCACCCCAGCCCTGCAGGGCTGATCCCTCCATGCAGATGGGCTGGGCCCTGAGCTTCGGCTCTTTCAGGGTTAAACAGTAACCTTTCTACTGCTTGTGGTTGAGCAAATGCTGGCGAGGAACAAGCCCAGCCTTGAGCAAACAGGAGACCTGGCCGTGCCCCTTCCCTCCCCCAGCTGCCCCTTTGGGGGCCTGCAGGTTTCTTTTGCCCTGAAGTCGCCCATTGGATTTCTTAGCTGAGGGCAACTGTTCTAGAAAGCTCAATGGGAAAAGAAGAAGAGGGCTTGCCTTCTCTGAGAGAGAGAAGCAAAGAGGTTTCTGGAAGGGGACGTAAGAATCAATTCAGTCACCTTTTTAAAATTTTTGCACAGGGAAACTGAGGCCCAAGACTGTTTCTGGTTTGGGTTACCAGAGGGGGAGTGACTCTCCTCCTCATAACACCTGCCATATAGCCGTGTCTTAATTTGTGCCAACCGCTCCAGGTATAGAAACTCACTTAATCTCCAGCCAGTGCACATAGTAGGTCTGGTGATCTGCGTTCTGCCTGTGAGGAAACAGGTTCCGAGACGTCAGTGACTTGTCTGAGTCAATACTAACCGGCCGGTAAGGGGTAGAGCTTGGAATCAAGCCTGTTCCTTCTGGCTTTGAACCTCATATATATGGTGCCACCACACAGATCCCGGCTCTGCCCACCTCCCGGCCCCTGGTCTACTGTGGTGCTCACCATTCTCTTCTATATTTCTTTTGCTACCTTCTACTTAGGCTGGATTCAGGCCTAGCTATTTACCGAACAGCCATGGTGATGTTAATAATCATCACGAATGTTCCTGTTTGGCCTAGCTTGACTCCTGGTCACAGCTCTGTCCCTGGTGCCTGGAATAGTACCCAGCCCATTGTATGGCTGGTAAATATTTGTTGAGTGAATCAATATGCGAATGAAATTTTTATGCCTCTTCCAGACCCCTCTTCTCCCCTCTGAAGCCCTACCTAGAACCAGAGGAGTAGGAGCTAAGTTGGAGGAAGGGGTTTGGGGGCTGGAAGCTCTCTACTGGAGCGATTTCAATCTGGGGGACGTTGGTGACACCCAAGGATATGATTTCCCTAAAACAGGCAGAAAAATTTCCATGAGTCGCTGCTATGAGGCTACCTCCTCTCCTCACCCCAACATTTTAGAAAGAGCAAGTTATCTTTACAGGCCCTGGGTCATGCTCAATTGCCTTCTGGAACAGGCCGCTCTTCTTTTGAGTGACTGAACCTACTTCTAGGGCTTGGGTCTAAAAGGAGGAGAGCGTCCGACTTGAGAATAGGGAATATTATAAACGCCGAAGGGGTGAGACGCATTGTTCTAAAGTGTAGAATATTTATGTTGTTTAAAAAACCCAAACAGTTCCCCATGCGAGAAAGGCTCTTCTCCTGTGTCCTTTGCTGAGAAAAGGAGACTGAGAGAGCCATCTTCGGGTCAGTTTCCAAGCCCGTGGTATTCTTCAGGGCTCTAAAAGGAGAGAGAAAGCTCGTCAGAATTTTTACTGGGATTCCTGACATTATCATGGAGCCAAATACTGGAGGAGCTCTAAGTATCTACGTCTGAAGTTCTTTGACATGTGGACACGGGCTGTGGCAGGTATCTACACTGAGGAAACTCGGTTAGGTGTTCGAGTGCAGGGCTGCTCAGTTGTGTTGGGACTTGTGAACGTCTGATTTCAGATCCGAGGGCCTGTGCAGGTGCCGGGTCTATGCCACCACCGGCTTGGATTTTATTGATTGCAATTTCACTTTACATGAAATCTCTTTGGCATTTTCACTTTTGTAAAAAAAAAAAAAAAAAATCATGGCTGCTGGCCAGACTCGCCCTGTGAGCAGGTATTGCATTTTCCTCCTGCTTCATTCCTGATCAGAGATTATTCATTTATGAATGGGTGGCTGTAAAAACTTGCCTCATGCATATGAAAGTTGAACCTGGAAATTTTTAATTGCCAGTGAGTTTTGCTTTTACTGAAAGGGCTGTGGTAACGTGCTTTGGAGGCAGTGGATGGCAGGACAAATTCTTTTTTTTTTTTTTTTTTTTTAATTCCTGAATTAACTCTATGATCTGTGCTCCCAAATGACGTTTGTCCGAGAGGCACTGACCGAATGAACTGTTTGATCCCCTTACAGATCATGATTCTGGAAGGAAGTGGTGTAATGAATCTCAACCCCAGCAACAATCTCCTCCACCAGCAGCCAACCTGGACAGACAGCTACCCCACGTGCAATGGTAAGGGGACCGAGTGGGCGTCAGTGTCACGCCCCATGGGGCTTTTTCCTCTGTTTTAATTACGCTTCGTTTCTCAACTTAATGTTTGGAAAACGCAGGTTTTATTCAGCAGGGGTGTGGGGACGAGGGGAAATGGAGCAAACTGCGTGCTGGAGGTCCCCATAGGCTCTTGGGGCTCCAGACAGAAGCCGGCTCCAGATATTCCATTGTTTCCTCCCAATATTCAAGGCAGCCTGGCAGAGAGGGTGGTAGAAGATATGCCCAAAGGGAAGCTTTTAACAGTGTTTGGCCGGGATATCAGGATAGGATGGCAGAGGAAAGGGTGTGTGTGTGTGTGTGTGTGTGTGTGTGTGTGTGTGCGCGCGCGCGCGCGCTGTGTGACAGCGTGGAACTTAAGGAAGACAGGGTTACAGCAGCTTATTCTATTTCATCTTCCGTGACCAGCCTTCGTAAGGGGAGAGATTTGTGGGACCACGTGTCTCCCTTTGGGGCTTTCATTTGGAGCCGATTGATTCGAAGAGGGAGGGCCTGCTGATGCGGCTTCCGGAGGGCTTGGGGATCAAGCCCACGGCTTACTGTAGAAGTGAACTGGATGAAGCCGTAGCTGAATCAGGCCCCACCCCCCACCGTGAAGGCCTCAGGTTCAGGCAAACTGCCGTGCATCAGACTGCAGTGGGTTTAAGGAGCTCCAGGCTCCTCTCCTGCCCCAAACTGGCTGCTAGTCTCCTTGCAAGAGAATCTGCTGCTCTTGCTCCTCCGGAGATGTGGAAATGCGCTGTCGGCGGTGAGCACAGCCGGAGAAGCAGAACAGGAGGATAATGGAAGGCTTGTGTTCTCCAATGAGCGGTTGATCGAAGTGCAGCTCCACCCCTTTCAGTTTGGAACCCCAGTCAAACAGGGTTGGGAAGCATGGTCAGGTGACCTTCCCTCATTTGGCCACCTGTCCACAGAACTGCTGCGCTTTCCGGGCAGTGGCATTTTCTGATGCAGGCCTCAGATTCCTCGTGAGGACCTCAAAGGAGGATTCCAAATAGGGTAGGAAGTTTCTTCAGCCTGGAGAGTCTTTGGCATCCCCAGTCTGGACCCCGGATTAGGACAGCCTTCCTCCTGTGTGCTTTGGAGAAAGCTGGGGCAGTGTTTTTAGCAGGGAATAGAACTTAGGGGCCCCAAAGAAGTCCCAGTCCCTGGTCATGATTGACAGGGGTCAGTTGAATATTAGACAAGAGTTGAACTTATGGGATTTTCAGGGATTCTCCTAAAACTTGAGGAATTGGATGAGTCCCCTGGCAGATGGGGAGAACCCATCTTTAGACAAAACTCTCTGGTTCTCCCAAGTTCTAATAGGATACAATATCAAGAACTATCCTTTATTCTAGGAGTTGGGAGAGGAAACGGAGAGGCCTGTTGTCGGGTTATTGAGAGTTATTTCTCTTATTTGTAAACTTAGAGCTATACTATCACAGCAGAGTAATTATCTTGGGAAAAAAAGATCAAAGACTCAGGGAGCCACAAAAATATACCTCATCCCGAAACAGCTGTTTTTGTGAGACACCAAAAAACTGGAGGGACGTGGAAAGAGCCAGTGTAAGCTCTGCATGTTTGTATATTTGGGAATATTTCTGTGTAATTAAATTTTGGGACTAGATTGTTCCAATCCTTGTCCTTGTTCCCCATCACAATTGGCTTCCCCTTCAGGGCCCCAGTGGAGGGTTTAGGGCTGCTTTTGTCTGGCCATGACAGGTAAAGAATGAAACACATACTATGAGTGTAGATATGACCCGTGGCAGTCACCTTCGTACCTAAATGACCTCTATCTCTTGCTCTTAATGCTTCTGGGCTCTGGAAGCAGGGGATGAATTCAGACGGGGTGAAACATTCCCCCTTCAGCCTTTCTGAGGGGTTGAGGGCTAGGCAAACAGCATTAAGGGAATCAAACCCTTGGAGCTCTTTAGCTGCTTGTCACTCAAACTGTATCCACAGACCATCGTCATCATCACCATCATCATCATCATCATCTTGTGGAAGCTTGTTAGGAATGCAGAAACTCAGGCCTCGCCCTAGATCTATGGAATTTGGATCTGCATTTGAACAACATTCCCTGGTGATTGACAATCATATTAAAGTTTGAGAAGTACTCACCTAGCATGCCTTTGAAGAAACAAATTAGAGATGGTTTTCTTGCGCTGTGCTTTCCCGTGTTGGTCCATCATTCAGTTTGTGGGAGTATCTGTGTGCCATGTTCAGTCGGACTCCCTTCACCTTGGTGGGCTACAACAGTGTTTTCCCCTTGTCCCTGCCCCTTGTCTTTCTTGGATGAGAGCTCCTCCCCTTGACCTCTGTTTTCAAGGGGACTGTAAGATCTCAGCCCTATTACCATGTCCCCAGGCACAAATTCCACCAAAGAAATAGAAAGAAACCCTCTCCATCCACCCCCCCCCCCCACCAAGGACCAGGACTTTGGGGTGACTTTGTGAGGTTCTCTTGAGTGAGACAAGAGAGTCACAGATGAAATAGGTTAGCCCACATCCAGGTCAGTGATATTTGTTGCCTTTGATGAATTTTACTTCTTCACTGGTATTTAATTTAACCATCTTGTGAATGCACCTCAAACTCTTCTAGAGTCCTACGTGATTTCTTCTTCAGCAACAAATTCCACCAAAGAAATGGAGAGAGACCACCTACGATGGCCTAGTCTCTGAGTCTCTTTCGGTAGGAGATACAAAGATGAGTTAGACAGAGTCCATGACCTTGAGTTTACAATTTGCAAAGAAGGATGAGACAGAACTTAGAGATTTGTGAAGAAAAGCAGAACATGACAACAGCCATCAGGAGAAATGCCAAGCACATCTCCTGGAAACTCAGGGGACATCAAGCCCTTGCAGTAAGCTGGGGGGATTTGTGATTGCTTTTATGGGGTGGCCAGAATCTGCAGGCTGGGTAGGACTTCAACAGGGAGCGATTGGCAGGATACTAACCAGGCTCAAGGAACACCTTCAGAAGTGATAGATCACTTGAAGAATAGTTACTGAAGAGCCCCAGTGCTGGACTTGTCAGTTTTGCACTTAATTTCAGTGAATAATGGGAAGCCACTGAGGGTAGCTGAGTAGGAAAGTGACGTCATAGAGGCTTTAATAATCCATGGGGGGCAGGGGTATATCAGCACCATTAGCAGATGGCTAGTCTGGACCACTCTGGGGAGAAGCAAAGGTATCAGAGAGAAAAGAACCTTATTCTCAGGCTTCATTTTTGGTTGAAAATGGTCTGAATTTGTGTGTGTGTGTGTGTGCGTGTGTGTGTGTGTGCGTGTGTAACAGAGAGGAAAAAGTGGGAGAGAGAAAGAGAAAAGAGAGGAAGGGAAC
Organism: Acinonyx jubatus; assembly: GCF_027475565.1. Classification (NCBI taxonomy): domain Eukaryota; kingdom Metazoa; phylum Chordata; class Mammalia; order Carnivora; family Felidae; genus Acinonyx; species Acinonyx jubatus. The sequence goes on along the minus strand of NC_069390.1, from coordinate 26,447,368 downwards.
TGTGTGGGTGTGGACAAGAGGCTATTAGGTTGCTGACACTGTGGCGACACTTTAGCTTTCATGGCACTTTGCAGGAGGTGGGGATGAGCTCATGATCTCAGAGTACTTCAGGTCAAGTCTGTGTGCTCACGAAGTGCCCAGGGGTAAGTGTTATACTAGGGAGGACACGAACTGGCAGGGAGGCTGACGATCAGCCCCCGCCACAACTGAGGAAGGGACCGGGTTTCTGAGAGCCTCCTCTCCAGAGCCCATCTCGTGCCCCAGCCCCCACGCTGCTGTCCCCTGACCGTAGCGGTGCTGACGCCTGGCAGCTGGCGGTGCATCTCGTGTCCGAGATGATGTCCGGGAAGAACCACGGGGCGCTCACGGGACCGCCTCCTGTTTTGCAGTTTCCAGCGGGTTTTTCGGAGGCCAGTGGCATGAGGTCCATCCTCAGTACTGGAGCAAGTACCAGGTGTGGGAGTGGCTCCAGCACCTTCTGGACACCAACCAGCTCGATGCCAGCTGCATCCCTTTCCAGGAGTTCGACGTCAACGGCGAGCATCTCTGCAGCATGAGTTTGCAGGAGTTCACCCGGGCGGCGGGCACGGCGGGCCAGCTCCTCTACAGCAACCTGCAGCATCTCAAGTGGAATGGTGACTATGTCTTGTCTACCCCTCTGGGAGCCGGCTGCAGAGAGCAGGGACCCCGCAGCTGGCAGGGCTCCTTGTCAGGGACATCAGAGGACGGTCTCACCTCCAAATGACTGGGTCCCGAGGGAGGGACGGAGAAAGGAGGCGAGAGAATAGGCACAAAGTCTAGGGTTCCAGGTGTGTCTAATCCCATATAAACCCAAGATCATTTCATTTCTCCTTCTGGTTAATTTTTAAACTGGATATTCACAGACTCGCCATCAGGAAACCTTTTCTTCTTTCCCTCGCAAGCAGGTTTCAATAGCTTAATTCCCAATCACTTGCTTGTTAAGATCATCATGGATACTTTTTCTTTTTTTGAAACTTCTGGACCTAGGTTCTTAAGATGGGACCTACAGGGGGTAAGAAGAAACGCAGAATTAGGTCTATGTTTGCGTTTTGGGGACAAGATGGCTCGCGGTATTTCAACAGATTCTTAAAAGATCTGAAACTCAAAAAAAGGGGGAGAAGTGGGGTTAGAACTAATGGTCTGCGCACGTGTGGGATGTTTCTGCAGCGGTTTCTGGAGTCAGGGCCGCCCTAGTGCCCCAGATGTGTCTTTCTTGAAGCCTTGCCTAGAACACAGGCAGGCTACCCTTTCGCACACCGTGCATCAGTGATAGTTTATTCACACACCTTCCATACTGGCTCGTCAGACACGCTAGGGCAGACAACTCACCTTGCAGAATGTCTTTGACACTGACATAAGGGTCTCCTGATAATACCAGTAAAAACCTAGCTCTTCTGAGAACCGTGAGCATCTTGGAAGGCAGTAACTTGCAGGAATTGCGAGCTGGCCTGTCCACATCAGAACGGGCATGTCTCTGTCTTAGCAGAACCTATGTTTGGGCAGGTAGCTGTAACTTTGGGAAGGCGTCAGTTCCAGGGCTCTGAAGCAGAGTCAGACTGTGACAGCCGTTACCAACACTGAGGAGGACCCAGGGTCTGGCCTCAAAGCTGGCAGCTGGGGTGGCCATTTTGGATGACCTCATCCAGCTCCCGGGCACTCCCTTCTTCCCAAGTACCTCACACAGACGGTTGCTCATTTTTCTTTTACTAGAACCAGACCAAACAAGGCTCTATAAATAACCCTCGGGAATCTTCAGAAGGAGCAGACTTACACTTGAAGATTTAAAAATATTTACCTCCCTACCTGCAATTAAATCCACTCCTTTAAAGCTTTGCCCTGATTGGAACCTAAGGCAGACAGGCTTGGGAGGCAGAGAGCGAAGGTGCTGCGGCCATCTTTGACCTCCTATGACTTGTCTGGTCCCACTGCATTCTGTTGGTGCCTCTGAGTGCCTGATCACCAGATTTCTTCCCTTTGTTTCCTTGTTCGCCTTTTTGTAGACATTATATTAACTTATATTCTTTGAGTGTTTATTTATACCAGACACTCTAAGTGAATTGATTCATTTAATGATTTTATGACAAAAACTAAACATTGTACCCATTTTACAGACGGGGAAACCCAAAGGTCAGAGAGGTTAAAGGTATGACCTCTTCTCTTGAGATATTTAAAATCTGTCTGGAGAGGACACACATACTCAACTCATTCACGTGTGTGTGTGTGTGTGTGTGTGTGTATGTTTATTTTTGGTATTCATTTACGTGGACATACCTCATAGATTGAATCTAATCAAATGGGTTTCATTACATTTAAGATCAAAGAAGAATCAAGCCAGTCAAAATGGTTTCTAGCCTATTTTTGTTTTCATTTTGTATCATATCTTAGTAGGGGAAAGCACCTTAGAGGCCATCTAATGACTTTATCTAGTTTAATCCCCTAAATTTACAGATGACGAAAGCAAGACCCAGAAAGGTGAAGTGCCTCGCAGCTATTAGTGGGAAAACTGGCCCACTATTTCCATCATAGTGGATGGCTTCCCTGTACAAGGCCAAATAATTCCATCCGATGTAGATGCCCTAGCTAATGATTTTCTGGGCCGGGACTCCAGGCTCAAGTTTGTAGGTGCTGAGAGGGAAGCGACCTCGCATAAGCCAACAGAGGCGGACAGGTGGCAGGACTTCTTCCAAGAAGCCAGCTCTATCCTTGTTTAAGCTTTTGTGGCTTGTTTAAGTTTTGGCTCCACGTGAGCCGGCTCAGACTTTCCCAATCTGTCCTTCACAGGCCAGTGCAGCAGTGACCTGTTCCAGTCCACACACAATGTCATTGTCAAGACGGAACAAACTGGTGAGTAGCCCCAGACAAAGGGAGCCAACTCGGTAGGCAAAGCCCCGGGGGAGGACAGTTGGAGGGAGTCAGGAGAGCGTGGGAGCAGACGGATCCAGTGTGATGGCAGGAAACCCAAGGATGCCTCTTCCCTGGCCGCCTCCAGTGGGCCACTCCACCATGAACCTCGTTCTTTGCCTTTGGGACCAGTGACTGCCATCTATTTCTGATCTAGACTGGTGCTGCCCACACTTCTCTGCTTCTCACTACTGGTCAAGGCACCATGCAGGCTCTGGTCCACGGGCAAGGAAAAATGCAGAGCCTAGGTGGGCCTCCTTCTTGTAGGAAGAGAGTCAGGGCACTGGGCTGAGCCAAGTTAGAAGAAGCAAGGGGAGAGAAGAGACAAAGGCCAGTGTCTCCTCCCCACTCCTCTTTAGATGGGGGTATATTTCACAAAAAGGAGGAACATACAGACGTGCTCTTGTAGATACTGTAGCTTCTGGCAGGCCCTGGGGGGATGTCTAAGAGCAGCTGCAGAACCCAACTCCTGCCTCAGGTGCATGTTTAGACAAAAGACACTATTCTAGGCTCTGAGTAGGCTGTGCAATTTCATAGTATCTACATTTACTTTTGTTCTTCCCCTGACCAATCAACCCTCCTTTCTCTGTCCCACATCTTTCTCCTGGGGACTTTCTGCCGGTCTGTAGGACTTGCAGAGGGCAGGCAGGAGCTGCCTTGAGAAACTGCGCCCCAGGGCCTGGCACCAATCAGAGCTCCTTGCATATTGGCCTTTGGCCTATGACCTCTCCATCTAGGGAGACCTATGCAAGTCCCCCAAAGTCTACTGGCCACGATAAAATCGTGCGGCTGCCGCTCCTCCAGGGTCACTCCCTACAGGCACGTCAGTGAGATTGTGGGACGAGTTTGCCACAGGCCTCCCTGAGGGTTGCACGCTAGTCACGGAGGACAGGATTTGACCTGGGGTGGTTTGTGAGTCCCTAGGGGCTGAAATTGACCCCACACATTATTTGCTCTCTTTATTTGAGGCTAGTCTCCCATTAGTAAAGAGAAAACAATAGCTGCTAAGCATGTTAATTAGGTTTTCCTAGCCTTGCCCTCCCCTGCTCCCCTAGAGACCAGCGCTTGGGTTCCCCAGATGGTCTGTGCTTCTGGGCCTGATTGCCCTAGAGGCAGACACTGGACTTGTCCCAGAGGCTGGGGTTCCGCCCCTACTCCCACCAGGACCTGACAGCCCCACTGGAGGAGCCAGCTGGTATTGGAGAGGGCCCAAATAACTTGATAATTCCTCCTTGACCATCCAGACATTCTTGTGTTGCCAGTTCAGAAAAGCTAAGCCAAAGGGTGGAGAAGAAGGTCCACCCTAGGAGGAGGGGAGAAGAGGCTCAAGAGGGGGCAACACCCCCCAAAACTTTTCGGTTCAATTTGTTTTCAGAGACAACAACAGGTGTATGAGGTGACCCAACAAGGAGAGAGGGTGTGACCCCAGGAGACTGGGCTTGGGGTGGCCAAACACGTAGCTATTAGCTAAAATACCAGCTAAATCCCTATGGCGTAAACAGGAGGACTTAGCCAGTGAGTCAGGTTTTATGCCATCTATGCTATAAAAACAAAATGAAACTCGGCCAGTGGCTTACCACCCTGACCCTGAAATTCAGAACCCAGACAGGAGGGGAGCTGAGGGCAGCCTCCATCAGTGAAGAGGGAAAAGCAGGACGTTCCTGGTGGGGACAAGGTGAGAGCTCCTGCCAGGTCTCACAGCTCTTGGCCAGGAAAGAAAATGCTTCTGTTGGCGATCAGCCCAGACGTGGGGGTTGTGTAGGAGTTGGGCTCCATTTGGGGTAGGTGGGCGGGAGTTTCCTTCAAATCTGAAATCTGAAGAGTCAGACATGCTTACCCAGCACACTGGAGGGGTGGGGGTGGGGGTGGGGGGAAGAAGCACGCTTCTTTTCCAAGATGAGGCAATGGGGCCTCACTCTCCAAAGTTGTTTGCTTGATTAGGTGACACGCTCTTCTCCTTCTCTATTTTGTTTTGAGAATTTTATGTTGCCCCTTAAGATAATTGGAGAAATCCTAGGGGGAGGGAGCTGTCATCCAACTGCAGGGGGACTTCCAGAATTTCAGCCACAAAGACACCATGATAAGACTAGCTAGACTTCCTGCAAGGAAACATTAATTCTCCCAGGAAGAGATTTCTAGGAAAAGACGCTCATTAATTAGGAATTATTTGTCGCCAACAATTGCTTTTCCTAATGTGAATTTTATCTAGTAGAATGCAAGACAATGCCAGGCTCCCGAACCCAGCCCCTGCCACGTGCAGACTGGGAAAATTCCCAGGAAGCCAAAGCGATGGTCTGGGACCGGGTCTCACTGAGGTAACTTGTCTCATGTCCCCAAAGAGGCAGCAGGTATAGAACATCTGGCTGGGGCCGTGATAAAGCCCATTTCCCCCAGGACCCTGGAAGAAAAGTGAGTTACATGTGGCAGAAACAGAATCTTACCCTTTCTCTGTGAGGACCACCCACTATGTCCCGCCCCTCTCTGAGGAGCAGGGAGTTAGAAAAGGCAAACTCATCCCCCAGGGGAAGATGCTTGCTGACCATTCCCATTTTCCGTCTTTTGTAGACCCTTCCGTCATGAACACCTGGAAAGAAGAAAACTATTTATATGACACCAGCTATGGTAGCACAGTAGGTAACTAACTCCCTGACACTTAAAGGCCTTTGACATTTTTACCCTGTTTTCTAACAGCCACGAAGTTACATTGTAAGGTGGGGGCGCCTGATGTCCTTTGTCTTTTCATTGCCGCAGATCTGTTGGACAGCAAGACTTTCTGCCGGGCCCAGATCTCCATGACAGCCACCGGTCACCTTCCTGTCGGTAAGTTGTCCTGACCTCAGGGCCCAAGTGTGCCACCCGCAAGTCCTTACTGAGAATGAATGAGAATCACCCACATCCTAGGTTTCCACTTTGCTGGATGGAGTCTTTCTCGTTAAAAGACTAGGAAAGGAAAAGACTTGCTCTTTTTAAGAGGCTTGCTTGCCAGCCAATATTTGTACCTCGAAAATGACCACCAGGGAAGCCTCTAGGAAAAGTGTTTGTCTCCTGTGAAACCAAGTCACCCTCTCGTGACAACAAAAACCTCTCTTTTCAACACGGACTTGCTCTTGGGAAACTATCTGATAAAACTATTCAGACTTGGGCATAGTTATGGGGGAAGAAGGCCATATCTAATTTTCAACAAACTATATCTGACTTTAGGGGAAGGATATCTAAAAGTGGCCTTCAGAGATCAGAGAACCTTTGCTGATGGTCTCTGAGTAGAAGGGTGGCAGTTGGACATTTCTAGAACCCTGGTTTTCACAGGTCAGTTTTTAAGTCTGCCCCTGATGGCTCAGATTAGTCAGACCACCTGCACTTTATATGAACTACGTTCACATTAGTTGTGTTTGGTTAAAATTGGATGCAACTGGGGGGCTACCCTTAGCTCTCGGTCAAGGTTCCACTGAGGGGGTTGGTTTGTTGGGAGTCTGGAGAGGCGCTTTCAGATTCTCTCTCCCTCCCCTCACAAACAGGGACATTGGCAGGTGCCATGTGAGAACTGGGGAGGTGAACAGAGGGTTCCATGTTGTCCCTTGACCTGGGTACAAACCCGTAGCTCTGCTTGGGTCTGTGAGGTTCGGAGCTTAGACTTGTCATGAGTCAATTGCTCTTTTGCTGGAATTGAATTCGGGGCATCTTAAGAATTGGGATTTAAATGAAGAACTTGGAATCAAACGGCCTCTCCTCCCCTGACCTCCCCCGCCTTTTTTTTTTTTTTGCTTTTGTTCATTGTGTTTGAGAACTGAAGTAACAAGATTTCAGGTTCTGTTTTCGGGTCAAACCCCTTGAATGAAACAGAGCTGGGAGCCGGCGTAAATGCATCTGGAACTGAAGTGAAGAATGAAGGCCAATTCGTTTCCCTACTTCCCCCTCCCCTGATGGCCCAGAGTGTTATGTGTCACCGGAAGGATTTGTGTAACTTAGGAAATAGATCAGACACTGGAAAGGCTCTGCAGTGGGTTCGCCATTCTGGGGGAACAGAAACAATTGGGGGGAAATTTCTGCAGCAGTCATTGCCACCCAGTCCAGACCCAGGATTTCAGAGCTGAGGAAACCATCCGGTCGCACTCTGACTCCCTCGCATGCTTTGCAAGGTGGCGCCTCCTGCGTCCTTCCGGTTGGGTCTCTGGCTTATGGCGAAAGACGGCAGCTGAGAATAAACTTGCACAAACCACTTCCTAAGCTCAGAGGTTGTTAGGTCTTCGGGCACCTGGGAAACATAAAACCCATGTCACAGCTCCCCTGCCCTCACGGCCTGGCCAGGCTTCTCTCTTCTGTCTCCTGCCTTATCTTCTAGAGTCTCAGAACCAATAGGGCCCCTTTCTGCTTTCACATTTGCAGTAACCGGGAACTCACTGTCCCCTTATCCCACCTTTGAATCATCCTGAAAAATGGACTTTGCAGATCTGCACACCTTTGCCTCCATTGATCCTGGATTCCCCGGTCCGCTGTTCCTATCCTACGATAGAACCGCAGTGAAACAATCCGGGACCTCTACCAGAATCACTACTGCAAGAATCAGCTCAGTGTCTGGGCTTGGGAGATTCTTTGGAGGAACGGCCCTCCAGTGGGATAGTGAATTACAGCCTTGTGTGATGGGGCCACTCCTTCCAGAAAGGTTTAGTCTCTGCTGAACCCCTGTAAAAAGACCTTTGTCATTTGTCTGAGTCTTTCGATTTTCAGTTCCCATTAAATCGGGTGCAGGTAAATATCTTTCTATGTTTTAATGCCAGTTACAAGCCAAGCGAAGGCGAGGCCCAACATAAACTGATGCCCTCTGTGATAAACGCAGGTGGGGAAGCAGGCTTTGTTTTGATTTCTCTGTCATCTGCCCATTTCACAAAATGGCTGCTGCCAGTGTTCCTGATCTGCCCGATAGTCCTCGAGCCAATCATGCCAACTCGGGCTTGATGTGTTTATTCACTGACTTGTTGAGCCTAGAGCTAGGGTGGCACGGTCTATTATAACACTGACATTTGGATATCCCGTAAAGAAATGGCTCACAGCTGAATCACATGCAAATGCTTCTAATCTTCACTTCTTGCGAAGCGACTTAGCTGAAGTCATGCTCTGGAACTTGCGTCACACACCTGTGGCTTGGTGCTGCCCTTGCCCAGACTGGACCTTGGCCTGAGGTACCTGGGAGCAGAGCAAGAGAAAGCCAAGCTGGACAACTTCCCCAGAGCGAGCCATTATTTTATACGAGTGAATCACTCAACCACATGGCTAACTTCAAAGGTTTTGACTTTTATTTTGGGGTGAGGGGAAGACACAGGGGGAGAGGCCATCGTATAAAAGTGAGCTTTCAGATCAAAAGACTTTAGTGCTAAGGCAGGTTGGTGATTCCACAGCTTGTCCACACACACACCAGGGACAGGAAGAGGAGGCTGGACGAAATCTCGAGTTTCCTTTTGCCTTTGGCTGTATAGTCAGTCCTCCGTATTATTTATGATGGAAGCACTTTTATTAGGAGAGTTATTTTATTCTTTGTTTTTAGTTTTTCTTGAAGCTGGATAGAGGTCCAGTCTCGGTAAATGGCTGACATCTCACAGAGGAAACTCCCTCATGGTCTGTCTGGTCTGGGGTCTTTAAGTCTAGAGTCCACGGACTGCTAAGTGAGCCTAAACCCCTAAAGTTGTTCACAGATTCTCCCTGAGTATGCACATATGTGCATTTTTTCTGGGGAGAGGGTCTAAGGTTTCCATCTTATTCACTAAGTTACCTTCCCCCCGAAGTAATTGACTCTATGTCAGCTTGGAACCCCTAAATATTATTTAGGCCAATATTATTATTGAGGCCAATAAGCCAAGAAACACTTGGGTTTTTCTGAGTTCAACCCTGGCTCTGAAATAATGGCCCCATATCCCTCTTGGATGCCATTGGAAAATGAGCTTTGCTTGTGGCCTCCTGGGTAAATGCCACTCTTTGTCTGCAGAACAACGCGGCCCTGTCAGAGTGATGTATCACTTGGAAACCGGGGTGGGTGCCAGGCCTGTCGCAATACTGTCACATCCTGATGGGATGTTGCAACCTCACCCTGAAACCTACAGGGAGGGAGACTGGAGTCTCCTCACATTTCCTGTGAATTTGCCCTTCCAGATTTCAGAGAAACCCAAGTCAGGCGCAGGCCCTCTTGCCGGCAACGCCTGGGGAGAGAGTCTTAACCAGAGTGAGAGGCTTCTCTGCTAACCAGAGCTGGTGAAATCCCCATCCACCCACCATGGCTTACAGAGAAACTGCTCGGAACGCTGAGTCGTGACAAGCCGGGTGCTCCTATAGGTGGACGTGTCCATGCATGCTGGAAAATACAGAATCCTCAAGTCGGAATTGCTTCTCCCCCCCAGCTAGAGCATTATAGAACTGACCCTGATTCTCGGCAGGGAAGACATCTGTGAAATCTGTGCTGTGCCACCATCTTTGGAAATGGCACCGAGTGGTGGTTGGGATGAAGCCTCTGCATTCAAACTGTTTGTGTTCACGTCCTGACTCTCCTCGCAGGCTGTGCGACTTTACACAAGCCATCTGACCTCTCTGTGTCTTAGCTCCACCACGGCTATAATCTGTGAATCATAACAGTACCCACCTCATAGGGTCATGGAGTGAAGTAAATAAGGTCATTCAGGTAAAAAGCTTAGCACAGGTACATAGTAAGTGCTCAATAAACAGTAGCTATGCTTCTTAACCATTTTAATTAGGAGCTAATGGTTATTCTAACTCTTTGAATGATGACACTCTTGACAATTAAATGAATGTCAAGAACCCTCTCCCTTTGCATACAGTTTCAGTCAGTCTGAAATGCCCTTGAAGGCCACACGGGTCAGTGAACCCTAGCTTAGGGAGCCCCGATGTAATGCCCACAGAGGAGATGCATTTTACTGGCCCAGTTCCTTAACAGGATTGGCTTGCATTTAGAGACTACTCTGTATTAAAATTGTGGATTTCTGATTCAGAGAGTTTTGGTGAGATCTGCTTTGGTCCTCCAAATACCTGAGGGGTCCAATCTCTCTCTCCTCTCTCTCTCTCTCTCTCTCTCTCTCTCTCACACACACACACACACACACACATACACACACACACACACACTCCATATACCCATGCATACATGTACTGCTAGACCATTTAGTTTTCTTTTTAAGAAGTTTCGTTTCACAGATCTGCCTCTGCCGTCTTCTCTTTGGCGATACTCTCAAGGGTTACCATAATGAGTCATTTGTTAAACTAATCTGTGTTTCCATAGTCCACTGGTGGCCCTCTGTACTGAGCTCAGGCCAGTCAATGGTCCCTTTGTCAGGCTGATTAAAATGTAACTTTGCATGCCAAAAAAGGGCACTCCTCTGGCTTAAAAGCCATTTTCTTTGTTATAAATGTTTACGTTTTATATTATGTAAAAAAAGAAACACACACACACACACACACACACACTCAACTTACTTCAATGACCTAAATCCTTCAATGGCTTCTTATCTGAGTATAAAAGCTAAAATCCACAGAGTCCCATCAAGCCTGAACCTTTACCCCTTTGTCACAGTTGCACTGGCTTCCTTCTATTCTGTGAATGTACCAAACACATACTGACCTCAGGGCCTTTGCACTTACTATTCTTATTCATAGCAGGTTCTTCCATAAGCTCTCTGCATGGCTGACTGTTTCCCTCACATCCTCCTGGTCCCCTTATCCGCAGGGGATAGTTTTTATCATCTCTGTTTTGTTTTGCTCATATACCGCATATACAAACAGTGCCAGGCATGTACTAGGTGCTCAAAAAATATTGGTTAAATGAGTGGATGAATGAATGGAAATCACAATTGTAGGAAAGAGGTAAATTAAACAGTTCTTGTTTTTTCCTTTAGCAGAGTCACCCGAGATAAAAAAGGACCAAGACCACCCTGCAAAGTCCCACACCAAAAAGCACAGTAAGTTGGCGGGCTTTCAGATGGCTCTTGGCCCTTCCTTTCACGTTGGTCATAATTAGAGGCCGCTAATTTTTAGGCAAATATTGCCTCTGCCTGTTGCCTCCACTTTTCTACCTCCGCCTGTGTGGGTGAGAGAGTAAGGACGTTGCTTGCCCGGGTAAGCAGTTTCTCAAATAGAGACCCCCCCCCGCCCAGAGAGTTCCTCCTCGTGCTGCTCTATATGCTCTAAAACTGAGATACCAAGGGAATAACCACTTCTTGCAGTCATGAGGTTAGTGACTCCCCCCGTTCCAGAAAAATGGGTGGGAAGAGAAGAAGGGTGGGAAGAAACAGCTGAGATTTTTTTTTTCCCTTTTGTTGACTGTTGACTTCCTACCTCTGTCAAGTTATTGATCCAAGAGGTGGCTGTTTACTCTCAAGATGCAGCAGAGCTCTTTGGAAGTCGCATTTCCCCCAATAATCAAACCTCATGAAGATACAGGAAATATCAGAGACATGGAGGAGAGGGCACAGAAAGAAATCAAGACGGTGTGATATACAAGTGATAGGGAATCGGACATCTTCACTATCTGTACTCCACATCACTCCACAGAATCGAATGAACACAGCACCTCAAATCGCGGGAGGAACTGTGCGGCCCAAGTCTAGTGGGAGTCAAGTGGGATTTGGTTGCTAATCTTATTATAGGAGCTGCTTCATTTTCATATTGGCCCCCTCAACTCCCACAAGACCTTGCCCCAATATATTCTAGGAGTCAAAGTTCCAGAGCCCCGTCGATGCGCATTTGACTAAAGCACAGTTGCCGGGTGAGAGCGATTTACTTGGGCTGAGGTCCTAAACGAAAGTGGTTGAAATTCGCTCTTCAGGGAAATAACAGTTTAAAATGAATCCTGAACAATTTGTCCACGGTAATTCGAAGAGACTCTCCCGGGCATTGGAGGGCCGAGACCTATGCCTCCGTCTTAGCTTTGACACTGGTTAATTGGGTGACCTCGGTCAAGTCACTTACATTCTCTGTGTCTCAGACTCCTGATTTATAAGCTAAAGCCCTGTGCTAGTTCATTCTCAAATGCCTTTTGTTTCGATCCGATATTTGGTCGTCCCGTGTCTGGCTTTGCTGGTGGGTAGGGGAAAATGGGATGTGTCCTATTGCTAGAAAATGTCACAACTCTGTGCCTCCTCTGCCCCTTCTTTGCCGTAACTTAGGCCGTTGATACACTCCTTTTCCAACCTCTCCTCAGATCCACGAGGGACTCACTTATGGGAATTCATCCGTGACATCCTCCTGAACCCAGACAAGAATCCGGGGCTAATCAAGTGGGAAGACCGGTCTGAGGGCATCTTCAGGTTCTTGAAATCGGAGGCTGTGGCTCAGCTGTGGGGAAAAAAGAAGAACAACAACAGCATGACCTACGAAAAACTCAGCCGAGCGATGAGGTGAGGAGTTTCCAGTCCCAACCGTGACCGGTTGTTTCCTCGGCGGTCTGGGTCTGACCAGCCACCTCATGCGATGTCCTTTGTTACAGATATTACTACAAGAGAGAAATTCTGGAGCGTGTAGATGGACGAAGACTGGTCTATAAATTTGGGAAAAACGCACGTGGATGGAGAGAAAATGAAAACTGAATCTGCCAACACTTGAAACTCGAGCCAACACATACCCCAGACAATAGCAAACCAAGAAATCCTGCACATGCGTATTTCAAAGACTACTTTTCTCTGATATTTATGTACCATGAGGGGGAACAGCATCCGCTTCTAATGGGAAGAAGGAACACTACAGTCGATAAAATTATTTTGTTACTTTGAAGTATGTCCTATATGGGGAACAAACGTACACAGTTTTCTGTGAAATAGGAGGCTTGTATGTGGCCGTGATTTGTTTTTGCCTCTATTGAAGTTCTTTTCCACTGCAAGAAGGACAGGATTGGTAGCCTTGTGCTTCCTGCTAAAAGAAAGAAAAAAATATTAGAGGGCATTAAATGTTTTTATGTGCAAAATGATTAGGGAAAGGTGATGTGTCTTCTGCGCTTACGAATCCACGTGGTCTCATCAAGAGAGGTGGGTGTGGTTGTTAGCATGGACCCCGAGGTCTCAGATTGCCAGGATGAACCAGAGGATGCTGGGAAGTTTAACCTGGGCTTTGGGAGCCGGTGAGTGGAGCATGAAGCCTTCTGAAATCCAAGTGGACTATAATCACTGCATAATCACAGGACTTGCGATGCTTAAATCAGCGAGAAGAATAATGGTGGGGGCTTTCTACTCATTCAAGAATGATTTACCTGATGCCAAGGCTGTTTTTCTCTCTCCCCCTTGCTTGGATGATTGGCGGGTGGGGGGGGGGGTGGAAACTTCAGTTGCCACCTCTGCTCACTTCTAGATATTTAAGAGAGGGTCTAGCCTTGGTTGTTTTTATCCCAATTGCTCCAAAATAAATGGGAAAAAGGAGGTGGTGATGAGTTTGCTCTTGGAGCCCTATAGCCCCTGAGTAATTCTTTGTTGTGCGTTATTGGGCTGTTTTGTGCATTGTAGGATGTTTAGCAGTAGCCACGACCTTTAGCCACTAATTGCCAATAGCACTCCCATCCCCAAAGTTGTGACATCTTCAGAAATTGCCAGGTATCCCTTGCAGGGCAAAATTGTCCTTGGCTGAGAACCACTGATGTAACCAGTCAAGATGAAGGTGGTGATTTACTCTCAGGACAAAGCTATGTGTAGATCTTTTAGTCCCTAGAGTGAAGTAAAAGCAAGACTGCAAAGTCAACCAATTTTTAATTTTTAAAATGTTAGGGACGATGGGAATTCAGGAGTGGGACATCTAGAGGGAGTTTTCAGAACCCCAGATGAGAACCAAAGTCAGATGACAAACTAAACATAGTAATGTAGCAAAGAACTATAATAGAAGACATTTCACTAGAATGAAAAAGGAGTAAAAATTAAATTGCACCAGGAAATGCTGAGAAAAGAAAGAGAGAGAGAGAGAGAGAGAGAGAAGAAGGGAGGAAATGAGAGAGAGAGAAAGAGAGAGGGTTCCAGGGAAAATCTTTGCACATGTTAATTCTTATCATCATTCCTCTTTTGGATAATCTCTTTCTTGTCTCATCTCGACTCATCCCGAAGTGAATGATATGTCGCCTAGATTCGTGTCCGGAGGGATATTTTTGTTTGCTTTGAAAAGGAAAGACAGAAAAGAAAGGAAGAGGGAAGGGAAACAGAGAGCTCAGCTCCGGAGTTATGGTTAGTAAGAAGTTGGGGATTTCTTTGGTGGAATTGTTGAGAGGTTCCTGGAGACTCAGCACTGGGCCCTGCAGTCTGGGAGGAACGTGAGCCTGGGGACACTTTGGAAGTGACTTTAAACACTCAGATCCCTTTTGCACCTTTTCGTTTTGGTTTCCCGTGTCCTTGGCTTTCTCCCCCCCTTTTGCCTCTCTACCTTGAGCAAAAATGTGGGGGTGAAGACAATGGGTTTCATCAGCTAATGGACCACCTACCACCGTGTCTCACCCAGGGAAGGCGAGTGATTCATAGTCGAAGGTTGTGAAGTGTTTGTAATGTATTCAGAAGGTAGGAAGTGAGAATTAAGAATTTGTCCTGATTATAATGAGAGCCTTTAGGGACGGTGACCTTGGAGGCCGGCTTAGGGAGATCTTCTGAAGTTACAACCAAGTCCATTTTTATTTCCGCCTGCCTTGGTCACCTGCACGTACGTTGTCAAATAACAGTTACTGAGGAAACTGAGGGAAATAACAACGAGCAACACAGACCTGAAACATGCCTGCGTAAAAAAACACAAGGTGCTTTTCCAAGTGAAGCGAAAGAAGTGTGAGGCCTTTCCAGCATTTTAGCACTTTTCACATGGAATGAATTAAACATCCAAATATCTGAATTGGTGTAAACGCATGAATTTTTGCACATCTGCGTGCATCTGAACCATGCGGCGTCATTAGGGGCATCTGCTCACGTGCTCTCTGCCTTGCCCCCCCTGGCTTTGCCTGCTCTTCACCTAAAGTGGCTAGATCCTTCCCGGAGTTCACCCTTCCCCAAACCTGTACGTTTCTCACACTCCTCCAAATTGGCCTTGGCTCTTTCTGCACCGTCTCCATCAAGAGCACTTTCTGGTAGGTAGTAAGTAAATCTGGGGAGTACCGACTGGAACAGTTCTGCAGATAATTAACAGATTGTGTTATTTGCCGAAAGTGACAGTTTCTTGGCACCTGGTTCCTGCTTAAATAGGCTGGAGTATTAAGTTCTTAGCATATCTCTCTATTGTCTTGGCTTGAGTTGATGCATTTTCTATGTGCTGTTCGTGACTTGGAGAACTCATGGCAATTGGGCCATGCCAACTTAGGGTGTGAACGGAATACTTCCCACCACAGTGTTGCAAGGGAGAGCAAAATCCCAGAGAGAAGCCAGCATCGGGTGAAGCACCCTCCCCCCGCCCCCCCACCTTCTCTTGGGGACTCATAGCTTCTCACTCAAGACGCTTATCTGTGTTGGATGCTTACATGGTTATCACACCTGGTCTCTTGAATTCTCAAGGCTTGGGCTCTAATTTGTCATTTTCATGGGAATCCGAGGCAGGAAATGTGTTGCTAAGACTTGGCCAGACTTAGATAATCTGAGACTCCTGGATATTTGACTTGATGAAATTTGAGCTAGGCCTTGGATCCCAGAGACCTACACCTGCGGCTTCTTGAACTTGCCTTCTGACCAGGGCAGACCCAGGTGATGAGTTTTCCTTTGAACATGCCGGTCCTTCCTTAAAGTCCTTGTCTTTCTAGACTGTAAGCTCTTTGAGGGCAGGGACTATATCTTACCCATATTTCCCAGCACCTAGCATGAGATAGGTCCTCAGCAAACATTTGTTGACTTAATGAGCGAATGTCTTCTGGAAGATGTCTCCATATCCATAATTGGGATGTGAATCGTTTCTTCACTGGAATAGGAGCACCATGGCCACAACTTCAAGGACATGTTATCTATTAGATGAACATTCTACTGTGAGACTTTTTACTTTGCCTTCCTCCTTGTGCTGAAATGAAACCAAACAGACAAATTGTTTGGTTCCACAAGCCAACATACATCAGAGGAGAATTCTGTTGCCTGATTGGGAGCTGTGAGCCTTACTTAGTACAAGAAGCCAGTAATGGACCTTTGACCTGTTTTAACCAATGAAGATTATGAATGTGTTTATACGATGTAAATTGCTATTTAAGTGTAAAGCAGTTCTGAATTTTAGTATATGGGGGTTGGTTTATATATAAATATATATATATATATATTTTGTCTTTTTGAAAAATGCTGAGGGATCTTTTGATAAGGTTAGTCATGCACGTTAGACTTTAATTGTGCAAGTGTGCTGTTTTTCAAATGTATAAAATATAGGAGAAGGTAAAATAGTGAGAGGGAAAGGCAATTATGTTATTCTTCTATAGTTACTGTTGAGTGCCTACTAAGTGCACAGCAGGGAAGCCATATACGTGAGGAGCTTCTTTAATTAGACAGAATGTACCAGATATTCCATAGGACCCTATTGCGTGGACACATACTGTGTGAAAAAAGGGACAGCACAACAACGAAGATATCAGAGCTGACTTAACTTCAGCTTTGGTTCTCAGGATTCCATTTCTGGATTAAGATAGCACTTGGTAAAACCCCACCGAGACTGCCTGATGAACCCCTGAAATGTACAAGCCCTCACAGTTAGCTTAACTGGGATTGATCTTTCTGTAGGTATCTGCATAATTCTTGCTTTTCTTCCCATTTGGCTTCTGGGCTGACAGTTGGTGAAAAACAATCCTACTGCCGCTATTTTTTTTTTTAATCAGAAATCTTGCCCTTTATGTGAAATTAACACTGAGTATTTTTGTTTTATGAAAGAATTATATTTTTCAAAGTATTGTTTTTTGTTTGATGGGTCCCAGAAAACACTAATAAAAACCCAAGACCAGCCTGTAATTGTGTGTTTCATGCTTCAAGGAGCCATCCAAAACTAGGCTTAGAGGAAATGCACTTAGTCCATAGCAACAAAATGCATGTAATTCTTGCATATATTTAATTTAATAAGCATTTATTGAGCATCTATGATGTGCCAGGCACTATCCTAGACACTAATCTATGGTAGAGAATGAAAGGGACAAAATCTCTACTCTCATGAAGTTCATGTTTCATGGAATGGAAACAGACAAGAAACAAAATACTAACAGGCAAATATTAGATGTGTAGTAAAGAAATGTAGAGCAAAAAGGAGTGGAAAATGCTGGGGTGTATGTAGGGATGTATGTTAGTTTAGCTCACATTTCAGTGAAGACCTGCAAGATGGAAGGAGTGATGCACGTAACTGGAGGAATGATACCTTACAGAAGGGACCAGCAAGTGCAAAGGTCCTGCGGTTCCTGACATACGTTCCTGACATGTTCAAGGAGCAGCAAGGAAGACTTTTTGCCAGAGCCAAATAAGCAATAGTAGGAAATGATGTCAAATAGGCACTGGCAGGTTAGATGACATAGAACTTGGAGGATGTTATGAAGGTTCCAGTTTTTCTTTAGAGCGAGGTGGGGAGCTATAGAGAAGGGACATGTTCCCACTTCTGGGTTAAAAGAACCCCTCTGGGTGTTGTGTTGAGAATGAATTGCAGGGAGACACTCAATGCTGAGCACACATTCTTCCTGAAGGATGAACAAAGGGAGGCAGAAAAGATCACACATCCGGGCTTCCAGTACAATACTTACAAATACTTCAAGCCCGTAAGTGAACTTGAGAGGTTCCTAACAAGTTTCTCCTGGGGACCAGAAAGCCTCAGTCATTTGGTTTAACTCTGTAAACAATAACATGAAACGAATATCTGACCATTTGGAGAAGATCTACGATATGTTCTGTATATACATTATTACATTTCATCCTCCTGTAAGTCCCTGATATATAGGTATGATCTCTAGTTTTCAAAGGAAGGAAATGAAAATCATAATGATTCCATGACTTTCTTAAGGCCACACAGCTAGTAATAAGCAGTAAAGCTGTAATATTCTCTAGTTCATCAGGATCCTACCATTACACAACACACGCACACACAGTTTTGTGGTTAAATATGTTGGAGTAATACTGTGTTAAGCAATGTCCTACAGACTTATTTACTGTAGGAATTATTAGAATCTTTATTATGACAGTGCACACTGTAAATCTATAAGGCGGGGAAAAGTGTTCCCAATTTCCCAAACATATCCATCAACGGGTGAACGGATAAAGATGTGGTATATACATACAACGGAATACTACTTGGCAATGAGAAAGAATGAAATCCTGCCATTTGTAGAAACATGGATGGAACTGAAGGTATTATACTGAGTGAAATAAGTCAGTCAGAGAAAGACAGATATCATATGTTTTCACTCATATGTGGATCTCGAGGAACTGAACAGAAAACCAAAGGGAAAGGGAAGGGGAAAAAAAATAGTTACAGAGAGGGAGGGAAGCAAACCGTAAGAGACTCTTAAATATGGAGAACTGAGGGTTGATGGGGGTTGGAGGAGAGGGGAAAGTGGGTGATGGGCGCTGAGGAGGGCACTTGTTGGGATGAGTACTGGGTGTTGTATGGAATCGATGAACCATGGGAATCTACCCCAAAAACCAAGAGCACACTTTACCCACTGTGTATTAGCCAATTTGACGATAAACTACATTTTAAAGAATAAATTCTTGAATAAAGTATTACAGTCTTTGTAATTTGAAAAATAAAATAAAATGGACCCTTTTCATCAAAGAAGGCTTGATGAAAACAGCACCCTTAGATGCCCAGGAACGTGATAATATGTAAAGATTACTTCTCTGACTTAGAAGAAGCGGTGTTTTGATGTTTGGGCCAAATTAGTATGCTGATAATATTCATGCACATCACGTTTGACCCACTCTGAATATATTCTGGTTTTTTCTCATTGAGAAAAAAATTCCCTCCCTGCCCTGGGCATTATTTTATTTGCATCGATGCATTTCTCAGCAATCACAGAGAACTTGCTGATTGCCAAAGAGTGAGAGTCCTCTTTGAGAACTGTGAACCCTCATGAATGTCAACTCTTTAGAACTATCTGTCCCAAACTATAAGCGCTGGCCACATGTGGTTATTTCAGTTTCAACTAGCTAAAATGACATAAAGTGAAAGCTTAGTTCCTCAAGCACATGACCCATATCCCAAGTGCTGCCCAGCCGCACGTGGCTAGTGGCTACGGTCCCTGGACAGTGCAGATGTGGAATAATAGTTTCGTAATCAGCGAAAGATCTATTGGACAGCGGTGCTCTAGAATCTGACGCTAGGCGGAGCGGGTAGAGGTGGAAAGGGTGGCGAGCAAATCTAACCCAGGGTGAAATAAGATCCGTTGAGCCTTAGAAACTAAAGGTGACCCTGAATGGTAGAGAACAATAAAAATAAAGATCCAAAGCAAATATCTCTGCAGTTGCTGGAATGGTGACAGTACCTGCGAGTGCAAACAAGTTAAATGCTGTCAGTGGAGCTCTTGAGTGGGAAGATTTTATTATTCTTATCTCCAAACCCCACACATACCCTACAGTCATTCGTATGAGTGTTCCAAGGATGTGGCTTTCTGGTTGAGAATACGGGCGTTGAGGGAAGATCACTGAAATGGGCAGGGAAACGAAAGATCCTTAAATAGGAACGGCTGGCACGCCAGCCATTTGTCATTTGTCTGCTACAAATGACACTAACACCATTTCCTTCTTCTTTTCAGGACTAACTTCTTGAATCATTAGTTTACCCATCAGCTCGCTATGTCCTTATAAGTAAATTCTCTTCTATGAACTAGCATGACCTGGCGTCTGGTCACATAAAGTCGCCGAAAATGCTCTCTTGAGGGTCAGCGTCAAACTCATTGCTGCCCCAGGGAGTTTGCTTTAGCTCTTCCCGCTACCTAAAATGCATTTTTGAGCTTCATGTGGATGGCTACGTCTGGTCATGCAGATTTCAGTTCAAAACGTCGCCATTCCTACCTACACTCAGAGCTGGAAGATATTTGCTGCAAAATCCCATACTAAGAACACAGAGAGCATAATGCACAGACCCAAGGTCATGCAAGCTTGTAACGAGGAGGGGAAGCCAGTTTTCCTGTTTTCCCATTCATGAATCCTTACACCCACGGGTCCTGGGGTCTCCTAATCACAGGGATCTTTCGTCCCCAACACGGAGACATCCTCAAGGAAGCTCCTTTTCCTCTGCCTCCATGGCGATGCCAGACAACTTTCTTATGCTGATTTTTTGAATCTGGCCAACATCATCTTCCTTCCGGAGTCCAGCCAGATCTGGGAGGGAGAACCACACATCCTAGACATTAGTGGAATAGCAGACGAGACCAAGTTAGAGCTGCTAAGACACCAGAAATTCAGAGGTTCCTGGCATCACTGAGGAAGGAGCACGGGACAGTATAGAATCGAGTAAAAGATCCAATTAATCATCAGCTTTTTGACTTCTCTCCTAAGCTTCACTGTGTGTGTGTGTGTGTGTGTGTGTGCGTGTGTGTGCCTTCCTCTCTCCTACTCTCTGTGTGTCTTTCAGAGTCTTCATTTCTTTCCCATACCTTTCCTTCCTCTTGCTCACCAGTCCCTTTAGGACTCCTTCCCACTCCAAACCTGTCTTTCCAGGTCGCTGAAAGATCGAGGGCTGACAAGAGGACAGTCCTGGACCAGGAATGGAGCCACCTCTTTGAAAGCCTCACTGGTGACAATAACAAATGGTATTTACCTAAGAGTTATTAACACATCAACTGTTCTCCCCTTGACTGTTTAGTCATGTCATTCAGCATTAATGGACTTTTCCAATGGCAAATAGAAAGAGAAGAAGGAAAACAAACAGTGTATTCACACTTGATGGAGTCGGTGATCCCTGCCAAAGCTGTGAAAACAGAGGTGATCTCTTAAGTTTGACCTGAGGACACGTCTCACCTGAATGGGAATACACAGGATTCTGGGTCCATGTTGGACTTTCCACTGAGGTTTCCCATGAGAGGGAAAGCAAGCAGTAAAGGATGTGGCAGCATGGTGAAGAAGCAAAAATACTTCACTTGTTTCCAACTCCGTGACGATTACAGCCAAGGTACCAGGCACGGCACCAGATTGACTAAAGGCAAAATCAAGTGGTCCAAGTTCACATCGCAGATTCGTGTGAAAGCCCACTTCACTTCCGGTTCTACTTTGCTGTATTGTCTCCATCAATGTCCACGTTTTCTTTAAGAAGGAGACATCGTTGAGTCATGGGGACTGGAAAACAGGTTAACAGAGTAAAAAGCATAGGCTTTTGAGTCAGAACAACCCCCGTTCCAAATCTCATACCTTCCCCTACAAGCTAGATGACCTTCGCCAATTGGCTTAACCTCTCCCTTTGAAGCTCAGCTTCCTCGTAAACAAGCAGGAGTTCTAAGCTGGAGCTTATGCTTTACGGGGGAGACAGCCAAATAACCAGGTATTACACTGTAGTGTAATCAAAGATGGGAAAATGCAGGAAGGTGAGACCTGGGTTCTGGTCACGGCTCCACCACTGACCAGCCATGGCCCTTCAGGAAGTGTCTTAAACTCTCTTGCTTTGGCTTCTTCCTTTATTAATTGGCTGGTTGGACTAGATCATCTCCAGAGTCATTTCCAAATAGAAAGTTCCAGGAATTTATGAAAATAAGTTTGAGTCTAGTCCAAATTTTATTTAAATGTTTGAGTCTGCCCTGGGATGAGTTGGGTTGCTAAAGTAAATACGGAGGTGTCTCTGGCGGTTCTGTAGGACTGTGGAAGTAGGAGGCGGCCGGTGACAAAGCAGCAGAGTCTGGAGCCCTGGACTCATGCAGCCAGTTTCAGCAGAAGCCATCCTTCTGGATCCAAGAACTGTGTCTTCGCCTGGTGAGACTGCTCCCTGGGGAAATGGCTCATGCACGACAGTGATGGCATATATTTATTTAGCGCTTACTATGCTGGGCAGAGTCCCATACACTGTGCTTATATGATCTCATTTAATCCTGTGAGGTAGGTAATATAGTTATTACCGTCTTTCCCTTTGGATGAGGAAACTGAGGCTCAGAAGGATTCGACCATTTGCCAAATGGCAGAATTAGGACGTGAACCCATCCCGCAAGCAATGATGTTTCTATCACATAAATTCCTGAGCTACTAAGGGAAGCACTGCCTGAGCTTTCAACTGCTGAGTTAAGTCCCTTCTTTGAGTAGGCTTGCTCAGAAGCAGGAAGTAAAATTTGCCAAAAGTGCAAAAATAAACAGGACCCTGAGGCGTTGAGTATAGTCTGAAATTCAAAACCTACAAGAGATACCACCTTTCCTCGAGCTGATGGGTCCCAGTAATGCTAATGGTGGAACAACAGATTGGACTCCCAAGGAGCTGCTGTGTGAGGCAGACGTTCTACGTCCACAGACGGTGCTGGTCTCAGAGAATATGTGTGTGCTGTGTGAGTTGAGTGGTGCCAAATAAGGAATACAGAGTGATAGAGAAGAGAAAGGTAATTTCTGGTCCCAACCACCTGTAAATCCCACCTTTACAAGAGTGGGATTTAACTGGCCATTGGAGGAGAGACAGCATTTTCATTTTTAATATGACAACTTTAAAAAGTGTCTAATCATTAGTTTATATATATAAATAGTCAGAAAGTTAAAAACATACCTCAAATTCCAACACTCAAAATAACCAGTGTACGTATTTGGTAGACACCATTCCAGGTCTCTAGAATAATAAAAAGATGGATGGATATATACACCACATCTTCCTTATCCATTCATCCATTGATGGACATTTGGGCTCTTTCCATACTTTGGCTATTGTTGATAGTGCTGCTAGAAACATGGGGGTGCATGCGCCCCTTTGAACTGGAGGGTATTATGCTAAGTGAAATTGGTCAGTCGGAGAAAGACAAAACTCGTATGACTTCACTCATAGGAGGACTTTAAGAGACAAGACAGGTGAACATAAGGGAAGAGAAACAAAAATAATACAAAAACAGGGAGGGGGACAAAACAGAAGAGACTCAAAAATATGGAGAACAAACGGAAGGTTACGGGAGGGATTGTGGGAGGGGGGATGGGCTAAATGGGTAAGGGGCACTAAGGAATCTACTCCTGAAATCATTGTTGCACTATAGGCCAACTAATTTGGACATAGATCTAAAAAAATAAAAAGTAAAACAAGTTAATAAAAAAAATAAAAAATAAATAAAAAGACGGATTGAGAGCTGGAACTAAGGTGGTGGAGAATACGGGTGAAAGCAAGATTTCCCTGTAAAACCTTATATCTGAACCATATTAATGTATTAGCTACTCAGTAAAAAATGGGTGTGTAGACAGAAAGAATTTTATAAAACTGTGACCTTAAATACTGCTTAACAATGAAAACATACCTTTCAATTTGACTTGAACTCAACTTGAAGAAAAAGAAATGGAAGGGATCTCTGAATTCAGATAAATGTTTCCTTAATATGAAACATATTAGTCCAAACCAGAAACTTCTAAGTTCATGACAATAAAGAATACTGACATTGGGGTGATTATGCTTTCTGAGGGTACATGTTTCCACTTAAGACACTATTGGCTGACTCCTTGTTCTGAACGATGATAAAATTAACATGTGCTGTCCCTCATACTCCACTTCCTCATTTGCTGAGTCCCATTGAAAATATGAAAATATGAGGATTCAATACTTTTATTATTTTTGATAAAACCAAAACCCAGCTTCCAAAGTTGTTTAGTCTCAGATATAAATTTCAGTGTGTTAAGTGTTTGCCACCAGACCTTCCACCTTGCTTCTTCATTTTGTATTTCTTTCTTTCTTTGGATTCACTTCTCAGAGGTCCGGATTCATAATGTAATGGGTTCCCATTGATTCCTCCTGTGTCTACCTTCTTCTCTCTTTCTAGTAGGTCCCTCCTGTGAAAACATTCTTCTCTCTAGTAGTTCTAGGGAATCCACATAGTTCTGAGGAAACTAGCTCTTACTTGAGCTCCAGGTATGGAGCACATGACCCAGGCTGAGCAAATCAGAGCATTCTCTATCCTTGATGAGGGTTATCTTTATGACCTAGGCTGGTGTACTCAGAATGAGTCTCAGCTCACTTTTCTCTGGGAAAGTGAAGACCTAGAATTCTCTTCCTCGGGATTGTGTGACGTGAGGATGTGAATGATAGAACCAATGCAACTTTCTTTTTCTTTTTCTTTTTGCTTCCACTGGGGAAGTTAGCCTGAGGATAAAGTCAGTACACTGAGGAGGGGCAGAGCAAGCCAAATTTCAGAGAACTACACTGGACCCCTGATGACATCACGTACCCTGGATCAGGTTGCACCTGAAGCCCTCCGACCACCGGGCTTCAGTTACAAGAACCACAAGTCCCTATTTTAGATTTCTGAGTTTTCTATTAACTATAAAACGAAGAGTACTACTTAACGCAATTGTGAAGGTAGCTGCTGATAAGAGCTAGTGGAAAGAGTATTCCTGTATAGGCAATGACATCAACAAAGCTTAAGAGGCCAGCGAACAGACAGCACGTGACTTAGTCTTTGAGAGTTTAGTTTTTTCCTCCGGTTACAAGCATCCTTATTCTGGTTAAAGAGGAGTAGAACCTTGGAGTGACAACTTGCCTGTCACAGTATAAGTTATTTCTTCATAGGAAGGTCTTACCTGGTGCTGGGAAAATGCAAAGGAGACAAGAAGAACTTGGTGGGGGAATGGGGAAATTGGGGAAAGGAATCATCCGGGCAATTAGATGAAGCTCGTTTCATTCTCTTGTGGAATATTTTTAAGGCATTGGTTACAGTCCAGTCCTGGGACAAGTACAGACAGAATCCTGAGTAAGAGAAACCTTAACTCATACTAATGAAGGTGACAACTTTTTATTGGAAATTCTGACTGTAGTTTTCTATCTACGGGTCAAAGTCCTCTTTTGCAACCTCCTGAAAGAGTCCAACTTTGGAGCCAGTGATCTCTGATCTGGTTGAAACTGTGAGCCAGGACAACTGCAGGACGTGGGTGACCATGCAGGGATCTCTACTGCCTCCAAATTCACCTGTGCAATGGAAAATATTGCCTTTGGAAATGTTTGACTTGGGGAAACTCAACAACAATCTCTGATTCTTAGAGAGGCAATATATTGTAGTACTTAAACACTTGGCTCCAGAGTCAGATTGCTTGAGTCTGAATCCTGGCTCAATCACGATCCTGAAATTCCATTTCATCTATAAAACGACTCTATGTGCTATTAGTATTCTCATTGTACAGATTAAAAAATGAGGTTCAGAAATGTTGCGAACTAGGGTGCCCGGGTGGCTCAGGCGGTTGAACGTCTGACTTTGGCTCAGGTCATGATCTCGCGGTTCGTGAGTTCGAGCCCCGCGTCGGGCTCTGTGCCGACAGCTCGGAGCCTGGAGTCTGCTTCGGATTCTGTGTCCCCCTCTCTCTCTGCCTCACCCCTGCTTGTGCTCTGTCTCTCTCTGTCTTTCAAAAATGAATAAACATTAAAAAAATTAAAAAAAAAAAGAAATATTGTGAACTTACCAAATTCATACAATTAGTTAGTGGCAGAGATAGTGTTTAAACTAAAGTCAATCTGGCTTCAAAGCCTTTATTTTTATCCCTCAACTACCTTTTATCACTTCTGTGAGGGGATGTCACCCATAAGCTCACTGTTGCAGGAAGAACACCTTTTTCCAATTTTTCTAGAGCAAGGAACAGGAGTCTAAGAGATTGAGTCATTTCTCAGGCAGGGACACAAAGTGGGGAAAAATTGCCAGTTTCTTAATTTTCTGCCTCTCTCACCTCTATTTGATCCCATACACTCTGTCAGGAATCTCTAGATAATATGCAGCTCCAGTCATGCCATCACTGGGCATTAACATCTTCAAAATCTTCCCACTAGATCTACAAATCAAACTCTAGCTGCATATTTCTATCCTTACCTTTGATAAAAATAAAATTATGGTCCAACTCTTCAAATTTTTAATAACACCATAGGCTTCTACTTTCAACTATAATTCAGTAGCTCCCACCAGAAGGACTAGAAAGGTTGCAAGACCTGAAGGCAACCAGGACTTGAGGGGACAAAATCCCAAGAAGGAGGGAATCATGCAAGGTGAGTTGACAATTTGAGTGACTTTTTAATCTCAAGTCATTTTTCCATTTTGGATTTGAAGCAAAAAGCCAGGTAGGAGGCAGCCAAGAAGCAGAGAAACTGTAGAGGTTTTGAAAGTCTTGTGGGGCTGGTGAGACAAAAAGCAGATGCTTAAGGAATCAGAATAACAATGAGAAGAGAAGGCTAGAGAACTGATCACAACATTCCATCAGATTCCTCACCCCTCATGACATGCCAAACTCTGAAACTGTTTATGGCAAGAGACCTAGGCTCTGAAAAGCAGAATGAAATGTTGTTAGTGTCATGATGCCAAAAAAACAAGGATTAGGATTCAGGACCAAAAAGGTTAGAAAAATCTTCCATAAACACCTGAGGTTTTTATTAGGAATTCCAGAAGGTAGAGATAAACTCAAAGTGATAAATCCTTGCCACAATTGCAAATCTACTTCAAATGAGCTTAGTACTTGATTGGTGGAAGTTGATAGTCCCTAATCTGGCTCACAAAAGAAAGAGTAAAGCTTTTCAGGAGAAAGATGACACCATTCAAAATCTCGACAGTTTTTTACACATATTTCAATACATTACAAGGACCAAATAATGAAAACCTAGAAAAAACTAGACAAAAGAAAATATATATGGATGCAGTAAATAGGCCTAAAAACTGTATAATTGGAGTGGCAGAGTGTGAGAAAAGAAAGTGAGCCAAAGCAACATTGAAGAGGTAACAGGCAAGAATTTTCCAAAATGGACGAAACCCACCTGTTCAGTGATTCCTGTGAACTCTGAGAAGAAAGAAACAGAAACAGAAGAGAACCACACTCAGGCTTTCATTGCTACACTCTAAAAACAAAGACAAGAGACAAAGCGAAAACCTTAAAAGTAAGCAGAGAAAAAAATTAGGTATGTGACTTTTCTAAAGAAATAATGGAAGCCAGAAGACAATGGAATAACTTCTATAAAGTTCTGAAAAAAATTCCCAATTAAAATTGTGTACCCATCAAAAACATCTTTCAAATGTTAAGACCAAATAATGACTTTTCACACCAAGAAAAATAAATACAATTAGCTACCGGCAAACCTACAGTAAAATGAATACTAAAAGGAGCTCTTTGGGAAGAAGCAAAACCATCCTAGTCTGGAAGGGACCTGATAAGACCATTCAGTCCTTTCCTCTGTCTCTGGGAACACAAAACTCCTTGATCTTGAGTGTGCTTGGAGCCCAGTGATAATCTGTACAAAGTCTGCACATTGCCGGACACAGAGTGACCACTGACTAAATGAAAGGGATACTTGCAATGTCACAAGATTTCATCTAAAATCTTTACCTTTCTGCTCTTGTTGGATGAACAGTGGCAAAAAATTTCTTGGTCAAGACGAAAAAGTCTTAGAATTCTACAGCGTCTAAATTAGGAGGGTAATAGTCTGGTTCACTGCCTAAGGGAAAAGGCATTGAGGATTGTATCACCTGGTGGTAACCAGTCTCTAAGATGGCGTCCCAGTGATCCCTACTCCCCAGGATTCACATCTTTGCATATTCTGCTCCACCGACATATCAGGTTTGGTCTGTGGAAGCAATAGACGATGGCAGAGTAACGGCATGTCACTTCTAACGTTAGACTACAGAAGACATCAAGCCTTCCATCTTGGGCATTCTCTTTCTTTCTCTTTCAGATTAGTTAGCCTAAAAGGAGTCAGCCGCCATGTCATGAGCAGCTTCACAGAGAGGCCCACATGGTGAGGAACTAAGGTCTCCAGACAATGGCCACCTCAAGGAACTCGGAAGTGACTCCTTTGGCCCCAGTCAGGATTTCAGATTATGAGCCAGATCTACCCAACTCAGCAGCTCTTAGTCCTGGTCCTCAGAAACTGTGTAAGAAGATAAACGCTTCTTATTTTAAGATGCTGAGTTTTAGAATAATGCGGCAATGGATACTAATATACACCTTATCTGTGCTTACTAATATTTGTGGAATAATTTAATGCAACTGTATTTGGTTTCTCATCCTAAGTTCAGTGTACTAAGTAACTTTCTCAAGATCCTACACTTGCCTCTTTCTTTCCAATGAGTCATCTTTTGCTTCTCGATCATGGTATTTCCCCTGGTTTCAGGCAGATGGGGCAAGCTGGTTAGACTATGGGTCCCTTGACTTGGGTTGGTCCTTCTCCACTGCAGTGACTGGGCCTGTTTTCCTTAAGAGAAAATAATCCTGAGCTTATTATACATCCAGAAGCTATGGGAATACTTACTTACCTCCAGGCTTCTTTTCATTACATTCAATGTCAACACATTAACGAAGAAAGCTTATGTTTGAGCTCCTAAATTATTTTAAGATTATTCCATTCTTATCTTCATGTTTCTTTCCAGAAGGTAGGCTAGGGTGGAAGAAGCACTTGTGGGAAGGAAAAAAGGCTTTTCAGGTCACCCTGTTATACCAGGCTGTGGGCAAAATCAAGGCAGAGGTTGATAATAAATCCCAGGGTCAAACCAGATGAAGGAAAAACACAGGCCTGTTGAGATCTTAGCAAAGCCTGAGCTATATGAGAAGCCTCTGGTGTTTCTCTTGCTTCAACAAGAACCAGGACAGGGATTCCCAGAGTCTAGGACTCCAAGCTGTTGTGTTGTCATAATTTGCCACACTGAAAAGAGTTTGGAAATTCCTGTGTGTGTGTGTGTGTGTGTGTGCGTGTGTACAATTATACATACACATGACTATAAGCTCCTCCAGGGCAAGGTAATAGTCACAGTGTTTATTCCATGTCAATACCACCCACTTCTAGGAACAAGGTAAATGTTGAATGAAAGCAAGGATGTGCATTTCTCAGCCTTGGTGATTATGTATGCTGGTTTTAGGATATGTTTTCTTTATTCATTTGAACCGTTAAAAATGTCTTCCTCTTTTCACAAGACAAAACAAAACAAACCACCAAAACACACCAAAACTAAAATTCAGACTGGAGACCTAATAGTTGTTCCTCTTGTTCTGCGTGTGGTTTACTGTCTGAGGCCATTTTCATCTATTACTGCATTTTCTCCCTCACCGACCTTCTTGGGTTGGATCAGAGCTCCGTTTTACACAGGAGGAAATATGCTCCGAAAGATTATTTCCTTTGCCCAAACCACACACGTCAGAAAGGGCAGAGATGAGATATGAACCAGGGACTTCAGGGCCCCGTGCACTTTCCACTGCCCATAGTGTCTCTATCCACATACCGACGGCATAGTTCTTTAGTCACCAGCTGCATGGCCGCCATCTTGAATTATGAGGTGACTATATCAGGGCTCCTTGGAGGAGGTGAGGCTCTGGGCCTTCCACTCATTTTCAACAGACCGGTTGTACTTTTGCTGACTTTACACTTTGGGCCTTTCTATAAAATTTCATTTGAGCAAAGCTTTCCAAAGCAAACCAAGTCCACCTGGAACAAATGGCTCCATTGACCTTAACAATTAAGTAACCTCTAAGGTCCCTACTACAAAAACCCACTCCAGTTCCTTCCTTCTCAGCCATCAGTTCTTCAGTCTCAGGCTCCTGGCAATGAAGAGTATGAAGCCAGACCTCCTTTGGCTCAATGCAGCCTCTATGCCCTCCTGCTGTGCTCAGTTTCAGGGCTCAGGTCTCGTGGGAAAGGGGAACCCTGGACAACGTTAAAGTGAAACTATTTAGCAGGTCACAACTTCCACTAGCAGGCTGACAGCCAGCATATCCTAAAGGCTGAAAGTGCAGGCTTTGGACTCAACATATCTAGTTTGAGTCCCGATTTCCTTTGCAGCTGTTTGACAGTGGCCACGTTCTTTTGTCCCCCTAAGCCTTCGTACCCTCACTAGTAAAACAGAGAGAGAAGTAGTAATAATCGCTTCAAGTTGTTGCAAAGATGAAACGAGACCTTGTGTATAGTGTCAGCAACTACCATTTATTGAGCACTTACTGTATGCCACAAGCTCTGCTAAGTGTTTTAGACAGTTTACGTTATCGTATCTTTATGGTAACCGTGTGAGGTAGGAGTACTTGGCCTGTGACTGGTTACCTGAGAAGCAATCAGTTAGTGGGAGCTGTCATTATATGGTTATTGCTTTATAGTGACATGGTGTTGGGTCAGCAGCACCAGATGACTGCGGTGAACTCCCACGCACCATGGTCCTGGCTGTCCCTTCCCATGTGCTGCCTCCACCTGGCTGTCCGGCTGGGGCGGGCCACACTGCCACGGAGCTCCCGGGCTCATCCTATTAGGATTTCTCCCCTCTTGGCCCCTCCTTAGCCTCAGTTCCAACCAAGTCCTCACCAGCTGGCATTGACAGACAGGAAGGCAAAAAGAATTTTCAGAAAATAAGATTTGAAATCAGAAAGCTAACTGGACTCGGATCCCAATTCTCCCACCTCCCAGATGGAGGACAATGTGTATCATTCACCACTGATGTGGGAGACCCTTGGCAAATTGCAGCATCTCCCCAAGCCCTAGTTTCCATAGCTCACAAAACTGGATAAGGAATGAAATGTTCACTGAGCATGTATTGCATGCCAAGAGATCTATATCTCAGTCGTTCCTATCAACACCCTATCATTGTGGTCACCATTTTCCAGATGATAAAACTGAGGCTCAGGGGGAATTAAGACTCACCCAAGATCATACTGTCATTAGGTGACAGAAGTGGAACTTGAAGGCAGGTTTTCATTTTTTTTTTTTAGTATGTTAATGTTTATTTATTTTTGAGAGAGAGAAAAAGTATGACCTGGGCAGAAGGGCAGAGAGAGACACATACGGAATGCGAAGTGGACTC
The DNA here is from genome assembly GCF_027475565.1 of Acinonyx jubatus. NCBI lineage: Eukaryota > Metazoa > Chordata > Mammalia > Carnivora > Felidae > Acinonyx > Acinonyx jubatus. Next base: position 26,416,608 of record NC_069390.1, on the reverse strand, counting down.
CAGGCTCTGAGCTGCGAGCACAGAGCCTGACGTGGGGCTTGAACTCACGAACTGCGAGATCATGACCTGAGCCGAAGTCGGACGCTTAACCGACTGAGCCACCCAAGTGCCCCTTGAATGCAGGTTTTCTTAAACCAAGTCATATGTTCCTTCCGCCATACCAACCAACAACTCCAAAGGCTATCCTGAAACTGCTTCCCATCCCCACTCCGGGGATAGAGAAGGACAAAAGTCTCCCCGTTGCTTCAACCTTTTCATAGGGAAACATCTCCTTGTGAACTATCCACTATACTGGAAACGAAACCCTGCAGCTGAATTTCAATGGAGTTTTAAGGGCTATCCCACGTCCCCCAGCACGTAGCCTGTCGCTCTCTTACAGGTAATTTGGAGTAATAGGAGCCTTTGTTTTTTTCATGAGATTGTTTCTTCTCTGGATCTACGAGCTTGGACACAAATGTAGCTTTGGTCCCTGTAAACAAACGCAGTGACACAGCTGCATGACTCACCCACCAGTCACTTCCAAAGCCTGGGCATGGCATGGCCCTGACCACCCGTTCTGTCTCCTGGAAGCTGGCTCTTCAGACATGGCTGTGAGGACTAGTTTATGCACAAATCACCTGCACTGTGCCGTCCTGGTAGAGTAGATCTGAAGAGGTGAGGAACAAGGCCTGAAAGCAAGGAGAATTCGTGTCTTTGTTGGGAAAGAAACAGGTCTTCTCTTTGCCAAGAGAAATTGAGCATTAGACAACCAGCTGATTTAGAACCTGCGAAGAGCCAGATGCCTGGAATACAGAAAGGGATGGGCCCTTGGAGGCAAAATCAAGGTTGGAACACATTGCCTGAACCAGCACAAGTAGCAGAATATTCAACATAATGACTGTTTAGGAAACTCCGGAATTGTGTCGTAGGTTTAAGACACAGAACTCTGCCATTACTTCTGCCATCTTTTGGTAAAGGAAAATGAAGTTCTTGGGATTGAAAAGCTCTTCTTTCCAAATCTCCCCTCCCAAATATTGGGCACCTAAAATTCCACCCTGGTTTTTTTGGCTTTCGCCTGAAGTGTTGATCTAGTAATGAAATATGCTTGTAGTTAACGTGTAAATATCCTGGGGAAGAATGACACATGAGACCACAGATACACTTCACCCACTGTACTATTTTAGTTGACTAGAAAGAGAGAGCTGGATGATTGTATTGGGAAGGATTATAATCTCCGGGAGGATTCAGGGGAAGAATCACAGGAGGCCGTGCTTGATTAGCAGTGGCCTTCTGTGGCTGGCATGAGACGCCCTAGGACAGAGGCTTTGTAGGCACATTTTTTGGCTTCACAATAGGTACATTTGTTTATGCATTCACTGGCAGATGTGTGAAAAGAAGCTTTCAAGTGTGAAAGAAGCATCTAGGAGTAAATCAAAAAATAATCAAATATTTTTTCTCCATTAAAATGACTATTATAGAGAAGTTAGGAAGCCAGAAAAATCAGAAAAGAGAAAAGAATAATTCCATAGGTGTGCCCCAAATATGTGTTACATATGTTAATAACGTGTTAACATTTTGGTCTGTTTCTTTGTGGCATTTCTTCCATGCCTTACTTCTTTTGAAGACAGTTGAGATTAAATAATAGTAATTTTGTATCTCCGTTTTTTATTATCCTTATACCATGAGAACATTCCATGTTATTACACGCCTTTTGTTAATCCTGAAGTTGCTAATTTATATTTTAAGTATTGAGGGCAAGCATGTGCTAGATAGAATGCTGGACACTTAGCATTCACAGTCGCATTTAATCCCCACATAAATCCTGTTTAGTGGGTACTATTACTGTGTTCCTATTACAAAAGCCGACACTGAAGCTTAGAGAGGTTAGTTCATTTGTTCACAGGCACACGGTTGGACCCGAAAGAGCTGGGATATAAACCCTGGCTTGCCAGGCTGCTGAACACATATTGTTGTCTTTTTTTTTTAAGGATGCCATTATGTCATAGTTTAATCGACAGCGTTTTTTTCTTACTTAATGAAACATAAAATAATGGAGCACTTTGCAATCAATTAGCATAGATGAAATTTAGTTGTATTATGCCAGGATTACTCACTATACCTCTATAAATCTCTACACCCTCACCCAAACAATTTTGAGAAAATATTTTATTATATATTTTTATTCAAGCGTGACCTGCCGTTGTCAGCCATGATCATTCTGAACTCCCGAAGGGTTAGTAGAGGCGTGGAATTTGTTAAATTAAATGCCACTTGCAAAGCAGATGAGACAAATCTCTAGGATACCAGCAAAACAACTCACTGGGGGGAAACGGAGCTGGATTGTGAACTCGTTTTCCTAGACGAGGTGCATCAGTGTCCTCTGTAGTGCTCTGTCTTCCTCCTCTCCTTCAACATAATTGCCACGACTTTATACGATTCTATCAGGTGGGCGAAATGATTGACTCGATTGTCCCCGGATTGTCCCCTGAGCATACCTGTTATTTTAGTGTTTCAACGATGACAGGGGAGGGATTTGAGGGAAGGGGGAAGAAAGGGCAGAAGGGAAGTGTTCCTTTCTTCCCCTAGTACTTTGTTCTTCTACAGGGTCATCTTAAAATCTAGAAACATAGGCAGATATACATAACAGATGGCTTCATGGTATTATATACAATAAATATGTTCCTCTTTCTGTCCCTCAGTTATCAATGCATAGTGCAAAGCGCTGATGAAAATGGCAGTGAAGGCAGAGCCCTTAATGCATGTCCATCAATGCCTATATACGCATCTGTGATGTGATGCCTCATGGAGTGTGTGCTCAGATTTCCAGAATAAACTGTGCCATTAATGTTTTATTTTCATTTCCACTTTTATGGGCAACCATTCTACTCCATTCCATGTGTTTGTTGCTGTGGTACACATTTAGGTCTTTTTTGGTTTTATTTATTTATTTATATTTTTACTATTTATTTATTTTCGAGAGAGACAGAGACAGACTGAGAACAGAGGAGGGCAGAGAGAGAGAGAGAGAGAGAGAGGGAGACATAGAATGTGAAGCAAGCTCCAGGCTCTGACCTGTCAGCACAGAGCTGAATGCAGGGCTCGAACCCACGAACCGCGAGATCATAACCTGAGCCGAAGTCTTCCGCTTAACCAACTGAGCCACCCAGGCACCTCTAAGTCTCTTCTAAATATACATTCCTCAACTATATGTTTTTGTGGGTATGTTTTTGATGTTATATAAATTATATATCTCATTCTGTTTTTTGCTTTTTTCCCCTTGTAATCCTGGGTAAAGCATTTTTAAAAAGCCTCTCCATGGTACCGTATTTACACGTAATCCATTGCTTCTCATTGCTACACAATGCCCCAGGGGCAGTCGGCTGACCTCCTCTCCTCCTCTACTCATGGATGTGTTGGTTGTCTCCAAGGCTTTCCCACCACTGCAATCACACTGCAGTGAACATTATCATACCTGGGCTCTTACGGGCCTGGGAAAAGAATTCGTCTGAGATATATACCTAGGAATAGAATTGCCGGAGAAATGGCACAGTGCGCAAAGAATTCTTGTGGCTCCTGGGCCTCACCAAGACCGCCGTTGTCCAGTCTTGCCATTATGTCCCGATTCTTTGGGAATAAGTATTTGAAGTAAAGTGATATCTTGCCTTGAATTGCTTTCTCTGGTCACTAACAATGTTGGGTCTTTCAAATACTAAGGAACCTTTTATGTTTCCTCTCCTGTGAATTGCCTTTTAATACCCTTGGCCTATTATTTTTTTTTTTTATTAGGGCTCTTGTCTTTTATTGAATTTCCTTGAAAATTTTAGATATTGGTTTCCGAGACTCTAAGTTCTGTCACTTACTATTATTTTTGTTCATGGCGTCCTTCTATGAACGATAATTCGAAATTTTGTTATGGTCAATCCATCTTCCCCCCCCCCCCCCATAGCATCTGTACTCTGGACGTTTTATTGCCTGCCATCCTTCCATCATTCCCTAACTTTCAGGTTACAAAGATATCCTGCATATTTTTCTATTTCTTTTATAGTTTTACTGGTCACATTTGGTTTTTCAGTCCCTCTGGAATCTACCCTTGTTTGCGGAGTCAGAGAGGTATCTACCTTCAGTTGTCTTCCCACAATAATCTGTTTTGTAGTTTCTCAATGCCACTTATTAAACAAGTGTCTTTGTCTATGAATCTGTCGATGAGTCTGTCATCTATTATTTGTCTTTATCAGGCATTAACTTCTCTTCCATGGCCTGATCTGTCTGTTTCTAAACCAATACCACACATTTTTATTATTGGTCTTCCGATCTGTCTTAAAATCAATCAATGATGGTTTGGTAAGTCGTGAGCCAAGGTAAATGTTAGAACATCAAGTTCCTGAAAAACAATCCAACTGGCGTTTTAATTGGGATCGCATTAATTTTACAGGCCCTTACCTGAAGCCCAGGAGTGTTTTTGGCTGTCGGTGACCTTGTGACCGTTGGTAATGGGCCGGAGGCCGTGCTCGACATTAGGGGAAGGGAGCACATCTGGTGAAGCCTGCCCTTCAAGCCGCTCCTCAGGCTCCTGGAAATCCTCACCAATAGGGATGACTCATGGTTTCGTCAAAAGCTGCTGATCTCATTAGTTTCAGAAAAGATTGCATGGCTGGGCAGGGCGTCTCAGTAGATGCAGTGCTGACCGGGTGCCCCTGCAGTAACACCTCACCCTTCTTCTCCTAAGGTGGTGAAATAGCCAGAAACTGGTTCCCATCCAAACCCTGGAAACCACCGTGGGTGAGGTCATTCCACACATGCCAAGACGTTTGTCAGATTACCATCTGCAAAGTCCAGAAAAATCACTTTTCCATCGAACGTCCTTGTTGATTGATGGAGAAAACATTTCTCCAGTTGTTACTGTCATTGTTATTACTAAAGCACTGTGTGCTGTATCACACATGCACGCACAGACACACACGTCCAACACACTCAGAGAAAAAGCCCAATTATTTCATATTCAGGAAAAGACCGCCCTTCTGAACAACAACAAAAGGAGAAAAGAAAAAGAAATTCTAGAACACCACCACCAAGATAAATCCATACACCCAGAGATAATCACTGTTAAAAATCATGATTTTAAGGGCACCGATGGCTCATTTAGTTAAGCGTCTAACCCTTGGTTTCAGCTCAGGTCATGTGAGATCGAGCTCTGCGTCAGGCTCTGAGTGGACAGTGGGGAGCCTGCTTGGGACTCTCCTTCTCTCCCTGTCTCTCTTCCCCCCACCCCATAAATGAATAAACTTTTTAAAAATCTTGATTTTACTTTTCCTTCTGACTTTTAAAAATAATTGTGGATATTTCAAGCATATAGAAATGTGTAGAGTGTTGTGGGTTTTTTTTGTTTGTTTGTTTGTTTGTTTTGGGGGGGAAATAAAAGATTACAACAACAAATAACAGTTGGAGACCCCTGTGTGCCCTACCCCTAGTCCTATTTTCTTTCTTGGTTCCAGAGAGATAAGTACTCTCCGGAATTCCCATGCTCAATTTTATACTCTTGCTCTCTGTGTATCTATTCCTAAGCTGGAAGTAGCAGTTTTGCACATTTAAAAACTTTGTGCACATGGCCTTACTCTGTCTGGATCATTTTGTAACTTACGCTTTGTCCATATGGGTCAATGTCGCTCACTCATCTTCATTTTAAGTGCTGACTAGGGTTCCATTATGTACATAGATCACCATTTACCCATTATGCTTCTACTGCTATTTAAATATTTCCCAAACTGTTGCTCCCACGAAAAAGTTGCAATCACCAGTCTTGCACATACCTCCTCAAGCACATGTTAGAATTTCTCCCGCATGCTATACTAGGAGTATGGGTGTCTTCTGTGTTCCTAGATTAATGCCGAAATGTTTACCCAAAGCAGTGATATCAGGTGAGCTTCCTACCAGATGGCGTGAGTGTTACCGCTATGTCCTCACAAATACTTGGCATTGCCATAATTCTGAATTTTTGTAAATGTAATGGATGGGAGATCATATCTCATTATTATTATAATTTGCAGTCCACAAAAGTTAATGAGGTTGAGCACACTTTCGTGTATTTATTATCTTCCCAGTTGTTCTTTCTTGGAAAAAATGCCTGTTAATATTCTTGACCTATTTCATTGAATTGATTATTCTTCTTATTGCTTTGTATGAATTTTTAATATACTCTGGATATGGACTGTTTTTGGCTACATACATTGCATGTTTTTACACTTAGTAGCTTGCCTTTTTAAAAAATAAAGACCAAAGTTTTTTAGAGCAGCTTTAGGTCCACAGCAAACTTGAGAGGAAAGACAGAGTTTTCTTATCTATTTCCTGCCCACCCCCCTTGCACAGCCTTCTCTACTACCAATATCACCCACCAGAGCGGTACATTTGTTCCAGCTGAGGAACCTACATTGACACATTGTCACCACCCAAAGCCTATAGTTTATCTTCAGGTTTATTCTTGGTGTCATGATTATTAGATCACATGCTAGGAGTATGTTGAGTTTGGTAAGAAAACACCAAACTCTTCTCCAAACTGGCTATACAATTTTGGATTCCCACTGGCAATGAATGAGAGTTCCTGTTCCTCCACATCTTCACCAGCATTTGGTGTTGTCAGTGTTCTGAACGTTGGCCATTCTAATAGGTGCATAGTAGTATCTTGTTTTAATTTGTATTTCCCTGATGACATATGATATGGAGCATCTTATCACATGTTTATTTGCCATATCTTCCTTGGTGTATTTGTTAAGGTTTTTGTACCATTTTTAAATCAGGTTATTTGTTCTCTTATTTTTGAGTTGTAAGAGTTGTTTGTATATTTTAGGTAACAGTTCTTTATCAGATGTGTCGTTTGCAAATATTTTCTCCCACTCCATGGCTTGTCTTCTCATTCTGTTGACAGTGTCTTTTGCAGAGCTGAAGTTTTTAATTTTAACACAGTTCAGTTTATGGATTATTTCTTCCTTGGATTCCATCTTTGATGCTCTAAAAAGTAATTGTCATATTCAAGGTCATCTAGGTTTTCTTGTATGCTATTTTGTAAGAGGTTAATAGTTTTGCATTGTATATTGAAGCCTGTGATTAATTTTGAGTTGATTTTTTAAAGAAGTATTTATCTCTGTTAAGTTTGAATTTCAGGTAAACAATGAGCAATAGTTTGAGGGTAACTATGTCACAAATATTGTCTGGGACATATTTATACTAAGCATGGTTTCTTATTTATCTGAAATTCAAATTTAATTGCATATCCCGCACTTTATCTGGCAAGCCTAGTCTTGAAGCAAAGGAAAAAAGATCCTGGTGAAGTACACACTGGCTCTGAAAGCTTCCAATTGACCATAACACTTATTATTCCCAATTATATTTCAAAGACTGAAGAAGTCAAATAGCCAAGCCTAATGTCAACAACTCAGAGAAGTATTGTTATTCCAAAAGGAAGTCAACTTCACAAGAAGCAAAAAATATGTTGAATAGGATTTGAACATGTCACACATATGTAACCATAGGTTTTTTTCTAATAAGTTCTAAAGTTAGTCAACACATTATATGTCTACCTTTTCGTACATGAGACTCAGAATTTAGCACATATTAAACTTATTTATTGCAAATTCCTTATCTTGTTTGTGTTGACTGAGTTTTACTTTGACCTGCTAAAATACACAAAATGCAATTCTATTGATTTGTTTATTTATTCATTTATTTATTTATTTAGAGAGCAAGCAGGGGAGAGAGACAGATGGAGAGAGAGACAGAGAGAGAAAGACAGAGACAGAGAAAGAATTCCAAGCAGGCTCCACATTCTGTGCAGAACTGAAAGCAGGGCTCAAACCCATGACCCGGGGCTGAATTCAAGAGTTGGACACTCAATTGACTGCACCACCTAGGTTTCCTGCAAAACACAATTAAAAAATAACAGCTAGTTAGTTAAATTTATTGGCATATCTTACAGTCTTGTGTTCATCATCACTCTCGTATCTTCTTTATGGATTTGCTTACCTTCTTACTGAAACACATCCTTTAATAGTTCTTAGAGTCTGTGATGTAATTTCTCTTGGTACTTTAATGTCTAAAACATGTGGTAAAATTTCATAACACTAGAGGTAACTAAAAATATTAAAAGCTACTGAAAAGAACAGTCTTAATTTTGCCCCCACCCCTACGTAATTGCTTAACTGGTTATAAAAGTTATTTTTCCTCATTAGGTTGAAATGATTACTATAATGCCTTTGGAATCAATATTTCTAGTGACTTGCTCATTTGTGGAACTGCATCAGAATGACTCGAGTCAAAATTCTGTTCTGACTTACAATAGCACCAATGAGCCCTCCATGAAGTGATTCTCCAAAGGAAGCTGGTAGTCTGACATCTACATCCGGGTTGCAAATATTTACCTTTGCCCTCAGAATTTCTTTTTTGATTTGAGTTATTTGCCAACATTTAAAAATAGAGAGATTTTGCATTTTAAAAATATGATTTCTAGCTTCTCTTAAAAAATTCTGAGATCTAGCCACATGCCCCCATGGAAACATTTCACAGGAACATACAGGGTAGTAACTGCTTCCTCTAGACAAACGCTGGGCCTTCCATTCCCCACAGTCTCCATGCAGCCATTTCTTTTATATACACTATTTTTTATACTCCAGTAGTTGAATTCAAGATCTCTTCCCTAAAGGCTAAGCACGGAACTTCTTGATAAAGATAGAAAAATGAAGCAATATCATCCTCTTCCCATTACTTAACAAAATGAATACAAAGGAGATTTAAAAGAAGGAAAAAAAATCAGTAGTTATAAATAAGAATATAATATCATATTAGAAAACGTACATTATAAAATGTAAGAGGTAGAAGCAAGAAAAGAAAGAAAAATTCCTGAACAGCTCAGCATTATTCTAAATGTTACCCCTGCCCTGAATAAGCAATTCTGAAGAAAGGACGTGAGCAGACACATTCTTGGGATGTTTTTACTATGATTCTTCAATTTAGGAAGAAGCAAAATGGGTCAGTGTAAGACAGTCTCAGGAAAGTTATGTGAAACACCAATGAGAAAAGAGGTCCCTGTCTGCCTCTGCATAATCTTAGGACATCAGGAAAGGCAAGTAAGCTCATAAAGATTCACCATTTTTCAAGATGACACATTGACCTGAGAGAATGAATTCTGTACCTAGAACTCATGTAATGATAATAACATGCAACAAAAAGAAATAAAAAGCATACAGAGTGGATGGAAGTTGTGAAAACTGCATTTTAGATGAAAATTTTTCTTACATAAGAAATCCTAAGAAATCGACAAAATGACCATTATAATTAATGTGAATTTAGCAAAGTCACAAGATACTAGGTTTATATACCAAACAAACAAACAAAAAGTGTTTTATATAGTAAGAACAAACAGTTGGATAATAAAATTTTTTAAATTTATTAATGATAACATGAACATAAAATTCTTAGAACTGAATTTAACAAAAGATGTACAAGAACACTACATCTAAAACTATGTAACACTGCTGAGAGAAATGAAAAAAACTTAAGTACATGAAATTATATACCATGTTCATGGACTGGAATCTCATTATTGTTAAGACAATCCTCCCCAAAGTGATCTGTAGATCCTGTACAATCCCAGTCACAATCCCAGCAAATGTTTTTTTGTGTGGAAATTGACGAGACAATTCTAAAATGTATATAGAAATGTAAATGACTTAGAATATCTAAAGCAATTGTGAAAAAAATCAAACAACACATGACTAACACAAAGTTTTTAGACTTTATATAATAAATAACAAAATTATGTGTAAGGATTGTATTAGCTTTCCAGGGCAGCTGTAACAAAGTACCATAAACAGTGCGGCTTAAAACAATAAAAATTTATTGTCCCACAGCTCCAGAGGCTGGAAGTCTGAAATCAAGGTGTCAACTGAGCCATGCTCTCTGAAGGCTCTAAAGAAGAAATCTTTCCTTGTCTCTTCCTACTTTCTGATGGTTCCTGGCAATCTTTGGAAATCCTTTGACTTATAGATGCATCTCTCCAATCTCTGCCTCCATCATCACTTGGTTATTTTCTTGTGTATTTCTCATCACATGCCATCAGAGGATATCATATAGAAGTGCTGGAACCTGCATTACTTTTTGTTACTATTATTTAGTACACAAACCACAGTTCCTTTCCATGACAGTGTTTTTAGATGCAAGTGAGAGGGGCTCTTGACCCAGGCTTATCCTTTCTGAAGACTCCACTTTGGCCATTCTCTGGTTATCACTCTCTCTGTAAGGTGAAGGGGACCAAAGGAAAGGGCTCACCTGAAGCTCATACCCTTCCCTCAAGACCATGCTTCTAGACCCAATAATACTATACTCAAATGATCTTGGACTTCCTTCTGGGGCCTGCATAGACCTCTTCCTTGGATCTAGTCTCCTGAGGATGGATGTGTCTCTAGGAGAGGAAGCCAATGGGGACAAATTTGTGAGAGATGGGCCAGGATATCCATATATGTATGAAGGACACTTTTGGTGCAGGATAGAGTCAGAGAAGGGAAGAGAAGGAGAAGCATTCTTGGAGAATGGTGGAGGCTAATTCTTCTTGGGCCACCGTCTTGCAATGTGCCAGAGAATTCTAAATTAAAACCTGATCTTCTATGTTATTTTCAAGATATATTTGTCAAGGTAGTAGAGTGGAACATATTTTTTTAACTATATATGAACTTAATTTACACACTTTAAATATTTGGGAATATGGTATGTGGGTCTTCATTTTCACTCTTGCTTTGAGCTACCTGAGTGTCCCACTCCAAACACCTTGTCTTCCAACCCAACATGATTTGGAGCAGATAGTCCTGGGGATCCATTCCTTACAGAGAGAGCAGGGAAGGGGTTAACCATACCATACTAACTCCCTACTTGCAAAGTTTAGACAGTTTGTGTTACCCAACAAGGCTAAATCAAGTTTTGTAGTTCAGGGCTTTTTATTTTGTGCCAAATCAGTGGGTTAACAGCGTTAGGGAAGCTTAAGGTCCTGAGTCTTGGCTAAAACCCTGTGAACCTGTGGTTTGGCATGATTGATTTTTCAAAAATTCTTCTCTTGGTAAAACAGTTTGAAATTCTTTTCTGACGTCATTGCGGTTTCTGGTCTGGCACAATCTGGTTGTAACTTTGCCACAGAAGTAAACTGTGGCCAAAGTGAGATTCTACATAGCAGAAACTTACCAAGCTGAATAAAATATATCCCTTGCCTTCACGTAGTTCACATACCTAGACAGTGGAATTATGAGATCCCAAGGTTGGGGGGGGGGAGAGGGGGAGGAGGCAGTAGTATAAATTCCAGCCCAAGGGAGACTTCATGGACAAACCTTTGGAAAAGAAGTGGGGTCTTGACATTTTGACAGACAGAGGTGGTGGAGGATAGCTGAGTAGTGATAAGTGGAGATCAGGCAGAGGAAACTGGTTGAGCCTGGGCATCATCGTGGACATGTTCAGGGGACAATGATTGGTTCCTTACTGTTGTATAGAATAAATGAGAGGATGAGTTGTTCCACATGCCCTGGATGCTGTTCCCATCAGCACACCACAACAGTTTGCAGAGCATCTCATAAGGCTTCTGTCTTTCCTTCATAACACGTATCACAATATAATTAAATAATTATATAATTACTTAATATTTGCACTCTCCCCACCCCCCCTTTGCTAACATACTTCATGAAGGCATAGATTACATTTGTCTTATTCAAGGGGATATTTCCACTATTCGGCATGGAGTCTTCAACATAATAGGCACTCAAAACATACTTGCATAACAAATAAACGTATGAGTGACAATAGATAACTGGTGTATTAATTAACAATGCATTGATTAATAAGGCTAGAAGAGGAGGTTGCCGTTAGAGTGTAGAAATACCTGAATGCTAATGAGTTCGGACTTCATTTGATAAACAATGATGTCTTATTCATTTCCGTACTCCAACTCGAATAAATACCCATTTAACTGTTTATTTTGTGTTAGACACTGTGTTAAATATGGAACATAAAATGATGATTAAAACACTCTGCCAGGATCTTGCAGAACAGTAGGAGGAAGCAGATAAGAAAATAACTATAATAAAAATGTGGGAGATCTTTATTAGAGGTATGTTCCAAGTATATGAGAACACAAGACAATGGACTCATTTATTCTGCTTTGGCAGGTGAGTGGGACAGTGAATCCTCCCCAGAAGAACTGACACCTCAGTGACTAATTGAAGGATGAAGGAGGGTTTCTAGGTGAGAAAAGCTGGGGGAAGGACATTATAGAAACATTAGATTTCCAGCAATACAGAGAACGGAATAGTGTAAAATATTCCTTAAAAAAAAGGAGAAATTTTTAAATGTTGGGTAAACTATAAAGAACAAATCTTTTAAGGAGCCTAGCTGATATTGTAAGAAGAGAACCTCTCAGATTCTAAATCTAAAGTTGGACTGCAAACCCATAGACAGAAGTAAGCATGACAGCTTCTCCAATAATCGACACTCTTGATGTTCTGTCTTATTTTATTTTGTGTTTTTTTAAATTTAATGTTTATTTATTTTTGAGAGAGAGAGCACCAGCGGGGGGGGGGGGGGGTGCAGAGAGAGAGAGGGAGACACAGAATCCGAAGCAGGCTCCAGGCTCTGAGCAGTCGGCACAGAGCCCCATGTGGGGCTCAAACTCACAAGCCATGAGATCATGACCTGAGCCAAAGTCAGAAACTTAACCCACTGAGCCACCCAGGTGCTCCTCATTTTATGTTTTTAACAGCTGCACTCGTAACATCTGAAGATAGGGACAGGACTTGAGAATGCTTAAGGTGGAAGTCAAAACAGAGATTCGTACATAAAATTAAGACCCTGAGAAAGCTATTCTGTCAGTTAAACAATGTCTAGGAAAACAAAATCCACTCAGTAAGTAAGAGGGTTGGTGAGGAAGGAGGTGTGTCTGTTTTGGCTTTGAGTAGAGAGAAAAATTGCTTAAGAGTTCATATCTATAAGCAAGTCCTCATATGAAATTGGACTCAAATTCATACTCCCTATGTGGTACAAAATACCTCAAACAAATATCAAAAGTAGTTCCCGAGTTAGTTCTCTCAAGTAACTGGCAGGAGCAAATACTAATCCTCTCTGGTGGATTGCCATTTAAACCCAACCACAAAGAATACCCATAGGTGATGTTTTTATGCTCATATAAATAAAATCCCAATGTACATGAGAAAACAAGCCACAATAAAGGTGGGATAGATCCACAAAGAATGAAACTACTTGCCTCACAGATATAGAATAAAAATTGAATATTAAAAATATGATGGGTGAGCACGCCTGGGTGGCTCAATCGGTTAAGCGTCCGACTTCGGCTCAGGTTATGATCTCGCAGTTTGTGAGTTCGAGCCCCGTGTCCAGCTCGGTGCTGACAGCCCGGAGACTGGATCCAGCTTCGGATTCTGTGTCTCCCTCTCTCTGTCTCTCTCTCTCTCTCTCAAAAATAAATAAACATTTTTAAAAAGTAAAAAAAAAAAGAAACGTGTGAATATGATGGCCAGGCCGATACGGATGATAACCAAGTAGGACTTCAAGGAATAAAAACAAAAACACTCATAGGAGTCAAAATCCTTACAGAAAGCAACATCTGGCTGAGGAGTTAATTATTTGACTTGAAGACAGATCTAAAAAAATTCCCCAAGTATATAGCAGAGACCCAAATAGGGAAAATATGAAAGAAATATGAAGAGACATGGAAGGATGCAAAGGGAAATTGAGCCGGTGCAACACTGGAAAATGCTAACATACATCTGACTCAAGCTGCAGAAGCAGAGAATAGAAGGATTTGGAGAATATTGAGAACTAAGAATTTTCCAGATTTTAAGAAATATACCCTATTAGATTCAGAAAGTCCAACAAATCACAAGCAGGACAAATATAACAAAATTGACAGCCAACTGATTGTGGTAAAGTGCACAGATCCTAGGGAGAGAAGACAAGATGGACAATGGAAATAGGAAGGAAGCCCCCCAAAAGGTTAGAAATGCCAGAAGGGAACCACACCAAGATTAGCCAAATCTTTGATGATTATAAGGTAAATAAAGTTGAAAACACATAGACAAACGGGCCAAAATTATAAATACCAAAAAACGCAAATCAACAAGACCAGTTTGTGGATGAATGAAAGATCTGAGTTGCTCTGTGAACATTAAAGAAAATAAATCAGGAATTAAAATTTTACCCCCAAAGGAAACATCTAATACGAGATGGTTTTATAGGAAATTACGTCAAACATATTGAAGGAACACATCATTCTAATCTTCACACAAACTTTTCTCGAGAAAAGGCTAAGATGTGACACGCATCAATTCATTTTACGCAGCGGGTGTAACCATTAATACCAAAGTCGGATAAACGCAGTATGAGAAAGGAAAGGACAACTGATTTCACCTGAGTAGAAGCGATATTCCAGTAAACCACATGTATAAAAATGATACGACTTCGTATCAGAAATGCAAAATCGGCTTAACATTAGAAAACTACTAATATAATTTAGAACATTAACAGATTAAAAAACAAGAACTCAAGATAGCCTTCATGGACACAGAATAAGCATTGATGCAATTCAACATATATTCATGTATAAAAGATCTTATGAAATTCAGTCCACAAGGGAAATTCTCTAACCTGAACAAAGTTTATCAGACCTACATCTACAGCCAACATCTTATTCAATGGTCCAATCAGGAACAAGACAAGAGTGCCTCCTGTCACCATCTCTACTGAAATATTTTATGTAGGTAAAAATAAATACATAAATAAATAAATTACAAATATTCAAAGACAGAAACACAAATGTTATTATTAGTCTATGATAGGATTATCTACCAGAAAACCCAAAAGCATTTATCAACAAATTGTTAAAATCAATGAGAATGTTCAAAAACATCGCTGTATTTAAGCCCTTAAAACTTTAAAAGATAATACAGGAAAATATTGTATAACTTTAGAGCAGCAGAGGGTGTTTTAAACAAGACACAAAAAGTAGAACCCTTTAAAATGGATGAATTCACTAAATTAAAAAAAAAAACAATGTTCACCAAAGGGCACTTATAGAGTGAAACACAAGCCATGAACTGGGATATCTTACAAAGAACTTCCAAAACTCAAGAAAAAAAGATAAATAACCTAATAGAAAAGTAGTCAGAAGCTATGAAAAGGTGTTTAGTTACGGAGGCCATACAAATGGCCATTGCCTATGAAAAGATGCTCAACCTTATTAGTTATCAAAACAATGCAAATCACAAGCATGGTGAGATACCATTTCACATTACTAAATTAGAAAAAATTTTAAACTTTCACAATGCCAGTTTTGGGCCAGGAAGTAGAGTAAGCAATGGTTCCGAATAGGCCACAGGGAGCTGTATACATTGGTCCTACTTTACCTAGTAAAGTTGAAAATGTCCATCACTATAGGAAACAGAAATTCTATTTCTAGGTATATAGTGTAGGGAAACTCTTGCTCACAGGTTCTACAAAAACATGAATGAAGTATTTTTGAGTAAGGATGGCTTTTAAGGGTTTAACTTTTAAATGAATGGGAATTTGAGAATAACTAGTTTAAAAAAAAAAAAAGAAGAAGAAAAGGAAGAAGGTACCACTCCACAGCTTTTGTGTGTTATGACAATGCTTCTTTTGTGGCCTTTCAAGATAGGCACATTTGGGTTTGAATCCTAACCCGCCTTTTACCACCAGAATGACCTTGGATAAATTGAGTCTGCTCTCTAAGCCTTGGTCTTTGCCTCTGTAGACTGTGGATATGAGACTATCTTAAGATTATTGTGGGAGTTAGGCATATTATATGCAAAACACCCAGTGCATAATAATGTTCCATGGATGTCAACTATATTACTGCTCCATTGAATAGATTGGACAGTGACCCATGAAAGAGAGAAAGGAGAGGAAGGGAGGCAGCTACTAACTGGGCATCACCAGCATCTCAGGCACTCTCAAAGGGAAGGGAAGATAAAATCTTTAGGGCTCGGAAAATTCAAGTTAGAAAAGAGTATTCCCTCCAGGTAAAACGTGAGGTGCAGGGATGAGGGTCTGGTGGAAAGAGCACAGAACTTGGGGACTCAAGATTTGCCTCTGAGTCCTACCACCATCGTGGTTTGGATGTATAACTTTGGGCAAGACTTTGAACTTCTGTGGGTCCCAATTTCTTCTCTGTAAAAAGGAAATAATAATGGAACAGGCTGCCGTAAAGATTAGGAGAAAAAGTATGCACCCAAACTCCAATCGGCAAAGGGTTATACAAAAGTCTTAATATCAATAGTAACCATGTTTCTTCCTAATTGTCACCCTCTTTGGGGACAATTCCCCCACTCTGAAACTTTTTTGGTACCCTACATTCTGTTCAAGTCTCATATGTCAAGGTCTTGCTAGAGTGCAGGCAGATTTGATGAACCAATGCGCATTGGTCTATCAGGAGACAGCCATGGATTCCTCCACACTTCTCTCATCTTCTTATAATGTTGGCTATTAAGTAGTCATTTTAAAGATGAGCCCTTAGGAGGGAAAATCCTTTCATGAAAACACTGACAAATGCTCAAAATTTTAGGTGCAGTGGGAGTCTGTTGGGTGAGATTCACTTTACCAAATAAGGCTCCTTCATAGGACACTACAGAAGCATCTTCTTCCTGTTTAATTCATTATGTCAAGTTTAATGACTTCTCTATCCTCAAACAAAGTTTGAGAAAACTTCCGGGAGAAATAGAGTTTCAGACCTTGACGCTGAAAATCACAGTAATAGAGATAACACCCAACTAGCATTTTATGCTGCGCAAAGAACTTTTGTATGTGATGTCTCACTCAATCTTTACATCAATCCTGGGAGGGGAAAACTGAGATACGGGTTTGTGGTCCTCAGTTTTGTAGCTGAAGAAAGCTTGGCTCAGGAGGTTTCATCCAACATCACACATCTCTCTTGGCTGAGTTTAGTCACATCTTTCTTGGGCTCCTCTTCCCTTCTTGGTCACACCTGCCACCTGGGCCACACAAGAAAGGATGGTGGGTGTGGAGTCACCACGGACCAGTTCCTCTTGTTAGTGCTTGGTACTCCCGATTCCTGGGGGGAGCTAATTTCCACGTCAGGTCCTGGTGAAAAGACCAACGGCCCAACCAGAAGTCCAGAAAGCCCATTTGGACCGTTGTTCTTCACACCTCCACCATTGGCCACCATCGTCCCAAGGTTGGTGCTCTGGCTACAGAAAGACGCAAGCTTTCAGCAAGGCTGAGAGCGAGCACTGAGGGCTACCCTTGTATCCCTTCCACCTTCCCCAGGCTTTTTCTTAGCTCTCCCAAGGCTTTTCCCATCTAAAGCAATAGGTGGTTGCCACCTTCCACAAGCAACTTTTGAAATGATAATTAATCAGTCTTCCTAATGACTTAATAATCATGCCTTGCATGTCCTTAATTAGTTCTGCACCTAGGTGCCCCGAGCTGTAGGTCACCTTGATCGCCTTCAGGGTGGGGCTGAGTCACCTAGACAGGACAGGGATCTGCCTAAGGTCACCCAGCAGCACGTGAAGCTCAGTCACCAATCATAAATCAAGGTTATGAGGTCGGTTCTGCTCACACCTTCCTCCCCAGGGTCCAAGGGCCTTGCTCCCCTTCCCCCTTATCCTGGTAAAGCCTCCCATCCACACGCATGTGCCCTGGGTGCCCCGAGGGCCATGTTAAATAACAAAATAGTCCAATGCAATAGTTTACAATTCTGCATTACTAGTTAATAGGCCTTGGGTTTTGTTTTTTTTTTTTTAAGTTATTATTTATTTATTTTGAGAGAGAGGGAGAGAGAGAGAGGGTGAGGGGCAGAGAAAGAGGGAGAGAGAGAACGCCAAGCCAGCTCTGGGTTGACAGCAGGGCTCGATCTTACGAACCATGAGATCATGACCTGAGTCGAAATCAAGAATCAGATGCATAACCAATTGAGTCACCCAGGCGCCCCAGTAGGCCTTGTTTTATTCTCCCCCATAGGTATGTGCATTTGAACAGAGGGTCTTCAGCTCCAAAGCTTTTATCCACTTAGAGATGAAGTTCTAATGGTAGAATTCCAGGCGCTTGTCACCACTGGTAGATAAGCTACTTTAGCAGTGGGGCTTTGGGGGCAGAATTTCCTCACACAGCTCTGCAGGTCAGGTAAGCTTGAGGATCTTGCTGGTGCTGCCCGCCCCCTCCCCACCCCAAGTCCCTTGTCTTGCTCAGGCTTGGTCATTAGATCACTCTCCGGGGACTAGAGAAAGGAACAGCAAACTTGGTTGCAGGCACAGCACATTAACCAAGAGCTGGAAGTCAGTTCACCCTTAATTAAACCCAACTGAAGTTCCATCCCGCCCCCCCCCCCCCCCCGACAGCCAAGCAGTGTGCCAAGCCACCCTTCACCCTGGTGGGCCAGCACGTGGTCCTGGGTCTGGGGATACTCAAAAACATGATTCACACGCATGCACATGAGTGCGTGAGCACGTGCCTGTGTGCGTACACATGTATGCACCTGTGCGTGAGGCTGAGCGGCAAAGATGGCCGACCACCTGGGGGATGAATCCTGCCCAAGCCTTTTCAGTTGGGAGGCCTGGGGGAACCAAGCGAATGAAGTCTAACAAAGTGCAAGATGGAGGACAGGGACAGTCGGTTCTCGTGTGCTCTAATGTGACGCTAGGGAGGCACAGGGATGCCGCGGCCAATCTCCAAGCATCGACACAGGGTTTAGGAGCAACCAGTTGATTACTGGAAGACTTCTTATTTGTGCTCCAGCTCTTATTATTAAAAAGAAATTGGCTGTGATTGGAAATCAAGAGAGTAGGCAGGACTGGGGGTGCCCAGGGTTGGGGAAAGCCATTCTGAATAGTCGTGGGAAATTTCCTTGCAGCTTCTTATCCAAAGGGGAGGCTTGGGGCAATTAACCCCGGGTGGAAACAATTGGCCCCCAATCAGTCTAGCTGCTGCACTAAGACTCAGGAGCAAACCGCCTTATCCTAGACTAGAAACCTCCCGTGGAAAATTTGCTTCCCCCCCCAACCCCCCACTCATCTTTTGGGGCAGCACTGGGATTGGGTTTTGAATCAAATGAATGTGAGTTCCAATCCTGAACTCCCCCCTTATAAGTACTATGGGTCGGATAAATGTCTTCTCTCTCTAAGCCTTGGTTTTTTTTAATCCGTAATGATTTGGCAGGGTTTCTGTGATGATTAAGCGAGATAATAATGATTATGATTCTTGTTTATGATCATTATCATAATTGTCAATGTGCATTGAATTATGTTTACATTTATAATACCAGTTTACAGATACCCTGTGAGATACAGAGCAGGAAACAAGGGTTCAGGGAAGCGACACACAGACGTGTAATGAATATTCATTTTCTCAGGATAGTATGTGCAAAGTCATTCCACTTCAGCTAAATTAGAAAGCATGTGGAGATAAAACAGAAAGGCCATTAGGAAACATGAATTGTGGTTTTATCTAGCTAGTGGTCCACACGTGAACCTTACTTTTTTCTTGCTTAGCAATCTGTATTTTCTAAAATTATTACTCGTTACTTGAGTAGTATGAAAAAAATCATCATTGGTGTGGAGAGCTATGAGCAAATTCTCTCTCTTCCCTTTAACATGCCAGCTGGAAATGTTCAAGACGGCGGTGTTCTGGAAGCTTGCAGCCTGTAGCCATTTTGGTGTGTGGCACAAATGAGAAATAACTGTTTCAGCCTCTGAGATTCTGAGGCAGTTACCCCTGCATAATTGAGCCCATCGGAACCCATAAAGTTGGTTTTCGCCTTTCAGATCCTTAGTGTCTTTGGAGAGGGAAATAAAAACTACACACTTAAGAGTCAAAAATACACACAAAACGTTATACAGAATAGTCATGATGGAATTAACTAAACGTCAATAGCTCGGTGTGTATCCTTCAGACATGCCCACATAAACATACTTATAAATGAGTAAGCCTCCCAAAACTAACTTCTTTTTATGAAGATGGGATCATGTTTTATAGCTTATTTTGTAATATGACTCATTGACATTGGTGCAAAAGGGCAGTTAGCTGTCATAACACCGTAGAAGGCAGGCATTGTCCCTTCTTAACAGATGAAGAAACTGAGTCTCAGAGAGGTTAAGCCACCTTTTTAAGGTTACTCAGCTGATAAGTGATGGAATTGGGACCTGAAGCCAGGTCTCTCTGGCTCCTCAGAGTCAGGCACCAGAGACAGCGGGCATGGTGGGGACCCAGCCTTGGGGGTGGGAATGCTCCGGAACAAACGGCAGCCCTGGCTGACTGAGCTTGAGGGCTGAAGTGGGAAAAGATGGACTCCAGCTTCAGAAGACTTTGGGCTAGGAACTCAACTCCTACTCCAAGGCTGAGGTGAGATGATGGGGCAGAGGGTGGGGTAGGTGGAAGAAAAGTTACAATTCTCCCTTAAAGTGATTTCACCAGCACTGAACTTGAATTTCACTCATCCACGATGGTCCGGTACGTCGGCGTGCACCTAGTGAGACCCAAAGGAAGGGAGACACAGCTCCTGACACAGCTAAAAACAACAGGATCCATTACAGGGCAGTACAAGGTTGATGCTTGCATGTTGGCTATCGGCAGAAGGGGGGAGGGTGAAAAGCAGGCTTGCGCACGTGGGGTGACACAGACCTAGTTCGAACCCCAGCACTGAGATGCCGGGCAAATCACTAAGCTCAATTTCCTCCTTTGAAGAATAGAGTTAATAGCGTCTGTTTTGCAGAATTTCAAGGACTGGGAAACAATGCAAGTGGGAAGTCTAGTATGGCGTATGGTGCATAGCACGTGACCCACAAAAGGCAGTGATGGTATCTCGTTTTGAGAATAAGTGGTTGGTTTTGGGCAAATAGTGCCATGTTGCACAGACTTGAGCATGGCTGCGTGGAAGCTGCAGGCTATCTGGAAGACAGGTGAAATGCAGTTTAGGACCGTGGGGTGGTTTCCAGAATCTGCCCTCAGGTAAAACCTCCTCTACCAAATCAGCACTTTTGGTAAGGGCTTCTGATGGAAGATGACCTCTCTGTGACCTCCAGGCTCAACGCCTGGATGCTTCTTGCAACAGCACAAGCAAGCCCTGACTCACCGACATTATGTGGGCGGCTGGGACCCTTGCGGCCACCACCAACACTTAATCTCCTGGCCACCTGCAGCCAGGTCTGTTCAAGCCTATGCTACAGCAAGCCAGAAACCATGAGCTTCTAGAGTGATAAGTACAAAGAGGTGGCCTCTTGGGGAAGCCTCCTTCAAGATTGGCCCTTTCTTCTTTACCCGGGATACTCAAAATAACTTTGATTGTTGTCTTTCCTTACTACAAAAGCAAAGTAGGATCATTGTGGAAGATACAGGCAAGCAAAAGGAGAAAAGGAGGAAGAGGAAGAGGAAGAGGAAGAGGAAGAGGAAGAAGGAGAGGAGAAGAAGGAGAAGAAGGAGAAGAAGAAAAAACCAAACATTATTCTACCCACCCAGAGATAACCACTCTTAACTCTGGTATTTTCCCTATCAATCTTTTTCTGAATATATGTGTATATATATATACACATACGTGCACAAGATAGTGTATATTATAAAAGTCTTTCCACATCAGGGGACACATTGCTTTCAAATAATTTTTAGAGACTGGATGGTATTTCGCTGAATGAGGGTACTGCTCACATGTTTAATCAGGGACATATTTAGTCTGTCTCCAGTTTTTTGTTTCATTGCAGTATTTCAGTAACTATCTTTAAGACTGTATCTTTTTTTCCCCACGTCTTTTGTTATTTCATGATTTCTAGCGGCAAGTTTTCCTATCTTCCATTATTTTCTTGGGATGGATCCTAGCAGTAGTGTTGCAGGGTCAGAAAGGAAACACATTTTTCAAGACAGCAGCCTTCCATGTTGACGAGATTCCTTTCCTGTAATTTCAGTGACTGATAATGAAAAACACGTCTGGGAACCACAGCAGAAGTGAGTGCTGTATCTTAACGTTACTGAGTCTCTCGCACGGCGCGAGTGTTCCAAACAGCCTTATTAAGGTGGTATCTCCCTTCCGGCTTCAATGGCAACGGTACCAACTAATATTATTGTTGTACTTGCTGCTATTATTACTGTCTTCTGTGCTGTTTTCCTGCTCTGAGATCCCCTCCGGTTGGGCTCATGAGGGAGACGTGGGTCATTTGCTGAGAGCCCTATTGACCTCCCATGGAGCATAGCACAGACATTCTAGTACATTCCTCCCCTGAACAGGTGCGGTAAGCTTTTCCTGACCCCACAGAGCCCCTCAACTCTAGACAATAGGTCTTCTATACTGTTTGCCCAGTGACACCTGCAAAAGTCTGGTGCTCATTGTTATGCCCTTCTTTTGGCAGACTCATCTATTGAGTTTGGCTTCTGCTGACTAAAGTCAGGGAAGCTGACCCAGTTGAGGAGAGTAGCTTGAAAGAAAAGTCTTAGTGTTCCTACATGGCCTGAGGGCTCCATGTGAACCTGTCAAAATAAATCCATATGAATTAATCATCCCAAATCAAAACAAGTCCCAGCATTGAGCACAGTACACGGCACATCATATTAGGCACTTTTCTGTGAGTGTTTGCTAAATGAAACTATGGCCGGTGGATGAAGGATGCATTAATTATCTCTTGTCTTATCTTGCTATAGATGGCATGCCATGTATCCAGACTCAGGTATTTATGTCTCCAGAAACCCTCTCACAAGAGGGTTGGAAGATCATGCCTCTTCTATAAAGTTAAACGCATGCCTATTCTTCACCTCTTGGGCAGACGAAGAGCAAAATGCATGCTTGTAACAAGTCCCATGAAGTTTATAGAAAAGAAAAGGATGGCCTGCCAACTACGAGTTGGGTGGGCCTACAATAAAAATATTTTCCGATATGTATGGTCTCAAAAAAATCGCTTCTCAAGCAGCTTTTCTTGGGTAGCTACAGGAGGACGTGTTTTACCGAAAAGGGGGGAGCAAACCAAGCCGTGGAATCTAGTATCCAGGGAGGGAGCCCAAGAGACAGGTGCAAGGGATTCTCAGGATGACTTTGAAAGAAAGATCTTAATTCTAACAGCATAGCAAACTTGCAGAGTGACCCGTCCAGACCCAGGGTCTCCAGGAGGGAGGTATCCACCCCCTGCCCCCGCAAAGAAACTGGAATCCTTTGATTCCTGGAAGAAGTTTTTTTTATAATTTTTTAAAAATGTTTATTTATTTTTGAGAGAGAGAGAGAGAGAGAGAGAGAAGGAAACAGAGCATGAGCAGGGGAGGGGCAGAGAGAGAGGGAAACCCAGAATCTGAAGCAGGCTCCAGGCTCTGAGCTGTCAGCACAAAGCCGATGGGGGCTCGAACTCATGAACCGCGAGATCATGACCTGAGCCCAGGTTGGATGCTTAACGGATTGAGCCACCCAGGTGCCCCACTGGGAGAAGTTTTATGGCTCTGTGTGAGAGTTGGGGGATGAATTAATGTTAGGTATGCAACACGGCGATGGAAAAATGAGACAACTTAACTATGGGAAAAAATATACAAGTAAAGAAATCTAGCCATAGTATGTTACATGGCTCATCTGTGAGCCACGTTTTCATTGATGTTATCAGGTAAAGAGGATTGGATTATTAACAAAGTATCGATGTGTTGCATGTGATTGAATGGGGAGGCGAAGTGTATGTGTTGTGGTGGGGTGGGGGGGGGGTGATGCAGGAGGAGCAAAGGAAGGTTGTATAAAGAGCTGGATCCTTACCCCCATCACAGAAGAACGAAAGATAAATGTCTCCGATTGAAAAATCAAGAACTAGCAGCATAAACCTGTCATTTCAAGATAGATAAATTCCCAAGAAATAGCTAAAAAGGTCGAAAGTTATTGCCTTCTAGGGGAGCCGCTTAAGGGTAGGAAGGAGGAGAGCAGGTGCGGCTGGTTTTCACCATAAGACTGACTTTCCAAAACCGATGCACATGTATTATTTCAAAAAACTGAATTAACAAAAAGGGCCAGAGGATGAATAACTGAGAGAGTTGACTCAGACTTCTCTCGGGGGCTTTTGGTAGCTAAGCCTGTGTTTTGAATGCTTTTGTTCAGTTTTATTTAAATTATGTTTTCTATTATCACGTTGCTTTGGGGATGTTCACCGAGAGAAAAGGGGTGGCCAAGAAGATGCGGCTCTTCAACTCTTTCATTGGTTTTATGTGTCAGCATTGCTGGTGAGATTTCATTTTAATGAAAAGATCAGTCGCTTTGAGGAGCCTGGGTGACTCAGTCATTTGAACATCCGACTCCTGATTTCGGCTCACGTCATGATCTCACGATTGTGGGACTGAGCCCTGCATCAGGCTCCATCTGAATGTGGAGCCTGCTTGAGATTCTCTCTCTCCCTCTCTCTGCCCCTCTCCCCTGCTCGTGCATGCTCTCTCTCTCTAGAATAAAATATTGTTTAAAAATTAAAAAAAAAAAAACTAAAAGAGCAATTGCTTTAGGAACTTTTTTTTCTTTTGAGTTAGAAGGTACAGACCTAGACATAATTTTCCAGGGATTTCTCTTGATAGCCCAGTGGGTCCATTGCCAACCACAGGGACTCCCTTACAAGATGAATGCATTGTCCTCCACGCAGGAGGAGGACCCCTCTCTCACCACAGGGGCCTTGAGCTTTTCTGTCCAGAAGGAAGAATGGATTCATGATGCACGGTCTGCATCATTTTATTTATTCCTTTCTAGGACCAAAGGTCTGTGTCTACGTCTGGAAATAGGAGCATGGTGTGATTCCAGAAAGAGACTGAGCTACCAGACGGACCTGAGGTCATGAGCTCGCACTCTGCCTCAGTGTCCTACCACCCTACCCAGCTGAGCCACGCCGCTGTGAGTGCAAACCCAGGAACACGCCAACATTGCTCCCTAGCCACAAAAAGCTAACAATCCTCGCATCCTTGTAACTTGCCGGGCCGTGTCCTGAGCACTTCACAAGCACTGACTCCTCTCTTCATCCCAGCACACCAAAAGTGCTATTCCTCTTCCCATTTTACAGATGAGGAACCTGAGGCACAAAGACGACGAGTAACACGTCCGGGTCACGTGGCTAGCAAGTGACAGATTTGAACCTCCTCAGATGAGCCCAGAGCTCATGCTGTCAATAGTTTCACTCCTTCCTCCGTGACACGGGCTCCGATATTCCTTTTCCTTAAATGCGCCCATGCACCCTTTCGCGGAGACCTTCAATGAGGTAATTCTACGCCCTTTCCCTTCTCTCACCCATCTGGTTGGCTTTTTATTAAGCTGGGGCTTCAGCAAACATCAGACTCACCTACAACCAAAGCCAGGAGAGAAATCCTTCATTGACAAAACGTCTGGCACACACAGACAAGCCATTTGGAGCCACCGGCAGCAACGGGACACCTGTGTCGTAATGGTTTGGAATCAAGAATTTAAGTCTCATGCCCAAGGGCTGACATCCAGAGCAACCGCTCACCGATCTCTGTACGTGGTGCTTGGGCAGGGACGTGAGGGGCTGGATTTCTCCTGGAGAGGCCACTGGAAGCCAGAAGCCCCTCCACACGCAGAAACCAGAGACTCTCCAACCCAGCCCCAGACATACTTTAACTGAATGGACCCCGGCACTCAGTGAGGGGCAGAGCACTGTGGCTAGGGGGCGGGAGGGGGGGGCAAGAAGGAGGCAGGAGGTGGGCCCTGCCTCCATGATCTCCCCCCCGCCCCCGCCATGCCCCTGTCGTTCACCGCAGCCTCGATGAAACCTCTTCGTGTTTCTCTGACATGCTGGGCTTGCATTCGCCTCCAAGGCTTTGCACCTGCCATTCCCTAGGTCTAGAATGCTCTTCCCCTGCCTCCTTCCCCTTGCATGGGGTCTCACCTCAATGTTACCTGTTCAGAGAGGCCGTCCTGTCCCCACCAATGCAGAGGAACTACATACTTCTCATGCTTGTTTCTTCCCCATATCCTGTTTTGGGGAAGAAAGTGCTTCGTAGCGCTGGTCACTAGCTGAATTGATTTATTTTGTTTCTGTATTTATCGTAGGCTTCCTCCTCTGCCGTGAGAGCAGGGACTTTGTCTCGTGTCAACTGCATTACCGTAGGGCCTAGAACAGCGCTGATAATAGAGCAGAAGTCCATGCCTGTTCCTTGAACGAACAAAAGGATGAACGAGTGGATGGTGTCCACAAACTAGATCGATGGGAAGTCTCCGTCTTGAGCCCAAGGACTCTCTAGTGGGGAAATTACTGTCCTCGTTGGACTTTACCTGTGATCTCCATTTCTAGTCTTCCCTTCTGCTTACCCAGCATTGAAGACCTTGCTTCTGCGCTCGGGCAGAGGGTGTGAAGCCTTCTTATTGGGAACGTCTGACTTCTAGGGGATCAGGACCATGACCACGTCTGGGCAGCGTGAGGTCTGAATCCCATTCGGGAGGGGTGAGTTGGGGGTCAAGGCCGTCCTTCATGGATGCCTCCCCAATCTAATGGCTATGTTATCCCACGACAACCTGGCCTATGTCGTCGATCCTGGGCTGCCCATTCAGTGCTTTCCTGACTTCTGTTTTTCTCTTCAGAGGTCTCTGGCTAAGGACACCTCTAAGCTGGTGAGCAGGGTCAGGCATCTCTCGAACAGAGGGCTGAAACTTATTCACATGCGTAGATGGTCCTCTCACACTAGCCCCACAGTGAGAACACTCATCTCTAAGACATTCCCGCATTGACCGGATTATGGGGACCATGATAGTAGGGGAGTCAAGCCTGGCTTCGGTGGGGCTTTCAGCTCAAGCCTTCTCCTTCCCTCCCCTCAAGCCGCACCCCAGAGTGGTGCAACCCCATCCTAATGGGTCACCGGACTGGTGAAACCTGAACAGTTGGAGGCCAAGGGAAGCACTTGATGACAAAAGGGTAGGGAGGTGAGCCAATGGAGGAGGAGTGGGGGCTTTAGGAGAGGGCCTGGGAAGGGAGCGGGCCAGGGAGAAGAACGGGGGCTATTTATTTTCAAATGGAGACGGATTTTATATTTCAGCCCCACTGTTTTTATCATAGTGAAATCTTAGGAGGTTCATGTGAACGGGGCCCTGTATTCATTGTTATGCTATTTGGTTTTGATAAAAAGTGGCATTGTACAAGATGTTCCTTGGCCACGTCAGACCTCGCCGCGTAGCTAATGGTGGCATAGAGCCATACCACAAGTTGTGCAAGGCAGGGGCAGGGAAAACAGAGCTGCTTCTGAGGGATTAAGGCCGGTATTTCAATTTGAACTTTAAGAAAAAGATTGAAGGAACAGGAGGAATAGTAAGAAAGAAAAAGCAAGAGGGAGAAGGGAGAGATGAAAGGAAGGAATGTAGGAAGAAATGAAAGACCAAAGGCAAAAGAAGGAGACTGGTCCCATTTAATGGGGGATCTTCTTGTAAAGGAGGAGAGAGCTGGTAGTTTCGCAAAGAGATGATATGCCTTCGCTCTTTTTGCAACTTTCTTTCCTGCCCACCTTTGTTCCAAAGCACTGCTGTATCTCTAAGTGTGTTCCTTTCTGAACTTCTTTCCAGTTAAGAGGAGGAGTCAAAAGGTCCGAGGTGCTTCTCTCCGTGTTGTGGGCTTGGAAGAGCCTAGCAGTGTACTTTCATCAGCTCCCAGACCCGGACTTTTCCCCTCACCTAAAGCTAAACCGGGAGCTGGGGTGTTTGCTTGCAAAACTTGTGGGTCATTGTCCTACAAAAAAACGACTTTATTTCTTAACCTGTAACTGCTGACGTTATGCTTAAGCAATGAACTTAACAGTCCCTAAAAAAAAAATCTGACTCCATTTCTAAGGAAAACTCAACCAAATGGCTTCCCCCTTGTGCTGTCCGTAATGACCATGATCTGATTTGGAAAGAAATCAGTCTGCTCGTAGTCAAATCCCTAGAAAGCCCTTGGAGAACCGTGCCCACACCCATCACACACAACAGAGCTATGATCCGCCAATGTCAACGGCTGGCCGTTGAGTTGGGACATGGTGGCTTCCTCTTCTGTTGTCCCCAGCAACTGTGCGGCATCTGGTGTGCCCCTTCCCTGAGCGGATCAGCGTTTGCTTGAAGAAAACACGTCCAGGACTTCTAGCTCCTACTTTCACCGGCTCCACTACGTGGTTACAGTCCTACTGCCTTGACCTAAGTGTGGCTTCCAGATTAGACAAGGCTTCTGCACACGCCCAGGCATGCCGCGCAAGGCCCCTCTCTCCCACCTCTATCTGGCAAACACCGACGCATCTTCCAGCTTCAATTGCTCCGTGCGGCCTTTCCAGACTCCTCCCTGGAGGAACCCACCCCGTCCTTCTCTAGACCTCGAATGTACCCTGAACAGACTTCTCTCATAGCCGCTGTGCCTCCTTCCATTCACCTGGAAGCTCTTTGAGCTTAACGTCAATGTCTGTTTCATTTCTGCATCCCTAATACCTAGCGCCTTGTCTGGCACCCAAAGCAGATCAAAAATTGATTGTTGAATGAATAAGTGAATCAAGGAAAGAGATCTTCAAAAACATCTACTGAGATATTTAAAAAAGCAAGTGGCCAGTTTTAGCATTGAGTTATTTTACCTTTGTTACAATCGCAAAATCATTTGAACTCTCTTCTAATGAATAACCAGCACCAGCAGGAGGCAACGGTCCTTGCCTGTATGCTGTGTGTGTCAGTAGACATCGAAAGCTAACCAAAGCAAGTCTGCCTTTCCATTCCAGAGGCAGTAAGTAGGATTCTAGAAGTTGGGAGTGTGAAGGGTTTTAGCGGAGCATCCAGTCTTACTCCTTGAATTTACGGATGAGGAAACTTAAGCTCAGAGACATGGGAGTCTTGCCCCAGGTCACCCAGCAGGTGATGGTGGAGGCGGGATTCAACCTCAAGTTGAGAGCTCAGCCTCGTGAGGCTGCAGGACAATGGTTTCTGAGCAGTTCAAGGCCAGCCCACCACAGTGTCTGGGTCAGGTTTCCGTGCGTGCAGAGGCTAGCACCAGAGGTTGGGGACAAAAGCAATTAAAGAAATTTCCGAAATCAAGCAACTTTCAGCTGATTCTGGGAAAAGGGAGAGAGTAGCTGCATATATGACTGGCCCAAGTACTTTTTTTTTTTTTTACCCTCTTAAACAAATACTTGTGCACATCCAGAAAACACTATAGATGAAATTGCCATTTTAATTCATTACCCATCCCTTATTTTTCACTTTGGTGTTAATATGATGGTCTTTTAAGGTGCATTAAAAGATTATGCAGTTATTCTAGTGAATTTAGTATTTCCTTTGTCATTTTCCACTAAGTGATAAATATTAAAACAATTCATGAAGAAATTTTCAATTAAAAAAAATTTTTTTAATGTTCATTTAATTTTGAGACAGAGACAAAGCATGAACGGGGGAGGGTCAGAGAGAGAGGGAGACACAGAATCTGAAACAGGCTCCAGGCTCTGAGCTGTCAGCACAGAGCCCGACACGGGGCTCGAACTCACAAACTGCGAGATCATGACCTGAGCCGAAGTCGGACGCTTAACTGACGGAGCCACCCAGGCTCCCCTTTTCTTCAATTTTTTTTAATCCAGTGTTCTGTAGAATTCTTGTTGGCTGTGGGGGCACCTGGGTGACTCCGTTGGTTAAGCGTCTGACTCTTGATTTCTGCTTAGGTCATAATCTCAAGATTCATGGGTTCAAGCCCCACATCGGGCTCTGTGCTGAGCATGGAATCTGCTTTGGATTCTCTCTCTCTGCCCCTCCCCTGCTCATGCTCTCTCTCTCAAAATAAATAAACTTAAAAAAAAAAAACCCATAAACGATTTCCTTTTCTTAAGTCAGTTTTATTGAGATAAATTTAAATACAGAATTCACACTCTATAGGTGTGCATATCTATAGAGTTTTTGAGAAATATATACATGTATATATAAATACACTACAACCAAAATACCAAATATGAAAATATTTGTATACTCTGCTCATGGTCCTTTATAGTCAATCCTGTGCTCTCAACCCCAGGTGACCACCAATCTGTTTCATGCCCTTTGCCAGAACGTCTCACAAATGGAATCATACAGTACATAGCCTTTTTGTTCTGGCTTCTTTCACTTAGCGTAATGCTTGAGAGATTCATCCTTGTTACTTACTTTTGTGATCCCACTTCACATGATGAGGAAACCAAATTCCAAGCTGTGAGCGAGTGAGTCACTCGCTCTTGTGAGCAGTGGAGTCAGAACTCCAACCCAGCCAGCCTGATTCCAGCCCCAGTGCCCTCATTCAAACTCCACCCCTCCGTGCCTGGGGTCAGGGCTCCCCAGTATGTCATCACACACTGCGGGGTCTTGCTAAATGCTTCACTCATTCGGATTTTCCCCCCTGTACAAGCACGATGTCTGTTTTACATACGGACGCCCCAGATGTTGTGCAGAGACATGAGTCTCTTTTTTTTTCATTTTCAGATTTGACCAGAAAACGTTCTAGTTATAAAGCCGCGGCGGAACAACTTGGTCAAGGAAAATGAACTGTTCACTTGCTCCTGCAGGAGGGGTGTTCGCCCCCTGGCCCTGGAGTCTGAGTCCCAGGCCTTAGCCCTGCCTGCCACGCAGTTGGAGGTGAACGAGTATTCACCGAATCGTGACGACTATTCCTATCCAGTGATTAGCTCATTCAGTCCCTTGCTAGCTGGGTGACCTTGAGCAAGTAACTTAGCCTCTTGAAGTCTCTCACCCATAATACGGGGCTCAAAAATGGGGTGTTGAGTACTAAGTGAAATAAGGCACATGAAGCCCAGGGCCCAAAATCTAGCAATACCTCCCCAGCATGAGGCCCTTCTAATATTCCTTTTGTCACAATGGCCACTTGAATTGAATTAAAGTTCGGGTACAGGGGGGCCTGGGTGGCTCAGTCGGTTGAGAGCCCGACTTCGGCTCAGGTCATGATCTCACAGTTTGTGGGTTCAAGCCCCACATGGGGCTCTGTGCTGATGGCTCAGAGCCTGGAGCCTGCTTCCGACTCTGTGTCTCCCTCTCTCTCTCCCCCTCCCCCACTCTCTCTCTCTCTTTCTCTCTCAAAAATAAATAAACAGATAAAAATTTCTTTTTAATTGAACAGCAAGTGCTGCCAGGCGGTGGTTGCCATAACGCACAGCTCCTAGGATATACCATTGTCTTGGCTGTCACTTCGAATCATAGCCCTGGAGAGGTGCAGGGCGGGGCACGCACAGCCTATGGGACAGCTCCGGCTGCCCAGATGAAGGCGAGGGCTCTCCTTGGCAAACTAGTCATCAGAAAAGAAACGCTTGACACCAAGCAGGTTCCTAATAGATAGTTGTTGAATTTTTTGTTAAATGAGCTTGGCTTTCTGTTGGTTCGAGCACTCACCCAAGAGTTTACAGTCTGAGACCAAGACATCTGTGCTGGAGAGATAGAAAACAAGCGGTCACTGTAAGAGCTGAGGTCACCAATTCCACCTGAGCTCAGCAACGTACCCCTCCTGCCCAGGCAGAGAGCCGGTGTTGCTGAGTTTAAGATGAGGAGGAAGGAAGAAAGTCACATGACTTCCTCTTAGTCACAGGGGGCTTCCTAGAGGAGGTGAGCTCCTCAGAGAGCTACGAGAGTGGGGGAAGGGAGGCACTGATGAAGCCAGAGAACTTTTCAACACAGAAACACAGTGGCAACTAATATGATAATTTCAAAAAAGGAGAATCGTCCAGGATTCCTTTATAAAGAAGAGGACTCTCCTTGTTAAGAGGAAGAATGAAAGAGAATTCCTCTACCCTTCTTCCACTTTGTACACGTAACCTTCCCTTTCTGTTCATTCATTTCTTCCTTCAGTCAGAGATTCTCAGACTTTTCCGCGAAAGGGACCCTGAGTGTCTCAGTAAGCTTTTCAGTGTCCTAAGGCAAAAGAAATACCTCACAGTTAAATTACAAAGTAGTTAGGCACGTACAACTTCATAAACATTTATGTGCTAACAACCTAGTAGGTGTTCAAAAAAATCACACACATACATTGAAAGAAAAAAATGTTTCATTCTTTTTTTTTCTTTTAATCTTTATTTATTTTTGAGAGAGAGACAGAGCGTGAGCAGGAGAGGGGTAGAGAGAGAGGGAGACACAGAATCTGAAGCTGGGTCCAGGCCCCGAGCTGTCAGCACAGAGCCCCATACGGGGCTGGAACCCACGAACCGTGAGATCATGACCTGTGCCGAGGTCGGACGCTCAACCGACCAAGCCACCCAGGAGCCCCCCAAAAATGTTTCATTTTCACAATTACTTACTGATGAGATGTATGTGCCTTTTAGGCACGGCACAATTTCTCAAACTTGGGGATCAGATAGGGGGCCACCCCCCGAATTCTCTATTCCACAATGACTTCCACAAAACCCAGAGTATTGTACAATCTGAGATCTCCCACGTGGAGGCAAGACTGCAGAGATGGGGGGGCAGGGGACTCTCCTGACCTAACATCCATAGGAAAGTGGCTGCAGGCATTGGTCCAGAACTTCAATCACGTTAAGACTGTCGAGGTGATTCTTTTGTCCTTTTCTTCTTGTTTGTAAGCTGGCTGCTATGGTCCCAAATATCAGAACAAAGCGGGAAAGAGGGAGGAAACAGTAGTGTCAAACTCATCTGATCCCTTTAAACAAGGAAGCAAGAGCTATTTCAGAGACGGCTTCCCACCCCAGAAGATGTCCCCCAGCAGATCTCCTGGGCCAGGAACTGTGTCGTATGCTCATTACTGACTGCAGGGAAGGCTGAGTGAGTCAGCATTTAGCTGGGTACAAAGTACTCCAAGTCAGGGCTCAGTAGCAAGGAAGGAAGGGTGGCTATGGGGTGGACGAACAGTCTCTATGAGACAGACACACTCACTCCTCCAGAGATCAGTAGGATAAGAATGAATTCCTACTCTCAGTCACCTCAGGTCTAACCTGGAGACAAATGTGACCTTCTCCAAAATTTTGACTACCATACAAAGTGATAAAGAGGCACCTATTGCTGTGGGAAGGTACTCGATTTGCCCGGGAGGGTCAGAGAAAGTTCTAGAAAGCAGCTGACCACACCGTAACAGAAAGACACTGAGGAGGAGGAACAGCAGGCACAGGGGCCCAGGGATGTGAAGGAAAAGATGTAACATGATCTGAGTAGTCCATGATCTGGTGTCCAGAGCCCAGGAGGGATGGCGGGAGAATGGCGATGGCAGGAAATGGTATGGAACAGATCATGGAATCAGCGAGGGCTGTGCATGCCCCTGGCTCTGTGGAGAATAGTGTGAGAAGGGTAATGGACATCTACCACTTTTCTCTTTTCCTTTGGGGAAATGCTCCTCGCACACTCTGGGCGTCTGCCAATTACATGCTTCAACCTTCCATTTCCTGCCAGTGGACCTCGACCCAAGCAGAACCAGAGTCGTTTGTAGGGGGATTGGTATGGATGCTGAATACGACTCCGTCCTAAGGAAGATATAAACCTGGAGCTGCTATAGCCATATTTTGCTCCTGCAGAGAGAGCTTTGCCTGGTGGGGGCGCGGGGGATGGAGGCAGAGACTGGCGAAATCGCTCTAACATCCGGCCGGGATCGAACAGAACTAAAACCACCAGGAGTTACTTAAGCTAATAACATGTCTGTTTCTAGGTAAGCCAGCTGAAGCTACTTTTTATGAGGCTAGTTTGAGTTAGGTTCTTATCTCTTGGCAGCTGGAAGGGTGTTGACAGAAGGACTATGATTTGGAAGCAGGACAGCGCATCAGGAGGCTCTCCCCACATTCTCTTCTCATACCTGGCCACAGGCTGTGGGGTTCACGGGCTTCAGGGCCAACTGCCCTGGCTGCCAGGGAGAGAAGCCTCGCTTCCCCGGAGATTTCCACTGTCCCCATCTCAGCCTCCACGTGCAATCTGACAGAGGCATTGATTCTCGCCCAGCTGGCTAGATGGCACCCACTTCCTGTCCTGCAAACCTGGGCTGCCTTCCTGGGCTGTTATCTGACTCCACTATCAGCCCGTGGCGTCCAGGAACACATCGGACTTCTAGGAAAAACCATGTTCTACAAGAGCAAGCGCATGCAACCAGAGCTGACGGTAACTCTAGCAGCCGCTCACACAATGAAGCCCTGGACTTTATTCATGGCCTCTGGTGTTCAGGAGCCAGGCACGAGCTCTGGCAGTCAAGATTAACCAGGGCGTTTCTGAGCTGGTAACTCAAACCGTCTGGGTCCGAGGCTGTAGGTAAGACCTATCGTTAATTGCAAGGGGTTTCACCTGCAAGGTGTAGCGCGTGCTTTGTTGCGTCCCAAACCAGCCACTTAGTAGCTGAATGAGCCTGGGAGCGTCACTCCACCTCTCCAAGTGTCCACTTGTTTCATTTTATATCAGCATGGGAACAGTGGTTGCTAACAGAATTGAGCGCCGACTAGGTATCAGACATGCTAAGTACTGCACACGCAGTCACTTCCCTCTGCAAGGACTGGCACATTTTGAGATTTTAATGTGCGTTTGTCATTGTTACCTGTGGTACCATGGGGACCGACAGCTTCAGTCTTCTCTGTCAATGAGGAAACTGACATCAAGGAGCAGTGACTGACTTGCCTAATAATCATACGGCGTAATCAGTGACAGAGCAAAATCCAGAACCCAAGTCTCATCCACATTAGGGTACATATCAAAAAGCCACAAAAATTATAGGGTATCTAGAAATTATTTGATCTAGAATATACGTGACTTCTATGGGGAAAACTTTATCTCATGAAAAACATAAAAACCGATGTGAGTAAGTGGAGAATGGAGCTATTCTATGCTCTTGAATGGGCAATTTCACACTATAATGGTAGGAATTATTCTCAGATTAATTCTTAAATTAAATGCTAATCAGAAACCAGTTGGGCTTTTTGAGGAACTTGAAAAAGGAATTTTAAAATGTCTTTGGAGGAAGAGAGGGCCATGAATAGCTAAGTTAACTTTAGAAAAGAAAACTAGGGGAGCATGGCCTTAACCAGTCATTGAGATGTATTACAAAGTGATTGTAATAAAAAGTAGTTGGTATTGGTACAAGAATGGACAGATTGGTGAAACACTGTAGAGAGGAGACATTCAGACCCTAATATATGGCACAGAAGCCATTGTGATCCTGTAGGGAAAGACCAGATTGTGTAGCAGAGGAAACTCGTTCACTATTTGGAGAAAAATAACATAGGGTCCCTACCTAAGATGGTTCTGGGTGATTAAAGTTCTCAGTGTGGAAGTTAAAATGTCAAATGTTAGAGAAAAAAAAAAAGCGAAACATTTTTATGACCTAGAGGAAGGAAAAGGCTTCATGACCAAAAAGAAGGATTACTTTTCAACAAAGAACATGTGGACAAAGTCACTAGACAGATGGCAGGAATGATAAAGATTTTTGTCGTGTCTAAAACTGAACAGGCATTTACAGATAGCACTATGATTTCCTGCTACCCAACGAGATGAGGAGAGCAGCCCCTGTGGGCAAATGGGAAAAGATTGCCTAATGGGTAATTAAGAAGAAACCTTACAGATAAATAGATAAATGAATAATGCTCCAAATCATAATAGTAAATGAAAGTTAAAGCACTAAGATGTCCCTTTAACCTAGTGACCAAAAAACGGGAAAGCTGTAAAATGCAAGTGTTGTATAGCTACAGGGATAAAGGAACCCACATGCACTGATGTGCACTGATGAGAGTGTTATCTGGATTAATCTGAGTTATTTAATGAAATTAGGGCTATGCATGCAGCCGGCATCATCCAGCAATCCCACTCCTGGGCATAAATCCCAAAGAAATTCTTACTGAGCTCTGAGAGTGGTAGACTTTATTATTATTTGCAATTATTTGCCGCCTTTCCCCATACAGGGTCGTCCACTCACCTCCATACGCTTTCCAGCGCCTGTCTGCAAGACGCTGTATTTCTCGCTTCCGGGTCAGACTCAGCCACATGACTTGCTTTGGCCAGTGAACCAGGCGTGGAAGCTCTGCGTGCCGCTTGAGGCAGAAGCTTCAAGCGCTGTTGCTGGTTTCCTCCAGCTCTTTTGCTTTTTTTTTTCTTTTTTCTCCTGCCAGGATTAGGGCTTGTCCTAAATAAGGGCTTTTCCTCAGTGTGGACGCTGCTATGAAGACGCAGGGAATAGGAAGGAGCCTATTGCCAGCAGCAGGAACCTGTGGCGTGACCAAGAAAGGAACCTTTGTGGTTGTAAGCCACTGAGGTATTTTGTTTTGTTTTCATTATAGCAGCAGAACTGACTAATACAGGGATCTGTGAGCTAATTGTTCATTGTGGTGCGGTCCCTCGTGGCAGAGAGTTGGGGGTGGCCTCGGTGCGTATCGCTGATCAAACGGGGCACACACTGGGGGGTATTAGGCGGTCGTAACATGCAAGAGAGTATGCGTTCCCATAAAAATATGGATGAACCTTAAAAATACAGCGCTTGGTGAAAATACGAAGAAATGGGATCCTATGTGACCAAGGAACATAACACAAAACTACGTACTTCGCACAATGCACCCAGATGAAACGATGAAGACATTGGCGTGATGTCTAGGGATGAGAGAAAAATGGAAGTGGGATACGGAGATAAATGTCTGATCCGTTACAAATTTTAAAGAGTATCATGAAAAAACAGAGAAGGAAAAGGGATCCACGGCGAATGACAATCTGTTCAGTGCTTTTTCTCTCCTATTCTATTGCTTCATGTATTATTCACGCTCTCAGAAAAGCAAGAATACCTTAAATCACAAATTGCTTCATGTGTTTTAACCTCAAATTTTCCTCTGACCCCTAAAGGACTCCATAATACAAGGACAGCGGATGTCACACTTCTCATTTAACACACTTTTGAATGGGGCTAGAGTATCCGATGGTTTCGCTGGAAAGAGATTAATAGTGACTCACCTCGACGTAGCACACAGTATGTGACAGGTATTCTGAGCATTTTATAGTGTTAACATATTTATTTTTTTAATGTTTATTTGCTCATTTTGGAGAGAGAGGGAGTGGCTGAGGAGCAGAGGGAGAGGGAGAGAGAGAATCCCAAGTAGGCTCTGTGCTCTCAACATAGAGCACCACACGGGGCTCAATCCCAGGAACCATGAGATCATGATCTGAGCCAAAATCAAGAGTCAGACGCTCAAGCAACTGAGCCACCCAGGCGCCCTACGTATTAACACGGTTAAGTCTCACCACGATTTCCGGGATAGTTCCTATTACTATCATTGTCTCCATTTTACAGCAGGGGAAACCAAGGCACAGTGCAGTGACTTGCCGAACAAATAGTATGTGGGATTTGAGTCTGGACATTCTGGCTCTGTAGTTAAGATGATATCATATTTAAAACCTAAACTGAGGGGCGCCTGGGTGGCTCAGTCGGTTGAGCAGCCGACTTCAGCTCAAGTCACGATCTCGCGGTCCGTGAGTTCGAGCCCCGCATCGGGCTCTGTGCTGACCGCTCGGAGCCTGGAGCCTGTTTCGGATTCTGTGTCTCCCTCTCTCTGACCCTCCCCCGTTCATGCTCTGCCTCATTCTGTCTCAAAAATAAATAAACGTTAAAAAAAATTAAAAAAAAAAAAACCTAAACTGAGACAGTTTTTTTTTATGTTTATTTATTTAGTGTGTATGTGAGAGAGAGAGAGAGAGAGAACATAAGTGGGCGAGAGACAGAGAGAGAGAGGTGGGGGGGGGGGGGAGGGGACACAGAATCCGAAGCAGGCTCCAGGCTCCAAGCTGTCAGCACAGATCCCGATGTGACGCTCGAACTCATGAACCGTGAGATCATGATCTGAGCCGAAGCTGGAGGCTTAATAACTAGGGTGTTATTGCTAATTAGTCCTGGACTGTATGTGTGCACTAAGGTATCCTGGAAGAGCCGGGACACATGACGCCCCGTCACACCCAGCTTCCAGATGCTCTGCTGTGCTGCCTCGCAGAAGGAGGTCCAGGCTCCCTGAATTCATAGGCAAGTGCCCTGCATCACAGCAAGACTTTAAAATCTGATCTTGCCAGTTGCTAGGAAAAATGACAGTAGAAGTTGGCACACTGGGTATTTGAAAAATGCAAATGGGGACTGTGATCTGGTTTCAGAGCTAGAAAGTGGTTGAGTTGGGCCCTCGGGGACTCAGGTTAGAGTTGTCACTAGCAGGAGGACAAAGCCCCAGCCAGGTTTTGGCTCTATGTCAAAGGAAAAGAATAAAGGATCTGAAGACATGAGCTTTCTCTCCTGATCTGACGCTAACTGGCCTGCTTAGCAGGAATCACTTTCCTCTAACACAGTCTACTCTGCCCCTGTAAAATGAAGATATTTCTATTCCTTTCCTTTCCCAGCCAGTCACCTCAGGAAGTATTAATTACGCTGTAATAGTTACATTAAGCTGATGCTTACAGAGTGGCAGTATTCATTCATTTGTTCCTCACAAGAACTCTATGAAGCAAGTATTATTATTATTATTATTATTATTATTATTATTATTATATCCATTCTACAGATGAGGAAACTGAGACTAATGGATGTTCAGTGCGTGCTGAAAGTTACACATTTTGTAACAGATCAAGGCTTAATCTGCCTTAGAGCCAGTGCTCTAGGATATGTGTTGACTCTCTATGTGAATTTAATTCATTGATTCTCCTCCACCGCACAGAATTATATCTGGTAGACAAAATGGGATCAATATTCCTCCTTCTAACCTGTGTATGAACAGGCAGCAGGGGTGATTCCAAAGATGAGCTTCATTTCCCCCTCAGTTTTCGGGAAATCTGTACACTTTCAGACTTGAAATATTTGCTGATTGGAGTAGAAACAAATATCAAGAGAACCTTTTGGACATTTTTTTTTTAGTACAGACAGAAGTGGGGATGAATAAGGAAAAGAAAGTCTCCTCTCAGGAGCGAGGAAAAGAAGGTGCCCTGATGTAGAGAAATTGAGTCACCGTAGCTGGCATGAGATCAATGCACCATGCTGGTGAGAAACGCTCCCTCTCACAACCCGGGTAGCTATTGACTCCGGCAGCCCAGAGCCCTTGGGCATGTTCATCAAATTACTGGAATTATTAACAGCTTCTTGTTGGCAGTTCCGAAGAATCTCATGCGACTCCAGTCTGACTCCTGAAGCTCGAGTCTTCATTAACCTGCTTTTGAAGATGGATAAAAAATGAGAGGACTTGACGTGAGAATTTAAAGCACCTTAGGGAGAACTTTTCCTTTGTCAGGCAGCGATGGTCTGCCTCCGTCATCCAGGCCGCATCTAGGGAGAGTCTAGAGGCATCTGCGTCCTCTCGCCTGGATGTGAGCCTTTGCTCCCGCGTGATTCACACTGAAGACAGACCTTCGACTCTCAACTCTTTGTTCACTTCATAATTTTGTTTCACTTAAATTCAGATCTTAACATCTGAGAGATGGAGAGAACTGTGGCAGATTCTAGCTCTGGCCCCATCATCAACTCTAACCGAGTGACTTAACCTCTTTGGAACTCTGTTTCCTTATCTTGCTTCAATAAGAAAAGGAAAAATGAGACTTTTTTAAGGCTCAAAAAAATTCAGGGAGAGCCACTTTGAGAATCCTTTGGTTGCTTGGGGGTATATAAGATTAGCCTCCTAATAACAATTTTTGGCAGAGTTCCTCAGCCAACTTAACTGAATAAATAGCTCAATGATGTGGTAACGTGGGGGTAAAGTCATGGTGGCCAGAGAAAGTATAGGGCAGCTGCCAAGAAAAACACACAAATTTATAAAGGCAGTACTGACCCTAAGCCATACTGGTAGGACAGAATTATTATTCCTCTTTATGCAACTTAACTTTCATAATACTCTTCAGTGTTGGGAGATTAGCTTGGCAGATGTCCAAGAAGAGAAGAGCAGAGCCAGCTTTTAAGGTATTGGAATTCCCAAAAGGTAGAGCAGAGGAAAGGTGACATCCCAGGGTCACAAATACCCCAGAAATAATACTACATCACGGATGCATTTACACCATGGACAAGCGAACTTCTCTCTGAATCACCTACTTAGGGCTACCTTTCTGAAGATAAGACTGTTGGAAGGTACGCTTTATTCTAATGTGGGATTCCGTTGGTTAGGACCTTACTGACTGAAGAAACCTCTCCCAAGGCACAAGCATCCTGTCTCCTATTCTCTTCTCCATTTGCATCTTAATATCTCCAGAGTGCAGGGGCTAAGAAGACTTTGTAAAAATCAAAGTCTTGGATTCTAAGGATATAGCAGGATGAATTTGAAAAATATAATTTATTATTTCTCTTTCCCCAAGCACTGGGGCCATTCATTCCTCCATTGGCTGAACAGGGTTGGGCCAAAATGGGCAGAAACAGCAACAACTTAGATTTATTGAGACTTTCCTAGGTTCCTGGCATTGTTCTGACCCCTTTACACCTAATCTCCTCAATGACCTTATGAGAAGAGCTCTATTATTATGTCCATTTCGCTGACAGGGAAACTGAGGCACTGAAAGTATAAATAACTTACCCAAGATCAAAGCTCTGGGAAAGGTGGAGCTCTGAGATTTGATGTTCAGCTTTTGCCTTCCAAACTAGGTTTATCGCAGAGAAAATGGTTATGAAAACAAAAGCATTCGATTTTGTCAGGGAGGGAAGATTCTTCCTCTACACTCATGGTCTTCCAGCTGGACTAAGAATTAAATTTATATGAAACAAGTTTACAGGAGGGAAAAACCCAAAGTTTTATTACATGTGCGCTGAGGCCCGCTGGTGGACTCAAGGACTCGAGGTTTATTTTATAGCTTTCTTGACTTTCAAGTCCCTATCTCTGGTGATAAGGATGTCTTTTTACTTCTTCGTACAAGGAGGGTATTTTTCATATGGAGATTCGTTTGCTGCTTTCAGTAGGGGTTTGGGGCACAGAGAAGGGTCTGAGTGTCCCTGCACCCGTTGTTGCCCAAGTAGCTTTAATTCAAAATAATCAATATGCCTTTGTGGCAGCCTGCCCTGGGCCCCTAAAATTTGCAAGTGCTTGGCTTAAAAAAAAAAAAAAAGAAACCTGTTTGTTGAGTTATAACATTCGCACATACCACAAAACGCACAAATGAACGGTATAGATCGGTGAAGCCTTGCAAAGTGAACAGTCCCATGGAAGCAGTACCCAGAAATCTTCCCTCTGTCCTCCTCCAATTTCTGCCCCTCGCCAGTGGTTTGACTTTTAAAAGCAGTCAATCTGTTTTTGCATGTTTTGGAACTTCTTATAATTGGAATCATACACTGCGTACTTTGCGTGGGTGTGTGTGTGTGTGCTGTGTACTTTGTGTGTGTGTGTGTGCGTGTGTTTGGCTTCTTTCCCTCATATTTTTATGGTGAAATCCACTCATATCATGGTGTTGTGTCAATGATGTATGGTATTCTATATACACATACAAAAATGCATTTATCCGTATTGCTACTTTTTTAAATTTTTTAACGCTTATTTATTTTTTGAGAGAGAAAGATAGAGTGCCAGTGAGGGAGGTGCAGAGAGAGAGGGAGACACAGAATCTGAAGCAGGCTCCAGGCTCCGAGCTATCAGCACAGAGCTCGACGCGGGGCTCGAAGTCACGAGCCGTGAGATCATGACCTGAGCCGAAGTCAGGGGCTTAACCGACTGAGGCACCCAGGGGACCCTGTCCGTTTACTGTTGATTGACATTTGGGTTGTTTCCAGTTTGGGGCTGTAGTGAATAGTGCCACTATGACTATTCTTGGGCGTTCTCTTTTGGTGGACCTAAGGACACATTTTGGTGAAAATACATCTAGGAATGGAAGTGCTGGCCTACATGTTATACCTGTGTTCACCTTTATAGATATTGCTCAGCTGTTTTCCAAAGTAATCAAAGCACTTTCTACACCTGCTAGATGTATGTGAGCATTCTAGTTCCTCTACATCCTCACCAACAGCTGTCTTTTCATTTTAGCCATTATAGAGGGCAAGACTGGCTATACAGTTTGTGGAAACCAGTGAAAAATGAAAATGTGGAACTTCTTATTTAAAATTATCAGGGGGACACCTGGGTGGCTCGGTTGGTTAAGTGTCGGACTCTTGATTTCTGCTCAGGTCAGTATCTCACGGTTCATGGGTTCGAGCCCCCCGTCGGGCTCTGAGAGACAGTGCAGAGCCTGCTTGGGGATTCTCTGTCTCCCTCTCTCTCTGCCTCTCCCCTGCTTGTGCTCTCTATCTCTCTCTCTCAAAATAAATAAATAAACTTAAAAAATAAATAAAATAAAATTATTAGGAATTTCAAGGCAGTGAGAGCAAAGCAGTAAACCAAGTGCAGGGTCCTTTTAAGGGCAAGCTCTCTGTGACCTCACAGGTCGCCTGCTCACGAAGCCATTCCAGGTGATGTTAATTACATTTCTTTGATGATGAATGAAATTGAACACATTTTCATGTGCTTATTAGCCACCTTGATATCTTCTTTTAAGAATAGCCTATTCAATCCATTTGCCTATCTGATTTTTTTAATTTTTGCCTTTTAAAAAATTAATTTGTAGAAACTGATCGTATTTCCTGTATATGAGGTTTTCATTAGACCTGGATATGGGGATGTGGATATTTTTTGGATACGTGGTCTTGTTACACATAAAAATATAAGCCTTTGTGTTTGTGTGTATATCGATTCCCTCTCCCACTCTGTGGCTCATCTTTATGCTTTTCATGGTGACTTTTTTGAATGAGTTATTAATTTTAAGGTATTTTAACTTATATATTCTTTCTTTTGTGATTAGCAATTTTATATCATACTTGAGAAATCTTTGCTTATTCCAAATTCATGAAGACATTATTTTCTGTTTTCTTTATTATTTTACCTTTATTTATATTTTACCTAAAAAAGCTTTATTATTTTACCTTTCCACATTCCAATCTAAAACTTTATCTGGAACTGATTTTTGTCTGTGGTTGGAGAAAGATTTGTTTTTCTAATGACTTTTTATCTGTAATGACTTTTTGAAAAGACCATCTTTTGCCCCTTGGCATCATAGTAATACCTTTGTCGTCTTTGGGCAATTATATGTGGGACTCTTTCTAGATTTTCTGTTCTTTTTCCCTCAGTCTCTTTGCTACCCTCCTACCAATACCAGCCTGTCGTAAAAATAGGCCTCAATATTTGGCAGGGTAAGTCTTCCATATTTATTTGTTTTCTCTCAGACTGCCTTGTTTATTCTTGGCCCAGTGTATTTCCATGTAGATTTCAGAATCAATTTGGTGTTTGATTTGGGATTATATTCAATCTGTAGATCTATCTGAGGAGAACGACATGTCTACAACATGTTATGTCCCTTCATTTATGTCTTCGATTTCTCTCAATAAAACTTTATGTTTTAATGTAGCAGTCTTAGATATCGGTCATTAGGTTTATTTGTAGGTACTTGATTTTTTTATGCTGTTGTT
This sequence comes from Acinonyx jubatus, assembly GCF_027475565.1. Taxonomy (NCBI): domain Eukaryota; kingdom Metazoa; phylum Chordata; class Mammalia; order Carnivora; family Felidae; genus Acinonyx; species Acinonyx jubatus. The sequence goes on along the minus strand of NC_069390.1, from coordinate 26,373,268 downwards.
AGTGGTAATGTCTTTAAGTTCATTTTTTATTTGTTGGTGGCAAGCATATAGAAATTCAACTGCACTGGCTATAGTATCCTGTGCAATGTTGAGTAGAAATTTGGTTTTGTCTTTGTCTCATTCCTGACCTCATGGGGAAAGCTTTCAATATTTTACCATTAATTATGTTGTTTTGCTATTGGCTTTTTAGGTATTCTTTACAAATTAAGAAAGTTACACTTTATTCCTAGTTTGCTGAGGATTTTTTTTATCATAAATTTGTTTTACATTTTATTAAACCTTTTCTATACCTTTAAGATGATCATGTGATTTTTTTCCTCTTTTTTTCTATTAGCGTGTAAATTACATGGATTCATATTCAAATGTTAAACTACACATATACTCTTGCAATAAACCCAACTTGGTGATAGTGTATTACCTTTATTATATAATATTAGATTCCAATAGGTAATATTTTGCTCTGACTTTTTCCAGTTATGTCTAGGAGAGACAGTAGTCTGTAATTTTTTGTTGTTATAAATTCCATGTCGGATTTTGGTTTTAAGGTTATTGTGATCTCCTAACAAGAGGTGAGAAGCTCTGTAGAAGAGCAGCTGTAAGATTGGTCTCTTTGCTTCTTAAATGTTTGGAAGAATAAATTGGTGAAGCCAACTTGGGCTAAAACAAAGTTTTCTTAATGAGAAGGACTTTTATAACTGATTTACTTTTATTATATAGGATTGTTTAGGTTTTTAATTTATTCTTCTGTTTTTTTCTAACTCGTGTTTTTCAGTAAATTTGTTCAGTGTATTATATTGTCAAATCTGTTTAGAGTGGTTCATAAGATACTGTTAGTGTCTTTCTAATGTCTATAGTAATGTCCCCCTTTTAAGTCCTGATTTGATCATTTGTGTTTTTTTCTCTTATTTTCTTAGTTTGATAGAAGTTTATCACTTTATTAATCTTTTTAAAACCAACATTTGACTGTTAAGTTTTTTCTACTATATTTTTGCTTTCTGCTTCTTTAGTTTTTTTTGTTGTTGTTGTTGTTTTTAATTTCCTCCCCTCTACTTTCTTTGGGTTTAATTTGTTTTGTCAGCTTTTTTTTTTTTTCCTTTAATGTTTATTTTTGAGAGAGAGAGTGCAGGCAGGGGAGGGGCAGGGGGGTGGGTACAGAGGATCCAAAGTGGGCTCTGTGCTGACAGCAGAGAGCCTGATGCAGGACTTGAACTCACGAGCTCTGAGATCATGATCTGAACTGAAGTTGGACCCTTAGTTGACTGAGCCACCCAGGTGCTGCTTATCAGCTTTTTGATATGAAAACTTAGATCACTGGTTCTTAGCCATTCTATAGTACTTATTAAGATAATATATATCCCTAAACACTCTTCTTAGCTATATCCTGAAAATTGTAATGCATATTGTTTTTATTATCTTTCCATTAAAACTATTTTGTAGTTTCTATTGTGGTACTTTTTTGTTTCATGTGTTACTTAAAAGGTATCATTTGATTTCTAAGCAGTTGGGCATTTTTTTCTTTTTTACTTCTCTTTTTTCTTTTAAAAAGACTTTTTACAACCTTAACTTCCACTGTGGTTGGAGATTATATTCTATATTAGTTCAGTCATTTGAAATTTCTTTATGACCTAACATATGGTCAATTTTAGTAAACATTCCATGTATCGTTGAAAAGAATATATGTTCTGTGGCTGTCTGGTACAGTATACTATGTACTTCCATTAAGTCAAGTTTATTCATTACTTTATTCACACTTCTATATCCATACCAAATTTTTGTCTGCTTGTTCTATTTGTTATCAAAATATATACATTGAAGTCTCCTATCACGGTGAGGATGTTCTTTCTCCCTTGGAGGTAATGCTTATCATGGTTCACATCTGTTGAAATATTTGCCCTACCTAGGGAAATAGCCAGATAAATAGCAGTGCTTCGCAGTAAAGAGGAAGACCGAAGAACAATAAAATGGTGGTAATGGCCAGGGGTGGAGCCTCCATTCCTCAAATCCTTCCCTGACTAATTTGCTTTGAGCTGGACTCCTCAGGACACTGGACATCCATTTATCTGTCTGCCTTAGGCACTCTACCTTGCATGTAGTTACATTTGCTAAATATCTGATGAAAAGCCCACACGTGTTTATTCTAAAGGAAAAGTTGAATTATCACCAGTCCATTTCCATTTCCAAATTCCTTCTTACAAAACACTTCTTTTGTCTTCTACTTCCAGACATGTTTGTGGAAAGCTTATTTAATCCTCCTTCCCTTCTTTCCTCTTTCCCTCCTTCCCTCCCTCTCTCCCTTCCTTCCTTCTTTCCTTTCCTTTCTTTTATAGGGAAGTGAATATGGAACTTAAGCTATAAGAATCAATGGTAGAATAAAACTTACACTCAGCATCTGTAAGAGGAAAAGGTGAAACCATTTCAGTGGTTTCCAACTTGATGACTCTTGAGTGTTTAGGGCTCCATAGATTTAAAAATAATGGTCATTGAGCTCTTGTGATTGTATCTGATGGAAATTATAATAAAACAACAGGTTAATAGCAATTGCACTTTTATTTGGGGAGCCGGAAACTGCAAGTGTTAGAAACCTCATCCAACTTGCTAAAGCAAAGAAGTTAATTTGTTGATTCCCTTGACTAAGCAGTGTAACAACAGACTGTCTTCACACCCATCAAAATCGAGGTGTTCAAATGACGTCATCAGGGCTCCAGCCTAGGGTGATCAGCCATTCCAGTTAGTCTGGGATACTGAAATCCCCCATCTTGGAAAACTCCTTAGTTTGGAGAAGACTGGAGCATTTGGTCACCATTCCCCTCTCTTCATCTGTCTGTGGTGGTTGTTGGTTTTATTCTCATGTAAGTTGATAGCAAAGATGATCACTGGCAGCTCTTGACTTGCACAATTATTACCACTTGTAACCCCAGAAAAGAAAGGGCACCTGTATCCTAATAAATTCCGACAACTTTCTGGGGATCACTCTGATTTGTCTGCCTTGACTTAAATGACCTCTCCAAACCAATTATTGGGCCAGGGGGATCAGGTCCTCAGGTGGCCAGCCTGGAGTGGGAGAAGTAAGCCATGTGTTTGGCTGCCTATCATGTAAGATGGAGTAATTCCCAGAAAGAAAGGGGCTAAAAAATACAAAAATAAGAGATATCCATTATATTGAGCCACTTATTGAGTGTATACTCCATGCCAAGAACTCACAGTGTGATTTTTACTGAATAAATGTCTGGAAGGTAAAATCTTTTAAATAACAGAGAATGGGGAACATTTATTCAACGATGCCTCATTGGTGGAAAACTGAATTTGACCCTGACTCACAGAGCTGTAGAAGAAACCTAGAAGTGAATCCACAAATCGCCAATTAGTCCCTTTAAACAGGGGCCCGTCTAGCACTTCTGTCCCACTCATATGTAAAGGATCAGGGCACTGGGATCTTCCTTTGTATTTTGATAGAGAAGCTACCACATCATGCAAATCAAAGAAGACAAAATGCCAATATGATCCACCACACGGAAATAGTTTTAAAGCTTCCCAAGGGCCATCTGCCTGAATATTTTTCTCACTTGCTTATAGGCCCCTTGATACTTAAAATTACACTCACAGAGTTAGAAATTAAGCCTAAAAACACAATTAGCTTTAAGGGAGAGAGGACCCTTAGGTTGAAAGTCAAACTAAGGTCTGCATGACTGGTTCTCATCTGTCAAAGCTAGTTTGGCTTGGGGCTGTCAGTGAGGTATCGTTGGAGGGGATGTAGCCGAGAAACCTGGGGAAGGAGTCGAAAGAACTTGGAAAACAAGAGCCTGGGTTGAAGCCAGACAAAGGCAGAAGCAAAGTCATAAGCAGTTCACAGGCTCAAGGACCGGGGCTCCCCAGATCCTTGGAAGGTGTGGTCCTTTTGTTGTTTTCTCACATCAAGGAGGCTCTCTGATGATTAGCATCCAGATCTAGCAATATGAAATTCTGATTCTGGAGAATAGGGCAGTTACAAGAAAGAGAGACACCTTGTGATCCATCCTGGGGAAGAAAGGTCTACAGAAACCCCTCCAGATGCCCATGATGCCACCAGCCCCGCAGAGGCATGCCTCTACCTCCCCCAAGTAGCCCGCAAAGTCAACATCTCTTAGATCATCACAAAACGGGACCAGGGACTGCGCGAGTGACTTCATGTTTGGCTCGCTTGGTGGCCTGGTCGTGGCTCAATCATTTTACACAATGTAGGGGTTCATACACATTTCCTAGGGGGCTTAGGGTGTTGGTCCAAGGTTGAGTAAAAAACAAACAAACAAACAAGAACGCCCTACAGCAACACTATTTGGAGTTGGTCTTATTAATTGTGAGATTTTCTTTAAGTTTTTGGTCAAATGACAGCTTTGCAGTGAAGCATTCACTGAACGCTTGATTGAAAATTGTAGCACTCCACACCCAACTTCCTCTATCCCTCTGCCCAGCTTTATTTGTCTCAATAGCATTGATTTCTGCCTTCTAACGTACTAGATAGTCCATTTGTTTGTTGACTTCCCCAAAGGAGTGTACAGTCCATGAAAACAGAGATCTTTGGGGACTTTGTTCCTTGCTCTATGCCCAGAACTTAACACAGTGCTTGGCCTCTAATACATGGCCAGGAAATATTTGTTAAATGAGCGAATGAAATCAATTTATACATGCAAAGCATTTAGAAAAGTATCCAGCACATATTCAGCATTCAAAAATGTTAGTTTTTACTATGTTCCTTGTTATGTTTGGAGTTAACAAAGTAGAAATACTTGTTCTGCGTCATAATGTTAAAACAAATGGAAATGGAAAATGGAAATTCTTTTCATGGGTTTTAGAAAATAAGGCCAACACTCTGTCCTTAATGCTCTCTGCTGTTCCTATCTTTATCTCCTCTAGGTTCAGATCACTTTGTTCTTGTTTAGCCTTGATCTCTGATGTATACTGTCTATAGGGAAGGCAAGTTTCTAGGTAAATATATAGAGAAACTCCATAAAGGCGATAATGGCTTTTTTTTTTTTTTTTGGTTATGAGTATTAAGGACATTAGTCAATGACCCATAAATCAATTTCAACAAGGAGGGCTCCAGGTTTTGTTGGTGCCTTAAGATATTTGCTAAACTCAGGGTACATTAGGAACCAGATAGTGAAATGGACTTACGCACTCTGTTAACCGGACCTGACACCTTCTTCCTTCTAAACCTTATCTTCATTCATTGTCTTCCTGGCCGGTTAGTGATTCTTGGGTACCATGTGAATCCTGCTTTATACACCAAGGGGCTCTTTAGAGGCCTGAGATATCTTTTCTTCCCCCATGAACGCTTCTCTCAAAGGCAAACACAGGGAGAAATCTGTTAAAGTTTTGCTCTCATCCACCACTTTAAAAATTAGCAAACTGCTTCACAGATGTGATCTTTGCCAGGTCTCTCAGAAGTAGATGGTGACAGGAGGTGAGGTACTAAGGGAGGGGTCCAAAGGCTCTTAACAATGACCAAAAAGGCTCTTAACAATGATCAATGATCAATGATCACTGCCTAACAGGCAGTGGGAATATCTGAGAGAGGTTCCTAGTGGGGAGGAAGTGTCCAAGACTCATAATGGGGTGGAAGGTGCCATGGCAGGTGACAGACATTAAGAAGAAAGGACTTCTTCTCTGAAGAAAAACTGGGAAAGATGACCCAGAGTGGTGGCAGTTGAACAGCATCATGGGGCTTTTTGGAGCACAAACCCTGCTCCCTCCCCAGGTGATGATTTCATGGGGGGCCGAAAGGGGGGTCTCAAGGATGGAATTGAGGTCACAGCCTGTATTTGTCTTACACTTGTTGGTCCTGCTGGGCTCCTGCCCATCTTCTGTGGGCATACGTGACCTCCTCTGTGGAAACTAAGGCCTTGGTCCAGGAGTAAGATGGGGCTGAGAATAACTCTGTGGAGCCAGTGCCCTATTGTGGAGGAAGGAAGGTGAGAGACCATAGCTCAATTACTCAATCATGTATTTGCACATATTTTCAGGGCACTGGGCTTGGTGCTGGCGATAATAACAATAATAAGGTAATGACTATATGTGCCAGGACTGGGCGAAGTGCCTCCCTTGATTAATTTATTAATTGTCCCAATAATCCGATGAGGTAGACACATTATTCACATTATACTGCTGGGAAAATTGAGGGAAGTCAAGCAACTAGCCCAAATTCAAACATCTAGTGAGTATAGATGTAGGATTGAAATCCAAGTCTGTCTGACTCCTGGTCCTCTCTGCTTTTAACCACCATAAAGATTTGGGTGGATCCCAGCACATATATACATATACGTAGTGAAATGGTTACTATTGTCAATCGAATTAATGTGTCATCTCCTCATATAACCTTTCTGTGTATGATGGGAGCATCTGAAATCTACTTCCTTATCAAATTTCCAGTATTCAATACAGTATTCTTTTTTTTTTAAGTTTATTTATTTATTTTGAGGGGGGGCACACACGTGAGTGAGCAAGGGTGGGGGAGAGAGAAAGGGGGAGAGAGAGAATCCCAAGCAGGCTCCACACCGCCAGCACAGAGCCCAGTGCAGGGCTTAAACTCGTGAACAGTGAGATCACGACCTGAGCAGAAACCAAGAGTCAGAAGCTTAACTGACTGAGCCACCCAGGCGGCCCTCAATACAATATTCTTAACTGTAGTCACCATGCTTGCTATGCATTAGATCTCGAGACTTATTCATTCTATATAACTGCAACTTTGCACCCTTTGGCCAATACCTGCCCCCGCCCCATTTTCCCCACCTCCCCACCCCTGGTAACTACCATTCTGTTCTCTCTTTCTATGTACAGTATTCAACATTCTTAGGTTTCACATATAAGTAAGATCAGGAAGCATTTTTCATAATAACAAAAAACTGGAAACATTTCAATGCCCATCAACTGGTGAATTGATCAACAAAATGTGGAGTATCCATGCAGTGAAATACTACTCAGCAAGAAAAAGGTAGGATATGTGCAACAACATTGATGTACCTCAAACGTGTTATGCTAAGTGAAAAAGCCAGATACAAAGACTACTTATAGGATTGCATTAACAGAAAACTTCTAGAAAAGGAAAAGTTACAGAGACAGAAAGATCAGTGGTTGCCTGTAGCCAGGGATGGGAGCAGGATGGAACGCAAATGAGTACAAGAGAACTTTTGGGTGATTGAAGTATTTTTTTTTTAATTTTTATTTTTTTACATTTATTTATTTTTGAGTGACAGAGCACAAGTGGGGGAGGGGCACAGAGAGAATGAGACACAGAATCTGAAGCAGGCTCCAGGCTCTGAGCTGTCAGCACAGAGCCCTACGCGGGGCTCAAACACACGGACCGTGAGATCATGACCTGAGCCGAAGTCAGGTGCTTAACCGACTCAGCCACCCAGACGCCCCAGGTGATTGAAGTATTTTAAGCTAGACTGTGGAGCACGATTATATACATTTACTAAAATTCACTGGAACGTCCATTTACAACCAATCAATCTTATGGTATGTAAATTAAAGTTGTAAAAAAAAAAATGATTCCAAAAAGTTCTAAATGAAACAATTTATAATACTTGAGTTTGGGCTATCATTTCCCCTTTGCCCCACTTCTGGAAATAGATGTCTTCCCTTGCAGATTAATTCTGTGAGAGAACAGAGAGGTCACAGAACAGGTCTTTGACCTGTGTGCTCATGCTTTCTGTCTCACCCTTTTGGTGCTAATAATAACGTGGCCAAACCTAAGGGAAGCTTCCCTGAAGTTCAATAGCTTGTGTTCTGAGCTTTCTTTTAAATCATAAGCATAGAAAAAGAATTAAATAATGTCATGCTAACCAAAAATATGTTTGCTAACCTATACATAATGTAGACAATGTTCCTAAACTACGGAAGTGACTCCGGATCTGGAAAAGTAGCCTTTAATCCAAACAGACATTGGCGCCAGGTTGGAGGGACTTGTCACTGAGTAGATACAACAGTCAAAAGTCTTTCATCTCCAGGTTGGTGTATTTCTAAGTGTGATTCCTCGACCACCTGCAAGAGACCCACCTTTTAAAAATCAACTCCTGTGTTTCAATCTGTCAATAACAGATTCCCAAGCCACACTGAAATTCACAAATCAGGTATGGACTGATCTTTGATGTCTGGCAGGGGGTAAGGAGTAACATTCAGTCTCTGCGTTTTTAACAAGCTCCTTGGGCATTTTTAATGAACATTAAAATTTAACAACTCTTGACCCCTAATTTTCTTTATTTGTGAAATGAGGTAACTGAACTGAAATTATTTCTAAAAATTTTTGGACCCTGTTAGTGTCTTTTCCTTTTACCCATATGGTTTACCTTTTTTTTTTTTTTTAAGCCCCTAATTTTTCTCTGATTAGATTTTTTAAATTGTATACATTTACTTGTAAAGGGCTGGAACATTCTCACCATGACTTCATCCTTCACTCTGAAAGGCCCTCTTTGTAATCATTGTCAATACATCAGTTGATCAGTATGTGTTTTGGGGCTTTCTAGAAGTCTCTTCTCTTTTCTACCTTCAGGGCAGGAGCATGAGCTTTGCACTTATCAACGAGTGCTGGTGAGAGTGTGGTTATGTAGGGAGCAGACCAAGGGTTCAGATCCCATTCACTCCAGCCAGTGGACTTGGTCATCCAGATCCTGTAGCTACTCCCTTACCTATAATTCAAGGGCCCTAGAGTAGGGTTAGAGTGTGGCCACTAGAGTCCACAGGCTTGGGTTCAAATCCTGGCTTGCCATGGACCGTCTCAGACAAGCTCTTAGACTTCTCTGTCACTGTTCCTCATCTGTAAAATGAAGAGAAGAGTATCCCTACCTCGTAGGATCTTTATGAGGATTAGGTTAATATTTGTAAAACGCTTGGAATTGTACCTGGCATATAGTAAGTCCTGTGTAATTGTTTGTTAAATAAATGTACTTGTTTGAATTGATTTTAGGCATAAGTTTCCCGTGGGACAGTTTTGAGGTGTCAGGGCAGTGGTTTGGAACATGTGCGAGGCACAAATGTTTGCTTTTGGGTTTTGGTATTAGGGGTCTTAACCCAGCCGGATAGGCATCTCCAAAGCTCTGTTCCGAGGAGACCCAGAGTTACACAGCGTGCGCGTGGATGTGTGTGTTCATGCACATGTGTGTGTTTAAATGGGGAAAATACACAGTAAACAAGTAAGTGTGCAATGAGCTGGCTAATCTCAGAGAGTGGTGTTACGAAGTAAACAGAACAGAGTAATGGGATAACCAAAAGATGTTGGCCTTGTTGAATTGTTCCCTTTGTGGCTGTGGCTGTCCCATCCCTCTTCAAACCTACCAACCTCAGCCTACTGCCCCGCTCACCCCAAGGCTGGACAGCCAGGGCCAAACAAGTGCACAAGTGGAGCCACATCGCCACCCTCGATTTGATCCACGCCTAAGGGTCACGTGGGCCAATTTGCCACATCCTGTGCTTCTCTTTATTTAAAAGCCTCAAATGACTCTGCAGTGACAACCTCGTGAAAAATTTTCCATGAACTTCGGGCTAAAACCTTCCCTTATTTAATTTCACCTTAATTGCATCAATTAGGCTCCTTTTATGTTTGCTCAAGGAATCTTTTGTTTATTTCACTCAGCTCTGCGCAACAGCTGCCAAATGGAGCCTTTGTTCTGAGGGCCTTTTCTAATGTCTTCACGCCGATCCTGTTTGTTTTCCTCAGTGGCAGCTCCTAACAAACCTGAAAACGTGTGGCCATTAAGCCTCTAAAGGCAAGCTCAGTTGCCAGCTGCCATTTACCCACATTGGGTTCCTGGAATGAAAAAGGATACCTTTCTTCTGTCCTTCGGAAGAGAGCTATTTTGGGTTATGTGGGCAAAGGTGTCAGAAGCGCTCAGATAACCTGGGTATTCGTCATATTCTATCTGACCATCACCCAGGCTTCAGCCCCCTCCCCCACCCCCAAGCCACTTTTGCTCTTAAGGATACAGAGATCTCACATTTTGTCTCCCTGCCCGCACTGTCATTCCAATTCACCCCAGTTTCTGGAGCTGTCAGAAGCGGATGATTCTGAAATAAATATGATCATTCCACACCTTCGCTCCATGCTTAAACCTTTCCGCGGCTTCTCACGTAATATCATTAAGGGTAAATTGCTCAGCCTTTAGCTTGCTGCTCCCAGTCCTTTATGGTCAATTTTGTAGTCCCAGCTTCAACTTGTAGCACTGGCTGAGAAAGCTTGTCCGTAAGATAGCTCCCTTTTATCAGATTTCTTCTCTCCTTCTGTATGCAAGCCATTCCCCCGTTAAGGGAAGGAGCTATTTCTCCACTCCCTTTGGATCTAGGCTGGCTGTAGTGACATGTTTGATGATTAGAATACAGAAAAATTAGGTTCTAGAACTTCCAAAGCTAGATCATAAGAAGTTTCGCAGCTTTCACTTGGGTCTCTTGGGGCACTCACTCTTGAAATATTTCTCTGGCTGCCATGTAAAAAGCCCAGCTACCCTGAGTTCACCTTGTCACGAGAAGACCGGACCACATGGAGTGCCCTGGATAAGGAGAGAGAGAAGCCAAGGAACAGAAGGCATCAGAGATGTCAATGAAGAAGCCATCTTGGAAATGGATCATCACTCTCACTTGCCCCAGTACACCAGTGAATGAGATAGGAACCATCCAGCCAAATCCTTTCACATTCCTTACCCGCAAAATTACAAAATCGTTGGTTTAAACCACTAAGTTTGGGGGTAATTTGTTATATAGCAATATATAACCAGAAAATCACTTCTACAGACAATCTGTCCAGACCTTGAAGTCTGTTCAAGGCCACGATGCCTATTCGCATCCACTGTCCTTGTACCCGCTACTCTCTGTAGCTGAAGTACCCTTCCCGCTCCTCTGCATGGCTCGTTTGCTTTTTCCTGGAGAACCTAAGTAGCACTATCTTCGCCTAGACCTTTTTGTAACCTTCCTAGTCTGTGTACAGTGGTTCCCCTCTAAGATTCATTCACCAAATATTTATTAAGCCCCTAGTATGTGTCAGACACTGAGGGTTCCACAGTGAAACATAACCCCAGGACGCTCCGTGCTTTCCTCTTATATGTCAAGGACTCTGCATTCTGTTGCAATGGCTTCTACCTTTGATAATGAACAACCCCCAGGTAGAGGTTCTGTGTTTCTCTCTCCACATCCTGAGGATCTGGCACAGTGCTTTTCTGTAGTAGGTGCTCAGTAGATTCCAACCAAATGAGCAAATTAACTGTGACCTTTAGTTGGAATTTGTTTGAGCAATTGACTTTAGGCTTGGCTGACTTAGTCCAAACTGATTTTTGCCAAATCCAGCTTCCTCGAGTTGAAATACTGTCAGAACCCTGAAATGACAATGGCGGGGATAAAGCCTAACGGCAAATTTCCTGGTTTGGGTTCCCTTCAAATGTAATTCACAAATACAACAACACTAAGAACCCAACAATGGAAATTCTATACAAAGAGCATCGGGAAACATCCAGAAATGGACAAGGAAATCTTTCACTTAGGAGGCGAGGGAGAAGATTACCAGATGAACCATTCACTTCACTCCGGATTTAGGTATATCAAGGAATCTCTGAACTCAGGCTGGCTATCTCTTCTGCCCTGGGGGTAGCAAACAAATAGGAGACTGAGGAAAGCCCCAACTGTGAAGGGTTTTTGTTTTGTTTTGCTTGACTAGGAAGCCAGATGAGCAAGAGAACTAGCGCTTAAATCAAAGTCAAAGTCACGTGCTCTTGCTTGGGGGTAGATTCAAAAGAAAGATCCATCAAGATAGGCTGTTAAGTGTTTATGTCTTTTTGTGTTCCTTATTATCCTGTGCTAAGGAGCCACCCAGAGCTTTTGCAGTGGTTTGTCAATACGGTACAGAGAGGGGAGCCCAGGAGGCTCAGCTGTGCTGACAGCTCAGAGCCTGGAGCCTGCGTGTCCGATTCTGTGTCTCCCTCTCTCTCTGCCCCTCCCCTGCTCATGCTCTATCTCTCTCAAAAATAAATAAAACATTAAGAAAAAAATTTTTTAAATATGTAGGACAGAGAGCACAACAGCCTAGAGAAACAACAAGCAGTTTTCATGATCTCGACCAGGCATGATTTTACCTCCTTCCCCCACAGGACATTTGGTGAGGACTGGAGTCATTTTTGGTTGTCACATTGGATGAAGGTGGGGGTCCCCTGGAATCCAGGGGGAGAGGCCAGGGATGCTTCTCAACATCCTTCAGTGTACTGACAGCCCCCACTGGAAAGAGCCATGGCTCAAACTATCAACCGTGGGGAAGGTGAGAAACCCTAGCCTGGAGCACTGGTTTCAGACTTCAGTGCACATTAGAATCACCCAGAAGGCTGGTGGGTGATGCAATTACTGATTTGGTGGCTCTGGAGTAGGGCCCAAGAATTCACATTTCTACCAAATTCCCAGGGGAAACTGGTGCTGCACCCTCCACCCCCCTACCCCCCTCCCACCCCCGCCCCAGAGCCACACTTTAAGAACTGCTAGTTTGTGGCCTCCGTTCCCTGGGTGGGAGAGTCAAGACAGCATGCCTCTCACGGAGGACTGGTGGGAAAATCAAGGAAGGGAGGCTCCATGCAGGCCTTTTTGGGGACCATTCTGACCTCCCGGCAGGAATCCTCTCCTTGGGTCAGTGAACTTCATTCTAGTTCAGTCCAAACACTTACTGAACTGATCAAAACAACAACAACAACAACAACATGTCTGCAAGAAAAAGAGCAGCCTGAACAGGGAAGGAAAATCAGCCATGGCTTTGGTCAAGGTTTTGACGTGTTCCATGGAAGGACTCACGGAGCAGATAACAATGTCCTCTGGAGGGGCAGCCAGACCAACAAAAGTTCAATTAGTCAAGTCTTGGCAAATAAAGACGACAAACAGTTCGGCGAGAATAAATTAAGGCCAGGCTTGGCTGTCATCCAGGGTCGATACTGTACCCCTGCCAGGCTTTGTGAAAGGGTGGCTTTGAAAGCTTCTGAAAAGGGTCCATTTCTCAAACAATTCTGGCTTTTGTTTATGGCCACTCTGCTCTTCTCTCTGCTCCTTCCTTCACTTACGGTGAAGGGCATGTCCATGAGCATTAGGCTTCTGCCCTCCCAGAGGTTTGCCAGCTCACTGTGTTTCTTCCCAAGATGATACAAGAAGTCCACTGCCCACATCTGCTGTCACCTATGGAGGACACCCATGGATGGGATGTAAGGGATGGGACATTCAAAGAAATGAGCTTTCTAGTTTAAAGCCTCCATTTCCAGGAAAACAGAGAACAAAGGCCGCTCGCACTTAAAGACATTGTTTCCATTTGGAAATGTGTTTTTAAGCGTTAGGAAATGAAATCATTTGGTGAACCTGGTGAACACCTTAAAACCCTGCAGAATGGGGTGCCTGGGTGGCTCAGTCAGTTAAGCGTCTGACTCTTGGTTTCAGCTCAGGTCATGATCTTGTGGTTCGTGAGTCTGAGCCCCCTGTTGGGCTCTGAGCTGACAGCATGGAACCTGCTTGGGATTCTCTCTCTCTCTGTCTCTCTGCCCCTCCCCTACTTGTTCTCTCTCTCTCTTAAATAATAAATAAACTTTTAAAAAGAGAAAAAAAAAAAAAACCCTCATAGGACAGAGTGTGGAGTTCATGTTCCTCAAGGTTACCTGTGTCCCCTAAGATGTGGCTGGTGGCATTAATGATGCCATTATTATTTTAGTATTCCCATGTAGGGGCCAAGGGCAGTCTGCCCCCAAATGTCTCACTTTGGCATATGGATTATTATTTTTTTTAAGTTTATTTATTTATTTTGAGAAAGAAAGAGAACATGTGCATGGGGCAGAGAGAGAGGGAGAGAGAGAGAGAATCCCAAGCAGATTCTGCACCATCAGCACAGAGCCCAACACGGGGCTCAGACTCACAGACCATAACCTGAGCTGAAATCAAGAGTCAGAGGCCACCCAGGCGCCTCGGCATATGGATTATTTTAAATGAAAGTCACCTGAGAAACAGCCAGTGCATGCGCTCTCAGACCCTCCTGTGTCCCCGAGAAAGGAGGAAACAAATCACCCGTGTGAAAACTAGCCTCTTTATACTAAGAAGCGAAAAGACATCTTTATCACCAGAGACAGGGACTTGAAAGCCCAGAAAGCTGTAGAAGCAATCCTTGTTCCTTTTTTCTAACTTACTACCTTAGCCCAAATTTCGCTTAGAATTCGTTACTAATTAAAGCTCCCAAACATCTATGTTCTTTATCCTGTCAGTTCCTCACAAACGTACTGTCTTTTCGTCTAAAAGATATCAAACCTGCCTGTCTCAATCATTTCTTCAGGTCTCGTTTTTATTATTGGGCTGCTGTGTGCACGTAACGGGACTTTGGGTTTTTCTCCTGTTAACCTGTCTCCTGCACATTTCATTTTTAGTCCACTTGGAAGACCCGGAGGCAGAATTTTTTTCCTCCCTTTCACCTGTTTTAGAGATGAGTAAATAGAGGCAAAGAAACATTAAGTCATAGAGCTAGAGACTGACCAGTGTCTCTGAGATGGGCATAGAGATTTTATTTCCTCTGTAGAGAAATGTGATCTGACTCTAGCCAGTCTTACAACTGTTGCTTTGCTGGGTGAACGGTCTATAACCTGTGGAGGTCTCTGCACCAATGGCGCACTCTCGAGCGGATCGCTCTGCGTGATTTTATGTTTGACTGTAGTGATCTTCAAGGTCCCTTCTCCCCTGCCAGTGTTCCCAAAGGGGCAACGGAGGCTCCAGTGATGCTACCCAAGGACGCACAGCGAGTGGTATAATAACACTAACAGACCATCCGTCCTGTGCTCTTTCCATCATACCCTTCAGCGTCGTATTATTGGCAGATTAGTGGCATGAACCGTGCAGAATGTCTGGACCCAGTGCGTTTGGGAATTTTCCCCAAATCACAGAATCTTAGCACCCAGAGAAATCTCACCTGGTTTCATCTCCTACCTTCTAGGAGGCTAGAGTGAAAGCCGCAGTTACATCATAGGTGGGTTCTGGAGCCTGCAGTTAGAAGTATGAGCTCTACACAATGCAGCATTGACTATCCACTTAGTAAACTGTTTTTGAGTCCCACTGTGAGCCAGGTACTGCCATGGATTACAGAGTCCAGTAAGATGGGACTTGCTAGGCAACAGTCTGACAAGAGCTCAAGATCAAACAGAGTTAAGTCGCCAGCTTTCAGAAAACATCAAGGGAGCCATAGGAAAGGGAGTTGAAAGGAAATTGTAAGGGGTCTTGAAGGTCAGGCCAGGCAGGCTTGATTTTACTTGGGACACAAATAGGGGGGCCACTGGAGCTTCCTAAGTGGCCTGTTGACATGGATGGAGTTGTGCTTTCGGAAAAGGAACTTGGCTTCATGGCCAGATTTGGGGGCTGACACCAGGTGGCATCATGACAGTTAGGAGAATACTGTAGCCATCTAGACAAAAAACTAATGTGGTGGCCCAGAAATTTTACACTTAGGATGTATCATATAGAATTGAAAGGCCCATAAAAAGGCTATGCATAAATGTTCATAGTAGTTCTTTTCACAGTAGCTGAAATAGAAGCAACCCAAATAAATGCCCATGAATAGGGGAATGGATAAACAAGTTATGGTTTATTCATGCCATAAATGCTACTTGGCAATATTAAAAAATGAGCTACTGGTTAATGAAACAACATGGAGGAATCCCACAGACATTATCCAGAGTGAAAGAAGCCAGACACAACCAAGTACATACTGTATGTTTGCATTCATATAAACTTCTAGAACAGCCACACTAATCTAAGATCAAAAATCAGAGGGCACCTGGGTGGCTCAGTTGGTTGAGCGGCCGACTTCAGCTCAGGTCATGATCTCGCGGTCCGTGGGTTCGAGCCCCGCGTCGGGCTCTGTGCTGACAGCTCAGAGCCTGGAGTCTGTTTCGGATTCTGTGTCTCCCTCTCTCTCTGACACTCCCCTGTTCATGCTTTGTCTCTCTCTGTCTCAAAAATAAATAAATGTTTAAAAAAAAATCAGAAGAGTGGGTTGCTTGGGGGAAGGGAGAGATTGGTCAGGGACACAAAGAAACTGTGAGATAAAAATGTTCTAGATCACGATAGAAACGTGGGTTACGTGGATATCTCCAGTTTTCAAATTACACATCAAAGATTTGTGCTGTGTAAATTTTGCACACGTTTTACCTCACGTAGACAATAGCTGTAAAAATACAGTAACAATAATTGAGCAGGGGAGGGAGGATGTCATACGGCTGATAATTGCAGAAACTGAGTGATAGGTACCCGGAAGTTCATTATACTATTCTGTTTACTTTGTATATGTTTGAGATTTTCCATAATAAAATATTAAAACTAAATAATGAGCCTGGATCAGGGCAGTGGGAGGAGAAAAGCCAGAACAGTTGAAAGATAATGTAGGGTGAACTTGGAATCCCTGATCAGCTATTTGGATACAGGGAGCAGTTTTCAAAGGCCAATGTTGAAAGTGATGTAAGTTTTCGGGGGGCAGAGCCTTTAATGAAGTGGGAAGTGGGTTTCACAAGGAGTGGTAAGTTCGGGGTGAGAATGTGCACATTCTGAAATGCTGGTAGAATGATTGGATGGAGATAAAGATAGAAAGACATAAAGGGAGGAGAGCGGTGTCCTCCCTTGAGTGTCCTGTAGATCGGGGGATGCCTCAGTTGCTGCAATAAGTTGTCCCACAGGTCTCTATGTCACTAAACTAACCGCAAATAGCAGATGCGTGACAGGTCCCCATAATTATCTATGATGGCTGCTTAGCTGAGCCCTATATCCCAGTGAAGCTACAGCCTCGTGAGAGAGAAAGGTGAATGAACATAAATACAACAAAATGTTGAAAGGTAACGGTAAAGGTATGAAAATCATGCTATAGAGGCTCAGAGTAGGGTCTTTTTGGCCCAGCCTGGCTGAGATAGAGGACAGACTTACAGCATTGTTATCCTGGAAGAAGACCTCTGAGCTCAGCTGGAAGCCGTGGCCAGCTGGTGTTTCTGGAGTTTGCAGACTTCCTGGATGCTTAGGAAACGCTAGGCTGAGAGGCTTATACTTCCAGATAACAGACCACTTGGGCAGGAAGTCATGCAATCATAGAAATCTGGAGGCGAAATGCACCCCGAATTAAATCCAAAGTATTTATCGGGGACTTGCTACATCAAAGACATTGTGCTAGGTACTATGGAGGTGTTCAAAAGGGAGATAAAATACAGTGCCTGACTTTAAGAGGCTCCCGTGGGGACAGAGAAACACCTGCTGCACCTGCTTTTCTACCCCCTCTTTAATGTATTGAACCCTGGCTACAAGGTGCTCAGAGGGGATAGAAGCCATTGCTCCTGAGTGTGAGACTAATGGAATACACTATAAAATTCAACCTGGGACACATGGCACCATTGACTTGCTCTTGTAGGAAGCCAATCTTGTCATCAATAAGGCCGTTTACATAATCACTGATTTGTGATTAAACACAGTTTTAAAATGCAATTAGTTATGGGCCAGAGCTACAGGAAGCCTTTGAATCATAATTGGCTGATTGTTTCCAGAAAATTAATCAAGAGAACAATAATATCCAGTTGGCTCCACAAGCCTCACCCCCAGCACACACCCTAATTCCTGCAGCTGCCCAAGGTTAAAGAGCCTCCTTGCTGAGTGGGCTTCTCCTCACGTCTCCAACCCTCAGTTTTTCAAAATATATATGGGATTATGTCACTCCCTGGCTCAGAATCCCTCAGAAGTTCTGCATTGTCCTCGGAACAGCTTTTGGCATGGCCTGTGAAGCTCTTCCTGCTCCGGCTCCTGGAACCCTCATGGAACCTTGCTCACTGTGTTTTGGACCCTGACCGTTCAGATCATGGGATCTCAGTAATATATCCTGTTAGCAAACCTGTATTCGTTCACCTGTTGTTTTGCTCATTCGTTGATTCAGTCTGTGAATATATCATGTGACTTGATTAGATGTCAGCCCCAGTGCTAAACAGTGGGGATTTACGTGATAAACTGGGGAGTCAAGGAGCTATAATGCAGAGAGGAAGACAGGAGTCAAATTATCACACATCGACATGATTACGCGTTGCGAACATACAAAAAGTTGGAGAAAGAACATTCCAGGCAAAGGAAACAGCCAGAGGAACAGTGCCAGGTTTGGGGAAGAGCCCAGCAGAGTGGAGGAACTGACACCAGCAGCCTGATGAAGGAAGAGAAGCAGGAACTGAATTAAGTGAGGGAAGTAGCAAAGGACCAATCAGGCAGCGCCTTATAGGAAGAGGTAAGGCATTTGGATTTTCCCCAGGTGGCGACATTTCAAGCAGTGAGGAGTGGGGGGATAACACATCCATCTATGATGTTAAAGCGATGCGGGGGGGCTACTGGGTGGAGAAGGAATCCAAAGCAAGCAAACCTGGGGTCTGGGGGGCTTGGGAGGAGGCTACTCCAGATAGCCAGACCAGCGGAGAGGTCAATGAGCCTGGTTCGCCTGTAATTCTGGAGGGCTCCCTGGTGGCAGACTTGTGGTCCTAAACCTTAGAAAGTCCCAGGCAAACCTGGGGAGATTAGGTACCCCCTCCCACCCCACCAGGTAACCCACGATATCTCAAATGACAGAACACTAAGTGAAAGGATATGGATGGTCTGGAGATGGACGACGTTTGGTGATGGACTGGACAATAGGGCTAACGTAAAAGAAAAACTCTCAGGTTCTGGCTTTTGCAATCAGGTGGTAGAGCCTGCTATCAGACTGATTCCCACTTCTCCGTCTGCCTCAGGGTTTTCTGAGCAGAAAGCAAGCGGATCAAGAAGAACAGAGAGAAGCCACCATTTCACTGGGTAGTAACTTCCAGGATTTTTAAGCCAAAGCCACGGTCAGTCAGGAGTTTACTTTGTGTCTTGTTTCTCCAGGAGATCAGAGCAGTTTATAAACTTGACGATGATCTTCACAAAGTCTCCGCCAATTCAGAGAGAGGCGAGAGGACAAACAAAAGGAGATCAAATGATCAGCGTTATCGCTGGTCAAGTCAGTGCCTCATCGTGCTCCTGGAATAACCGAAAGCAGATGAGAAGCCACCTCCTTGCAGAGAGCAGGTTCCTCCCTGAACAGAGAGCTTTGTGGTGCAATGAACGCAAACTTTGGGCTTCAGTCCTACCTCAGTCACTTGCCAGCTGGGTGACCTTGGCCAAGTTACCTAAGCCCCTTCCTTGACTGTGAAAGGAGCACAATACCTACCCTGCAAGGTTCTGATGAAAATTCGAGATAAAGTATGCATTTGCTGCTGTGTAACAGGCTTTCAGTGATGGTACCTGCCTTTACTCCTGTGCCTTACTCCTCATCTGCACAAGGATGATCTCCATTATAACTGCCTCACAGGATTTCTGTGGGCATCAAATGAGATTATCTGTGCTCAGGGCTTAACATGGCCGCTGGCACACAGATGGAACTAGATCATTACCGACTACTTGCTAATATTAACAGCAGCAAAAGCTGCTGCTGGCTCTCCCCACTCTCCCGTTCACTTCCACTCGTGACAATAGGATGCCCGTGGGGATCGAGGGGACCCTCACCTTGCACAGAAATTCGGTTATGGAGGTAGCGTGTAAGGTGAAAATCACAGGTATGCAAAATTCCCCCTGAAAATACCTTTCAGTCCCCACAAAGTCCTGTGTACTTGGTTTTTTTTTTAATTTTTTTTTTTAACATTTATTTATTTTTGAGACAGAGAGAGAGCATGGACAGGGGAGGGTCAGAGAAAGAGAGAGACACAGAATCTGAAACAGGTTCCAGGCTCTGAGCTGTCAGCACAGAGCCCAACGTGGGGCTCGAATCCACGGACCTCGAGATCACGACCTGAGCCGAAGTCGGCCGCTCAACCGACTGAGCCACCCAGGCGTCCCAGTTTTACACACAAATTAGTATCTACGTATAAACGTATCGTGCATTCGGCAATTTATAGGACCTAGTGGAAGTTACAAACGCAAAATTTGCTTTCCCAGTGTCGCACAGGATTTTAATATTTTTGCCGAGCAGATGTAGTTGAATTCCTACGGGTTAAATCACATGTGGCGTGATTCCACTGTGGTTGTCAAGAGCGAGAGTTTCTTTGCAAAGCTTTTCTAACAAAGTTTAAGGGACAATCGCTGGAGTAAAGCTAAAGAGACGATAGTTCTAGAATTTCCTGAGGACACTAGAGTCACAATCAAAGATGTAAATAAGCAAATCATTCAACTAACTAAATACAGAAAAACAGCTATATCCATCAGCATTTATTAAGCACATGTATTGACTTCTACTAAATCAGCATATAATACATGGCAGACACTGTGCTTAATGCTTTTACTATATTTGCGAGAAGCAGCCCAGCCCTATGTTTAATTGTCTTGAAATAATTGACTGGATTCCAATCCTGACTCCACTGTTTGCTTGCTGTGTGGCCTTGAACCTATTCCTTCTGAACCTCAATCTTCTTGCCTACAGTATGGGAATAATAACAGTATTTGACTCTTTGGGTTAATATAACGGATCAGTAATAAATACAAAGCGCCTCGAATAAATAGGCACTCACATATTCTCTTTCTTTATCATTACTTCATCTGTACACAAAAACCATAAGGTAGAAACTATTTCTTTCACCGTTTGACAGACAAAGGTTTAGGACAGGTTTATATAATAATGTTGAGTTAGTATTTATTATGAACCCAAGATATTCTTAGTGCTTCGCCTCGGTTCCCTCACTTAGTCCTTACAGCAACCTCATGATGTCGGTGCTGGATCAAGCCCACTTTTCAGGTGAAGACACCAAAGTTTGCAGGGACCACTGATGAAGTCAGAAGAATTCATTTGAAGAAAGGCCCACCTGAATTTCTGAACAAGCCAGAACCAGTGCTCATTCCATAAATAGCCCTTTTCGGTTTATCTCCATTCCGGGTCAGAAGAGATCATCTCCCTCGAAATTTGTTCTGTCTCCTTACCTCTGTGGTTCTTGGGGAACTGTTATGTGGTATGGGGAAATCAGTGGTTTCTTCATTCCCTCAGCAAGTTCACTGACAGCCTGCTGTGCTAGCTGATGGGGATGGTGCAATCGAAGCTCTGCTCCCTGTCTACACCTGCACTAAGCACATTAGGAGACTAAGAGAGAAGCAATTTCCCATATATAGCACTTATCCACACTCGAGCTGCCTGCTGGGGGACAGTCCCCCCAGTAATCAGGAATCATAACTCAGCCCCCAAAACATTGACATGTGAGCTCTTCCTAACAGTTAATTGACCCAACTGGCTCTGATTAGTTCTCTGACCAGGAGAAGAGTGTCCAACCACGACAGGACATTTGCAACAAGGGAAAACACACCTAAGCAATGAC
Source organism: Acinonyx jubatus (assembly GCF_027475565.1). Classification (NCBI taxonomy): domain Eukaryota; kingdom Metazoa; phylum Chordata; class Mammalia; order Carnivora; family Felidae; genus Acinonyx; species Acinonyx jubatus. Next base: position 26,351,930 of record NC_069390.1, on the reverse strand, counting down.
GCGTTAGAACTTGTGGCAGAGGCATAATCATTTGATTTTTCTCTACTTCCGCAGAATGATTTTTTGATATCTTCAGGCTCAACTGGTTCACCTGACTTGTTCTGATTTATGTCTACACCTCAAGGTTATTGACTAACAAACAGGTCAAGGCAGCCGCACAAAGTTCTGGTCAGCCCAGAGGTGTCAGGAAAATATCTGAGATTTTACGTAAGTGGTATTAGTATTTTCCCTGAATCTGTATGTTGTGATTGTTAGGACACCAAACCAGAAGCTCAGAGAGTTCAGCTGAAATCTCGTTTTCCCTTAAAAATTCACGTGACACTACGTGGACCTTTCACCACCAGCAGTTTTAAGTTTGGTCTTTTCTCATCAGAGTCGGTTTGCTGTTGGGTCCCTTTCAAGACTGATACTCTCTGTGATTCTCGAATTTGATTTCTAAGAATGTCCTGGTGCCCCAGACACCCCCCCACCCATATCTTCCCCAGTTTGATCAATATCAGTATTCATCTAGCAAGGATAAGACTAAGCACGTTGAAAACCATTAGCATTTCCCCACAGATGAAGCCCCAAAGCATAGGAGATAATTCAATTTGTTGCCACTGGATTCTGAAAAGGGACAATCTCTCAATTTCTGCCAAAGGAAACAAGAAATCTCTCCTCCTCAACTCTCTTTATCTCCTGCCAAATAAAACAGTCATTCCTCTTCCCAAACTTTAAACTCCAGGGTCAAGCCTGTTTGTGATGAACATAGCAGTTTGTAAATTTGAATTTCAAGTGGGTTATTCGTGAGTCAGTAAAAGCAAAAGGATGAACCGAGTGTTCTGCTTCTAAATGACATTGATGACCTTGGTCCATGGGCGTCTTATGGTCTGAACTATATAGGGTATAGCAATTAAATGAAATTCAGGTTGTAAGCATTAATCTCATCACGTAAATATAGGTTTTTGTTTTTTTTTAAAGATTAAAACAGTGACTGTTGGCTCTAAATAAATGTCAACAGAAAAACCATTAAAAATTATACCTGTGATGTCTTTTTTTTTTTTTTTTTTGTCATGAGAAATATTAACTTGGGGTTAGGCAACAGTGTTATGTGACTGAAAGACCACAATATTCAAAACTTTGGTACCAGGCCAGCTCTGCAAAAAGCCGTGGTATGACCTCAGTTAAAATAGAATTTTAGGGGGCTTTCTTTGCCCTTTATTAATATGGAAATAAAAGATTTGGGCTGGAGAGTTTCCAAATTGGCTTTAAAAATCTAAGTTTCGATAACTCTATTTTAATTATAACTGATGACTTCCTCACTGCCCTTTGCTCTCAGTAACTGTCACTTAAACTAATCCTGACCCCATCCCAGACATTGATTAAAATTCTTTTTTGCTAACTCATCCTTTGGTGTATACTATGAACAGGATAAATTTGGGACTTCAGGTCAGCTTAATATCGAAAGCCCTTCCTAATGACATTCTCTCAAGATCAGAGAGCTTCTAAGAGCTCCTGGGAAGGGCACCTTTGTTTAAGTAATCATCCCTGCATTTATCTGCTCTCCTTCCCTAGCTGATAATGAAACTATACTGAGGAACTTCAGGCCCCTCCTGGCCCCTCCTCCCTCCCCCCCCCCCCCAAGGCTGCAAGGGAGAGGGACTGTCAGCCAAACAGAGATACAGAGAAAGCAGTGGACACATAGGAGATATTGATCTGCCCTGCAAAACTCAACAACAAGTTTTCCAATCGTAAGTGGGAACAACTTTCTACTCCTTTTTAATAAAGAACTATTGTTAGCTTTCCAACATGTCTTCAACCAGGAGCAGTTGGCCAGGTATTCAATGAAACAAATATAGTGGGTGTCTCTTAGAATGTATTTGTAATCTACAAGCTTTAAAAAAAACCTACGCGTAGAAGAATATTTCTCAGAAGCTGCTCTCAGAAGGAAACTGCCATATCTGTGGCAATATCTTTTAATATAACTTTTTTCCTAACGTTGTGAGTAACTCATGCTCACTATAGAAAAATTTTTAAATACAGAAAATCATGAAGAAGGAAAATTAAAATGACACGTACCCAGAATTGTGGGTTTGGTTTTTTTTCCGAGCAATTTGGTGTAAGTGCATGTACGTAGGTGTATTTGTTAAGTATGTTATATATTTGTAGTTAAGGTCATGCTGGAGCTGTAGTTCTCAGTAATTCAGTAATGACAGGTCTGTCCATATCCTTCAGAACATCCCATCAAGCAAGGCTTGTTGCTGCCACATTAGGGCTGAGAGTGTAGGGACCACTGTCCATGGGTAGTCATCCCTGCAGAACATCCTTGTGCCAGGTGCTTTGGTAATCTCACAGATTTCACTGCAACAGTGAAAGGGATTCTACTTGCCACGATGTCACAATTTCCCATGCTTCCAGAACGGGTGTAATGCTCCCTTGACCCCTTCGAAGACACATTCCCGTGTCTCCTTTTGCAAGTGCTTTCAAACCTTTCCTGAAATAGGTTCCTGACAGCTTTGCAGGTACAACTTGGAAAAACTCTTGTTCGGTCACAAAGATTTTCCCAACCCTTCTGCTCAATGCGTATTCAAAATGACTTAGGACTATGTCATAGGAACCAGTGAAGAAACCTTAGAGACAAAAGCACTTGCCCGAGGATCACAGCAGGATGTCAGGGTTAGAATGCAAACTTCAGGGTAAGTTGCCAAGTCCCTTGCTCCATTCAACCCTTGGGAAACATCCTAAAGAGTTCTGCTCCCTTTCTTTTGTTTATGAAACGTTTGCATTTGACTATTTCATTAATTTCAGAAACATTTATTGAGAGCCTAATATGAGTACAGTATATGAAAAGTAGTTTGCGTAGTCTGGAGCTTTGACATGTATACTATATAAGCTGGGTAGAACTGAATTCAAGCCTCGGTTGTACTTCTTATTAATTCATTACCTTAGGCAAGAGAAGGTCTCTCTGTGCCCCTGTTGCTTCATCTATAAAAGGGAAATAGTAGCAGAATAGATCCTTCAGAGTTATTTGTTATTGTCATTATTTTTTATTATTATAACACATGCTAGACGCCATGAATGGTACAAAAAAATGCCACCATCAATCCAGGGAGAGTAGACTCCCTATGAACCAAAAGAAATGAAATACCAAGTGAGCTGCTGTGTGCTGTATGCATTCAGAGAAGGGAGACAGTCTTTAAGGGCTAGGGTGATCCAAGTAAGTTTCATGGAGAAGAAAGGACTTCAGCTGTGTTATGGAAAAGAATGTCCTGTGAGCACAAAGTTTCGGTTGAGAAAAGTGTGCTTGGACGACGTAACAGTGGATATAGCAAGGAATAAGCTTGAAACCAGGCTGGGGAAGGATTAACTCTCCAACCGAGGAGTTTAGATTTCCATTCATTCATTCATCAAGGACTTATTGAGTAATTACTATGGTTATAGACATTGTTGCCTTGGTGATACATTTGAAAGCAAGACATGGTCCGTCTCTGTAATCTTGTGGAAATACACAAAGACCAACCAAATGGGAAAAGCAAAGGCTGTTTATTGGGAGCTGGCTATATAGCAAGGGAATCAGTCACATTTTGGCATAGCCTCAAAGGCAGGCGGAGGAGTGGGAAAGCTTCATAAGGGAAAGAAGGGAAGGCTTCAGGTGTGCCCTGACTGGGGTTGTTGGCATGGGGAAGCTGTGGGCACATAATCTAGAAACAGGGCATCCTATGTGATTGGTTAGGGGTCCCTATCTGGCTTTCTCTGATTAGTCCCAACATGGAAGTAGGGTCAAAAATTAGGGAAGCTGTCGGTAATTAATCAAGTCTTGGCCAGTTGGGGTCAATTGTCACAGAAATTATTGTCTAGCTTCCTGGATTGTCCTTGGAGATAGCAATCTGGCTTTCTGCAAGTCTGGCTTACAGCAGGCTGACTTCCTGGTTTGTTTATTGTAGATAAGGGGGTTGGGTTTCTGGGGGAGGTTCCTGCCGCTTGTGAGCCAAAGTTCTATTTTTACATATGGTCTGGCCATTGTCCGTTTGTACACTCAGTGTCAGTGAAGCAGAGAAATACACTAAAAGAGATTGTGGAGACGGGAACAAAACAAAAGAGATGAGAGCATTAAAGGGTGATGAGAGTGGGGTTAGGGGAAGCCTACTTTACATGAAGTAGTTAGGAAAGGCGTCTCTGGAGAGGGTGACGGCTATGCAGAGATCTTAAAAATAAGAAAGGGCAAGCCTTTTGAGTAGTAGACAGAAGGGCATTCCGGGCAAAAGAGCAGAGACAATACTCTGGTCTAGAAAAAGCATGGGATGTTCAAAGACTCGAAAAAAGGTCAGCGCAAGTAGACAAGAGTAAGTATGGGAGAGGGCATGAGAGGAGTTTTGAGAAGCAGACAAAATTCAGCTGGGACAGAACTGTGAATGCCATAGCAAAGAACAGATTCTGTGGGTGTAGGGAGCTTAAACAAGAGAAAATTCAGGAACTGTTGCAACGGTCGGGTGAAGGATGATGGTGCAGTGGTCTGGATTAAGGCAGTGGGAAACAGAGATGAAGAGAAATGGTCAGTTTCTGGAGATGTCCTGAAGATACAACAAACAGGACTTGCTGATGGCCTGCATATGGATACGATGAGGGGTGGGGATAAAGGGAGGAAGCAGAATTCCAATGATCACGGCATTTACTGAACTGGGGACACCTGATACAGAGGAAAATACGTTTTGGGGGGAAAACCTGATCACAAAGTTACTGGGCAGTTCCGCTGAAAAACAAATCAACAACAAAAAATGGAATCGTTTGACATTGTGTGGTCCAAAGACCTGGTCTGCTGGCTGCACATGAGGTATCCCTTATCATCATACACATATAAAATCCATTTTACACGGGTATATGAGTCTATTTCTGGACCCTCTAACCTGTTCTTTTTTTCCGTATACCAATCGTCAGCCCGGAACCCATTGTTTTAATTACTATAGCTTGACAGTAAGCCTTGAAATTCAGTAATGTGGGTCTCCCAATTTTATTCTTCTCTTTAAAATTGTTTCTGCAATTCCATGTCCTTTGCTACTTCATATACAATTTAGAATCACATTTGTCTTTTTATATAAAAATAGCCTGCTGAGATTCTGATTGGGATTACATTGAATCTCACAGATCAAATTAGATAGAATTGATAGTGTGATAAAAATTGAGTGTTCCAATTCACAAACATGATAAGTCTCTGCATTTACTTAAGATCTTATTTAATTTCTTTCAGAAATGTTTCACAATTTGCAGCATACGAATCTCACACATATTTTGTTCAGTAGAGCTCCAAGCATCTCATGTTTGTTGATGTTACCATAAATAGGATTGTGCTTCCATTTCAATTTTTAGTTGTTCTTTGCTGGTACTTAAAAATAAAATTGAGTTTTGTTTTGTTTTGTTTTTTAAATTTTTTTTAAGGTTTATTTACTTTTGAGAGAGAGAGAGAGAGAGCACAAGCGAGAGAGGGTCAGAGAGAGAGAGAGAGAGAGAGAGAGAGGGAGACACAGAATCAGAAGCAAGCTTCAGGCTCCGGGCTGTCAGCACTGAGCCTGACGTGGGTCTCAAAATCATGGACTGCGAGATCATGACCTGAGCTGAAGTCGGATGCTTAACCGACTGAACCACTAACCAGGTGCCCCTAAAATTGAGTTTTATATATGGATCTTGTATCTTATGACCTTATAAAACTCACTTGTCCGTTTTGCTGGCTTTTGGTTAGATTCCTTAGGATTCTCTACATCCACAATCATGTTGTCCACAAAAACGATAGTTTTCTTTCTTTCCACTCAGTATGCCTTTTATATTTTTTTATGGCCTTATTTCACTGTGTCAGACGTCTAGTAAAATGTTAAGTAAAAAAAGTGAGTGTGAACATCCTTGCCTCAGTTCTATATCTATTAAAAATCTTGAATTATTTATGAAAATCCAACCCCTCCCCCACCCCCGCCAAAACTCCATGCTCAGATGGTTTTCCTGGTGAAACCTACCTAACATTTAAGGAAGAAATGACACCAATGTTACACAAACCCTTAGTCATTGGACATTAACCATTATATATGGGACTATCTGTAGGTTCTTAGTAGCTGAAGAAGTTTCCTTCTGTGCTGAGACTTGAAAAAATAATTTTATTACATTATTTTTCTACATCTATTGAGATGATTGTATGGTTTTTTATTTTTAGCTTGTTAATTGATTACTCGATTCAAAAAAAAGACTGTTGAGCTAAACTTGCACACCTGGGATAAATCTGACTTGGTAATAATGTGTTATCTTTTTACATATTCTGGATTTGACTTGCTAAAATTTTGTTGAGGATTTTTGTGTTCCTTTGATCTGTAATATTCTTATAATTTTTTTTTCCTGGTTTTGGTTATCAGGGTAATTCTGGCCTTCAGAAATGACTTCAGATGTGTTCTTTCTTCTTCTATTTTCTGAAAACATTCATAAAAAATTGGCTTAATTTCTTCCTTAAATGTTTAGGAGATTTTTACCAATAAAACCATCTGAGCTTGGAGTTTCTTTGGGAAAGGTTTTAACAATGAACTCAGATTCTTTTTGATATATCCCTATGTAGATTGTGTGTTTCTTCTTTTTTTTAACTTTTTTAAAATGTTTATTTATTTCTGAGACAGAGAGAGACAGAACGTGAGTGGGGAGGCGCAGAGAGAGAGGGAGACACGGAATCCAAAGCAGGCTTCAGGCTCCGAGCTGTCAGCACAGAGCCTGACGCAGGGTTCGAACTCACAAACTGTGAAATTATGTCCTGAGCCAAAGTAGGATGCTTAATCTACTGAGCCACCCAGGTGCCCTGATTGTGTGTTTTTTCTTTAGTAATCTATGGTAGTTTGTATCTTTTGAGGAATTTTTCCATTTTATCCAACATAGAGAAAATCAACAAACTCAAAAATTGTTTGATTGAAAAGGTGAACAAAATTGACATACCTCTATCTACAATGATCAAGAAAAGATGAGAAAAGACTCAAATTATTCAAGTCAAGAATGAAAGAGGAGATCCAGAATAGCCAGGACAATCTTGAAAAAGAATGCACATTGACAAATTTCCAAACTTACTGGAAACTACAGTAATCAAGCCCATGTGGTAATGGCATAAGGATAGACACATAAACCAATGGAATAGAATTGAGGGTCCAGAAATAGAACTCCACATTTATGGTCAGTTGATTTTCAACAAGGGTGAAGGCAATTCAATTAAGAAAGAATAGTCTTTTCAACAAGTAGTCCTGGAACAACTAGATATCCACTTGCCAAAAATTGAAAACTCAATAGTCCAAATGGATCCTTACCTTTTACTTTACACAAAAGTCAATTCAAAGTGGATCATAGACCTAAATATAAAAAGCCTAAACTACAGACCTTGAAAAGCATAAAACTCTTAAATAGAAGAGTAAATCTTCATGAACTTGGGTTACATGATAGTTTCTTAGAAGTGACACCAAAAAGTACAAGCAACAGCAACAACAAAATAGATAAATTGGATTTCATCACAACTAAAACTTTTGTGCTGCACAGGACGCTGCCAAGAAACTGAAAAGACAATCCACAGAAGAAGAGAAAATATTTATAAAACATACAACTGATGAGGGACATGTATCTGAATATATAAAGAACTCCTACGACTCAGCAGTAAAAAGACAAATAACCCAATTAAGAAATGGACTAAGGGTTTGAATAGACATTCCTCTAAAGAAGACATGCAAATGGCCAATAAACACCTGAAGAGATGCTCAATATCATTAGTCACTAGGGAAGTTCAAATCCAAACTGCAATGAGATGCCTTGCACCTCCACTAGGATAGCCATAATCAAAGAGGCTAATAGTAATCGATGTTGGAGGGAATGTAGAGATATTGGAATCCACATACACTGCTGATGGGAATGTAAAATGATGCAACCACTGTGGGAAAGAGTTTGGAAGTTCCTCAATAGGTTAAACATAGAGTTACCATGTGACTACCATATGATACTTGTAGGTGCATACCCAAGAGAATGGAAAACATATGTCCAAACAAAAACTTGTACACAAATGCTCATATCAGCATTTTTTCATAGCCCAAAGTGGAAATAACCCAAATGTCCATGAGCCAATGAATGGATAAACAAAATATGGTATATCCATATACTGGAATATGGTTCAACAATAAAAAGGAATCAAGTACTGATGTATGCTACAACTTAGATGAACCTTGAAAACGTCATGTTAAAGTGAAGGAGACAGTCACAAAAGACTACATTTTGTATGATTCTATTTATATGAAATATCCAGAAAAAGCAAACTATAGAGGCGTAAAATAGAGTAGTGATTGCCAGGGTCTGGAAGGGGGAGGATTTCCAGGGTAGAGATGGGACTGACTACTAATGGGTATGGGGTTTCTTTTGATAGAAATGTTCTAAAGTTAGATTGCAGTGATGGTTACACAGCTCTTTAAATATACTAAAAACCACTACACCCTAAATGGGTAAATTATACTAATAGTGTGTGAATTATATCTCAATAAAGTAGTTTAAAAAATCATTTTTGACTCCTTTCTTTCTTTCTTTCACAGTCCAAGTCCAGCATATAAGGAAATCCTGTAGGATAATGTACCTTCAAAATATAACCTGAATCCAACTACCTCTTGTCTCTTCCACATCTCCTGCCTGGTCTAAGCCACATTGTCTCTCAGGCACTTCTGAAGTAGCCCCTAAGAGATTTCTTTTCTTTATCCTTGTCCTCCTACAATCTGAACACAATTGGCAGTGTGATCCTTTTAAATCTAGGTCAGATCATGACCCTCCTCTGCTCAAAGCCATGCAATGATTACCAAAATCCAGCAGGGGAAAAACTATAGGTCAAATTGACCAAGTACTTTGGGAGGCACCTAGCTGGCTCAGTCAGTAGAGCATGCAACTCTCAATCTTGGGGTTGTGAGTTCAAGCCCCAAGTTGGGAGTAAAGTTTACTTAAAAAAATAATAATGACAAATTGACCCAGTGCTTCAACACATAAACTAGAAAAGAAAGAAAGGGATGAGGAGAACCCTCAGACTAAAAGTGACTTGTGAGAAACATTAGGATTAAACTCTCGCGATCAGGGACGAGATGCAAACATAGAGAAACCTGGCAAAGTAATCAACAGAAAAGTCAGGAGAGTGGTTACATTCAAGCAGAGGTAAGAAATGCCGATTGGGACAGAATCCATGGAAGGGCTTCTGAGGAGACTGGCAAATGTCCTTCTTGACTTGGAAGGAGGTTGAAAGAATAAAGACCTCATAATTTGAAAAAAAAAAAAAAACCCATATATTTGTTTTGTGTGGGATGCTGTGTCTTTTATTTTAAAATAAAAGTGTATTTGTGTTTAGAAACACAAACTCCGTCATGGTTCCCCATATCCGTCGGTGAAAAGCCAATCTGAAAACAGTTCACAAGGCTGTACGGGACCTGGCCCATGGCTGCCTCTTTAATTGTTCCTCAGTTCCACCTTGCTCCTCGATGCCTGCCTTCCCTCACAACGCTCCAACCAGCATCATCCCCTTGCCTTTTATTGAACATTCCAGGCATGTTGCTTGAGCTCTTCTCTCTGCTAGAACATCCCTCTGGATGTTCTAATCCCCTCAACCACGTCAAGTCTTTGCTCAGATCTCATGTTCTCAATGAGGAGTATTTGGTCACCGATTTCATGCAGCCATCTGCCTCCCTAGCTTAACCCTTTACTTTTACTGTTCTCCACAACCCATATCACCTTCTATTATAAGATAGGCTTCACCTATTTACTGTGCCCAGTGTTATGGTCTGGGATCCCAGCCTCCCCCCATCCCCCGAATGGAAGCTCCATGAGAGCTTTACTCACTGGTGCATCTTATGCAATAAGGTAAGGCTGAGGTCAAGATCTGAGTCACTTGACTGGTTAAGGTACACTGAGCCACTTCTAGATTCACACAGCTTATTACTTACAAAGTGCAAAGGAGAATAAGCCAAAGGGACCAGCTCCCCATGACCTTTGTCCCCATAGGCCAAAGAGGATGGATGGATATAATATGAGTTATGGGATGCCCTGTTGCTGAGGACCCGATTCTAGACTGCAGCCAAGTGGTTTTATATTCTGCAGCTCTATTCTGTGGAGGGTATGGCTGGAAGCCCTACATGTCATCAGAACCCAGGAGGCGATAAGAAATGATCTCGTGATAGCCTCCCATAGGGGATAGAAAGGTGAGGGGAGATGGCCTCAGAGCAGCTCTTTGAAAGCCTCCTGTGCTCTTGCATTCCTGTAGAACATTCTGTCCTGAAGGCATTCTGTCAAGACCCAGATAAGCTGCACTGGAGCACGTACCTGCGTGGCCTATGTGGATCCGTGCAAAGCTGCCTAGGCACCAGGAAGAGCTTTTTCCCTGCAAGCAGACCCTCAGGAAGTATCCATGGAACGAATACGTGAATAGCTGAAACCCACCCAGTTGGATTGACATATGAGGAGAGAGAACAGGAGATGTGAATACATCTTCTTTTTTGTAAATTCTTCCGTTTTGAAGAAACAGTGTGGTTCATAGTGGCGATCATGCACTCTGGAGTTAGACAGCCCAGGTTCTAAATGCAGCTTGGCCACAGAGCAGCTGGACAAGCCCGGGAAAATAGGTGTTGTATAAGAAATTGCTCCGATCTTTATTAACTCATATTTTATATTGGAAAAGATGTTACATTTGAAAAGATTCCTGGGTGCATTTGCCTTCTTTCCACCCCCACCCTCTACCCCAAAGCTTGCCATGGCTCCCCATAACCCTCGGTGAAAATGCTTGGTTTTGCATCGCATTGGAAATTTGACTGTCATTATGTTCGATAAGTTGTAGAGGTACTAGAACCACCTCACAGAAGAGGGAGAAGAGAAAAGAAAAAAACATCTATATCCAAGAAGCTCAGCAGAGTTTGCTGAGGCATTTTAATAAATTTCATCTAGTACTCCCCCTCATATATATAATATTTCTTGAGGGTCTAATACGTGTGCAGTTATTATCTCCCTTCTAAAATGAGGAAACCATAACACAGGGTTAGTAGCTTGCCCATAATCACACCTAGTCGGAGCTGGAATTCGAACCTGTGTGATCAGCTTCCAGTATATGTCGTGCATTTAACCACTATCGTAACAAACAATTTTGCATTCTTGCATGGAGGCTGTCTCAGTCTACTCGGGTTGCTATAACAAAACACAACAGACAGGATGGTTTCTAAACAGTAGAAATTTATTGCCCACAGTTCTGAAGGCTGGAAGTGCAAGAGCAGGGCACCAGCACAGTTGGGTTCTGGTGAACCCTCTTTTGGGTCGTGGACTGCCGACTTCTCATTGTATCCTCACATGGCCAAAGGGGAGAGCTAGCTCTCTGGGGTCTTTTCTATAAAAGCACAAATCCCATTCATGAGGGCTCCCCCCTCATGACCGAAGCACCTCCCCAAGGCACCACCTCCTGATAACTATCACGTTGGGGTTAGGATTTCAACCTATGAATCTGGAGCGGGGATACTCTCGGATGAGTCATGGAGAGGAGGTGACCACAGGTAGACCCGTGAGCTGTATCTGAGCAGAGGCCTCTTACCCTGTTCCCTGTACCTGGAATGTATGTTCTGTACAATATTCCCACACTAGGAGCTGTTTCAAGGCCACAGCCTTGATAGTAATATGTTATTGAGCCTATCTGAACACTGTGCAAGACTGAATCCCATTATGGCTTCTACATAAAATGTTAGGATTCTGGCAGGAAGGGGCAGAGATCTACTCATCTTGTAGCCACTCAAGCCAAGTCTTATATGTAAGTTCCCTTGCATATGAAACCTGCCACCTATCAATTTGGAGTGGTCTGCCTCTTTCTTTGGTCTCTCCCTGCCCTTTGTGTACAGGAGCCAGTTTCGAATTTCACCCAGGAAACCCCTGGGGTTGGAAAGCAACACACACAAACATTCATACTATAGCAAAGGCAAAAATACTTTTCATGTAGAAACATGGTCAAAAGTGTGAATTTTTTTTTAATTTTTTTTAGTGTTTATTTATTTTTGAGAGACAGAGAGAAACAGCATGAGGGGGAGAGGGCAGAGAGAGAGAGAGGGAGACCCAGAATATGAAGCAGGCTCCAGGCTCTGAGCTGTCAGCCCAGAGCCCGACGCGGGGCTCGAACTCACAGACCGCGAGATCATGACCTGAGCTGAAGTCGGACGCTCAACCTACTGAGCCACCCAGGCGCCCCAAAAAGTATGAATTTTAATGTCCATCAAGTGGCTATACGTTGGGTTCCCCAATCATTTCCCCTACTTTGGGTTATTTACGTTGTTTCATATTTTCAATGTTCAAAAGAAGGTGAGATAAATATCTTTGTACACGACGTCTCCTCTGTGGTTAGGATTATTTCCCAGAAGTACAGATATAAAGTCAAAGCTAAGAACATGTACTTGGCTCTGGATCCTATCACCCAGTGGTTTTCCAAATGGGTCCACTCCCTGTCAGTAGCCAGCAGCTTCCTGACTCAGCCTGGATGTTCTGATTCGCGGGGGGGCTGGGCGGATCTCAGGAAGCTCTATTTTTACCAACTTTTTTTTTTTTTTTTTTTTAAACCAACTCTCCTGATAATTCTACTGCTGGCCAATTGTGGGAATGTTTGACCTATCCAGTACCTTCCTTTTCCAAGCAAACATTTTGGACTTTGTAGGCGTTAACTCTTTTCCACTGCCTTCGAAAACAAATCCACAGTAGTACCTCCAATTAAATAGAAGTAGTTGCGAACACTAACTCATTCAGCAAATTCACTAAATGCACGTGGGTGCTGATTTAGGTGCTGGACACACAGGGATGTACAAGACAAAGTTCCCACTTGAGTGGGGCTTACATTAGGGTATGGCCTGGCGGATACTATCCAAGAAAACACATTAAGTGACAAAGGTGATTTCAGAGAGCGAAATATGCCGTGAAAAGTACCAAAATGGAATAATGTGATAGAGACCAGTGCGGGGACACGGGGAAGGGAAGGAAACCCCCTGGATGAGCAGATTGAAGCAGACAGTCTTGGTCTGTAGTTCCAGCCCTCTTATTACCCAGCCAGGTGACTTTGAACGAATCGCTTTTACACACCTGGCCTCAATTTCCAGGGTTGAAGTAAACATGTAAGATCATTTCTACTTCTAACATTTTCGTATCATTTTTTGGATGTAATGTTCTCTACAGAGCTCCTCCTTCAACAAGTATTTCTTGAATGCCTACGGTGTGCCAGTACTCTACTGGGTATCGATGAGTCAGACACAGACACCCAGTATCCTCTGTGGAGCCGACAGGCTGGGAGAGGTGACTGATAATAAACAAAGAATTGTGCTAGGAACTACTTCATAGCTATTGTAAGAACTACTACTGGGAAGAAATCACAGGGAACACAGCTTGACTGGAGATCGTGGAAAGGCTTCCCCAAAGAAGGGCCATTTCGGCTGCAGTGTTTGGCGAGGATCCCAACTATTAAAAGCAAATCAAAACCCTCCTAGGCCATGTCCTGTGAACTTTGCCTCTGGGAACCCTGGTCATCTTTGCTGTCAGCTAGTTCTGGTTTGGCAAAGCCAGACATTGTTTCTAGAATCAAATGTCATCGGGAGGCACATCCTACAGCCTGAGGTCAAGATACGCCAGAGTGAAGGAGGCATCTGGCGACACATCGAGCACCTCGTTCTCTTTCTCTGCCCCCACCTAGGGCTGTGGGAGAGAAGGCCGGTGGCTGAGACTCCTGGGGCCGGACTTGGACTATCCCTCCCCATTTCCAGTTTTGAGGGTTATGTCAGGAATGAGTCTCTTCAGTAAGAGGCGAAGAAAAGCATTTCAAATTGCTCTGGTCATTTTGGAAAGTGATTACTCCAGCTTCTCTATCCACCCCCCTCTCCCCACCCAACGGTCACACGAAGACACAGAAACCAGGTCTATTACTGGGCAAGAGTTCTTAGGCTCTTGAGCCTAATGTCCTGTCTGCTTTAGCAGCCGGAGCCAGAGAGTGACCACACTGCTTTCTTCCTCTTTGGAGGATTCTGTGCAAATTCTCACTCTGCATGGGATCACCCACGCCCTGGCTAGGCCCAGGGTGTTAGCATCCTTAGAAGCACAGCTGAGGGAGAAGATTAACCCTTTCTTAGGGGGCTGCAAAAAGGACGACGGGGGCTCTGTCTCCAGGGCCTGCGCCAGTGAATCAAGGAAAGACCACGGCCCATGTGAGGGGTCCCCTGTTCTCCAATCAGTTTCCTAATCAGGGTGCTGAAGTCATTTTATGAAATCCATCAGTATGAAATATTGTCCTCACTCTGAATAAGAGCCCATAGCCCCACATCCTTCCCCCACCCCTAGCAAGGCCATGTGGTCCAGTGGTCCAGTGGACAGATTCTGATGCCAGAGTGCTTGAGTTCCAATATTAAACCTTGTGACTTCAGGCAAATCATCCTGTAAGCTTGGCTTTCCACATCTTTATATAGAACTGATAAAAGTACATGTATCACGGGTTGTCTTTTGGAAATTGAGATAGAATTGACAGATAACATTATATTAGTTTCAGGGATATCTGTCATTAGCCTTTTTTTTTTTTTTTTTTTTTAATTCTTGAGATAGAGCATGAGCAGTGGCGGGGTTAAGGGGGCTGGGGAGAGAGAGAGAATCTTTTCTTTTTTAACGTTTTATTTTTATTCTGGGGACAGAGAGAGACAGAGCATGAACGGGGGAGGGGCAGAGAGAGAGGGAGACACAGAATCGGAAACAGGCTCCAGGCTCCGAGCCATCAGCCCAGAGCCTGACGCGGGCCTCGAACTCACGGACCGCGAGATCGTGACCTGGCTGAAGTCGGACGCTTAACCGACTGCGCCACCCAGGCGCCCTGAGAGAGAGAGAATCTTAAGCAGGCTCCACCCTCAACCCGGAGCCTGACACAAGCTGGGATCGTGACTAGAGCTGAAATCAAGAGTCGGACGCTCAACCTACTCAGCCACATGGGCACCCCAACCTATCAGTAGCTTTTTATTTTTATTTTTTAAAATTAAAATCCAAGTTAGTTAACATATAGTGTAATAATGATTTCAGGAATAGAATTTAGTGATTCATCACTTACATAGAACACCCAGTGCTCATCCCCACAAGGGCCTCCTTAATGCCCGTCACCCATTTACCCCGTCCCCCCAGCCAACACCCCTCCAGCAACCCTCAAGTTGTGCTCTGTATTTAAGAGTCTCTTATGGTTTGTCTCCCTCTCTGTTTTGATCTTCTTTTTGCTTCCCTTCCCCTATGTTCATCTGTTTTGTTTCTTAAATTCCAATCATGAGTGAAATCGTATGATATTTGTCTTTCTTTGACTTATTTCGCTTAGCATAACACACTCTAGTTCCATCCACATAGTTGCAAATGGCAAGATTTCATTGTTTTTGATCGCCGAGTAATATTCCATTGTATATCTATACCGCATCTTCTTTATCCATTCATCAGTTGATGTGCATTTGGGCTCTTTCCATAATTTGGCTATCGCTGATAGTATCATTAGCTTTTAAATTAAAAAAAAAAAAACGAGCTGATGTAGATAATGGGCATAGCACAGGGTCTGAGCTCAATCACTGATGTCACGTCCTCAGGAATCTAGATTTCTAGATGTTGCTGCTGCCTGCTGAGGGATGGTCTAGTCACTAGCTGCTGAGCACATAGCAAAAGCTGCAGGTGAGAAGCAGGAGATCTGTTACCCATTTTCTCTGTGACCTTGGCCAAGTCACTACATCTGAAGACCGAAGGCCTGAAAATGAAAGAAAATGGACTCTAAGATCCTAATCAGCACTTTATTATTTCCAGGAGGGCTCGTATGGGTCACTGGAAGGAAGGTAAAAGCTCCAAATTACTGGTGTGCTCTTCAGGACTTCCTTTTCTCTCCTGGAATCTTCCAACCACCGCACCCCCAGCCCAAGTTGTCCCGGATGCTCCTGGTGGAGGGAGAGCACTTGCTCATGGCAGGGTTCCACCTGCTGAACAATGGTGTATGAGCCACTCTGGAGGTCACCTGTCCCGGCTTTCTCTCTTTACAGATGAGGAAACCGAGGTCCAAAGATGTGAAGGGCTCCACCCACCATCACACAGCCGTGGGTCCCGGAGCTGGGACTGGAACCTGCTTTCTCAGACTCTGTCTGCCACACCCACTGCTTCTTCTCTTCTACCCAGTAAGCAGTCAAGCGCAAGGTAGGAGTGACGCTGGGACTCCTAACATGAGGAGCGTCGCCTGGAACCGACTGACCTGAGCAAACGTAGTTGCTCCTTTGAGGCCAAAACACAAAACGTTGGGAGACCTGTCTTGCTTCCTGTTCCAGCCCAAGCTGGCTGTGTGTTTTGAGTAAACTACCTAAATGCTCTGTGCCTTTTCTCCACCTCAGCCCCAGGTACCCCGAAAGCTGGACTCCGGCCCTAATCCCTTACCGTAAATCATTACACGAAAAGCCCCAAGGGAAGAAAGCCTTGTTTTCAATGCGAAGCCGCTCAGAGGGATTGTTCAGCCCCCGACTTCTACTGAGGGACTCTGTTTGAAGCTTTCTGCCCAGTTCCCAGTTTTGTGCTCGGCTTTGGAGTTTTCTCTTGCAGGGAGTGAACAAAGCCCATTTAGAAACCCAAACCTACCCACCAGCCATTCCCTGGGGTCTAGGCCCAGCTCCTGGATCTATCTGGGCGGCCGAGAGAGGAAAGTGCCTGCCGCCAGATTCAATGGGCCCATTATGCTCGGCTAATTCCACAGCAGAACACTGTGTCTTTGAGGGCCTGGCAGTAACTCGTCCTACCTGTTCAGAGTCAGTACGTCCTGTTTGCTGGAGGGATGAGGGAAAGCAGCACACATCACATCTCAGCGTCGTAAATGCCATTTCGAGTTAATTATTACCACGTACAGTAGTACTGTAGTAAAACTCTGCGCACACCAAGTGTCCTTCCCAGGCAGGCTGGCGGGCAGTGCATAAGGGGGTCATTGTGTGCGCTGGGCGCGGGAGGGAGGGGCGCCTGGGGAAGCCAAGTGTGGTCTCATAGCTCACACCCTCGGGAGGGGGGAGGCTGGGACACTGGGCGCATGTTTTCTCATTTTATAAGGCTGTCTGTTGACCTTCACTGTTGACATGGGGGTACTGGTACTGAAGGTGAAATCCATGCCGTTGGACAAAATACCCTGTCGCTGTAACCTGACGTTACAGAACAGCGGCCGGATCCCACCCAGGAACCGTTCCCATCGCTGGCCGGAACCGGTTCTTTTGCAGCCAGAGCCATCCTCCTCCTGTTGAAGAGTCACGTGGGCCCGTTTTGCAGGCTGACAGTTGGAGGGGGGTGTTTCTAAACACCTGAAAGGGTCAAGTTGATGGCTATCAAGCCCCAACCAGTCTCTTCCGTCTGCCAGAGACGAAGCAAGAATGTTCCCCTCCTGAGGTCTCGGTTTACAGCCTTGTCACATTGATAATTAGGCAAGGCTTGCCACCTGCACTCCTATTTGGAGGTTCCTCCCAAGACAGTCCTGACATCGCCTCTAATCAGCCCAGCTGTGACTCCACCTGTTTCCACTGGCACCTTCAGACAGAGGGGATTGCTCTAGGGCTAGAAGGCTGTGTCCTTGGCCAACCTTGTGGGTCAGCAAAACCAGTTGGATAATTTGGCAACACCTAGAAGATCCTCCTCTCGGCAGGGGGGGGGGGGGGGATAAAATCCCCCAATGCCTGAAATCCCGTCTTTAGTGCACACTTTGTTGCAATTCTCATTTTCAGTCCAAATAACTCTGGGGTGGGGGTAGGAATGTACATTCTTATCAGACTGAGAAAGGTAGCATGAAAATCTTGGGTGTTAGAGGTGGGGGTGCTGCACCAAAAATGGGGGAAGGGAGTCCAAGAAGTGGGAGCGGGCTGGATGCTACCGAGGAGTTATGGCACCAAAAGGCACAATGAGAGTGTTTCCCGAGGGGCCAGGGTTACACCTTCTTGTTTCCTCTTCCCCCTTAAAACACATATTAAACAAAACAAAACAAAACCATAGATTTCCGTGCATATGAATTCATAACGACTGCAGTGGACGCTGTTGTGTGCCCATCCAGCAAAAACGACATTCCCCTTTCCTTTGGGGACCCTTCCTTCCATCTTTCAAGTTCACGTGGCTCAGGGGAAGCTGACATCACCCCCATGCTGTAAGCATCATTCAGGCCCGGTCGGCCACATCACTGCACCCTGAGGTCCCACCGGCTACAGTCACTGTTACACGGACAGGCAAGCGTGTGGCCTGTGCTAAGCCAACACACCTCCAGTGTGGGGCTTTTCCTGAACCTGTTGGAGAAGGGGAGCGGTGTTTCTGCTGTTGGCGCTGAGCGGACAGAATGGAAGCCTAGACCAGCTCGCGGTCTTACGATGGCACACGAGCACCTGCCCGCGAGTGAAAGCAATTCGGAGGAGCACAGAACTAAAACTCTCAGACAGCCCCCCTGCTTTTGCTGGCTCTGACTCCACCTGCAGCCGTGCAGCCGCACAACCCCAGACTCTCTAGTTGCGTGAGCCAAGAAATGTCTGCCTCTCTCCGAAGCCAGCTTGAGTTTCTGACGCAACAGAGCAAGTTCTAAGTATAACGCAGATTTCATCGTATCGTCTCCAGGGCTGCCAGCCCCCGGCTGTTGGCAACATTCTTCTCTGATTCCGCCACATTCTAGTGAGCTTGGCTCTCACCTGGGCCGTGGTGTACCCATCAGTTAATTGTGGGGAATCATGGGACAGAGAGAAAGGAGGGAAAGAGAATTACTGATATGGAAGAACTTGGCTTTCCTTGGAAGAAACACGCTGTAGAAATCCTAAGCGTGACGTTGACAAAGCTGGACTTCACATTTTGTCCTTGAGCGGACCCTGGAGCTTTGCTACTCAAAGCGAGGTCCCTGGACCAGCAGTGCACGTCGCCTGGCCCCCGAGCGAGTGAAGAACCTCAGCCGTATCCCAGACCTACAAATCAGAACACGCGTTTGCACAAAGCCCTCAAGTGACTGGTGAACACGCGAAAGGCTGGCAAGACTGCTCGAGAGACTCCACAAGTGCAGGACCCTGGGAACGCTTGTGTCCATTCTATATGCCGGGATCCCAGGCTGAGTCTCAGCTCCCCTGCTTTCAGAAAGTTTGAAAAACACATATCACTTCAATCTCCACGTTTCACGGAAGGGGGATAAACTAAGGCTGAGGGACAAAATGACTTGTCCAGGATCAGAATCAGCTGCTCTGTCAGGATGAAAAGCAAGGGTTCTGAAAACCTTTATGACCTTGGTTTAGGCAAAGATTTCTTAGATATGACACCAAAGGCATGATCCATCAAAAAAAAAAAAAAATTGGACTAGCTCAAAATTAAAAACTTCTACCCTTCAAAAGATACTGTTAAGAAAATAGAAAGACAAGCCATAGTCTGTTAGACAATATTTGCAAAACACATTATTTGATAAAGGAGTTTTACCCTTTCAAACTCACTGATAAGAAACAACCCAATTGAAAATGACAAAAATAGGGACACCTGGATGGCTCAGTCGGGTGAGTGTCCGACTTCGTCTCAGGTCATGATCTCACAGTTTGTGAGTTCGAGGCCCGTGTCCAGCTCTGTGCTGACACCTTAGAGCCTAGAGACCGCTTCAGATTCTGTGTCTCCCTCTCTCACTCCCCCTCCCCGGCTCGTACTCTGTCTCTCTCTCCCTCAAAAATAAATAAACACTAAAAAAATATTTTAAAAAAATTTAAACATACATTGATCATCTGACCAAGAAATTCCACACCTAGGCATTCATCCAGGAGAAATGAAAACTCAATGTTCACATGCAAAAATAAAAGTGCAAATGTGAACATTTATGGAGGCTTTAGTTGCAATAACTGAAACGTGGAAATAACCTAAATATCTTTCCACTGGTGCATGGATAAATAAACTGTGGTACGTCCACAAAATGGAATATTCCTCAGCAATGAAAAGGAATGAAAAAAGAAGATAGAACATGGGTGAGTCCCAACAGCATTGTGCCGAATGAAGAAATCTAGACTCAAAAGGCTATGTACTACATGATTCCCCGTCTTGCGGGTCTGGAGGCCTGAAGTCTGCCATCAGAGTATTGTCAGAGTTGTTCCTTCTGTGGGCTGGGAGAGAAAGACCTGTTCCAGGCCTCTCCCTCTTTGGCTTGTGGATGGCTATCTCCATTGTTTACATGGCATTCTCGGGGGGTGGGGGAGTGGGAAGGGGGTTGTCTCTAAATTTCTCCTTTTTGTAAGGACACCAGTCATATTGGATTAGGGCCCATTCTAATGACCTCTTTTGAACTTGATGACCTCTGTAAAGACCCAGTTTCCAAATAAGGTCACAGTCTGACGTGCTGGGGGTTGGGAGAACACCATATGAATGTTACAGGGACACAATTCAACCCATGACAGGGGCCCCAGGGAACTCCTGGGGGGCTATGGAACTGTTACGTGTTTTAATTGGGGAGGTGGTCCCCTGTCCTCATGCGTCAGTCAAAGCTCATAAAACTGCACTCTAAAAAGGGTACATTTTGTTGCATGTAACATAACTTCATTTTTAAATGAGAAACAATAAAACAGACCTCCCCTATTTTTCTTCAAGAGATTATTGCCCTTCCCAACCTACCCCACTATCCTGACTATATCATGTGTTCCAGGCATCTGTAGGGTAAAGGATTATTTTTGCAGAACGCCGGCCGGGTTACGGTTTTACAGAAAAGGCTGTTTGTCTGCTGCTTGTATTTATCTATATGCAACGTTCCAGCACAGCGTAAAGATTCCATCACATTGAATGGCCCATTTAGTGAATTGCCTTTCTGGAGTCAGATGAAGTCATGCCCAGTGAGGGTTGGCTGGGAGAATCTGGTTTGGGACCTGCCAAGGTTAGCTGGAGCCAGGCTCCACGACCTGCGGGTAGCAGCCGCACACTTTGCCCACAAACCTCTGGAGCCTGGGGCCCCACCTGAGGCCACTCAGAGGACACCTGCAGGAGAGGGCGACAGGAGGTCGGACAGCCTGTCAGCTACACTTGGAGACACGGGAAAAAACTGGGCAGGTGGCCTCATCTTCCCAGGCCGGCCCTGGGTGAGTTGTCTTGCGCCATACGATTCATTGCGGGGGGGGGGGGGGGGGGGGGGCGGGGGGAGGGAGGGGGAGGGGGCAGGGATGTGTAGGTGAGAGACACATAGACCTGGCTTCGCGGAGGAGGACACATGTTCAAAGGGGTGAGAGCTAACAAACCTCAGAGCCCTTCTTCCCACTCACATCTCCCGGCGACTTCTCCTGTCCCTGTGCATTATCTATCTTATTCTGCCACCATCAGACTTATATAGCCTGTGTGTGTGTGTGTGTGTGTGTGTAAATCCTAAGTCACGGGGTACAGGGATGCCTGGAGAAGAGAAGCGATATTTCTGGAAGGATCCAGAGTGTGGTACAACCGATGCCGATTCCCCGGCCCCCAGCTTTCAGGAAAGGTGTTCTCTTTGTAGACAGCTCCTTCTGAACACACCGACTTTGTCAGTCTGCGCAGGGGCGGTGTGACTGGGCCCCGGGGAACTGAGGCCAACGGGGGCCCACAGGGAGCCAACTGGAAAGAAAGTTGCTCAGAGCCAGTCTTCTCGAGGCGCTCAACCAGCACACCCCCCAGACGTGGCTGAGCGGGGTAAGGGAACATGGAGCTTCATGACAGCGCTCAGGGTGGGACCACTGTGGGCACGCTGGCAGGCTGCCGGGCCAGGCCTCCGAGGACTTTGACAACATGGCTTGTTCTTTCCGGTTATCCGTCAGAAATGAGCTCACTGTTTTGGTAACCTTCTCAGCCTTCACATTTTTGTGGATGCTCTGTCTAGCTTCTATTCGGTCTGGCCCTGCTCTTTTGTCCCTTCATGTTTTGCTCCCGGGTGCTTTACATTTTTAATCTCCTAAACTTTATGTCCTCCGAATTTTATTTCCTAGACGGAAACCAAAAACCCTTCCATTTCCCTGGGCTTGCTTTTCTCGTCTATAAAACGGTGGTAGAAGAAGGGTGTTTCTTTCAGTTCTGTGTCTACAGAGCAAGAGATTTGGACTCAGAGGGTCTGGGTTTTCGAGTTGTTTCCCCCCACACCTTTAGAGACTACTGAGGACTATTGCCACACTCTCTTCCTGAGTCTTCACGATAATGCTTTGGGGTACAATCATTACCCCCACGTTACACACAAGGGAGCTGGGACACAGAATTTAACAGACTGCCCCTTTACACATAGCCTTTTGGAAGTGGCAGGCAGGATTCGAACACCAGGTTCATACCCCCTTTCTCCCCCTCAGCTTTATTGAGGTATAATTGACGTATAACATTGTATAAGTCGAAGGTGTCCAGTGTGATGGGTTGATATGTCTTGTGAAATGATCATCACAATAAGGTTATCAAGCACCCATCACCCACATAGTTATATTTGTGTGCGGGGGGGATGAAATTTTTTTTTGAAATCTACTCACTTAGCAGCTTTAAAATGTCCAGTGCAGTATTGTTGACTATAGTCTCCACTCCATACGTGGAAGAGATATCCTCACCCCCCCATGTTCATCGCAGTATTATTCGCAACAGCCTAAGTGTCCATTGGCGAAGGGGAATGGGTAAAGGAAATGCGATATAATGGAGTATTGGAACATAATGGAATATGACTCAACCATACAAAAGAAGGAAAGCCTGTCACTTGGGACAACATGATTGCAACTTGAGGGCATTATGCTAAGTGAAATAAGTCAGACAGCGAAAGACAGTATTACACTGCATGATCTCGCAGGTGGGGTCTAAAAAAACTGAACTCATAGAAACAGAACAGATGGATGGTTGTCAGACGCGGGGGTGAGGGTGGGGGAATGGTGGTCAAAGGTCAAAGGTAAAATTCCAGGGTTCATACCCTTAACCACTCCGCTCCACGATTTCAAGGCCAGTTATCCATCTTTTTTTGCTGTGTGATCACTGATGCATCGTTTGGACTCTCTGAGCCTCACTTTTCTCATTCGGCAAATGGAGACATTGGGATTTACGTGATTCCTATCAGAAAAGTGAGCCGCTATGTGTGAAAGCCCTTTAGTGGTTAAAGCACCTACCGTGTTCACCTTCCACGAGAGCTCTCTTTCGTGTTCACCTGTTGTCTTCTCTTGTCTCCACGTTGGCGGCCATCTGGGTGACGATCATGCTACCTTTCCCTGAGCGTTGTAGATGACAAGAGCTAAACATTTGGAGTGCTAATTACACACCGGCACTCGGCATGCTTTGCTTTCTCTGCCTTCTATTTAACCTCTCAACAAACCTGGGAGGCAGGTGCCACAATTCTCTTCATTCCACAGATGAAGCTCAGGCACAGAGGGGTTGAGTAACTTGCCTAAAGTCACACAGCGAGTGACTGGTGGAGCCAGCATTCCAAATGACCCATTCTATTACCCAACTATACCGTAGCACCAAGACAGGCACTCGGGTGAGGGCAGGAGGGAGATTGTGCGGCTGGAATCGAAGCTCTGCCCACAAGCAAAGGCAAGCCTTTAAGTCAGGGAAACGTTCTCACTTATTCTAATTTTTAATAATCGACCCTGTCACCTTCTTTTGTTCATCCGTGCTGTTGGTCAATAAATGGACTTCCCTAAATGTCCAGATACAAGACATGTGACTCTTACGTGAAATTCTGGATGTGCACATCCAGGTATGTAAAAATAGAGAAAAGAAAACAAGGTAGGTGATTGCTCACAGCCTTTGGTCTATTTCTGAGTCAAAAACAAGATTGAAAATACTGCTGCTACTGTATTTAGATGTCAGCTGTTCACTTTCAAATCCCTGCTTAGCACTTTGCATTGCCCTGGATGTTGTTCTGGGTGGCTGAGTTTTTCGTAGCCTTTCTTTCCATTCACCGCCGAGGATCTGAGTTACCTACGTTCTGGGAAGGGAGAAGGCAGAGCCAGGGGTATGGGCTAAGATGAGCCGAGTGGGGGCCTCCACTGGGCTTCCGGACCCGTGATGCCAGGGAGGACAGGGTGTGGGGAGGGAGGTCACAGAGCTGAGCAGAAGGAGTGAAGGCCTATTTCAGACAGCACCCCCACCCCACCCGCCAAGACGTACGATGGGTAAGTCCAGCATCGATGCCTGGCCAGTCTGCCCTTGGAGATGCCTCTCTACCCCCATCACCTTCTGACCTCCCAACGCTCCTTCCCTGACTGTCCCCAGGAGGCCTTCCTCCCTGTCAACTAACTTCTGCCAAGATGTTTGTCTGTGGATTGGCTTACGTGGACTAGCTACCTGAGCTTATTTGAATTTTAATAGAAGAGTTTCGGAGATCCAGGAGAATTAATCATCGAATGACAGTCACGCAGAGGGGAAGGGCGAGCCATCACCTAAGCCGGATGATACAGGTTCACAAGGCTGGGGCAGACAGGTAAATGCCGATGTACGAAGCAGACACGTGACACCTGTGGCCGCATGGGCAGCCAGGCTGTATCTAAAGACATTCAAATTTTGAAAACTTTGAAGTTTTGAAAGCTGTGGAAACACTCTTCAGGCAAAAAAGCAGAAACACAAGCAAAGTGAAATAAGCAAATATGAACAGCTACGTCTGAAATGCACTGTGGTATCCTGGCTTGGATCCTGGAACACAAAAAGGACATTTGTGGGAAAACCAGTGAAATGCAAATAAAGTCTGAAGTTTAGCTTGTAGTAATGCACAATGCTAATTTCGTAGTTTCGGCAAATGTACAGTGATTGCCTAAGATGTTAATATTAGAGGGGGTTGGGCCAAGGGGATATGGGAACGCTCTTTCCTGTCTTTGCAACCTTTTTTGTAAATTAAAATTATTTTCCAAAATGATGTTTGTATTTTAAAAAACAGCCACATCATAGGTGAGATCTATGATTACAGTAGCTATCACTTATTCAGATATGAGGCTTACTGTGTCTGAGAGCTTTGTGTATACTAATCCATTGAATCCTTGTGACCATTCTATCAGAATGTTCCTTGTGACAATAAAATTGTTGCCTTCCTGAAGTGCCTGGGTTGCTCAGTTGGTGAAGCATCTGACTCTTGATTTTGGCCCAGGTCATGATCTCACAGTTCATGAGATCGAGCCCCAAGTCAGAGGCTCTGTGCATGGAGCCTGCTTGAGATTCTCTCTCTCTCTCTCTCTCTCTCTCTCTCTCTTACTCTGTCCCTTCCCTGCTTTCTCATGCTCTCTCAAAATAAATACATAAGCAAACATTTTTTAAAGAAAAATTGTTGTCCTCCTTTTATCGATGAGGAAACTAAGGCCCAGGCTTCTAGAGCCAGGCTTCTAATCTATTGCAGAGTATTTTTTTCTAGCCAGCCCACCCGTGGGATGTAAAATACATCTGTTGAGATTAGAGGCCTACTAGTATCAATTTATAACTAGAGGGCAGGGCAGGATTGCACAAAGGTGAGCGAGACATCTCCTCCTGTGCAGAATTGAAGGAGCTCTACTACGTCAGACCCATTAGGATGGCTACTACTTAAAAAAGAAAAAAGAATAGGGCACTTGGGTGTCTCAGTCACTTAAGCGTCCAACTCTTTGATTTCAGCTCAGGTCATGATCTTGTGGTTTGTGGGATCGAGCCCCACATCAGGCTCTGTGCCGAAGGTTCAGAGCCTGCTTGGGGTTCTCTTTCTCCCTCTGTCTCTGCCCTCCCCGCTGACCGCAAAATAAATACATAAACTCAAAAAAAAAAAAGAAAGAAAAAATGAAAATAATGGTGTTGGCAAGGATGAGGAGAAATTGGAATCCTTGTACACCGTTGGTGGGAATATAAGATGATGTCGCTGCTGTGGAAAACAGTATGGCAGTTCCTCAAGAAATTAAAAATAGAATGCCCACATAATTCAGCAATTCCTCTTCTGGGTATATACAAAAGAATAGAAGGGAGGATCTCAAACAGATATTTGTACACCCATGTTTACAGTAGCACTGTTCTCAAACGCTAAAAGGTAAAAAGAAGCAAGCCCGGTACCCATGGATGGATAAATGGATAAGCAAATGTATGGACACACAATGGAGTATTATGCACCCTGGAAAAGGAAAGAGGTTCTCACAAGTGCTACAACATCGACGAACCTTGACGACATCACGTCAAGTGAAATACGCCTGTTTCAAACAGAAATACCCTATGATTCCACTGGGGTGAGGCATCTAGAGTTGTCAAACTTATGAAGACAGAACGGTGGCTGCAGGGGCTGGGGGAGGAGAGGGTGGGGAGGTTGTGTTTAATGGGTATATAGTGTTTCAGTTGGGGAAGATGAAGACTATCCTGGTGTCTGTGACAGGAGGAAAAATCGGCAGGACAGATCCTGGTGGACACACCCCCCTCGGGAGCTTATGGGAATCATAGGGGTGGATGGGGCGTGGAGTATACATCGAAAAATCTCCTAGATGATTCTGATATTCAGCATTCTCTGCCCCATCCTACCCCCCCACCCCCCCCCCCCGAAAAAAGGAAAAGAAAAATTTCAGCATGTATTGAAGACAACTGAGATCCAAAGTGGTTGACCTTGACTTGGCCGGAGGTCACAGCTAGTTGACAAAAGAATTCCCGGTAGAATGGCTGGTTACTCAATGGCCAGAGCAGGACGCATTTGGTTGCTGGCTGCCCCGGTGTCCTATTCCAAGGCAGTTCAGCCTCAGGGGCCCTGTGACTCAGCTTTGAGGTGCTCTTTAGGACATCGAGCCTGCACATCTGTGGCCAGATCTTTTGGACATTGTACCCACCTTCCGGCCCCAGGCTGATTTTAAAATGTGTTCCAGACCTAACCTCCCAGCACCCGGTTGCCCTTTGCCAACTCTCTTGGGAAGTCACAGATGGGGAGGCAGCAGGGGACAAGTCCCTACAGCAACACCTGGGGTTTAGGTACCGCCATTAGCAATGCAAATGCAGGGGAGTGTCAGTTGATTTATTAAATGGAGCCCTTGGCATGTCCTAGCGCTCCACTTGGATTCATCTGTCATCCCCTCGTCAGCCCTGGGAGCTGGGTGGATGGGCTGCATGTGCCAACCCAGCTCCATTAATATTGTCTCAGGGCTCCGGATTTATGGTGGCTTCTTAATTTTTGGATCCCAATGATTAGAGTCATGAGATCCTGTCACTAGACTTGTAGGCTCCCATCCTCCCTCTGCATGTTTTCTTTACCAGGGAGCAGACAATTCATTGCCTTCTTTCGCAGCCTGCAGGGTCTGGCCTGTGCTGCTCTCAGAGTGCATGCCGCCCCCCTCCCCCCACCCTTCCAGCTGCACTGCCCTCCCACCCTGGGGCCTTTGCAGATGTGGCTCATTCTTTCTGACATACCTTTCCCCTTGCTGCCCTTTTCCATTCCCCAAGCACCTGGCCTCTTCCGGTTGTTTAGTAGATCTCAACTGGGGGAGATTCCGCCCCGCGGGAGACATCTGGCAATGTCTGGAGACACTTGGGTTGTCACAGCGGGGCCGTTGAGGTGGTATTATTGGCATCTAGTGGGTAGAGGTCAGGGGTGCTGCTAAAGATTGTACAGTGCACAGGACAGCACCCCAAGACAAAGAATGAACTGGCCCCAAATGTCAGTAGTCCCAAGGTTGACAAGCACTGCCCCAGCTCACCAGACCCATCAGTCGTAGCCCAAGCCTCACCTCCTCCCCTGGGGGAGCCCTCTCTGAAGGAACTTTCCTGCCATCCTCACCCCCCGGCCAGTATCCCAGATGCACACCAGACTATGCCATTTGCAGCGTGTGCCCCTTCTTTTCTTTAGAGTACTGACCTCAGTTTGTCATTATGTTTCTGTGCTCCTGTTTGATTATGTTTATGCCCGTGCTCTAAGCTGCACAAGGTCAGGGACATTGTCTGTTCTCACTCACCTTAGTATCCCCCAAGCAGAGCAAGTTGATTGATGCATAGTAAATCCTATTGGATCTACTGATTAACCAATGGATATATCCTACATCTGTAGTCCCCATAGAGGGCTCAGCAGGGTCAAGGCAGCCCCTGGGACCTGCTGGACTGAAATAGTTCAGGGAGGGCTCAGCCGGTGTGTACCACTGGGAGCTGGGGTGGGGGGTGCAGGAAGATGAAGGGTTCTGATTAAGTCTTTCCCTCTCCTCTCCCTATTCCTCCCTCCCTCCCCCCTGTACCTCTCCTCCATCCTCCTCACCCTCTCCTTTTCCCCTCTTTACCCCTCTGTTCCCTCTCTCTTTCTCTCTCCTCTCTCCCTATTCCTCTCCCTTTTTCTCTCCCTCTTATCCTTCCCTTTTTCCTCCCCAATAAACAAATACCTATTGAGCACTTACTGAATACCAGAAATGATTAAGTATCAAGTACACAACAATGAATAAGACAGACAGAGAACTCGACTTCATTGGCTGTCAGTCTTTAGAGAAGACACTCATGAAACAAGTTACCGCCAGTGTGATGAATGTCACGAAGGGAAAGGAAATGAGGTTCTGAGGACCCAGGCCAGGGGGATCTTAAGCAGGACAGGGAACAAACAAAACTGATTTGCTTTGGATTCTTGATATGATTAAATTTTAGTTAACACAGTGGTGAAGAGTCTGGGTTTGGAGCCTGGCTATCTGGGCTCAGATACCAGTTCTACTGCTCACCATGTGAACTTGAGCAAGCTACAGTTAGTTTGCCTCATTCCTGTTTCTGCATCTATAAACCGAGAATAATATAACACTTACTTCACGGGATTGCTGTGAGGATTAAATGAACTAATGCATGTAAAGGGCTTAGGACAGTGTCTGAGACATAGTAAGCACTCAACAGATGTTCTCAGTATCACTAACCTGCATGGTTTTTTTTTTCCCCCAGGGAAATAGAGGACTTTGGTTTTTGAAACTTTGTGGAATCCCTTGTTTCGGTTAAGATTAGACTTGACGGTGAGTGACAAAAGACCCCAAGTAAGAAGTAGAAATTTATTTCCCTTTGGTGCTGTGCATTGCCAGCTAGTGTGGCAACTCCACAGTCCTCAAAGACCAAGAATTCTTCGAGGTTATTGCCCTGTTGTCTTCAACATGAAGATCCTGCCTTATGGCCCCAGTGTGGCTGCTCTAGCTCCAGCCATCACCAGTTGGAGGGATGGCATGCCCTCTACCTTATGGAGCACGTCATGGAAGTGGCATGCTTACTTCTTCATCCATTCCTTGGGCCAGAACTTAATCTCATGGTCAGACTTAGCTGCAAAGGAGGCTGGAAAATGTAGTCTTTACTCTGGGTAGCTGCATGTTCAGCTGAAATGTGGAGGGAAGTCTATTACTTAGGAAGAAGGCGAGAAGGAAAAAACCTTTCTAAGAGGACAATTAGCCGTTTACCAATTGTCCTGACTTTGCTCTTAACATTGGCAGGGCAGGAAGGCACAGCTCATTACCCAAAGTATTTCACTGATAGCTAATGGCTAACACAAAAGGACATTTAGAACTGTTGTCTCCTTTGGTCTGAGCTGACCACTGTGATCCCTCAGAGTCCACCTTTGGGTTGAAATCTGGAATGGATTCTGACTGAGCCACAAGTTGAAGGGCTTCTCTCCTGGTCCCTCAGGGAACCACTGTCTTCTGGGGAACCTCTTAGCATATACCTCCCTTGGGCCCTGAACCCCTTAAACCCTCCTACTCTCCCTCATTCTGCCTTGTCCCTTCCTTGGCTTTTAAGTTTTGTTGTTCAGCCACTCTTTTTCATTCGCTTCTCAGTGTTGTGGTCACCTTCCCTGGCCGGAGGTGGAAAAGCCATAGGATAGCCATGCTCCAGAGGGGAGGAAAGTGAGGTAAACCGGGCCCCAAGGGCCAGCCTCCGCCAGAATTTTTCAGACTTGAATGTGCCAGCAGCATGGAAGCTGCCTCCCTTAGCCACTCCTGTGGTCCCGCAAGGCCATCTCAGTGTCTTCTCCACCTTGAGGTCCTTTTGACAAATCTCCCTCTCACTAGCCTGTCCTGGTGTGTGCCTGCCCCAGAAGGATGGGGTGGTGGGTTCTCAGCTAAGTTCCAGGGCAGGATCTCCACTGCCCCCTTCAGGTACCATTAAAGATTGCAATTCAGTTGAACATACAGCACTGTGGAGACCCAAGTTGCTTATGGAACCCATCCCCCCAAGTAGACTTTGTTCCCTATCAAGGCTCAGACAGCTGCCTATCCCTGCCAACTTTTGTGTGACCTTTTACAATAATTTATTTATTTATTAAAAAAAATTTTTTTTAATGTTTTATTTATTTTTGAGACAGAGAGAGACAGAGCATGAGCAGGGGAGGGGCAGAGAGAGAGGGAGACACAGAATCTGAAACAGGCTCCAGGCTCTGAGCTGTCAGCACAGAGCCCGACGCGGGGCCCGAACTCACGGACCATGAGATCATGACCTGAGCTGAAGTTGGACCCTTAACCGACTGAGCCACCCAGGCGCCCCAATAATTTATTACTAAAAGGAACGAGTAGTACTGCATATTCACTATGTGCCAGGATCTCTGTCAAGAACTTAAATTAATTCATTAAATCCTTACAATAGCTCTTTGAGATAGGGGATTTGAACCCCATTTATAAATGAAGACACTAAAGCTCAGAGAGGTTGAGTAACTCCCGGAAGGTTACAGACCTTGAAAGTGGTGGAGCCAGGATTAGAATTCTGGATTCCCAGACTTTATTCTTGATGCTGTAAGAATTGCCTCTCACTTAAATGTATATGATTAGTCAAAGGTGTGCGGTAAGGGAAATGGAGAATTAACCAAATTAATGGAACAAATATTTACAGAGCCTCTACTAAGTGCCAGGCACTGGGGACACAAAGATGAATAAGACACCGACCTTTCAAGAAACATCCGGTTAGCCGGGGAGATAGTTACAGATGCAAATTATTTTGAGTTGGTTCATTAAGAATCAATATTGTGGCTGGGAATGCAAGCTGGTGCAGCCACTCTGGAAAACAGTATGGAGGTTCCTCAAAAAAACTAAAACTAGAACTACCCTACGACCCAGCAATTGCACTACTAGGCATTTATCCACGGAATACAGGTGTGCTGTTTCGAAGGGACACTTGCACCCCCATGTTTATAGCAGCACTATCAACAATAGCCAAAGTATGGAAAGAGCCCAAATGTCCATCGATGGATGAATGGATAAAGAAGATGTGGTATATATATACAATAGAGTATTACTCGACAATCAAGAAGAATGAAATCTTGCCATTTGCAACTACGTGGATGGAACTGGAGGGTATTATGCTAAGTGAAATTAGTCAGAGAAAGACAAGTATCATATGACTTCATTCATATGAGAACTTTACGATACAAAGCAGCTGAACATAAGGGAAGGGAAACAAAAATAATATAAAGACAGGGAGGGGGACAAAACGTAAGAGACTCATAAATATGGAGAACAAACTGAGGGTTACTGGAGGGGTTGTGGGACGGGGGATGGGCTAAATGGGGTAAGGGACACTAAAGAATCTACTCCTGAAATTATTGTTGCAATATATGCTAACTGATTTGGATGTAAATTTTAAAAAATTTAAAGTAAAATTTAAAAAAAAGAATAAATATTATGGCTGCCCAGCGTAGGATATTATGGATGCTCGGCAGCATAATCCATATCTGGCTGGGTATTTTGGAGAGGTGGGTAAGAAAGAATCACAGGAGGCTGGCTGGAAGGGACAGTCGCTGAACTTGATCTCAAAGGGTGAATTTAATGCAGATGGTAAGAGTGGAGAAGGCTTTCCGGACAGAGGGCACAGCATATGCAAAGGCCAGGAGGTAGGGCCAAAGTAACATTCCGAGCATATACTCTATAGGTGCTGGCTCCAGTGTAGCATTCTAATGCACACTCAGCAAACATTTTTCACCAAATTAATGCGTTCTCCTCCTATAGTGCCTGAAAAAAGAAACCTTTCTAGTCACTCAGCCAATTTGGTGATCACATTCTCCTTGCCTTTTTCACCTGCTCTGGTCTGGTTCCCACTTCTACATCCTCTGCCCCTTCCCTAGTTGTTTATGGAGAACGTTCCTTACTGTCTCAAAAGGAGACACTTCCATCATGTTCCTTGGACTCCATTGCTTGAGTTCAATGAAAGCCAAATGGGTGTCGTGCTGTGTGAGGTTCTGCTGAGCTGTTGGGTGAATGACAGCTGCCGTCTTGAGTGAGTGAGGTCTTCGCGGGGACTTTGATCTACTTAAGGAAGGCTGAGCCCATCTGCTTCCTCCATCCTTCCCACACACAGCTTCCAGGCAGCTCTGGTGTCAACTTGGCCCGTTAAGAGAGTTAAGAGACGTTTTCCTCCTGTTGGGCCAGATTTCAGTCGTCAGGACACACACCTGGGTGTGGGGGTGGCTGTGCGGGGCTTTGGTGGCTTTTCCATGCCTCCATCGTGGGTCCCAGCCTCCCAGCTCTGCTTTTCAACTTACTCCAGGCTCCTTCTTCCCTCCTCCTGTCTCCTCCAAGTGCCCACACACGTCGTAACCTATATTCAGAAAGCCACCTATCAGGAGGTTTCGGTCAGAGACAAGGATTTCTAAGGGTGGGGTTTTTAAATCAGGATTTCAGGTAATCTTTCCATCAGCATTTCCTGGAGTAGGAGCCCCCTCTGGCTCCCCTGACATCCCAGCAGCCTGTTAGGAAGATGCTCCTGTATAGCATTAGGAGTATGGCTCTGCACTCACACAAACCAGAGCTCAAATTTGAGCTCTTTCCTGGCTGGGTGTCTTTGAGCAGGTGACTAGCACTCTCTCAGCTTCCGTATTCCTGTCTGGAAGGCAGAGATGACCAAGGTACCACCTCAGAGAGTTCCTGGAGGTTGAGACGGGACCATGCACGTAAAGCGCTTGATATGGAAGCTCTTATTGCTGCACCCCTTGGCAGCTTGTAGGCTGATCTTGCTCCCAGTCGATTTGTCTGGCAAAGATTGAATGTCTCCTGTGCATCACATGCTGTGCTTGGCCCTGAGCACCCAGGAGTGAATCAAACAAGGTGACCCTCATCGTGACCATGCAATCACTATGTGTGAAGACGTCCAGAACATCTTTGCTCTGTGGCTAACCTGTTACATAAGGAGCCGCAGCCCTACTCTGTGCATAAGCACGTCAGAAAAAAAAACTAACCATTAGCCACTCTACCGTTTATGAGCCGGCTTCCTCCTGAGAATTTCTAAAGCATTTTCTTTAAGTGATTGCACAAAGCATCCCAAATAAAGTCAATTGCAAAGAACCACTGTTCTTTTTTTTTTAAATATGAAATTTATTGTCAAATTGGTTTCCATACAACACCCAGTGCTCATCCCAACAGGTGCCCTCCTCCATGCCCATCACCCAGCCCCCATCAACCCTCAGTATATTCTCAGTTTTTAAGAGTCTCTTGTGGTTTGGCTCTCTCCCTCTCTAACTTCTTTTTTTTCCCCCCCTTCCCCTCCCCCATGGTCTTCTGTTAAGTTTCTCAGGATCCACATAAGAGTGAACACATATGGTATCTGTCTTTCTCTGTGTGACTTATTTCACTTAGCATCACGCTCTCCGGTTCCATCCACGTTACAAGAACCATTAGTTCTTAGCATATAAATTCATTTATGCTCACTGCAGAGAGGTGGAAAGATACAGAAGACATTAAAGAAAAAAATGTGTAAATGATTTATACTAACAATTAATGGTTTGGGTCCCTGAGACTTTTAGAGGGTCCACAGAGTCTGAATTCTTTCTTTCTTTCTTTCTTTCTTTCTTTCTTTCTTTCTTTCTTTCTTTCTTTCTTTCCTTCTCTCTCTCTCTCTCTCTTTCTTTCTTCTTTCTTTCTTTCTTTCTTTTTAAATGTAATTTTAAATGTAAATGTCTGAATTCTTTTATGTATTTATGTATTTATTTATTATTTATTTTTAAATGTAATTTTAAGTGTAAATGTCTGAATTCTATTATTTATTTATTTATTTATTCATTCGTTCATTCATTCATTTTTAAATGTAATTTAGGGGGCGCCTGGGTGGCTCAGTCGGTTAAATGTCCAACTTTGGCTCAGGTCATGATCTCGCGGTCCGTGAGTTCGAGCCCCGCGTCGCGCTCTGTGCTGACAGCTTGGAGCCTGGAGCCTGCTTCAGGTTCTGTGTCTCCCTGTCTCTCTCTGCCCCTCCCCTACTCATGCTCTCTCTCTCTCTCTCTCTCTCTCTCTCTCTCAAGAATAAACATTAAAAGAATGTTAATGTAATTTAATTTTTTTAATGTTTATTTATTTTTGAGAGACAGAGGGGGAGGGGCAGAGGGAGACGGCAGATCTGAAGCAGGCTCCTCGCGGACAGCGGAGAGCCCCACGTGGGGCTCGAACTCACAACTGTGACATCGTGACCTGAGCCAAAGATGGACGATCAACCAACTGAGCCACCCGGGTGCCCCGAATTCCTTTAATAATAATTCCAAACCATTACTTGTTTGGTTCACTCTCATTCTCTCATGAGTGTACAGTGGAGTTTTCCAGAAGGTGCATGACATGTGATGCCATCATTGCTCTAACGGCTCATGTGCTTCTACCCCCTCATACCCCAAAGACAGCCAGTAGCCTGTGACTGACACACAGATTAAAAAACAAGGCTGACGTCCTTGCCTCAAGGTAGACCCAACTATGTGCTTTAATTTGCGCTCTAGAGTTTTCTGCGGTACCAGACCGACGCTAGCCTTCAGCTGCGACCACATCCATACATGGCTTTTCCTCTTGCCCTGCTCTGCCTCCCTCGGTTCTTTTGTCTTGAGAGCAATTTTTCAATAAATTACTTTCATGGGAATCCCCACCTTAGGCTGTGCTTTCAGGGAGGTCTACATAAGACAGCTGGCATCAACAGTGGTCACGGGAAATAGACTCTAAAGGTGGGGTCCTAGAAGTGAATCATTCACCGACTGGATGACCCCAGAGACCTCCCGGGCAGTGGGCGGGCTAAGGATGGTCTCTCCCATGCTATAGCATACAACGGCTAAGAATTCCACTTGCAGTGAACTGGGGGCAGCCTTTAGGGCAATGCCTCTGGCATTTGAAAGGTAGGGAGCAAAGAGTAAATCCGAGATCGTAGAATTCCCTCACCCTCACCCTCTCTGCCTCTCCCGTGCTTGCTCATGTGCATGTGCTCTCTCTCTCAAAATAAACAAACCTTTAAATAAAGAAATAAATAGGGGCGCCTGGGTGGTTCTGTCGGTTAAACGTCCGACTTCGGCTCAGGTCATGATCTCCCGGTTTGTGAGTTCAGGCCCCGCGTCAGGCTCTGTGCCGACAGCTCAGAGCCTGGAGCCTGCTTCAGATTCTGTGTCTCCCCCTCTCTCTGCCCCTTCCATGCTCATGCTCTGTCTCTGTCTCTCAATGATAAATAAACGTTAAAAAAAAAAAAAAGAAAAAAGAAAGAAAGAAAGAAAGAAAGAAAACAGAGAGCCTCTTTGGTGGCACTTAGAGATTCGTCTTCTGCAGCCAGAGGGCAGGCAGAGCTGAAGAGGAAACACAGAACCTAACGGAAAGGATAGCAGAACTTCGAAGCGGGCTGAATTCAGAGTTTAGGCAGATATCCTGTGCCAAAGATAGGACTCTGATAGGAAAAGAATAGGATCCTAAGACTTGGAATACAGGTATCTGGGGACATTCACTTGACAACCTTGAACCCCCTTGGCATGCCTAAATGGCTCCACTCCCGCTTGTCAGCAGATAGATTCCCTCTTCCTTTTTTTGAAGGGTAAGGGGAGCCTCGAGTAAGGCTACTGCTTTGTAAGATAATACTGGCCCTTCTTTTTATTCTTTTTTTTTTTTTAATTTATTTGAGAGAGAGAGAGAGCATGGTCAGGGGAGGGGCACAAGGAGGGAGACAGACAGACAGAGAGACGGAGAAAGAGAATCCCAAGCAGGCTCCATGCTCAGCACTGACGCGGGGCTCCATCCCACGACCAGAGGGTCACGACCTGAGCGGAAATCAAGAGTTGGACACTCAACCAGCTGAGTCACCCCGGTGCCCCAATACTGGCCCTTCTTAAGATCATCTGCCACCTTCCCCCTCCTGGCCACCAGACCTATAATCAAGGTCAAATCTCAGTGTGACCCCACTGGAGAGGTGCCAAACCTGCAAAGAGTGTAGAGGAATTACATGCCAGAGAGGGTTCAAGAACTGATTACGGTGTGCCAGCAGGAACGGGGTGGGCATGCCTAGGAGTGGGTCACGAGGACGGTGGGAGGCAGTAGGATAAGGGAACGTTTGTCGATAACAGGGTGAAGGGCTTCAGGAGACACGGCTGGTGTACCGTTGAGGCGGTTGTTAGTACCTTGGAATGAGTGATAAGTTGCATTAAATGAGATGGAGAGGCCAGACTGCCTGGTGGACTGTGGGGAAGAGATTAAAAGTCCCTGAGAACTGAGCATGCTCGAATAGGTCAACTACATGAGACTGAAAATCCCTAAACTGACTTTGTTCCTCCATTTACCAATGTGAAAGGGAATGCTGGGGAAGGTACCAGTACTATTGAGGAGCTCTGTAGAGGCTGCTCCCTGTAGTCTGGGGATGATAATAGAAGAAAGCTGTTCCAGAACCAGGCTCCCTAGCATCAACCATAATAATGGAGTCCCAGAAAAGCAGAGGCCGGATGGTAACACTGAATTATCAGAAGCAAGGGTGAACGTAATTCCTGTAATGGGCAGCAACATTGGAATGGCGCCCAGGGGGGGTCCACCTGAAGTTATCTGTGAAGGTGGGTGAAAGGTTATGTTGGCCCTAGAGCCAAGATAGGGTATAGCCAATGCCCTTCACTTAACCCGCGAAGTCAAAAGGGATCAAGAATGGTCAATGCTCCCAAAAGAAAATCAGGATTTCTTTCCCGGGCTCCAGACCTCAGTCAGTTCTCAGATCCAGAGTCCACTGACTGCAAGAGGGGTTGGGTTCTCGTGAGAGAAGGTATGGAAACATCGTAACAAGTGTGTACTGTAATGATTCAACCAGGTCCCTCTCCAAACAGACCTACAGGTCTTTACACAGGCAATTATACACTGCAGAAAGAGAAATAGCCAGTTCTTTCAAGGGCTGTCGGATACAAGTCCAAAGATGATCCTGATGCTAGAAACCCAAAGTGGCATCGGACCTCTTTTAAAGTAGAGGCATATGCAAGGCAGGTAATAAGATGAGTCCTGACCCAGGTTTGTCTCACAGTTGGTAAACTGAGTTCATGAACCCACCCGGTGGTCGTTGTCTCAGCTCCCAAACATGTAAGTGGGATGGACATTCTTAGCAATTTGCAGAATATTTATATGCGTCCTTTGACCTGTCGAGTAAAAGCGATTGTGTCAGTCTCCCAAACTACACCCTTTGGAGAGTTTAGTATATCCACTCTCCCTCATAGAGGGAATGGCAGATTCCCTCAAAGACTCTCGAAGCCATAAAGTACGCAGGGGTGGTAGTCCGCAGCATATCCTCATTTAAATTATCAGTCTGGCCCCTGAAAAACTGTATCATGGAGTATAACTGTGTACTGCTGAAAACTTAACCCAGGAACACCTCCAACTTCAGCTGTTTTCACTGGAGCAGATTAACACATCCTTATGTGCATGGTATTCAGCTATTCCTGGGCAAGTATGTGGTTTTCAATGCCCATCAGAAAGGAGGATGAGAAGCAGATAGCATGCACATGTGATGACCAGCAATACACATTCACGGTTTTACCGTAAGACCACATCTCTGTCTTAGTGTAACCCAAAGGAATGTGGACCATCTGATGATTATGCAGAACATCACCTTTGTCCGCTATATTGGTGACACCATATTAATCAAACCTGATGAGAAGCGACAGAGTCTCTGGATAACTTGGCAAGATACATGCGCCTCAAGAATTCAGGGACTTGCTACATCGGTGAGGGTTTGAGGGATCCGGTGATTTGGGGCATGCTGAATTATCCTCTCTAAGGTAAAGGCCACATTTTTGTGCTTTGTACCTTATACAACAAAGAAAGGGGTGCAGCGCTTGATAGGGCTCTTTGGGTTTAGGGGGTAGCATCTTCCACACTGGAATACTGGGCCATTTCTTGGGTGACACAGAAGGATCCTGCGTGGATTGCATGAACAAGATATTTATGTTAGAGAACACATAACATAAATCAATACATCTCTAATACTATAATTCCTATCTCAGGCTCTCATGTCAGGAGCCTGCTATGGGACGGCTTCTTCCAAACAGACCGAGTTGTCCGAGGCCAGAAGACAGAACAGCTGGGTCTTTGTTCTCTAGAGTGTTCTCCTGACTGAATGATCTAGGTACTTTTTTTTTTTTTTTTTGCCTCTCTAGGCCTCCATCTTCTCATGTGTAAAATGTGGGTTTTATGTTGGTTCAGCATTTTTTCAGCTTCTGACATCAGATAACAGACAGATAAGATTTACGCACATGATACACTCCCATGGGTGTGTCCCTTAGCACCCGTAAGAGAGGCTATGGGTTATAGGCAATTCCCAGCAGGCTGGCTCTAACTCCACCCCTTCCTCCCACTCAAGAAAGAATATCGGAATGCAACTTGGCAAAAGGGAGGTAATATGGTAGGGATAACCTTGATCCTGTTGTAATTCATTTTTTTAACCATCATTCACAATCTATAATACTATCATGTGTTTTAAAAAACTACTTTTAACAAATCTCACAATGTTTTGACAACATGGTTCAGCAACGGTGGCTTAAAAGGCTCTTTAAAATGACTTTCCACCTCCAAAGTTTAAATTCTGAGAATGCGTCCCCCCAAAAAGGAGTTCCAAAAGCTTTCTATAATATCAGACGTCACTGTGATACTTGAAGCAAGAGAACTCTTTGTATATGTAAATTTGAATATAAGTTGGATGTGTATTTGATACATGACACCTATCATGACCCTTATATATGGAGTCATTCACTCCGTATTTACTGGTTGCCTACTCTTGTGCTATTTCTAAGATTTTAGAAGGGTAGGTTGGGAGTAGTTGATTAAAATTTAGTGTCCTTACTTTATGTTAGCGTCTCAAAAAGTGTAGGTTAATGAGAAAGAAAGGGGTTCTGTGGCCAGAGAAATTTAGGTCAGTTAAGGTTCATCAGATTTCTTTACCACAGACATTCTCAAGTCCTTTGGTCTACTCTGTTAATATGCCTTGTGAATCTCCAGGAGAGAAATTTAGTCTGCAGTGTTTTCCAAAGATTTTGAACATGGAACTCCATAGAACAAATGTTTCTAGGAACACACTTTGGAAAAGTCTATCTTACAGCAATGGCAGGTTTCAATGGTACCCAAGTGATTTTAGTTAATACCACAGTGATACCATCCACACTGGCTTACCCACTACCAACAGAATTATGCTCCTGAGTGATATACAGAGCAATCTACTAAATGTAGTTCACTCCCTTCCCCATCCTTTCCTTCCCATCTATAGTCCAGCTTCCACAAACGCCAACAGTGACTCCATTCTGGAAAGTATATTGCTACCCCTCTCAAGTATTGGCAGACTTTTGTGAGGTAATGGGCCAGTGGTCCAGTTCTGGACCTTGCTGTGGCACCTAGTAGAAAGGTGACCAGGGGTGGGAGACTAAGAATTAATGAGATAGAATAATTAAAATATGAGTGTTTGTGTTTGTGAAATGAGCTGACTAGTTTTTAATGCTTAGTGATGTAGTTTTAGAAATAAAATATATTATCTGCCACACTTCCAGGCACATGGTCCATAAGCTTCTTGAGGATAAGAACCTGGAAAGTAGCATTGTGAATGGTCCCATGTATTGAACGCTCTATGCCTGATTTGTGTTAAAGATTTTGCATTCTGGGGGACACCTGGGAGGCTCAGGAGGTTAAGTGTCTGACTCTTTATTTTTTTATTTTTTTATTTTTAACGCGTATTTATTTTTGAGACAGAGAGAGACAGAGCATGAGTGGGGGAGGGTCAGAGAGAAGGAGACACAGAATCTGAAACAGGCTCCAGGCTCCGATCTGTCAGCACAGAGCCTGATGTGGGGCTCGAACTCACGGACCGCGAGATCATGACCTGAGCCAAAGTTGGCCGCTCAACCGACTGAACCATCCAGGAGCCCCAAGTGTCTGACTTTGATGTTGGTTCAGGTCATGATCCCAGGGATGTGGGATCAAGCCCCTCATCAGGCTCTGAGCTGAGCATGGAACCTGCTTAAAATTCTCTCTCTCTCCCTCTGCCCTCTCCCCAACTCACACGTGCTCTCTGTCTCTAAAATAATAAATAAATACATAAATAAATAAATAAATAAATAAATAAATAAATATTTTACATTTCGATCTTTGCTCATGTTACCTCCTCAGAGAGGCCTTTCCTGACTATCCTATCTCAGATAGCCCCTGTTACTCTCCATACCGTAAATCAGGCTCTATCTTTATAGAATTCATCACTACCCAACATTATATTATTTTTCTACTTACTGTTTGCTTCCCCAACTAGAATTGAAGCTTCACGAAGATAGAGGTTTTTGGGTTTTTGTCTGTGCTGTATCCTCAGTATCTAGAACAGTGCTTAGAACATTACAGGCTCCTGGGGCGCCAGGGTGGCTTGGTCGGTTAAGTGTCCGACTTCGGCTCAGGTCATGGTCTCACGGTCCGTGAGTTCGAGCCCCGTGTCAGCACAGAGCCTGGAGCCTGTTTCGGATTCTGTGTCTCCCACTCTCTCTGCCCCTCCCCTGTTCATGCTCTGTCTCTCTCTGTCTCAAAAATAAATAAACGTTAAAAAAAAATTTAAAAGAGAAGAACATTACAGGCTCTCAATAAGCTATTTATACAAGGAATACATAAATGAACGATCTTGTGGAATTCTGACCACAACCCTATGAGCTAAGTCCTCTTATTACCTCCATTTGATAATTGAGGAGACTGGGTCACAAAGAGATTAAGTCACTTGCTGAAGGACTCAGTAAGTGGTAGAGCCTGTATTCAGATCTAGGTATGACTCACCTTTAGCCACCATGTTATCCAGACTTCTAATGAACACAAGTGTTGCTTCCCAGAAGGTCGTATCTGAGCCCTGTGGGGACTCATTAAAATGTAGATTATTGGGGTTCCCTCTGGTATATTGAAAGGAGTAGAGGGAAGGCTGGGGGAGAAGAAGGGGTAAGACAAGGAAAGACAAGAATCTTGCCTGCCCCAGCTATCAGTCCACCCATGGACCCGTCTGACCCCTTGGGAGTCCGGTCTGAATTCTTCCAGAGAGAAGGGATTCAGGAGAAGCAGAAGAGGGTTTTCACAGCGGGCTCCATGAGACCTGGGATGCTTTGATGCCCGGGTGAAAAGATAGTATTACATTGGCCCCTTTCACATTAACAGCTCTGGCGGCAGCATGAGACAGCCTTAGCCTAGTCACCAGAATTGTCATGGAGACCATGGAGGGAATCTTGGGAACCAAACATCATCAACACAGAGGCCGGAAGTGGAAAATAAGTGCCTAAGGAACATTACGTGGGGACTCCCGGGAAACCTCGGAAGATGGGCAGAATTTGCTAGGTCCCTGAGGTCCCTGTGGAAGCAAGTGTGGACAAGTAAGTGCTAGCTACTGACGTTTGAATCATTATTGTTATAGTGATTCCATTAGTGCCTTCAAATATTATTTTTCTTCTTCCAAGGCTTCTGTTTTTCTTTGTCTGGCTGGGCCTGGGCAGTTCTGCTGCCTTAAGTCATGCTGGCCTAATTGGGTTCTCACCCTGATGTAAACCAGAGGGCAAGGTGAAAGTGTAACATTGATCGTTTCC
Organism: Acinonyx jubatus; assembly: GCF_027475565.1. NCBI lineage: Eukaryota > Metazoa > Chordata > Mammalia > Carnivora > Felidae > Acinonyx > Acinonyx jubatus. The sequence goes on along the minus strand of NC_069390.1, from coordinate 26,310,250 downwards.
TCTCTGGAACTACGTGCAATTCTCTGGTGGTTTTCAACAGAAACCAGAAGTCTGGAATAAAAACTACATGGGAGGATTCAGAATCAGCTCTGCAGTCCCACCTCCTGGCATCACATCCTTACGGACACGGGTGAGCTCCAGAGACAGAAAGGAGGTTTTTGTCCTCCCCTTGGTCCAGACCCAGCCGCCTTCCTGTGCCTACATCCTGCAGTGTCACAGGATTTGAGTGAAGTTGCCCTTAATTTCCAGCAGCTAAGCATGCTTGCGTGCCTCCCCCCACCCCCCACCCCCCCCCCGCCGCTCCCCACATCCGAGCTGTTAACTCACCGCTCCTTTGTTTACACGCTAGTTAGATGAAGTACACCCACTTGGATTGTGAAACACCATTCATTGTTTTTGGCGAGTTACTCTTTAGGTGTAGTCAAGAAGTCTTATTCTGAGGGGTTCAAAAGTGTTTCGTGGAGCCATGTCAACTCCACAGTTATGGCCCTAAGTAAAAACCTTGACCTGAGAAATGAGTTAAAACTCCCGATAGGTGAGGTGAGTAATTAAGCAAGGGACGGCATTTTATTGTGTAAATTACACTCCATTTACTGTAAAGCCAAGCTTCCAATAACCCTTATAAAGTCCTCACAGGTAACGACTTACCCATGAATAGTGAGTTCCAGGGCTGCAGAACAGAACATGTTTGTCCTTTAAATGCTATTGGGAAAGAGAAGCTAGATTAAAATGGAAAAAAAATGCCACTTTCCCGGTCTCCAGTCGCTGAAGGCTTGGCTTGGGTTCAGGGGTGGAATCTTGGTTTTCCCCCTAAACCTCCCCAGGACTGGGTTATGCAAATCTTAGGTGTAGCAAGAGCCGGGCATGAAGTCAACTGGCAGTTTGGGAACGCTTGTGCCATACAGGCAACTTGGTGGAATATTCTCTGTCCTGTCCTGGACCATTCTGCTCTCCTTTCCCTGGATCTGAAAGGCATGTGACCATTGTTCCCAGGTCCAGAAGATCTCACAATTCCAAGTGAACGTTGCACCCTAGGGTTGTGCAGGATACCAATCCTTGTTCCTTTCTAGTGGGGCTATTCCTGTAACTGCCTGCCAAAAATGATGCTCATATCCAGCTGGATATTGCCTTCTCACATTCCCACCACCTGGTTCAGGTTAAGCAATGTTTTTCACCTCGGTCTACTTTTACCCTTTCCTGATCATCATTCAAAGGTAAGACCTTTCGGCCAGTACCAAGGGTTGTGATGTGCAACGTCTGGCACAAGGGAGACCTGGGAGTGAAAAAGAAAAGGGTCTAAGTAATGCCAAAGAGGCTGGGACATTCGTTCTAGAAAAGGCATGAGAACTGGCTTTATGACAGAAGATAGTAGTTTTGATCCTGGATCTTGTATCTGGTGTTGAGTGTTAATAGTCTTCCAGATGAAATGAGGGCATGATGTTCTTGGCAGATCAGAAAAACGGTATCTCCCCTCCACCTCCACCTCCCAAATGAAATAGGCTTTGTTCTTTTGGGTTTTTTTTTTTTTGGTTTTTGGGTTTTTTTGTAACAGGCATTTACTCACAAAAATATCTGGTTCCCTCAGGAAGGATATTTCTAACTAATCCTCCACGTAAATGTTCAGCTTCAACAGAGAAGGTAAGTTTGCCATATTCAGCATAAAGCTTGATTGCACTTGCCTCTGGGCCTTTGAGTGAGCCGGGCATCAGGCACTATAGGCATAGTGTCTAGGCTAGCACCCAAGAACATTGCAAGAGCCAATTAAAATACCTGAGACCTGGGGAGAAAGAAAGAAAGAAGAAAGAAAGAAAGAAAGAAAGAAAGAAAGAGAAAGAAAGAAAGAAGAAAGAAGGAAGGAAGGAAAGAAAAGAAAGAAAGAAAGAGAAAGAAAGAAAAGGAAAGAAAGAAAGAAGGAAGGAAAGAAAAGAAAAGAAAGAGAAAGAAAGAAAGAAAGAAAGAAAGAAAGAAAGAAAGAAAGAAAGAAAGAAAAAGAAAGAAAGAAAGAAAGAAGAAAGAAAGAAAGAAAGAAAAAGGAAGAAATGTTATACTTCCGAACTATGGAAATGGTGAAATCAGAATCTTAACATGTTTACTGATACTGTGGCAAATTACAGCATATGTCAACTTCATCAATTATTTGATTTTATACTCAGAAGGATCTCATTACAATGGAAAATCAATGTGCAGATTGGATTTTCTTTCTTAAAATGTCTCCTGGGTACCCAGCGATTGCTGAGAAATTACGATGGGTGTGAATCAAAGAAGCTACGTGTAGAAAGTAATTTTGAAAGCCCAATTAGCAAATGCCTTTCAAATGTTTTTGCCCCCCAATTTTTATGGATGTGGATATATATGAATGTTCGATAAGAGCGAACTGGGACTTACTAGGCTCCAGTGGCCTTGTGTGTGTATCATTTCCCCCTCCTCGGGATACTTTTGAAGTGTCTCTATGATCCATATTCTTTCTCTGACTTAAACCTTTACGGGAAATGTTCCCAAGAACGTTGCTTGGTTCTACCCCGCATGTCTCCTTGACTGTTTCCATAGCAATCGCACATGGAAGGACTTTGTCGAATAAAGCATAGTACCTGGCCCTTTCCTTCAAGATGTTCACAGTCTTAGAAAAGCAGATAGACAGGAAAGCAGACAAAGTATAACACAGCTGCCTTCTGGAGGTATTCTCTGTTGCTTAGAGAAGCACTAGGTTCAATATATTTTTATTTATTTATTATTTTCTGTGTGTCAAGTAACACAGGTATGTTCTTAATACAGGTGCTATTTAACAGTTTTGCAAATATTAACCCATTTAATTCCCAAAGTAATCCTATGAGGTATTATGATTTTTTTTAATTTACTTACTTAAATTCTAGTTAGTTAACATACAGTGTGGTATTGGTTTCAGGAGTAGAACCCAGTTATTCATCACTTACATCTAACGCCCAGTGCTCATCCCAACAAGTACCCTCCTTAATGCCCATCGCCCATTTAGCCCATCCCTCCCCTGCCCTCTAGCAACCCTCAGTTTGTTCTCTGTATTTAAGAGCCCCTTACGGTTTGCCTCCCTCTCTCTGTTTTTATCTTATTTTCCCCCCTATTATGATTATCCCCACTTTACAAATAAGTAATTTGCCTGAGGTCAGTCACGCAGCAAATATGTAGCAGAGGCATAATTTAAACCCAGACAGCCTGGCCCGAGAGTCCACGCTACTGGCATTTAAGGTATAAACGGAACCCTATGACCAGTACCAGAGAGGATCATAGAAAATGCTACATATCTGATTATGCACAGGTAAGAGGAAACAGGCATCTCACAAAGGAGATGATATTTGAATTGCTTTGTATCAAACAGATATATTCAGAGTACGAAGAAATCGATCCCAAGTTGAAAGAATAGCGTATGCCATCATCTCATGTATAAAAGAAACAAGCAGATGAGATGATTGGCTTTGGGAGATGCGGATAGTTTATATGGATGGAATTGAATGTGCCGGAGGGGGGACGGTTTATAGAGATACAGAGGCTTGAAAGGGAAGCAGGGAAAACATCAACGCAGGCGTCCTTTTGAGAAATTTGGCTTTTCGTCAGTTTTGACTTTGGTCAGTTAAATGTCGATGGCCTCCCCCCAATTCCACCCCTCCCAAGCCACCAAAGAAAAGCTTGATACGCTCAACAATGCGAAACAAAAAATTTTAATGTGCATGGAAGGAAATGACACAAAGTCAAAAGTCAAACAACACAAGAGGATAAAATATTTGCACTGCACAGCACAGTCCATTTTTTCCGACGGGCTAAGTGTGTTTACAAATCAATAAGGGAGCTCTGTGTGGTGATGGATGTTCCCTAGACTTACTGTGGTGACCGTTTCGCAATATATACACATATTGGATCATTATGTTGTACACCTGCAAACAATGTAATGTTATGTGTTAATGTAAAAAAAAAAAATAATAAGGGAAAGGGGAGCCTGGCTGGCTCAATTGGTGGAGCATGTGACTCTGGATCTTGGGGTTGCAGGTTCAAGCCCCACATTGGGTGTAGAGATTCCTTGAAAATAAAAACATCTTAAAAAAAAATTAAAAAGAGGGGGGAAAAAGACCAACAAATCGAGAGACCAAGGACATGAACAGACAGTTAGAGCAAAGGCATCTAAACGTCTGTAAAAGCGCTCTGCCTACTTAAAAGAGAAAGGCAAATGCAAACAGCAGTAAGATATAATTGTCACCGTTGGTCTGGCAAAGATCAAAAGGTTCGGTAACACACTGGCCCAGCCAGGGTTTAGGGAAATAGCCACTTTAATACGTTGCTGGTAGGAGGGTAACTTGGCACGAGTTCTATGAGGGCAATTGGGCAATATCTTTCAAAACTACGCATGTACGTATTGTTTAACCTGACATTTCCACTCCTAGGAATTTACTCTGCAAGTATGCACACATGGATATGGGGTTGTGCTTGCAAGGACATGTGTGTTACCACAATGCGTGTGACAGAGAAAGATTAAGGGAAAAACCTGCAAAGTTCAGTCCATTATGATGCATCCATACTGTAGAATTCTTTGCTGTCTTTAAAAAGAGTCAGCGTGTTCTACGCCTAGTGACGTGGCAGAATCTCCCACATAGACTGAAAAAGGCAAGGAGGGTACAGAATATTGGGTTAGGTGTTCACCGTTTGTATGTGCGTGTACGTTTCAGGAAATGAATACATAGAGGCTTGAATATGCATTAAACACTTCTGGACGAATCAAAAGAATCTAATAACCCTGAGTGCCTCTAGGGATGGAAATGGGGCAGCTGGGGAGAGAGGGATTATGAAGATCTACTATTGTGTGGGTTTGGTATCTTCTGATTTTTTTTTTTTTTTTTTTTTGCCATGTGTTTCCTGTTTTTATTTTTATTCGTTGCCTTGTATTATCCAATTCTTCACTGTTAAGTTTTAAAATGGTGGTTGATTCCCCCCTGCCCCCGGACACACACACCATTGCATTGGTTTGTACTTGCGTTGTATCGCATCAGCTGATAGATGTTCCATGGATTTAATTTTCCATAAATCTCCAAACTAAATTATCTTCCCGTAGGAGGGAGCAGAGGGAGGAACTTGGCCACCATAAGCTGGAGCTGCTGGCTGACGGTGGCCTGGGGAGGAGACCCTTCTGTCCACCTCTCTATGTGAGGCCAGGTCATCGGCCTCCCGGCAGCACAGGCAGGTAGGAGAGGTTGTGTGTCTGGGCAAAGGCGTGCAGCAAAGCTCGTCGGAAGATTTTTGTTTAAACACCCTTAAGTCACCTTAGCGTGACTTAAACCCAGAGATAAAGATTGTGAAACTTCTGTCTAGCCACATTTGGTTACAACCTTGGGTTTATACTCATGAACACTTTCCAGCATGTGAATAATCTTCACTGGCCCTCATCAAAGCAAACCCAGGTTTGCTGAAAGGGATGAATTAATCTGTTTTTAGCGAAATATCTGCTATCAACGTGCTGTCTTTCACAGGCTCAAGTAACCCCCGAAGAACTGATTTCCTCCCTTAGTAAGGACGAGGGCAGAAGACCCAAGTGTCCATTGAAAAGAGACCGTGTTCAGGCCTCTCAAGGTATAATTAATAAAGAGAATAAAGGATCAAAGATGATTTCGACTGACGGAGCCAGGCCCCTCTAATTAGTGAAAACTGCCCAGTGGCCTCGCCGTATTTTCTTTGCCAGGAGACAACTCCTCACCTAAATGTTTAAGTGGCTTCTTGTCGAGCTGGTTTCGGAGGATTAAGCTCAGTGTAATTTCATCCTTCCCAGGTGTGAGACACTTGTGTGTGCCGTAATACGATTCTGTACCGTCAGGGAAAACAGTGCGTCTTTGTCAGCACTGTGTGACAGAGTCAAAACCCTGAATCATGACCTCACTTTCGGCAGGCCTAAGTCCTGTGTGGTTACCACTTGCCCCTCTGCCGGGGGATACGAGGGTTTGGCTGCTGGCCTGCGGTCGTGCTGGTTAGCAGAGTGGAGACCATGTGTGCCCCTGGCCCAGCTGGACTTCAGAAAGCATCTCCTGTTCGATTTTCCTTCTGAGGCCTGAGTCATACGGCCTCTACTCTCATCAGGCGTGAAAAACAAAACGCTTTAATTTGTGTGTGCTGTATGTAGCTAGTGGTTAGGTCAATTATTTTTCTGATTCCTTGGATAATGTTCTCCATAATGGTTTCCTGCTCGATGTTTGCATTTTTGATGTCTAACGCGCACTCTAGTATAAAAAATATTATCCACCATCTATTAATAATAACAGGTAACTTTTATTGAGTTCCAACAACAGCCAGGTGCCGTTGTATGTGCTTACATGGATTATTGCATTTGATGCCCACCGCTGTAATTATCAGGTCCATTTTATAGGTTGGAAAGTGAAATTCAGGCAAGCTAAGTAATCTAACCAAGGGCACGGGGCTGATGAGTGGTGGACATGGGATTCAAAGCCAGGTATATGAGTCCAGAATTTTAGCACATAACCACAAAGTTATCTACCTCCATTCCTTATATGCCAGACATGTGACGACCCTGAAGCCTGATGATTGTTGTCCCCATTTTACCGATGGGCAAATAGACTCTCTGAGAGCTGAAATAAGCTACAGAGGTCCATAGGTAGAAATGGCTAAAGCTAGCTAACTTGGATCCAAATCTGAGCTCTTAACTCACAAATCATCTGACCAAGAAAGGTAAATCTATTTCTCTCTTGGTCCACATGGAGCACATGTGATGGACAGACCGATATGGGCCATATCGCCACTTGTCTACACCTTTCCGTAGAGGGAGGCATAGGAAATGAGAGGCATTTGTATTCTGAGCTTGGGTCAATAAAGATGTGTTACTGTAAGTCTTGTAGTCTTATAGTCACAAGGAGTAGGAAAGAGTCTTGAAGGGATGGGGCTTTATATATTGTAGGTCAAATCCATAATTTCACAGATGGTGAACTATTGCTTCTGAGACAGAAAGCAACTTATGCAAAGTCACAGAGGAAATGTTCCTAGTCTTACTGGAGTTAGAACCAAAGTCTCCTGACCCAGTCTAGTGGTCTTTTATACCTTTTTATTATTGCAGAGTTTCCCTGAACCTCGTATTGCAAAAATACCGTGTGGGCATGGTTCCTCATCGTGTGGTTTAAGGTCAGTCCTGTTCTCCAGTCTCAGCACTTTAAAGTTCTTTATCTGAAGTCTCTATACAGGTAGTCCAAGCCATATGAATTTGCTGCAATTATGGTTCAAAAAGATTGACTATAATCGATGTCTTGTGATTCTACCTGGTAGGTTTTCATTTAGAAAGTAGCAATGAACATAGTTGGCCCTGAACTTAGTAAATTGAGAAATCGTGCTCTATTATTGGATTACTTCTTTATCCAAATGTATCCCCTAAACCTGTGTGATTTCTCTAGTCTTCTCCTTCCATCCGGAAAGAAACATGGAACGGTTTGAGGAGAATAGAGGAAGGACGCCATAACTAAGACTTTCCCAAGGCTACCAAGTGTTGTGAGCTATTAATGGCCTCTGTATTCTTGGTGATTAAACTTTGAGATATGCCTTAGCTGAGCCATCATTCCCACCAAAATCGGGTCAAACTTCCTTCTCATACCTTCTCGTAGAACCCCATAGCTCTCTCTTATAGTATTGAACTTTTCTATTTACTTGTAAGATGATTTACCTTGTTTCTTCCTGCTCCATGAGGTCAGGAACCTGCAAAATTCACGCTGCATTTTCAGCAGCAAGCACTCCACAAATACATGTTGAGCGAATGAATGAACAAAAAAAATTTTTTTTTAATTTAAATCCAACAATGAGCATCTATAGAAACATCCCACTTTATCACTGTGATAGGCTGGGCTGTCTCAAGCCAGCCAACGACCTATGCCAGGTATAAATGCACTTAGAAGAAAGCCTGGCAAGGACTTTTATGGCCATGAGGCTAATATGTAGATTAACTTAAAATTTGGACCTCGGGGTGCCTGGCTGGCTCAGTCAGTAGAGTGCACTACTCTTGATCTCGGGGTTGTGGGTTCGAGTCCCACATTGGGTGTAGAGATTACTTAAAAATAAAAAATTTTTAAAAAGTAGATAAATAAAAACAAAAATAAAATGAAATTTGGACCTTAAGCTATAGGGGCTTTAAAATCCATCAGTCAGACATCACTATAAACACCTGTTCATCACGCTTTGTAACTATTGGGGTGAACATTCTGGAAATCCCCCCCTCACTGCCCTGGCTGGTACAGACAGGCACACAACAGGTCAAAAGTTAGGCCCAGTGGCAAATCCAGCTGTGTGAACACGGACTGTTAGAGCCACTTCAGCAAATGAGGACAAGGGTTGGAAGTAGGAGCCAAAATGGAAGGTCCAGTCTCCCCCAGTTTATTAGGGTCAGGGTTAGGAGCAATTGAACCCACAGTAGAAGAGGCTCTGCAATAGATTTGGGATGAGAAGGAGGGTCTTACCAATTTTGAGCCAAACCGTAGTCTTCATCCTCCATCACTGACCAGATCCTCGTTGAGAACATGATCTGACCCTAGAGTTCAGCCATAGCCCGTCAGTGATTTGGAAGGCCAGATTCAGAGATGGCCTAGATGCTGCTCTCCCTGTATCCCAGAGGAGGAGCTGACACGAAACCTGGCATCACTGCGGAGAGCGGGACTTTCAGCGATTGTTTTCTTTGCCTAAGTGAATGCATAGGAAGAATGCTCTCTCCCCAGTTGGAAGAAGGACAGACAGTGTGACCTGGCATCCTAACTGCTCTTAACGGCCTGGCAATCTTCTAGGCAAGATCAGTATCTGCAGACTGGGCATACTAGAAAGGAGAGTCTTCTTTACTGATATCTCAGTAGGGATTATGATCTTCTCTGCTTATGGAACATGAGAAAGCCAGGTCCTGGGTGATGGCTGAGACAAACTGCTTGTCTGAGAAACCCACTCATCAAGGAGGACTTACTTTAAGGACGTGGGAGAAGCTTGGGCTGAAGTTGACAGAATTTTCCAATGAGTGTTCTATGCGTGCTCCTCGGGGTCTTCTCCTTAACCCTCCAACATTATTAGGCTTTCACTTTTCAGTCTTCCCCAAGCTCGACCGTCTCGCCCTTTGGATCTGTGTTTGTCAGTGCTTTCCGTGGTCACCCTGCCATTTCTTTTAATGGTTTTCTGCCACTGTCCCTACCTCCAGAGTCCAAGTACAGGCAAGAGGAAAATATTTTGTAGCCTCCTCACTTCGAGCGAGTCTCATGCTTGATTTATTCATGGGCTACACTGGCTGTGTGAGACAGAGTCCAATTTATTTTTTTTTATTTTTTTTTACTTGTGGCAATTTTTTTTCTTTTTTTTTCTTTTTTTTCTTTTTCAATATATGAAATTTATGGTCAAATTCGTTTCCATAGAACACCCAGTGCTCATCCCAAAAGGTGCCCTCCTCAATACCCATCACCCACCCTCCCCTCCCTCCCACCCCCATCAACCCTCAGTTTGTTCTCAGTTTTTAAGAGTCTCCTATGCTTTGGCTCTCTCCCACTCTAACCTCTTTTTTTTTTTCCCCTTCCCCTCCCCCATGGGTTTCTGTTAAGTTTCTCAGGATCCACATAAGAGTGAAACCATATGGTATCGAGACAGAGTCCAATTTAGCCCCAAGTTCTGAGTTGTGAGAGTGTGGCTATGTACTTTGCTTAAATATCCAGCTGTGCATCTGACCACATCCTCTAAGCTAAAAGGTTGAGGCATCTGGGCACCTAAATTACTATCACAAATGTCCTCTGTATGACTCTCCTTCCTGTGTCTTATCAGAGGGGTGTGTAGTGAAAGACTATTGGCCTGAGATACACAGAGCTTGGAAGGTTTTTATGAAGAGCCTGTTGGATTTTAAAGTTTGAAGATTTCAGGCACATTTTTTAGAACGTATTGATTCTCCCTTTTGCCAAATTCAAAGGTGCCAAAACAAATAAACAAACAAACAAAAGCAAAGCAAAATAAAAAACCAAACTTCTATTTATTAAGCAGTATACTGGATACTTTGCATCCATGGTCTCACTTATATAGCCCTTAAAGGAGGCGTTTTAATCCCCACCAAAGTCACATCGCCAGTAAATGGAGGAGGCAGGACTCAAAGTTTATTTTTCTGAAGCTAAGTCCACATTCTTAACAGTATCATGCTATACTTTCCTTTTCTCAGTCTTACTCTTGATTTTTTTTTTATAGCAGATGACATTTTAAAGCCTTCTTTCTTCCTTTTGAAACTCTCACGTTTTAAACGAAATGCCATGCTCTTCTGGTTTTCACCTACGTCCTCTTTCTGTTTCTATTGTTGGTTTATTTGATCTCTTTTAGACCCTAGAATGTGCCCCAAAGCTTAGTCTTTCTCCTCACCTTTGGAAAGATTATCTATACTCATGGTTTCAGTCAACCCTGCTATGATCTCAACAGATTGTAAATGCCAGACTCACAAAGACCAGATCTGTCCTATTTTGCAAGCTTCTTGCAGAGTGCGTGATATATAGTCGATTTTCAATAACTATTGTTGAATGAATGAATGCATGCCTAAATGGGCGAGTCACTGATCTGCTGAGATTTTTCAGATACTCTTTTTCCAAAGTCTAGACAAATATTTCCAGCTACCTGTCATTGCTATGAAATGGTGGTAAGAGTCTAGTAGACTGATTGACAGTTTGCTGGGGCAGCCATACCATTTGGACTCTCATCTTTTCCCATTGAAGGCAGCTATGTAGACGTTCTGTACAGGAGAAGAGAAGGTTGGTTCCTTCCAACGATGTGAGTTGGAGCTTCCTTGAGAAGGTGTCGGTGCAGCTACTGGGCGGAGTCCTTGCTAAGTAGACATGGATGAAGAAGGATCACTGGATCGAAAGCCACTGGTCGCTCATTAGAAGGTGACAATATTACCACACTCACTGGGTAAATGTGTCCTTGTATTGAATGCCCAGGGAGACTTAATTCCAGGTCAAGTCTAGGCATGGAAGAATAATGAGCTCATAGCTATGAAGAGTCACCATCCTATCAGAGCCTCCAGATCTGTCCCTTGGTTACCTCTTCCTGTTGTGAGTCTTCAAATATTCCCATAAAACTTGGCTGGGGATGCCAAAGTTGGTGGCTGGCCTTAAGTTACTAGGGGTGTGGTCCACTGAGGATTTGTTCATTCTTAAATAATTAATCAAACAATTTGTGGGAGGTATAATCAGAGAGAGACTTAGAGGCTGGATGACATCTACTGGCTGAGCCATGCCCTCCCCTTGTTTCATGCCTTTCCTGTATCATGTGCTTCTGGTGGGCATTAACACGTGATGCAAACCTCTGTACATGTCACGCCTGCTCTCATGTGTTTATCTTCATGCTGTCATCCCAGACCAATATGATCCCAATTTTCCTATCTTTCTCCTTCCAGGCACCGCATCAGCCAGTCAGGGCATTTGCCAACAATTCTTGACGTATTTTATTGCTGGCCCACTTCTTTTGTCCATCCAAAGCCGGTGACCAAATTCATCACTGGATACTCTGCCCATTGGAAGAATGTTTGCCTCACCACTGTCTTCGAAGGCCACCCTGGGTGGGAAGAGAGTGCAGCTGCTGGCCATTTTTGGCTTTTATCCACATACTGAGTAGACCTATGCATAGAGCAAGCTCAGGCTTTTTCCTTCTCTGTCAGTTGGTTGTAAGTAATCCACCGCATGACCGTAGGTGTGAGCAAAGGCAGAAGTGCTCATGTGACAATAATAAGTGGCACGAAAGCCTGAGCTACCTGTTGTGGCAACTTTCCTGTGACCTCTGGCCCAGCTCATGCTTGACCTTAGGTGTCCCACTGCCATCTTATGAATTGTGGCTGGGCCTGCCTGTACTTCAACTTGGTGGGTCTGAAAAACCCAGCATGACGATGGGTGATGGGTGTTCTAGATGCATGATCACATGGTATACTAGTCAGTGTTCTCCAGAGGGACAGAAGCAATAGGAGAGAAACATTGGTTATATATTTTATATCTTACACACACACACACACACACACACACACATGCATATCTACATATTCATATGGAGAAAGAGATTTATTTTACGGAACCTGGTTCACGTGACTGTGGGCCTGGCAAGCCCAACATCTGCAGAGCAGACCAGCTGCCTAGAGGCAAGAGGAAACATTAACAATGCAATCTAGAGACTGAAAGCAGTCTGGAGGCAGAATGTTTTCCTTCTCAGAGCACCATAATTTTTTTCCTTTAAAGCCTTCAACTGATTGGATAAGGCCCACCCATATTATGAAGGATAATCTGCTTTACTCCAAGTGTGCCGATGTAAATGTTAATCACATCTAAAAAAAATGCCTTCATAGAAACATCGAGACTAATGTTTGACCAGACATCTGGGCACCATAACCTGGCCAAGTTGATGTATAAAATTAACCATCACCACTGGTGTCTCATAGACAAGTTCTACCTCTCTAAAAAGGCCCAGGAGCACGCTAAGATTTTTCAAAAGGCAAATAATTTTCCATTGCAGAATCCCAGGACTTGCATAGTGACTCTCTCAGTGAGACTTGCCATAACCTAGCCAAGACATCCTTTCCACTACTGTCTCCAATACAACAGGGTCTTCTGGGTGATACGGCCCAAGCACTGTCACTGCTTGCACCACAATCTGGAGCTGCTGCAGAATTCTTTCCTGCTCTGGGACCCGCTCAAAGCTGGCAGCCTTCCGAGACCCTCAGTATATAGACTGGAACAGTATTTCCATGTGCGGAATATGTTGCCTCCAGAACCCAAAGGAATCTCCTGGGCTTCCTTTTTAGTAGGACGACCAAGATGTAATCATTTGTCTTTCACTCTGGATGAGATATCCTAACACATCTCTAACTATTGGACCTCTAAGTTTTCCCCTCATGGGTCAAGCCCCAGAGTCTAGTTTATCTCCCAGTCCCCGGATAGACGTTACCTACTTCTTGCTCCTTGAGCTCAGTTAATATAATGTCATCAATGTAGCGGATGAATATCGTGTTGTGAGATAGAGAAATCGATGGCTCCCTACCACGTACCTAAGGCTTTGTTAATTCTCTCTAGCAGGGATGCCGTATCTGCTATGGCAGGTGCAGTTGGGTTTGTGATCATCTGTTATCATCTTCCAAGAGATCTGCCTGCTTTTTGCAGGGGAACAAGCCGGTGAATTAAGTGGAGACAAATATGGAGGCTCCCCACCAATGCCTCTTTTAGATCCTTAAGGGTAGCATTAATTTCTCTTATCCCTCTAAGGAGATGAATTTGTTTTTTATTTAGCATCTTGGCCGGGGGCAGGACAGGAGCAAGTGGTCGTTTCAAAGGCTGCTCCTTGGCCTTCTGCATTATGACAGATGTTACCTCACAGGCCAAGGATCCAATGTGGGGATTGTACCACCACCAACCACGTCTCCTCCACTTACACATTTGGAAATGACTGGTAGGTGGGTCCATGGACTTATGGGCCCACTGTGAGCCAGAGTTTGGTCAACAGTCCGTTTATAACTTGACTCCCTCTGACCTCACTCTGACAGAGGATCGTGATGACACTTTGGGTCTCCATCTATCAGTGTCATCTCAGACCCCCTGTCTAGCAGTTATTGAATGTGTGGGTGTACCCGCTTTGCCCAGGAAAATAAATGAACTCTTATTACCAGCTTTATGTCTCAGCCTTCGGTCTTTAGAACTCACTCCCACAAAACTCCTCTGGCTCCTGCCTGTACCTGTAGCTGGGTGTCGTGGCTTCCTGAGGGTCCCTTTCCTCTCTTATGGTGCCTAGGACCATCTTGGCTGGATCATCCCACAACTCCATCCTAGTTATGCACCTCGTGGCCAGAAGGGGAGGTGGGAACTGATCTTGAGGGATATGGTTTTGAGGGGGAGAGGCAGGCAGGAGGGCTTGCTCCTAATAGGAAGCAGAGTTGAATTTTGCAGGCTCGTTACGTTCAGGGAATCTGGGAATTAAAGATTTTCAGGGACATCAAGGCTGATTTCTATGCTGATTTCCCATCCGCTATATCCAGGTCTGGTTTTTTTCCCGACAAGAACCTTGGCCTTGTTATGGCAGACTGGCCTGAGTTGGGAGTTGAACCTTCTTTGCATCTCAGATCCTCTGCTAATTAAAACCTGAGCCTATTCCTCAGCCTTCTTGGCTCTTCTCCTGCAGGAGGTGAGGGTGCCTTGGTTGCCAAGGGAGCCTCTGACTTTCACTGTTGGCTTTTAGCTGCCCATTAATCACTGTCACCGGAGCAACAGTCACAGTGGCCATCCAACCCACTGTCCTTGTAGTGACTATTGTGTGCATCATTTTCAAAAGCCTGATAAACTGTGTGTGCTAGTGTTTTCCCTTCCTTAGTATATTATTCCAGTCTACCATTGGTGAAAGTCTTCCCAGTTGGGCCATCCCCTTGTGCCAAGGGCTATCAACTCCGCCTATCACTTCCCCGATGCCAGCTTGGGGATAAGAGATTCAGCTCCCAAATTCTATTTTATACCTGCTTTCTCGGACTACTCTTGCGACTACCACAAGCTGAGTAGCCCAGGAAGCGGACCCTGAGACCAAGTTCAGTATACAGGCTATTTGATGGTGTCCTTGGGATCAACACGTGTGGATAGGGTGACCAATGTATTCTGGTTTTCCTGGGACATTTTGATTGTAGCACTGAAAATCCAGCCTCCTAGAAACGCCCTGTGTCCCTGGAAAACCAGGACGATTAGCAACCCGATGTGTAGAAGGGAGGATGCAGAATCAGGGTTGAATGGAGGGATAAGTCAAGCTGTAACGCAGGCCTGATGGCCTCAGCTGGCCCCGTGGAGAAAGAATTCTTGAATTAAGTTGGCCCATCAGAAATGTCCAGTATCAGGCTGAACGGGTCTGCTTCCTCAGTCATTAGATGTGGGCTGGCCTTGGGAGAGCAGCTCTATTGCGGAGACCATCTCTGAATGGGGCTAACAGCTAAAGGCTGCCTGTGGACAGCACTCCTATGGGTGGGGCAACAAGTCCTTCCCTGGAAAGGGATCTGGGGCTGCATGCCTGTGTCCAATACAAATTTATGTAAACACATTCATATATCTGCATAAACATCCGTGGAGGGATGCACAAGACCTTTGTATCAGTGGTTGCCTCCAAAGAGAGGCAACCAGGCAACCAGGAGAACAAAGTGGGAGAAAGAAATACTCCAATGATACGCTCCTTTGCACATTTTGCATATTTTTATCATGTTAAATGCATATGAACCTCGCAAACATGAATTTAGGTCGAAAAGTCTAGGCAATAAATAAATAAACGTGGAAATAAGTTAAGAAATAACTCAACACCTAAGGATATGAAATGCCTTTTTAAAAAATCCACTCTGGGGCTCCTGGGTGGCTCAGTTGGTTGTGTCTGACTCTTGATTTTGGCTCAGGTCATGCTTTCACAGTTTGTGAGATCAAACCCTATGTCAGGCTCTGTGCTGAGAGCATGGAGCCTGCTTGGGATTTTTCTCCCTTAACCTCTCTTTGCCCCTTCCATGCTTGTGCTCTCTCTCTCTCTCTCTCTCGCTCTCTCTCAAAATAAATTTTAAAGAAAATTGAAAATAAGTAAAAAAATACTAATTTGACAAATATTTATTAAGCACCTACTATGTCCCAGGATCCCAGAGTTCCAAAAATGAGAAATTGATTAAACCGCTGTTCTTAGAGATCTAAAAGTCTACCGCACCTTTTGTTAACCAGATGGGTAAAAATATTTAGATTCCACCAAGTTTATGTGTTTTTTTTTGTTTTGTTTTGTTTTTTCAGTAGGCTTCATGGCTAGCGCAGAGCCCAATGCGGGGCTTAAACTCATGATCGATCCTGAGATCAAGACTTGAGCTGAGATCAACAGACGCTTAACCGACGGAGCCATTCACATGCCCCTATGTTCTTATTTTTCAACCTAAACCCACATAGCCAGCTGGCCAGCAAGAGATGAACGGTAGTATCAACAAACGGGGTTGAGATGGAGCTGCCACTTGATTTTACGTGAACTCCGAACAGCATATCCACCAACACTGGGCTTTCCACATTCATTTTGTTTTAGCCTTAACTTTACCCTTCAGTATTAATATTTCCATTTCTATTTCTTCCTTTCCCTTCCCTTTCCCCACAAATCAACTTCTTATGTCAATTTTTCTATGGTCTTCAATCCTTTGCAGAATGATTGTAGCTATGTATAAACAAAATATAAATGCCATATACTATATGTGTATGTGTATATATACATATACAAGTATATGTATATATATACATACATATACATATGTATGTACATATGTATATGTATATATACCTGCCATATACATATACATATACATATACCTGCCCTGCCATATACATATACATATATGTTATACATGTATATATACATATATACATGTATATATACATGTATATACATATATATGTATATATACGTATAAAACACTATATGTATGTGGATGTATATATATGTGTATATACACACATACATATATGTGGATGTATATATATGTGTATATACACACATACATATATGTGGATGTATATATATGTGTATATACACACACATACATATATGTGGATGTATATATAGGTGTATATACACACATACATATATGTGGATGTATATATATGTGTATATACACACATACATATATGTGGATGTATATATATGTGTATATACACACACATACATATATGTGGATGTATATATATGTGTATATACACACACATACATATGTGTGTGTGTATATACACATACGTATATACACACACATATATGTATGTGTGTGTATATATATATTTTATATATATAATATATATAATATATATATATATATTATATATATATATATATATATATATATATATATATATGGCATATGGGGTCAACAGGGCTGAGGCAGACCACTAAACATGTTAGCATGTTTATGAGACCAGGCAGCAGAATACAAATAAAAACAATAACATCACTAATAAAAAGGCTAGCAGTTAACTCTTTTCCAGTGTTTGCACTGAGCAACACCGTTAATCATGTATTTCCTTAGAATTCCATGGGGTTGCTCTTCCTCTTTTAAGATGTAGTTCTTACAAGGCATTCGCTTCTAAAAGACTCTATTTTCATCGAATTGAAAATCTGATCCAGTCTGAAACCTTCCCCATTAATCCATTATGTTACGTCAGGGGAAATTTCTTCTTTGCGTCTTCATCCACACCTGCCCTGGATAGCTTAACAGAGTGAAAATACCGATGGCCTGCGAAACAATTCCATTAGCCCCCCCTTTATCCGCCCCCTCCCCTCTTCCCTCTGCTTTAAAGAATGAACTTTTGCAGCTTTTCAGCTTTTTACCCAAGGTTTTCATGCATTTCTAAGACGTTCTCCTTCATTGTGAGAGCTTCCCCTTCTCATTGTGAGAGAGAGAGAGAGGGGGAGACAGAGAGCTTCCCCTGGCTGCTTGAAAACATCGCGCAGAGAAAACTTGTGCGTGAACCGACACACCTTCCGAGCCACGCCGGTGCACGGGCCTCATTTCTCTTTTTGCCACTTTCTGTATGAAGGAATGTGCCTAGAAGCCTGTAACTCATCGACGTTCGTGTGAGTTAGCCTTTTATCTCACATGGTTGCGTAGCCTCTCCTCTTAGACACGGGATCAGTTAAAATTTTGTTATGAAAGAATACATCTCCAAATAACTGAAGTTTTAAAAAAAGCAAACTTGTTCATCCCTTCTGACTCAAAAGGCTGAAAGTAAAGCCAAAGGCACTGCTGAATCCAGGTACTGAAACTCACTATTTCAGTAGATAGTTCTCTATTAGAACTCCATTTTTTTTTAATGTTTATTTATTTGTTTTGAGAAAAAGAGAGAGAGAGAGGGAGACAGAGAATCCCAAGCAGGCTGTGTGCTCTCAGCACAGAGCCCCACACTGGGCTCAGTCTCACAAAGCAGGAGATCATGCCCTGAGCCAGAATCAAAAGTCGGACGCTTGATCGATTGATCCATTCGGGCACCCCAGCACTCTATTTTCATATCTGCTTTTTATGCTGCTCTTTGTGTTGGTTTCATGCTCTTCAACCAGAGACAGATTTCCTCCGTGTGGCCGGAAAGATGAGACCCAGCAGCTCTCCTTGAGTCAGGAGCCTCAAACTTGGAGCGATCCCTGTGGGCAGGGGAGTGGTGTGCCATGACTGGCCAGGCCTGGGTTATGTACTCACGCCTGCACCCAGAGGGCAGGCAGGACTTTGTGACTGACCGTCGTTCCAGAATATCATGGGGTAGCAGGCAGGGTGGAAGTGAGGAGAATGGGGCAGATTCGAACAACAGCTTACCACTACCTGCAAACCAATACCTGAGTACCGAGGAAGTACTGAGTATGAAAAGAAGAATAGTTGAGGGGCGCCTGGGTGGCTCAGTCCGTTGGGTGTCCAACTTCAGCTCAGGTCATAATCTCATGGTTTGTGGGTTCGAGCCCCGCGTCAGGCTCTGTGCTGACAGCTTGGAGCCTGGAGCCTGCTTCGGATTCTGTGTCTGCCTCTCTCTCTGTCCCTCCCCCATTCACACTCTGTCTCTCTCTCTCTCTCTTTCTCTCTCTCTCTCTCTCTCAGAAATAAATAAAGATTTATTTTTTTTTAATTTTTTTTTTTAACGTTTATTTATTTTTGAGACAGAGCATGAACGGGGCAGGGGCAGAGAGAGAGAGGGAGACACAGAATCGGAAGCAGGCTCCAGGCTCTGAGCCATCAGCCTAGAGCCGGATGCGGGGCTCGAACTCACGGACCGCGAGATCGTGACCTGAGCTGAAGTCGGACGCTTAACCGACTGAGCCACCCAGGCGCCCCAGAAATAAATAAAGATTTAAAAAAAAACCCACTATGTGTAAAAAGAATAGTTGAAGTTAGTTAAAAGAGCCTTAGGCGATGTCAGCCAAACAGTGGACGTAAGTGCTTCTGCTCAAGGTCAGTGTAAAATATTAAAAGTACTAGCTGCTGAGAGAGAAAAATGTCAGGAGAGAAAGTAGTCCAGAGAGAAGCTTAAAGGAATAAAACAAAAATAAAAATACATGTTTAATGAGTAAAAAGGAAGCGAAACAGGAAAAAGCACCCCCCAAAAGGAGGGGGGGATAGAATAAAGCAACACACAAAATCTCCTTTATTAACAATGGGTGGGCAGAAGACATTAAAGAGAAGGAGACCAAGTGGGAAAACCTCATTCTCAGGACGTGAAAGCATTACGAAAGATTAGAAGTGATAATGTGGATTTGGTTTAAGGGTAAAGTTTTGATTTCACATCGGGACTACAGGCGGTGATTTGTTTCTTAAGTAAATAGGAAAAATGCCTGATGAATATGTGAATGGCATTGAATGATTGAAGATTAACAGCTAGAAGCAGTTAAGGCCTGGGTTAAAAAAATCACACTCATGTGTAAGCTTGGTGAGTCAGAATCATTGTAAATGCTACGAGGTAATTCTCGAGAAGTCACCCTGGCCGAAGTAATATCCTTCACAGCAGCGAGCTTTCACAACAGAGTGAGGTTTTTTAACAGTCACTCTTGGCTGGGAAGGGAAATCAGCAAATGTGATGTAAGAGTTCCGTTTTGCTTCCCAGATAAAAAGAGGCAAAGGGGAAAATGACAGCAGGTTCTGAAATGTAGGAGGCTGGAGGAAAGAAGTCTTTTTCAGAGAATTTCTGTAAAAAGCGCACGAGGGTTGCTGCTGTGACATTGCTGAGTATGGGTTGGAATGAGTGACTTCATCCCGTTGTGTGATGAAATCACCGGTCAGAGATGCCATGCGATTAAATTAACTGAGATAATTGTTGAAAATAAGAGCATTTAAAGGGCAGAATTCGACCTGACATGCTGTAAAACGAATGGCTTTGGAAGTGCCATTGGAAAGGGTCACTTAGGTGCAGGGCCCTTAGAAGTTTGAATTTAGAACAGAATCAACACGTTTCTAAGTTACACGGGACAGAGGTTATCAGGATCTACGCATCTGCGAAAAACTACTGGAACAGAGGAGAAAGGGCAGAAATGTGCAGACCTACCGGTTAGTGTAAGTTCATTGTTAGCAATTGTAGAGAAAGGAAAATAATTGTTTCTTTAATAATACCCTAATATTCTAATACTGTGATGTTAATCACTTCTATGAATATTGTTAAAATATGTATGCAGTTTTACTAAACTGTCAGAGAGAATACACCTGAAATTTAAATAAGGAATAAAAACTTAGCTGTCAACCTAAAAATGTCCCTACCTGAAATTTATATAATAAAAACAGCTGTCGACCTAAAAAAGGTCCCTATGTGCATTTTAAGTCTTGGACAATTTATATAATTAAAAAAACCCATTTATTTATTTTTGAGAGAGAGAGGAGGAGGAGGGTCAAAGAGAGGGAGAGAGAGGATCCTAAGCAGGTTCTGCACTGTCAGCACAGAGCCCCAGGTGGGGCTCAACCTCATGGACCACAAGGTCATGATGTGAGCCAACATCAAGAGTTGGACGCTTAACCCACCGAGCCACTCAGGCTCCCCAAGTCTTGAATAATTTAAAAATGTCTAAATCGGGGCGCCTGGGTGGCTCAGTCGTTTCAGCGTCCGACTTCGGCTCAGGGCATGATCTCGCAGTCCGTGGGTTCAAACCCCGCGTCGGGCTCTGTGCTGACAGCTCAGAGCCTGGAGCCTGTTTCAGATTCTGTGTCTCCCTCTTTCTCTGACCCTCCCCTGTTCATGCTCTCTCTCTGTCTCAAAAATAAATAAATGTTAAAAAAAATGTCTAAATCAAATGCATCTATCTGTATTTACCGAGAGAAATTTGTTCATCCAGGTTGGACAAATGCCATGGAATGTAGAGTGAAAGGCTTAGGACATATTCTTACCACTGCTACTCATGAGCATTGGGCAAGTTAATCTTTCGAAACCCATGTTTTCATCTGTAATATCAAGGTTTACATTCAAAAAACAAGGATTGCCTGCTACGTGTGGGCACAGCGCTATAGAAATCAGTAGGACAGGGTGCTAGTTCCCTGGAAGCTTCTATGAGTGGGTGGATGGTGGTAACGCTACAATCACAGAGCTGTTGAGAAGCTGACTAGGAGAGTAGAAGTGTTTGCTAAACTACAAGATTTTATGCAATTATTATTATTAAATAAAGTTAATGAACAAAGTGATTCATAGTTTGCTAATGGGAGGACTCAAAATTAAAGACATTTCAATAAGGAGATATTAGATAAGCTTCATTGACTCAAGATTTTATAATCCTAGTCTTTCTAATCCCCACTTTTGCAATGCAATATATGACTGATTTGTGTGTTTATAACTCCCCCTCCCAATGCTGTCTCAACCAGGGATTTAAGACTTTTCCAGTCCTACTCCATTAACTACCATGACCAATTATGTCCATAATATAAAAGCTAATAGGGCATTCATCCTTCCTAGACTCATTTCTCTCCCGGTGGAATTGGGAGAAAGAGGTGAGGCAGACATTTCACATTACTCCTAATTCCCATCTGCTTTAATGTTTATGGGGGAGACGGGGCAAGTGCCATTCATTCAACATCTGTTGACATCTACTTACCATCCTTGGTTTGTAGCCATATCATTTGAAGGGTCAAGATTTCCCACCCAGTGTTGGGCAGGAATATTCAGTACCCTGGGGATGTCTATCTATTTCATTCCTTTGACTGCTGTATCAATCTTGTGGTGTCTTTTAGTTGATGTATATCAAACTGATAGGCTTACAGATGACCACCAGTATTTCAAGTGAGAAAGCCATGCATTGAGCACCAACAGAACTGCCTGCTTCCAGAGAGAACTTATTACACTAACATACTGGATTTCCTTGGGATAGGCTATTTTGCTTTTTACCCAGTTTTTATAAAATAATAGAAGCCAAAATGAGCAGGAGATTACACATGCACATACACGCATTCACATACACATGCACACACAATGGCTTTATATTTATAGCATGGGAAAGAAAAGCATATTAATTCACTAGTTCATCCATACTTGAGGAAAGGGAAGAAATCTTAGCCAGCTAGTAAGTTCCAATTACAGCGGTATTGAATCACGTTCAAATTAACTTAAAGGGCTTGTATACCAGGACAGTATCTCTTTTTTATTATATTAAAAGTGATGTATGCGATGAAACCTAACACCAATAATGAAGATTTGTGAAACCAATGGAAAAAATTTTTGAGTGACTTTAAAACACATTGTTCAAATAGCAGATAAATGGTTGGTGATAGGCTTGGTCAATATCCTTAAGATGGGAAATAAGTGTGATGAGGGCCATATATAAATACTTACTATTGAAAGAATGAAAAAAAAAAAACTAGGCTAAATTCACAAATCACATACATAGTACTATACTTGATGGGTGATTTAAAGAATTTAAAAAAAATTTTTTTTTAATGTTTATTTTTGAGACAGAGAGAGACAGAGCATGAACGGGGAAGGGGCAGAGAGAGAGGGAGATACAGAATCGGAAGCATGCTCCAGGCTCAGAGCCATCAATCAGCCCAGAGCCCGACGCGGGGCTCAAACTCATGGACCGCAAGATCGTGACCTGAGTCGAAGTCGGACGTTTAACCGACTGAGCCACCCAGGCGTCCCTTAAAGAATTTTTTAAGGTAATTTTGACTACTGGAGATTTTCACTTTATTCATTAACTTTCTTTTTAAAAGTTTTTTTAATGTTTGTTTTTGAGAGAGAGAAAGAGAGAGAGAGAGAGAGAGAGAGAGTGAGGGAGGGGCAGAGAGAGACACACACACAGAATCTGAAGCAGGCTCTGGGCTCTGAACTGTCAGCACAGAGCCCAATGTGGGGCTCAAACCCATGAACTGTGAGACCATGACCTGAGCCAAAGTCAGATGCTTAACCGACTGAGCCACCTAGGCACCCCTAACTTTCAAACCTAAGATGTAGCTCTACTATATATTGAGAAATGATTCCTTGGTTTTCTTTGCAAAAATGTGGCCCTTATTGCGATAAAATAATATTAAGTAGGAAAGTAAAAGGTATTTAGTAAAAGTATAAGTAAACTAATAGAAGGAATAGAATATGATATTTATATTCAAAAGGATAGAAATTAATCATACAGTTGAATAGTAAGAAACTCAATGCATGATCAATAAATGATCCCCAAAGAAATTTTGGGAAGTATTAAGTCAGTAAAGCTAAAGATGCTTCTTTGCAAACATATGAAAATTCTTAGACTCCTAAGTCCCTAATGCCTATCGCAGAAGCCACATATACTTTAAGAGGCAAACTCCCTTTATACCCAAGGAGCAGTTGGTATTACATTGATGACATAAGGTTAATTAATGGAGGAAAGCGCAGAGGGCTTACTGAATAATCTTGGTAAATTTTTTATTTGGGTAATGTAACTTCTAAATTTCATTTTCTTCATCTGTAAAATGAGGGGTAATAATACTTTCAAGGGCTATTATAAAAATTGGATATAATGCATTTAAAGGTCCTTACCATATGTACTGCTTAGGCTCCTAAAAAATACAAACTGCTATGATTACTACAATTGTACCTGGCCTTTCTAATTACATGAATAAATTCATTTTATCCTTACAACCTTTACTTGTAAATGGGAAAGTTTCAAGAACAATCATATAGGAGATTAATACAATATTTATAAGAATTGCCTTGCTTATTCTCTGGCTTTTAAAAGTCCAGTAATGAGGGGCGCCCGAGTGATTCAGTCGGTTAAGCGTCCAACTTCAGCTCAGGTCATGATCTCGCGATTCACGAGTTCGAGCCCCGCGTCAGGCTCTGTGCTGACACCTCAGAGCCTGCAACCTGCTTCAGATTCTGTGTCTCCCTCTCTCTGCCCCTCCCTCGCTTGCACTCTGCCTCTCTCTCTCTCAAAAATAAACATTAAAAATTTTTTTTAAGTCCAATAATGAAAAACTTGTAGAATTTTAAACAAGGAGACAGTATTAAAATGAAATCCACAGGCCCCAAGTGGTGTCACTTAGGCCAAATCATCAAACTGGGCTTAATACCCAACCTAACTTCAGTTTCAATGGCCCCAGAAATGTAGTCTGAACTATTCAGCCAGGAATGTTCTGATCAGCACGGATGAGGCAATCTGTCACATGGGCCTCCCCATTCCTGGACCTGATAAGACAACCCCCCCCCCCCCCCGCCCTTCCCCTGAAGGAAAGGTGATCTGGCCTGTAACAATCCTTTATTTTCTTTCATCAATAGCTTCTTGCCTTTTCTTTTCCCTATATAAATCTGCTTTTTTTTTTTTTTAACAACTCCTTACAGCTCCCCTCTACTTGTTAGATGGAATGCTGCCCAATTCATAAATCAATTAATAAAGCCAGTTGGATCTTTAAAATTTACTTAGGTGAATTTTTGTAATTTAACAGCAGTAAACAGAGGAAGACTGCATCTATTTTTATTTTAAGTCGTTTATTTTAATTTTCAGAAAATGTACTTTCCAACGACAGAATTACCCAGTTAGGGCTGTGACAGAGCCAGGGATGAACATTGTTTATAACGCATAACCACACAAGAGGAACAAATTTTTTTTCTGTGATTATCATCCGAAATGTGTTGATTCGATGATTATTGATGACAGATCAATGACTTAAAAACCAAATTCTCTTTCTCTCGGAGTCCTGTTTTAAAGAATCTTGGAGGGAGAATTCCAATTGCGTCTCGAGACGTGCTCCCAATAGCAAGTCCCACATCTGACCCCCTTGACCAGAACTGCTGATGAGATAAACATTTTCTTCATCACAGGGGAAGTATCGGAACAAACTGAAATACAAGATGAAACTCTGTTTTAGGTTAGGACTTCACCTATGACTTTTTCTGGGGAACTATATCATTTTGAGGTACTTCTCACAAAAGAGAGCTGGGTGGGACAAAACAGCTCTGAAATCAGTTGAGAAAGAATGACATCCTCTTGACTAAAATACTTTAATCCCTCATTCAATCGGAGAGTGAATGGAATGTCCCGCACTTAACGAATTAAACAAATGAACGTGTTTGATCTGGATCTCTTGCCAGTTGAATCCTTCATTCATAACTGACCTTTCCCCCTCCTTATTTGAAGAAGGAGGAATCATGGAGAGAACAGGTCACAAGGACGTTAGAAGGATGCTTGTTGCCTCCCTGCACAAATACTCTCAGGGCTGTGTCTGTATTCACCTTTGAACCTCGGCTTCTAGTGTAGCGATCCACATGGATCCACATCGTAGGGATCTTAGAAAAACCAACTAGGTGACACAAACTCCCACCAGCTGTTTCTCCACCGCTCAGTCAGGTTTTGCAAATCCTTTCTGCACTTCCGGTGGGAAGAAACATACAACCCGAGAGATGTGCTGCAGTGTCACAGGCTTTCATGGACTTACCTGCATCACAATTACCTGGAGGCTAGCTAAGTGACAGGTGTTTAGGAGAGAAATTTTACAGCATGCTTGGGTGCATTGACGGTTTGAGGCACTGCGGTAAGATGTTTACCTACTTTTTCGTAAATTGTACATATTTATTATTCCTATCTGAGTTGCAATTGCCTCATCCTAAAAAAAAAAAAAAAAAAGAATGGAACAATAATACCTCCCTCAAAACACTCTCATGAGAATTAAATGGGACTTCTAGAAAGGAGGGTAATTAATATTTATTGAATTATTGAATACCTACTAAAGGTAGGTTTATTTCTGCACATGCTTTATCTCATTCATTAGCTTCATTTTATTTTTAAACATTTTTTAAATTTATTTTTGAGAGAGAGAGAGAGGAGACTGGGTGGGGGAGGGGCAGGGGGCGGGAGAGAGAGAGAGAGAGAGAGAGAGAGAGAGAGAGAGAGAATTCCAAGCAGGCTCCACACTGTCAGTATACAGCCTGACATCAGGCTCAGTCTCTCAAATCGTGAGATCATGACCTGAGCCAAAATCAAGATTTGGACGCATAATCGACTGAGTCACCCAGGTGCCCCCTGCTTCATTTTAAAAATGAGGAAAATGGGGGAGCCTAGGTGGCTCAGTCGGTCAAGCGTCAGACTTCAGCTTAGGTCATATCTCACGGTTGGTGGGTTCAAACCCCATGTTGGGCTCTGTGCTGACAGCTCAGAGCCTGGAGCCTGCTTCAGATTCTGTGTCTCCCTCTCTGTCTCTGTCTCTCTCTCAAAAATAAATAAGAACATTAAATTAAAAAAAATTTTTTTAATGTTTATTTATTTCTGCAGGAGAGAGAGAGAGAGAGAGGGAATGGGAGAGAGGCAGAGAGAGAGGGAGACACAGAATCAGAAGCAGGCTCCAGGCTCTGAGCTGTCAGCACAGGGCCCCATGTGGGGCTCAAACTCACAAACCGTGAGATCATGACCTGAGCCAAAGTTGGACGCTCAATGGACTGAGCCACCCAGGCACCCCTAAAAAAAATTTTTTTAATGAGGAAATTAAGCTGAAGTAACCAAAGCTAGAACCTAGCACCCAGAAAATAAATACTTAGTGGGTGCTTATAATGTGTCAGGCACTTTTCTTGGTTGTAGTAAATCTCTCTGTTTCAGAGAGATCTTTAGCATAAGTATCCAGAAAATGTTTGGGGATGAGGGGAGGGTGATGGCTTATAGGGAAGAAAAATCGATAGCACTGTTTTGGGCCATGCTGGGTTTCAGGTGCCTGTTAGACATCCAAGGATGAAGAGTAGGAGGTAGAGAGACAAGTCTGGAGTGTAAAGGAGAGGTGGGGGCTGGAGATAGAACACTGAGTCATCAGCATATAGATAGTATTCAAAGCTGCCGCACTGAATGAGATTTCCCGGGGTGGGGAGGGGGAGTAAAGATGGGGCACAAGGTTAAGGGCAGATAGCCCTGAGGCCCTCCAACACTGTGGTGTGATAGAGGAGAAATAGTCGAGAAAAGAACCACGGACATGGCCAAAGAGGTGAGTGGAAAATCTCAGGGGTTTGAGGTCATGGAAACCTAGAGAAAAATGGAGGGAATAATCCCTAGTAAAGCTACGATAAAGTCATGTAAAATACAGAGAACTGATCACTAGTTTTGGCAAAAAGTTGGTCTTTTATTCAATAAATATTTATTTAGTACCAATAAATATTAGATACTGTATTAGATACTGTATTAGATACTGCTCAAGGGACGAGTGAACAAAACAGATGAAAATCCCTGTCCTCCTGGGGTTCATAGTCTGGCGGGGGGAGGTGGAAGGTGAACAATTAAATCACAGTGTTAACCTTAAAAGTAAGACCTGCCTGTTATTTTACCTGCAAAAGAGTTGATTTGGGAGTAAAAGAGGATTTGCAATCTGGGACAAACTAGCTGTAGCAAAACCCTAGGCAAGTGGGGAGTGGGGGACAAAGGAGAGGCATGCTCAAGGAGAAAAGGGGTAATTTGGCAAGGCTATTGCGGACTAAAAGTCCCCTGGAGTAAACTGGAAGTTCGGAAGCGCGGTGGCTTCTCATTGGCTGAGCTGTTGAGGGAGGGGCGGGGTTAAGGAAAACCGGTCCTCCTCCAGCAGGCCGCGTAGAGGAGTATCTTGGGCAGGGTCAAGTCAGTCTCTTCCTGTTGGGCCTGCAATTGACTACTGAGTGGTAAGGTGTCAATGCTCCCCCCTGTGGAAACCTCCCGACTTTATTTTAGGGAGGTTCCCCCTTACTAATTTTCACAATAGCATGCTGGTTGGTGATAAGCACTTTGCAGAAAACTAAAGCAGGGAGGAAGCGAGTTCAGGATGAGGTGGGTAGGGCAGGGTGGTGATTAAAATGGGGTGAGCTGGGAGAACCACACGGTGACTTTTGAAGACCTGAATGAGCAGAAGGCATGAATGAGCTATGCAGGGCCCTGGAGGAAGAGCCCTTAAAGGGGGAGAACACCTGCCAAAGAAATTGCCTGGAAAGTACAAAGACTCACCAGGATACTGGCCTGGCTGGAGCAGAGTAAATGAGGAAGAGGGTAATTGAGGGGGGGGGGCAAATGGGGGCATGGGGGAGGCTGTGGGGAGCCTTCACTGTGAGACAGGAAGCCAGGGATTTGAGCAGAGGAGGGACACTGGCTGAGTTCCTTGTTAACAGGCTCCTGCAGGCTGCTGTGTTGGGAATAGACTCTTGGGGACGGGAGTGGGGTGCTAAGCAAAGGCTGAAGTAGGGAAGTTGGTTAAGAGGCAACTGCAATAGGTTAGGTGAGAAATGGTGTCCCCTGGGCCAGGTGGTCAAAGTGAACCCAGTGAGAAGTTGAGAGACTCTGGATACACCTTGGATCTAAAGCAGATTGGATTTGCTGATCAGCTGGGTGTGTGTGTCTGTAGCATGTGAAAGAAACCACCTAGCGTAACATCGAGATGATGGGCCTGAGCAGTTGGCAGGATGGAGTCAAGGAGGACTTCAGGAAATTCGAGATTCTGTTGTGGATATTGTCCTTAAACATGAGAGGGGGGCGGAGATCTGCTTCAGTGAAGGGGCCAGCCTCCGTGGGGGCGTGGACAGCTCCTCAGCAAAATACAAGCAGAAAGGTGCAAGCCCATACAAACTCTTTTTTCCAATTATTTTTTTTTAAAAATTGAAGTATAGTTGACATACAATGTTACATGAGCTTCGGCTGTGCAATATAGTGATTCAGCGATTGGACAACTCTATACATTATGCTATGCTCTCTCTGGACGGCTTCTATTTTTTCAATGAAAGAGCGCTCGGGGGGGTCATCCGTCAGAGTGAATATGCAGGGAGGAAGTGTTTGAAGTTTGAGGAGACAGTTGTTGAGGAGAGTGGGGGAATGAATGGAGGAAGGCAGTAAAATTGGGGGGGGGGGGCGGAAACAGCTCTAAAGGCCCACTTGACCTTAAGGTGGTGATGTGTTTTCCTTCAGGCACCTTAAGGCACCCAGGTACAGGTGTGGAGCCAGAAGAGCCGGAATTAGCTGTGGCTGAAGGTTTGCTGAGTACTGTGGAATGAGAGCAGGGGAAAAATATTCAGTGTTCAAGGAATTCACTCACTCCATGCCTAGGGGTACAGGAAGTGAGAATTACCACCACTTGAGAGCCTCAGGGAAAACTGTGTCTTGGGGGAGAAAAGGGTTTAATTCAAGACAAAGAAGGAAAGAAAGCATTCAAAAAGGCTGAGGAGGTGGGGGGGTTTTGTTACTCTTGGTAAATCTCTTTCAGTGGAGTGGTGTGGCCTGCCTGGAGGGAGTCAGGAAAAAGTTTGAATCGTTGACAGAAAAGTGGACAACTCTTTCAAAAATTTTTGCTCTAAAGGTGCTGGATGAACTGAAGGCTGGTGTGTGTGTGTGTGTGTGTGTGTGTTGGGGAGGGGGGTGAATATTGGAAATTTGATGAAAGATAAGGGCCAGGAGAGACAGTCCTGAGGTTGGGAGAATGAATTTACTACGGAATCATAGAAAGTTTGCTTGGCAGTATTGAGGGTCCACCTGACGTGTGTGGTCCTAGATCTGAAGCGGGATCAGTCAACAGAGTTGTGTAATTTTTCCCCACCGGGCCATCCCCATCCCAGGGCGTTGGGATGTTTGCAATGAAATGCTGCAAATATGGGGCCGCCATCTGGGCTTCAAAAGGAGGGGAGCAAGGGCATGAAGGGGGTCCTGGATAACGACAAAGGGTCTGGTCGAGGGCCTGGAGTGAGAGGACTAGGGTCAATGTACTTGAAGGGGAGAGGGTAGTAAACAGAGAGGGGGGGTAGATGAGCTTCAGATTGTGCAGATGGTGCCTTATTGATTTTCTCCTCCAACTGAAAAAAGCACTAACCAAGTGAAACCTTTATGATCAAGGTGATGTTGCTTTTGGCTTCCTGAAGGAAAACGCTTTCTGATTATATCACTGGTTTGGTTAGGGTTGGTTTGGCTAGTAGAGTTGGAGTCAGTGGGAATTTCACAGTTGATTCCGGTATGAAATGAGTGCCTTTATGCTTTGTTACAAGGAAGCACTACAGCAAACAGGGGAAACCTGTAAATTGTTTTGACACCAATATGGAGAGATACATTTGGCTTTAACTTTTCACATGCGTTTCATGATGCCAATATTAAAATAAGAAAATGCTCATTTCATAATGAATGGAAATTTTCTCACGAATTTGGTATCCTCAGCAACTTTAGAGGATAAAAGGGTTTCTCTGGGAGTGTACGTAAAAAAGGAATTAATTTAAGCGAGGATATTTTGCTGTTAAGGATTTAAAAGTAAGCATAAAAAAAACCCTTCATTATAAAATTTTTTATTCCACCGCCTTGCCATTTAAAATTCCAAGAATATAAGCAAATATCGTCCAACGTCAGAAGTAGATTCAGGGTGACCATCTTCAGTGTTTAGTGACTTAATAGTATCATGGGAAGGTTCAATTCATTAAAAAGAATAATCAAGTTTCATTTGCATAATAATCAAGATAGGCTTGGTGTACAGAATTACATTTTCACTTGGCTTATACAATTCCATTTTCTCCAACCGGAAGCTGTGTAGGATCCAGGCCCACTTTCTTCATGGTCACGGCCACCTCAAACAAATAGTCGTAACACTCACACCTAGAAGAGAGAAAGCAAAGAACGGAAGCTCTTAGCTCAAAGAACTTAAGAGAGTTCTCCAGCCCTCCCACATGTCTCCTCTCCATCAGGCTAAGCCGGCTCCTAGTGCATTGTTTTTTTCTCAATTCCAGGCCAGATTTTTCTCATTTTGCCCCCAGCATTATTAAAACATGGAAAGGAATCATTTTGAATCATGCAACCATATTACATGCATCTCAGGAAATAAAAGGGAGTTTAAAATATACTACTTACATAAATTTAAATTTTTTACTCCGTGTCACTTTTTGAAATAAATGTAGCAAATCATTATTAACTTGGGTTAGCCTTATTCTCCCTTCTAGCCTTACACTTGGGAGAAAAAGAGCTGTTTCCTTCTCCTTTGTATCAAGTGCATAGTGTCTCGCCAAATAACAGCTTGTCCAATAAATATTTTGTAATAAATGAATACATAATGCAAATCAAGTATCTAGAAATAACAGACTTAAATTTAAATTTTTTTAAATGTTTTTATTCATTTAAAAAAAAATTTTTTTTAAAGTTTATTTATTTTTGAGACAGAGAGAGACAGAGCCTGAACAGGGGAGGGGCAGAGAGAGAGGGAGACACAGAATCTGAAACAGGCTCCAGGCTCTGAGCGGTCAGTACAGAGCCTGACGCGGGGCTCGAACTCACGGACCGTGAGATCACGACCTGAGCCGAAGTCGGACGCTTAACTGACCAAGCCACCCAGGCACCCCTGTTTTTATTCATTTTTGAGACAGAGAGAGAGACAGAGCATAAGCAGGAGAGGGGCAGGGCAAGAGGGAGACAAAGAATCCAAAGCAGGCTCCAGGTTCCGAGCTGTCAGCACAGAGCCCGGCACGGGGCTTGAACTCACGAACCGTGAGATCATGACCTGAGCCGAAGTTGGACGCTTAACTGACTGAGCCACCCAGGCGCCCCCAGATGACTTAAATTTAAACCACTTTGACCAATAACACACAAAAAAGTCGTACTTCCTTTCAAATCATAAAACACACTTCATTCCCTCTTCACATCTGGAGTATAGTGACTTGTCCCAAATGCCCTTTGATGGATACTTACATGGTTTTGGCCTTCTCCCAGGTTTCTCCCCAGACGTACACTCCATGACGCCTGACCAGGACCGCGCAGGAGTCTGGGTATTCATTTATCGCGCGAGCCATTCGTTCTTTGAGGTCTTTCTCCTCAGGTGTATTCTCAATAATGGGTACCACTAACATATCATCATACCTATGGGACAAAACAAGCCATTTTTCGTGCTAGAGCAAATAAAGGTATTCATATGTAAAATTTACAATTTTTTTCACGGACCAACTAGACATTCTCTTTGTATCTGAAAGCCACTCCACGTTATGAACAAGATTTTGCATGTTATTCTGTATATCTTGCATAGAGAGCTGTATCAAAAGACGCCTTGGGAATTTGGCAGGTATTATTCTAAGTGGCAGAAATTTGTATAGGATACCAAAACCTAACAAAGAAATTATCAAGATCATACAAGTATTTCCTTGAGGCAGAGACAATCATAGTATTTTTAGTAGGAGATGAGAAATGATAGTTCCGAGAACCAGAAACATAGAAAGGATTAACAATTGAACTACATGTTAAGTATGGATTTTCCAAAGATACAAAATCATTTTATTTTATCTCTGCAAGACCTCAAGGTGTCTCAGGCAAATAAATATATACGGGTGTGGTTTATAGTACTGGGTTAGCAAGAACCTTCTGGAAATAACTATTAAAGGTGTGATAGTCCTTTCAGAACATTCTCAAGTCTGTGGCATTAGAACTTCTTTTACTTCCACCTGTTTTCAGTAAATACATGTGATAAAATCAGAATATGCATTTCCTTTCTGTTCATGTAATAATATTTACGCAAATAACTTAGATACTGGTAAAATTAAGTCTGTCTCTGAGGTCATTTATATCCAGTCAAACTCGGACATGTTTTCCCTTTTACATAAATTTCTCTTCCCTTGTTAAAGGAACATCTCCTTTTTCACTACCTCTATAATGGCCAAACTTAACAACAACAAAAGAAGTTCTAAGTAACGTTTTACCAAAAATTGCTACTTTAGGGCAGGTATAGGCTAAAGAGCTGTCATGTGATAAACAGCCTGGCCAACCACTACCAGCAGCATTATGGAGATGTTTATTATTTCACTTAAGTGAAATAGAGGTAATTGAAGGATATTCTTAAAATATGGAAAGAATGAATTGCTAGCCCCAAATCTTTCTTTCTTTTTTTTTTTAATCTTTACTTATTTTTGAGAGAGAGAGACAGAGTGCAAGCAGGGGAGGGGCAGGGAGAGAGGGAGACAGAATCCGAAGCAGGGTCCAGGTTCTGAGCCCCTGACGTGGGGCTCGGACTCACAAAATGCGAGTTGATGACCTGAACCGAAGTCAGACGTTTAACGGACTGAGCCAGCCAGACGCCCCCCAGATCTTTCCTAATGTTGGCCAAGAGAATCACAAACATATATTTTCCTCTAGCATACACTGAAAAGTTAGACATCTTTTCCTGAGTCAAATAATATCACAGCAAAATGAGACCTGAAATTCAACCCAAGCCACCCACTTTACAGACTGAACACTATTCCTTCTGAGTCAAATGAGGAACAGAGCCAAGATGGTCCTCTGACCTCTAAACAGTGTGCTTTTCACTCTGCCACAGGCCACCCGTGTTGCTGCCGGAAGGAAGGACAACCACACTTACATACATACGGTAACCTCCCCTGAGGAGAATTAGGTGTGTATTTGAAAGTTTTTGTTTTTCAAGCTGGACTTAAAAAATACAGAGCATCAAAACCCTCCTTTGTTCCTTCGTCCAGCCTTCACTGCCCCTTCTTTTGAAAACTGGACTCTTAGGATTCTCCCCAAATTCTGAAGAAAGATCACTGCCTCCTGAGCTGTGATAATGACCCTGTTACTGACTTCCCAGCCAGGATCAAAAAGAATAGCAAAAGACATTTCAAAAAGGTTTGTATTCTTTAAAATCAGAAACGTTTAAAGTGATCTATGAAGCGTGTATGTTACGATGCATAAAAAGTGGCATGTCTTGATTCGGACCATTCTTTTTCTCACAGAATTCCAGAAGGCTCTCTGCTGTCCCTCTACCCGCCCTTTCACGCCTCCTTCTCACCTGCTTTTATTTCTTCACCAAAGCAACCAAACGCTGCTGAAATTAATAGCACACACAATGCCTCTCCTTGGAGACCCAGAATGGAAAGGCAATGTGGGGCTATCCTTTCCTTAGTATGTACACTTTCATAATTTAAACATTTCACTTTTGTAAATAGATATTCTGCAGTGCTGAGTAATGCTGTAGGCATACAATAAATAGTAACTAAAATCAAGTCATATTAAGTTCCCAGCACACTAGTTTAAACATGTACTTGGATTCTACTACGTGGATTAACAATAAGATACAGCTGTTAAGAACACTTTAGAAAAACTGGCACCCGTTTCCTCTAAGCAAGGTAAGGTAGGATCAGGCCCTTTGGCAAATTAAGCAGCTCAGGAATAAGAATGCCAGTACAGTCAAATGAAATGCTTAGCTTGTACCTGAACACTGAGAACGCATTTCTTCCCATCCCTGTATTCTAGATTGGCGAACATTTTGGTGGGCTGGCGGATTTGGTTGATTTTATCTAGAAGGCCTCCATTCTATACCATCTATGCCACTTTCCATACTGAAAAATTATAAAAATACATAGATCTACTTAACTGAAATAATCGTAAATATGAGAATATTCTAGAAATACTAAATTTGAAAAAACTAAAAATTTGTTTTAATTTATTATTTTTTTTATTTTTGAGAGCACGAGAGAGAGATAGAGCATGAGCAGGGGAGAGGCAGAGAGAGA
This sequence comes from Acinonyx jubatus, assembly GCF_027475565.1. Lineage (NCBI taxonomy): Eukaryota > Metazoa > Chordata > Mammalia > Carnivora > Felidae > Acinonyx > Acinonyx jubatus. The sequence continues at coordinate 26,275,874 of NC_069390.1, read as the reverse complement.
GGGAGACACATGTCCAAAGCAGGCTCCAGGCTCTGAGCTGTCGGCACAGGGCCCGATGTGGGGCTTGAACTCATTTATTTAATGTTAAATAAATTTTAACATTTATTTATTTTTGAGAGAGAGAGAGACAGAGTGCGAGCAGGGGAGGGGCAGAGAGAGAGGGAGACATAGACTCTGAAGCAGGCTCCAGGCTCTGGGCTGACAGCCCAGAGCCCGACACGGGTCTTGAACTCACGAATTGCAAGATCATGACCTGAGCTCAAGTCAGATGTTTAACCGACACAGGCTCCCCTAGACATATTAAATTAAATCAAGATGAAGCTTCAGTCAGGGCTGAAGCTTCCTGGAGACAAAATGGAGGTGAGGGGACCACGCTCTCAGGGTGCTTCCATACAGGAACATAATCTTTCCATCTCTATATCAAGCTCAGCCAAGGGTTTTCCACTTAACTTTGACAAACGGTTTCATTATTCATGTTGCTAATAATTTACCAAGGCTGGGGTGGTGGTGGGGAGGAGGAAGGGTGGCGTCTGATTTGTGTCACTGAGAACAGATCTGGAAGTGTAATATTAAGTGGGGTATTACTTAACATAGATCCCACAACATCTCATTAAAGGTATAAAAAAGATCAGTAGCCTCTTTATCAAAAGACAGAAAAAATACTTTTGAAATTACTTAAGCAAAAATAGAAAAAAAATACCTGTAATACCCTCCCGAAGTACATTTCCTTATTCCTTTTATCATCTCTTGATGTGTAATTTTAAACTCTCGTCCTGGGAAGAGAAGGGTGGCCATGACAGCTGCTTTTGAGTGGGTATGAATCACTGCACCTGCTCCTGGAGGAGGGAGAAGAAAGTCACATACTCAGGGAACACAAAATGATACCTTTAAAAATATATATATGATATGTGACATATAGTATATATATAACATATATATTATATATCACATATCATATATATATGTTATATATCACATACACTTATTTGTATATGATGATGACCTTGTTTTTCTTGGCATGGAATAATAAGTTGGCAGTAGACAGGAGGGGAGGGATGGAGGTAGGAAGAGAGAAATACTAACAGAAGCTGCAAAGCTGCAAAAAGCATTTAAACTTTATCAGCATCAGGGCAATGCACAATACACATGCTTAAGAAATAGCTTTTAGATGGTCTGAAGTGTAACTAGAATAATCATGGAGATCATAGTCCAATATTCCCATTTAATTAGGAGTTCCTCTGTGCCAGGCACTGGGCAAATCCCCATTATGTGTGATCTCTTGATCTTGAGTCCCCCACAACAACAGAGATGTCAATTCTATCTCCCCGACTTAATGGTCAAGGAAACGGGGGTTCAGAGATATTAAATCACTTGTCTGCGGTTTGCAGATAGCAGTGGTGGCACTTGGGTTTAAACTGTGGTCATGGTGACCCTTAATCATGGAGTTAGGCTTCAGAGTGCGGGCCATGTCTCGGTGGCATCGGGGTTGCAGGGTTTTAAGGTACAGTGTAATGGATTTACCTAAAAAAGGATTTGTATGCTATAAAATTCAGTAATGGCTATTTTTGCAATTGGAAGTTTATTTCACTTTATGCTGGGAGAGATGTTTCATGCTGTTAGCATCTGTTCCTGAGATTTTACGCTGTCGGGAGCAGCTGACAGTATCCGGGAACAGAACACAGCATGAGACCATGCTCAGAACAGATTTCATTCAGGGGCTATAAAAAGCATGGCTGTAATGACTTTATTGCTCTGGTGTTTCAGGTATAATTTTCTATTTTCACACCGTCCTCTAGGCTCAACCTTTCCAGACTGGTTTGCTATCACAAATTCTGGGAATCGAAATAAGACTCCTACTTTTATCATATGGTACACTAAAAAAAAAAGAGAGAGAGAGAGAGAGAGAGAGAGAGAGAGAGAGAGACGGCACTATTCCCACTAAAAGTAAAGGCCACAATTTTCCCTCACTTGTAATCTTACTTACCTTCTACAAGTTCCCAGAGGTAGACCTCTACCCTGGAAGTAGGCATCTGATTGTAAATATAGTGTTGTCAGTCAACCTGACAATCTAGTGGAGTCATACTAGGTTGGAATTCTGGCCCCAGTACTCACTAGCTATTTATTTCAGGAAAATCTCCCAGAGCCTCTGTCCTGTCGTATATAAAATGGAGTCACAGTGGACCTTCCACATGGGCTGATGTGAGCACTGAAAGTGTTAACATAATTAAAGTTCTTGCACACAGTAGGTGTTCGAGAAATGTTAACTACAACAATACTTACAATTATGTAGAAAACCTACTCTGTAGCAAATAGTTCTTTATGGTGAATACATTTTCTGCCTACCTCTCATTGTGTAAGCATTCATGAAAAGAGGAGTGCACTGGCTTTTTTTAAGATTCTTATGCGGCAGAGGTCCACTTATGTCCTGTTCATTGATGTCACAAACAAACATGTCTTCAGGCTGTTTGTAGAGGGGGGCAGAGAAGAAAAACAAGGCTTATACGATATCAATTAGAAGTGTCCCCTTTCTGGTGTGTGTGTGCTAAGATGTATGTATGCATATTTAACCCATCTTTTAAATATTCATATAATTGTTTCTCTTCCAAAATGTTTTAGCCATTTTGAGAAATAAAAACTGTTTTCTACTGATAAAAATATTCTCAAGAGAGCTGCAATTCTTCCTTTAGAATTTGAAGAAACAATTGATATGGAAAATTTCATATGCATGTAATGATACTTCATCAACTTAGCTTCTTGGCTTTCCCCGGTCATTTCACAACTATATTTCAGAGAAACTCTACAAAGAAATCATCATTCTAAGATGGGGGTTACAGTTTTTTCTTCATATGTCATCATAGGAGGAAAAATATAGAGTAGAATTTTCTTATCTCCTGAGAAAGGGAACTCGTACTCAGACACGTTAATCTCAGTAAGGTATATTATTCTTAAAGTTGAAGTAATTAAGCAGATCCACAGATTTTTCCTAGTAGTGCATGCATACTTCCGACTTGTGACTTTCATTTGCCAGGGTTTATTACAAACTACAATATAAATGTTTTATTAATGAAGGATTATGCCTTAGGAGTTAAGTGTTATGTTTAAATTTTCAGCACTCCAGCATTAATATGGAATGAGACTTCTCAAAAATCTGAAATAAACTTTTATAACTTAGATTGGAATAGCTTTGCTATTGTTTAATAAGAGTCAGTTTGGTTCATTGAGACCATCAACGTGATCACCCTACCAGCCTGATAAAGACAGTGTTATAATGCTGCAAAATTATAATCACTTTGTAGTAGGACTTAAGATTGTGCCATTCACTTGTGCCCTCTAGAGGATGAATGACAATTCAAAAATATTAGTTGCATGGAGGTTCACCTTAAAAAAAAAATTTATGTTACTTAAGAAATGTTTATTGATTATTCATTTAAATTATCAATATAACCCCCCCTCAAAACTTCTTTTAAAATTAATTCCATTTCACAAAACAATAATAGTCAAGTAGAGAAGAAAAGAGCTTTGGGGTCAAGAAGGAACCTTTAACATACCTGAATCCGTTCCTTTTGCACTCCTGAAGGAGCAATGTAGATCTCATCGCTGGTAACACAAAATGTAGAAATTGGTATGTATTTAACTCTACCGTTCTGCTTTTGAACAAAGGCAAGTGTATTCTTACAGTCCAATCATCAATATTCTTTATAAATCAAATCACACAGAAAGCTGCTTGAATTAATTAATGATGTGTGCTGTATAGAAAGAATAACAAATTACTAATGCACTGTAATTACATTACACACGTAATGCTGGTGATGCAGTAAAATGTTGGCAGTTTTCATACATATTTCATTATTTCTGTTTACCGTGCAAAATCAATGGTAACCAGATTTTTATCTGGTTATGGGAAATAAAACAAGTCTTTGGCATCTTTAAGCATAAGATTGCAGTTTATCTCATTAAATGTAGAACAGTTATTACAAAATCCAATCAGGGGAAGATATGCTCATGAGCAGATGATCTCTGTCTCTCGCAAGGGATCAAGTTTAATTTTGGTGCTTGAAATGCTCTGCTTATAAAACATGAAGTTCAGGGACCCCTGCTGGACACCTTATTAAATTACAGCATTAACACTAAGCTACTTTTTGGGTGGAATATATGCTTCCTATTTGAAAAGCACATCTTTCTGGTGAAACTATTTGGTAATAAAGCTGAAACAACTGTGGAAAGTTAAAAATACGGATAAAAGGCACGGTTCCATCTGGAGATGTGTCTGTTACAGAATGTTGTGCTAGGGGAGATGCTATAATGTACCATTTGTCACAAAGTACTCTCAAATTTGATCGGGAAATTAATTTCAAAATCTTCTCTAAATTCTCTCCAGCCTCAACAAAGGTCCTTTGGCTCCTTTGTCAGTTTCAGTGGCTCCCAGAAGGTAGTAAAGAGCTGCCACATACATGCGACTGAAAGAAATACCAGCACCTGAATGCTCCAGCTTCTGCCGCTGAGACATGGATGTAGGGACACTGGTTCCTGGTGAAAAATGAGGATGATGGCCTATATTGAGTCAAGCCATCAATCCAGTTATTAATAAACCCATAGACTTGTAACTGACAAAAATGAAAGTTCCTTTAAGGGTCCACTGGTAAACTAAGATCTGGAAAAGAAATGTCTGGTAATGGGAGTGAAATCCAAACCACAGTAAGCTACATTCAGTTGTTTTCATGAAATAGCTCGCTTTAGAGCTTTGTTGCATAAAACAAACCTCATGACATAAGAAAACACAGTGGCATTCCTCTGGAACCAGTGGAATCAGAGGGATCATACAGTTAGAAAGAGTTCTTTGCAAATACCGGGAATCCAAATCTTCTTTCCTTATGTAACATGGAAGAAATTCTAGACTCATGTGTGATATATAGTCAGTGGACTTGTAGGGTAAGTCTTCTTGTGTGGGGAGAAATGTATGCAGTCCTGGGAACAGACCCAAATAAAGTTTAAAACAGCCTGTTAGTAAATACACTCCATCTACAAAGTGGGAAAATCCAGGGTATTCTGTTTATTCAAGTGATTTCGTAATCTGAATCTGTTTTTATTGCTCCCTTTGTAGAAAACAAAACTGATCAACTTTGGGTAATTAAAAGATTAGCTAAATATGTTTTAGAAAAAATATATATTTACATCTACAAAGAAGGAGGTACCTGGATAAAAATGTAAAGATGATAGAAACTCTATTTTATTTTTGAGAGAGAGCGTGGGGGAGGGGGAGAGGGAGAGAGAACCTTAAGCAGGTTCCATGCCCAGCACAGAGCCTGATCTCAGGACCCTGAGGTCATGACCTGAGCCAAAATCCAGAGTTGGACACTTAACTGATGAGCCGTCCAGGTGCCCCGAGAGCCTTTATTTTAGGAGGGAAATGTGCCAAAGACTAAAAGGGAAGTATTTACTTGGTGCCGTAAGCCACAAACAAAAAGCATTTTGCATCTGAAGTATTAAGTTTTGAAATTTATTTCTCGGTACTGCCTGCTCTTTCACTATTCCATAAGGAGGGAAACAAAATTCAAGAGTTCAAAATACATCTATGTTCAGTTGTGTCTACTTTTATTTACTGCCTGGCTATTTAAAAAAATTTAAATCTAGGGGCACCTGGGTGGTTCGGTTGAGCGTCTGACTTTGGCTCAGGTCATGATCTCGTGGTTCCTGAGTTCAAGCCTCCCATTGGGCTCACTGCTGTAGCTCAGAGCCTGTTTTGGATCCTCTGTCCCCCTCTGTCTGCCCCTCCTGTTTGTGGTCTCTCAAAAAAACTTTTTTTTTTTAAATTTAAATCATAATATACCTCACATATCTTGTCTACACTACAGGTTTATCAAATTTAATTTTAATAGCATGAATAGGACTGGTGTCTCTGACACGTTTCAACATCACACCATGAAAACAGGAAATGCGGGGCACCTGGGTGGCTCAGTTGGTTGAGCGTCCAACTTCAGCTCAGGTCATGATCTCACACTCTGTGAGTTCGAGCCCCACGTCGGGCTCTGTGCTGTCAGCTCAGAGCCTGGAGCCTGCTTCCGATTCTGTGTCTCCCTCTCTCTCTGTCCCTCCCTTGCTCATGCTCTCTCTCTGTCTCAAAAATAAATTAATAAAAACATTTAAAAAAAAAAACCAAAAAACAGGAAATGCTAAATGTGAATAGTAGTGCCCCAACCTAAACACAATGGCTGCTCAGTGTCTTGGAATTGCTTCGATTACTGTCATTTTCTTGCTCTTCTATTTCCTCCTTCTGATTTAACTCTCATATGTATCTTAAGCTGTCTTTTATACACATCTTTTGGTACCACACACAAGTAGTATAATCTAAAATGGTATCAGTCAAACCTTGGAATCAGTAAATAATTTTATATCTCCAAACATAATCTATTGGGTTTGTCCTTCATTCCAAATTTATTTGCTTTAAGCATCAGACAAAGAAAACCAAACTTTCACCTATAACACGAGAATAACATAGCAGATAGTTAATGATGTGGGTTTATGAAGTCATTTAAATACGAGGAAAAAAATTCAACATTTTACTACAAATTACCCATCTTACTTTGCAAAGCACACGTTTAATAACATTCTAAACAATGCCATAAAATTGGGGCTGTTTCCACCCGTGACCTCCAGGAGGAGCTCCTCACCCATTAAGAACCTAACCAAGGACCAAACATTTTCGCTTATGACGCAATGTCCCCATAAATTGATTGTAGTGCTGTAAAAACCATTTAATTTTAAAAGGTGCCCCGTGAGTGTTTTAGGGTGACCACACACATTTTCAGTGCATGGGTTAGTAAACTTCTTCTAGAAAGAACATAGTCTTTTATGTCTTTATGATAAATAAATTTACTTTTGAGATTTGCATTCCATTTTCACTTTGCCATTTTTTTTTAATGTTTATTTGTTTTGAGACAAAGAGTGAGGGAGAGAGAGCAAGCGAGCAGGGGAGGGGCAGAGAGAGAGGGGGAAAGGGAATCCCAAGCAGGCTCCACGCTGACAGCATGGATCTCACGAACCATGAGATCATGACCTGAGCCAAAATTCAAGAGTCAAATACAACTGACAGAGCCACCCAGGTGCCCCATCACTGCCATTTATTTAAAGAGCCACTTCAAAAATGGTTATTTGAACTCAGTTTGATAGAAGTATTTTGTACATATTTGTACATACATAAATTTCTGCATATGCAAATAAAAAGCAGTTAACTAAAGGCAATGTTTAGAATAGGATTATAAATATAGCTGAGAAACCAAATTATTGGGAACTCAACTAAATGGATAAATGAAACAACAGTGACAAATGTCATCATCTTAGTGACAAATGTCATTATCTTAGGACTTTGCTCTGAACAGTCGACTTGAAAGCTTTGGCAAAATAATCTGAAAACCTGCCAAATGCTGAATTGGATTGATGGAGCACTGGGTTGACAGAGAGGAGGCACGGATGGATGTGCGATGCACCATGAGGAACATGACGTTTCCAGACTGAGTGCATCCCTATACATGGAACTGTGACAGCTGGGTCCCTACTGACGTTGCCCACAGTTCAATTACTATTCCATGAGTTACTCGGTAATTTGAAGTAGATGAAATTTCACTGGCATCATCCTGTAGTATACCGAAAAATCTCTTTTGTTCTAAGCATTCTGATTAAATTTTCCATTCCATTCCTTTCTACGAAATGCAGCCCCCTTGGCAGTATTACTATATAGATTCGATATTATATAAATGTCATATTAATTCAATTTTGTTAAAGAAAGTGAATTAGGATAAAGAAAGAAATCAAGTTACTCAGTTTAACATTCAGCCTCCAGATAGTACTATTCCTGAAACAGTTCAGGAGAAAAAAAACATTCATCCTATTCCAGAAACACTTGAAAGAATGAGTTTCTACAACTTGTATTTTCATTACTAATAGTCACTTGTTTCTTTAACTTCTTGGAGGAAAGACACTGAACATACCTAATGAACAAGTAAAATTCTTTCTGTTTCAACCAGTGTTTCTTGTTTTATCGTCTGAGCAACAAAGACCAGCAGGTGCTATCCATGAATGATGATACATGATGCACTTAGAAAGGCATAATGTCGTCTTTTGACTTAATAAAAGGTAATTTTTAGTACTTTTGATGGTTCGTAATCTGTGTTTAAGTGACTTTAAAATATGTATCTGAACCCTTGAAACAAATCCTGCTTACCTTGAAAGGACCCTTTTTTTTTTTATTTTATTTTTAATTTTTTTTAATTTACGTCCAAATTAGTTAGTATATATATATATAGTGCAACAATGATTTCAGGAGTAGATTCCTTAGTGCCCCTTACCCATTTAGCCCATCCCCCCTCCCACAATCCCTCCAGTAACCCTCTGTTTGTTCTCCATATTTATGAGTCTCTTATGTTTTGTCCTCCTCCCTGTTTTTATATTATTTTTGTTTCCCTTCCCTTATGTTCGTCTGTTTTGTCTCTTAAAGTCCTCCTATGAGTGAAGTCCTATGATATTTGTCTTTCTCGGACTGACTAATTTCACTTAGCATAATACCCTCCAGTTCCATCCACGTAGTTGCAAATGGCAAGATTTCATTCTTTTTGATTGCCAAGTAATACTCCATTGTATATATATACTACATTGTCTTTATCCATTCATCCATTGATGGACATTTGGGCTCTTTCCATACTTTGGCTATTGTTGATAGTGCTGCTATAAACATGGGGGTGCATGTGTCCCTTCGAAACAGCACACCTGTATCCCTTGGATAAATGCCTCGTAGTGCAATTGCTGGGTCGTAGGGTAGTTCTAGTTTTAGTTTTTTGAGGAACCTCCATACTGTTTTCCAGAGTGGCTGCACCAGCTTGCATTCCCAAGAAGGGACCCTTTCTAATTCCAGACATAGAAACATACTTGGCAGTGTGCAATTTAACTTTGGGACTCCAAAGACCGAGGCCCAAATTATTCTGTTTAGAAATTGTGATTCTTAAATCCTTAGGTATTTATTGTATGTACAACTTCTACACACTTGTCATTCAGTTACGCAAATACTGATTTCTCCATTTAGAAACTAGATACTTTCACTATCACATAAAACTGAGTACCAGTTGTTCTTTGTACATAACACATATTAGGCTCTTCACGGGCTACTTACGTGGAGAATGCTCAGAAATGACATCAGGCAGACACTTACCCATGTTTCAAGCTAATTCCTCCTCCAGTCCCAGTGACCCAGCCCAAGTGGTAAAACTGTTTGCAAAGCTCTGGGATCAGGTATCTTGGATGTTCCTTGTCCTTAAAAAGAAGATAAGGATTTTTCAAACAGACATTATATTATTGGGTGACTTTTCCAGCTGACATCTTTGCTAAGAAGCCAAGAAAATCTACTATATAGAGAGGGTACCATGAGGGAGAAAACTATTATGAAACATACTTTGTTTTTTAAAGTTTTTATAAAACTTTTTTTTTCATGTTTATTTTTGAAGGAGAGAGAGAGACAGAGTGTGAGCTGGGGAGGGGCAGAAGAGAGGGAGACACAGAATCCAAAGCAGGCTCCATGCTCTGAGCTGTCAGCACGGAGCCCGATGTGGGGCTTGAACCCACGAGTTATGAGGTCATGACGTGAGCTGAAGTCAGACACTTAACTGACTGAGCCACTCAGGTGCCCCCATAATTTGTTTTTGATGTTTAGAAAGTGGATCTATGTTATTTGGCAACCTGGAATTATTCAGGATAGGGCCATATAGTCCAACACTATGGAATAGGCTATAAGAACAAGGTGAGGAAATGCCCAGTATATAATGCAAAGCATCTACTGCAATGGCTGAAATAAAATAGAATTTAGTGCTGAAAGGAACATGTTTTGGTCTGTCCAGCAAATTTCATTACACAAAACATCTTACTCAGTTAAGTCATGATATACATATATATGACAGCTATTTGTTCATATTCTGTGTTGGTCTGATTTTATTTTTATTCTAAAATGTCTTTTCTCCATAGTGATTACATTGTTTTTGCTTATTACAAAATCAATATATATTCACTATGGAATATAAAGTCAAGAAAAAAACATAGAAAGGACTCACTCAGAAGCAATCACAAGTAATACTTTCTGGGCCCATTTGTATGAAGATATGTGTGTATAGGAACAAATGTATATCCGCTGGGATGAACATAGAGCTTTTATTCATGTATTTTTATTGAAGTATAATTGACATACAACATTATATTAGTTTCAAGTGGCTAACATAAAGAGTAGGTATCTGTATATATTGTAAGTGATCAGCACAATAAATCTAGTTAAAGTAAGAGCTTATTTTTGTTAAGTCTGATGATTACTTCTTTAGGAATAAAAAATATGATGTTTCCCCATTTTTTAAAGTTAAAGTTAATAAAACCCAAAACAATAATGAAAAATGCAATGAATTCCATTTCTGGCAGTATGAAATATAACTTTTACCTTGAAAACAACTGAAAATGTTGAGTAATTTTTTTTTCCTGAATAAAGTTTAAAACAAAATTTCAAATTAAATTGCTGAGCTAGCAAAAAAGTAAAGAAGGCTTCACAGTGGCCATAAAAGAAACCAGGGTGGGGGCTCCTGGGTGGCTCAGTCAGTTAAGCATCCAACTCTTGATTTCGGCTCAGGTCACGATCTCATGATTTGTGAAACTGAGCCCCACATTGGGCTGTGTACTGCCAGCGGGGAGCCTGCCTGGGATTCTCTCTCCCCTCTCTGCCCCTCTCCTGCTTGTGCAAGCTCACTCTCTCTCTCAAAATAAATAAACATCAAAAAAAAAAAAAATAGTTGTTAAAAAAAAAAAGAAACCAGAGTGAGTCTACCCCGGAGGGAAGCTCTGAAGCCATTTCCCTGAAGGTATCTGCAGATCTCTGGTGAGCTTGACCTTCAATTTTGATAGCTATGCAAGCTGTCAGAAACACGAAATAAACCCTAGGGTGTGCTCAGAATGGGGTACCTAATAGGAAATCCCTCTATAGGCTTGAAACCAGATAAGAGGTTATACCCCCCAGGTAAGGGTAAACAAGAAATAGACCCTCTGTGCACAAAAGCACAGCTGGGAAGCTTGCCTGTATAAATCTTGGCACTGGATAAAGGGGAGAAATACCTTTGGGTCCAGAGAGGGCTGACTCTTGAGCACACCAAATTTTTAGCTACTTCACTGGCTTTCTGAAATTATAGTGTTTTCCCCCAATTCACTGTTAATATTTTACATACACTTTGTATTTTATCATAAATAATAGTTTGATGGAGTAGACTTCAAAATGTAAAATTAAGAACACGGGAATGTTAAAATTTTTTAAAGTTCTGACTCAACACAGGCTTAGGAGTTAACGGACGTAAAGTCAAACCTTCGTTACACTATTTATTGCTTATATGACTATGGGTTTCGGTTTACTAATCTACAACATGAGAATATTATGAGGAGTAAAAAGAGATACAGTGCTACAGGCTTCCAGGTATGGAGGGAGTAAGTTTTTTTAAAAATGAGAAAAAATGGAGATAAAGCATCCAGGACAATGTGTGACAATGTTAGTTTCCCTCCCATTTTTTTCGATGTTCTATTAGTTTTTTCAATGTACAATAAACTCTTGACAATTTAGGCTATGCTCGCCACAGTAACTGCAGTTACCATCTGTCACCATTCAGTGTTATTACATTATTAACTATATTCCCTATGCTGTACTTTTCATCCCTATGACTTATTTATTTTATATTTGGAAGTTTTACCTCCCTCCCATTTAAAGTGCTAAAAATTCTGGAATTGAAACTAATAATAAAGCTGTGTTGGTTTTCCTTATATCTGTCCCTACAAAATCTAGCCAGAATTATCCATGCCTTGTATAATTTGCCATTTTCTTTTTTAGTGATACAAATGATATTTTAATTATATATTAAAGAACAGATAAGGAGAAAACTCCTACAGGTTTCCAATCCTTAAAGCCATCCATTTGCACAGAAAGTTGCAAACATTATAGAAAATAGTCTGTTATGGGTCTCCCCCTTCCCTTTTGTCTTCCAGTCCTGAGTTATTGTAGCAACTAGCCAGCTTCATACTACAGTGATAACCATGATAAGGCCGTTCCTGTTAATAAAGTTTCATTCATTTGTTCATACCCACAAAATTTCAATTTTAGGAAATTGTAGCAGTGGGAACTAACAGATATATTTGGTAAAAATGCAATCATCTAAATTGTTCAGAATGGTAAGAAAGTATCAGAATGTATATTTCACTAAGAATTGACAAGAAGCTTAGTTAATATTTACTTCTCCCCTGAATGTCAATAATATTACTTATCTGTTACTATTATGTCTGGGTTTGTAAGAATTTTGAAACACATAACTGAAGATAGATTGCAATCAACTTCTGACAGTAGAGGTCCTATAGTGTGAGGGAGAAACATTTAACAGTATTTTGTATATAGCAAAAACATTAAAGCCTAAAAAGTTTTTGAAGCAAGACTTAATTTTTCCGATTTTTCAGTCCCGTTATTTTATGGAAATCAGTTTCACTGTCACTGATATACTTGCTCACAGCCAACAAGGATTCTACTCCCCTCCCCCACCTTTTCTTTCAATTGAAGCATAAGAGAGGTACTGCTTGGACAGAGGTTTGCCTGGGGGACTCTCAAAACAAATATAAAATAAACACGTGTCAAATATATTATTTAACCCATCAGCTAGTGAGGGAACCAGAAACATGATACTGCTGTGTCCAAAGAGAAGGCAAAACATCACCCATATAAGTAATTAGGAATTCTGGATTTATAAATGAGGAAAAACTGGACAGTATCCACCAGGCAGCAACGAACTGAATGTCCAGAATGCAGCCTGCATTTCTAGGGTCAGTAATCATCTGCATTACTGTCAGATTCTACAATTACAGAGTTGCACAATAGCTCAAAGATAGCCCGTGACACCTAGTGATCTTTTCTGCTCATTTCAGTCTTTCAAAATTCTTGACACTGGCCCAAGGGAGGGACTGGATTCAGACACGGCCAAGTTGTCGGCATTTTTTCAGTCTCTGGGCTTTGTTTCTCTCTGCACATCTCCTTCTCCTCTCCGTGCGTACTGGCTTTCTTTGCAACTTTACCTCCACTGACCCTATTTCTCCCTTCCACTTTCACCACACTTACAAACTCTTTCACGCCAGTTAGGCACTGACTGGAAGAAATGAGAAGGCGTGGAGGCTTGCTTCAGCTTTGACCCCCAACTAGCTGAATGCCCTAAGGCAAGTCCGTGACCCCTTCTGGGTATCAGTTTCCTTATGCTAATAATCTGGATCAGTGATTTCCAGACTTCTGATTTTCAAAACCAGAGTTTGTAGGGGCGCCTGGGTGGCTCAGTCGGTTGAGAGTCCGACTTCGGCTCCGGTCACGATCTCACCGTTTGTGGGTTCGAGCCTCACATCCGGCTCTGTGCTGACAGCTCAGAGCCTGGAGCCCGATTGGGATTGTGTCTCCCTTTCTCTCTGTCACTCCCTGACTCACGCCCTGTCTTCCTCTCTCTCTCAAAAATAAATAAACTTTAAAAAAACATTTTTTTTAAACCAGGGTTTGTTGTTGCTGTTGTAGTTTAAATTTTAGGGACTGACATAAGGTTGCTAAGTTATAAAGGTAATTACATTTAACCATCTACTATCACCTTTTTCAAAAAAGAAAGTACATTTTAAAATTTTATTTAATTTTTTTTTTAAGTTTATTTATTTTGAGAGAGACAGAGAGTGTGAGTGGAGGAGGGGGAGAGAGAGAATCCCAAGCAGGCTCTGCAATGCCAGCACAGAGCCCGATGCAGTGCTTGAACTCACGAAACCAAGAGATCATAACCTGAGCCGAAACCAAGAGCTGGACACTTAACCAGCTGAGCCCCCCAGGCGACGCCCAAAAAGTACATTTTTAACATAAAGAAAAGAGTAAGAAGGTTCATCTCAAAATAAAAGGTTGTCCTTTAAACCGAATGTGTTAATTTTGTGAAATTCACTTTTTGATTGTCCTTATTTTCTTATTTTGCAACAGTTGAGTAAAAACTCTTTCAAGGACTCATTTGGGGTGGAATAAGGTTATCTGTCCCTATTTGGTCTCCTTGCCTACAATTTCTCCTTTCTCTCCCTCTTCTCTAGCTTACCCTCCTCTCTCCCACGAGCACTAAAAGAATATACTGCTTTGATCACTGCACCCCATCCCTCCAATTACTTAATGCTCAGGGGCACCTCCTTGGTCTGTTATTTAAGTCCTTCTGCTTTCTTGCCCCAATTTTACTTTTCGCCCATTTTCTTTCAGTCCATTTTGATACAAATCTCTCAGTTCTATTCAACTTAGTTGTAGTCAGCCTCCAGGATGGCTCTTTGTGATCTCTGCCTCCTGGTATTCACACCCCGCGGTGTAGGCCCTTCTCACATCGTACTAGGGCTGCGTGGCCAACGGACTACAGTAGTACAGGGGAAGTGACAGCGTGTCACTTCTGAGATTAGGATATAAGACACTATGGCTTCGGTCTTGGTTGCTCTCTGGGGGAGGAAGCCAGCGGCTACATGGAGAGGGTACTCAGCCTACACAGAAGGCCGTGTGGTGAAGAATTGGAGGTGTATGGACAATAATCAGTGAGCAATGGAGGCCCGCCAACGACACTGTGGCATGCCTGCAGCTCCAGATGCCATCAGGCCTCGAGATGACAGTAGCTCCAGGGGACAGTTTGTCTGCCACCTTAGGAGAGGCCCTGAGCCAGAACCTTGAGCCAAACTCCCCTAGACTCCTAATCCTCAAACTCTGCGAGACAGTCAGTGTTTGGGTTTTAAGCCCAAGTTTTGAGGTACTTGCTATGGAGAGCACTAGTTAACTAAGACATATTTTCTTTATAACCAAGTGCATCTTTTTTTTTTTTGCACTATTATTGCTCGTGGTGGATTTTCAATTATTGCGACTCTGTCAGGCTCCTGCTTATCAGCGTTAACACCAGGCCCCCTATCGCTTCCCCTGTGATTCCTTCTGCCATCATCCCAGCAGGAAGCGATCGCTCCTTCCTCTAATCCCATGCCACAGCATTTGCTCTGTGTACCTGTCCTTTCGTTTTTTATTATAGAGCCTTCTCATTCATTCATTTGGCAAACTTCTGCAGGCCCTGAAGAAATGAATAGGAGGAAGATAAAACCCTTGCCCTCAAGAAGCTTACAATCTAGTATAGAAGTTATGAAAGGACAAAGCAATACATAATACAGGGCAGTCCAAGGAAGCCACTTACCGGTGGGAGGAAGAAGCTAGCGGTGGGAGGGAGCAGGAGTCGGGCAAAGCTTCACAGAGGAGGGAAGGGTGAGTCAGGTCTCAATGAAGGATGGTGGGAGTATGCCAAGCATTTCCTGGCAATTCAGCCACTAACACTTGACAAAGTCCCTGCCCTAAAGAAATGTACATTCTGGGGTAGTTTTAAAAGAGCAAAGAGAGGAATAAATTATAATAAGTAGGAAGAAGGAGGGGCGCCTGGGTGGCTCAGTCTTATTGAGCGTCCAACTTTGGCTCAGGTCGGGATCTCCACTCTGAGTTCAAGCCCCGCGTCGGGCTCTGTGCTGACAGCTCAGAGCCTGGAGCCTGCTTCAGATTCTAGGTCTCCCTCTCTCTCTGCCCCTCCCTCGCTCATGCTCTCTGTCAAAAATATATAAACATTAAAAAAAATTTTTTTTAAATAAGTAGGAAGAAGGAAACAAGGAACTTAAGAGAAACGTAGCAGAGATTGACTTTGAATAAGGTGGTTAAGGAAAGCCTCTCTGAGCACTTGACAATCTAAAGGCCACAGAATGTGAAAAACAAACCAACCAACCAGTGTGTAATAAATGAATGTGCTTGCACACACAAGGTTTGTCTGGGGTGCGGCAAGCACTCCAGGCAGAGAAGACAGCAGATGTAAAGGCCCTGGAGTGAGACAGTGCTTAACACATTTGATGGAAAGAGGGCCAGGTGGCCGGAGCAGAGTGCTGACAAGGAAAGTACTGAGAGAGGCAGATGAACTTGTAGGGGCCAGGTCACGCAGGGCCTTGGAAGCCATGCTGATGAGAACAGTCTGGCCGAGAGGGGGCTGATTCACAGTAAGAGAGACAGGGAGAGGGACAGGAACAATTTCTGAATGTGAGAGGGGAGGCAGATCCTGTGCACAAGAGGAGAGATTGGGCTTCCGCCATCTTGAAAAATGAGAAGGTGGGTTCCCGTTTCAGCAGGTCGCTAGGTTTTGTGGTAGGAAGGCAAGTAAGTTCATATCCGGTGTCTTCTATTTTCTTAAGTATAAACAAAGCCATCAGCTGAGGAACGATGTGGGGACGGGGTATGAGAGGCTTGAAAAGATAATAAAAGGTATAAACTAGTCCTCTCAGGGAGTGGGACAGTAAAGTACCGGGGAAACATGGGATGGTTGTTGGGCAGTGTTAAGGGTCAATTTGGGGTTGAAATCTTGAATATGAAGTGAGGCCGCTCAGCGCAGTTATGTAATTTTCTCTAGGAATGCAGCTCGGTGCGATCACAAAAACGATGGGTTCACTTTGGGTTTTTGCTAGGCCAACTATCTTTGTAAATTAGGTCAACCTTAAGTACGAATTGTTTTAATAGGTTGGGTGTGGAAGCCAGATCTTAGTGGGTTAAGAAGTGAATGAAACTTAGAGGCAGAGAATTCTAAAGACTCTTTCAATAGTGTGGCTCTGAAGGGCCAGATAGGGAAACCGAAGGGAAAACTGGTTAATAACAGAGTTTTAGCATGTAAAGGAAACTCTGAAATAACCAGTTTTCCTTTCATGCTAAAAGGTAAAATTAGGGAAGGGGGAGAGATTAGCACCACAGGAAAGCAAAAGCCTAATAGGTCAATCTTTGTGGAGACAGAGCAGCTGGAATTAGACCAGGGAAATATTTATCTTAGGAGGAAGAAGAAAAGTAAGGAAGATATGTAATAATACGATTAATAACAAAAATAGTTAATATTTATTGAATACTTATTTTATGCCAGGTAGTATACTAAAAGCTTATATATACAACTTAATCCTTATAATAGCTATATTATGCTAAGAAAGATTGAGGCACTTGGGTGGCTCAGTTGGTTGGAGGTCCAATTCTTGATTTTGACTCAGGTCATGATGCCAGGTTTGTGGGATTCAGTCCCCGTGGAGCCTGCTTCGTATTCTGTCTCCCTCTCTCTGTCTGTCCCTCCCCCATTCACTTGCGCTCTCTCTCTCTCTCAAAAAAAAAAAAAAGAAAGTAAAAAAAAGATTAATGCATCCAAAACTGCCCACGTGGCAACTGGCAGAACCAAGATTTTCGCTGGCAGTCAAATTCTAGATGTCTTGTTCTTAATCTTAACATTATAACGTAGGTAGGAACAGGAAGAAATTGAAGTTAAGATGTTCACAACTAACAACTTCATTTTCTTTGTGTTTCTGGAGGCGAAGTCACCTTCAAAGCAGGTTTGGGGGAAAGAATGAGAGGAGATGGTGAGGTCTGAGGATAGTCACTTCAGGTAATGTGGAGGTGTCCAGGAGCCAGCTGCAGTAGGACACAATAATATTTGTAGAGACACAAATGTGTGTAGTTGAGGGACACTCCCTCAAACCCCATCCCTTGGGGGTCTGCGTGGGAGGCATTTAAGTAAAGGCAATTAATTATTTGTAATCCAGTGTGATAGATCCTATGATGGGGGGCTACACAGAGAGAAGTGTCGGAGTAAAAAAAGAAAAGTCCTTCACCCCAAAAAGGTGTGAGGTGAAGGAGCAGTGGTGGAGCAGGGAAGGGTATGGCCATGGGAATGCGTTGCTAGAGTGGAGGGGAGGGGTAAAGATGTACAGAACTGATGAGGTCAAGGGAAGGGTATTGAAAGGCCTTGTGTTATAATAACAGCAAAGAACGAGTATTTATTCGGGGTTGACATATATAGGACACTATGATATGTGAGGTAAAATTAAAAAATAGAAGTAGTTCTTGGTTTATTTCCCAGCTAAGCTTAGCTGCCTACAAAGCAGGGAACATGCTCTTGATGTATACCTACCAGATAGTGCTTTGCCCAATAAACACTGTGAATTAAGATCACATCTCCTACATCAAGAAAAGTCCTATATCAGAGCTTATGAACTGGTGGCTCACGGACCGAATGAAGCTTACTGGAAGTGGTTTATTTAAGTGCATATGCAAATCTGTTGTGGGTAGGGGAGCTCTGTAGCCTGGCAAGCACATTTAGGTGGTACTCACTAGTCAGCTCAACCCAGATCCCATGAAGGAATACAAGCTCCATGCCATCAGATGTACCAAAGTTTTAACAGAAGCCTGAAGTGTTCTGCATTTTGAAAGGTTGGCTAATATTTCTTATGAACAGTAAGTGAAGCAAACACAGCTGTTGGCCCAGCTGTCTGTTGGCCACGTTTGGTTTGAGAGGTCTTGTTTATTCTCAGATCCCTTGATAAAGGCTCTCTTTGATGCTCCTTTAGATAATATTTCACCAAGATTCACTTACTGGTGGCATGAACACACATGCTATCGAAACATCTTAGCAGAGATTCTAACAGGTTGCTTTCTGCAGTTTCCACGCACGCCTGCCTAGCCATCTGACCTGTATCCAACATCTTCCCCCTTTCTATCCAATTTTTCCTGTCCACCATTCCATCCTCACAGTTGTCTTTGCTAAGCTGTCTTTGCTTAGCTTTTGCTAAGCTGTGGGAGTATTCCCACAAGACTGACAAGTATTTCGCAATAAGATCTCCCACGTTACGACTTTTTTAACTGGGGCCTTCAGTCAGTCCTAAGAAAGAACAGGAGGAATAGGGGGCTAATTTTAGGGGGCTATCCCTGCCTCTTAAGCAGGGGTTCTCTCACTGTATTGTAATTGTTTACTCCTCTAGTTTTCCTCCAGACCGCAGGCCATTTGTCTTAATCCTCGCTGTATCCCTGGGCACACAGGTATTCCATAAAGCTGTTGGGGTGTATACCCAGTGAATGAAAAGCAGATGCAGCCCGAGGGTGGATTTTCCTTTGACTTCTGCTCAAGGATGACCATCCCATAATCACTCTAAACTGAGGCAGGCCGAGAGGGAAAGTGGGGGCTACTGAAGCACAGCCTCGGTTTGGCCACCGTCTCCCGAGCGCCTACTGCCTGCCAAACGTCGGGCTGATTGCCAGGGCGCAGAAAATAAGCTCGAGGGCAGTCTTAGCTCCATTTCCACTCCAGTGCCTCCTGTTGCCTCGTTTGCCCTGTACTCCCGGTAAGTTGTTTCAAAACACACTCAAGATGCGCAGCGCTCTCCTCCGTTATTTTCGCTTTTTCAGCGTTTGGCGCCCAGCGCCCATCATCGGAGCCCAGCCTCGGGAACAGCGACTGCCGTGGCCTCGAATCGGCCTGCGGAGCCAGGGCGGCGGGTAGCGAGGGTGGCGTCCACACCGGTCCCAGGCCCCCCAGGTCGGCGCCCCGCTTCCGCCGCCGCACGCCACCTGTGCCTCAAGTCCGGGCAAACAGGGCACCCGCGGCCCCGCCCCTACCTTAGCGCCGCAGCGCTGCGAGCAGCAGTCTCCCTCCGGAGCGTGACAGCCCGACATGGCCCTGATGAGGGGAACCCACGGCCTCCTATCTTTGAGCGGCTTCGGGACCGAGGTGGGTCTGGGCTAAGAGCAGTCTGTGGCGTGACCACCGCTGCAATCGGGCGGCGCTAAGGGCAGCTCGGGGGCGGGTCCAAAAGGCGGAAGGCGGGTCTTGGAGGACCTCGCGGACCGTAGATCCAGAGGCGCGGCCTCCTGGCTGAGGGGCGGGGCCAACGAGATTGGAGGCGGGACTAGGAGAACCTCTTGATTCCGAGACTCACGCGCACCACTGGAGCCAGGGGGTGTGGCCAACGTGACAAGAGGCGGGGCCTGGGAGGGTCTTGATGACTGGGCGATCAGGCGGTGCTGCGGGCAGCCCGCGACAAGGCCGGGAAGATGGCGGCCTCCTGGAGGCTGGGCTGTGACCCTCGGGTGCTACGCTACCTCTTGGGCTCCGGCGGCTGCCGAAGACTGGGGCTGGTGAGGGGCGCTTCCGGATGGTCTTTCGGTCGCGGAGCTAGTTGGAGATGGCTTCACAGCACGCAGTGGCTGCGGGGTGAGTGGTCGGGGCTCGCTCAGCTTCTCCGTGTAGCTGAGTAATGGGCCTGGGTCAGGGGCTTTTGGATTCAAGGCCCATCTGGGTGTGGAAGTGCCCGCGGCTCCCGGTTCCTAAGGCCTTTTCTCGGGGAGAGGTCCGCTGACTTGGCCTAGTGCATGCATGCCGCGAAGGGTTTTTCTTGGGAGTTGGGAGATCTTGACTCCATTCCTGGGCCCCTGGTTAGTGTGGCTTCTCTGTGACCTTGCCTTGGAATTTGGGTTATTTGTGACGCGCGGAGAGAGGTCCTAAACGCCTTTCTTTCAAGCCACTTCCCAGTCTCAGGTTCCCCTAAAGCTGTCAGGGTGTCGAAGCTTGCTGAGATTCAAAAGCCACTGGTAGCCATTCTTATTCATTCTCTTGGCCCCTCTCTATTGGGAGATATTTTCTTCCAAGCCTCTCGGGTTGCCCCGCGCGACGACAAGCAAGAGACTTAATTTGTAAATACCTATGACATCACAGACATAGGTCGAGAAGAATGCTTTAAGCAAAACATGCGCTTGAAAGAGTGGAATATTAGGAGGGGAATCATACCAAGAAGTTATTACAGAAAGTAGGCATTAAGTAATGACATTAACAGAATTAACATAATTCTTTTAGTATTTAACAGGAGGTAATATAGTATGCTGGGCATTATTTTTCTTTACATGAGGGTGGGGGGATATGGCTAACATTTTTTGAGTGTGCTGTATTACCTGCCAATCATCTGGCACTTCACAGTCTGAATTTTGATATAAAAAATTAGGGGTAGTAGGCATTGCTTACATATTCTGAGCTACCTGAGACTCAGAAAAAAAAAAGTTACACAGAGTCACACGGTAAGATGAGCACACTGAGATTTTAAGCTTTGGTAATGGGAACAATTTATTTCAGTTTCTTCAGTTGAATATTTCATAAAATACCTCTTGGTGTAGTGGGTTTTTTTAACTGTGTATAGAATTCCCTGTTTTCCCTTTTTCCATTTTGTGAAATATTGAACTTTCCTGTAGCTCCCAGATATTCTGTCTGGGATGGAGCTCAAGTTTTGATATTTTATGGTGGTGTTTGCTGGGCTACACTTTAAGACTCACTACCTTAGAAAATCATGACATAGTAAAAGCTCAGTGTTGCAAATAATTTAGGAAGGTATCCTTTTGTTTTCTTTCAAATTTTTATTTAAATTCTAGTTAGTTAATATAAAGTGTAATACTGGTTTCAGGCATAGAATTTCATGACTTATCACTTATATGTAATACCCAGTGCTCCTCATAACAAGTGCCCTCCTTGATGCCCATCACCCGTTTTGCTCATCCCCCACCCTCCTCCCTCCATCAATCCTCAGTTTGTTCTGTATAGTTAAGAGTCTTTAATGATATGCTTCCCTCTCTCCCTTTTTTTTCTTCCCATGTGTTCATCTGTTTTGATTCTTAAATTCCATATGAATGAAATCTTACGGTATTTGTCTTTCTCTGACTGACTTATTTCGCTTAACATAATACTCCTTCACTCTATCCATGTTGTTGCAAATGGCAAGATTTTATTCTTTTTGAGGGCCGAGTAATATT
Source organism: Acinonyx jubatus (assembly GCF_027475565.1). Taxonomy (NCBI): domain Eukaryota; kingdom Metazoa; phylum Chordata; class Mammalia; order Carnivora; family Felidae; genus Acinonyx; species Acinonyx jubatus. Next base: position 26,254,180 of record NC_069390.1, on the reverse strand, counting down.
TCAGTGTGTGTGTGTGTGTGTGTGTGTGTACACTTTATCCATTCATCAGTTGATGGACATTTGGGTTCTTTCCATAATTTGGCTATTGCTGATAATGCTGTGATAAACATAAGGGTGCATATACCCCTCCAGATCTGTATTTTTGTATCCTTTCGGTAAATACTTAGTAGTGCAGTTGCTGGATTGTGGGGTAGTTCTATTTTTAACTTTCTGAGGAAACTCCATACTGTTTCTTAACCTTGTTTGGAAAACATTCTTTTTGTTTGTTTGTTTTTTAATGTTTATTTATTTATTTTTGAGAGAGAGAGATAAAGAGCAAGGTTGGGTCAAGAGAGAGGGAGACAGAATCCCAAGCAGGCTGTGTGCTGTCAGCACAGAGTCTGATGTGGGGCTTGAACTCACAAACTGTGAGAGCATGACTTGAGCCGAAACCAAGAATGAGACGTTTAACCGACTGAGCCAACCAGGCACCCCGGAAAACAGATTCTTTAGAGAATCTTTGAATGCTTTAGACTCTCTCTACAGAAAAAGGAACATAGGTGGTTACAGACAGAAAGGTGCATGCAGTTTCAGGGGTTTTCTTTAGAACCAGTTTAAGGACTTCTGCCTCTGGAAACTCACTTAGGCAGTCCTTATCTGATGCATCATGACATTTTTTTTTAAATTTTTTTTAACATTTATTTATTTTTGAGACAGAAAGAGAGAGAGCGTGAACAGGGGAGGGTCAGAGAAAGAGGGAGACACAGAATCTGAAACAGGCTCCAGGCTCTGAGCTGTCAGCACAGAGCCCGACACGGGGCTCGAACCCACGGACCGCGAGATCATGCATGACCTGAGCCGAAGTCGGACGCTTGACCGACTGAGCCACCCAGGCGCCCCAGATGCATCATGACATTTTACCTACTCCCCTGCACACCATGAACAACTTGGCTCACTCTGCCTGAACATCATCTGTAAGAGGGAGATCACTATATCACATGGAAGCTAAGTTTCCCAGCTCCTCCTTCCTTCATGTATAAGGACTCTGGTGATTATATTGGGCCACCAGGATTCTTTCCCCATCTCAACATGAGCTGTTTAACAACCTTAATTCCTTCTTCAAGCTTAATGCTCCCTTGCCATGTAACATAATGTATTCGCAGGTTCTGGATGTTAGGATGTGGGACATCTTGGAGGAGTGGGGGGTGGGAGGCAGGGTTGTTATTCTGCCTACCTCGGTAGCTGACAGTGTTGTTGGGTAGCTTTAAGTTATTTGGAAATCTTGGTTTTTTTTATTTTCTAATATACGGAGCTAAAATTTGTCTCGTAACTTTCCACATACAGGTTTTTGTCGTGGTAAATACAGGTGGTGGTCCTTGAACTATTTATTTTACAAAGCATGAGTTACATGGTGTTGGCTTGTTTTTCTCTGAGCTTGTTAGAAATTGTAATTTCATAAAACTAAACAGCTATTTGGTAACCTATAGACTATAGGAATTAAGTACACTTACTGAATAATTTCTCTTTTCATACATCTAATCCAGGATCTTCAACTCTGTCCATGGGAGTCATACTTGGAGTACTGGTTTCCTTAAATGGTGTTTGTTGGCAGCATTTTTATGAGCAATGACATGTGTCCCATGCTTAGTGCCATCTATGAATTAGGAAGTGGACCCTCATCAGCCACCATACCACATCTGCCAGCATCATGATCTTGCACTTCCAGCCTCCAGAACTGTGAGAAATAAATGTTGTTTATAAGCCATCCGCCTCAGGTATTTCATGACAGCTGTCCAAATGGACTAACACACTGGGCAATGAGGTCACTAACTCGGAGCACATGTTCACAAGAAAGGTACACGATTGAACAAAATTGGATCTCTTCCAGCAAGAAAGGAGTCGGGGAAGTGGGTTTGAGAAGAACAAGTAGCACTGAGAGCTTACTATGTACCATGCACCCTTCTCAGCACTTTACATGACTTAATTCACTTAATACTCTCAGTGGCTAATGCTGTGCTCTGGTGATAGAACTCCAATTTCAACCCGGCTCTGCCTGACACCAGAACCTGTTTCCTTAACCACAGTCTACTTCAGTGTCAGGTGGTGGCCTGGCCGTAGCCATCAACAGAACAATGTCAGCATGCTGAAACTGTGTTCACCATGTTTATATTCTGTGTGAACACCTCCACTTTTTTTTTTTTTTTAAGTGAAGTGAGAGCTATTTTAGTAATATCTACATTGTGAAATAGTATTTCAGTGATAGTCATGATATCATTTTTTTAGAACAGTTTAACAGTTACAATTCTAGACTGACTGTATAAAGGGTGGCAGAACCCTTTAAGAGTTAGAGTATATGTTAATGTCCTCCTATCTGCAAGTTTCTAATTGATATACAGTTGCCCCTGGAACAACATGGAGGTTAGAAGCATTGACCCCTCCCACCAACGCAGTGGACAATCCATGTATAATTTTGATTGCCCCAAAACTTAAGTACTAATAGCCTGCTGTTGACCAGAAGCCTTACCAATAACATAAACAATGAACGCATATTTTGTGTGTTATACGTATCATCAACCATATTCTTATATACATAACTTTTTCTTAAATGTTTTGGTACTTCTAGGCTATGTGGTTTGTGAGTTCTTTCAAATTGTTGCAGATCTCCAAAAATTTTCCCAATATATTTATTTTTTAAAAATCTGCATGTAAGTGGACCTGTAAATTTCAAACTCATGTTGTTCAAGGGTCAACTGTCCTCCTGAGTGTGCCTAATTGTTAATGTCTTGACCTTCATTTGCCTTTTACAGCCAATGTGTAAATCCCCAAACTTATGCATGTGTCCATTTTTTTTGCTAGACTCTTAAGTAATGGTTTCTTTTTGTCCTGTTCCAAGATTGCAAAATAAATGGATTTAGGTAGAATTTTAATTTTATAATTTAATAGCAAGAAGACCAGTATTGCAAGCTGAAACCTCTTCTGTCGTGTTCAGTTTCTCCCACTCAGAGGAAGTATTTCCATAGCCATTGAGTACCTACAATTCTGGCCAGCTTCCTTACAGATGCACCATTGGATACTAAGTATATGAAAGAATTAGCAGATTCTGTAAACAAAATGGTGGGAATGGTGATTTTATTTTATTTTATTTTATTTTATTTTATTTTATTTTATTTTATTTTATTTTATTTTATTTTATTTATTTTTGTAGTCGGTAAGCAGTACATTTACTATAGCTAGTGATCTTCTCAATACTTTGCTGCAATCAACGGCTTTCTTGTATTACATGAAAAATTTTAGGGAAGAATTAAGGTTGGCACATTTCAGGAGAACTTCCTTGGGATTGTACTAGTGCTAGGTTTTAGGGGAGACACAAGTCTGTTTGAAAACTGATAAAAGTTATACCACTTCTTCAGAAAAATGTGTACGTGCAAAATTTTCTATGTAGTTTCAGGAAACTTGTGGATCTCCCTGTAATTTATCTATAAACACCAGTTAGTCTCCAGCCTATTTCCATAAAATGTCTGTCATTTCCTACAGAAAATAGTGCTATTTTGCAAGGATATTTACCATATCTGAGAACAAGAAGTGAATGTTTTTGTGTAGGGGTTCCCATTATAAGTAAATGGCTAGCGAATACATTTATATAAAGCCAGTTATTTGGAAATCTTGGTTCGAACTATTTCTTCAAATAGAGTGACCTCTTCTGTGGGTTGAAATTTTTCTAATTACTTAAATGCTATTCTAAATCTTCTGTAGGGTCCTGCAGGGAATAGATGGCACCGTAAAAATGGGTAATTTGAGGAGAGTTTACTAGGTGACTACTTTTTGTGAATTCCGGGCGTAGAGGTGGTGCTGTGCTGCGGCAGGGCTATTTAGAGCAAGGTGCTGAGTGGCATCATGAAGAGGCATGGGAAGGGCGCAGTTGCTAGAGCTGGAAAGGAGGGAGCCTGTGGGGAGGATCCTGTGATGGAGGTATGTCCTTCAGTTGAAGGATCTAACTAGCTCAGGTGGCTACATGGGGAGGGAGCTGGGGAAGTAAATACCTTGACCTCCCCCCCCCCCCCCCCCCCGTCTCCGCTCTCCCTTCATCTCCTGCTTCTACTGCCCTGTGGCTGAACCCCGGTGGGTTCAAGGCACAAGGAAGCATGTTGTTGAGGCACACACAGTGGTCTGGGGAAAGTCGAGGGGTAGATTTAGAAGGGCAGACGGGAGATCTCTCCCATCCCCTCCTGCCTCACACCCTTCAGTCCTCTCACTTTGTACTTTAGGTGAGCACTGAAATACCAAGTACTGTATTGTTTATAAATATGGTGGCTCTCATGCTAAGAGAGGAGAAAAGAGCAAGTATAAGTTCTCTGGATTGTGTCCTGAGGCCAGTGCCTTGCACAAGAGTAAGCACAGGGTCTGTGTAACTGACCTGATGTTTAATGGGATTTTTCTGTATACGTTTGAACAACTGGATAGGAATAGAGTCTATATAGCTTATAAGGCTCTTTGGGCGCTTTATACAGGTAGAAAGATTTTGTTTTTGGAGCTGTGGCATCTAATTTTGATTTTTGTTATTTCACTTGTATCACAATTAGAGTCATCCCTGACTCCTTTCGTATGGCACATCTAGTCTATCAGAAATTTCTCTTGGCTCTACCTTTGAGATGTAATCTGACCACTCCTCACCAACTAGCATGGTCTAAGCTACCATGATCTCTGCTCTAGATTATTGCGAGTGTCCCAGGAGGTATCCCTAGCATTACCCTTGGCTCAGTACACTGTTCTCCATGCAGCTTTCACAGTGCTTTTAAATTATAAATTAGATCATGCCAGTTCTCTGCTGCAAACCCTCCAAGGCTTCTTATTAAACTCAGTCTGAGATCTGAATTCTGACTGTGGTTTACAAGGCCCCCTATGGTAGGATCCCTCCGCTCCCTGACTTCAGCGGACCGCATACTTCCTCACTTTCTCACTCCACTCCCATGCGCTGGCTTTCTCTGTGTGTTTGGAACATAGCAACAAGCATACTCTCTGCTCATTCTTTGTGCTTGCTGTTTCCTCTGTTTAGAAGGCTCTTCCATCAGATATTTGCATGGCTTCTTCCATTCATCTCTGCTCATTTTATCAAAGGAGGCCTCTGACCAACTGATAAAATAGTTCTTCCACTGTTACCTGCCTTTCTTTTCTTATTTCTTATCACCACCAGACACATCATGTTTATTTTCTGTCTCCCCTCTTTAGAATGAAAACTCCATGAAAGCAGGAATTTTTGTCTGTTTTCACTTTTGATATCTCCAGCCCCTAGAAGAACACCTAATGCTTGGTAGGGTCTGAATAAATATTTGTTGACTAAACAAGTGAATGAACAAACAGGTGTCCTTGTCTTTCTCCTTTCTTCACTCCACTCCTCTGCCATGAAATGATCTTCCAGAAATGCCTCCCATTTCTCTCTACCACTGGTAGAATGAAGGCCAGACATTTGAAGATTTAATGGAAGGTCCTAGGTGCCTTTTCAGTCTCTCAGGCCAAGAGGTCTCAGTGAGTAAAGGAGAACAGGTAACACATTCATGGGTAGCTTTTTTGGTACCTGAGGCCCCTCTATTTTAATTTTTCTGCAAGGTTTATAGTTGCGACCCTGTCAAAGCAACTGTGCAGTGTTATTTTTTTCTGTAAATTGCAGATTTGTGAAGGTCAGCTGTTTATGTGGAACTGCAAACAAGTTCAGTTTTTAGTTGTGGTATTTGTCTTGCTCAAAAATTCTTTCATAGTTTTCCATTGCAATTTAAATAATGTCAAACTCATTAACGAGGTATTCAAGTTAAGCTATAATAGTGCTGTAACATACGTTTTTAACTTACGTGCCCACTTTTTATGTTCATTCTATTCCACTCTCCAGGCACTCTGAACTGTAATTCCCACCTCCTTCTATGGATGTGATGCTCTCCTCGCCTGGAATGTCTGCTCATTTTCTCACTTTGTTTTTTTTACCTAGCACAAAGTTTTTAAATTAAAAAAAAAAATTGTAGTAAAATATACATAAAATTCACCATGTTAATTATTTTTATGTGTTCAGTTCCATGGCATTAAATACGTCCACGTTGTTGTGCAACCATCGCCACGGTCTTTATCTCTAGAACTTTTTTCATCTTCCCAAACTGAAACCCTGTGTCCCCTAAACAAAATCTCCCCTTTCCTTTCTTTCCCCAGCCCCAGGTGACCACCTTCTTTCTATCACTATGAATGTGCCTGTTCAGAGTATCTCATGCAACTGGAATCCTACATCGTTTGTCTTTTTGTATTTAGCTAATAGCATAGTGGCTTCAGGTTTCATCTGTCCTGTTGCCTGTATTCCAATTTCATTCTTAAGGTTGATCATATTTCATTGTAGTTCTGTAGCACATTTTGTTTATCCATTCATCTGTCGATGTACATTTGGGTTGTTTTCACCTTTTGGCTGCTGTGAATATTGCTCCTGTGAATATGGGTGTACAATATCTGTTCCAGCCCCTGCTCTCCGTTCTTTTGGGTGTATACCCAAAACTAGGAGGCCTGGAGAAAATGGTAATACTTCTGTTTAATTTTTTGAGGAATCCTATGGGTTTCCATAACAGCTGCGCTATTTATTTTACTTTCTCCCCAACAGTGCACAAGGATTCTAATTTCTCCACATCTTGCTAACACTTGTTTTCTGGGGGTTTTATTTGTTAGGATGGGGTGTTTGTTTGTTTGTTTGGTTTGGTTTTTGATTTTTTTGGTAATAGCCATAGCAGGTTTTTTTTTTTCCTTTCTTGATCAGCCCAAGTCTCAGCTTTCATTGCTCTTTAGTACTCTACAGCATTTTTATCTACTACCCTCTAGTACTTGTGTATATATCTTGACTTCCCATTTAAACTGTAATCCTTTGGAGGTCAAGATTCTGGTCTTATATTGGTCTAGGACTAGCATAATGGGAGCTCAGGAGGCATTTACTGAGAGCCTGATTTGCTCCTTAGCTTTGGTAGTGAATGTTACGACAGCACCACTGAAGATCAAACATTTGCTGATGATTTTTTAAAAATGGTCATTTATTTATTTTGGGAGAGAGAGAGAGCACAAGCTGGGGAGAGGGGCAGAGAAAAGGAGAGAGACAATCCCAAGCAAGCTCTGCACTGTCAGCACAGAGCTGGACACGGGGGTCAAACCCACAAACCATGAGATCATGACCTGAGCAGAGATCAAGAGCTTAACCGACTGAGCCACCCAGGTGCCCCCACATTTACTATTGATTTTAATGCGAATTTGGTTTTCAAATGTACACTACAGTTAAAATAGAGATCAAGAGCTAGTGTATTGTAGCTGTGAGAATGAGGCCAGGTTAGGTGAAGGAGAGAGTAGAAAGGAAACCTTCGTGTTTAGGGTTGAGATGTGAAAGGAACAGTGAATCTATTTTTCCATTACTTGAGGAAGGAATTGTAATGCACGATATGGTAATACATATAGCCAACTCCGGATGTGTGCGAGTTCACCCTCTTAACCGTGTCTGTGCTACCTGTCACTAATAATTAGCTAACGTTTTTGAGACTGACTGGCTGTTTGACAGCCCCACCCCCACCCATGAAGACTTTGCACGTGTTAACCTCATTTAATCCTTACAAACTGTTCTACAGAAGAGGCAACTGAGGCACAGAAGGAGTAGGTGACTTGTAAGTGGTGGATCTATACTAAACCTAGGCGGTTTGGTTCCAGCGCCTGTGCTCTAAGTCACTATGGTATGCTGCTGCCGCTTGTTAGGATTTTTATAAAATTAACTAAACATGTTTATTAAATAATAAAATATTTACTTTAACACAGTAATACATGCATATAGTTTAAACAGTCAAATAGTACTGAAAGGTTATGACAATGCAGTAGATCTCCCCATCTCTCCCTGCTTTCCCAGTCTTCTTTCTTACAAGCAATAGGTTTTGTCTCTTAACTTTGTTCCAGCGTTTGTTCGTCTCCCTATTTCTGTGTTACATATTATCTGTGGATGAGTGCTGGTCAGTGCCATCCCCTAGGTTTTCCCTCTCTTGTTCCTCCAGTGTAGTTACGTTGCAATTCTTGGTTAAATCCGCATTCAGTGTTTACACTGAATACATCTTGAGATTGTCCTGCATTGTCCCAAATTATCATTGTTACCTTTCTTACTGTTGGCTTTTCCTGTATTGTTGCCTTAAAATTTTTTCTTTAGTTTTCTCTGATAACTATTGCTGATTCATCCCGCAGTATCTAATAGCTTCTCAGCACAGCTTGCTGTATTGTCAGTCACATCAGATTATCTGCTAATTTCTTTATACACTTCCTGTCTACCCCCACATGTGTAAGTTGATCCTTCATTCTAAAGGTCTTCTCTTCTGCCTTCTCCAGAGAAACAGTCTCCAGTGTCCCAGTCTTCTGTTGAATGAGGATGGGTTGTTACCCAGCACTGGACTGCAGGAGGGGATCCAGTTAGCATTCAGATAGCATTCCCCAGTTCCAAAGGTCCTCGTACAGCTGGTTCCTGGGCGTTGGGGCAATTCTGTTGCATGAACGGGTGATTATCTCAGCTTTCCCCACTGCTGGCTTAGGATTCAGCTTACTGGAATCTCTTTGGACAATAATTACTCATCTCTTTACTTTTCTGCCTCCAAATTTGTGTGCTGTTACTCCTCCTTTTTGCCCTGTCCTTGTGGGGTTTATCTAAAAATGACCAAACAAAAGTACTTTTTTTGTTTGTTTGTTTTGTTTTCTCAGTGTTAGATAAGTTTTGGGCACAGAGTGAAATCGGGTAAACTTACTAGAGAAAACTATTAAAATGTAGATTATAAGAAACAAATAAAAAGCACGTATATACCATCACCAGCCAGAGAACCACTGGTGCCATTCTGGAGCACATCCTTCAGTCCGTGTGTGTACAAGCGAAGCAGGTGGGAAGTGGATGATGCCGCATATACTGTTTGTGGGCCATCTTTTACCACGGCAGGACCTGTAAATGCCATTTTCACAAACTATTACGCATACATTTTCTGTTGTCCATTGACATTTTCAATTTATTCTTACACTGGTACTACACCTAAATCACTGTTTGAGTAAAGAAGACTTCTACGACAAGTACTCATTTTTAAGAAAATTTGCTTTAGTTACTTCATTCTGTGTTATCTCATCCAGCCTGCAGGTGGCACAATTGTTTTATTTTTAACAGAAATTCTAAAGGTTAATTATATGTAATGAGCTCTTGCATTGGAAAGAGAGGCGCTTAAATGAGCAACATCTCTTCCTATTAGAGAAGAAGCAAATTAGTGTTAAGAACAGGGAGGCGCACTAAGAAAGTATTGAATTATTTATTTCTTCATTTGGTCTATCTTCACGATTTTTTGTGTATTTGCATAATAGTCCCTTAAATGGACCAGAGCCTGATGCTCAAGCAATATTCATATGTAAACTGCTGAGTTTCCTTAATTTCTTTCATCAGAGTGATAGGGCTTAGATCTGCTTCATATTAACCACAAAGCAATCTGTTCTGCTTTTATATTTTAAGAGTTTGCATATATTATTACTTTTTTTTTAATCTGGAGATCTTTTAGAGTTGATGTATATATCATCAATTTAAAGCTTTGATATAATTACTGAAGTATGAATGTTTTGTTCTTAGGATAAAAGAAGTTCTTTAGGGAACCAGAAGTAGAAGTAGATTAGTGTACCTTATTTGAAGTTGAAGACAATTATTCTGCAGAAAGATTGAAAGACCAGATTTGAAGAAATATAGGAATTACTTAGAGAAACTGCTGTAAAATTCAGTGATTGATAGATTGCTGTGTGCCTGATAACGACATGGAAGGCAGCAATAGACTAAACAAAAAAGGTTGATTGTGTCATTCTATTAAAGAAAACAAAAGATTAGAATAGTTCTAGTGAGGGGCGCCTGGGTGGCTCAGTCGGTTAAGCGTCTGACTTCGGCTCAGGTCATGATCTCGTGGTTCGTGGGTTCGAGCCCCGCGTCGGGCTCTGTGCTGACGGCTCAGAGCCTGGAGCCTGCTTTAGATTCTGTCTCCCCCTCTGTCGGCCCCTCCCATGCTCACTCTCTGTCTCTCAATAATAAATAAACATTAAAAAAAAATAGTTCTAGTGATTTTTGAGGCTCCACTTTTTAAAATCATTATGTTTTAAATATAAACTGGAAATGTACATTGCCACGATGCTCTTTTTTTAATTACAGAAGGACTTCACAAGCCATTAGCTATAATTTGTTAGTTTGATACAAAGGAATAAAATGCTAACACTAAAATGACTACCAGAGAGTTAAACTCTAACTAAAATTTGTGTGTATTTTTGAGTATTAATTGAAATAACTGGTAGGACCAGTGGAGAATAAAACACGTTTCCTTTATTCTTATTCATAGTTGTGCCCAGTTATTAGGAAATGTAATGGGTTCTCATTTCGAGGCCTCCTCAGTTCGACAGGAACAAGGTGGAACAGACTGCTTTACTGGAATGGAAAGAGAAACTATATTTGATTTCTAATGAAAGTAAAAATATTAGGTATAGGCCAAAATTCCAAGAAGTCTAGAAAAGCCCATACTATCTGAATAGAATTGATGACAGCCATAAAGGGCAGGTATTAATTATGTGCAGCCTGTCAGTCAAAGATGATATGATTGCATACTTGCTTCATCACTGGAAAAATACATATGGAAAAGGTATGTATAATGTTCCAGTCGCAAGAGGATAGACTAGAATGAAATACGTACCATTATTAGTAAATTAATGTTTATGTTTCGACGTAATTTTCTGGCATGAGAATCTGAGGGTAGATTGGCTAGATTAATCAGAAAATACATTGCACATTTTACTTTCTTTAGTAAGCTGGTGTAATCAATCAAGAGATAGTACCAAATATGAGACATGTCCAAAATGTCTTTCTTTGTCTTTTATCACCTTCACTTCAGAGCAAAGGTAGCGATCTATTATAGAATTGTTATATTTTATTGTCATTATTCAGAGAAGCAATTTCAATTCATCCTTGAAGGGTGGCTGTATGAGGAATGATTATGTTCTTTTTATTTTTAAAATATGAAAATTTTTGAGTTCTTGATGTGGTAATTTGGAAAATAATACTTAATAAATACAAAAGTTTCGTAATATAGTCCTTAACATCAGGAATAATGGAAATGTGAAGGTCTCGTAGGTGAGGGATTATGCTAGGAGTTAGAATCATAAAATAAATATGAATTGTAACATGGTAACTAGAACGAAGGTATAAAAATATTGAAGTGAGATTTTGTTTTGGAAGACTTGATTTAGGGTTTGTCATAAATTAGAATCTGGACGTAGAATCACTGAAGTCCATTTATATTGCTGCTCTGAAGTGGAATCTATTTGCTATAAATTTAATATATATGTGATTATGAATAATTCTGTCTCATAACACCAGCCTTCTTCTTGATGGAAGCAATGTATTAGGACTTTTTTTTAAGCTGTGTTTTTCAAGAAGAGGCTGACCTCTTATCGTCATGCTATTAGAAGGTAATTTTTTTTTTTTCAAACCCCCTTTGTCACTATGAACTTAAAAAAATTAAATGCTGAGGCTTGGACTTGCTTAACTTTGTGAAGACAAATGTTTTTGTTTTCTAAATCAAGCCATGAAAAATATGCAAAAGGCATACACAACATAATGTAGGGAATTAGAAAGCTCATTTTATTGTTTCCAAATGTGGTTAGTTTGTCGAGCGTTGAGCACTTTTTAAGAATTCTTCCAATTAAGCATAGGCTTGTTAAGGGTTCGGGTGTGGAGGTGCATCGCTAATGTTCAGTTTGCCTGTGTGTGTTGTGCTTTCCCTAAATGCACTTCCCCGAATTCTAATTTACTTCAGAATCTAGTACTCTGATGTTTATAGACAACAGTGCACCGGGGTTGTACATAGTAGTTTGCGTTCTTTTCTACCCATTCAGTATCTTAATGTGCCTTTTTTAGTCCATGAGGACTTATTTCACTACAGAAAAAATGCAAAGATTTTTGTAAGCTGTGTTACATTCATGGTTTGCATTTCAACTAAACCTAGCTTGGAAGTTAAATGAAACCGTTTTTCAGTGAAAGTTCTCGAAAGACATAATGCACAGGAGTTGATGGCTTGTGTTTGTTCACCAGTCTCTTCTGAGATAACTGTGTTTTAACAATAAATCAGGTGTTAATAAGAAATAAGTGACTTAATAAGTCAATTATTAATAAATAATAAATGAGGATTTATCAGGAGTTAGGAAAGTCATTGTGGCTATTTTTACTCCATTATTTTCAAGATACAATGCACTTAATGATTACTTGTTTTCTGCTATATTCAGAATATTCATTGTCGGTACGAAAAGTGGTTTCTCAATGCCCGAATTCTTTAAGCCTAAGGTAGGGAAAGGGCTTATTGGGATATTTGACTGAAGATATGAAAAATGTTCACATGGACTTGCAGTGTCTGATTTGCTGTGTTTGAATTTCTGGGTGAAGAGACAGTGATTAATTAATGATCTATATTTGTGAGTATCATCAATTAATGATGAGAGGTAGTACCATGTAGTAGAGGATAGCCTTGAGGTTTAGGCAGGAAGAATTCGAATCCCTTAATCAATGGCTTGTAGTTTTCTCATGGATGAAATGGGCATATTGACGTAGAGTTTGGTTTGGACTCCACCATTGTTGGGGTATAAGGAGTGATAATTCTACTTTTCTGTCCTTAGAGTTTGGTGCCCATTGAGAGAGAGGCAAAAAAGTCAGATGGGGATCAAAGTAACAGTTTTAATGCTGGCGGTTTTGTTGTATTGGAGAATGTGACTTAGATCTGTGGCCCTCTACAGTTAGGCTTCTCAATATCACCCCATATTTTTTCTTAAATTTTTTTGATGTTTTATTTACTTTTGAGACAGAGAGAGACAGAGCGTGAGCAGGGGAGGGGCAGAGAGAGAGGGAGACACAGAATCCGAAGCAGGCTCCAGGCTCTGAGCTGTCAGCACAGAGCCCGACGCCGAAGTCGGAAGCTTAACCTACTGAGCCACCCAGTCGCCCCAGTATCACCCCATATTTAGACTTTGGGCTTTCGTTTGAGGAGAGTTCAAACACACAAACACACATACCTGAATTGCTTCCTCACACCCAGTGGACCCTGATGGCAGAAACAGAGGTAGGCCTGCTCTCTGTCTTTGAAAGGCATGTGCATTTATGCCTAGCACAGGAAGCGCTGAAAGAAAAATGCAAGTTCCCTAAGGAAGGCAATTCTTAGATAAAATGAGGAAGAAGCTGAGGCAGGTATGTGGGCTTGGTGGAGAGAGGACAGAAACTTCCCTCCAAATGGTTCAGAGATGGAACTCCTTTACCATGAAGCTATAGGAACTTTCCCCTTGAATTCACAGTAAATTATTAGTTTTCCAAAGGATATATTTAACCTCCTTTAACATTAGTGTTCAGTTCCCTTGCTTTTAACCCTAAAACATCAATGGGGGGGGGGTGAAAAAAGAAGAAGCCCTTTTCTGTGCTCTTCCTGATTTGAAATATTACATGTGCTATATAGTGTTTTGCTTTTTTGGGTCAGAGAATTGAATAATCTGAGGATAGAATAGGTTCTGTGGAAGGTTTCAGGGAATGTAATTTCTTACCATGGCTACTGCTGATAGCTGGAATATGCTGTTAACTGTTTTATTAGTATAAACTTTATGTGAACTTAATGTGCTGACTGTGTGCTCTTTGAGTGTAGTCCTGGACACTGGACAACTATTGGGAAAGCACATCTGGACAAATGTAGAGACTGTGAAACTGTGTCCCTTTTAGACTGTGAAGCTGTGCTTCACTGAATGGTGTACCTTTTGGGGTCCCTAGTTAAGTTGTGGTGGGGAACACAATCTGAGGTCGATTTAACCATGGAGGTTTGCTTGCCTGGTCATCTTTGACAAGGCAAATCTTGACTTTAGTGCTTACCAGTAAGAACCTTTGATTCTTGAATAGTGTGATAGGAGAGGGAACTAAAAAAGACAGTTTCTTAAAGTCTAATCTTGATTACTTTGTTGTAGGTTATGAGAACCCTAGTTTTTTTTCTTTTTTCTTTTTTTTTTTGTTATTTATCTTTTCCTTTGATCATTTTACTTGTAAATATACATACATATATATGTACATGTGTATGTATATACATATATATATATATATATATATGTTGCGGTAACAAACATGAAGGAGAAGGAGATGGAACATAAATCAACTTTTTTTTTGTTTTAATCTTGTAAGCATCTGGTTTGAAAATACACAGAGAGGACTGGGGAACTATGAAAAACGAGTTGAAATATTCTGTAAGAGTGTTATTTAAAAAAATACATAAGAATTTTATGTTTCCATGCCATTTACTGGACCCTGAATTTGACCACTTGGGAGTCTTAAGTTTTGGAATATTTTCCTTCTCAAATTGAATTTGATTTTAGAGTATTTGGCCTTTTTATTGATGCCTCGTGAGGGTGCATTCTTTTTTTGTGACTAATCTTTCTTTTTTTTTTAAATTTTTCAAAATGTTTATTTATTTTTGAGAGAGGGAGAGGCAGAGCATGAGTGGGGGAGGAGCAGAGAGAGAGAGAGAGAGAGGGAGACACAGAATCTGAAATAGGCTCCAGGCTCTGAGCTGCCAGCACAGAGCCTGACGCAGGGCTTGAACTCGGGAACAGCCAGATCATGATCTGAGCCGAAGTCAAACGCTTAACTTACTGAGCCACCCAGGCACCCCATCTGATATTTCTGTTTTTAAATTCCAGTTGATCCCATTAAGATACTGATGCCATCGCTGTCTCCTACAATGGAAGAAGGAAATATTGTGAAATGGCTAAAAAAGGAAGGTAAGCAAGTACTCCACTAATGCCTTGTGTTATTTCATCATTTGGGGTTCTTTTCCAATCAGTTGTATTATACAATACATGAATTAAATCATGTCCTCCGCTCATTAACCTAAGTGTTTTTAGATAAAATTTTCCCATGGCAATATAATGTAGCAAAGGTTTTCTGATTCAGCCTGTATCTTTTCACAAGCAGAGAATGGCAAAATATTTTGGGGTTTTTGTTGTGTTTCAGTCCTTATACTTAGCTTTTAGTTTCAGCATCATAAATTTGTTGATCTCCTTATGTTAATCTGTGGCTTTATGATGATTCTGTGTGTGTGTGTGTGTTTTTCCTGAAGCTAAGCAAGTTGATTATGAATGTCATTGGCAAGAACAAATAAGTAAGGATAATAAAGAAAGCTCCCAAAAGAAGAGAGTGGAGAAGGAGTCTAGCCCTGCTAGATAGTAAGTGTGTTATTATGCCTCTGTCATGCAGGGACATGGGGACAATTACTGTGAAGGCATCTGGAGAAGGAGACTTTATTTTTCTGGTGGCTGCTTTCTTTTCCTTTTTTTGCCCCTCTGGCCGCTGCCATGTGCGATGGTAGAAAACCTGCACCCACGCGGGTATTGACTGGGGGACAGCTTCTTTCAGCCATCTTTCCCTGTGCTTTACTTGGTCTGCAATACGTTAAAGTTTTGTGGAGGAAAGAGGATGTGTCTCCAGTCCCTATTAGAGGTTGTTAGACAGAGAAATGGACCAGATGAGTTCCCCGTAGCCATTACTATGCTTCAGCTTGAGAAATAGTGAACCAAATGTTAAAAACAGAAAGAGGGGAGCAGAATGGATGACATGGCTTGGGATGCTGTGTCTGATTCCAGAGACCGGCCCTGGCAAGGACTTCTCGGATGTCTGTATGTGACTCAGTGGGCACAGATGTCATCCAGGCAAATGCTGGTATTGAGTGGTCTAGTCTGGTGCTTATATAAAATGGCACTGAGAGAATTTAGGTGATAGGCAGGAATTCAGAGTGTGACAGTTATGCTATGATTCCAGGACACTCCTGGTGTCACTTTTGTAAGTGATGACAGTTACGGGGATTGGGAAGAAGGCTACAAGTATTCACTTCTGAAACATAGCCAAATTGGCTTGAGAGTTTTGAGAGAAAACCCCCTTTCTTTGAGGGAGACTAGGAGTGCTAGGAAAGGCAATAAGATAGGTTACAGAATGGACCTCACGGCAGGAGCTTGGGACTATGGTTTGGGCCAATATGGAGGCTAGGAGGTGTGGTACATTGAGGCTACCCAGATGACCATGACTGGTCTTGGCCACGCTAGAGACCATGCTTGGTTGGAAGCATTACTTAATTCCGTTCCTTAGTGGGCAGTATGTCTGCATTTTGATACTTCTCCTTCCCCCGTTATGACTAGCAGAGTAATTGGAACACACGTGCCAGTACGGTAAGTGGTTGATCAGTAAGTGTATTAGCAGAGGGAAGAGTAAGCTAAAAGCAGGCGGTGTGTCAGGGATCTAAGAGAGCTTTGCAGATGAGGTACTATTTGCCTTGGTCCTTGTAGAATACTGGGGTTTTATTTAAAAAAGACAGAAATAGGGGCGCCCTGGTGGCTCAGTCGGTTGAGTGTCCGACTTCGGCTCAGGTCATGATCTCACGGTTTGTGGGTTCGGGCCCCATGTCAGGCTCTGTGGTGTCTGTTCGGAGCCTGGAGCCTGCTTCAGATTCTGTGTCTCCTTCTGTCTCTGCCCCTCCCCTGCTCATGCTCTGTCTCTCTCTGTCTCAAAAAAATAAATAAAAACATTAAAAAATAATAATAATAAAGAAATTTAAAAAACAGAAATAAACACAAAAGTGAGCAAGGACGTGGGTAATGTAAATGATTTGGCAAGACCTTGGAAGTGAGATATCACGACATATATTTTGGCAACAGCAGGTAGCTCAGGCTGCATTAAGGGTGCCGCGTGTGTGCGGTCAGATAGGTTATAGGAAGGAACATCGATACCAATCGTCAGTGTGGCAGTCTGGGAGGGTCCCTATCCTAAAGCCAAGGTATCCACACTTAGGGTTATTTTATAGGAAGTGGTTTCTGTATGCTTTTTTGAGCCTTGTTAGTAGCATTACACTGAACGGAGCGGGTCCTCACAGCGCTCTGGTATCAAGAGCAAACTATAGGTGATTTAAGAGCCCTCTTTGCCTGCTCACACTTGAAAAGTCAACCCTGAGGACTTTCGGTCAGTATGACTATCTAAAGAGATGGGGTAGGGCCTCTGCTCGCCACTGGATAAAAAACTATAAAACAAATTTCTTAATGGTAAGTAGCGCTTAAATACAAGAAAAGGGAGTCATCAAATGCCCGCAGCATCCATAGTGGTCGGTGGTGGGAGTTGAAGCCATGTGCCCCACTTGGCCTGAGCTGGAAGAAGAGTAAATGAGAGTGGGAACAGGTGTTTTTGAGCGGGGAGGAGGGAAGGAAGAGAAATCAAGAATTAGGTTTAGGCTTCGACGTGGTAAATTTGAGATGCTTATTAGACATTCAAGCAAAGATGTTGAATGGACAACTGGTTGTACGATTTGAAGTTCATGAGTGAAGTCATCAGCATATGGATGGAATTTAATGCCATATGATAACAGGCAAATTCATTTGTTTGACTTGATATGGAATAAGAATGCCTACTCCCTTGAAAATTTGCTCTCATAGGCATGTCCTCATGAGGCTTTGAGTACATTTATAGTACTTGCATTTTCTGGAACTCACAGGCAGAGGTAAAGTGGTTCTGGGCTGATAATCTTCCTGGGTTACCTGGCAGAAGCCGTTATTCTGGAAGGACACAGCCTCCAATCCAAGCCATACAAGATTCCCAGATAAAGTCCCACTTACGAAGAGTTCACAGTCTCAAATTTAATATTGTACATGGAAGCAGTCTTTTCAGAGCAAGGGTCATGAGGCGTAACAAGTCTCAGGACTAGATCTCCAAGGACTTAAGTTAATTGGAATTATTAGATACATAGAGATGTGTGTTTGAAATGACTAAACATGTAAGAGAAGGAGTTGAAAATATGAAAAGAGACACTCTGCAGAATGTCTAGGCAGATCTGGAAAGGACAAACAGAACTTCTAAGAATGAAAAATATTGTCTCTAAAATTAGAAGAGAAATACTCAAGGTTGGGTTGAAGTGTGACTGAGCAAAGAATTAGTGAACAGAAGTCTATCCTGAGAAGATTAGCTTACATGCAGCCCAGAGACATAAAGCAGTAGAAAATATGAACAAGACATTGAGACATGGGGAATAAGATGAAAATCATCCGGTAATCCAATAGCAGGAATTCTAGAAGGAGAAAAGAGAGAATGTAGTTTTCAAGGCAAAAGTAGCAGAGAATTTTCTAGAATTTGAGAAGGACATATATCACTAAATGAAAGAGCCAGTGCTTCATTAAGAAGCACTCTGAGCAATTGGCTCTGCGTGGCTGCTGTCTTTTAAAATAATTATCAGTATCTAAGAAAGCTTCACCTTTATAAATAATGGAATCAATTGGCATCTATTTTTAGGTTTCTTGTTCCTGATGAATTACAGAGCTTTGGCTATTTCCACATTCAATATGACAGAGTGTTGGTGTCATTACATAATGATTCAGACACAGAACAGCCTTTTAGGGTTATTATAAAAAGATTAAATTTCTTCACATTTTGAGGCAACTAGATAAGAAGGATTCTTTGGAGCACATTTGTCTTTCAGACTTCTAGCTCACTGGCAATCTGGTAAGTTATTCACATCCATTAGAGTATGGAGAGTATGATGAAGAGCCAGGAGACATATGGTCTCATCATTCTGTTCTTTTTTCCTTTTGATTTTACAATGTGCCGTTTTCACATAGGAAGAGCCAGGATATGCTTTAAGCCCCTGGAGCACGTTTCCCTGAAGATTGCTCTTAAAATTGTGTTCCACCAACTGAAGAGAAATGTTTGTTTACTGATAGACTATAAATAATTGAGAGTAATCTTAATCTTTGGTCCAAAGATTCAGTAATTCGCTGTCTTCTTTTTTCAAGTTCCATGTTTATGATTTTAATTGTGATCTTTTGAGCGTAACTTAAAACTTCATTAATGTTTATGTACTGTACACATGTGACTGTATTTCTAAGTATGTTTGGTGCTCGATACATTTATGATCACTTGGTTCAGTCATTCTGTATTAAAAACATATTCATGCATAAAACTTTATACCGTTTTTTCTTATTAGCTGTGTTTTAAAAAATTATCTTGAGATCTTTTTAATGCATGATCAGTGTTATTTAAAACAATGAGTTTAGACCTTCAGACATGAAGAGGACTGAATGTTTTTTCATAGAAAAGAATAGTGTTTTGTCTAATTATAAATCTAGTTTATTTTTAAGCAAAGACTAATGATCTGATGACCTTTAATGGATAGTAGTTTGGTCTTACAAACCTATAATGTTTCTCTGAGACTGTAATTCACAACTATTATTACTAGTGTCATGGGGGTGTGTGAAGGGTGTGTGGGGGTGTGTTTAAGCTAAGGCAGTGGGAAGAACTCTGGTCTGGGAATCACAGTTTGTCCTTTGGGGTTCCCACTCTGGCATGAAAATATCTGGGGGCGAGTTGAAGTAGTTGAAATCTAAGGAGTATCTCTAGCTTTAGAATTCTGTAATTCAATTTCATTTCGTTTTGTTGATGGATGTCTTGGAAATACTCAATAGCACATACATTTTTCCCATTGTTGATTGTTAGTTAGCAAAGCGGTTTCATAATGAGTATTAGAGTACTTAGTTTTAGTCTGGGATTATGTAAAGAGTATGCACTATAAAATTGGTAGAGAAGACACTTCAAAAGTGACAGGTAACACGTACAACGTCAGAATCTCTTGAAAGGTGAACTGAGCTGTAATTCCCCATCTATTTTACAGGTTTGTTACTTAGAAAAATGTGCTTCAGATATTTTCAGTTTAATTAACATGGATATAACTTATTTTTTGATCAATTGAAATCAAATCTGTTAGAATAACAAAACCAAGAAAATATTCTCATCTCCCCCCCCTTTTGTGAGAGCATATTTGAGGGTGTGAAAGACATTGTTTTCTTTCTTGAGATATTTCAGAGTATGAACTGTCTCACGAAACACTGTGGAACAAAACTCGGTTGAGGTAGTAACAGGAAGTACTTCCTGAGCCACAGTGTCTGGAACATAGCGTGTGCCTCATCAGGGATGTCTCCTGCTGCCCCTCTTCATGTTATCCCTCAGAGACTGGCATTTCATGTGGACATTCCAGGGGATTATGACTATCTCAAATAGCTTTTATCTCACTAATGCAGAATATAAAATTCCGAAGTGAAACTGTTTTTGAAGGGGTTGATGACTGTTTGAAGTGTTATCACTAGGGCCCATTGCAGAGTTACACGGGTCCCTGGCTTCCGTATGAGAGCTCTGGTGTCTGTCATTTTTGGGGATTTGTATCCATGTTTGTGGTGCTAAAATGAAAAACTTTTGAAACATGCATTTCACAGATAGCCTCACCATTTTTTTCCAGGATACGACTATGTTAACAGCTTTATTGAGGCGTGATTTACACCCCATAGATTTCACCTATTTCAAGTGCACAGTTCCATAATTTTTACTAAGTAGAAAGACGTGTGTGACCTCGCCACAATCCAGTTTCAGAACATTTTTGTCACCCAAAAGATCCCTGGTGCCTGACTGCGTCCACTTCTTGCTTCCATCACTAGTGTGATCTGCTTTCTAGCTCTAAAATTTTGCCTTTCCTGAGCATTTCCTGTAGTAGAATCCTGTAATGTGTCGTCTGTCTTTTGTGACTGGTTTCTTCCATTTAGCATGATTTTGAGGTCCGTTCATGTTGTAGGCTGTTCCTTCCTTTTATTGCCGAACAGCATTCCGTCAGCACGCTTTTTTACATTTATTGTTAATATTTCTGTTATGTCGGAATTTTAGAATTGGGGGGTGCCCTTACTGATTGCCGCTTTATTTAATAGAATTTTCTGTGGTGATGGAAATGTTATGTATCTGCACTGCCCCATATAGTGAGTGACCCCTAGGCACATGTGTGTTGAGCACTTGAAATGGGCCGTGTAATAAAATGTAAGAGGTCAGAAGGACGTGAAGGTTAATTTTGCCCAGACGTTTCCTTCTCTAACTGCTACTCACGCCTTTAGCCTTCAGGGCAGGACCTCCTCTGTTGGCCTAGGAGCCCAGTTGCCTGGGGTCTTTGGTCCTACAAATGTCTTTTTGGGTGTAATGAAGTGGAAAGGGTTGGCAAACTCTTGAGTAGGGCCCCCTCCTCTGTCTTCACACGCTGCTGGAAACACTGAGTGGATGGGATTGGCAAGGCCTGCTTGTTTGTACTCTTCAGTCAAATTAGGAACTTCTTGAAGCAGGTCTGTCTCATTTTATTATTATTATTTTTTACCATACTGTCTTGTATGTCATTTACATAGGGGCAGCTCGTAAGTATTTGTCGTGTAAACAATTGAATTATTTTGTTTCTAATCAGAGCTGCCATTCTGTTTCAACTTAGCACTAAAAAGACGGGTTTTTCTTTAATGTCCATATAGGTGTGATTTACTTGGTCTTACAGATAAAATCTAACTCTCCCCCACCACTACCACTATATACCCCTTTTAAATAAAGACTTGTATTGCTAATTTGTGGCAGGACAGAATTCTTTTGTTAAAGCCAGAGGATGTGTTTAGTTCATAAACATCACCATTGTGTTTGATCAAGACTCTACTTTATGCCCGGAATTTAAAAAGAGAAAGGGAGCCTCTCTATTCTGCAGTCCTCCGCTCCGGCAGCCGCCCATCTGGACAAAGGAACGGACGATGATGCTGGCTTCGGTGCTGGGGAGCGGCCCCCGGGCGGGCCTCTGCTCTGGCCCCTCCTGGGGCCCGCACTCTCGCTCCGGGCCCGCTCCACCTCGGCTGCTGACGTGCACCACAAGGAGATGGGGCAGGGACACACAGGAACACTGCAGAGCCACCATCTCCTGCAACCTGGCTGCTGAGGAGCTGTCTGTCACCTCACACCATCCATGATGCTCTGTCCTGGCCTCTCAGCCTTCCCCTCTAGAATACAAGCTCTTTGTGGACAGAACCATGTCTTATTGTTGCGTTTCTACCCAGTGCTTAGTATAATGCCTTGTATACTGATGTTTGTTGAATGATCTGTTTGGAATGACAGAGCATAGGATAGGGAGTGAGGAGGAGTCCTGGTTCTTAATGGTTCTCAATAACATACCTAACGTTTTTATCTAAACGTGTTGTGAAGTGTTATTTGAAGATGTATTTGAAGCGTTAACCTAACATTTCCAGTTCCATGATCTTTTTTCTAAAGCAGCTACATATTCAAAACAAAACCGTTCTGAGAGTCAGAGAGATTAAGTAGTTTGGTCAAGATTACTCATTAAGTGTCAGAGCTTGGAATCAAACCTGTGTCTGAGTTGGAAAACTTCCTTGTAACTACTCTGTTTTGCAGCTTTTCTCAATTGTAGCACTAAATTGTTGATCAGGGCCCAAACGGAGGATACTTCGAATCATCATGGATCGTTATTAGTCTCAAAATATTTTTCTGGCATTTACATTATGTTTGATTATTGATAACTCAAAGCTTAGCTTCATAAAATGAGGGGTAATGTGCCCTCATGTAATAATATGATGTTTTAAACTTTGCTGTGGTTTCTGAGGAAAGTTCGCCACATAGCGAATCGATCCTTTTCTGTTTCTTTCTATTTTCTCTCTCTTGGCATTCTCGTATAGCTAATATATATGTCTATGTTACGTGAATAGGTGTACATAAAATTAGAACACCGTAAAAAGGAAATAGGCTACCTGAGATGTTAAATGTTAGAAGCATGCTACAAATCAAATATTAGAACCAAATGAAATGTGAATGATAGTTTGATGTATACCTTATGATGACATGAGAACTTGTGAAATTATTGGAGTTTTGTCCTCAAGTATTTTAATCTCAAACTCATTATGTGTGAAGCACTAGCTGGAGTCCAGGGTAATGAAGTAGAATGTAAAACATTTAAGATGTGTCCTGTTCCTATCGTGAAGAAGCTCATAGTCTGGTAAATAGAGGAAAACCCGATCGAAAAAGAAAATTAACACTAGCAACATAACATTTTATGAGGCAATTTGTGATGCATTTCAAATTAATTACAGCTGCTGTAGAAATTCAGGAATAGGAAGAAAGACATCTGAGTTGATCGATGGTTGATCTGTGGTTTTTAAAGGAATTTGCAATAGGTGAACACAAGTAATAACATATCATTTTACTATTTTCCTATGGGCAGAATTTCTAGATGTCTAGAAGTATTTAATGGCCAGGTTGCCTAGTTCAACTGTTTTTTCCATGGTTACAGCAGAAACATACAAGGGTGTGATTTTTTTTTTTTTCCTTTTGAAATACAATCTGTTTTAACTATGGAAACATCTGTCATTATAAAGAAGCATGTAAGGTGATATAATCTGCTTTGTCTGTATGACATACAAGGTTCCTTTTTGGTCTGATTTCTGCTTACCTCACCAGCCTAATCTCTCATTGCTTCTCTCAGGTACTATTAGCCAGCTCCTCCAAAGTTTCCTGTTCTCTTTTGCCTCCTGGGCTTTGGGTATGTTGTGCCTTCTTGGATCACTGCCTCATTACTTGATTGTCTTCTCCTCATCTTTTCAGGCTTAGATTATATATATATATATATATATATATATATATATACATACACACACATACAAATATGTATATAGTATACATAATGCACATAAATAATATACATAGTAATGTAAATCTGTATATATCTCCTTGGTTTAGGAAGCCTTTCACTTGCAAAAACTGAATTTGATACCCCTCCTGAATGTTCCTATAGCATTCTGACTTTACCTAATCCCCACCATAATTTCCAATTTGTCACTAGGTAGTAAGCAAGCTTCCTGAGCTCAGAAATCTTAACTGTTTTTCCCCCCACTGCTGTATCCTCAATGCCCTCATGCATTTGCAATAAATATTTGTTGAGTAGAAAAATCTCCTTAGGGTTAGGCCAATCACCTTTCAGGTGTTTCATAAATACCATCTAACAGATATGTTTATCTCATTAAAAAAGTTGTATTGATGGTTCTGAACTGTTTTAACTGAAGATAATATAACCATCTATGTGAACATCTTGGAATACAGTGAAGTAGTTTCTGTACAGTGAACTTCCAGAGCATATTCATCTTAGGGTTTTAGATTTTCCTTCATGTTCTTTTATTGAGTGTGCCTATTGATACTGCTATATACCAGCTATTTTTGGTTTATGTGTGAGGGAATGTATTTGTATGTTACATGCTTTTCTATACCTGTATTTTTATTGTGTTTTTGTTTTTAGGTCTGTCTCTTGTAAGCCACATTTCTCCAGGTTTTATTTCACTTTTATTCATTTTGATAATTTCTGCTGCTTTTAGTAGGTTGTTTTGATCCATTTACATTTATTACAATTACTGATATATTTGGACTTATTTCTACAATTTTTGTGTGTTGTTTTTTTCTTTTCATGTGTCTGCCTTCAATTGGATGAAGTTTTTACTTAATTTTTCCTCTGCTTTTTTAAATGCTGTAGATTATATTTCTGTATATTTTTTTGGTGTACACTATTAGGTATTTTGGGTACATATTTAATTAAATTTTGCCAATAAAGTCTAGAGTTAGTTAGCCTTTTTTTTTTTTTTTTTTGGCCTATTTATGTCCAAGTTCTTAGCATGCTTTAACTATCAATGAAACATTCCCTTATCCAGCTTATTGTTTTTTAGAAGTTGAGTTTTACATTTTTTAAACCCTCAGAAACTAGCTTTTAAATGATTAATAGTTACCATTCTGTCAATCTCTAGTAATTTGCTTTGTGTAGCCCATGGGTCCCCTCTGTGTCCATTTTTCTTCTTGATGAACTGCATTTTCTAATAGCTCATCAATAGGTGGTAAATTTTCTTAGCCTTTATATGTCTAAAGAATCCTTTTCTTTTATTCGTGAATGATGGTTTGGCTGCATATAAAATTCTACAGTTCTTTTTCCCCAGCTTTTTGAAGATACTACTTTTTTGTCTTCTGACCTTTATTACAGCTTCTGAGGAGTGGGCTGTCATTCCATTGAAGTAATCCGTTTTTGTTTTTTTTGTCTTTTTTCTCTGATAGCTTTTAAGATTGTTTTTGGGGTACCTGGGTGGCTCTGTTGGTTGAGTGTCTGACTCTTGATTTCGACTCAGGTTATGATCTCATGATTCGTGAGATCAAGCCCTGCGTGGGGCTCTATGCTGGCAGCATGGAGCCTGTTTGGAATTCTCTCTCCCTCTCTCTCTGCCCCTCCCACCCTTTCTCTCTCTTTCTCTCACTCTCAAAATAAACTAAAAAAAAAAAAAAAGATTGTTTTTGTGTAGAATTTCATGACAGTGTATCTCATGTGGATTCATGTTTATACAGTCTAATGCTCTTTTTCTGTTTGAATTTTTTTTTTAGTGAGGCATACATTGCATAAAGTATAAGCTCAGTTAATTTTTACATACACATATATACCAGGTTACTGCTGCCTAGTCAAGATTCATAATATTTCTAGCAAGCTACAAGGCTCCCGGTGCCCCCTCCTAGTCCATGCACCATAGGCTAAAATTACTCTATATTCGTTCAGAGCTCTTTCGTGTTGAGGATACATATTTCCTTTCCGTTGTAGGAAATTCTCCGCAATTATCTTTTCATGTATTGCTTCTATACTCTTCCGTTGGAAAATCCATTAGACGGATGTTGCAGCCTCAATCTGTGTTGTGTCTCTTAAGTGCTCTCTTCTATTTTTAATCTTTTTCTCTGCCTGTATTAAGTTCCAAGTAGTTCCTTAATGCTACCTTTAATTCACTAATTCACTTCACTATGTCCAGTCTAGAGTACATCCCATTGATTGTTTCTATTTCAATGACTATATTTTTCATTTCCAAGATTTCTAATTAGTTCTTTCCTTCCTATGTGATGTTACTTTGTTTCATTTCTGTACACTGTTTTTTATCTCTTGTTCTTGTGATGGGCCTTTTACCTTCATTTGTATTTCTGAGCATCCTCAAAATACTTATTTAAAAATCTTTGGCAGGCTGCCCTAAATGAGTTGCATCTGAAATATTTTTTTTCAGTGATTGATTTTGTGGTTTTCTTTCTTAGCATTAAATTTCTTCAAATGTTTTGGAATTGCATTTTGTAATTTACTTTTCAGTGGAAGGCTTTTTGTTTGTGTTTCAATGTCTTCCTGCCCTCCCTTTCCTCACTCCCAGTCTAGGGATTTTGCTGCTGCTATTGGAGATATTGGTAGGATGCAGTGATGGAGACAGAGGGGGGCTTGGCTCAGATCCTTGTACTAAGGCAGTGTTTTGTACCCCACCTCCTAGACTACTGCAGTTCTTTGTAAAGCCATAGTCCTAGTCAACATGTCTTCATTGCCCACTTAATCAGCCCCCTATTTTGAGTAAAGGCACTGATCCAGCCCTGGCTTTAAGGGGAGATTCTGATTTGCAAATCACTTCAGCAAATCACTTTTAGTTCTCTTTACTCCAAAGAAAACCACTGCATTCTCCCCGCTGATCACCCCCTCCACACAACACACACACCTGCTTCTGGGTCCAGAAACAGCAAGGCAGGTACTGCTCAACATTTTTGAGTTTCCATACTTTCTGTTGCACAGACGTGTTTCTTATTTGACCTCAGTTGTGTCTATGACATTGTCTCATTTTGTTTAATATACTTTATTTATGCTCTGCAGTGCCAACAGGGTTTCTGAACTCACCCTACAATGTTAACCCAGAAGCGCTATTAATTGTAAAACTTTTCTCTTCATGGAATGATAGTCAAAATATATTAAAAAGAAAGGAATGGGTCTGGAATTGATTTGTTTGGAGGAGAACATGCATTCGTTACTATTGTCTCTAAAATGTAAACTTCATTTTTTAACATTTGCTCAGTAATCTTTTGTAATTGTCTTTTATTATAACAGATATAGTTTCTGTCCATTATAGAGCTTTTGGAAAATACAGCAAACCATACATTTATACACACGTGCAAACACACACACACATATACAATGAGAATTACTTGTAATTCTATAGCCCAGAGGTAGCTACTGAATATTTTGGTATTTATTATTTATGTTTTACTTAAGCACACTCCAGCCCACATACTAATATTCATATATTTTTTTAAAAAAAACAAAACAAACCCAGTCTTGTTTTGTAGGTGAAGCTGTGAGTGCTGGAGATGCCTTATGTGAAATAGAGACTGACAAAGCTGTGGTTACCTTAGATGCAAGTGATGATGGCATCTTGGCCAAAATAGTGGTAAGTTTATATTTTGATGTCTCCAACAGGATGAAGATCTCTTAAGTGGGAAGTTCCTTGAATTAGAGTCACCCTTTATTTTTACCACTGTATTTACAGTTGTGTTATCTGTATGTACATAATACATTTTTAATTCAGATGTTTAAAATAGTTGAGTTTTAAGGTCTGATAATAGCCAGTGATGATCAGACAACATGGAAATATTTCAACCATGACAATGGTACTCAGTGTTTTGGGTTTCTTCATAGAGAATGAGAAGCATTCTGGCCTGAGAAGAGAGAAGGCTCTTTGAGGTGGAATTTGAAGACAAAGCAATAGGTTACAACTCAGCACTAGCAGTTTCCTAGTTTGTAGTCAGTTAAACCAGAAAGAAGGAACGTTTTACTGTATCACACGAAATCAAGAAATCCTTTCTTCATCTGTCCCCAGGACTCCCAGGATTGGAAGTATGTAAAGTGACCATCTGTTCAGCTCCTGTTCTCCAGACAAGAATATCTTAAGTTGTCCAGTGCAGATTCTTGTCTATAGGTTTCATAGCCTCACTCAGTGGCCTGGTCCAACTCTGACTCATCCTTACAGTTTGGACATTTTTGCAATCATTTGAAAATATCTATATAAAAAGATACATATGTGGTATTTTTCACATACTTAAATATAGTTGAGTTGACAGTCTTGTCTATTGATAGTATATTTTCTGTTTCATGAGCTTTTTAATGATATATATATACTTGTGGGTTTAGCAAAACTGAAGTCATTTCCTTTGAGATCCCAATTTAAATAGATGCAGTAATTTTGAATATTCCTCTCTGGGCAATCTTTGCTTTATCGCTAATTTAAAATATGGAGCTATGCCTTGAATACTGTAATGCTATTACTAGAAGTGGAAGCTATTAGTACAGACGTTCAATCAAAGTGTCTAGCAATAAAAGAAAGGTTAGTTAACAGAAGAAAACGTGGAATATCATGTAGCCATTAAAAATTGTTTCTAGAAAAAAATGTAATTTCTTTACATGTTATACATTAATAAAAATTTTTAAATTTTTTTGAAAAAACGCTTTTAAAATTGTATATGGGCAGGGGCGCCTGAGTGCCTCAGTTGGTTGAGCGTCTGACTTTGGCTCAGGTCATGATCTTGTGGTTCATGAGTTCGAGCCCAGCCGTCGGCCTTTCTGCTGTGAGCGCAGAGCCTGCTTCAGATCTTCTGTCTGCCTCTCTCTCTGCCCCTCCCCTGCTCCTGCTCTCTCTCTCAAAAATAAAACATTTTAAAAATTTTAAAAATTGTATATGGGCAGTGATTATAATCTTGTAGGACTTAAAAAAACTTTTTTTTAAATGTTTATTTATTTTTGGGAGAGAGAAGGAGACAGGGATCCGAAATGGGCTCTGCACTGACAGTAGAGAGCCCAGTTGTGGAGCTCAAACCCACAAACCTTGAGATCATGATCTGAGTTGAAGTCAGCCGCTTAACCGACTGAGCCACCCAGGTGCCCCAATCTTATAGGACTTTAAAGAAAAACATGTATAGAAAAGATTAAAGTGTTGTAAAAATGTCAGTTGTTTTTGGGGGATGGAACTAAGATCCTCCTACCCCATATTTTCTATTTTTCTTTATTGTCTAAATTTTCTATAATAGCTATATTGTTTTTATAATGAAATAGTAGCATTTTTGTGAAAATTAAAATAAAATGCTTAAAGCCTACTTAGGGTTACATGATATATTCACTGATGGAGCGTGTTTGTTTCTTCTAGAACATGTAATGATATGTTGTAACAGCTAAGATTGTAGGCTCTGGAGTTAAACTGCTGCCTGATTCATATAGCTAATAAATTCTGCTAGTTATTAGTTATGTAATAGTTGGCAAATTCTTTAACCTCTCTGTGCCTTTTTCCTCGTAATGAGGATAATGACAATACTATCTACATTATGGATAGTAGTAGAGATTGAGATAATACATATATACTCATTACAAGACCTATTGCCCACCAAGTGTCAATATATATTGCTGTCTTCATCATTATTACAATTACTCACCCAGCTCTTGGTGACCATTAGCTCGCATGTCAGTCTGTTTTTTTACCTAATAATTTGTATTCGTTGTTTGCGACTGAATGGTTAGTATTCATTTGGGCCTCTGTAGTTTGGTACAGAGATGCCGCACATCTATCAGTAGTCCATTGTTGATGGGTTTTCAGTTCTGAGACACCAGCTCACCTCTGTTTTGGGCATGGATAGAACACCTTCCTTTGTACATTTTATCCAGAGGCTACACTTGGGAATGTTACAGTCTATTTAGATGTAGATCTATGTATAGTTTTCCATTCGTGTTTTCTACTAGAAACCTTTCCCCTTTTTTCTAGTCATTTATATGTTGCTTTTTACATTCTGATTATCAAACTTTCTTTACTTGTCATCTACAATATTAACAGCCACGTTAAAACACATTGTTGAAAATACTTCCTTGGAGGAAATATGAATGGAAAACTAAAATTTCTATACCTTCATAATAAGGAAAATATAAATATTCATACCAAAAGCATCCGACTTCGGCTCAGGTCATGATCTCATGGTCTGTGGGTTCGAGCTCCGTGTTGGGCTCTGTGCTGACAGCTCAGCGCCTGGAGCCTGCTTCAGATTCTGTCTCCCTCTCTCTGCCCCTCCCCCGTTCATGCTCGTGCTCTCTCTCTCTCTCTCTCTCTCTCTCTGTCTCTCTGAAAATAATAAATAAACATTAAAAAAATTAAAAAAATGGTTTCTAACTAATTTATGCAGAGTTTGAAAAAGGAAAAGATTGCTTGAATTACAATATGTAACAAACCCAGCTACGTTTTATTGTGTATGCTTTTGGCAAGCTGTGTTCTTAGACCTAGCTCTGGGTCCTTTGACTATGAAAGTCTTTCAGAATTGATAGCTTTTCCCACTTAGCTGCTTTGTAATGCATTTCACATTGCTAACAGTGTTATAGGTCGGTAGTGCCTATTCATCTGGCCCCTAATGCTCTGAAAAGGTAGGGGGCCTAGTGGGAGTATGTGATTGATAAGGGCTTTAGCAGCACAAATGGCTACTTCCTTGCCAAAGAAAAGATTGTATGTATATTTTAGGGCCTTGTGGCTTTATTATTATTCCACATGTGTTTTGGGTAATAGGAATGGGAGTATATTCATGTCCTAATGTACACAGTTTTCTGGTGAAAAAAATCAAGGTGATGTTACTGGGGATTTTTAGTCTTTCACCCTACTCCACTCTCAGCCCTCCCACCCTCCTGCCAGTTACACCTGTCTTTCACTGTGGAATAATTCTCATATGAGCAAATAATAAAATGATTTTAATAAGAATACATATAAGAGATCTTCACTTCCAGAGTCAAGGAGTTGGATGATTGATCTCATCAAAAGGCAAGTGATGACAAAAAGCTCTAGTTTTTAGTTTGCCCACGTTTCTGAAACAATTAGAAATTATTGTCTGTTTTGCTCTTCATGGAGGT
The DNA here is from genome assembly GCF_027475565.1 of Acinonyx jubatus. Taxonomy (NCBI): domain Eukaryota; kingdom Metazoa; phylum Chordata; class Mammalia; order Carnivora; family Felidae; genus Acinonyx; species Acinonyx jubatus. The sequence goes on along the minus strand of NC_069390.1, from coordinate 26,223,521 downwards.
TTGTTTGCATAGTCTTTGAGAGGTTTTTGTATTCTTCTCCTCCCCCTGCCCAATTTCATTCTCTTCTCATTCGTAGTTTTTGCATCTGATTTCCATTTTAGATATAAACTAATAATTATTACATTTTAATTAGAACCAGAAAAAAGCTTAGAAGCTCTTAATAATGTTAATAAAGAGCAATTGCTGTCAGTGTAGATAATTTTAGGATTCATTTCCAGTTCAGTTCAGTTAATGAGGGAGTTGTTAAAAAGTCTTATTTAATCACTGGTAAATTGCTGTGCGGAAAACCTTAAAATTTTTACACACATGCCAGTTCATAAGCTTAGTCTTAAATTTATCTGGCAAATTGGACAGCACGTGTTTTAAGTGATAAATTAATAAAATAGCATATTAGGATGACATATTTGGAGAATTTATTAAAGATCGTCTGGTTTGGCTTCTTATATGATTTGTTACAAACCAGGATACTTTTGAGGGTGTAAAGGGTGGGGATGTGAAGATTATTTGAACTTCTATAATTTTTTGAAATTTTAATTTATTGACTAGCAAAACATTCACTGATAGATTTTATAATATTGGTAGACCATTACTATTCAAAACAATTTTCAAGAATAGATTTTTTTTTCTGAAATCCATGGATATTAAAGCAAAATTGTAAAACGTACTTGCTTTAGGGACACCTGGCTGGCTTAGTCGGTGGAGCAGGTGACTCTTGATCTCGGGGTCGTGAGTTGAAGCTCCACGTTGGACAGGGCTTACTTGATCATCCGAAAATTAAAAAACAAAGATTCATTATTTTTGGTACTATTTGTGTTCTCCAATCAATTTCTTAGCTGCATCTCACGCTAATACTGTGTCACTGGTGTTTTTTTAAAGACTGTAGTTTTTCAATATAATTTTTATTGTTAGGTCCCTTTCCCCCCTTATTGAGCAAGTTATTTAACCTTTCTGTGCTTCAGTTTCCTCATCTGTACATGAATAATAATAGCACTTACCTTGTAATGTTGTTAGGAGAATTAAGTGAGTTGACACAGTGCTAGAACAGTGCCTGGCAATTGAATGCCAAACTGTTACTCAAAGACTTAATGAGTGTTTTTTTTCTCCCCGCTGTGCATTTTTAGCTTGCCATTGATTTGTTGTAAGTGTCAGTATTTCTTATGTGTCTTCCTTTAAAAAAAATTTTTTTTAACATTTATGCATCTTTGAGACAGAGAAAGACAGAGCTGAGTGGGGGAGGAGCAGAGAGAGAGGGAGACACAGAATCCGAAGCAGGCTCCAGGCTCCGAGCTGTCGGCCCAGAGCCCGATGCGGGGCTCAAACTCACTGACTGCGAGATCATGACCTGAGCTGAAGTCGGACGCTTAACCGACTGAGCCACCCGGGCGCCTCTATGTGCCTTCCTTTTAGACCAAAGTTCATTGTGCACATGAGTTAAAGTGTGTATATTAAAGAATACAGTTTAAAGCTGTATAATGGTTTGAACCATGATAGAAAATTGTTACTAAGTTTTCAAACCAAGTCAGCCATGCGACTCGGCTCAACGCCACTGACCGCAGTGCATGCTCCTTCTGTGCTCAGCAGCTCTCACACTGTCCTATTTTACAGAAGAAAATATTTAAATAATTGCTTAACTTATTATTTTTTAACATCACAATCAAAATACAGTTTTTCCCAGCACCTTGAGTGGAGTGAACCCCCTCAAATAATTTCTCTGCTGGGAAATTCTGCTGACTTCAGCATCTCCTATTAGCGGATACACTGAGGAAGCTCCGGTGGGCAGCATGGAGCACATTTGCCCGTGATTCATTTCAGCCTATGGGAATGTCTCTTGTAAAGAAAGAGGCCCCATCCCTGGGGTCTGTGTCTGGGGATGGAGTTCAGCAGCCTGTGTGTGGTCCTGTGGAGAAATAGGTTTGCCCCAGGCCTTCCTGCCTATTTTTGCTTTCGTTGCTGTCCTGCCGTCCACTGTCCGCTCCCCAGTCCTGCCAGCCTCCTGCTGGCCCTTCAAGCGCAACTTTCCAACCCTTACCAATGGGGCACTCCTCTCCTGTCCACTCTTGATCCATGTTGAGTGTGTTTTTTGTTTTAAAACAAAAATTTTATTTGAAATAATATTAATTTATCCTTTTGACATAATAGTAAAAAAAAAAAAAAATGAGTAGTCCACAGAACTAAAACTTTTCAGTATGTGACAGCTAAACAAATTGTTCTTGGGTTGTTTTGTGTTTTTTTCACAGGTTGCACTTCATGAAATGTCCTTACCTTATGTACCTGTGTCTTCTATATGTATTTAGCTTCATCCAAGTGTTATTTCTGTTCTTCTCCATCAGTAATTAGTAAACTTTGAAAGCTTCCTAACTTCCAGAACTTATGCCTTATTTATTTTTAGACTAGTGCATATACTGATAATCATCAAAATTAATGTTAGTCAGAAATGTCATACCCATTTTAGGAGTTAAGCTCTTATAATTACTCTATTAATGCACATCTTTCAGCCTCGCATTCTATTATTCACTACATTACATCGGTAATGAACTTTATTTAATGTAATTGAAAGGGAATAATACAAATTTTAAAGGAATGACATTTTCTTCCAGTACTGACCGAACTTAAAAACATTGTCATCTGAAGGTTCTCTAGGGACTTATCTTACTAACTAAATAAAAAGCAACTCTTCCTTTATAATGAATGCTGCTGAAATGTTTAAAATACATTAAGTTTTTTTTTTAACTTCAATCTTATTTATTCTTTTAATTGACATTTTCTATGAAAAATTGTTTGATTAGCTGAGTCACCAGTGTGTTTCTGTTGTACTTGTAAAAATTCATGGGGTTTTATTTTATTTCTCAGGTTTTGTAAATAGATACATAGGGAAAAAATTAAATATAGGGAAAGACAGAAACCAACATTAACCAGAGTAGTTAACCAATTCTGTTTAACGATGGGATATTCTTTTCTCCAGAGACTGTTCACTGAACATATTTTATGTTAACATTAGTCAGTAGGACTCACTTAGGAGAGTTAATTCCTTGTGAGCTCCTGGAATTCCTAAGCCATTGTGTAGAAACTGTCTGGGAAAGACAAGCAGTTGAAGGATAAAACCATAGTCTCCTGTTTGGATTTGTACGATTGACATCAAAAGGAAGATGGTATGATCACTCTTACATATTTGAAAGCTGTCAGAGAAGAGATTCTGGATTTTTTTTCAGGCTGTCTCATGAGTAACTGGGAGAGGGAGAATGGTGAAGGAAGGCATACATGGGGGAAGGCAGGAAAGGACGGTGGTGGGTGGAAGGAGGAGGCAGGCTGACTTGGGAGCAGATTTTAGCTCAAATTAAGATCTTTCTAATCAGTACAGAATTATGTAAACTACTTGGTGAGGTCATGAGCCTTTCCATCTCTGCAGTTATTTTCTTTTTGAAATCTAGGTTGAAGAAGGATCTAAAAATATACGGCTAGGTGCACTAATTGGTTTGCTAGTTGAAGAAGGAGAGGATTGGAAACATGTTGAAATCCCCAAAGATGTAGGTCCTCCATCACCAGCTTCAAAACCATCAGTGCCTTGCCCCTCGCCAGAACCACAGATTTCTACTCCTGTCAAAAAGGAACATATACCGGGAAAACTGCAGTGAGTATGTTTATTTGGATGCTGATGTAAAAAAACAAAACCAAACCAAAAGTGATGGCAACTCCTCGGGTATCTTAATCATTATCAAACATCTTTGTACCTTATATATGAAGTGGCTGATCTTCCTTTTTTTCTCTTAGGTAACTGATGCCTAGGAATGATTATTTTATGTCATTGTTCATTCAACAAACAAATAGTTCTTGAATACCTGCCCTGTTCCAGGTAGTAGGAAAGCTCTGCTCACCTGGTGGAGAACAAAGCAGTCTGTGTTGTCCGTGTTGAACTTGAATTAGGTTTTAGCCTTCTGGGATGGAATTTAATATACCAAATTTCAGATCGTGTTTTCATCCATGGAATTCTAGTTACCATAATGTGAATTCCAGTTTTAAATGTATAACTGATGTAAAATGGAATTAGCAGGAGTGCCTGGGTGGCTCAGTCAGTTAAGCCTCCGACTTCGGCTCAGGTCATGATCTCACAGTTCCTGAGTTCAAGCCCCATGTGGAGGTCTGTGCTGACAGCTCAGGGCCTGGAGTCTGCTTCAGATTCTAGATCTCCCTCTCTCTCTGCCCCTCCCCCACTCATTCATTTCTCTCTCTCTCTCTCTCTCTCTCTGTCTCTCCCTCTCTCTCTGTGTCTCTCAAAAAATAAACATTAAAAAAATTTTTTTAAGTAAAATGGAATTAGCATCTTAACATGCATTTCTTTGCAACTATTCTGCATGTGAGTGTCTGACACAGATTAGAGCTCAATCTTATCCCTGTATAACACACTTAGTAAACACCATTTCATTTCAGCTTTGCATAGCTTAAATGGATGGACTCAGAAAATTCTAACAAGTTCATTTATTTATTTTAACATTCTCTATAATTATACAAAATTACTTTATAAGAAAAAGCTCTTCATCGAGAAGGGTCCTCTTATGAACCACTTTCAAACTTAAATAAAAGTGCAGAATTTTTCCTTTTTAAAAATTTTTTCCTTCAGCTTACCAATGTCAGCTTTTGTCAGAAAAAAATCCACAGTGATTTTGAAGTGCTGAGTTGTAAATTCCCGTCACTGTTTACACAGCACTTCTGACTGCTTTGCTTTAACTTCCCTTCATTTACCATGAAAATCAGAGGCAGGCTCCTGGCTGTGTTCACTGCTCTTCTCCTGTTGCAGAGACCACAGTGTGTACCCCGTCATTCTGTGACGATCCATCACTCAGACTTAATGAGTCTGAGACCCGGGGGTGTAGGTTATAAAGCAGCAGACCTGTGAACCGCACAGTGTTGGCCCACACGGTGATTTTCTTAAATAAAAGTTTTGAATTGGTTATAGTTAATCTTACCAAAAATCTAAAATTTCAGTTTCTTCTGAAAAATCTAAAGATTTGATAGCACTGAGTCCATAGCGCCTAGAGCTGTTTCCCTAAAATGGAGCAAGTACCACGTTCCTTCCTCTCCATTTTTTAGTTACACACTTCTGGACCCAGCCCCTTTTATTCAGTTTTCAATTTTCACATCTTTATCAAACTGTATAGTTATTTGTATCTGCTGCTTTGCCTAAAGGTCATAATCGAAGAGTGGACACTCAGTAGTTGTGTGGCCTTTTGGTATGTCTCAGTTTCCATGTCTAATAATCAACGTAAGTGTTTTGCCTCTTAACTCTTTGGAGTAAATCTAAAATACTGCTTTCATGTAAATACTAATGTCTTTTAAAAATATATAAAGGATACAATTCAACAACAACAAAACAAACAATTCAATTAAAATAGGCAAAGTAGGGGTGCCTGGGTGGCTCAGTTGGTTAAGCGTCTGACTTCGGCTCACGTCATGATCTCCCTGTTTGCAGGTTCGGGCCCCGCGTCGGGCTCTGGGCTGACAGCTCAGAGCCTGGAGCCTGCTTCGGATTCTGGGTCTCCCTCTCTCTGCCCCTCCCCCACCGGTGCTCTGTGTCTCTGTCTCTCAAAAATAAATAAACATTAGAAAATTTTTTTAAAAAATAGGCCAAGTACTCAAATATATATTTTGTCCAAAGAAGATGTATGAATGGCCAATAAACATGTGAAAAGATGCTCAGTGTCCCTAATCATTAGGGAATTGCCAGTCAATGCCACAGCGAGCTACCATTTCACATTCATTGGATTGGCTATTGTTAAAAAAAAATAATGATAATAATGTGTTGACAGAGAAATTACGACAGTTGTGCGCTGTTGGTAGGAATGTAAAATGGTGCAATCACTGGAAAACAGCATGGCAGTTCCTAAAAAATTAAAAATAGAATTACCATATGATCCTTTTCTCGGTATATACTCAAGCAATTCCTTTTCTCGGTATATACTCAAGCAATTCCTTTTCTCGGTGTATACTCAAAAAAGTTGAAAGCAGGAACTCAGAGATATTTGTATAACCATGTATAGCAGTGTTACTCACAGTAGCCAAAAGATGGGAACAACTCATGTGTCCAAAATGTGCCATATACATACAATGAAATGTTATTCAGCTTTGGAAAGGATGGAAACACTGACACATATACCATGACATGGATGAACCTTGAAGACATTATGCTAAGTAAAATAAGCCAACCACAAAAAGACAGATGTAATATGATTCCACTTACGTCAATTACCCAGAGTAGTCAGATTGGTAAAGAGAGTAGAAAGCTGTCTGCTGGGAGCTAGGGGAGTGGGGAGTTAGTGTTTAATGGGGACAGGGTTTCAGTTTGGGAGAATGAAAGTTCTGGAGATGGCTGGTGTAATTGTACTTTATGCCCCTCAATTGTACACCTAAAAATATTTTAAATTGTAAATTTTGTGTATTTTTACCACACACAGAAAAAATGAAGGAATGATTTATCTAGTTCCGTATTGATGTGTTTGATTAGGAACCATTTGAAAAATTATTACTTGAAATAGAAGCTCTCCTCTTTTGAATATTTACTTTTTTTTTTTTTTTTTTGAAAGAGAGAGTGAGAGCAGGGGAGGTGGGCAGAGGGGGAGAGACAGACAGAGAGACAGAGAGAGAGAGAGAGAGAGAATGAGAATCTTAAGCAGGCTCAGCGCAGAGCCCAACGCAGGGCTCAATCCTTGACAATCCTCATGACACAGGGTCATGACCCTGGAATCATGACCTGAGCTGAAATTAAGAGTTGGACACTCAACCGATTGAGCCACCCAGGCACCCTGAATATTTACTCTTATTGAAAGAGTATTTTGAAATAGTAACTAAGTAACTTTGTATGAAATGTTTTGGTAGTAAAGTAAACCAGATTCGTACAGATTAATTTATTTTACCGTGACTATCTCTGGGAATCATTTTAATTTCATTGTAAGTTTTTATTTTTCTAAGTTTCAGCAAAATTGTTGACGTTTATGTACATTTGATTCAAATTTAAGTGTTTATTGGTTTCCTTAATCTCTTCGTGTTTTCTTCTTAGGTTCCGTTTAAGTCCAGCTGCCCGTAATATTCTGGAAAAACACTCCCTGGATGCTAGCCAGGGCACAGCCACTGGCCCTCGGGGGATATTCACTAAAGAGTATGTTTGTGCTTTTTTTTTTTTTAATTAAAAAAATTTTTTTTAAGTTTATTTATTTATTTAGAGAGAGACAGAGAGGGCGGGCAAGCAGGGGGGGGGACAGAAAGAGAGTCCCAAGCAGGCTCTGCACTGTCAACGCAAAGCCCAACACGGGGCTCAAACTCCCAAAACTGTGAGATCATGACCTGAGCTGAAATCAAGAGTCAGACGTTTAACCAACCAAGCCACCCAGGTGCCCCTGTTTGTGCTTTTTGTAACAACCAATTCCATTATTTATCATGATCATCCTTTTCTGAAAGTATTTTAAGAAGAGCTTATTCAGTGTTAAGATTTAAAAGGATGTATACTGTTCTTTTGTATTTTTAGTTGCTTTGGCAGTGTAAAATTATATTCTGTGCAAGGGTTGTTTCTGAATAATTACAGCATTAGTGAAGAACAGTTCTAATTTGGTAACAAAGCCAGATCCTTAGAAATGGTGATAAATGCAGAAAATTAGAGTGCAGAGTGGTGAACCTTTGTATTGTTTTACGTTTACTTGAAATAAGTTAGCGATCACACTTAAATTTTTAAAACCTAGATATATACTTTTAAAAATACTTTCATTCTTATCTGTTTGGAATTTAGTCAATGATATGACCAAAGAGATTTCCGTATGCAGTTGGCCCTCTTAGGTCTTCTGTTGCACTGATCTCACTGTCCATGAGTTAGTACCTCACTTGCTTAGTACCACACTCTTAATTATAAATATTCTCAAGTAAGATTTAAAATTTGATAGAGTTATCCTTGCTCTTCTTTTTCAATAGACCAGTTTTCTTGGTTTATTCTTATTTTATTATTCTTCCAAATGAATTTTAAACCATTCATTTGCCCTGCTGACGGGACTCCGCAGGGGGATGATGGTGTTTTTATTGGGATTGTATCGCATTGTAAGTTACGTTGGGGAAGAAGTGATATCTTGATGATCCTGAGTCTTCCTGTTCAAGAACACTGATATGTTTTACCATTTGTTTAAATTTTGTTTCTTTCAGGAGTGTATGAGAACAGATAGCGCCTGCTCTATTCAAACTTGGTCTATTGGGAAGACAAAGGTTAATCCTTTAGGCATATGAACTGATGTAAAATTGCAGTAGTGTTATATGTTATATTTCTATGGCAGTAATATTAAATTCTTCAAATCGAGTTAATGTCTTAAAACAATATGCTTATTCCCTGTTCATATAATATTGATAAAAAGTGATCGGTGATACTGGCTTAAAAGTTTTTAAGTTGCGATGGGGCAAGGGTTATGAAACTATTAAGTGGCAGTGCTGGACCAAGGGACCTTTTTTTTTTTTTTTCCCCCATTGGTTATTTTAGTCTTCATTAAAGCATTAGTTTATGTTTGTGTATTATTTTTATGGGGAGCGGTACCTCCTTAATTCTTAGATAGTCTCATTTATCTGTATTATAGCCTTATTGATTTGCTCATCAAACATGTGTCTGTGGTTCTCTTAAACACATCCTGTGAAGTTCTGCCATACCACATGAGCAGGAAATCAGCTGTCCTGACTCCTGACTGAAAAAGAGCATCCTAGGCTGTGAATTTCTAGTTAAAGGACCTAAAAACGTAGCCATAAAAAATTAAAATTAAGTATCTCGATAGCCAGTTAAGCCTAGTTTTTCTCCCACATTAATCCCTATTTCGTGTCTACTATTCATACCTTAATTTTATTAATCTACTAGTCTATGCTTCAGTAAACTCCCTGTAAAAATGGGATAAAACATCTTTCTTCATAACCAGGGATACTCACCTATATTTCTGAGGGATGGGACAAAGAGTCTATATTTAATTCATTAATCATCGAGTAAGATTTGGTGAAATGTAAAATAATCATAGCTGTACCTTAGAAGGATTAATTTTGCAAATTTGCATAAGATAAATTGGAGTAGGAAAATACTTGAGGTAAGGAGATAAATTAATAAGCTTATAAAGTAATTCAGGTAAAAGATAAAAAATGCTTGAATGTGTATGGAAGAAGTAAGAGAGATTTCTGACGCAGACAGTGTTCTACAGACAGAATCCAGAAGCCTTCGTAAAGGACTGAATGTGGAGCAATAGACCAGGATAGCAACCAGTCAAGGACTGAAGTTGGAATTCTGATCCGGGTCATGAAATTTTGGCTCCATAAATACAATAAGGGCTTTGAGAAAGTATTTGTCTCAGTGGCGTGGGTGATGGGGTAGCTCTGAAGCTTATTATCAGTGCTGACGAGCCGCGCAGGCATCAGGGTCCGCGAGGTGAATGTTATTTGCAGGAAACACTTTGGAACTAGAGAGGGAGGTTTGGTAGGTAGTAGAGCAGTAGTTATAATTGAGATAATCAGGAGGTAAACTTTTAGAAGGCTGAAATTCCTGTTTTGGAGGATATCTAGGAACTGGATAAAAAGTTAAGAATGTGTGATCTGAGAAAAGTCTTTGAAGTTGGTGATCAGGTGACATTTTAGAAGGCAGTTCATTGGTGTGACAGCAGAGGAATGAAATAGTGCTTTCTTCATTTCTCCCTTCTCTTTCCATGTGTGCTTAATACATATGTGATGAACAAATACCTTTTTTTTATTTTTATTTTAAAAAAAATTTTTTTTAACGTTTATTTATTTTTGAGACAGAGAGAGACAGAGCATGAACGGGGGAGGGTCAGAGAGAGGGAGACACAGAATCTGAAACAGGGTCCAGGCTCTGAGCTGTCAGCACAGAGCCCGACGTGGGGCTCGAACTCACAGACCGCGAGATCATGACCTGAGCTGAAGTCGTTCGCTCAACCGACTGAGCCACCCAGGCGCCCCCAAATACCTTTTTTTTTAAACCTCAGTTGAAGTTATAACAGTAATGTAACATTTATTAAAGAGAACAAAATGGTATTGTCTTGCTGTATACCCAAAGGCAGCACTGTTAAAATAGAGTTACATGTTTAATGTTTTTGCTATCTTCCTCCTCCTCATATCCAGTTCTCTTTCCTGTCCGTATTCTTTAACTCTGCATCATAAGGGAGTCAACCTTTGGTCTTCAAACTTTGACACATTACAAAAGATTTCGTGAGAAGATCCTTGAAAGCATGCATTATTCAGGATTTTTGCTTTGTATGCTACTAAAGATGCCTGTGTTTTAAGTTTAACGTTAAGGTGGACTTTGGGAAAAACTTTGACTTGCTGTCATCTACAAAAATGGCATATTCTGATAAGATTGAAAAACTGCAGGCTTTGACATAAGCTTCCCCCCAAATCCCTTAGCACACATTCTTGGAATTTGGAGGGACATCCTTCCTTTTTCCACTGTTAACTAAAAATGCAAGTAGAATAGAAAAATCAGTTCCAACTGCTGAAGAAGTGCCTCTGATGCATTGTATTTATGAAGTAGATCCTAAGTGTTAGGGTTGCTATTTTAATGTTGCTCAAACATATCACTCAGAATATATGTTGCGCAAAAGCATATGGACTTTGTTTTTGCCTGCGTATGTAGTATTTTAGGAAAACGAGCGCTGGGGCCACCTTTAGAGAGAATATATTTAAGTTCTTTGCCTGTAACGTAACATCTTTGGTATATCTGTGTCTTAAATCATAGTTGTAGTTAATGTTTGTATTCATATCACAGCATCAAAAATCTGACCAGTGTGACAGGCAAGTGTCTGGCATTCTTGTAATAGTATTTCTTTTGAAAACTAAGTCATTGCCCACCCAAATGAATTACTCTCTAAGGGATCCTGGTAGAGAAGATTCTACCCTGAGTGAACCACCAAGGTGCCTTCTGCTGTTCTGCAGAAGTGTGTGGTGTATTTGTTTTTCTCCTAATTTTTAGAGCTTTTAATGCCTACCTAATTCTTCAGTCTAGTCTGATTAATTATTTCATGGACAGAATCATTAAAGTCATTCTCTGCATTATAGAAACTAAATTGTTGGCTGTTATTAAACAATAGTTAACATTCATACTTTACGAGGTATGTAAGTGTGAAATTAGCAATAAAAGCTGACTGTGAAGCAGTGGCCAGAATTGATTTTCTCTTTTCTTGTTTATGATTAATGACTTCTTGCTTTTATTCTTTACTAAGAGCTGTTCTACCCAAGAATCTTAATTACTACAAGAATGAAACTAAACTATTTTTTTTCTTGATAAAATAGTAATACCTATGCTGATAGTGTCAGTTTAGGGGCATCTGGTGGCTCAGTCGGTTGAGCGCCCGACTGCGGCTCAGGTCATGATCTCACGGCTCATGGGTTTGAGCCCCACGTCCGGCTCTGTGCTGACAGTTCAACCTGGAGCCTGCTTTGGATTCTGTGTCTCCCTCTCTCTCTGCCCCTCCCCCGCTCGCTCTTGCACACGCTCTCTCTCAAAAATAAATAAACATTTAAAAAAAAATAAAGATGTGTCAGTTTAGTGTGACCAGTCTTTTTTTTTTTTTTTTTTCCAACGTTTATTTATTTTTGGGACAGAGAGAGACAGAGCACGAACGGGGGAGGGGCAGAGAGAGAGGGAGACACAGAATCGGAAACAGGCTCCAGGCTCTGAGCCATCAGCCCAGAGCCCGACGCGGGGCTCAAACTCACGGACCGCGAGATCTTGACCTGGCTGAAGTCGGACGCTTAACAGACTGCGCCACCCAGGCGCCCCTAAGTGTGACCAGTCTTAAATCAGTGTATTCAGGCATTTTAGATTCTTTAGTCTCTTTACCTGTTATTTTTATCTGCTTATTTTTAACTGATAACTGAGAGTAAACTAGTGATCCCCATATAAAGAAAATAAAATGTATTTTAGATATGCCACTCTGATACTAAACTGTAATTTGATTTAAAACCCAGATTAGTAATAGGTTTTGTGAGAGAGATGTATTTTATATAATGGGAAGAGACTAGTAACGTTCAGCTGTGATTTGTAAGAGCCTTCAAAAGCTAAGTATCTTCTATTGAAGGCATTTTTCTGAATCAACAGAGAGGCCTTATATATCCATGCTCATATTTTTATTTATCTGGCTAGGGTTTTGGCTCATGGCATAAATCCCCAGAAATGATGCTGCCAGTCATTTACTTCATATGTAAATGTTATCATAATTAACTGGAAACTGGTGCTTTTGGTTCTAAATCTAAATTAAAAATCAATTTCCAAACAGAAGTAAGCTTGTTCTTCAAGGCCTTAACGGTACACAAGGTCATTCCCTAGGCCGCATATCTCCTCCTCTCCCCGGTCCTTTCTGTTCCCGTCACCGTGTTGTTGCCCATGCCCTGAAAACCAGCACTGCCTACGTTTACCTTTGGATTACATAGATTGCATTTTTTCATTCAGTCCCAGACTTGCTGTTAATCCTAGATGTGCTGAATTCTATTCTGATGTGTTCATGTGAGAAAAAATTATTCTGACTCTGCTGTGGTTTATATTTGCATACTATGTGCATAGAGGTGTTAGAAAAGTGGTAGAACGTGCACAGGCTTTGAAGTTGGCCATACCTGGGTTTGATGCCAGCCCTGGCGGCTGCTTGCTGCCCACCTCTCCAGCTTCATCTTTTAACCCCCTCCCCTTGTTCACTGCTCTCTTCGTGCCGACCTGCCTTCTGTCCTTAAGAGAGGCCTTTTCCCTGGCTGCTCTCCCTGCCTGGAAACATGCTTCTCCGGGCTCTTCTCGAGGCTTGCTCCTTCATCTTTCCACGTGAATACCACCTCCTCAGGCATTCCCTGACCATCTGCCCTATTTTATTTATTTTTTTTAAGTTTATGTATTTTGAGAGAGAGAGAGAGAGAGCGCGCAAGCAGTGGTGGGGAGGGTGCAGAGAGAGATGGAGAGAGAGAATCCACGCTGACAGCATGGAGCCCGATGCAGGGCTCGGTCTCATGAACTGTGAGATCCTGACCTGAGCCGAAATCAAGAGTCAGACACTTACCCTACTGAGCCACCCAGGCGCCCCCCATCCTCACCCATCACTCATCCTGTTATTCTGCTTTATTTTTTTCATAGTACATCACTATCTGTCATTTGTTTGCCTGATTAACATAACAGAGAATAAAGCTGTTTGATGGGAAGTGTCTTGTTTAACACTGTATCCTTGACACGTTTAACAGAGTAGGTGATTGAGAAATACTGACTTAGACTTGGAATTTAACCTCCCTGAGCCTACTTACTCATCTTTGAATTGGGAATAATAATACCTCCCTCACAGGCCTGGTATGAAATTATGTAATTAGCATAAACACAATACATACATAAGAGGCTAATTTTTCCACTTTTACTCCCACTTAAAAAAAATTTTTTTTAATGTTTATTTTTGAGAGAGAGAGAGAGAGAGAGAGAGAGAGACAGAGCACAAGCAGGGGAGGGGCAGAGAGAGAGGAAGACACAGAATCCTAAGCAGCCTCCGGCCTCCGAGCTGTCAGCACAGAGCCCGATGTGGGGCTTGAACCCACGACTGCGAGATCATGACCTGAGCTGAGGTTGGATGCTTAACCGACTGAGCCACCTAGGTGCCCCTTTTACTCCCACTTTGAATGCTTAGTTAGGGATCCAAGATGATAAAACATTTAAGGTTTCTTCGTCAGCTGACCTCTCATATTAAATGTCAGCTCTTTAACTTTGAAGTAAGTAAGTTATATTTGGTGTTAACTCCATGCACCCCTTTCTGGACCTGGTATAAAGCACGGACCCTCCTTCCTAAAAATGCTATTAGGACCCATTGAGGGATTCCTCTAATAATGTGCCCCAGGTTGGAGCATTCCTGCCTGGGTCAATTTTCTGTTGCTGCATAACATTACAACAAGCTTAGTAACTTAAAACGTTTATTTATCATCTAACAATTCTGTAGGTCAGAAGCCAGGGCCCAGCATGGCTGGGTTCTCAGCTTATAGTCACAAGGTTGAAATCAAGGTGTTGGCCCAGGGCTTGGGCTTCATCTGAAGGTTGGAGTCCTCTTCCAGGCTCACGTGGTTGTTGGCTGAATTCAGTTCCTTGGAGCTGTTGGACTCTAGCCCCTTACTGGGTCTTAGCCAAGGACTGACTGGTCTTAGCTCCTCGAGACCTCCTTCAGGTCCTTGCCACATGGTCATCTCCCCAGGCTGTTCACAAATGCCTGTTTACTTCTCCGGTGCCCGCAGGAGAGTCTCTCTCCATTCAAATCTCTTCTTGAAAGAATTTCTGGTTCCTTTTAAAGGGCTTATCTGATGTGTCTGATCCTGCCAGGGTAATTTTCCTTTTGCTTTTTGATTAACTTCATGTCAGCTGATTTGGGACCTGAATTGTGTGTACAAAATCCGTCACGTTTGTCACATAATGTAACCTAATCAGGGGAGCGGCATCCATCATACTCACAGGCCTACACAAGGGATTATGCAGGGTGTGTAACCAGGTAATAATTCTGTGTATACAAGAATGTTGGGGTCATCCGTCTCAGAATTCTGCCTACCATGTTGCCATATTAAGTAAAAAGGTTTTGTTCGGGGAAGGATAATTTCAGACATGCCCGGCAGATGCTAGGTTTTTCCCCTCAGCAATTCTGTCAGTAAACAATAACGAATAATTAACCGTGTTTGAGAAATTTAAAGGATGTAAATTGCCTTTAAATTAGTGTCACCCTGAAGTTGTTTTTAGATTACATAAAACCTTTTTGAAAAAGTTTTTAGATTAAAACATTTTTTTTTACTATAAAATTCTGTTTTTGAAAAGAGTTCTTTTAAATTGTCAGGTATTATAATTTTCGAGAAGGCATTTTGTTTAAGAAAATGTACTCTTTCATACCCACTATAACTTAGCATAAATTGAAAGCTTGGTATATTTAGTCATCCACTTACATCCTTTTAAAAAACAAAGATACCTTTAATGCAGGGTAAGTCTGTTACTAGTTTAGTTATCTTTCATTCTGAATGATGCTGTGGGGTAGGTTTATTTCATGAGATGATGCTGTTAACATTTTGAGCAATATTTAAAATGGTATGAGTTTCTGACCATAACAAGGTTATTTACACTAGAAAATCCAGTAATTTAGTAAATATACTAATAAAAGTCATCAGAAACTTGACATTTTCTGAATACCATGTGAAAATTATTTGACAAGTATAAAGAATGAGAGTATGGTTTAAGAATTGTTCGTCTACCAAATGACACCCCCCCCCCCGAGAAAAGGACTAATTTCCCTTTTAAAGATATCTACGCCCAAAACTTTGATATAATTCAAATTGTTTGGTTTTTGAAAATGTCCAAATATTGTAGCCATTGGGTGAATAATATGAATCAGCAGACCAGATAAGATTTGCTTGTGTAACTCAAGTAATTCATTTTGCATCACAGCCTTGACATCTCTCTATTTCAGTACCTTCCCTCCTTATCTCCATTTTCTAAATGTTCTCTTCTATTCCTTGTTGCTAATCGTGGTTATCTCTCTCTTCAGGGATGCTCTCAAACTGGTCCAGTTGAAAGAAACGGGCAAGATTACTGAATCCAGACCCACCCCAGCCCCTCTAGCTACTCCCGCAGTGCCTCTGCCCCCACAGGCCATGGCCACGCCACCATACACACGGCCGATGATCCCACCGGTCTCAACTCCTGGACAACCGAATGTAGTGGTAATATCATTTGAATAGATTTGTATGTTTTCGGACTTAAGTGAGAACTAGGAACCCAATCAATAAGAACCATTACTGTCTGTTTTTTGGGGTTTTTTTTAATTTATTTATTTTGAGAGAGAGAGAGAGAGAGAGACACATCATGAGTGGGGGAGGGGCAGAGAGAGAGAGAGAGAGAGAGAGAGAGAGAGAGAGAGAGAGAGAAAAGCCCAAGCAGGCTCTGCACTGTCAGCCCAGAGCCCAACTTGGGGCTCATACTCAGGAAACTGCGAGATCATGACTTGAGCCAAAATTAAGAGTCAGACACTTAACTCACTGAACCACCCAGGCGCCCCAGCTGTCTGTTTTACGTGTAATTCTACCAATCCATTTTAGTAGTAGCTAACAGTGATAAAGAAAAAATTCTCCAGATACTTCATGTCGTGCAGACTCCTAGCACAAACCCAGTTTGTGTGGTGCTAACTTTCAAGTCCAGTGCCATATAAGTAGGCTCTTTCATCATGCTGCTTTTCACGTAGCTTTTCTCTGGTGTGGTACTAATGGTTGGTAGCCACCACTAGCCCTCATCTGTGGCTGTTTTATTTTAATGTTTATTTTTATTTTTGAGAGAGAAAGAGCATGAGCGGGAGATTGGCAGAGAGATGGGGGGACAGAGGATCCAAAGCAGGCTTTACAGTGTCAGCTGGAGCCTGATGTGGGGCCTGAACTCACGGACCATTAGATGGTGACCTGACCCGAAGTCGGACGCTCAACAGGCTGAGCCACCCAGGCGCCCCTTGACTGAGGGAATTGATACTCTGACTGTGAAGAACTATAGAGACTGTATAGCTAGTCATTCTTTCTCAGATGGAGGCAGTAACAGCCCTTTTTTGTTGTCAGAATATTCCATTTTGCCTCTTTTTACCTCCCTTTCTTAGTATCTTTCATGTCATTTGTTTCCCATCAGAAGAAATGCAGGATAATCAGGTTCATGTAAAACTGAAAGGGAAAAAAAAAAACAAAAAACTGGGCACTTAAAAAATAAACAAACCTATCTTGCTCTTTCTGATGGAGAAATATATTCCAGTATAGTATTTTAAAGAATTTGCAAACAGTACAAATTTCATGGGAAACAATTTTTAATGTAAATTCATGATTCGTGACTTCATATACAAAAAATTTATGTGTAATCAAATCTTATGTTTTTAAGAAGTAGGTTATTCAAATTAGGAATGTAAACCTTACTTTCAAATTTTTATGGTATACAGAGAGCATTCATTCTATCTGAACAAATACTTTACTAACAAAGTGTTTAGTTTCCTAAGGACTCAGGTATATTTTTAGCTGCTTGATTAGAAGTGGCTGTGATCTAGTCCCAGAGTGGAGTGAAGGACAAGGAAGGAATCACAGGTAGTTTTATGTCCATCCTGCTTTTTGTTAGAGTTTCAAAGAACAGAGTGGAAAAGCTATAGTAAGTTATAGGAAGATTTTATTATCTCACTTAGACTTTTTATTATGAATTTTTAGGAAATATGATACTCATGTGATTTCTTTTTAAATTACAAACCAAAATAGAAATAGTTTGGCAGATTATCCAGTACATTATCTTTTTCTACTGCACACCATTTTTATAAGTAGGAATTGTCTGTTGTTGGTTTGTTGATGTGTTGGATGCTTTGAGTTTTATTAAGTGATATTTGTAACAAGCTGCTTACAGTGGTATGTGTGTGTCTGTCTGTCTCTGTCCCATACACACACCCATGGGAGAATTATTCATGACCTGGTAGATTTCTTTTTGATCATCTTATACAAAGTAACATAAGATTCTCATTTATAACTAAGACATGGATTTTACCAATTTTTTCTACAGTTGTATACTATAAAATTAAAGCTCTCTGGATTTCTTATATTCCTCCTTATACTAAGAATTTTTAATAGTATTTTTCCTCTGTTAATCTTTAATTACCAAGAGTTAAGTTACTGAGACTAGATTATAGTATTAGAATTTGCTTTTTCCACTTCCATTTATGGTTTAATGGACAGATTGCAATTTCTTTGCAGGGCACATTCACTGAAATCCCTGCTAGCAATATTCGAAGAGTTATTGCCAAGAGGTTAACTGAATCTAAAAGTACTGTACCACATGCATATGCTACTACTGACTGTGACCTTGGAGCTGTTTTAAAAGCTAGACAAAGTCTGGTCAGAGGTTAGTAAAGTTAAATTTACTTAATACAGTACATGTGCTAACTATTGTGAAATCCTTTACTTACAAAGGCACATTGTGCAGCTTTTTATTTTGGTTTCATCATCTGGGTGTATTTTAGTACTGAAGAAAAGAATTGGTTCACTTTTCTTATAAGAAACAAACCGATTCCATTGTATTGAGTAAATCATGTTTTTGGTATGATATCTGAACAAAGCAATCCTTAACATTTTAGAAAGTAAAAAATCCAAAATGATTGAAAAATGTTTTAGATTTTATGTATATCTTAGATATCACTCTTCTTTATACAAGTTTTAATTTTTTATATCTTTTTCAGAATGAACTTTCAGGTTATGAAATTTGTAATGTACCTCCCAGCAAATTAGTTAAAACTAAGGTTGCTGGGAGACTTCGGAATTTTTAGCATGAACTGATGTTTCTTTTCTTTTCTTTTCTTTTCTTTTCTTTTCTTTTCTTTTCTTTTCTTTCCTTTCCTTTCCTTTCCTTTCCTTTCCTTTCCTTTCCTTTTCTTTTCTTCTCTTCTCTTCTCTTTTCTTTCTTTCTTTCTTTCTTTCTTTCTTTCTTTCTTTCTTTCTTTCTTTCTTTCTTTCTTTCTTTTTTTCTTTCTGTATGTATGGCTTTGATTTCATTTTCTTGCTTTTTTGAATTGGCTAAGACCTCTGTCTTAACCTGCAATGAGGAGTATAAATGGCAAAAGCAGACATTTTTGCCTCGTTCTTGGTCTTAGGAGAAAACATTCAGTCTTTAATGTTAGTTGTAGGTTTTTTGTAGATTCCTTAAGTTGAGGAAATTCAAATTCCTAATTTGCTGAGAGTTTTAGGCATAAACGGATGTTGAATTTTGTCAAATGCTTTTGTGTGTCTTTTGAGATAATCTTTCCTTTTTCATTCTGTTATTTTGATGAATTATTTTGGTTGATTTCCAGATGTTGAATAAACTTGTATTCCTTGTATAAAACTCATCAATCATTAATTTTCTTATATATTTCTTCATCCCATTTTCTAAAATTTTGCTAAGAATTGTTATACCTGTGCACATGAATAATAACTACCCTGTGGTTTTCTTAAAGATGTTTGTTTGTTTTTTTCTTGGGTTTGTTACCAGATCTCACCGAATAAATTAGGAAATGTTTCCTTCTCCTTTATTTTCTGAAAGGTTTGGGTAGAATTGATTTTATTTCCTTTTTAATTATTTGGTAGAATTCACCAATGAGACTGTCTATCTAGGCCTTTGATTTTTTTTCTTTGTGGGAAGACTTTTAACTACAAATTCAGTTTTTAAAAATAGATGTATCGGTTTCTTCTGGAATGAGCTTGAGTAGTTTATGTCTTTCAAGGAATTTGTTCATGTCATCTAAGTGATAAAATTTTCAGTAGTCCCCCCTCATCCACAGGGAATACATTCCAGGACCCCCAGTGGATGCCTGCAACCATTGATGGTACCAAACCCTGTATATACTGTGTTTTCTCCTGTGCATACATACCTATGATAAAGCTTAACTTAAAAATTAGACATAGAGATTAACAACAATCATAATAAAATAGAACACTGTAGTAGAATACTGTAATAAAAGTTAAGTGAATGTGGTCTCTCTGTCTCTTAAGTATCTTACTGTGCTGTACTCGCCCCTCTCGTTATGATGTGAGGTGATAACATGCCAACGTGGTGAGATGACGCACGGTGAATGATGTAGGCATTGGGACGTAGTGTTAGGGTATTGATGACCCTCTGACAGTATGTCAGAAGGAGGATCATCTGCCTCTGGGCTGCTGTTGGCTGTGGGTAACTGAAACTGTGAAAAGCAGAACTATGGATAAAGGGGTCGTTGGCATAAAGTTGTTTATAATATTACCTTACTATATAGTACTTCTAACATTATATAATCTGAAGTGATGTCTCCATTTTCAGTATTAGTAATGTGTGTCTTTTGACTTTCTTGATCAATCTGGCTGGGGATTTATAAATTTTATTGATCTCTTCAAACAGTCACCTAATTTCATACAATTTCTTCATTGTTTTTCTAATTTTCTTTTCATTGGTTTCTGCTACCTTTATTCCTTTTTTTTTTTTTTTCTGTTTGCTTTGGGTTTAATTTGCTCCTTAGTTTCCTAGTTTCCTAAGGTGAAAGCTGAGATCAATGTCATATAATAAACCTTGATGCTAACATAAGCATATAATGCTTTTAAGGTCCCTTTCAGCAGTGCTTTAGATGAATTCCACAGAATTTGATGTGTTTTATTTTTCTTTCTATTCAAGATGTTTTCTAATTTTCCTTGTGATGTGTCTTTTGATCCATGAATCATTTGCAAGTGTAAATATAATTTCCAAATATTTAGGGCTTTTCAGCCTTTCTTTTATGATTTCTTGCTTAACTCCATTGTGCTTAGAGAACATGCTTTGTATGATGTAAATCTTAACTTTTGTTGAGATTTTAGAGTCGTAATATGGTCTATCTTGATGAATGTTTCATGTGTATTTGAAAAGAATGTGTGTTCTACCTCTGAGGAGTGTTCTATAAATGTCAGGTGAAGTTGGCTGGGAGTAGTGTTCATGTCTTCATATCCTTTCTGATTTCCTACGTGTTCTGTCCATTCTTGAAAGAAGAGTGTTGAGATCCCTGGTTACGATTAGGATTTGTCTGTTTTCCCTTTGAGTACTGTTGGTATTATATCATCTTGAAGATGTGTTATTAGGCACAGAACACATTTAGGATTTTATGTGTTCCTGATGAATTGATGTGTCATGAAATGTCTCTGTTCATTCCTGGCGTAATATTTCTTACTCTGAAGCCTTCCTTATCTGATATTGATACAGTCAGTCCAAATTTCTTTGATTGATGTTTTTATATCTTTTTACTTCTAATATATCTGTCTTTATATTTTTTAATTTTTAAAAAAATTTATTATTTTTTTTTTTTGAGGGAGAGGGAGAGAGTGACAGAGCAATAGAGGGGGAGGGGCAGAGAGAGGGAGACACAGAATCCGAAGCAGGCTCCAGGCTCTGAGCTGTCAGCACATGGGGCTCACATGGGGCTCGAACTCACAAACCGCGAGATCGGGACCTGAGCCGAAGTCAGACGCTTAACCGACTGAGCCACTGAGGTGTCCCTGTCTTTATATTTAAACTGACTTCTTGCAGACAGCAAATAATTTTCTTATTTTTTAATCTAATCCATACTCTGTCTTTTAATTAAGGTGTTTGGACCATTCACATTTAGTAATTTTGTCCTTTGTTTTTTCTTACTTTTTTTTTTTTTTTTTGGATTGGTTGCTTTTTAATTTTTTAATTCCATTTTATTTCTGTTTTACCTTTCTCTTTCTACGTGGTGGTTTCCTTAAGGTTTACGATATAATTCTTTAACTCATCACAGTCTACCTTCAAATTTGTATCACACCCCTTCGTGTGTAATGTAAGAACTTTACAACAACATACTCGGTTTTCTCCCTTCTATCCTTTGTGCCTTTGTTGTCATGTTTTATTACCACATGTGCTATAAGCACCAGCATATATGTCTGATATGTTTTTGCTTTAGCAAATCAATTATGTTTAAAACATAAACTTTAAAAGAGTTTTAAAAATGCGGGGAAAAAAAGTCTTTTTGCATTTGCCCATTTTCTTTTTACCATTTTTTGGCCTTCTTCATTTCTCTATGTAGATACAAAATGCTTGTCTGGTATTTACTTCTGCCTAAAGAATTTCCTTTAATTGTGTCTTGTAATACAGGTTGGCTGGCAATAAATTCTCAGCTTTTATCTGAAAAAGTCTATTTCTCCTTCATGTATTTCCCTTTGTTTAATTATTAATTATGGCAAAATATGTGTAACATAAAATTTACCATCTTAAACATGTTTAAGTGAACAGCTTAGGGATAATAATCCTTTCGCATTGCTGTGCAACCACAGCAGTTTATCCACAAAAGTCTTCATTGTGCAGAACTGAAATTCTATACCCACTAAAATGATAGCTTCCTATTTTCCTCTCCTCCCAGCCTTTGTCTAGCAGCCAGCATTCTGCTTTCTGTCCCTATGGATTTGACTATTCTTAAGTACCTCATATGAGTGAAATCATATAGGGCTTGTCTTTTTGTGACTGGCTTATTTCACTTAGTGCATTGTCTGAAGGTTCATCCATGTTGTAGTATGTGTCAGAATTTCCATCCTTTTTAAGACAATAATATTCTATTGTATGTATTTACCATGTTTTGTTTATTTATATGTCAGTGGACACTTGGGTTGCTTCCACCTTTTGACTATTGTCAATAATGCTGCTGTGAACATGGGGGTATACGTAGCTCTCTGTGTCCTTGCTTTCACATCTCTTGGGTCTATCCCAGAAGTATTGCTGGAACATATGGTAATTCTATTTGTAATATTTTGAGGAGCTGCCATGCTGTGTTCCATTGTGACTGTACCATTTTGCATTCCTATCAGGTGTGCCCAAGGGTTCCAGTTTCTCCACATCCTTGCCAACACTTGTTGGCAAGCATCCTGATGGGTGTGTCTCCTTCGTTTTTGGTATTTCTGCTGGGTATAGAGTTTTGAGTAAAAAGATTTTTGGTTTCACTACTTGAAATAAAGATCCCATTCCATTATCTTCTGACTTGCCAAATATCTGCTGCCGTTCTTAATATCTCTGTTCCCCTCTATAATGATGTCTCCCCTCTGGTGCTGTTGTCTTCAAGATTTTCTCCATTAGCAGTTTGATTATTATATGCTTTAGCGTTTTTTTTATACTGTATTTTATCCTGCTGGGGTTTCCTCTCAGCTTCTTGGATTTGTGGTTTGTTGTCTTTCATTAATTTCGGAAAACTCCTAGCCATTGTATTCCACTTATGTTCTGCTTGATGTGTTTTCTCTTTGGAACTCTGATTGTAAATACTCAATTGTTTGAATTGTCTAAAGCTCTTAGATCCCCTATTCTTTTTTTTTTTTTTTTTTTTTTTTTACCTTTTTTTTTTCCTCTTTGTGTTTCCATTTGGATAATTTTTGTTGATCTAGCTTCAATGTCACTGACTCTTTTCTTGGCTATGTTTAGTCTGTGAATCTTAACAAAAAAAATCTTTATCTTTGATAGCATGTTTTTTTTCCCTGAGATGTCCATTCAAATGCTGTTTTATAGTTTCCATCTGTCTGCTGATACCACCTTTGTTCACGCGCATTGTCCCATACTTTGTCCTGTACTTTCCCATATTCCAACAGCGGTTAATCATTTTGTGTGCTCGTCCTTCCTCAGAGGGGAGCCATCACCCTTGACGTTCAGTTCACTTGTTTGCCTTGTAACCTTGGCTCCCTAATGGACTCAAGAAAAGTTGTGATTTTGTAACTTCTGCTTTTCTTCTGCTCTATTAGGGTGGGAAAAACATTCTCTTCTGGGTTTCTACATGTTAAGTGACAACAGAACTGATATTTCAATTTAGATACACACTTTGAAGAATTCATACAAAGACAGCCTGACAGCTTTTAAAAGTTCAAGGAAATAAATGGAAAGCTACTTCAAAGAAAATTCTCTGTATTCAAAAAGTTAACCTTGGAATCTCTCTTTATAGATATTAAGTGTACTTGCTTAGTCATGATATAGAGATCATTAGGGGAATAATTTTCCTTGTTTCTTCCTTTCATGAGGCAGGAAACAGTACTATTTCAGTGGAGGGATGGATTAGTCTAGTATCTTTTCATGGTCCCAAGTTTGGTATGTCTTTGCAATTAGGAATTTTCGGGGAGGAGGGGCTCTTAGAGCCCCCATTATTTATCTCCAGTCCTCTTTCTTATATAGTTATAGTATTCTATAAGCCTGTCTGCACTGTTTTGTAATGATAGGCAAATGAAAATGTTTGATATTCCCTCACAAACTATTTCTTATTCTTCTCAGTCAATGTCACCAACAGTCTCCTTTCTATATATTTGAAAATTTCCGTAATAAAGAGTTAAAAATAAAATAACTTGAAAAAATCTCCTTTGCACTTTTTTGGTTTTCAATGCCTAAGAGAAATGTCATGTGAGAAATTGGACATATAATAAGCCTGAAGCTCCTGATGCATGGGGATTAGAGGTAGCATTTGAAGGAATCATCAGCATATGAATGGTATCAAAGTCATGGAACCGAAAGTTCTTGCCTGGGAAGATTCCACCTTTGAGAGAAAGGGATAGAAAATGAGTAAGTGGTAAAGAGTGGAAGACAACAATGGAGAATATAGTGACACAGAAGCCAGTAAGAGACAGTGTTTTGAGGTGAAGAAAGTGATCAACTCAACAGTACTAAATGTTGGAGTACAATGAGGGCAGAGAATTTAGGTGAGCACTGTGGACTCAGGCAGTAGATTGGGAATCATCAGCCGGTGGATGGTTTGGGAAGTCTTCACTGTGGATACCTATGGATAGTAGATAAAGTGAGAAGGAGGTTGAGGGAGCCATGAAGAGTAAGCATAATGAGTTCCTAATATCTGTCCACCTATTGGAATTTATGTAGACCAAGTCTTTTATATTGGTTATCATTAAAATTCTCTAAGCACTGGAAACCCACTCACATTTCTACTCATAAAGAGGTTTAAAACAAGCAAACAAAAATATTTATGTCTCTGGAAATCTGAATTAAAAGAGCAATGATTTGGATGAGCAGGTGACTCTTACCGTGACAGTTTGGCAGTATTTGGGTTTATGGTAATTCATCTAGTGTCTTTCTGAAATCTCCAGCATGCCTTGGGAATGAGCTATTGTTCATATAAAATTCCATGATACTATAGTAACGGGATTTGTTTATCTTGCCACATACCATTGACGAGATCTTTATCTTAAACGCTTTGTCTAGAAGCCATTGCAATGGAGAATCAAGTGTAGTTTACATTTTTCAATACTTTCCTACCCACCTGGAAAAGCAAAAGTATAAATCATGGGATTTATATGGGAAGGGAGGGGACCTCAGCTTTACCTTGAAATCATTATGTATACTGGAAGGAAATTGATTTAATGGAATCACCATAAAACTAGACAGAAAACCTCATTTTGTTCATTGCACCAGGACGTGTGCCAACATTGCTTCATCTTTGGCCTTTGCTATATCCTGTTTTGTTAAGTTAAAAAGCAGCTCATTGGTCTTAAATTTTTTTGGTGTCCACTCCATTAGTAAGAAATTTCTTTCTAGATGGATGAATGGATGGATGGATAGATAGATAGATAGATAGATAGATAGATAGATAGATATAGATATCTTTAAAGTGACTGTGTTACCACTGTTCTAGTATAATCAATATATTATAAAGCTCATGCAGAATGAAGACATTTGAAAAGGATGAGAGAAAAAAATGAATCATCTGAATCTATATAGAGAGACCATTTGTGTTTTTAGAGAGATAGGGGTTGGTTCTTTCTAATTACGGTTATAATGTATCCTTCAAGTTCTTGTATATGATATCTAAGCTTTAAAAGAATTATAATCAAGTTCCAGAAGTAATTGTCTACATGTATGGCTAATATTATTTATCCAGGGCCTCATAAAAGTTTTTCTAATCAGGGAAATTTTGCTAAGCGAATAAACAAAAACTTACAATATTTTTCATTATGGTTTGTTAATGAGTAAGTTTGCAATCATAATGGTCAATGTTAAAGTTTCATTATGAACCCTAATTTTGATATGCTTGTTTTTCTTTCAGATGACATTAAAGTATCAGTAAACGATTTTATTATCAAGGCAGCAGCTGTTACCCTTAAAGTAAGTAGCAGACCCCAAATAATTTTGGCTTCTTTTAGTCTCATGTTGGGGCGGCTGGGTGGCTCAGTTGGTTGTGCGTCCGACTTTGGCTCAGGTCATGATCTCATGGCTTCTGAGTTTGAGCGCCGTGTCGGGCTCTGTGCTGACCGCTCAGAGCCTGGAGCCTGCTTCAGATTAGAAGTGTCTCTCTCTCTGTCTCTGTCTCTGTCTCTGTCTCTGTCTGTCTCTCTCTCTCTCTCTCTCTGCCTCTCCCTCAGTCGTGCTCTCTCTGTCTCTCAAAAATTAATAAACATTAAAAAAAATTTTAAATAGTCTCATGTCTTGGGATTTTTATATGATAAATGGAACTCTGATTTTTAAGTCCCCAAAATTTTATAACATTATTGCTAAAAATACATCATGTAGTCTCACCCCCTCAGTAATACAAATGAAACTGAGAATCAGTGGGGCGTACGACTAATTATAGCAGAACAGAGACCATTCAGCAAATACGAATTGATCCCCGGTGTTGTGCTGAGTACTTTGTAGGCATTAGAGGTACAATAGTGAACGAACGCCTACATGTTTTCCGCTCTCCTGGGGCTTACACTCTGGATGGAAGAGACCGGTATTTGTCAGATAGTGAAAGTATTGAGGAGCAAGAGAAAGCGGAGTAGGGGTGTCGTTGTGCACAGTTAGGCAAGGAAGGCCTCTTTGGCAAGGTGATAACTGAGCCAAGGCCCAAAAAAGAGGGTGTGAGCCACAGACACACCTGGGGGAAGAGTGCTCCAGGCAGAGGGAACTGCAGACGCAGCGGCTGGGAGGGGCAAGTGCTGCCTTTGAGACACGGCCCAGGGACAAAGTGTGCCTCGGAGAGAGAAGGTAGGAGATGAGATTGAACAGATGATATTAAAAGAGGGAATGTGGAGAGGGCCCTGAAGTAGGTGAAGCCTTGGTGGCCATGGAAAGGACTAGGGGTTTTATCATGAAGGGGAAGGAAGCCTTTGGAGGGGATTGAAAGAGGACTGACGGTCTACTTCACCTTTACAAAGAAAAAGGAGTGACTGTTCTGGTGGTTTGAGGAATGCAGCCTGTAGAGAGGCCAGGGGGCAGCAGTGCTCTCCTGGGAGGCTGTGGACCCTGACAGTGGTGTGGACTCAGGTGGCAGCTAGGAGGGTGGCTAGGGTGAAGGTGAGATTTTGGGTATGTTTCAAAGCAGAGCCAACAAAATTGACTGATGGATTGGATGTGGAGTGTGAGAGAAAGGACAAGGGCTTTAGCCCAAGCATTGGGAGGAATGGAGCTTTCCACGTGCAGAGATTGGGAATGTGAGAGAGGAGCAGGTTCGAGGTAGGAGTTCTAGAGTTGGATTTGGACATAACTCCGTTCGAGAAGCCAAATGGTGTCCATTGGAGGGGCCAGGAAGGCAGGTGAGCGGTGGGGTGTCTGGCTGGACACGTAGATTGGAAACCCAGGCTTCCTGCCTTCCTGCTCTGCACCATTTTCTGTCCTGCCTTTCTTTCTATAACCAGGCTATTTTTCTGGACCACTGCGTATTAAGTGCTATATTTAAAGTATGCTTATAAGGAATTTGTTTTTATTTCTTGGACAATACAGTAATGGAGAATGTTAAAGTCATGCCTTTTCTTAGCCATTCGTATCTAAGGGTTCATATGCTTTTGTGTTTTGACCAAATAATATTTTGAATTGTATTAGTGATTTTCTAATTATGAATCATTCTTGCCCTCCTTAAGTGAATCTCCAGTGGCCATTACATTTCATTTCATAATTTTGTACTAGGAACCGTGATTGTAATTTAAATTTTGTGCTAGCTTTATCAGGTTTTTTTTAAATCAGTGGTTTCTTAAAATGAATTTGGATCCTTTTTCTCTTTCCTTTCTCTGTACTTTTTTTCTTTATTATAAAGATTTTTATTTCTTGAAGTTTATAGAATTCACCAATAAAAATATCTCAGCCTAGTTCTATTTTGAGGAGGTAGACTTGATGACTTTCTCATTTTCCCCCATAATTATTGAGCTGTTTAATTTTCAGCGTTTTCTTGAATCACTTTTGGAAACTTCTATATTCCCAGAAAATCATTTCATTCTGGATTCCCAAGCTTAACTAGCCTAACGTTATTTAAATGTTTCTTCTAATATCGTAATGTCCTCAAGGCTGGCATTATTCTAGACCCTGTCTCGCTGTTATTAATGTATATTTGTGTGCTCAGTCTTTTATATTGTTTATGTATTCCTTCCGTCATTTCCTTAGCTGCAGAGTAGAATTAGATTAGACTTCGGTTGAAAATATTTTATTAGAAAATGTGAAATAATGATTATAAATACGAATAAGAAAGTTTAAGGGTACGAATTTTCCTTTGCCTACAACTGAGACCATGTCCCCTGGGCTTTTGTTGCATGGCTGCGTAATTACACTTCTTTTGCCAGATATTCCTTACTTGGGAGGGGCTTTTCTTCCCCCTCTTTTACTTTAGCGTCGTCTGTAAGAATTTAAAATCTTCGGGGGGTTTGCGACTTCGCCGTGTCTGATTTTGACAAATGAGCTTTGATGACTTCGAATGAACGAGCAGCAGGAGTGAACATAACAGGCCGGGGAGGAGCACAGTGGGAAAGGCTTCTCTGGGGAGGGCTCAGAAGTACACTTAGGTAGGCTGTTACCCAAGCGAAGAGTGGGAAGAGAAGTTCGTCTGTGTTTGCGGTTTTTCACCATCACTTTCTCCGATACTTGACAACAGTGTCAGTATACACGGTCTCCAGGCGTTTAGCCATTTCCTCTGCTCTTTTCGTCTTCCGCGTAGTTGTATGTATATTAAACACATGCATGCTCATACACAGTATCTGTCATATGTTGGTGAAGCCTGGGAAATCTCTCTTAAATACAGAAGTCACTTATTAGGGGCCGGATGATATCCGCCAGGGCTGCGCTAGATAATTGCGCCGTCTACCTGCCTCAGGAATTATGTGACTGAATGTTGCTACCCGCTCCCCTCCCTTCTTCTCTTCTCCTTAAGGCCATGTTGGTCACTGTATGAGGCAGGAAGTATGGCAAATGTTAAATGCTTTTTAGTAATCAGATTTAACAAAGGGAGACCTTTTTTTAGCCATGATTTAGTATACAGCGATCAAAACAGGTCCATCAGTGTTTCCTGAAGCTTGCTTCAAAAAAGTTGGTATGTTTATTCTTCCCAAACATAGACGACATTTAACACTGAGATCCAAATCATTGTTTCAAACCAGATCTTCATTTGTTTGCTCTGTCCACTTATATTCACTTTCAAAAATGCAGAATAATTTTAGTTATTTTTCTGTAACCGCCTTGCTCTACAGCTGCTTCTTTAGTGACATGTTTTTTCTATTTCTGTTTCATAGCAAATGCCAGATGTTAATGTAAGCTGGGATGGAGAGGGCCCAAAGCAACTGCCCTTTATTGACATTTCAGTGGCTGTGGCAACAGATAAAGGTTTAATTACGCCAATCATAAAAGATGCTGCCGCTAAGGGTATACGGGAAATTGCTGACTCTGTAAAGGTATGTCTTAGGAAATACTGTGCTTTCAAAATGTTAGTATTTACTCTCTGGTAAAGTCTTGACATGATCTGGTCATACTGTGATAGAGATATTTATGTATTAGTATTTTCAAGTGATTGTCAATTGTGTATGAAAGTTTTTAAGGTTTTATCTAGGTAGGAACCATTTTAAGAAAATTTAATATTCAAAAATTCAGAAATAACATACAGATAGATTAGGATCTACTGTATTCAAGTTACAGGTGAATGCTTTATTTCCCAAAGTCTAGAATTCCACTCTAAAGATGATATTTTAGTTAGTTTTAAAGCTGAAACTGTATTTCTGTGAAGGTGGTGAGTAGATCTCACTGTTCACAGTGTTTTATTCTTCAAAACTAATTTTATTCATTTCCTCTCTAGAATTGAGGCCACTAAAAGTCCTTCATTTTCCAGAAGCAAAAGTACTGGATTTTTCCTGAGTTTCTTTAAAAGCAGTTTTTCTAGCTCCAATATGGAGGAGTGGGATTTCCCCCAGAATATCCCATTGAACCGCATGGGAACACGGGCAATAGATCGGCTCTGACAGCCTGTATAATTTCCAG
Source organism: Acinonyx jubatus (assembly GCF_027475565.1). Lineage (NCBI taxonomy): Eukaryota > Metazoa > Chordata > Mammalia > Carnivora > Felidae > Acinonyx > Acinonyx jubatus. Next base: position 26,193,787 of record NC_069390.1, on the reverse strand, counting down.
AGGTATTTTTTGACGGAAGTGTCACCTCTCTTACAGCGTTAGAATTGAATATTGCAGACTCATTTAGATAAATGGTTCTTCTCTTTTTTTTATTTACCAAAGACCAGTTGTATATACATAGTGGACGAGCAAGTATACTTTTAAAAGTAGAAGATAAGATTTCTTTGGGGAGCTGACAGTGTACACGTCGTAGATGTACTTGCCCAAAATACACGAACACAAGTTAATCCGCTTTTAAAAGCATACTCTTAGAATCTTCGAGTTAGATACAGTTAATGCTGGCCTTAGTGGAATGGACATTGTTAGCTCTTTCTTTGCTCCTCTTTGAAAAGATTAGCAGAATGTGTTTTTATAGATAAAAATGCAACTGTTTTTCTTAATTGAGTGGTGACTTAGTTCGACCAATTCAGAAGTCAAAGTAAGATACGTTGGTTTACTAAGATAGTTGTGTGCCTTTTAGTCATCAAAAGTTTTCAACAACAATGAGAATACATGTATTATTAGTGTTTTTGTGAAATCCAAATGAGGTTAAATTTCACTATAAAGTTAGAATTTTCTTATGTATTTTTATATCTTTCTTATTTTTAATATTTATGTGTTTCTTATATATTAAATTTTTAAAATTAAGCATTATAGGAAAGTCTCTTTGCTTTTGACCAGTTTACTAATTTTACTATGATAATACATAGTTCTTAAATTAGCAGTGTTAGCGTTCCCATTTTCTTATATCCTGAAAGAAGCTAAGTTGAGGTGTAAGGAAGCAGTGTGAGCAGCCTCTCCGCAATGGGAAGGGCAGCCTTGACCCTTTGGAATGTTCAAGGGCCTCTGTGACAGTCCTTGAGGTTTTCCTGTAATTCCTGGCAACCCTTAAGTTTCAGTGTGCGCTGGCTGCTCCTCTATGCTTCTTATTCTCCCTGCTTCTCTCTCCCACCCTCTCCCATCCTCTCCCACCCTCTCCCACCCTGCCGCCTGTGACCAACACCCCACTCTCTCTTCTTAGCATGTGTGAGACACCAGGCTAAGCACTGTATTTAATCAGCCCAGTATCATAATTGAAACTTTAATTCCCCCATTTTGAAATGGAGGAAATGGAGTTTTAGTGCCGTTAAGAAATCTGCCCACGGTGATGCATCTAGAAAGCAGTAGAGGTGAGGTTTTATTTAAATCGGGGCATTTCACAATTCATGAGCCATTTTCTTAGGGCTCCTGTGGCTTCCATTGCTGAAGTAGCTTCCTGACATTATCCTGTGTTATTGTGTTCCTGCAGTTGATCATTCTCTGAGCTCACCTCATTTCTTTATTTGTTGATCCTTCTCTGTTCCTTCCTGTCTGATGTTGACGGTCTTGCTCTTGCCATATATCCAATTCTAGAAGAAAGAGTGCATGGAGATAGTAGGTGCTCCGTGAATTTATTTGTTTAATTTTCAATAAAAACTTGTATTGAAATGAACTTTTCAAGGAGTTTGCGGGTCTCTGGAGCTCCATCTGTGGACCAGGTTAATACCTGCACTAAGTTTTTACTTCTTGACCCTCACTAACCTTAAGGATGTCATTGTGTGGTGCTAAAGGCATGCCTTAGCTAAGTTCAAGTTTTTATTCCCTAAATAAAGTAATATAGTAACAAGCCTTAGATCCCATGCTTCATTAGTTATAACATTTTAAAAGACAGAGGCAAAGTTTTCCTCAATGTACCCGGTATGTTTTTTAAATGAGTTAGTAAGGAATGTGACATATTTTAGAAATATTTCCTAGTCATCTTGTATTACATCCTTTCGGCACGAGGCTTCAGGTAACATGTGTTTTGATTTTAAGTTTACATTACTGGGAAATCCCAGTGAGAATTAGGAATTTGTAAAACCAGTGATGCTCCTCAGAATTATTCTTATGCCAGGCTTTTAGCGTTCATTGATAGGAGTATCCTGCTGATATGTTTACAGTCTACAGAGAGATGTTTTTTTTAAGTGTATTATGTGGGCTTGCAGTCCAGTTTTTAAAATGAACATGTGTTTTATTTGTTTTAGCCTAGTAATTCATCAGGATTGTTGTGATCATCTGCCTTTAAAGAACTGCCTTTCAATCAATCAATCAATCAATACCTTTCAAAGTTCATGATACATGCCTGTTTAAATCATGTGAACAGCTACATCGCTTAAGGCAGAAAAAACACATTTGTAGTTTGTCCTATTTCTGATATTTCTGATAGTCCAAGGACCATACAAGTCTAAGTTCACCTTTTCAGTATTCATTTTGGATCCAAGTAGTAAGCCTCAGATTTATTTTACCTCCCCAGGTGACAGTGGCTTCATTTTTCTCTTTCTTCCCCTCCTAAATTAGTTCCTTATTAATTTTTCATACGTAATGACTCAATCTCCATTTCTTTGTCTTTAAAGCATTAAAACAAAAAATTAACACGAGGGTAGTCGATTGCAAGCGCAAGTCAAGGAATATTTAACGACTTCCTTTTTTTTAATGTTTATTTTGAGAGAAAGAAAAAGAAAGGGAGGGGCAGAGAGGGGGAGAGAGAGAATCCCAAGCAGGTTTGTCTGTCAACACAGAGCCCGACACGGGGCTCGAACCCACACACCTTGAGATCATGACCTGAGCCAAAATCGAGAGTTGGATGCTCAGCAGATTTAGCCCTCCGGGCGCCCCTGAACTACTTTTCTTAACGTCATTCTCAGAGTGTCATCTGTCTTTTCCTCTGTCAGTTTTTAGAAATCAATTTTGCTGAGAGTGGTATGAAGTTAATATATTCTTACAGTCCTCGTGGCAGGTGTAAAACTAGCTCATTCAGGAATTGCTTCAGCTGTAGATCAAGAACCCAAAAAATGTGTATGTCCTAGAGCTTTGTAATTGCACCTCTGAAGATTTTTATGAAGTAATTGAAACCAGTGGACCAAATTAAAACACTGGGGGCATGACTGAATTGTGGCAGATGTAGTCTTTAGAATGTTAAGCAGACATTTAAAAATCATTTATAAAGACTAACAGCACAGAAGATGCTTATAATATTGAGAGTGAAATATACAATTCTGCTTTTTTTTGCAGCTGTCTGAAGTGATAGATATGATGTGTATGTTTCGGTTTTATAAAAAAGAAGGAAACATTGAAAGATGAAAACTATTATGTTGGTTGTGTGATGGTTGTCATTAGACAAAATTTATTTAAAAGCTACTGGGTCGACAAGAGTGGTTTCTTCTAATACTTTGTCTCACAAAAAAAATCTTTATAGGCAGAATAATTTCATTGTATCTATAGAAAACATGCTGCATAGTTATGGTATATGGGGTAATTCTAATACTGGAAGAATTTTTAAAGGGAAGTAATTTTTGTAGAGTTTCAGTTCACATCTTTAGGTTCTTAGATGATCTGTGCTCTAACTTGTTCATTTTTGAATTGTATTAGAGAAAATGACGTGTGTGTGTGTGTGTGTGTGTATGTATGTGTGTGTAGATATATATATGTCCTATAGAGTCAGTGAGGGCACATCAGTGATGAGTGTGTACCCCAGACAAGTATTACAAGGGGCAAAATCAGCTGCATAACATGGTGCTGGTTGTCATGCTCAATGTGTATTTTTCTTTCTCAGGCTCTATCAAAGAAAGCGAGAGATGGAAAACTGTTACCTGAAGAATACCAAGGCGGATCTTTTAGGTAAAATTTAAACTCTGAATTATCAGTAACGTCAGACAGACGACCATGGGGTACCTGGGTGGCTCAGTCGGTTGGGCATTTGACTTCAGCTCAGGTCACAATCTCATAGTTTGTGGGTTCCAGCCCCGCATCGGGCTCTGTGCTGACAGCTCAGAGCCTGAAGCCTGCTTAGGATTCTGTGTCTGCCTCTCTCTCTCTCTGCCCCTCCCCCACTTTCCCTCTCTCTCTCTCTCTCTCTCTCTCTCTCTCAAAAATAAATAAACATTAAAAAAATTAAAAACAAACAAGCAAAACCAGACGACCGGATCTAGAAGTCAGTCCTTTTCATCTATGTTCTGAAACACTTTTGTTTTACTGTAAGCGAAATATCGAGGCTGGTAGGAGCCTGCTAGTGTTAGCTAGTTAACCTATTCATGTGCTCTCAGAATGACATGCAGGTTCTGAAGCTTTAAAAAAGTATATTTATAGGGGCACCTGAGTGGCTCAGTTGGTTAAGCGTCCAACTTCAGCCCAGGTCATGATCACACAGTAAGGGGGTTCAAGCCCCGCGTCGGGCTCTGTGCTGACAGCTCAGAGCCTGGAGCCTGCTTCAGATTCTGTGTCTCCCTCTCTCTCTGCTCCTCCCCTGCTCATGCTCTGTCTCTCTGTCTCTCAAAAATAAATAAACATTAAAAAATATATTATAAATACAATACATTTATAAACTTCTACTTTTGTTTTCTACTTGCAATCTCTTTTATTTTAAGATAATTCAGGGGAAAATATTAACATTTGGATCCTTTAGGTATGATCAGCTCTGTTTTTAAGTGTCTCCTTCATACAGTGTATGTAGTACACTGTGTACTGAGTGTAGCGTGAATGTTTCAAAAAATGGAAGAACACAGGTTTCAGTGTAACCGACCAAAGCAAGTTATAGACTGTTACCAGCATCCCAGAAGCTTCCCTTTACCCCTTCCTAATTATCCCCCTGGCAAAGGTAACTACCTTTCCAAAAATTATCACCACGGATTTGTTTTGCTACCTTTGGTCTTTATGTAAATAATATATATCCCTTAGCGTCTGACTTCTTTCACTCAACATTAATGTCTGTGAGATTGCCATGTTGCCATGTGAAGTAGTTATTTACTTTTCCAGTATATAGTATTTTGTAGCATATCGTATGAATACGCCAGTGTCTGCTTTTACTCTTGGGCATATGTTGTTGTTTACAGTTTGGTGCTGTTACCAATAACGGTGCCGTGAACATTCTCATCGGTGTCTTACGGTGAATGTATTTGTTGTATAGACCTGAAAGTGGAACTCCTGAATTAAAAGCTTTAATGGATACTGCCAGTTTTCCAAAACGGTCATACAACTTTATACTTCCAGTAACAGCGCATGAGAATTCTCGTTGCTTCATATTCTCACCAACGCTTAGTAACGTTAGGTTTTAAATTGTAACAGTTCTTAAGCTATGTAGCGGTACTCTTTGGGGTCAGGCAAATTAATGCTATTGAATACTATTTTCATTATCTTTCAGCCTTTACGGTATCTGGTAACTTACCAGATAAAGTACCTGTTGATATCTTATGTCCATTTTTAAAAATGGTATGCGGAAGGCTCTTAGCTCCAGACACACAGCTCTTTATAGGATACATATTATTTCACGTATCCTTTCCCACTGCGTCCCTTGCCTTTGGAACTTTCTTCATGGATTTTTAATGAACACAAGTTGTGAATTTTAATGAAATTCTGTTTTTTAGGGGTTTTTGTTTGTTTGTTTGTTTGTTTTTACAGCTTGTACTGTTTGTTTTCTGTTTAGAATTCTTGCCTCTCCCAGAATTATGAAGTTATTTTTCTGTTATTTTCTAGAAGTTTTACAACTTTTCACATGTAGATCACAATCCATCTAAAATTGGATTGTATCTGGTACGAAGATAAAGGTCAAGATTCTGTAACTGCCCCCCCCCTTATGGATATTAATTACATTGACCCAACATCACCTATTGAAAGGCTGACTCCTTCTCCATAGCACTGAGAAAGTGACCATGTGTGTGTTTGGTCTGTTCTGTGTTGTCTCTTCAGTTGGCCTGTGTGTTCATCCCTTTTGCTTGGTATCACCAAGGTGTAACCTTTGATACCTGGTAAGGGAGGTCTAGGGAGGTCTTTAATTTTGTTCACCCTTAAAACTGTCTTTCTTGGCTCTTTATATTTGCAAATACATTTCAGAGTCAACTTACCACTTTTCATATACAGACACATAGATGCAAACCTTGCTGGGGTTTTGATTGGGATTGCATTCAGTCTTTTAATCAGCGTGAGAAGAATTCACATCTTTACAGTATTGAATCTTCCAGGCAGTGAACACGGTATACGCCATTGTTTATTCAGTTCTTTGGTTTCATTCAGTTCTGTTTTATAATCTTCTACATAGAGGTCTTATTAGATGTATTTCTTTTATTTATTTTTTGCTACTGTTGTAAATGGTAGTGTTTTTAAATTTCATTTTTAACTACAGCAACCTGTATATAGATATAAAATGAAGTTTTACATTGGCCTTTTTATCTGGTGACTTAGCTAAATTCACTTACGTATGCTATTTTATCTGTAGAGTCTTAGATTTTCTGTGTACACAGTCAATTCATCTATGAATAATGACTATTTTCTTGTTTTTTCTGTTTTTTTTTTTTTAAGTTTATTTTGAAAGAGAGAGAGTGTGTGAGTGAGTGAGGGGCAGAGAGAGAGGGAGAGAGAGAATCTCAAGCAGTCTCTATGCTCCCAGCACAGAGCCCAATGTGGGGCTCGATCCCACACACCGTGAGCTCATGACCTGAGCTGAAACCAAGAGTCAGACGCTTAACTGACTGAGCCATCCAGGCGTCCCGTGACCGTTTTCTTTCTTTTTCCCAGTCCTTCTCGTACCTTATCGTTTCTTTTTCTTGTCATATTCTACTGCCGAGGTCTTCCAGTTCAATGCTGAATGAATGTTATATTAGACACACTACTTATATGTGTGTCGGTACTTGTTTTTTGATACTGTTGCGAATGGTATGTTTGTCTTTGTCTTTGGTCTTTGAATAACTTGGTATAAGGTTCTGTATCAGTTTTTTAGTGAAGGAAAAACGTAGGCTTCCGGGAAAGGGTTCTTTGACTGAGGATGCGCCACCTTCAGAGTGTTCTGTTTTCCCCTAGTATTTCCAACTTGGGCATGTTTGGCATCGACGAGTTTACTGCAGTGATCAACCCTCCTCAGGCCTGCATTCTGGCCGTCGGGAGATTCCGGCCTGTGCTCAAGCTCACGCGGGACGAAGAGGGGAATGCCCAGCTGCAGCGGCACCAGCTCATAACGGTCACCATGTCAAGTGACAGCCGGGTGGTGGACGACGAACTGGCTACCAGGTTTCTTGAAAGTTTTAAAGCAAACCTGGAGAACCCCATCCGACTGGCCTAGCCTCCAACATGAGAAGTTGGTCTCTGGCTTAGTTAATTGAGTAGCTGGTACTAGAACCTACACTGTAAGAAGACAATTAGGTATACAAGCGCGAAGTGGATGAGTTGTTTATTTATTTAGGGTGAACGAGTTTGTCCTCCGAGTTGTCCTCATTTTCAGCTTGAGTTTAATGTTACAGAAATAACAAACCGTAACTAGTAAAAGAAAGAGAACATTTGGTTCGTCAGATTCATTTTTAACCTCTGGTGCTGTTCTAAAGTGAAATGTAAATTAAATTGTTTGGCTCATGTGAGCATTTTAAACTATTTGAGAATGTATGATAAATTGTAAAATGGGAAAAATTGTGAGAACTAATTATGTTGAAATTAGAAGTGAGCGTCAAAGAGAAGCCCATTAATTTAAGCAGTGGGACCTCACTTTTCATAAGCACTGCTCTAGATATACTTGAACAATTTAATATGTACAGAAGTGTATTCTGGATAATAGTAAGTAAATAAGGATCACATTGTATTAGGGGTTGTGGCAACATTATTGAATTTTTTATGTATATAAAGCCATAGGTTTTAGAGTGGTTTCTATCAGTCTTATTTTTCACTTCTATGACACTGTGAACTTATAAAGAGGAAGAATTAAAAAGTCAAAAATAAGAGAGAGAGACCAAAACATTTGTTTCAGTAATAAACTATAGTGAAAATATCTAAACTTTCTGAAATAAACTGTTCACCTTCATATTAAGTTGGAATATATTAAAATAAAGTATGCTATTTCCTACCAAACATTTTGAATTAGTGTTAAACACAAAATGTTGGTTTTTTAGTGCATTTGAATCAAGTTTGTATTGTGCAATAAAATGTGAGAAAATACAAAAGCTTCTATTGTATTTTAAATGTTAGGACACAGAAGTTTAGCAAATCCTTGAAGTTGGTTAGTAGTTTGCCTGGGACAGCTTATAAGGAAGTCTGCAAGAGGAAAGGAAGAACTTAAACTTGATCTAACATTAGGAAAACAACGGATGTGGAGTGTAAAACTTTGAAAGAGAGTAGAAGGGAAATTTTATGAAGTAGGCAGGAACTCTCCTTTTTATTCCATCAATAGTATGAACTTTTCACTAATTATTGTAAAAGTTAGAAGAGGCTGTTTCTCTCTTTTAACAGCTTTACCACGATCGGCACGTCAACTGGCCTGAAATTGGGTGCTGATTTAAATACCCAGTCACAGAAAGGCTTGTGTTGGTGTCTGCTACCCGGAATCCCCAGAAAGCAGACCACGTGGTATGACAGCACGCTGCCTACGCTCTAACCGAAGAGCTTCTAAAACCACCGGAGCCCCAGTATATCAGCTGTTAAGAATATGCTTAATCCAATTACTCTTTACAAACTGTTTTTTTTCAAAGCAGTCTTAAAAACCTTTGTCATATTAACAGTTACACTAAAAATTGTCCCCAAATGCTCTTTTCAAAGTAACTCTTGCAAGTTATGTTACTCTCAGTTTTAACTGAAATTACTTGTTTTCTCGTAATTTTTATATCTGAGGAATAGAACTTGAGACAGCCATGAGCATTGGTGTGGAGCTCTGTTTTCCACAGACGGACATGCGTACATGGCAATGCACCTGTTTCCCCAGCAGGGAGCTGGGCGCTCGTAGCCACCACTGCCTGCCTTGGAAAGTCGGGAACTGCACAGCAGAAATACCGTGTATGCTTGAGGCATTTTGATTTTTCATGGGCTCACCTCACAGCTTTTGGTACAAATTCATTCTGACTGGAAGCGTTTTCTCTAATACTTACACTGATTATGTAAGTGTAATACATACACTTGGCCGTAGCACTGATCTGAGTAACGCGGTTTGGGTTATTCTAGAGAACGAGCTCTATGCTGTTTGGGCAGGCTCCCTCCTCCAGTTTTTATAGATACATATATATATATATGTTTATTTCTTTTTATATGTATTATTTATATCTTATTTTATTGTATGTGTGTAATAGATACTTGTTTTTGTAGTACTGAGAGGTATCACACTGAGAGGATATAAAAATTAAATTTGATATCTGGTCATCTTTTTCCTCATTTAAACAGGGAAAATGAGTAAAATGTTGGGAAGACTTCTAAGGAAAAGGCAGCACACATTTCTTTTATCACTTGGGCATGAAAAGAAATATCAATGACTGTTTATAAGTCAAATGGCCCTGCTTCTCCCCTTGCAATTTCCAGGTGACCCTTACAGAGTTTGTTCACTATTTTGTGGCATCAGTATATTGCTGGCCCACCTCCTTTGTTTGCAACAATACTAGGCGATTTATATGTGCTAGTGCAGCTATCTTATGTGTAATGTCAAATGGAACTTTTATTTTTAGATTTTTTTTTCTTCTTCTTTGCGTTGCGGATTTAATTTCATGCTAAATCGTACAGGCCAGCCATTCAGACATTCTGTTAAAAGCAAGCCTAGTTTCCTAACCTTTTAATTGAAAGATAGGGGGTGCTGTGAGTTAATGGATTATAGTTAGAGTGTGGAAGAAAAAGTAAAATGGCATTTAGATCTTCGTGTTCAAGGGAAACATCCTCATTACACAACTGCATCATGACGGACTTTGTCTCAGGTGACGTGAAGAAGTAAAAGAACCAAATATGCTGCAGGTAACAATTAACTGTTAATTTAGATACGGCCTTATTCATGAGAAACTTCTGTTGATTTTTCAGTCACCAGAAGTAACAGCGTAGAATTGCTATAAGGTTAGGCTGGCCATGATATGCAAGGCAGGTCAAAATGAGGAGAGGACAGCAGTCGGCAGGAACCATCTGGAAGCTTTTGCCTTAATGAAAGAGTGAGTTAACTAGACTCTGCACTAGGTCAGGGGAGGTTAAAGAAGGGGGGGAGGTGAAGAATAGTGTACATGTTAATATGTTGTGGTGTATTACAGATATTCGGAGTGCGGGCGTGTGCGGTCAGATAATGCAGCAACAGTAATGTAATTTCCCGGCCCAAAACACAGTCCTCCTCGGCCCACATCACCGGCATCCAAAAAATTAAGTCATGTACAGCAAATGATATATTTCAGAAGACATTTAAGCTTTCTGTAAATGGAAAAAGCAGCAGTCTTCCAATAAAATAATGTTAAATAGTTTTGTGGACTTTTAAATTTTACTTCCTAGTGTTTCCATTGGTTGCAGCAGATGGGGACAGGTGCTGGGTTGGAGGAAAGGTGTGGTTTGTCTAGACTTGTAATATTGAATAAAATTATAAGGCATAAAGATGTGTTTGGAAAAATGATTAGCCTCTGTTAGTAGCAGTCTTTTATTTTTTTGATCTATGAAGAGCTTACCTTCACATTTTATCACTCATCTGTATTTTTTGCAACAAGTTCGAGCAGCCTTTTCTTCCTAGGAAAGCGGATACTTTTAAACCTCTCACCTAACCTCTACTGCACATGATATATACAATGAAAGGAAACGGGCTTTTATTCAAAGTTGAGAAATTATTCACAAAATCATTAATTAGTCATGATTTGCCTTTGTTCACACCAAAAACGATTTACGTTTTCTGAAATTCCTTCAGTTGTGAAATTCTTTATTACCCCATCACTTAAAAATAGATCTTTTAAAGATGAGGCTGTTGTGATCAAATGAGATATTCTATTAGTCAAGCACTTGATAAAGCATAAAGTATTACACGTAAGTTGTCAAAATGATAATCACATAAATTGCACTTTTTCTGCTTCTTTCCAGTGGCTCATCAACAGCCCGTTTGGTAAAGAATGGCATTGGGTAGGCAACTAACTATAGGAGAGCACTCAATAAGTTACTGTCCTTCGCGACAGAAGTATTGCCCTTTAGTACGTACTTTGTGCTCCAAGTATTAAGAGTATTTTCGCCTGGGTTTAGCTTTATCTATATTGTGCTCTTGGTAAAAACTTTTATTTTTCTGTGCCTCAATGTGCTTATCTATGAAAAATGAGGAAACAGGAGGGAAAATTAACCGTGGTGGTGGTGGTTGCTAGTCTTGTTTAATCTCAATTCTATAAAGCGGGTCCAGCCTATTTTAACATCATCATTGCAAGGGAGGGTAATGAAACTCAAGAGATTATGTAATTTGCCCAGTGGCGCATAGTTCAGGCATCACAACTGGGATTTGAACCCGGATCCGTGCAGCACCCAACTTCAAGCTCGCCACAGTGCAGGTGGTACCGTTGCTGAGATAGTTGGGTATTAACACACCGCACCTTCCCCCGGGAGTAACTGAGGGGCCTGTTCCTCAGTAGTAACACTGATGTGTTTGCTACATGGCCACTCTTAAATCAGTTCATATTTTTTTCTGTAATAGTTCTCTTTGTGTCTTTCGGGTAATTGCGTGCAGAGAATGCTGAGGGATTTTTGTTTTCATTATGGACACCCCCTGTTAACTTGAAATGCTGACTTTAAGTAATATAACTGCTCCCTCTGAATGGAAGACTTGGAAAAATATCAACTTAAACTAGGGGCTTAGTTTCTCTATGGATAAAAACATGACATATTTCACACTTAACAAATACCTGACAATCTGGTCCAAGTTCAGAAGCAAAAGTAGTGACTCCCAATTTTTCCTTTGGAGGCTCCAGACTTCTGTGTGGACAACCAGTATCAGTCAAGGTCTAATCTTGTATATTGACTTTATTAGTCAGGGACCACTGGTTGCGGTTCACTGTCTGGCAGAGGTCATTGGGTCGTTGAGGCCAGATCTGTCCACATTCACCACGGGAAACCGGAAGCAGCTCTCCAGGGCACAGGTGAGCCTCAGCCACTGGGCTGGTGCACGTGAAAGGGCTCAGGGTGCCCCGGTGGATGGGAGGCCTGGAGCACACGGTACCTACACCGAGAGGGCCATGGGGACATAGCGTTAGGAGGGCCATTCCGGACATATGGCAAGAACGAAGACACCTGCTTATTCTGTCACGCGCCTTCCGAGAGAGCTTAACAGATCGTTCTTGCTGTACGTTTCCTAAGATATGCTTCAGAGAATTGCATTCATTATTTTACAACAGGCATTAAAGGGTAAATTTGAAGTTGAGAGACAATAAATCAGTAACTGGCACAATAAGCCCAGCCAGGAAGGCTGGGGAGTAAAGTATGATGTCATTATTTGGAATAACACCAAATAATAAGAAATCTTAGAAAAGCATAGCAGTCTACATTAGACCTGCTTTGTGGGGAAAAACCTATCGAAAATACCAAAAATATGGTCACTTCATCTCAAATAATTTCCCCTATTTCCTAGGTGGGATGTCCATTAAAGTGTGAAACGAAAGTAAAATGGGAAATAGAGTATTCATTCAACAGTGCTGAGCATCTCCGGTGCATCAGCACTGCGGATTCATAGCTAATGGCCCTTGCCCTCACTCAGCGCAAACTCCAGAGCAGTGATACGCAATTCAGCAACTTCTGTAATCAAAGTATGTGTCTGGGCCTGGGTCGAGAGGTAGGCTTCCTAGAGGAGATAACATTTGAAGCAGGTTTTTTACTGGTTTTACCCACCTCCCTTTTGGTTCTGGCTTCTCTAATTTCAGTAGCCAAATATTTAACACCTTATACACACCTAATGTACAAGTATCAGCAGTCCATCTTTTTTAACCTTGACTCAGTACCTGTGCATACCACTAGTAACTTAAACGCCAACAGTGCTTAGAAACTGAGTTGGAAGGGAAGGTACTCAGTGGGCAGTTGCATGGGCAGAGAGAGCTTTACACCCTGTTACCTGCAAGAAAATGTTCTTGCCAAAGTCGTCATGCCTAAAGAAAGTCATGTTCGTTTAGGAATAAGCGCTCGTGCCCTGTTTAATTGAAACACATTTTAATAATACCTCTATTCCCTAACCTCTTCCCCAGCCTCTGCTTTTTTGAAGGTGCCTTGTATGCACAGATGCATTCTGTTAATGGGGTAAGTCATCTGCCAGGACAGATACTTCTTTGGGTATCTTCACGCCCATTGTTTCACATCTCAAGGGACCATCTGTTAAATTTATTTTCAGAGTCGTGATCATCTTTGGGCTCTCCAGCTAACCAAGCAAAACTATAGGAGCAAGTGAAAATCAAGTTCTATTTTGAGCACTCAGTATCTTTAATGCTAAATATCAGCTTAGTAGGTTCGGAGACCAACTTCATTCACCCGCTTAGCACCATGCAGCCCTTCCAGTTAACTTGATTTCTTTACTTAATGCATTATGCAATCTGTGGGTGTTTCATTTTGACACCAAGTCATCTGTTCATTATTGATACATTAATAACAATGTATTTTATCTCAACTTGTTAATGAAATTAATCAGAATGTAAGTTTCCAGATATTCTACTTTTAATGCTTTGATACAACTTGAGAAGAATGAAACTATATGGTAAGTTTTATAGATCTATCTGTTCCTGACAGTAGACCCTAATCCTCCTTCAAAAAATTTCAGTTTGGTCCCTTTTTTCAGAAGCCATGATTCCTTTGAGCTGAGAGTACACGAGCCTGTGAATTGGGCAAAATGGAAACTCCATAGTCCTTGGGGGATGGGGCTTTTATATGTGTTTCCTCATTTCCTAAGGGAGTCTTCCCAATGTTGGGGAATATTGGAAGAAATCACTTCTTAAAATTGTTTTAAAAATGGAAAAACTGATAAAATGCATAAACATACATTAAGCGCAAAATATTCTTTTACCTGGGCGTCCTCTACAGGACTTTTATTTTTCCAGGCACATATTCAATATAATTTTTCTAGTTCTTAGTTCTGCATAAGTAGATGCAGAGCTTTTCTTTTCTTCAAACTACACATACGCTGACCATGAAAATACAATACTAATTGAATAATGTAATGTGTTCCAAACATTCTTCTGAATGCTCTGTATGTATTATTAACTCACTAAATCCTCACAAGCCCCCAGGATAGGTATTGGTATGGTCGGAACTTCGCTTGTCTGAGATCCCACAGCTAGCAAGTAGGACAAGAATCAAGATAGGCAGGCTGGCCCCAGAACCTCACAAAAGATTGCTCTTTTCAAAAATGCCAATCTGTTAGGAAATTCTGGAGCTCAGCACGTGAAAAAGACATTAGTTGAGGAAATGCCTCTCTGTTAATATAGTGTTAACAGCTTGTTGAACTCAGTAGCACCTCCTACAGGAATATCATAGAAATGAGTCTTGCCAAAGCCACAGTAATAGGACATTTATTGTCCTCTAGTCTTTTATATTAATGAGTGACGTGTTCCTTTAATCTTCTGATTCCTGAAGGGGGTGGTAGTTGATGTGGTTTAAAAATTGAGGGTCAGACAGGAAGACACCTTGACCTTCTTTACAGGGCCAATTTTTGGGTGATGACCAGAGTTCTTTAATTTTTGTCTGAGATAACAAGTTATGGAAAAAGAAGTGTCTAATAATTTTTTTAAGAAGCATAGTAAGTGTCCTTGTGCTTGAAAGTATATGTTTTTTTCTGTGCAGATACCAGATAAGTTACTGATAACAGGTAAGTAGAGACATCTTGATTTTTCCCGGATTGTTTTGCAAGTTTCTTGGATATGTTTTTGTGTGAAGCATTATCACTTCAGCCCTCATCCTCTATCACCGTCACAGCTATTAATTCAAAATATAGAACATAAGACTCATACCTGGTAGGATTCCAGACTGGGTCTCTCCCGTCTTCCCCCCTTCCCAATCCCCTGATGTGTCAGTCTGACCTTCACCAAACACTTCCTTTTTTAAGGGCCTGGGGAATCTCGTTGGAGCAGTTCTGTGCCTAGGTTTCAAGAACATACTGATCAAGTAAGAATGTTACCGTTTATCAAGACTGACCCATAACATTACGCTTTCCGTAAGATGAGTTCTATGGCCAATTTCCCGTATATGGTGGGTAGATATATGAACATTTTCGGCTGGTAGCAGAATCCTCTCTTGCTTGAAGGTCAAGGAAGTCTTGTGTGTTTATGTTTGCAATACCTTATATAAGACATTCCAAAGCAACTTGCCTTTTGAATGATGAAGTCTCCTTATCTGCATCAATTGTGTGTGTGGTTTTTTTCCATAATTGAAAGACTACAGTCTCTGTAAATGGAGGATGACTCTTTAGAAAAGGTTTCTAGCTCACGATACTCAGATAATAACAGATATTTGGTGGACTTTTGCCTCCTTCGCTTTTTAAGAGAAACATCATTAAAGAGAAGATGAGGTGAGAGGAATAAGACACAAATGGAAAAAGATTCATGGTATTAAATAGGCACCTAGACAAGGACTCAGGGTTAACATGGACAGTCAGTAATTTGACTTGATTAGAGACAGGACAGGCTTTTTTTCTTTTTCCTTTTCTTTTTAAGAAGACTTTAAAGTTTCATTGCAATCTATTTTTCCAGCACGAAAGTAAACTCCTTAGTGATCGGTGTTGGCTGTTGGCCTAAAGTTACCAAACAAAACTAGGAAGTAACAGAATTTCTAACATTTCTGTACATCTTGGTTTCGTAACTGCATTTTATGTCACCTTTAGACAGACATTCTTTAAATCACAAGCAACGACAATTTAAAAATAAACACGTAAGAAGCCATGGTGTGCGTGGGTACTCTGCTGGGTGAAAAGTGGAAATCCTTACTGGTCTTTTTGTTAGGTACCCCCAACATGTATCAGAATTGACAGGAAGATTCAAACTCCTTTTGTTCCCTACTTCAACACTTTCATATTCCCCTCTTCTCTGCTCCCAGGAACCATCTGATGTGGATTCAGGCGGGAGGATATTTATTGGGCAGTGGTGGCCAGACTGCCATCTGTTAGGGTTCTTTCTTTCTTTCCACATGGCAGGTGTGGTCAGATCAGCCCAAAGCTGTCCCTGCTTGGAAGGCAACCTTCTTAGAAAGGGCTGGATTAGGCAGATTAAATTATCTGCTTCGGGTCTTTAGGAAAATCTCTTTTCCCTTTGATTCACGTTCTTGTACAATTCTTTGTATTTTTCTTGACAGGAGAATGGTAGACTTAATGGCTGAGATAAGGGTGTGGACCTATAGGATAGAAGCCAAGGAAGCTGTTCAACCTGTTTTTGTTCTTGGCTTAGGCAGTGGCCGGCTGGTAAATGTTTAACAGCTGGCTCTCGGGGTGGGGGGGGGGGGCGGTGGGGGGGGATGTATAGGTGCCTTTAATCAAATGTAAGTCTGTTATAAATGTTACTGATAAATAATAAAATACATAAATAACAAGTTGGAAAGGATATGCTATAAAATACAATAGTGTATAAATACATTAATAATACAATGCAATACAATATACAATTCACAAATAGTACTAGAACATACAGCGCTCTTAATTGTCAACTTTATAGAGCTCATTGATTCTCACAGAATGCATTCATTGATTTTATGGAACTCTTCTATCGGTAGCCAAACTATGGTTGCAGTTGATGAGTAAGTAGGATTCCCAGCACGAACGTTGGTTGATATTTTACTTCACACGAGAGAGTAAGATGGAAGTTAAAACAAAGACGTATGTTGGAATTTCGCTTATTTGTCAATGAAGAGAGTCACTTATTTACTGAAATCAGATCATTTTCACATACTGGAAGCACATTTCCTCAAATTTTGTGCCATTCACAACGTGCCAGCTATCGATGCGACGTATTTTTAAGTTTCATCTGCATTATTTACACTTTTCCGGCACTTCCTTAAGCCTGGAGATAATCAACAATAAGCCAAGCCCTGATTTTTAGCTTTTGCCTATTATATCAATGCTCTGACCTCAGGCTACCAATGTGATGCCACTGAATAGAGAGTTGGGAAGAGGCACGTGGCCCGCGCACCGTTAAATAAATTTCGTGCCATTAGTACAGATACAATAGATGTGAAAAACATCACACACATGGATCACAGTACATGAGAAGGAGGTCAGGAGTGCTGGGCATTATTTGGGGTTTTGATAATTATTTAATAGTAAGCTTATGTAACAACTTTTAACAAAGGCTTGCAAAATTTCCTGAAACCATCTGCTTCCCTTAACAGTACAGCGGTACAGGCCCGGTACCACTTGCCCAAGCTGGTGCGAGGCAGCCTCAGCGCACCACTGGCTCTTCACCCTCCAACTCCGACCAGTGCTTCCTTAATGCCCGTGGCTTGGGGGACGGGGGAGACACGTGCCAATGTGCCTTTTAAAATACAGAATCCAGGGCCCTACCCCTGGAGATCAGTCTGAGGCGAGAGGCCGGGCTGCAAAACCCAGAGCTCCCCAGGCGATTACGATGGGCAAGGAGACTCAGGAACCGTTCCTTTGGCGAGAGTGCTCATCGTCCACGCCAGTCCCCCAGGACCCACTACTCCCGAGTTCGAAGCGGGGTCCCACTAACAAGCTGTCTTTCTCGCCTGGCCTCCTTTCTCCCCTCATACACGGTGTCCCTTTGGAACCCCACGGGGCAGAGGTGAGTGTGGGGGGCCTCAGGTGGGCAAGCGTTGATGCGCTTGAGATCCTGAAACCCCTGGGCTCTGGCAGCTAGCACCACTGCTGTTCTGCGGAAGTCAGGACCAACCCGATCTTTCAGTTCCTAACCAGAAATTCGACTCTTAAGAGACCACTGAAAAAGCAGAACTGGATATGAAAGGCTGTGGGCTCGTTAGTTGGAACCGTGAGATCCTTTGCTGGGGGTGGCTACTGACTCACGGGGAAGTTTTCGGTTTCGGTGGTCCACGGCGCCAAATGTCACCGTTTGGGAATGCTGAAGAGCAAAGCGCGATTGGCTCTTGGGTTGGTGCGGAGCCGGCTCGGCGAAGGAAAGAGAATGGGGGCCTCCGTCAGTGTTTGAGCTTAGGTCACGAAAACCGGAAATCAGAACCGGAATCACGAAGCATAGATGGATACTTTTCCAAAGGGCCTTTTGTTTTTTGGAAAGATCCACAGAAAGGTCCCTGGAAAATACCCTTCAGATCGTTTTTAAATGGTGCTTACAAAAATCCTTATTTGTGTAAAAATTTTGTAAATTTTTTTTTTTAAATATCTTGTAGAAACACACCGATTGCATTAAACACAGGAAACTTACATTCATCGTACAGCATCCAGAATCGGTCTTTTTCCACTTGTGAAATAGGAAATGTGACCCAAATGAGAGGAACTAGGGGGTCACATACGAGCACATAGGGTACGTTTGAGGACAGTAACGACACAACTTTTTCTTCTTTGCTACGCTGAGAGTCACTACGCCAGCAGTTTTGAGATTGCTTTTTGTCCCTGTAACACATTCTGGCCAATGAACGTACTAATGAACATTGAGGAACCTCGGCTTTGGTGAAAGTCCTGAAAAATCCATCGTAAGACATTTATGGGAAGGGAAAAAAAATCGTGGGTTGATGTGGAGCGGGGAGGCTGGTATTCACGGAACCAGATAAACTAAGTTCCGCTCACTCATCAGATTCTGGTATGTATTAATTAGCTGTGCCCATAATTTCTCAAGGAAAATTTAGAAAGTCAGTGTCCAGGGAAAAACATGAAAATAATTTTTCAGGGATCGTTAGGCATCAAATTGTTCTCCTGAGCAGTTTCCCGGGTCTCTGATGAGCCTTAAGTGCATTAGTGCACCGTGGGCCATGCTACAGATCGGAACAATAATAGGAGATGATTAGGACATTACATGAGCCTTTTTTTTTTTTAAGTAATGACATTTCCACTTACAAGCCTCCTTCAGCTCTGCGAAGGCATGATTTCCAAGGGAGAATGTTTAACCTGATGTGACAGGAAGGCTGCTTTGGGCATGGAGACCAGAGATTGGAAAAAAGAAGCAAGCAAACCCAAGTGCTTTGTTTTCTTTATTTTCTACTGCTTTGCCATGTGGGCTGAGACCATTTACTCTATCTCTTGGTACCCTGGCTTCTAGGTGGAAATGTGTAAGATTCCGTGCAGCAACACTCTCATGGAAGAGAATCAGCGAATTTTCTTTTTTTCCCCCTCTTCCTCTACCTCCCTTTATTTGAGATGTCACACGTGGGGCTTGCTAACTGTCTCTGCACACGCTGTCTCTTCCCATCTCCGAGTGCCATTTACACGGCTCTCCACCATCTAGATTCCTTATTTCGTGACCTTATGCAATGAGAGCGTGTTCCAGAAGGCTTCTGGGATGATCACTGTACAGAGCAGAATACTGAACAAGCATAACCCTCTCAGAGTTTGAAGAAGGTCATTGCCGTAAGTCTCCTGGAGAGGCAGGCTGGCACCATGAGCTGGCGCTAAGCCCGGACTAGTCTCCACATGCTCTGTAAGCCATGCCTGGGGCCAAAAGGCAGTGTCAGATGAAGCAAATGGGGACATAGAATCTCACTAACTTCTGTGAACTTAGCAGAGATCTCATTCTTTCATACGTGATACCCGTCTATATTCCAATTCTGCTGTCTCTCCCCTTTGGTGCTTCCTCTCTTTTTAAAGAGAAAGTTCAAATTTCTTAGCCCACGGGACAAAGGCCTTCATGAAACGACCATGACTCCAGCCACTCCCTTGGTTATGTCCCTCTGTCTGCTGCAACCACATCAATCCACTTGTTTTTTGGACTCTTCCAAAAGGCCTGCTATTTGTCCTTTAAAGTTTAGGTCAAGCATCATTTCTTGGCTTTTGGATGGATTTTCTGGGATCTGCACACCTACAAAGGCCTTACAGACCTTTTCTCGGAGCACGTATTGCTTTTCTAATCATGACCTTATCTTGTTCACCGTATTGTGAGCGTCCTGAGAGCAGACCATGTTTCTTCATCTCTGGGTCCCCAACAAAGAATGGTTACTCTTCAACTAGTGCTGGAATGAATAAATGATCTGTTGCATCACTCAGAATCACTGAATTCTATTCATTAGAAATTAAAACTAATGAATAAGAAGAGAAGTGGGGGAAAGTTAGGAGATTGTCTCTGAGTTCTATTCCTAAGGAATTCAGAATGTTAGCACTGTTCAGAGAGGAAAGGAAAGATGCCCGCCCCCCTTGCCCGTATTTGATGAAGGCGGGAAATCTGACAGTTGACTCAGTTGACTAGGAGTATAAAGCCTTGAGAAAGGACAAGCATACTACTCAGGAAGAGCTTAAAAGAAAAGTTATCATTAAACAAACACTGAGGGAGAGGTGCCTTCGGTAAGAAATAATGCCCTAAGAATGCATCAGGCTTCAGAACAAATAAATCTAGATAAAGAAGAGATTGTATCAAAAGGAACACGTTTTGTTAGCTGAAAAGTTAGGACGGATGATTCATAGTTTTGGGTTACAAAGTACAGTAGATAAGTCAGTGACATGGTGGCAAAGAATCTGTAACTTCTTATTATGGTGTGCTGTTAGCTCCGGGGGAAGAAAGGTATTGCACTCAGTATGATAGGATGTATGCCGCATAGCTATTCAGTTGATAAGGTCAAAGAAAGTGTCGATGCGTGGCATTCCTTCCAAGTTGGCCATAACACCTGTCATCAAACAGCACTGGTGTGTTAGATTCCCCCAAAAGGTGGTGTTGACTTGCGGCTGTGCTGGTTCGCCCAAGGATAACTGCAACCTGAGTTGTTATACTAGTTCCCGGCTCAGCCCCACCCTGCTCCAAGAGGACTGAAGATGGAAAAGACCTGAAGGGCACAGAACGAAACAACATCTAACACCCCATAATGTTTTAGCATTGAAAAGAGGCCCCATTCAAGACCTTGGGCCCTAATGGCCATGAGCTTAGACTCAAGATAGCTTTCTACATTTTCATCACTGCCTCTCTGTAGTGAAGTGGCAAGAACTTTCCTCGTAGAGTCTTGTTGAGTTTGGGGTTCTTAATGGGCCTGTTTTAGAAATGAGTGAGCATGTTGTCTTTCCTGTGCAAAGATCTCCCTGGGCTAGGATTGGCTTCCATGAAAGGCACTAAAAGCACTTGCTCTTGAGGGGAACAGCCAGGACATCAGAATAGGGCGGTCAGGACCTCAGGGTGGCTATGTTTTCAAGACCCCTGGAGACACAGCTTATTTCTTGAAATCGGTCTTGGGAGTGGCTCTCTTTGGCAGGTTTCTTGTGTTCCCTCATTCAGTATCACATGAACATTTCTTACCCCAAACAACATCCGTACGCTGACAGGTCGGTAGGTGGCAAAGAGATCCCAAGCTGGTCGTTTTATCTTCGTGATTCTAGGCTTTGCCTTCCAGAATTATCCTGATTCACACCACTGCCACACAGTGCTTGTGCTTATCCATGGTAATAGGTGTCCGAAGTAACGCGGGAGAAACCAAGCAGGTGGTAGAGAGGGCACCGGCTGGTTCTCGTCTTGGTTCCTGCTAACCGCTATTGACTGGCAGATAAACTGTGATTCTCACCTAAGCACAATAACGTCAAGGGAGCTCGGTCCTCAGATCTGCCTATTATCCTGTATCTCTCCTGGTCTCTAGTACCTAGCTTACGGCCAGAATGTCTGAGTTCAAATCCCTTTGCACCACCCGCTGCATGACAGTTTAAGCTGCTCGACCTCTGTGTGCCATTCTCCTCACCCAGCAAATAGGAGTCACAATTACAATACTCACTCATAGGATTCTAAAGAGGATTAAATGCCTTAATACATGGAGAGTGCACGTTAGGTACTGTTATTTTTAAGTCCTTCTGGAGCGTGCGGTTCTGATCTTCAACATTTCAGTTACAAAGCGCAGAACGTACAGCAGAGGGGCGCCTGGGTGGTTCAGTCGGTTGAGCGTCTGACTTGCTTTCGGCTCGGGTCACGATCCCAGGGTTGTGGGATGGAGCCCTGCTGAGCGCGGAGCCTGCTTAAGATTCTCTCTCTGTCCCTCTGTTCCCCCACCCTGCTTGAGCGCTCTCTCAAGTTAAAAAAAAAAAAAAAAAAGAACGTGCAGGTGAAAGAAATATGACTGACTGCCCAGCCAGCTTCTCATTTGTAAAGAGGAGAAAACTAAAATCTAGAGAAAAGACAGGTCTTTCCCCAAAGTCAAATGGCTATTAGGGACAGAGTGAAACCTAGCTGTCCATGGGTACTGGGCAATGAGAGGAACAAATTTCCGTGGAGTCAATTGGCCATTGCCTCGATGCATTAGTCTTGCCTGTTTAGTTAGGTCTTCTGAATGGCCGTGAAGTGAAGGGCTTTACAGTTGAAGAATATGATGCCAAAATCCAAGTGTGTGAGCTCAGGAGACATAAGGGTTTCAGGGGGCAACATTACAAATACCAAGTGGCCAGAGGTCCCATACTTTGAGGGCCATGGGACTTTGCTTTGGAGGTAATTGATGGCCAGGGAGGGACCAGGAGAGGAGGAGCTGCAAGAGTATTTGCCAGGAAGGGCTAAGAAAAGACCTGCAGTCCATATTCATATGTGGCAGTCGAGCAGTGAAATTGGCTTCACCAGCCAAGCGGTAAAACGGGCGCCTTCAATCTTTGGTCCTGTCTCACATATCTACACTAAATCCCCCGCAGCCCACCCCAAGATCATGACTATCCTTGTCGACCAAAGTAGGCCTTCTGACCCCTCTTTACCGCCTCTTCCCCTATTCGTGGTTCCTTGACGATGCTCAGAGTTCATTTCCGTGTGATCAAACCTGGATATAAAGATTTGAGATGGGGCACAGCATGGAACAGCCATGTCAGGAAGAGAAGAATTTAAAATCACCCTTAGAGTAAAAACAGTCCACAGATCCGAGCGGTAAGCAGAGCAAGCATTATGCCTTTTCTTTTCTTTTTTTTTTTTTAAGCAACTGTCAATTTTGCTGGCTGGGTGGTCTCTGAGAGCCAGGGACCCAGGGGCACCCTCAAAACAAGAGAAGAGGTCCTCTCCAAATCTGCAGAGCACATCATTCCTTTATTTTTATTTTTTATTATTTTTTTAAATGTTTTAATTTATTTTTGAGACAGAGAGACAGAGCATGAGCGGGGGAGGGGCAGAGAGAGAGGGAGACACAGAATCGGAAGCAGGCTCCAGGCTCCGAGCGGTCAGCACAGAGCCCGACGCGGGGCTCAAACTCATGAACCATGAGATCATGACCCGAGCGGAAGTCGGACGCTCAACCGACTGAGCCACCCAGGAGCCCCACTCCTTTATTTTTATGGATCAAGATAGTCTATAAACACTCGTGAAGGTTCAGGATCCCTTTTACAGTTTCTCTTTTAAGTTCTCAGGAACTGGCAATTACCAAATTTTGTCAGTTAATTTACTTCATTTATTCTTTATGCCCCACTGAGCCCCAGCACGTTGGGAAGTAAATGGTATTTTCTTCTAGAATTGAGCCTGCAGACATGTTGCAATAGCCTAGGGTAGCCCTGGTGTTGACGACAGGGGGGCTCTCCCTCTGAGGTTAGGACAACCTCCGGTTGACCTGCCTCCCCCTTTCCTCCAAACTCCAGCTTCCTTGCAGCTGAAGATGAAGCGGGGTAAGAAAATGAATAGCCTGAGAAAGCCTAGCAGGATGTGAGTAAATTAAAGAATTGGGTTTTTTCCCTTGGGTTTTTAGGCAAAGGGGAACCTAGCTACTATAAAAACTTAAATAAAAAGTACCAACATGAATGAATGTAGGGGCAAGCCCAACGCTGAGATACCATTTTTGCTCTAAGGCAAAATATCCACTGAGGGAATTTCCTCCTGTAAAAAGAAGAAGAAAAGGAGGGTTAGAAACCGCTGCTTTCACCATTCTATCTATGTCTAATTTTCCACTCTTCTAAGATAGGGCTGTGGAGGCTGATCAAGGAGAAGAATGATGGGGCACCTGGGTGGCTCAGCTGGTTAAGCATCTGACTTTGGCTCAGGTCATGATCTCGCGGTTCATGAATTTGAGCCCCACGTTGGGCTCTGTGCTGACAGCTCAGAGCCTGGAGCCTGCTTTGGATTCTGTGTCTCCCTCTCTCTCTGCCCCTCCCCCTCTTGCTCACTCTCTCTCTCTTGCTCTCTCTCTCAAAAATGAACATTTTTGTCATTGTGTTGGGTGGTGAAGAAACTAATGATTTGATGCTTGAAACGAATGATTTGAGCAGACTGACATGAACCAGGCACTTGAATGTGAGGCAGAGGTCACCCATAAGGATGGGGCGGGAGTATGACCCCTATGTTACTAACAAGTAACATAGCGATGACCTTGGTTGCTCTGAGGAAGAGGGATCTGGCTTTGGACTCGCCTGCCTGAAGCACTACACAAGCCAACTATCTCGGGGATTTTACCTGCTGACTTTATCTTAAGGGGTAGAGCTGGCTAAACATCTCAGTAGCCCAATTTCTAGGACCCTGTGTTTTGAAAGAAGGCAGCCAACATCCTGACCCTACTCAGGTTCCTGATTACCTTGAATCAGGTGGCCAGGAAAGCCCCAGAGATTTCACCGTCTGATTTCTGGGAGTCAATTGCAAGAGAAGGTTAACAGCAGAAAACCCAAAGAAAACACAAAAGCTAGTACCTTCCGGGAGTAGCTTCTTGGTCTCCGGAGTTAGTGTCTACATGTAGCCAGCACCATTTCAAATGATGTCCCTTGGTTTGGGGAAAGGCACGTAGGGCAGCGTAACCTTTGCTTTCCCTCGGAGGTTTGCTTACTTGAGGGCGATGTTGCTTCTTTTCGTGTTGTTGCTTTGAAACACAATCGTCTTTTATTTTGCTCTTGCCACGGAAGCTCATAAATAAAGGGAAGCGTGATTTCTTAACGGCCTCCATCTTCAGACATCCTTCTCCGCCCAATTAGCTGGGAGAGCACACTGCTATTTGGAATAAAGAAAAGGCGGAGGGAATGTGAATATTGGAAGTACTGGTGAGTAGACGTCTGGGCTTCATGTCTGGAAAATAATGTACCCTTGTGTTGCTTTCGGACATTTGGTGTCCTTTTATTTGCAAAAGATACAGTATATGCATTATGCTTTTAAGTTTTTTAGAAAATGGAGTTAAATCCATTTTTTGGTGTGTGTTTTGGCCATCCTTCATGTAGCTTTTTTTGGTGGGGGGGGGGTTGTGCACAATTACTTTGACGTGGTGTCACATAGGCTCATTCCAGTGGAATCCACTTAGACAGTCCTAATGCTTTTGGTCCAGCTGTGGACATGTGGTTTGATTTACACTGCGCTTGGATGGACCATGTGTATGCTTCATTCCTGTGGAAGACATAATTGGCAACAGAAGGCTTGGGATAGCAGCATCCTGCTTTGCAAAATTATTTAAGAAAAAGAAAAAAAAAAAAAAGACTTGCTGGTTAATTCCAAAATCTTCAACTGCCCTTCAGATAGGTACTGCTTCAAGAGGTTAACCCAGTGTGATTCTCAACCCTGGGTCTCTAAGAGCCTCCCCTGGCTGGAACATTGATCCCTTCCACGTCTTCCAGGAGATGAAGATTTCAGTCCCAGAGATTCCCAGCATGTCTTGGATGGGGGCCTTGGAATGGATGGATGGATGGATGGATGGACAGATGGATAGATTTTTTTTTTTTAAACACAGATGATTTTGCGGCCCAGCCATGGTTGAGAACCACTATGTTAAACCATGTGGTCTTTTAAAGGCAATTTGCTTTAATGATAAATAATACACACATCTAAGGACATGATGAGAAGGAGATGCTCACCGAAATAACAATCAAATAATGCCCATGGTCACCAGGGGGCTTGCTTCATGGTTATAACCAAACGCGCCCATATCTCACAGGCTAATTTGGCTTTACATAAAGGTAAGTGCTACAAAACTCTATTACATTTCATTGTGTTTTGGAGATCACACACACGGGGCAAACTCACCTTCAGCTGCTAAAAAGTAAATAAAAAGACCACCATTTTCCTGGCTAAACCCGGCCTCATGTGCAAAGCTGACAAGGATTAGTCCATAATTAAGAGTTGTTAATTATCTGGATAGTGGTTGGCTGGTTCCCGGTAAATACAGCATCGGTTAGAGATGGACCCAAGCTTTATGGGGTTGCTCGGCACATACAAAAGATATACAAGCTGATAACGGCCACTTACCCTGTGCTAGGTACCCTTCCAATGCTTTACTAACATCACCTCCCAACGTCTCTACGAGGTAGGTAGTATTGTTCCCATAATATAAATGGGAAACTAGGTACAGGCAATTGCCCACCACTGAGCTGGGATTTCTGGGATTGGAAAGCAGATCTGCATGGCCCCAAAGCCATGCTACAACCACTACACCGTCTGGTCTCATCCCTGCCCTGCGGAGTGGGCCATACTGGAACAACAAAGACCACGGGGCTGACAGCCAGGTAAGCACTTCAGAGAAATATGTCGAACTTACACACAAGGATGTGCTCATACCACCCGTCACAGCAAAAGGAAAAATATTCTTGTAAATACAGCAGTGATGACTAAAGAGCAATATTACACTGGGCATATATGGTGGAGTACTGCTAAAGCCGGGTGATTTTATTTACCTAGTTCTCTGTATGTTTGAAATATTTCATTGCTAATCATTCTTGGGCGAAGGGAAATGGAAACAAGCCGATATGCTCATCTGCATTATGAATTATTCAGATAGTTTTGCATAAGTTGGGGCAGATAGTTGCTGGTACAACCTCAAAGAAGAGAGAAGGTGGCGAAAGGAATGTTTGCGAATTAACTGCCAAAGGAAAGAGACATGAGACAAATGTGAGAAATAATTAAATCACCTTGCTCTCTGTGCCGCTCCCAAGCCTTCTCCCCACGTAGCTCTTTGAGCTTAACAGCTGAGAGCAATTAGCCAACAATACATTCTAGTAGAAAAGGGATCTTGTTAAGTTTTGAGCTTGACCCCAGTCCTGGGTGTACTGCTTTCACAAATTACCTTAGTGCTTGTGGACTGGAATCACAGTGCTTTAAATCCTCAAAATTATGAGGCCAGCTGTTCCCGGTGGCCGTTCAGCCTTTGGCGTGAACCTCAAAGTCAATCCTTCGCTCGGGGTGGAGTCTTCCAGATTCCAGCAGCTTTTGTTCCATGCAGAGCACATCTTATTGACACTTCCCTCCAAGTTCACTGTGACCCTGGAGGTTGTGCTTTGATTTTTGACTCGGTCTGTGAAAATCATAAATGAAGTTTCACTGTCTCGTCTCGTACGCCAGAGCAGCCGGCACATCTCAGCAAATGTTGTTGCACGTGCGGTATATAAGGAGTAGCCACTTGCTGTGGCCACATTCTTCTTTGAATTCCACCTGGGGTCACATAGATGCTGATGCTTCTTCAGCAACGGATTTGAATCCTCTGGTTTCCAACTGGTTGGCCATTTTGCCGTGACACTCTTCATGGATAGCAAATGCCAAGCACGTTTCGTGCGCCATCATCAAGTGTCATAAGACACAGAAGTTTAGTATTTAATTTTCCACTAAACATACCCTTTTAGTTGAGTTAAAAATATATGGGTCTTTGTTGCCTAAAGGGTTTATTGCAAAATTGTCAAACAAATAGTCGTGGAGTTAAACTGTATGATTAATGACAAAAGGCTATTCTGTCTACTCCCTAGAAATTCGCTAGTAGAATTGGGCAGTCGCTATTTCTTGCACATAATTCATAAACACCTAACCTATGATTTCCATTCTCCTCTGACTCCTGTGAATGGTGGCCTGGCATGTTCATCCATCTCATAGACTGTGGCAAGTCCCGTTGCTACATCAAGTGGCTCACAGGGAAGGCAGCCGCATCAAATGGGTGTTCCAACACCACTGGAGACCAGAAGGAATCAAATTGTCCCTAAGCCCCTCTAGCTGAGCTCTTGAATAAGCCATGCTAATTATGTGGAGTAGAAACCTGATTCCACTTGCATGAAACTCTGCAACAGGTGAAACTAACCTATGGTGGAAAAAAATCCGTACGTGTGTTGCCTCTGGAGAGCGAGGGCAGAAGTGACTGGGAAAGGGCAGGAGGGAACTTTCTCAGGTGATGGTCATGTACTAGAGCTTGGGAGGGTTGGATTACACAGCTGCATGCATTTGTCAAACCTCAGTGGATGTGCAAGATTTGCACATTCCATTGTACACAAATGATGTCAAAACAGAAGTTAATGTGCATGATGAAGTATTGGGGGTGATATGTATTGACCCCTACAAGTTTACAAAAAAAGCAGATAGATGAATGGAAAGAAGAATAGATATATATGTGATAAAAGAAGCATAATGAAAATGTTAATGGTTGAATGTAGGTGGTGGATATAGACTGCTCACTATGAAATTATTTCAACTTCTTGTTTGTTTGAAAACGTTCATAATAAGGGGCACCTGGGTGGCTCAGTCGGTTAAGCATCTGACTCTTGATCTCATTCCAGGTTTTTATCTCAGGGTCATGAGTTCAAGCCCTGCATTGGGCTCCGCACTGGGCACGAAGCCTACTTTAAAAAAGGAAAGACAAGAAAATGTCCATAATAAAATGTTTGGGGGATTAAGCAGCTTTCATGTATATAATGGTCCAGAGGGTAGAAAGGACCACCCTTGTCTGTTCAGCCCCATCTATACCCACAGATAACAATTCTCGTTGGTATATTTTACATACACACGCATATCTACAACATATTTAAAGGATATACACCAAAAAGTCTTTTGTTGAAAAGACTGTCCTTTCCCCGTTGAATAGTCTGAGCACTCTTGTCAAAAATCTTTTGACCTTATATGTGAGTGTTTCTGGACTCCCCGTTCTAGTCCACTATTGTCTGTCTTTATGCCCACCCTACACTGTTTTGT
Organism: Acinonyx jubatus; assembly: GCF_027475565.1. NCBI lineage: Eukaryota > Metazoa > Chordata > Mammalia > Carnivora > Felidae > Acinonyx > Acinonyx jubatus. The sequence continues at coordinate 26,165,138 of NC_069390.1, read as the reverse complement.
TTATTATAGCTTTGTAATCAGTTTTGAAATTAGAAAGTGTGAGACTTGTAGCGTGGCCCTTCTTTTTCAAGATGGTTTTGACTCTTTGGGGTTCCTTCGGATTTTATATGAATTTTATGGATTTTTCTATTTCTGGAAAACACATCGTTGGGATATCCAGAGGGACTCAATGGAACATTGAATCTATAGATCACCATGAATGGTATTAACAACAATCTGTCTTTTTTTTTTTTTTTAATGTTCATTTATTTTTGAGAGAGACAGAGACAGAATGCGAGTAGGTTAGGGGTGGAGAGAGTGGGAGACACAGAATCCGAAGCAGGCTCCAGGCTATGAGCTGTCAGTACAGAGCCCAACGTGGGACTCAAACTCACAAGCTGTGAGATCATGACCTGATCCGAAGTTGGATGCTCAGCTGACTGAGCCACTTAGGCACCCCAACAACATTCTGTCTTCTAATCCATAAACAATGGATGTCTTTCCACTTATTAGTGCCTTGTCTAATTTCTTTCAGCAACATTTTATCGTTTTTGGTGTAGAAGTCTTTTGCCTCCCAGGTTAAGTTTATTACTAAGTATTTTACTCTTTTTGATACTATTGTGAGTGGAATTATTTTCCTAATTTCCTTTGAAATTGTTCGTTGTCAGTGTATAGAAATGCAACTGATTTTTGTGTGTTGATTTGTATCCTGCAACTTTGCTGAATTTGTTTGTAGGTTCCAACAGTTGTGTGGGTATGCGTGTGTAATGTTTAGGGTTTCTACATGAAAGGTCATATCATCTGCAAATAAAGATGGTTTTACTTCTTCCTTTCCAATTTGGATGCCTTTTATTTCTTTTTCTTGTCTAATGGCTCTGTCTAGGCCTTCTCATATCGTGTTGACTCGTAGTGGCAAAAGTGAGCATCCCTGTCTCATTGCTGACCTTGGAGAAGAACCTTTCAGTCTTTCGCCACGGCATATGATACTAGCTGTGGGATCTTCATATATGCCCCTTATTATGTTGAGGTCATTCCCTTCTATTCCTACTTTGTTGAGAGCTTTTTCATTACCATGAAACGGTGTTAAATTTTGTCAGAGGCTTTTTCTGTATTATTTGTGAAGATCACGTGGGTTTTTCACCCTGCCTTCTGTTAACGTAGTGGAGTATGCTGATTGTTTTTCATATATCGAACCATCCTTGCACTTCAGAAATAAATCCTAATCGGCCATAGCATAAAATACTATAATATGCCGTTAGATTCTGTTTCCTAGTAGTCTGCTGAAAATGTTCACACCGATATACAATACTGGTCTCCAGTTTTCTTGTGTTTTGTCTAGTTTTTGTATCAGTTTTGTATGCTGGCCTCATAGAATTAATTGGGAAATGTTTCCTGCTTTTCCATTTTATTTGGAAGAGCTTGAAGAAGATTAGTGTTGACGCTTCTTCCGGCGTTCGGTAGAATCGAACAGTGAAGCCATCTGGCCCTGGGCTTTTCTTTGTTGAAAGGTTTCTTTGGTCACTACTTCATCCTGTTTTCTAGTTATGGTTCTGTTCGCGTTTTCTATTTCTTCATGACTCAGCCCGGGTAGATTTTGTGCTTCAGGAATTTGCCCATTAAATGCAAATTTTAAAGGGGTAATCAAGGATATAAGTGGCGAGAACTTCTGCTCTCGCAACCCCATCTATTCAGTTCCTCCCTTCCCCCACAGGTAGCCAAGTGTATCCATTTGGGGGGTAGCCTTCCACGGTTTTATATGCTGTTACTGTAACCTGAAGATATTTGCATGTTTGTCCTCCTTTTTAACACTAAGGGGTTTTTTTTGTTTGCTTCGTTGTCTTGTTTTGTTTGTTTCACCTAAGAATGTATTAAAATGCTCTCTCCATTGTGTGCTTCCACTGTGTGAATGAGCCATACTTTATGGTGGGACGAAAATGTTCCCGGGTTTAGAATTTTTAAATGATGGGACTGCCACTTCGGCATTTTAAAGATTTGATTTCCTTTTTCCTGGCATGCCATGTCGCTGATAAAAAGCCAGGGATCCCAAGCCAGGTGCTTTGCATACACTGCTGCTGTCTTCTCATCGTCGTAGAAACCACACTTTACACATAAGGGAACTAAGGTTTAGAAAGTTTGACGGGTTTTCTCAGAGCCACACAGCCGTAATCCCAATTGCTCATTACTTTTCAGGTAATCTCTTTTATTTCTGGTTGTTTTTCATCGTCTTTGACAGTTTCCTCACAAATTGTTTAGGCGAGCATTTATTCCTACTGATCCTGACCAGGACTCTTGGGTACATTTTCTGAGATCTGAAAACGTGCGTCTTTCTGCCATTTTGGATGTTTCTAATCTATTATCTTTTTTTTTTTTTTTAATGACCACTTTATCCTCATCTTCTCTATTCTCTCCTTTTGGAGTTCTTATCAAATAAAGGCTGATACAGTGTAAAAATCCAAAACCCACCATTTATATTGGGTTCCCAATGAATGGGATAGACTTTAGAATTGTGCATCATGGCAGCCTGATTTTACATCTGCTGGATTTTCTCAATCTAGCTTTCATATTTTCTATCCGGCCATTTGTATTTGCCATCTGCTTTCTGTGATACAGTCTAGAGAGTTTCCTCAGTTCTGTCTTCCAGTTCACCAATTTTCTCAGCAGCTCTACTATCCTGTTAATTCTTTATTTTATTGGCTGCATTTTCTTTCAATTCTTTTGCAAATCTGTCTTTTCTTTTGCTGTACTTTCCTCTGCTCTCACTATAGATCTTATTTCCTCCTTTTTAAAAAATGTATTTATTTTGGAGAGGGAGAGAGAGAGAAAAGAGAGGGAGAGAGAGTAAGCAGGGGAGGGGCACAAAGAGAGGGAGAGGGAGAATGTTAAACAGGCTCCGCGCTCAGCATCAAGTGTGGTCCCATGACTGCAAGATCCTGACCTGAGCGGATATCAAGAGTCAGACATTTAACCAACTGAGCCACCAAGGCGCCCCTCCTTCCTCCATTCTTAAAACTCCTCAGTTACTTGAAACATGATGATTTTGTTGTCTCTTCTAGATTGCTCTATCAAGTTCAGCACCTCGGGTGCTAACCCTTTTGTTTATGGTACCTGATGATTCTCTCTAATGGCATTTACTTACTCACATAGTTTATCATTTTCCCTCCTTTGATGTTGTGAGCTTATCTTCAGCGGAAGGCCCATGTCCTCTGGATTGGGGAAGAGCCTGTAAAGAAATGTTTTGTTGTAGTTTCTGCTTCCAGGGCTTTCAGTGGTTCTACAGCAGTTTTATGTTAATTCCTCAGATAAGACTTTCAGACAACACAAGTGGTAAAAATTCAAATACCCCACCTGTGTTTGCTGCGGACTCGGAGTGTTTATATCTTAAGTGCAACTTTTTTCTTCACCTATGACCTTGGCACACGGCAGGCTTCCTTGGTCTGTTTTTGCATTTTTATATAAATAATTGTATTTTTATATAATGGATCGACTCTTGAAAATTTTTATGAAAATCGGTCATCCTTTAAGTGCTACGGTAGATGTTTTTGAAAAGTAAATAATCACCTTCTAAATGATACAACAAGTAAGGCGTTATTTTATTTTAATGTTTATTTGTTGATTTTTGAGAGAGAGAGACAGGGAGAGAGAGCGAAAAAAAAAAAAAAACGCGAGTGGGGGAGGGGCAGAGAGAGGGGAAGAGCGAGAATCCCGAGCAGGCTCCGCACTGTCAGCACAGAGCCTGATGTGGGGCTCAAACTCATGAACCGTCAGATCAGGACCTGAGCTGCAATCAAGAGTCAGATGCTTCACCAACTGAGCCACCCAGGCCCTCCTAGGACGTTATTTTCAATTTAATTTAGTGTTGCCTATTTACCTAGGAAAGAAAATGATTGGCCCGTCTTCCTGGACCCCTCTGTATCCATGCCGCCCAGCCTCAAACAGCGGATTCAGCAAGAGCTTAAACGTTGTTCAGTGACTCTCAGCTGTCACCAAAATTCGCTTAAGAAACAAACAAACAGACAAAAAAAAAAAAAACCAGAAACAAAACTAAGGTGTTGGATTTGCCTATGACTTCGGAGGTAGCTTGGGAGTTTGGGGTTTTCTGACCGTGGGTCCCCGAGGCCCTCTTTCTGGTGGTCCTGCCGGCTTCTTGGGAAAAGTCAAGCTGCCTCTGTTTGGGGTGTGGTTCCCAAATTTTCATCTGTAAGCAGAGTGACTCATTTGTTGGGCTCACTTAATAGAAAGTGGTGGGAAGTTGTGGGAAGTGAGCTACTTGCCAAGAGAAAAATATAGTACTTTGGGGGTTTCTAATGGCTTTCCTGAGACAAGGTGTCTGCTGAGCTGAACTGGCATTAGCACTTTGCATGGGCGTGTTCTGTGTCTGACGGAAGGCCCGGGGCTGGTAGCCTCGGATGGTTTCCACGAGGAAGGAAGCTCACGCTGACTGCAACCCCCACGGGTGGGATCCTGAGCCAGGTGCTTTGCAGCCATTATCGTCTTTTCAATTGCCCTACAACCCCCATGTTGTAAATTAGGGGACCGAGGTTTAGAAGGTTTGACGAGCTTGTTCGCAGTCACACGGTCAGTAAGCAGGTCATGGGACTGGGAGTTTAAAACCCGTTCTCTTTCTGAATCCTCTGGGCCTGGAAGGATGTACAGGAAACTCATAAATTCAATTCACTGCTGGGAAAGTACGTAACGGGCTTAAATTAGCAACTGGACGTCCTTAAGAAAAATTAAAGAGAAAACGTATGCGGCGAAGGGAATTTTTTGCTAGCAAAAAAAAAAAAAAAAAAAAAATTGTTATCGCTTTTTCTGTATTTCCTGTATCTGATGCTCCTTCTTCCTGGGGAGACCGGGCCCAGCGTGAACATTCTTGCACTCCATGAATCTTGCTTTAATAAATCCTCTCAGTCCCTGGACGAGGCTAAATTCTGATGCCCAGGATGAGCCCAAGCAGACGTCAAACTAGTGTGTCATTTATGAGCCTCCGAGCTAACTCCCATGAGCTGTGACTCACTGGGCTTCTAATTATACCTTGTCCTGGCTCCTCAGATAATGGGTTTGTCTCAATGGTTTCCAGGGACAGATTAGGTCAATCCTGTATTTTGCGAGTCTTGGGTGTTCTGCCAATTCGTGTTGTTCTTTGTGTAAATAGAGGAGAGATTGACCTGCAGTCAAGAATTTGAGTGGGGCCCCTAAAGTTTTCACCGTCACGACAATACCTCTTAGCAAGTGCACCCACAGTTCAGGGGTCCGCCGTGGAGTTTGGCAGTCCTGCTTCAGGTTTCGACACTAGAGTGTACAAGTCCTCAAAGGGCTTTGGCACCAAGAGGACATGAATACCCCGGGGCCATGATGGTGGTGATAGGTAGATATACTTTAAACCCCACAGAGGCGGCAACTCGGGGGACGGCATAGGTAATTTCCGTGGACACAATAAAGGGCAGAGCCACAGCAGGAGACATCAGATGTCATCTGACCTGTGGAAACTGACAGAAGTCCCGTCAGTATATGAGAAGCACCTCCTGGTGACTGTTGGGAGCAACGGGGGAGATAACAAGAAGCCTCTGAAACTCAGGCTGCGTTGACACAAAGTGCTGAGACTGGAAGGGACCCGAGAGGCCCTCCGCTCGATTGGCCCGCTTTACGGACCGGCCACAGCTCGGAGAGGCGAAATGGTTTTCCAACATTGCACCGCTGGTTAGAACTCACTACTTTTCAGCTCCCCAGTTGGCACTTTTGGTGCCCAATAAATATCCAAGCTTTTCCTCCAAAATGAAAAGATTTTCTTGGGTTTACCAATCAGTTGACTAAACTCGAGGGAGTGTTTGGGGGTCGTTTAAAAACATATGGGCAGGATAACTCGGTGGTATGTTTCCAACTGCAGGAGGTCCAGAACATGACTGACATTCTAAATCTCTGTATCTATACCGTTCTTACAGAAATGTGCACAGAGGGCTTGAAGCTCAGGGCTCCGAGCATGGGTCTTCACTAAGACCTTTCCCGTTCCGTCCTGCCTATTGCCCCTCTCCACAGATGCCTTGTCGACACCGACCAAATCACTCCTGGAGACAGCTCAGGATGGGGTGAGGGTGAGGAAGGGCAGAGAGGGGCCTGGGGACAAGTCAGACTGTGAGCTGGAGTCAGACTTGTGAGAGACCAAGACCATAGGCTGAGTATGGAAGGTCAGAGTCGAAGTAGAATCCACGTCGAGAGCAGGGAAGAGACGGGTTGAGGGAGAATGGGAATGACCAAGGGAGGAGGGTCTAGGCCTGGAAGGGCAGAGAGATTTCCTCTCGTGTCAACACTCGTCAGCTAGTCAGAGCTCCCAGAGCAGCAGATTAGGGGCCATGTGTGGGGAGATAGTTCTGTGACAGGCCAGTGGTGTCCACTCTGGACAACAAAGGAAGGGTACATGCTATGTATTTGCAGAGTATGATGGCAGTGACAAATGGTCAAGAGTGCAAGCTCTGCAGACCTTCTCAACTCTACCCCTCTTGACTGATGACCTTGGACAAGTCACTTGCCCCTTCAATGTGTCTCTTTCCTAATTTGTAACAAGGATGAAAACCCATAAATGTGTTGTGACCATCAAACACAGTAACAAAGGACTTTGTATTGTGTAATAGACTTTGCTGTGTACAAAGCAAATAGGGGTTGGAGCTGGTTGGGCCTCTTCTCTGAACTCCACGTCGTTGCCCTACTAAGAGCTGCCAGCTCACAAGTCTACCGCTTGCTTCTAGGTCTGTCAACTGGAGACAGTTTGTTCGCTCACACCCCGTGTACCTCACTCCTGGTGGGGAAGAGGTGTCCTCCCCATTCTCTCCTGCCCCTTTGCTAAGTATGCTTTCTTGTTAAGCAACCGTCTCTCTCTTTCTCCCTCTCCCTCTCTCTCTCATCCCCTCTCATCTCAGCTCAGATTCCATGGACCACCATTATAATCACTCTCTTGCAAATGCCCCCAACTCCCTTGCCTCACCCTGTGTCCCATGCATCTGGCAAGACTCCAACTCCTCAACGTAATGCAATGTTCTACCTCCTCCCTTCTCTGTGCTTCTATCTGAACAACTGGACATTGCAGAAGAAAATCAAGGAATGAAGTCCGCTGGTGTCACTAAAAATTCGTGATCCTAAATCTCAAAACATGTGTAACAATTCTACCACTGTTCTCTAGATGAGTAGCCTTCGTGGTTTCCGAGGTGACTCTTTTGTACTCAAAATACGCTGTCTTCCTCTACTTTCCTCTGGGGCCCTGCCTTCCCCCATACTTCACTAAGAAAGTAAAAGTGACCAGACAGGCACTACCTTCATTTCCCTAAGCAAGAAACTACAAACCTGTCTTCACGGTGCCCGTCTCCTGCCGACCTCCTGTTTCCAAACACAGAGTGTCTCCCATCTAACCAAAGACCTGCCTTCTCTCATCCTTGCAAGGACTTTGATACTTGACTTATCACCTTCCCTCCTCTCTCCCCAATGTGTCCCCTTCTGCCATGTTATTCCCATCGATACATAACTATAACGTAATAGTATTTATCTTAAAAAAAACAGCTTGAGAGTCCTTCATTAACTTAACGCCCCCCCCCCCACCAATTCTGCTCTCCTTAGCCAAAATTCCCCTAAATTTCCCACATACCCCACATACTCTATTGCATATCTTCTCCCACTTAAGCTTCAGCTCAGTCCAGACTGGCTTCCGTTCCCACTTCTTAAGTGAAGAAGTCATTTCTGTCAAAGTTACTGCCAGTTAGTAACCCTCCTGGGAGCTTCCCAGGCGTAATCTGAAGCACGCCCCCTTACGCAGAGGGCAGGGAGAGACCAAAGAAAGAGGCCGCCACTCCAGGCGAGGAAGTGGCAATTTAATAAGCGAAGGGGACTTACTTGGGCAGCAGCAAGATGAATGGATCCCCGCTGCCAAATCTGAAAAGTTTATAAAGAGGCCTTAACTGGGTTTCAATCATGAATACTGCACACACACGTCATTCTTAACACCACATCACTCTCTTACGGCCATGTCCCTGGAGCAGCTCTGGGAGCAGGAGAGGTAAGCAGAACCCACGTTCCGAAGACAGGGTAGGGGGCGAGGATGGCTCGGGTCCAGCTCATGGGTCAATCGTGGTCATGTCTTCTCGCTCACCTTCCCCCATAGTTACCTATGACCTTGAAATTCAAGAGATGTTTTTTCTATCCTCTTCCTAACCCAGTTGAACCTCCACTCCTTGAAATGCTTTCTTCTGTTGACTTTCCTCTTACCTCACCATCTGACCCTGCTTAGTCTCCTCACTGGTTTCATCTCATCTCCCCAGTGTCCCAACAATAGAGTATCCAAGATCAGTCCTGGACCCTTCCTATGTATATGCTCATCTCAAGTCTTTACATACTGTCTATGTTGGTGTAGCCATCTCTATGTTGATGGCTCACGAATTCCTATGTCCCATCTGAAGAGCTCTCATAAGACCCAGACCGTGATAATAATATTATTAACAATAGTAACAACAACAAAAGTAAATAAAACTCAACTGTTGACCGCGTGCCAGGCCTGTTTGAAACCCTTCACATGATGGAATCATGGATCTTCATCCCATACCTTTGAAGAAGGTACAGTGTAATCCTCACTTTATAGATAGGGGGACGCAGGCAGAATGCTTGTGCATTTTGCACCCCACAATTGGTAAATAGTATTTCTGGAATTTTAAACCATGCAATTGATTTTAGCCCCTGGACATAAATTTTAATACCTATTCATCCAGCATGTTTTCCTGAAATGTTGCTCAGGACAGAGGTCTGAAAGCCATCTTTGGATTATTTCTTTTTCCCATACTCCACTTTTATTATTTTATTATTATTTTTTTAATGTTTATTTCTGAGACAGAGACAGAGCATGAGCGGGGGAGGGGCAGAGAGAGGGAGACAGAATCTGAAGCAGGCTCCAGGCTCTGAGCTGTCAGCATAAAGCCCAACACGGTGCTAGAACTCATAAACCGTGAGATCGTGACCTGAGCCGAAGCCGGTTGCTCAACCGACTGAGCCACCCAGGCGCCCCCTCCCACACTCCACTTTTAATCTCTAGAATTCTTTGTCATTTCGACTTAAAAAATGCATCTTGAATCCAATTCCTTCTTTTCACTTCTCCGGCCATCACCTAATCCAAGGTTTGTCTATGTTGGTATTTTTGACATTTGGGCCTGGATCATTCTTCATTTGGGGGGCTATCATGGGCATTTTTAGGATGTTTAGCAGCATCCCTGGCCCTCTACCCACCAGATGCCAGAAGCAGGCCCCAGTCGTGACTATCAAAAAATGTCTCCAGACATGACTGCCCAGTGTCCCCTGGAGGACCGAGGTCAACTTGGTCCGAGTCCTCACCATCTCCTCACTGAATGACAGCGATCTCCTACCTGGACTTCTTGCTTCAAATTTTATCTATATTCTTGTTTTGTTGGTCCGCAAAGCAAACAGAAAATGGAAACAAGATCATCATTATTCCGTCTAAAATGCCTTAGTCCTTGCCTATTGAATTTGCAAAAAGTTGAAGAAAAAAATATCAGATTTTTGAAAAGGCTTTGTGCGATCTAGCCTCTGCCCAGCTCACCGGTCTCATCTCCTAACACCTCCCCTGTGCCGCACCCGCATGGACCTCTGGCCGCTCCTTCCACCGGTGGAGCTTTCTACCAACGCGCTCTTCCCCCCTCTGCCAGTTTGGCTACTGTTTTCTCCACTTCTCGATGCGTCTCATACACACACACACACACACACACACACACACACACCCTCTGCATGCTGCTCCTCCTCTATCCTGTGTTACATGAAACTGGAGCCTTGTCGTCCTTCGGGTCTCTGCTCTAACGCTACCTTCACGGAGAGATGTCTAGTTGCTCTAGGCAAACATCTTCCTGGTGGCCCCCTGCCATTATTGTCCACTGCTGCACCGCCCTCCACTTCTCGTTTTATGTCCCTCGTTATTTGTTTGCTTTCAATCTCCCCTGGACTACAAGTCCCATAAAGGCCGAGGCCATGTCGGTCCCATTTACTGCGGTGATCCTGATGCCTGGCCCGGGGACTGGCACATAAAGACACAGCCAGTCGCTCAGTGGAGAGGCGGGTAAATGCACGTCACTTAGAATAATTTCCAAGACTTCCCCCAAAACCCCGATGATGGGGCACAGTGCGCTCTTGGGAATAAGGATGTGAGTAAAGGAGGGGGATTTAGCCGCCACCAGGAGATTAATCAAAGCCGACATGGTTTGTCTTGGAAAAAAGGAAATCCTAGCTGGGCTACCACTGTGCATTCCCGAGCTATGAACTGGTGCGTCCCAGGTCAGGCTTATTATTTCTGGCCCCAGTTACCCACTACTGGCTAGGTCCTTGGGTAGCATGGTTTTCCCCCTTTCAGTGTGATTAGTCACTGGGGGGAAGTACCCCATTATCAGTTCTGTTGGACCTCACATCCAGGATGTGAGGAAACAGGAATTAAGTACAACTCCCTGGGAGCTATTTCAACAGCTGTGGTTGGTGAGGAAGTTCGCCTCTTCCAGAGCCAGCTTCAGGGTAGAGGAGCTGCGCAGCAGGGACAGTATTTTGAGACTTCCTTCTTGGAACACACTTGCAGAATCCTCCCTGGTGCGTGCGTGCTTGGGTGTGTGTGTGTGTGTGTGTGTGTGTGTGTGTGTGTGTGTGTGTAACGCAGGCACCTGAAGTGGACTAGACAGACATATCCAGAGTTAGAAGACTCTTTAGGCAATACTTAGCCCAATCTTCTCATTTAATAGAGGGGCTTTGAGACCCTGAGAAACTTGACTTACCTAATGTCACACATCTGGTTAATGGAAAAGCTGGATTCAAGTAAAAGTCAGGCCTCCTTCTACCACATCCTGCTGTCTGAAAGGTTCATTTCAAAGCATAACATTTGAATTTTTTTTTTTCTGATTAAAGAGTCATAAGTAGATGAAGAATTCGGAACTGCCACTCAGAATGCTCTGGGTTTGGCTACCTCTTGGAAAAACCACTTCCGGCTTCCCTTCTAAGAGGCAGCACTTGGCGAGCCCCTGGCCAGAAGAGGCCAATCTCTGGGTGAAACCCCAGTCTTATCCTCTGACCTCACCTTAGCCCTTGCATCCCTACCCTGTTGGTTTTGGCCATGACTTATTAACCACCGGGAGGCCCGCTGTGGTTCCTCTTGCCGCCCAGTGTCCATGGTCCTGCTTCAGTCACTGGCCAGTCCCTGCCATGACTCTAGCCCCCTTCACTAGCCTAGTTCTCGCTTGTCATGAACACATCTGAGCCATGCTCCATACCTGTGGACCCAACCAACCCATCAGGCCTTAAGAGAATGCGAGAGTCCAGAATGACCCCATCTTCCTTGGTTAGCCTCCCGCTTCCCTGGAAACACTGAGAGCGGTGGCCACCACACAGGGTCCCAACTGGGTCATTTTCATTTTTCATCGACCTGTTTTATAACCTATTAAATTTTGTGAGCCACATCAAATTTGTATTGGAAGTGTCCAAAGGAATAATAGATACGAACATAAACAATGTGTTTACTGTGCCAGAATTTGGCAGAAGAGGCCAGATAATGTGAAAAATAAGGGCTATGCTCTACAGCCCAAAGTGGGTCCTTTCAGCTAAGAGTTTTTCTTTTTTTCTTTTTTTAGTGTTTATTTTTGAGAGTGTGGGGCAGGGGCAGAGAGAGAGAGGGAGACACAGAATCTAAAGCACGCTCCAGGCTCTGAGCTGTCAGCACGGGACCCAATGAGGGGCTTGAACTCAGAACCATGAAATCACCACCTGAGACAAAGTCAGACGCTTAACCAACTGAACCATGCAGGCGTCTCAAAGAGTTTTTATGTGTAAGATAAGACCCTTAAAAGATCTGACCGGAGAGATAGCTCTGCAAGGAATAACTATAGATTTGGCTTTTTTGGAGGAGCTTGAAATACGTGGTGGATGCTTATTATTTTTCTTGACTCTCCACCTTCCTGCTCCCCTTTGGGGGAACTTCCCCACCCCGACGTGTTTTGCATTGGTAGAACCTGGTGCCCTACCTCCTCCTCTAGAAGCCTGAAGAGGGAACTTCTGAGTTCTGGCAGCGTGGGCTGTAACCTCCGCTTATCCAATCAGATGCTCCTTTGCAGGACACGGAGTCTCTTGATCATGGCGTAGGATGGAAGGACACAAAGAAAGACTTTAATCAGCAGAAATGGTGGTAACAGCAGAAGGAGGTCAGCTAGACCACCGGTAGTAGCCACAACATGTCTTGAACGAGTTCTTCCTAAGACATGATCTCGATGGTGCTTACTGTTCCCTGGATCCTCAGACCTGCTTTAGTTTCTGCTTTTTCCCAAGCCTCCCTCTCCCGCCTTCCTGTCTATTCTGTGAACGTCGCTAAACCCTGCCAACAACTATCGTTTCTGTTTCAGTTAATCCAGACTTGATTTCTGTTTCTTATGCTCAAGGACTCAGGATCACACAACACAGAAGAGGTGACTTAACCCTCAATTCTCCCTGGCACAGTTAAGTCGTGGCCTTTAGAACACAAAACAGAGAGGTACCTGTATGGTCTGTGGTCTCCAAGGAGATGAGAGGAGTTGTGGTTATTGATGGCTGTTGATCCTCAGATCTGATGACCACAAAGATAAAATTAATTGAATGCATGCATGCATGAATGAATGAATGAATGAGCGAAATCTTTCTTCAGAGAAAAATTAACTCCGCTTTGAGCTTCCGGCCCAGGGAGAGAACTTAAGTTGGAAATGACTGCACCGACTACTCTCAATTTTATAATCCCATTTACCTAAGACGTTCAGAGTTTTCCTTGGCAGCGAAAATACTCTATCTGATCACTGACATACAGAAGAGAGCTGGATCCTGGAAGTCCTGGTTCCTTAACCTCTGCTTCCTTCACATGTTCTGGAAGAAGGGCACCGGAAAAGGGATCAGAGGCAGCCGCAGACAGTCCTGGCTGAGAGCTCTGTTCGGGAGGTAGATGAAGACAGAAGAGGGATCGATTGACCTCTGGTTACTTGAGTCACTGTGGCTGCCGAGCACTGGGTTTATGTCATGTTCATGGATCCACCCTGAGACAGGTAGCTCCCGAGTTGGATGCTAATTCCCAAATATGATTGAACATGTTGCAGAAGGAACATTAGATGATCTGCAGTGTGCCATCGGGCAGCCCTGTGGAATGCAAATTCTTTTTTGAGGCCTGGGGACCAGGTGAGCGGACTCCTTGCAGGGGCCCCACCCCCACTGCATCATTTCAGGGGCAACACCCCATTTTATTCATGGGGATGCTTTACCCATCCTCCTCTGTTGTTGTTGTTGGCTTGGTTTGTTCTATTTCAGTAGTCTTGCAGTGAGCACGCATTTGCAAGTGTTCTAGATCACGCTGTCTCTAAAATCTAAGCCAGACCAGCAGCAGTTCTGGAAGACAAGAAGGCATTTCCTCTTCTGGAAAATGAAGGTATGGTGGACTAAAGAATTCCTGAATAAATTCCTCCGGGAAGGCTGGGGCAGGGCTTTGAGGAGCTTTAAAGGCCCAGGCTGCTATACACGCTGTCCTTTGCCTCCCGAATGGAAAGCTGTGCGCGCCTTGGTAGAGGGATCACCTGAGGGCGTGTGGGGTCAGTGTTGGAAATCAGCGGGGAACAGGCTTGATCTTGACAGAGAGTAAGGGTGTGGGGAAGTATCTTGAACTAATTCTGAGTCACCAGGAGACCGATTTTTCCAGCAGGGGGAGGATCGAAAGAGGTAGGAACACCCAGTTCAAGCTGCTTCACCTTGGGTGTATCTAAGAGGGCAATCTGATTGATTTTGCTGCCTAGCAGTGTTCTCATTTTGAACATGCATCCCCCTCAGATCAGTGTCTTAAAGGTGCTGCCTTGCATGGATATGATCAAGGGATAAGTACGCTTGTATTTAACATAAAAATTTGAGAACTTTCATCTGCAACTACTCGCATTTAAATCCCTTGCTGCTTCTCACTGGGGCTGGGAGAACAACAACAACAACAACAACAAAAGAATACAATTCGCTTAGCTACCCACTTCAGAGAAAATCTGGGCTCATCTTTAGGTTGTACCGTTCCTGCCCAGGTGGTGCCGCTGAGAGGGAATGGACCATGGTACCATCTTGTCTTCACGGGGCCATTCTCTACAAGTCTCCGAGTCTTGTTTTCATAGCAGAAGCGTGTTTTCCTCTGTTGACCAGGTGTCTGAGTTATAGAGAAGGATGGATCCTGAAGGGTCCTAGTCCCTTAAGCTCTGCTTTCTTCCGACTTTTGGGAGGACAGACATCGAGGAGGGATAGAGAGTGAGAGGGTGTTAGGAAGATGGGCCGGGGATCCCCCATTAGGAGTCTGTTTACGTACATGGTGGCCCAGACTTTCGGAGATCTGGGTAGAGACAAGGGGGAAATGAGGCTGTGTTTTGGAAACTGTGGTAAGAAGGAGGCAATGACTCAGTGCTTACTATCCCCAGAAAGTGATACTGCTCACTAGGGAGGCTTTGGGGCAAAGCCCGTACATGTATCTGGAGGTGGAGTTGGAAAAGCAGACTGGCACCTGGGAATTTGGAAGGAAAGGCGTGGGGGGTGGGGAGAGAGACTGTGCATGAACAAAACGGGGAGGGGGGGGGAAACACATTGGGGAAATAGTACCGAAAATGGGTCCCCGAGGTGGAAAGAGCTGTCAGAACAGAAGCAGAACAGCTGTGTTGTACTGTTACAGAAGGGAGATTTGCAGGTTGTGTGGGAAACCCACAGACATTTATTTCATTTTCTTTATGCTTCTAATTTTAATTTTCTTTTCACTCCAGCATGTGTGAAATAATTGTGGTTTAGAGCAATGTAGTCTTGGGAACCTTAGGGCTATACTTAATGTCCAAGTTTAGGGTTTAACCAAACATAGCATACCTGGAAACAGTCCTTTATTTATCAGTGGCTGAAATAGCAGCTGAGTCACAGAAGTGACACAAACACATGTGGTGCCTTCCTCATACGTCCTAAGTCCCCGGGGTGTTGACGAGCCTTGCCTTTGCCCGCTCAGGCCTTGCAGTCTCCTCTCCACCCACCTTGCCCGGGGACAATGCCCCTCACACTGGTCCTTCTCTGATTGTTGCCCAGACATCAGGCCCACATGCTGACGATTGACTTTCAGAGTTGAGCTAGAGAACATTCCAGCAACTAAAGCATCAGCAGCTCCACTCATTGTTCTAAACATTGGAGCTCAGTTTTGAAATATCAACTTTGCTTCAGTTGGATTTCATCTGTGCTCAAAGGGGAGAGGGAGAAAGGATCCATCTGGTCTGGAAGAAGACATTTATTCTTTCCCCACCTTGTAGTAATCAACGACAGTCACTATGCACTCTTCCCCTAAGCCCTAGCCCTGGTACAGAGGAAGGAATGGGCTAGGACGGAGCGTGCCGCTCGCTATCTCAGTGGCTCGGGGGCCATTAAACACAGTGGGATGGATTTACACCTGTAAGCAGGGTTGCGTCATCCCCTCATTTCCCACACGTTCTTGCTATCGTAGATAAGACTGTGAGAAAGCCCCAGTGCAAGGTGTGCCTACATCAGGGGAAATCAAGATGATCCCTCGGGTGCAAAGAGAAAATACTAGAGCCTCTATTACATTTATTTAAAATTTTCTACTTTTGTGTGTATGTTACAATATGCATTACATATTAGTATGTTGGTAAATATACTATCTATCTATCTACCTACCTACCATCTATCTATGTCATCTATCGTCCAGCTACCCATCCTATCAGGGGGCGCATTGAGCAGCATTGTGGAAGAACACACTCCTGGGAGATTCTATTTCAGTAGATTTCAGGTGAGACTGAGGAAACTGTAGTTATCGGACGCATTTATCTTCGTGAAAGAACCTTTTCTTAAATGTAACCTCACACACAATCCTAAGAAATACAACAGATAAGGATGGAACCACTCTTCTGAAGGAAGCTGGAGGCAAGGCGAGGGGATGGCCCGGCTTTCCTTGTGTCCCATCTCCCCTCCGCTCTCCTTGGTCTACGTAGGCTCTCCCTTGGAAACCATCATGGTAGCTTCTGGAAGATGAATCTTTGGAGGTTAACTGTTCCCATGTTTGAAACTGAACTAACAGGACATGGCCCCCATTCTCAGGTTTGATGTCACAGATAGTTTCCACTAGCTGGATCGCTTTCAGTCTTTTTCTTGATGCCACATGCTCAATACACCCTCCTAGCCCAGGCTAAGTGCAGGGACTGACCTGAGAATAGACTCCTTCTTCCTAAGGCTCCTTCCCTCGGCTGCTTCCTACCATCCTGGGACTGCTTCATCTTTCTCAGCAAAGGGACTTCCCCACAGTAAACAGGCAGGACTCACCTATTCACGAGGGTTCACGTTCATCGGCAGAGGATGGCCAGACTGCTGTAGCAAGCACTTCTCTGATCTTATTTCAGATTCGCAAGGTGCTCCCTCTGCAGAAGGAGATTCTGCTTAAATGAAACGCAGTCCCATATGCTAGGGCCACCTCACCTTTTAGCTGCTTCAACTCTACTGACGTATGGTTATAACTTTCTTTCTAATTTTGCTGGTTGAGCGATGGCCTATTTCCCAAGGGCAATTCACACACTGTCATTTATAGAGTTCTGTTGTCCTCATGAAGAACCACGAAGGGTAAAATCGCCTCACAGAGTCCGGGGGAAGGTGGGGTGTGGCAGATACAGATACGCTACCCAGCTACCCCTGTAAGATGGGACTCCCTGCCCAGCGATGGAGAGGGTAGCTAGCTCACAGCCTCCTCTGTGAGCAACTGTGGAGCCGAAGTCACACACGGTTCTGAGTGGCACTAGCCAGTAAGTGAGCAAGGCCATGGAACAAAGACCTGGCCATTTCCTCCTGATGAGGACTCGGATCCAACAGGTGCTCTTGCTCCGTATCCTGATCGGGTACCTTCCTCATGACCATCCTTGCTTCCTCACATTTCCTCCCAGGTGTTACTCCCCCCAAAACCTTATGTACTCCTCGTTCTGTCTCGGCATCTTCTTCCCTGAGAATCAGAGGCGGGGGAGGGGGGAGGAGGAGGAGGAGGAAATGAGAACCAAATACAGGTTGCAATAGATCGCTTAGGTTTACAGTCCCCAGCCCCCGGGCAGGAGTAGCCTGTGGGGAGCCTCAGAGTCATTGCAAGGAGTCTGTAAATATACACACGTGTCTGTGACCTGAATATATCATCTATTTAAATATTTTGAATAACAGATGTGCTGTTTTTCAAATGTAGGAATCAAAATTCACTGAAGTCGTTTTTTAAATAGTGCATTTTTAGATCGGTGGTCACTACCAGTTACACACACACACACACACACACACACACACTCACACTCACACATCGAGGGACATTCTCTGTCCCTGCAGGACAGAGTTGTGTGGAAGACCCTGGAGAGGCCCCAGTTCTGGGGACAAATGGTAGAGTTGAGGGCAGTGCATGTCTGAAGCAGCCTTTCCAAGAGAAGAAGGGGCACTGAGAGATGGCGAGGCTGCTAATTACCAACTTCCTTGCCCTCATCAGCTTGCCCCAGGTTGCCTATGTGAGCATAACACCTTTCCTATGTCCGTGGGTGTCATGTGAATGATACCAAGTCCTATCAAACCTTTGATCCTATGTTATTCATAAGATCCTGTCTGACCTGCCTTGCCTCGCCAGCCTCTGAACACTACTTTGACAGTGACGTTGCTAGCCTAGGCTGTTGGGTTTCCTGCCACATGTGGGTGTCTGCAGGGCTGTGCCTACCAACATGGCAGAGATACACGCTGCAGAAGGAAGTCGACTTTGGTTTCAGCATGAACTGGTTAGATCCTGGACGTTTCCCAGGCTACGACTTTTGTTGGCCTGGCACACTGAGGCCGAGGTGAGCCACGGCTGGGTGTTTTGTGAGCGTTTCCGAGCTGAGTGGTTACCACAGGTCTGTTAGCCATCTGGGCCTAGGGAATGAACTGGGGCACCCTCTCCTTTGAGTTCTTGCACCTTTTCACTCTGAGCCAAAAATATTTGTGAAGAGCCACTTCCGCGCACGGTGAGCGTGGGATGTTTACTCTCAGACTCACAAGTGTGACACGTGGGGGTCAGATTAGAACAGAGCAAAGTCTAAGAGTCTGGCCAATTGACTCTAATGGATTTTTTTTTTTTTTTCTTAAAAAATGGACGAACAGACGTGTGGCTTTCTAGTCCGGGGCGTGTCTTTGGAGTCAGACCGCTTGAGTTCGTGTGCTGACTCAACCATTTACTAACCATGTGGTTGTAGGCAGCTTACTTAATCTTCCCGAGCCCCAGTTGCTTTACCTTGACAACAAGGACAATCGCATCTACTTCAATAAATGTGAAGCCCCTAGGGAGCGCTCAATAAATATGAACGATTACTGTTTCTGCTGTGCTGTAAAGAGATTCTGGGAAAGAGGTCTGGTAATTTGACGTCTCTGACCACCATTGTCATTGTCAGGAATAGTCCTCCAAGAGCGAACGTGATGTACTGCCACTTGCTTCGGTTTTCACACCCAGAAAATGAGACTAAGGTTGCGGGCTTTTCATACCTTATGGGATTTTGAGATGCATCCAATGCAGGAAGAGATGCCTTGAGATGTAAATATGTCCTCTGGAGCTGGGAGATCTTGTCCACGCTTGTCCAGCGGCAGTGGCTGTGGCGGCAGTCGAGGGAGGGTCCTTGCCCGTCCTGCACCGTTCGTGTTGATGTTGCCTCTGCACGGAGCTGTGATGGAGCAGAAAGATTTTGCTGGGGTGGGTGGGGCTATTCTTCCTGCACTGCCTGTGACACAGCCCCGTGTGGTTGAGAGCACTGCTTTTTGATGTCCGACGACCTCTCTCATAGGGTCTGAGGTGCTTCTGCTAGAGGTGACTGATCTCTGGGGTCGATGCCAGAGCCTGCTTTACAGCTCGAGGACCATAGGATGAGCAAAGCCAGGTCCAACAGCAGCAATGCATGAGACTCGGGTGGGGGGCAGGCCCTCACTCCCTCTCCTCTCTGAAGGGTCCTTTTGAGAGGAGATGTTTGGCTGCCCCTGGGTGAGACATGGTAAGAAGTTTGCATTCATGGAAAAAGGAAGGGGAAAAAAAAATCACCAATGCTTTCATACGATCCAGCATGTCACAGTTCCTATTTAAGGGGGAGGACTCATTTTTCCCTAAGCTGAAAATATTTGGGCTAGGATGTTGAGGCAGAGGGTGGGCGGGGAGAAATTGACTTTCTATCCAGAGCCAGACAGAGATGAGCATATTCAATGAAATATTTGGGGTTCTTATCTGAGGGGGAGTTCTTTAGTTCCAAGCAAAGAAACACCAACATGGGCTAACTTAATCCAAAACTAAATTAAGGGTGCCTGAGCGGCTCAGTCGGGTAAGCGCCTGACTCTCGATTTCAGCTCAGGTCATGACCTCATGTTCGTGAGTTTGAGCCCCATGTTGGGCTCTGCACCGACAGCATGGAGCCTGCTTGGGATTCTCTCTCCTTCCCTTTGTGTCTCCTCCTCCCCCATGCTTTCTCCCTCTCTCTCTCTCTCTCTCAAAATAAATAAACTTTTTAAAAAAAATTAAAACACACACACACACACACACATAGGGTAGCTATGGAATCTGGCTTTGTACAGGACAGGAAGCTGGGAAACCTAGGTCGGAGAAACGAATGGGCTCCCCCTTAGCTAGGGTTCCCTTATGCCGCTTCACCCAGGATTTCTCCTCCCTGGAGAGACTTAATCGGCCTTGCTTGGGGACAAACCGCGACTTGACCCGCAGGAGGTCAGGCACCTTGCTTCAGGCTTTGTCAGAAGGGTGAACAGAATGCTGAGCAGGCCGTAGAACAGATGTCTTCCACGGTCTCTGCTTTTTACCATCAGCCTCGTCACTATAATTAGTTCCCTGAGGCTGCCCGGTTTTACGTGCATCCAAGTGGAGTCAACACGTTCCTGTTTTAGAGCATCCTTGGTAAAATGCGCCCGCGTAAAAAGTGGATTACAATCTTGTCACCCAAGACGAGATGCCTGCCTCGTCTTGCGGGCCCACCCGGAGAACAGGTGCTTGGGCCTTCCCAACGAGGTCCGCCTACCTCGCCTTGCTGTCTCTTTAATAGCTCCATGCTCTGGGTCATAGAAGCCTAGGCCTCAAGGCCCCTGGTTACCCGGCCTAACTGTTGCTTAAACAGCAAACTAAAAATAAGTGTGCCCGGGACCGTTCATGCTGGCAGTGACAGTTGGACGGCCACCTCACCACAAAGACACTTGTCATTTGGAGGTTTGGAAAAGGGAAACACTTAAGTGCTAGTTTATCGGCCCAAAGAAGCTGTGACAAAAAAAACCCAAAAAACCAAAACCAAAAAACACATCACCCATCCCACCCACAGACTTCTGGTCAGAGTATCAGCTTACAGGGGAAAGTTTAGCCTGTTATAAATTAAAGGCATAGAGATGTTGCTTTATTTGCACATTTGCGGAGGGAAGAGGGGACGATGCAATACCGCAGCAGCTGCCTTTTAGAAGTTTCCAGGGAAACTCTGAAAGAGAACAAAAGCGTTTTCTTTTTAAAGCGTCAGAACATCTGCAAACTGCGGAGGGGCAACGAAGAAAAGCCTGTGATGATGTGCAGTGTTCATATTTCGGTGTGGCTCCAGTCCTGGCTTTTAGATGAGGAGGAACGACTCAGGGGTCGGTGGCGCGGTGCCCTCTCTGACCCCTTCCAAGCCAGTCCTGTCTGTCCGCACTTGGGAACGATGCCCGAAATAAAGTAAAACCTTAACAAGGGCTTTTAGCACAAGGACCGTGTGAACGCATCCCATTCAGAGTCCTCGTTTATGCACTTCCCTGGAACGTGTGATGTTTTGGAATTCCCTTGCCAGTATCATTCTAATGGCTTTATGATAGTTCATCCAATGGCTGTTCCGTAACCTATGAAAGCAGGCCCCGGCCTTGGACGTGATATCTTGCAAGGACTGCCGTGACGGACAACTTTGTGCATAAACCGGAGCACCATCTGTCAAAGAAGAGTCCAGTCTCGCCACCTGTCGGGTGTGGGGCTTCCGCACTGTCCCCTCTCTCTCCGTTAAAAAGTGATGCTTACTTGAACAAACTCTAATGATCCGTTTCGTGGGTTATTCTAACCCAATTTTTCTTCACTCTTGTCCCTCTTCTCATGTCTCGGGAAGTGATTTCTCACATTGTTAGCAAGCACACTGGCAAGTTAAAAAAGAGGACAAACTTTGGCTTAGGTACCTTTTGCTAAGTAATAGAAAACAGGTGATGCAGGACTGTAAGAGGCTGGGTGAGGTTTATTTAAGAAAATCAGATGGGGCGCCTGGGTGGCTCAGTCAGTTAAGCGTCTGACTCTCGATTTCGGCTCGGGTCACGATCTCACTGCTCGTAGATCAAGCCCCACGTTGGGCTCTGTGCTGACAGTCGGGAGCCTGCTTGGGATTCTCTCTCCCTCTCTCTCTGCTCCGTTTCCACTCATGCTCTCTGTCTCTCTAAAAATAAATAAACATTCAAAAAAAGGAAAATCAGGTTTAGACACTGCCTTTAACAATCTATTAAGTACTCTTGTATTTTCTCCAAATATATTTTATGTTGCTATTGTTTTACATACTATCATTAGACACAAAGTAACTGCGTGTGTGACAATAGCAGCTGACAACTCTTGTTTTAAGGCAGGGGGAAAAATTTACAAGCCCACGTTCTTACTCCTCTGAAAATAGCTCTCTTAAAAGCTCCTGGGGGCCCAGATATTGATATTATTACTCTTTCCTACTTCATTTAACAAATCACCTAGGCATGCAATTTTAGAGTAGCTACTAGAACAACAATGATCAGGCAGTTAACAGGAACTAACATTAACTGAGCGCTTACCATATGCCAGGTGCCGGTCTGAGCCTTTGGGTGGATAGACTGATACACTTAATCTTAGCAGAGGGAGGATGTCGAAAATGTAGATCCAGCGGCACTCTTTGAGGAGGTCGCAGCCACGGGAACGGCGGAAGGAGACCACCCCGGCACGAGCGAAGGGCCCCAAGTGTGGAGGCGCGTGGCTCTTCTGCTGCGGCTGGGGGTTAGTCAGAGAGCGGGAATATGGCATCGAATCCAGCTGGAAGACAGGGACGAGATCCAATCCTTATCTTAAGAAGCCCATACACATTTTCCATTTGGAGGTAGATTGCACACGAAGTGGGGTGTGCTCACAAAGCACAATTGATGCTGTTGAGGCAGTGGATGGTGGTAGCCTGGGCCCACGGGCTGGTGGAGATCGTGGAGTGGACAGAAGTAGACTCAGGATGCATTTTTGGAACTGAAATTGACAGCACTTGCTGCTAAATTGCCATAAAGGATGCAGGATAAGGGGGTAACAAAGACCCAGCTCTGGGTTTCTTATCTGAGTACGAGGCTAATGGTGCCATATTCTACAATGTGAAAATCTGAGGGAGTAACTGATTCATGGGTAGGGAAATGGAAGGTTCTATTCTTACCTTGTCATTTGCCAAAATTGATACTCTGACCAAAAATAAAGAACACAAACCTAGAAGGTTGAACTTTTCAGTCATTTTTTGTTTAGCAAGAAGAGACCAGACAGACCTAGGGCTGGGTTCGGACACACCTAACTAGGATGGCCCTTTTCAGGTTGCGTGACCTCAGTCAAATTCCTTGGCCGCTCACCACCATTCGATGCTTCGGTTTTCTCATCTCTAAAAAGGAATTAATGTCCGGTGTCCCACAGAGCCGTTGATAGATGGTGTGTATGGCTCCTAGCTCAGTTTCTGGCACATAGCAATTCCATTTCTTTCTTTCTATTATTATTAATTTATTTATTTTTAAAAATTTTTAAGTTTATTTATTTATTTAGGGGAGGAGGGAGAAGGAGAGAATGAGGGGGGAGACAGGCAGAGAGAGAGAGAGAGAGAGAGAGAGAGAGAGAGAATCCCAAGCACGCTCCACGCCATCAGCACAGAGCTGGATGCGGGGCTTGAACTCACAAATCATGAGATCATGACCTAAGCCAAGATCAAGAGTTGGAGGTTTAACTGACTGTGCCACCCAGGCACCCCGATAATCCCATTTCTTAAATGTTAGTTGCAGTCCTTTGAAATAACCTCACAAGATAACGCTGTTATGTGCAATAAATTCGTCCTTGTGGGGTTCCTGTCCATGCCTTAGCCTGGGTGACAGGGTATGACATAGATCAAAAGCACCTGAAAGGCAGTGGTGCCCCCAGATGTCTCTCTTACCTGCTGTCTGAAGTTCCACATTTAAATGTTTCATTCCTTTGGGAAGGCTTGAGCTGAAACACCCACCTAATTTTATTATTATTATTTTTTTTAATTTTTATTTTAAGTAGGCTCCGTGCCCAACATGGGGCTTGAACTCACAACTCTGAGGTCAAGAGTCACATGCTATACCAACTGAGCCGGTCTGGCACCCCAACCCTTCCTGAAATACCAATGGCCTTGCAAAAGAGAATCGTTTAAAGCGTATTTGTCAATAATAGAAAGTCACCATAATATAGTGATTAAGCACATGGATGCTGGAGCCAGGCTGCCTGGGTTTGAATCTCATTTTTTGTCACTTCTGAGCTGTGTGACCTTGGGCAAGTTACCTGACTTCTTTGTGTCTAAGTTCCCTCACAGGTGAAATTGGGCCATTAATGATTCCTACCATATGGAGTCACTAAATGTTTTAATGGAGCTAATGTATATAAAATGATGCCTAGAAAATCGTAACCACTATATAAGTACGTGTTGAATAAAATACAAACAGTTCATGTGTTTGCAACAGATGACTTTGAGGGAGGCGAGAGAAAGGCAAGGCTGGGGAGGCAAGGCGGGGGGTGGGGGGGCTGAGGTTGCCGGGTCTCTGGAGGAAACAGGAATATGACACTGTGGACAATCATGGCAGAAGGTGACAGCAGACCTTTCTGCTTCTCAGTTTTGTCTTGTCAAGCCCCCAAAGCAAAAATCCCAGCGTGGCCCCAGTCCCAGCTACCAGAGCTCAGTTTTTCCCACCTTAGACGCAGCCTTGAATCCAGGGTGCGCTCTGGCAAGATAACATGCTTTTCTGCTGTTTTTGCTTCCATCTGTGCAACTCTTTACCTGGAGACATGTCAAGGTGTACTCTACCCGCTTGATGTGGCTTGAGTGCAGTGCTTTCCTATGGCTTATCAAGGTTTTGATGGAAATCTGGCCATAAGACTATTCCAAAGCTTCAAGCGATGCTCATCATTTCCGATGTTATTTGAAGTGGACCGGGGAGGCCAGGGAATGTGTGAGTTTCCTTTCTTGTCCCCTCTTAAAGGAAAATGCTTGGTGGGTTGTTCTACCTAGGTGACAGTTGGTTTTTATCGTTAATCTCCTACTGAGCTAAACTAGGAACAGAGAACATCAGCCTTTTTAGAAAAATAGGGCGGGAAAAAAATCAGTTATTGAATTCCCAAACCCCCGGACCCGTAGTAGCATCTAAGGAATACCCGTCTGTTTTTTCCAAGGGCAGTGCGAATGTGAAGGGACTAGATCACTCAGACCCTGCTGCTGGACTAAAATGGTACGGCCACTCTGGAAAGCAGTTTGGCTGTTTCTCAAAAAATAAATATATAGGGGAGGCTGGGTGATGGGTATTGAGGAGGGCACCTGTTGGGATGAGCACTGGGTGTTGAATGGAAACCAAGCTGACGGCAAATTTCGTATAAAAAAAATAAATACGCCACTGCCGTACCACCCAGCGATCGCACTCGTGCCCTCTTATCCCCATGAAATGACACATTGACTTTCACACGAACACCTGTACTCAAATGTTCATAGCAGTTTTATTGGTAATATCCTCAAGTTGGAAACAACACAGATGTCCATTCATGGGTGAATGGTCAAACAAACTGTGGCATCTCCATCCCATGGAGTATTACTTAGCAATACAGAAGGAATGAACTGGAGGCATGCCTCCGAGGTATTACAGGCTCAGTTCCAGACCACTGCAATAAAGTGAGTCAAATGACTATTTTGGTTTCCCAGGGCATATAAAAGTTATGTTTACATTACACTGCAGTCTATTAAGTGTGCAATAGCATTATGGCTTAATAAAAAAAAAAAAACAAGGCGTTTACCTTAATTACAAGATAATTTATTGCTAAAAATCACATAATGTTGTGATATTATGCCATAGTTTTTGCAAGGGGTACCACTGGAAGAAACTGAATACGAATGGAAGGGAACTCTCTGCATCCTTTCTTAAGGCTGGATGTGAGTCTACAATTATTTCCAAATAAAAGTTTAATTTAAACCAAGGAGAGAGGAGAAAGACTGTTAACTATCCCCAGACTCACCTTGAACTCTAGTAAGACCTACATAATGCTTCTTACGTTTCCCATATTCCACGCTCAAAAGAATTTCTAGTTATAGAAAGACCTAACCAGATCAGAAGTCAGGCAAATGAATGTTTTCCTTGCCACACAGTTATGGCCTCAGTTCACCGACTGTTCCTTATGTCAACTCACTCATTCAGTGAGCATTCATAGTGCCACTCCTATGTACCCAGGACTGTACTAGGTGCCGTGGGCCCAGTGAGACAAATAATAGACTGTCTATACCTGAATGGAGCTTACATTATAGCGAGGAGATGAACAATATATAACACACACATAACGAGACCACTTCAGGGAGTGGTAAATATTAGGGATGCAGTAATGCAGGCAGTGTTAGCAGATGGAGCCTCTTTTGAGAGGAAAGTCAGGAAAAGCCTACCTGGTAAGTGTTTTGATCTGAGACCTGAATGATGGAACAGCGACCCAGAGCTGGGGAGAAGAGCATTGCTGTATAACCTTTGGAAAGGTCACTCTTGCAGTGTAAAGAATATGTCGAAAGGCAGCAAGAATAGAAGTGAGGAGACCACTTCACAGGCCATTTCTGTGATGGCTCCCTCAACTAAGGTTTAGCGGTGGAGACAATGGTGCCGCTTTCTGGGATGAGAAAGACTGTGGGGGAAGGAAGGAATCGGTTTGGTTGGAAGAAAGAAATCAAGAGTTCTGTCTGGTCATGCTCATTTTGATGTGTCTGATAGACATGTGCATTGGGTCACAAACATTGTTCAGCCTCCCTCTTTTCCTCAGTCCCAGTCTGTGCTCCATCAGCTCTGTGCCTTTCCCCATGTCCAGACTTATTGGCATATCACCCTGCAAGGTGGCTTCCCACATGGCAGCAAGGGTTTAGATTACACATACCAGAAGTATGGAGTTAGCAACCTGAGGGTGGACCATGAACAAAGGGAAATGGGGCTAAAAAGGAACCCGACAAAGTCTTCATGTTTCCTTCTCCTGTGGACAACTCAAGGATATAATAGCCTCAAGCAGCCCTCCCAGAGAAGTCCCGTATGTTGAGTGAACACAACTTCTGAGTGACCTTCTGGGTCTCTTGGCCGCCTTCTAAGGTGGAAGCCAGAATGATAATGCTGCTTGGCACATCGTATCACACCTCTGCCTCCTTGCCTTTTTTTCTCCTACACTCAATACCAAGGACTTGCACATCCTGATTAAAACTTCAGGATCCTTAATCCTTGCCTTGGGCTCTGTTTTACAGAGGACTCAATTAAGACAACCTCCAAACGGAGATGTTAATTAAGAAGTGAAAAGTCTAGAGGGCAGGAAGGAAGTCAGGATTGGAGCTACTAACTTGGTGAAACTACTAACTTGGGAAACATCAGAAGTTGCATACTACTTAGGGCCAGAGGACTAATGCAGTCACATTGAGAGAGGGTGTGGATGGAAATATGGGTCAAAGAACAACCCTGAGACACTCTGAAACCTTATGTTCGGGCAGGGGGGGGGGGTGGCAGATCCAGCTGAGGAGAATTGAGAAAAAATAATCAGCGAGGTAGAAGAAAATCTGAGGATGTGTAGTCAATCGAGGCGAAGGAAGGAGAGCATGTTGCAAGAAAAATGGGAATAAACAGGTGGGTCAAAACTAGCTGAGAGGTCTAGAAATATGAGAGACACTGGGTTAGGCAACAGAGAAATGAGAGCCTGGAGGAGAGCAGTTTCAGTAAGGAAGTAGGATTGGAGTAGGTTGAGGAGAAAAAGGGAGATGAGGAAGTGGAAGTAGCTAACAACATAGACAAGCCTTTGAAGAAATTTAAATGGAAATGGGGAAGAAATAAAGTGCGTTACAGCAGGGCATCTGTTTGCTGGGCATGATGGCTAGAAAATGTGCATGGGAGAAGCATAGCGATCGGTCGTCAAGAGACCTAAGTTCTAGTCCTTTTACCTCCATGAACCAGCGAAGGGGGCTCTAGGTAAATCAGTTCCATCCCTGGGCATTAATTTCCCTCATTTGCCGAATCAGTTATCTCTCGGATTCCTTCCAGCTCAGAGGAACTATGTCCTGTGGAGATGTTGAAGCTGGAAGAGAAGGGAAGTAGGGTCCTCAAGATGACGGGGAGGAGAAGGATTAAACAAGATGGTGCATGCGAAGCACTTAGCAATGTGCCTGACTAATAGTAAGAACACAACATGCTTCATTTACTACTAGACGTAATAGAACAGTAGCAGAAACTTGCAGAACATTGTGGTGCAGTGTTCTACTTACACACAAGAAAGTGCTGTTTGTATGAAAAAAAAAAAAAAAAAAAAAAGGAAGGAGGAGAAGGGAGAATGGACCAGACAGTGTCTGGCGAGGCAGTGAGGACCGCGCTAGAAGCAGCTGGCAGAATCAGTTGTGGTATAGCCTTTATGACAGTGGCTCAGAGCTGGTGGCTTAGGTGACGTGAGGCTCCACCGAAATGGAAAGACATTTTACTTTAAAACACGCTTTGTATTTCATGTAAAAAGTAAGGTAGGGGTACAAAGAGCCAAGAATAGCCAAGACAACCTCAAAGAAGAACAAAGCTGGAAGACGTACTCAACTGGATATGAAGAAGTTTTTAAAGGCACAGTACTGAAGACAGTGTGGCGTTGGCACAACAATAGACAAATGGGCAGAAAAGAGTCTAGAAACAGAGCCATGCACACATAGGCACTTGATTTATAAGAAAGGCAGCACCTCAGAGTAGTGGAGAAAGGACAGTCTTATCAATAAATGGTCCTGGGTCAAATGGATATCCAGGTGGAGAAATAAGAATAAAATTCAACTCCTACCTCATACCAGGAAAAAAAAATCAATCCTCTGTGGTCTGTAGATTGTAGGTGAAAACTTCTAGTGACAGCATAGGAGAATAACTCTCAAATACCCATAAATAGGACACAAACATACTAACCATAAAGAAGCGCATCTATGTAGTGCATTTTATGAAAGTTAAAAATGTTAGTTCATCCAAAGATACCATTAAGAAGGTAAAAAAAAAAAAGCCAAGTTACAGAGTGAGAAAGATATTCTGATAACTGATAAAAGGCTCACATTCACAGTATACAAAGAATTCTTACAGAAGAAAAGAAAGCTACCTCATTTGAAAATAAACAGGCAAAAGACATGAATAGGTACCTCACAAAAATAGAATGGCCAATAAACACATGAAATGGTGCTCAATTAGTCATATGAGGGAAAAACAAGTGAAAATCATATCACTAAACACCCACCTGAATGAAAATGAATATAATTAAAATGACAAATAATACCAAGTGTTGGTGAGGATGTGGAACAGCCAGAAAAGTACCTTGCCAGTGGGAATCTACAATGATACAGCCATTTAGGGAAAAGTTTGACGTATCTACTAAATGTAAATGTGACAAAATCCATCAAATCTATTCCTGGATATTTATCCAGCAGAAATGAGGGTTTATATTCATCAAAGACCTGCACAAAAATATTCTTTGTAACATTATTCATAATACTCTCAAGATAGAAACAACCCAGATATTCATCAAGAATGGAACAAATAAAACACTGTGGTATAGTCATTGAATGGAATACTCCACACAATGAAAATAAATTGACCATCACTATACTCAACATTGAGGAATCTCACACATACAGTGTGGAATGAAAGAAGCTATTTACAGAAGCCTACATTTTGTCTGACTTCATTTATATCGAGTTCAAAACCTGGAAAAATTCATCTCCAATGTTACCAGTTAGAATAGTGATCCCCTTAAAGAAGAAGGAGGTAGTAGTGGGAAGGGTGTGAGGTGAACTCCGGGTGCTACTAAGTTCCATTTCTTGACCTAGAAGGTGGATGCCAGGATGTGTTTTCTTTGCAATAATCCATCGATAACTCACTTAAAGTTCGTGCACCTTCCTGTATGCATGCTCTACTTAAAACAGATGGTTTATCTAAAGAAATGAAATTCGAGGGGTAACACTCATTTTAACAAATGACAAAATGTTTCTCCCCTCCTTGTTGCCAACATTACTCCCCCAGCCACATTCCCCACTGCATGAACTTGTCGTTCTCACCAAATGAGTCAGTCACAATGGAAAAAATTTAATGGACTTTTACAGATTCTTTTTTCAGTGTAATGTCTTCCTTGTAAGGTCTTTAAAAAACACGACCTTCAAATAAAACCGCCAGACCTCACCCTCCCTCACTTTATGGGTATGAATGCTGAAATGCTGGGTCCAAGAACAACGCTCATCCTGGGATCAGAAGGTGAATGTGGATCCGAAATTTATGCATTCATTCACCTGATAATATTTCCCCCTTCGCTGGTTCATGGAAGTAAAAGGACTAGAACTTAGGTCTCTCGACGACCGATCGCTATGCTTCTCCCACGCACATTTTCCAGCTATCATTCATTCACCTGATAATATTCATTCACCTGCTGTAACTCAGATATTATTCTAGGCACTGCAGATACAACAGTGAACAACAGAAAACATCCTATTGTGGTAGAGATAGAAAATGCACACGAAAACAAGCAAATGGCCAGGGGGCCAGGGGGACAGGAGGGAAGTGAGCAAAGACCAGATCAAAGATGGGAGTCTAAGATCACGAGGCTTCCTAGGCCAGTCTAAGGGCTTTGGGCTTCCCCTCTGAGTGAGATGGGAGCCCGTGGAGTGTTTTCGGTAGAAATAATGACCTGATTTGACTTAAATTTTAAGAGTCACTCAGGGTGTTGGGAAAGAATAGACAGAAGAGCAGTAAGGGCAAAACAAGTGATTCTGTGACACAGGTGAGAAGCGACGGTTCCTTGGACCAGCTGTGCAGACAGTGAGAACTGGATATATTTTATGGTAGAGACAAACAGGGTTTACCATTTGGGTTGTGAGACAGAGAGGGGCCAAGGGTTTTGTCCTGAGCAGCTGGAAGAACAGATTTCTCGTCAACCAACATGTGGGTGGGATGGGTGTGAGTAGAAGGTTCTGAAATACTGTTTGCGCACGTTAGTTTGAGATGTCTATTAGCCATCCAAGGGGAGATTGCAAGGACGCAGTGGGAGATAATGAGGCTGGAACTCGAAGAAGAAGTTGGGACTGAACATGTAACTTTGGGTGTTGGTGTATGAAGCCACGAGGCTGAATGAGATCACCTAGGGAGAGGATATAGGCAGAAAAGAGAAGTTGTCCAAGGAATGGCCCTCTGAGATCAGCCCTGCCCTAAATTCTGCTTCCGCTGCAGGAAGGCGATATATCCTCATGCTGGAAGAATTGGCCTCATTTTGCCTTGTGCCAGATGGCTGATTCACACCACAGGTGTGAGGATAAATGCAGCAATACAGTGTCCTGGAAATTAGAACCCAAAGGAGACCAACCAGTTACAATTAAAATTTCTAGTTAAAATTTCTCGTCTCCCTGACCCCAGTTCAGTTGGGGTTTGAACTAGCAACCTAGAGGCAAGCTTCTCCATCCTAGTACAGGTTTGCCAAGCGCCCCTGGCCTTCTCCTCTGGGGTTCTCTTCGCCTGTCTCCGGGTCCCGCCCAGGGTATTCTTCTCACCCAGAAGAATGCTTAGTCCCTGGCCAAGCAGGACATCCTTTCACACTGAGCTGGAGACTGAGGGCTGGAGAAAGGGGCCCTCCAAGGCAGCAGGGGCTTGGATAGGAGCCATCGTACACATTTTACCCATTAGCTGCAAATCCTTTCATAATGTTTTCCATTCCCCTTATAATGAGTCATCAAATGAGCAGGGCCTCTGCTAGAAAGTTCATAAGAACCTTACAGGATTTGATGGTTTGAGCAAAGAGAAGAAATGGCTGATGGTAGCCTTGCAAGGCTGCAGTCAGAACCTCTTTTCAGGGTTGCTCTTTATTTCTAAAACTAGATTACAAGGGAGATACATGAAGAAGAGTGTTGAGGAAGAAGCTCTCCGAGTGCTTCCTCAGCTTCCCCGCTTCCTCAGCTTTAGTGTCACCACTCAGGCTCCCTAGGACTTGTCGGAGGGAGTTCCAGCCAAGAAAAGCACCCACGGAGAGGAGAAAAGGTGGAAAAACAATAGCAGCAGAGATGGTGTTTATTGACGTAAACTTTCCGGCGCCCCACCTCACTTTCCAGAGACGCCATTATTTTCCCACCTTAGCTGTCATTCTTTAAAATGATTCTAACATATACTTGGTTGACCTGCCCACTCCTTCCCTCTCTTAGCTTGATTCTTTTTTTCCTTTTGTCTTCCTCTTTGTGGTAAAGGAGCAGTGGACAGACATAGCTGTTCCACAGCTTTTGAAGTCCCAGTTGGCGGGTGCCTGCCCCAAGGCCTCCCACTCTCCTTTTCTCTCACATTCACCGGAGACTCTCCTCTTTCGCTTTTCTACCCAAGAGGGAAGGTGGTCCAAGGAGCCCACCACTTGAAAGCAGAGGCCGTGTTCATGTAGCTGGTGCCCAGCTGTTTCAGGATGGGGTTCCCTCCGAGTCAGCTCTGGGAACTCAGCACACAGTAATAAAAACTGAGGAGTTTGTGATCCCTGGAGAGTTGGAAAGACAAAACCCATTTTCTCTTATATTCAGTCAGGGTCCTGGAATACAAAAGTGAATTACAGTTTACTCTCTGCTTCTCGTAACTGGGAAGAAAGGAAATATTTTTGATGTGTCCAAACTCCACATGCAAACATTTATGGAAGTCACTGGAAAGGGTGCCTTTGTTGGCCCTTCTCCACGAAATGGTTCCTACTGTGTATCAGGGGGAATTCTTAGCAGAATCCACAGAGGCAAGCATTAAAAACAATCTTTTGTGCTAAACAAATTTTGCTAAAGACATTGATATTACTAGGTACCCTTTCTACTCCAAAGAGCTACCTCACGGTTCAGGCATCCAAAAGTTTCACTCCTCATTTATTCATTCAGCATCTTTTTATTGAATGACTACTAGCCCCGGTTTGGTGCTGTGTGCCTCAGAAAAAATGGAGAACAAGGCAGATGAGTCTTACAGTAAAAATGATGGGAGAGGCAAAGAAAATAAACACATCCAAATTATTACACATTTTAGTAAGTGTTATGAGGTATCTGTGGGCTCCTAGCCCAGAGGGTGAGGTTTGATGAATTACAGGCTAAACATAGAAATAAATGTGACTTGCATTAATGACTTGCTTTTACATGTAACTTAGGAAATATTCTTTGGAGAGTCACAACAGGATTTTAAAATGGAATCGCTTGCCCCAGAACTATAACATCTGCATTATCCATGATCTCACGAAGGCAGATCACATCTCCTAAAATGCCTTTCGTGTGATGTGGCTTTGCCTCTGTGAGGGAGAGAAATCAAAGAAACAGCCCAATTGCCCTAACGACAGACTCTACTGGTTGTCTACCCAACAGCTGTCTACCCAACTCGCCCGCCTCCTTTTCCATGATCTTGTGTAATGTCTGCAGAGGTCTTTGTGACATTGTTCCCGAGACAATGGTCTAAAATTCACTATTGGGAACTTGTTTGGGAAAAAAGTGGATAATGTCATCTCCTTAAGAGAGGTGATATTATGGAGGTCCAAAGGAAGCAATGTAGTTTGCCACTTTCTCTTCTTATATTGCTTTCCTGGACTTAGCGAATGAAAGCTATACCATAGCCCTCTGCTTGTCCTTATTTTAGCTCTCTGTTTTAGTTCTAGGGAGGGCTCTATATTTGACCCAACTTGATACAAATCTCATCAGCACAGGACTTGTTGACCCACTCCAGTTCTTTCTCTTTCTTCTATATCACCACTGACAAATGTGGACTCATATGGGTGGTGCTTCCCCAAGGACACACATCAAGCTGAGCATAAGGGGGATGCCTCAGTGACTGGGTCATGTTTGTAAGGTTAGTTCCTGAATTGGTTTTCAGTCTTTCCACTTCTCCTCTCATCTCATCTTGATGGTGTCCTTACCACCTTTGCTGCCTCCTAGTCCCATCCTGGAAAACTCCCTATCAATTAATTTGGTCCTCAGCCTGCCTGCTCCACATCTCATACTTGGACTAACACTCTCCCTTGTGAACTAGTGTTATAGCCTTTTGTTCTGAGCTGCCAGCATCCTTTGTTAGGGAGAAACCACTCCTCTCCTCTCCTCTCCTCTCTGTCTCTGTCTCTGTCTCTCTTCCTTTAGGTGCTATGTCACATGGTCTAGTCTATATCCAGCACAAGAGTGGGAGTGAGGACAATCATGCAATTCAAAATTGAATCCGACTCTAAAATTTAACCAATCAATAATCCTATTGGTGAAAACTGGGTGGAAATAGTGAGGACGTGTTTGGGCTGTTAAGCTCTGTGGTTGAAAGAAATGAGGAAAAAACCAACTGAGCAGTGTAGGTAATACAATAGCCAGTGGCCAGTCCCCTTGGAAAGGCCAATGGGCCTGGTTCTCCACTGTGAAGTAACTTGGTCTTGGTATAATCATCTCTTTGTGTTTCCTGAGCAGCTATAATCATATCTAGAACTGCTGCTGAATCCAATACTTCTGGGGATGAGCCCAGGTTTGAATAACAGCTATCATATAAAGAATGAAGTTATTATGCAGCTAAGTGGCCTCCTAGATTATACTGTCATCAAAAGAACTTTTTTTCTGGACACAGGCAGTGTTACCCTTTAGGAAAACCCGATATGAAATATTACGTAAACTGGAAAGTGACTATCTGTTTTTTAAAAGGAGTACCATATAATTCTTTTAAACCTGGAACAAAAATATTGCCTGCTGGAACACATTGTTTTTCACACACACACACACACACGGAGAATAACTCCAAAATAAACAAACAAAACCAAATGAGTGACTCCACTTATGGGAAGGTAGAGTAGATAAAGTTTTCCGTATTCTTCCTTGGAGGAACAACTGAAAAATACAACTAAAAACCCTGGACATTATATATTAAAGAAATGTAAGGAGACGCTAAAACGGGAGAGAAGAAGGTGTATTGTCTAGGAACATTGGGACCCATGGGCAAACAAAACACTGATGAGTTTTCATCTCATATATCCCAGCCTTGGAGCTGAAGAAACTGGCAACCTGGAAACACCAACAGGCGCAACCACACACACACACACACACACACACACACACACACACCAAAAGTCTACTCCCTCTGGCCAAAGTTGTAGGAAATGAGTAGCCTAGCAAGATAGAAAACTTTTAGATAATAACTTCTCTACTCTAGACAAACACCACCAAAAAAACTATGACCCCACTCCCACTCAGCAAAGACCTGGTGGAAAGCTTAGACTCCACCTTCACCAGGCTGGAGCAAGCCCCCTAACATTACACCCCTACTTCCCCAATTCCCTCTCAGGGTGGTGTTAAAAAAAGCTACGTAGGGAGCTAGGACTTTCATCCTGCCAGGTGGTAATTAGAAGCCCCATTCCAGTATTAGTGAAGACCAAGGAAACCTAGACTTCCATCCCCACTCAGCAATAATGAGGTGCCACCACCAGGCCCCCAAACAGGAGTGGTGGTAGAGGAAGCTTAGTGAAGAATCAGTACCACTGTGGCAGAGTGTGGCCACTCTTCCAATGGTACCAGTGAAGGCTACATGGGAAACAGTAACGAGACACTCATCTTCCTCCAGGGAGATACCAGTGGAGGGGCACCCACCTCTGGCCAGCAATAACAGAGGTCAAGTGGGAAACATGGCAGTAATTAGGCAGTGGACTTACCCCCTTCTCCTGCCAGAGAGATGTCAGCAGAAGCCAGCCAAAACAGAAGCCTTCGATAAGACTCAGAGTCTTGTTGAATCAATAAGATTCAAACGCCTAGGTTCCAATTCCAATCACTCATCATACCAGGAACCAGGAAGATCTCTGAAAGAAAAAAGAAAATCAATAAATATCTTCACCTAGATGGCAGAAATGTAAGAATTATCTGGCAAATATTATATGGCAGTCCTCAGAAAAATGCTTCAAGGAGCAATTAGGAACATATCTGAAACAAATGAGACTATTGAGTAGCTCAGCAGAGTCTCAGCAAATAAATGCAACATATAAAGAACCGAATGGAAATTTTAGAACTGAAACATATGAGGAGTGAAATAAAAGCTCAGTGGATGGGCTCAACAGGAGAATGGGGAGGACAAAAGAATCAGTGAACCGGAGGATGAAACAATAGAAATTACCCAACCTGAGCAACAGAGAGACACATGCTGGGAAAAGTAAAACCAGAAATGAACAGAGCCTCAGGGTCAGTGAGACTGTAACAAAAGATTTAACATTCATGTCATCAGAGGCCCAGAAGAATAGAAAGAGGGCAGGGCTAAAAAGAAGTACCAGAGGTTGGAAACTTCCCAAATTTGGCCAAAACTACAAATCTACATGTTTAAGAAGCTGAGAAAACTCTCAAGCAAAGATTACTCAACTAAAGCCACCCTAAGATACACCACAGTCAAACTTCTGAAAACTAAAGATAAAGAATCTCGCAAGCAGTGAGAGAGGAGCAGTACCTTACCTGTAAGGGGAAAACAATTCAAGTGACAGTAGATTTCTCAGAGGAAACTGCGGAGGCCAAAATGAAACAACACATTTTCCAAGTGCTCAAAGAAAAGAATCGTTAACACAAAATCTTATTATAGTCAGCGAAGATACCATTCAGTAACAAAGAGGAAATCAGTATATTCTCAGATAAAGGAAAGCAAGAGAACCTGTCAACCAGCCTTACCCTAAAAGAATAGCTAAAGGAATTTCTGTAAACAGAATAGAAGTGGCAAAAGAAGGAATCGTGGAACACCAGAGAAGAAGATGAATGGACATGGGAGGCACACATATGAGTAAACACAATAGACTTGCCTTCTCCATTAGAGATTTCTAAATTATGTTCGATAGTTGCAGCACAAATTTTAACGTTGTTTGATATGGTTCTCAACCTATGTAGAGGAAATATTTAAGACAATTATAAATGGAGAATGGTAAAGAAAAATAAAGAGTAATAAAGTGGCTATACGTCACACAAACTAGTAAATGTTGATGTCAGTAGACTGAGATAAACTATGCATATACAACGTGATACCTAGAGCAACCCACAAAAATACTACTATACAAAGAAATGCACTCAAAAAGACTACAGATAAATACAAATGGAGTTTGAAAAAATGTTCAACTGACCCCCAGGAAGGTAAGAAAGCAAAAACAGGGACGTGAAAAACAGAGTAAAGGAACAGACAAGACACATAACGGCAGACTTAAGCCCTGAGATATAAATAATTATAGTAAGTGTAAGTGGTCTACATATGCCAATTAAAAGACGAAAAGTGGCAAAGTGGATTTAAAAACATGACCCAACTATAAGCAGACTATAAAAATCTCCAAATATAATGATGTAGGCAAGTTGAGAACAAAAGAATAAATGGGTAGACCATGAAAACATTAATCACATGAAAGAGTGACCACATTAGTATGAATTCAAGTAGACTTCAGAGCAAAGAATATTACTAGAGCCAGAGAAGGACACTCTATTGATAAGAGAGTCAATCTACCAAGAAGACATAGCAATCCTAAATGTGTGTGCACCAACCAACAGAGCAGCAAAATATGTGAAGCAAAACCGATGCGATTGGAAGGAC
This sequence comes from Acinonyx jubatus, assembly GCF_027475565.1. Classification (NCBI taxonomy): domain Eukaryota; kingdom Metazoa; phylum Chordata; class Mammalia; order Carnivora; family Felidae; genus Acinonyx; species Acinonyx jubatus. The sequence goes on along the minus strand of NC_069390.1, from coordinate 26,128,286 downwards.
GAAAAACCAAATCCATTGTTATTCCGGGATACTTCAACATCCCTTGCTCAATAATCAACAGAATACCTGGAGAGCAAATTGGCAAAGATGTAGGATTCAACAGAAGTTTCTTTTTTTTTTTTAATTTTTTCTTTTTAACATTTATTTATTTTTGAGACCGAGAGAGACAGAGCATGAACAGGGGAGGGTTAGAGAGAGGGAGACACAGAATCTGAAATAGGCTCCAGGCTCTGAGCTGTCAGCACAGAGCCCGACGCGGGGCTCGCACTCACGGACCGCGAGATCATGACCTGAGCCGAAGTCGGACTCAACGGAAGTTTCAACCAATAGAATGTGAGTGCCCTTTAGAAAGCACTCCACCCAACGATAGCAGAAAATATATTCTTTTCAAGTGTCTAAGGAGCATATAGCAAGATAAACCACATCCTAGTCAATTAAACCGAAACAAAATGAACTCTCAAAAGGCCTTGTTAAAAGGATGAAAATATAAACTACGGAGTGGGAGGAAATATTTGTAAATTATCTATTTGTGATATAATTTCGATCCAAAATATATAAAGAATTCCCAAACTTACTATAAATTGGCCAAAAAAACCAATTTAAAAATGGGCAATATATTTGAACAGACAACTTGGCAAAGAAAATATCAGATGCCAAAGAAGCACATGAAAAAGTTTTCAATATTATTAGTCACTAGAGAGACGCAAATTAAATTATATGGAAATATCACTTACACACATATTCGAAAGGCTAAAGTGAAAGCCGTCTGGCCGTACCAAGTGTTGGCGAGGATGTAGAAAAACTAGAACTCTCACACAGGACTGGTGGGGATGCAAAGTGGTACAAACATTTTGGAAAACAGGTTCAACTGTTTGCTAAAAAAGTTAAACACACGCCTAACATGTGATTCAGCCATTCTATTCCTGGGTATTTACCCAAGATAAATGAAAGTGCCTAAGCATACAAAGACCTGTTTATGAATGTCCATAGCAGCTTTATTTTTAATAACCCCAAAGTGGAAACAATCCAAATGTCCATCAACAGGTAAATGGGCAAACCGTTATCAGGTGATCACACAGCAACAAAAAGGAGTAAAATATTGATGCACATTTCAAATGGATTGATATCAAAATGATTTTGCTGAATAAAATAAGCCAGACAAGCAAGAATTTATAATGTATGGTTCTATTTATATAAAATCCTAGAAAATGCAAAAGCAGACCAGTGCTTGTCTGGGGATTGGGGTGAGGGACAGATGGGGAGAGATGGGAAGGAGGGGTTACGAAGGAACATAAGCAAATTGGCAGGTGATGAATATGTTCTTTATCTTGATGGGAGTGATGGTTTCATGGGTCTATACATATGTCAAAGTTTATCATACTATATGCTTTAAATGTGCACAGTTCATTACAGGACAATTATAAAAAATACACCTGTTAAAACAAATTCTATGCTAATAAAAGTTTGACCGTTGATCACAATTATTACAGAACTCTTTACCTCAAGTAGTATTTGTTGAGCATATATCTAATGCAATCAGTTATAATCAAACCACAAAATAACAGTAATGTAAAAAATCTCTTCCAAAGTCATCAACATTGATTGCAACATTTGACTGGTTTGAAGGAGTTCAGATAATTATCAAAAGATAATTCAAAAATACTCTTTTCTAAGAAAGCATAGAGAGTTTTAATTTGGGGATATAATGGTTATTGGAAATTTGTTATAATGAAAGAGGATAAGTAGAAACAATTTTTTAATGAGGGAATGAAGGCTCCAAAATTAGAACTCTCTATTTAAAATAGTATTTGGCTTACAAACCCTTTCACTGCACTCAACCTTTGAGATAAATACTTACCCCATAAAATAAAAGGAAATGTAGAACAAGGTGGTCAAACTGACCCAGAGCAGCAGCCAATGTCAATTAACACTATTGAAAATGTTTGTTCAGTTTTTTTCAAAGCTGTTGTCCTTTCCTTAGTTAAAACTTTATTTTTTAACATTCATTCACTAGATCCCAAAGTCCTACCCTATGAGTAGGCGGATTTATTCATGCATGTCCTGAGTTGCTTGTGAAATCTGCCTTGCTTGCTCACACCATAATAAGGTTTTTCCGAGGTCATATTATTACCACTAATAACAGCATCAATACGATTTATAATGCTGATTTTTCTTCATGCTGAAGCACTGCATGTGTAGCCCTGAAACTGTGCACTGGCTGATTTTACCTGGTTCCGCCTGGGTTTTTTAATCAGCTAAGAGAGAAGGGTTTTCTCTAAATCCATAGCTATTACAAGATAAACCACGCCTAGCTCTGTGGGTAGTGTCATTGACTTACTATGCAGCAGTGATAAGCAGAGGAACATTCCTCCAGACCCAGTCTAAAGCACAGGCAACTAAATCTTAAACTAAGATAGTGTCTATGGAAAGAAAGAGGGTGGATCCTTATTGTAGTGTGGAAACAAAAGCAGAAGTTGACTCACTCGAGTGTGCTCATCCTCTAGACATGCCAGGACCTCAGAGCCTGGTAGAGGAAAAGAGAAGAAATCTGGGAACTGCCAGGCTCAAGACTAGGGCACCAAGATTGTAAAATAGGACTGACCCTTAATGGGGTCCTGGAGCAGCCATCGATATAATATCAGGTGAAAAAGATGTGGCATAGGGCAGCATCTATATCTAAGTGGAAGCCTTGGGGCAGAAACAGCTGCCCCAGAAACTAGGGTCTGTGGGCTTGATCTGGCTTGTCATCTGTTTTTGTAAATAAAGTTTTATTAGGACATGTCTGTTCACGCTACAGTGGTAGAATTGATACACTGTAGGGTTTACAAAGCCAAAACGTTTTATATCTCTCCCTTTAACAGAAAATGTTTGGTAACTCCTGTCCTACCGGAGGATGAGGGTTGGAGTCAGCATTGTGGTCCCGGCTGCCATGTTTGGTTTGAAGACACATCCTAGGTATGGGCTGAGGGAAAAGAGGGAAAAGATAAGGTATAGGCTGGATGTCAAAACCGTAACTGAATGCTCTAGAGTTCAGTACCTCAGGTACAGGCAGAAACCAAGGCAAAATTTCATTCCTATTGACAGGACAAACATGGTGGGAATTAAGTCAAGAATGAGGTTCGGTAGAATTGTGGGATTCAAGCTTACCTCAGTTATGGAAAATACCAAGTCTAGGACAGTGAGTCCAATTTTAGTGACTGGCTGGTGGGTGTGAACCAATGGTCAGTTTTAAGTGCTCAACGCTCACCAGAGCTGGAAGGCAGAGGCTGTCCCAGAAAGAAGGAACTATCGAATCCAAATAATTTGGATCTTTCTTCTAGAAAATAGGCGTATGGTGTCATCCTCTCTATTTCCTCTTAAGTATGGTAGCTTGTCACCTCATCAACCCAAGGTGATGAGATTGAAATGCCTCCTGGGTCGGGTAGCCAGGTTTAGCAAATAAAAATACAGGACACTGAGTTTAACTTGAACTTCAGATAAACAATGAAAACGATTTAATATTAGTATGTCTGACACATAGCATTGGACACATTTATGATAAAATTTATTTGGAATTTAAATTTAACTGGAATCCTGCATTTTGTCTGGTAACCTCATTCCTAGGACACTGGCCACCTTTGTTATAAATCGTGACTAAACAAACAATGTTTTGACTTCTGGGGCAGCAAGAAATTTCTAGTCCTTTGGTTTCTCTTCTAGTCTTTTTTTTTTTTTTTTTTTTTTTTTTTTTTTACCCTTCTCCCTCTCTCCACATACAGACTTCTTCTTTCTCACCTCTTTCCAGTTCCTCTCTATGACTTCCTTTCAAGGGCTGTCTGGCAGAAAGGACCAATGACATCTACCCACACTTCCAAGAATTATAATATGGCTTCAACTGCCATTGATTAAACCAAAAACAGGGCTGAAAACTGAGAAAGAAGAAGTCAATCTTCTTAATGTGACTCACAGGAAGGAAACCTGGTGAGCAGACAGTTGGGTGATAGGCTTCTGACTCACAGAAAATTTCTTTGCTAAAGATTTGTAGACATCTATCACCGTTAGTTTGCCATTGACAAACCACTAACATTTCCCTAGCAGCACACAGAGCCTTGGTTTAAAAAAACAAAACAAAACAAAACAAAACAGAAACACCTGGGTTTAGATTAACTGTTGGGCACTCGACGGTTCCAAACATTGGATTAAAGTGGGCATTCGGGGTATTTACAGAAAGCCTCAGGTAAAAAGCAGAAGGCTCCAGGAGGGCCACGCTCAGGCTCGTGGTTTTAAAGCATTACGCCAGCGTTGTGTTCGGTGAAGATGTTCTTAGGAGAGATTCAGGAGAAGTCACGTCTGTGTGACTTGTCCCATGCTGCAGTCAGTGGAGAAGCCTCACCTCCAGTGAAGAGGATGTGGGCTGAGATTATTATTAGTCTCAGTGCTGGCTTTAAGAGCTTGGGTATTTTGTAAGATATGTCGAAAAGATTAAACTGATGTAGTTTTGCCATCCCCCCCATCGATCATCTCTCTAGCAACACTTTCACACGGTAGTGGTGTTGGAGGTGCCCATTTGGGCCTCCCTTCAAGAAAGCACTGGCCGTTCAGCTGTAAGGTGTGCAGTCAGCTTACAGCCTCCAGATATTAGCACCTTAGCCTCTGCTTCGTCTTTTGAGCTGGGGCAGCCCCCGGCTAATGGCTGAGCCACAGCCAGTGATAGGCCTGGCCGTTTCTTTTCAATATGAGATTCCTCTACTGAATGATCTGTGTTCTGGAATCCCCCACTGCATTGGCCAAAACTTAGAGTGGTCTGAGGCTGTCCCTGTCCAATCTTGCTCTCTGCATCTTCTATCTTCCCAAGTGTCACTCCCCGATAAATCTCTTACATTCTTAATTTTGTCCTAAGTGTCTGCTTCTCGGGGCGCACTTGACACAGCCATCAGGGCCCCAAGGAAGTGGGCAGGCCAGGTGCCAATCTAGCAAAGGAAAAGATATTTTGAGGGCAACATTCTTACCAGAAAGGAAGGCACGGGGAAAGGCCTACTCTTTCCTGCCCAGGACGGTACAGAAATGAGAAGAGAGGTTGGGGGCAGGGTAAGACCTTCACATACTTGGGTGCCTCACCTCCTCCTTGGGGCCAAGCCTTGTTGGGGAGGGAACCATGGATGCATTCAGAAAGGTATGGGGAGACTAATACCATTGGGGCAAGTGAACTATGTCCCCCATATAACCTGGAGGAGGCTGGAAGCGTCTACCGGAAGCCCCACATTTTTCGCGGCTTGAGTAGGACACGGCAGCGTTGGAAGATGGAGGGAACTTGGTAGTCAGCGATGTGATACATCCTTGCGTTACCACGTGCCCTGCTGAAGGTCAGGGATGGTTGGCAATGCAGAAGCCTGAGGTTTGGAAATGGAGGCCAGTGAGATCAAGCAGTTTGATTTCTGGGAGGAAGGGCAGCATCAATGTCCCGTGACTACAGATGCCATACCATGCCAATAAACAAACTAGACCAGGGGAGACTGAGGATCTAGCTGGGTCCAGAAACCCAGCAGGTGAGGCCACCAAGACCAGAGTTTGCCATGCTTATTCCCATACCCACAGACACATAGTAAGGATGCCTCCATCAACCAGAGGTGCAGGTGCTATGTCGGAAGACCAGGGGATAGTGGAAGAGGCCAAGATATACTGACAGAGTGTGTAAGTCCAGGCTTTTCCTCCAAGTTCTATGTGGTTGGGAGGGTGCAAAGGTTTGATCAGTGGTAAAAAAACAAAGGAGCTGCATGTTTTTCCATGTCTGAGTGTGTCGGAATCAGTTGGTGACCCATTGCCCTTGAATAAAAACATTTTACGTTTTGAATGTTAGCCCAAGCAATGGAGTTAAGGAGAGGTCAGGCTTAGCATCTCCTAAGTCATAGCTGAACAGCAACTTCCTGCAGAGAAACCTCCATGGGTTGGATAAATTACAGATTTGTGTATGGTGACGGTTGGGCTGCTCTCTGGACCGCATTTTTCAAAGGATGGGAGATAAACCACTGGTGATAGTCAGGGTGATTTTAGGTTGTGTGTAAACACCATCAATTAGCACTGAATCACACCCAAGTATCCCATTTTCAACTTCTCCAATGTCTCGGCCCTTCTAATCACATGAGAGCAAGTTTTGGCGGTAGCCTTGTCTCTGACCTCATGAGCACTTTCCAGTTCCCGTCTTTAACAAAGTGAGAGCAGGGGTCAGACTCAGAGTATTGGCGGCCTTCCATTCCCAGTCCATTCTGCATGAGACAGCCACCAGGACCCTTCAACAGAAGTCAAACAGTGCCCCTTCTCTGCTTAAGACCCACCAATACCTCCTCGTTTAACTCACAGGGAAAGTCCAAATCCCTTCAGTGGTGCTGAGGCCCGACTTGAACTGACACTTTACGCTACAGCCCCATCCTCTTTCTTCCACTCACTTCCTTCCCTTCCTTGCAGTGGCTTCCTGTTGGTCTCGAGTATTCTTTCCCCATATACCAGCACAGTTCACATCTCTATCTGTCAGGACTTGACTCAGATGCCCCCTGATTATTATTATCCTAGATGGCAAATCTCTCCTCCTCGCCCATCCTTTTCTGCTCTTTGCATGCGCACGCACGATATTATTTCACTTACTGGAATGTTTTTGGGTAATTTTGTCATTTGGTAATAAATTTGTCATTCTTATTTCCTGCCTTTGTCGCCTGAATGTGAGCTCCACACGGGCAGAATTTCTGTCTATTGTGTTTACTGCTGTATCCCCAGGCCTAAAACAGAGCCTGGTATATAGCGAATTCTCATACATGCTAATTGAATACATGAGTTCTCAGCTTGCTCCTACTAGTTATTGTCAATATCATGTCTTCCCTTTCTCAGTGCCTTGCTTTTTAATTCTCTTTCCTTTCCTGGCAAAGCAAATGCAAACAAAACAACAGCAACGACAACAACAAAAGCCCACTAGATGCTATCATTCATGGAAATTCTGATACATATTTACATATATATTTATGTTATAGATCTTCCTAAACTTACAGTGAGATTCCGTCCTAATAAACGGATCGTAAATTGAAAATATCATAAGTCAAAAATGCATGTAACACCCCTAACCTACTGAACATCGTAGCTTAGCCCACCCTACCTTAAACGTGCTCAGAATACATACCTTAGCCTACAGTTGGGCAAAATCATCTAAGGCAAGGCCCACTTGATACTAAAGTGTCGGCTGGCTCCCTCGTGTAACTTATGAGTACTGTACTGAAAGTGACACACAGAAGGGCTGTGTGGGTGCAGGCTGGTTGTGAGCTTGACCCCCGCGATCGTGCGGCCGGCAGGGAGCTGAGGCTTGTTACTTCTGCCCAGCATCACCAGAGAGGATCATACTGCCTATCATTAGCCTGGGGAAAGATCCAAATTCAGAAGTCCAAGTACGGTTTCTACTCAGTGTGCATCATTTGGGCACATTGTAAAGTTGGACACCACTGAGTCAAAGCATCATAAATCAGGACTGTCTGTCCATTTTCCTTCTAGACGCGAGATTTGGCTTGTAGAACGTCAAGGGAAGAGAATGTGGAACATTCTTGGCCTCGCCGGTCTCTCTTAGCCCCCCGGCTCCCATACCTCTTCTCTCCCTCCTGGCTGCCCCCTGCCTTTCTCCTGATCAGCGATCCATGTGGTGAGCTCTTTGCTTCAGCAGACTGCAAATCTGGTCAGGGAAGGCTGGAGCCCCGGGGTTGGGTGTCCCGACTTCCCCACACAGCCTGGCTGTGCGGCCCAAGAAACATGTGCCAGGCTGGTTCTTCTGGGGCCGCGCCTCAGCGTCGCTGTTGTGCTAGACTGAAGCACAAACATGAACCTAGAACCCTGGAAGGGAGAGTGCGTCCTGGGAAGCCACCACAGGCCCGGCTCCGCCCAGCTGGCTGACTCGCATTGTTTCTCCTCACCACAGCACCGTGTCCAGGTTGTCAAGGAGATACGCAGGAACATTCCGATGGGAAAGAAACTCTTCAGAGCGTGGGTGGCAGCAGACAGGCAGTCATGGAGGACAACACCCTGATCCTTAGCTCCGCCCCTCCTACCAACCCCCAGAAGGAGCCACACAAGGGGCTGGAATTCGAGGGGCTGACTTTGGAATTCAAACCCGGAGCTGGGCCCACACATACCCCTCGGTTCTCGGTGCCCCCTTGAGCAGGAGGTTCCTGCTGCTGGATTTGTGGACTTCTCCAAGCCTCGGGGGTGGATTTGCGTTTTAAGAAGACACCTGGGTTTCTTCAAGGTTCAGGGAGATTAGTGGCTGAGCTGTTCTGCTCTCGTATGGATGTAAGGCTGTGCTAGGGCCCTTGATCACCACGGAGGCCCTGGGAAAATGGAAGGAGAGAGGCCAGGGCAAAGCCCCAGGGCCTGGGATTCCTCCTGTGAGTTCACCGGCCTTCAATAGAGCAAGGTGCACTGCGTGGAGACATCCACACCAAACTCCGAGAAGGACCACTGCCATCCAGCCGCTGACTCTCATGACGAGCTGCCCGGTTTCTACATGCCAACCCCTGAGTCGCGGATCCAGTTTGACGAGCCTTTGGGAGCGCACCGTAATGACATAATAATGTCACTAAGCGCACCTAGTGCTCGCATCTTTCCAGAGCTTGTGTCCATTCTCGTAATCCTCTGCACGGGAAGAGGGCTTTATTTTCCCTGCTTTGAGGACGAGAAGATGGAGGTGGAACAAGCTTCTGCAACCACAAAGTAGAAAGACAAGCATTGCAAGCCCAGGTCTCATGATCTAAATGTGGGGTGTTTCCCAGTCCCTCCCGGTAGATGAGTTCCTTAAAAACGAGCTGCACGAGTCTGACGCCTAAAACCACAGGGCTTACTGATGTGGCTGCAAACTGCTGCTCTGCTCGGCCAGAGAGAGAAAAGCCAAGTGGAAGAGGAACCACACTGCCCTGGAGGACATTAGCATGTCTCATACATGCCGAATATTTACATGTGTTCCCCCCACGGTCTCTATGGCAACCGGCAGAGGTACAGAAATGCTTGGTTGCTATTTGTAAGAAGACAAGACAAGGGTGCTCCAAAGTCCTCTTTCCCCCAGCGAGCGGGGCTATTTCCATCCACCGGCTTCGTGACTCTCCCAGCAGCCACTTGGCATGAAGATCTCCAACGGCAGGGAGCCAGTGAATGGGGCCAATAGGCGTGTGGACCTTACAGGATGGAAGGACCTCATCTCCCGCTCCCTCTTCCAGGCAATTATGCACAGAGTCAGGAAGGGATTTAGTTATTAAGAAGTCTCAATGGTGAGGAGCTGAGAGTTTGTGGTTTCCAGTTTTCAACCACAACACTTAAGGTGTGTCTCCATTTTTCTTATGGTTTCCAGGGCATACCATTATCTAATTCTCCCGGAAGAGTCGACATGGCTTTACGATGCATGTATATCGCTGATGTGCACTGAGGCTCCGAGCCAACAGGCAACCTCTTTCTCAGAAACCTCCCTCCTCGGACCTCTGTCCCGCATCGTGCCTTGAAATTGCCCCCTCCACCCTTTCTGCCACAAACGCTGCATGGAAATCTGTGGATGGGAATGAGGTCTGCGTGGCCACGACTGAAACTGTAATTCAGCTCCACATCACGTGCGACAGAATAACTCTCAGCACACCGGTTTGTGACTCGTACGACTTCTGTGGCGTTTGTCAGTGCCTTGCGTGTCGAAAACACCATTCTGCGTGCTTTGGGGAAAACAAGGATAAAGATGACTCCCCAAAACCTTACAAGCTAGTTTAGCTAGGCTCGTACACAGCATTGAACAAAGCATTACACCCTCCACGTGGGACCGGCACGTCTATCAAAGCCCATAGGAGAAAGAAAGCCCCTCTGCAAATGTCCCAGGGGAGGCTGGATTCAAGGGCAAGGAGCTGGTGCTGTCATCTGAGACTTGTGCTCAGGAGACCTTGCTTGAGTCTAACACAAGGCATTGCTATAGTCTTGCGTTTCTTAATTCATCTTTGAATCTGTGTTTTGTAAGTGAAGTTTGATGGGACAGTGAAGCTCAGATCACTGGCGATCCTGCCCCCTGCCCCCACCTCCTAGTGCCCCAGACCTCACCCGAGTGCCTTGTCCCCACCATTCCATGAGTGCTGCCACCTTCCCCCAGGGTGGCTTGCCGGGTCTCGTCTGCGGGCAGGATGCCCCATGCTCCCATCTGCTCCCGGTAGGAGACCTAGGAGCAGATTCAGCGGGGGATGCATTGGGGCATGCACCCCACGACATCTTGGGGGAGAGCATGGCAGTGCTGTCCCTGCCCTGGGCTGACAGTGCCATGGTGCATTTGACATGGCGGGGTCTTCTCATCTACCCCAATCTGTGTATGCTGGAGGCTGAAATCCTCTGGGGGGCGGGGGGTGGGTTGAGGCGGCAGGAAAGGGGAAGGGGGGATTCTCCACTTGCCTGCCGTATGTTCACCTTGCTCTTGAACACCACCAGCGACTCTCCGTATACAGTCGAAGCAGGTCTTGAATAGCTGTCATGAATAAAGCCAATCCCGACTTCCTACCAGTTCAATTACAGCAAATAACATTCTGTTCCCCAGAACCCATTGAAACCATAAACATACCAAAACTAATTATGAAAGCAAGACATGAGTACTATGAGGTCACCTCCTAAGTACATTTAAGACATTTATTTGATCTATGTAATATATCAGTACAATCATGATCTTACTGTATGTTTATGCATAAAACGAGTTCCACGTCCTAAGCTCTTACAAGCATTTGTTTATTATGGAAAATCAAGCACGGTGTAAAATTTACACCATGCGCGTGCCTCGTGGGAGACCTTCTTGCAAAGACTGGACTGACTGAAGCTTTGTTCTCTCAACTTGGGCAGACATTTTAAGTGTTGAAAAGTGTCACTTTGATGATGATTTCTTTCAGCGCTTCCTTTGGAAAGGAAGAGTTACAAATAACAAGGCAGTGCATCAGATTCCCCTCAGAGGTATATTTTTAGTGAAATAACACCTTGTAAATTTTCCTCTTGTGCTCAACAGCGAGGCGGCTGCATAGAAGGTCTGTCCAAGCTGACACATGTTCACTGGGAGTCGGCCATGATTTGAGCCCGACCCTGGGCTGTGGGCAACGTGGGGGGCGGGGGGTAGAGATAAATAAAAGGGTCCCTGCCTCTAAGAAGTGTATCAGCTGAGGAAGAGACATCAATTTGTAGAAGGGAGCTGGCCAAAACCTTACAGGTGGCTGGCAGTCTTTTCGTAGTGGCTCCCTTCACCCGGAACGCCATATTGTCAGCAGACATTTCTCTTGGAAAGGCACTGTCTTGGGTCAACGTGGAGACGACCCTGTGGAAGACCCTGGAAAAATTAGCCATAAGTAACCAATATTATTGAGGGCTTGCTACATGGGAGGTACCAAGCCACAGTCCAGGAATATAATCCCTGTTTTCAAGGTGTCACGGTAAATTAGAGGAGATGTGTGTGTAAGCAAATGACAAAATAAGGTATGCATTGAAACTGGGCATGGGAAAGTGATGGTCAAAAGTTACCTAACCTTAAATCGCATCTCTGACTAGCTGGCTCACTGACTATAGTGAAGCCCTGTAACTTCTCTGGGCTCTGGTGTATTTGTAAGTGGGTTTGTGGCTGAGGGGAGAGAGCTCATCTATCTGGTTTCCAAGCTGCCTTTCTTTATTCCAATTGCCCGTCTCTTTGAACCTCCTAGAAATAATCTGCGCTCCATAGGCAAGATTCTCCTTGACCTGTGTTATCAGTTTTCTGGGGCTGCCGTGACAAAGTACCACAGACTGAGGGGTCTAAACAACAGAAATTTATTGTCGCAGAGTTCTAGAGGCTGGAAGCCTGAGATCAAGATGTCGGTAGGTTGGTTCCTTCTGAGGGCTGTGATAGCATCTGTTCCATGCTTCTGCCCTAGTTTCTGATGGTTTGCTGGCAATGTTTGATATCCCCTGGTTTATACAGCTCTGTGTTCATGTTCATATGGTGTTTCCCCTGGTGAATCTATGTGCAAATTTCTTTTTTTTTTTTTTTAAACGTATACCAGCTTCTTGGTATCCTCGGTCCATCCCTATTCAATATGATAAATCTTATTCATTTCAGTTGCCAGCTCTAGTCAGTTGGAGTGATTACCTGGAAAGTTGCACAGAAGAGGGTTGTGAATTAACATCCAAGATTAATGGGAAAGGTGATTGGAATTGGTTTGGATTTTTCAATGGCTACCGGACATAAGGAATAGGGGGGTTTGTCGTGTATCTGCTCACCCAATGAGCAGAAGGCTTTAAAATCCTGCTGCTCATTCCTAAAGGAGGGATCTCCCCAAAGAGTGAAAAAACTGCAAATAACTGCTTTTTTTTTAGATCTCTCCAATTGAGATGATCCCCAAAAGGTGGTTGCCCATTTACAGTCTTGATGCATTCAATAATCCTTGTAGGGCTGTTCAGGCTAGCCCGGGAGAATGATCAGATCTTCAGTAGGACTCAGCTAGTCCACGATAGGCGTGAAGGGAGTTAAACCTTCAGAAAGGCGTAATCAGTCTGTACTTCCTGAATGTCTTCCCTGCTGAAACTGAGAATTTGCTTTGGCTAAAGAGTTGTTGCTGGAACCAGATAGCTTCTGGAGGCACCAAAAACGAATCCTCACTCCCACTCTTGACACCTACCACATCCAAACCACCAGATGATGACAGCTGCTATAGAAATCTAAGCAAGTGGAGTGATGCCCAGCTTGGTACAAGAGCCAAGTGATGGGGAGTGACAGGAAGTTGGTTGTCTGTGTCATTGTGGACACAAAGGAAGTACTTTCAGGACACAGAGGGGAAGTGGCTGGGGACCCTAAAGCCAGCTTTGACCATCCAAGGAAGTCCTTTGTTTTTGCTTCATCTTGTAAGGTCCTTGAGGAAAATCTAGCAGACTGACCAAAGCCAAAGCCCATTCAACACAGAGAGCATTTCAACTGAGGCTTTTGATCCTAAGACATTCAACCGAATTATGACTACCATTGATTTGAAACTTTTCCCATCATGAAAGGGAATCAGGCTCACATCCAGGCACTGTTTCAAATGTTTCCCACTGGTGAAAGCCACATCCTCTTCCATGGTATGGTAGATTGCATTCATGGCCCATTTTCATGCCTCCCTGCATCTACCCCTTTAGTAGTATCCTCTCACACTAATTCTTGGTTTGGTCATGTAATCAACTTTGACCCCAACAGAGGCTTGAAAAACACTAGTCCATTTCTGCCTACCCTCTGTGACCCTGGCCCTCCTCATGAGAACATTCTCAGGCTAGTCTGCTAGAAGTAAGTCAGGAACACATGGAAGAGAGCCAAGTCGTCCTGTCGTCTTAGACCGGGTATCCCCAGTCACCTAACAAACTGACCACAGCCACATAGGTGAGCCCAGCTGGCATCCGTCAGACTGAACCCAGACCAGGAGAACCACCCAGCTGACCTGTAGACTTGTGAGAAATAAGGAATGGTTGTTACTTTAAGCCACTAAATTTGGGAGTGGTTTGTTATGTAGCAATAACTAACTGCTACATAGGATCTCCCACATGTAGGGCTAAAGAGGGAGAATAAAAGATTATGTATAAGCTGTGGTGTCCACCGCTAAAATTCAGTCGTGACTAGGAAACTCTGAGGAGCTGACAGGGCAGGTCTAGTAGAAGGTTATTTGCATGAGGTGCCTCCCAGGAGAGAACTCATCCCAAGGGAAGAACAAGTCAAGCAGAGAAGCTTGGGCTGGGAACAAAGACTTAGTCATCAGAGGCTGAGAAAATCCACCCTAGTGTCTATTATTCTAATGGGTCTTTTGGCTTAAACTCAATGAAGTCTTGTCTGACTTTTATGGTGGAGGGTACAGGAAGAGTATGGGCAAAAGGTATCTCCCTAACAGCCCTGTAGGACACTGGAGTACAAGTTCCCCAGCTTTGGGATCGGTGTGGAAAACTGTAGAGCTAAAGCAGCAAGAGGGGATCTATGTGAACGAAACACAGGTTTGGTACCCAGAAGACTCCAGCTTTGGTAACCAGAAGAATCCAGCACCTCCATCAAAGATAGGGCATCCAGAAGAAGACTGAGCTACCTCTGTCTAAATAGCTACCTTAATTCACTGCTTCATCCATTTATGCATTCAACCAACATGGGGGGCTATTCAGACTATATCAATTAAGTTACATTGAGGGGAGACAAATGCATTCAAAAGTTAGGGTCTCTCCCGGTAAGGAACACAGAGACTGATTTACATTTAAAACCAGATCTTATCTCGTGTGCTCTGATTGATTTGTATCGACTGCTGAGAGCACTCTCTTGAGCATTTGAGGGGTCACATCCTGATTCCAAGGAGTGCTGTGATTGACTAGCAATGTCTGCTTTGGCCACATATTTGTCATCCCGGAGGTTGGTCTAGTTTTACATCCTGGCTCCATAGTAGCATTTAGTTATAGACCCATGAACTAGGCCTCTTGCATGTATTAGATGTAAAAGCCATCTCCCACCACCTGTTTCCACCTTGGCTGGGTGACAAGGGGCTGGACATATACTGAGGAAGGTGGTTCTGAGTCAGCATTTTTTTTTTTAATGACAAAAGGGCATGATAACTTCTCTCATCTGTTTGTATTCCTCCCCTGTAAGTCAGAGACGTAGTCCTCAAAGTGGGGATGGGGTGGAGTGGGGTGTGGAGCCCAAACCTATGCTCCATGGTGACAAAAATTGTCCCACCTTCCTCCAGCAGAGGATGAAGAGTTTGAAGATGTCGGGGACAATAACCCGGCCTCAAAAATAAGCACTAAAATATTATCAGCCCGTACTGACTTGGCGTCGTATGAGCAACAAAATAAAGAAAATCCCACCAGTCAGGTTTCTTGTATTTACTGGGCATAAATGTGGATGATCTGCTGACAGCCTTGGGGAGCCTGCAGGACCGGTAGGGTGCCAGGCAGAGCTCCCAGCGGGCATTTAACGAACACCGTGGAGGGGTCCTCAGTCGCTCAACCGAGGAGCTCGGCCTGGATTTGGGTGCATAATCCTTGGGCGACTGCAGGGGAGAGAAAAGGCTCAAATTCACTGTACCAAATTCACTGTTCCTAGATGGCTTTATGAGCCATCTAGAACTCAAAAGGCTGAGTACGTAATAAGAGCGTAATCAAATATGGTTTCTGCAAACGGCACGGCCTGTTCTCAAATCTTTGTTCTGCCGTTCTCTAATGGTGTCACTCTGGGTAAATATCTTAACCCTTTTTTGTCTGAAAAATAAGGATAATAATAGTACCTATCTTAGGGTTTTTATTCAAATAGAACGAATATGGGAGGTGCTCAACAGAATGGCTGGCATATGGTAAATACTCAATAAATGAGAGCCAGAATCATCAGCGATTAAGTTCCAGACTCTTGGGTGTATCTCCCGCACCCCTTTTATGTCTTTTCCTTTCTACCCACAAGTGGTATCGCGTTCCAACTCCACGTAGCCAGAAGCTCCGGGCCCGCCTGGGGGCCCCGGGTCTCCCCTCTTCTTCTCCCCAGGCTTGCCCTAGGCTGTCTTGCCAACACAGGCCATGTGGCGGTGTGTGAGTTTCCAAAAGGAGATGCTGTCTGTCAGCGGCCCAGTTCTCACTTCCAGGTCCCTTTTGGCACGTGTCGCTCCAGACAAAGCCGTGTGTATGCGAGGCTCAGGCCACTGTGACACTGCATAATGAGAGGGACGGGCAGGGAAGGAAGAGACAGAGTTCCTGCTCCCGCCAAAGCCAGCTGGCACCTTGGAAGCCACAGTGCCTCTGGCCAGGGACTGTTTACACTCGCTGAGGACAGCACCTGCTGCTCAGAGGGGCATTCCAACACCTGAAACCACAGGACCCAAGCAGACCCACACCTGCCGGACAGCTGGGCCACGGTGATCTGGTCACCTGGCACGGACAGGGTGTTGGGCGTGGGGAACAAGTTTTAGAGAGAAGGATCCTGGGAGAGGGAGGTCGGAAAGATGGCTTCTGGTTCTTCCCCTCTGGGCTTCAGTTTCCTTTGCTGTTGAGGAAAGCAAGATGAAGAAACAGAGCGTCCGGCCCATCAATAGAGAAGTGTCTGCTCCAACACTTGCCTCCGCTGCCTTCTACCTACATAGTCTTGGACAAGTCCCACAGTCTCTATGAGTAGGCCTCAACTTCCGTATCTGTAAAATGGGCACAGTCATGAGGTTGATGGGAGGAACACATGGGATAATGCATGCCTCGGCCTTTTTAAGGAGGCGATTATGTACACAAATACTTCTTTTAAAAAAAAATTTTTTTTTTTAATGGTCATCTCTCTTTGAGAGAGACAGAGACAGAACGCGAGTGGGATAGGGGCAGAGAGAGAGGGAGACACAGAATCCGAAGCGGGCTCCAGGCTCCGAGCCATCAGCACAGAGCCCGACGCGGGGCCCCACCAACGCTTCTTTTGCTTTTTTGTCTTACTCGCTGCGCCTTCTTTGTCCTCTGTCCTGCCTCCTTCCCACCTCTCATTTATTTCCTTTGTTCCCCATACTTTACCTTCAGCTAGGGATTTTCAAGACGTTTCGGTCAACATGCCCTCAGCAACCAAAAAGAATAAAAAAGTTAAGCCTACAGTGCTCCACACAAGTGTGAAATTTCATGGACGTTGGCTGGCGAGCCTTTGTTTTGGCTCCATGAGCCATTCATGGGTAGCAGTTAGGGTTCTTGCTTGAAAACAGCAGAGGCCATTCCTGCAAGCTCAGGCAGAACAGGACATTTAGGGGCAACTGTGGATTTTAAAGGAGAACCAGAAAGTCGTGCTCTCCACACACAGGAACCACGCCCAAATCATCCGGCAGGGGCTGCCCCGGCGAATCCCCTGGGGCATCAGGCTTGAACACAAATGCCACAGCTCATTCCAGGTGGGTCTCCTCACTCTGATCCCACTGGAGATGACACCGGAGACCCAGCACTACTGCATGTGGAAAACGACGCTTCTGCCACCATGGTGCCAAAATGTGGAATCCTCCAGGGCCCCTCTCTTGGAGGGCTTTCTGCCAAGCTGAATGTATCTGCCTGGCATCACCTAAGACACAGCCCCTAGCCTAGCTACAAGGGAAAGTGGAAGAGTGAATCCCAGCAGGACTCACAATAGAAGACATTTTCCCAATAGAGAAAGACTTTCAGAACATACGATATGGTCACCAATAGGCCTCATTGATACATTATATACTTTTTTTTTTTTACTTTTTTAATAACTTTTTATTTATCTTTGAGAGAGAGAGAGAGAGAGAGTGAGCAGGGGAGGAGCAGAGAGACGGAGACACAGAATCTGAAGCAGGCTCCAGGCTCTGAGCCATCAGCACAGAGCCCGACGCGGGGCTCGAACCCATGGACTGCGAGATCGTGACCTGAGCCGAAGTTGGACGCTTAACCGACTGAGCCACCCAGGCGCCCCGATACATTATATACTTTACCGTTATTTTTTAAACTACCAACCTGCAAATGAAAAGAATGTTCCAGAAACATATGCTCTGTTTTCCTAAACTTCGTGAACCTGTCATGGTGCATGGAATTCCAGGGGACAGTTACTCCAGATTGAGAAGCCAGGCCTGGGCCCTCCAGACACATTGCCCAGCCTCATCAAGTGTATCTGGGGTTAAAGATGAATCATCATCCCCCAAAAGAGAGCACGGTTTCCATCTCCTAAAAGTGGAAGCACATTTGAGACATTTTGAATAATGCCAGCTACGTAACTGTCCTGTTGGGCCAACGGATCTGACTTGCCTTAACTGTCTCAATGCCACTGCGTGGATCATCTAATGTTTCAATTGATGTTGGTTTTTGTGGCTTCCTTCCAACCACCTTTTCCTGGGCAGGCTTACATGCTCTCTAGTGAAGATAATACAGGCCCATGCAGCACATCTTATGCTCAGTTTTGTTTACAGTAAGGCATTTCTCTTCTGTCCATGAGTCCTCCTAGAATTGGAACCCATTGGGAGAAAGTCACGAAAGGGCTGGCATTCTTCTGGGAGCTCTGACTTTTCTTCCTTATGTGTTCTAAAGTTTCATCATCTTCTTTAACAGAAAGCCCCAAGGCCATAGTTGAATCCCAGAGGGAAACAAAACATAAATCAAATTTCCCTGTGGCTGAAGGTGATAGGGTCGGCACCGGGAAGGTTAACATCTTTTCTGCAAAATACAGGCTAACATTCTCCTTAAAGCACGGTCCTGTCATTGTTTGGAACTGATTCTCTCTTGCAAACTCTCTCCAGGGAGTGGACTCTGAAGTCACTGGCCAGATTTCAAATACGTACATGCAGAATGAGAGATATTTTTCCAGTTGGTCACTAGAAATAGAACCCAGGCAAGAGCCCTAAAATTGGAAAGTACATTTCATTGAAGTTTTCCCCCTAAAAATAGAAAGTTAGCTTTGTCGTGCAAGAGGCAGGACTTGGGGCTCTAGCCCGGAATGACAGGAAAGCTACCTGGCTGGCAGGCCATCAGGGTCTTAACTCGGTGAGAACTTGCTTCCCCCGTTTGTGGGGGAGTCCGATCTCCTGAGAGGTGACATCAAGACCCTGAGCATGGCCCTCCTGGTGCCCAGCCCTGCTGTATTCCACACGAAAGGTATGACCCTTTCTGTCTATCATAATCCTGCCCGGACCAGCATGCAAGGTTGGTTGGCAAAGCTTGCTTTTGGCACAGGTCTGGGGTCATTAGTGCTATGTGTACGAGCTCCAAGAAAAACCGATGTTTTGGAAGAGCCAGTAGATAGGTACTTAAGGTGGTGCCCGTGTATTTGCTGAATGGACAAGGATATGGGTGCGTATATTTTCACCTGGATTTGAAACGTGACTCGTGCTTCCCGAGAGCACACCAGACAGGGTGGCAAAAATGGAATGCAGGTGACAGCAAGAAGTCACCTTTCACTGGTCTCGCCGGCTACTATATCCTTCAGCTCTTCTCAAAGTGTCACTAAAGTATTTCTGAGCTCTCTTAGTGTTTTATTAAACGCTCTCATAAACGAGCCCTTGTCACTTCCATTCGGGGGCTGCTCGTGACCTCTTGTCCACATCTGACCTCTCCCACTGGAGTCCTGTGTCCATGATTCTTCAGCTAACAGGCACTGGAAGGACATATACATGCCCAGGACCTTCTCCGTGCACTCAAGGCCACCGCTCAACTCATAGTACCTACAAATCTTTGCTGCTCAAGTTTTGCTCGTAGCTTGTCTGTCCCCAGATCTCTTACATTAAGTCCATATGGAGTCGGGCTCACTAATATAGCCAAGTGACCTCACCATTACTGGGTCCAGAATCATCCCGCCCTTCCCACAATGAATGCTTTGTTATCAGGCCAAGCTTCTCTGCTGACATTCTCTCTCCCTAGGGTTCCTGGCCGAGCTCTGCTGCTAACTTGCTGACTGATCTTGGGCAAAGTGTTTAACCTCTCTGTGTTTCCATCCACTCTGCTCCAAAATATAGGAGATGCACCAGCTGGTTTCTATAGTCCCAACTTCTCCTGCGTTTGATGACTTTTGGAGGCACAGTGCCTTATCAACCAATACACAAGAAGGTATTACATACCACCATGTGCGAAACACTGTCCAGATGCCCTGTAAATAAGGAATTAGTATTTTCTTTCTTCTGTCTGACAAGAAACAGACCTCTCTGATTGTCACTGTCCTTAAAACCCTCCAATGGCTTCCCGTCATACTTAGAAAAACTCCAGACTCGGTGGCATCCTACCTTGGTGACATCACCCCATACTTCTTTCGCTCTGGTTTAATATATTCCATATGCACCAGCCTTCATTCTCTCCCTGGAACATGCCGCATCCTTCACCCCCTGGCTTTTGCAAGTGCTCACTGTCCTATCTGGACTGCTTTTCTCCAAGACCACCCATGATTGGCCATTATTATTATTATTATTATTATTATTATTATTGTTGTTATTCAGGTCCCCGGGGTGTTTAACATCCTTCCCCCTCCTCCCAGCTTGTCCTATTCCAGGGCTTGGCAAATTATGGTCAGAGGCTCAGATCTGCTCAGACCCATTTATTTACATGCTGCTTGTGGCTGCCTTTGTGCTACAAGAGCAGAGCTGAGTACTATTTATGACAGGTAGCAGCAGAGACCAGATGGCCCACAAAGCTGAAACTATCGTCTGACCCTTGAAGGGGAAGTTCACCAGCCCCTGTCTAGCCCATAGACTCTTTTCTTCATAGCACCTAGCAGTATCTGAATGGATGAGTCAGTCTCCTTCCTCATTTTTCTGTTCTTCTGCCTCCATTAGACAGATGTAAGTGCCATGCAAGCCGATAGACTCATCTGTCTTATCTGGGTACTGTTCTCATCCCTTCAGTAGCTCGGAGCAGAGGACCGTAGTTGACTCCCTGGGTGCTGTCCTCAGTTCTTAACACAGAGCCTGCCACCGAGCCAATAAATAATGGTAGCTCAGCTGGATGTAGGTCTATTTCCTTTTGCTTTATTGCAGCAACAGCGAAGTTTAGCACGAGACCTACAGTAAGTCCCACCACCTCCATGGTCACTTCCGTGCCCCCATTACCAACTGCTAAGCTCCTCTCTGCTTCCACCTCTTGCCACCATTATCCCTGTCTTATTCTGCTCTGACACTTCTGGCTGCCAGTGTCTGCTTACCTTTCACTCTTCTTATGTTTTGAGCCCAGCTCTTGCCCTTGGGAAGCCAGCAGCCCTCCAGGGAACAGCTCATTGCTAGGAGGTCAACCAATGGGCAGCACTGCATCCCGGTCAGATATTTCAAGGTGGGGCTGAGATGTGATGGGCTCGCAAACTCAACACATGTTTGAGAGGGCTTCATACCTTCCCAAGTTGAGCTTTTCTATTTGGGGCTATTTGAAAAATGAATCCAGGATCTAAGGGAGTGGAACTCAAATGCCAGGAGAAGTCTGGATCTTAGGAGCTCTGGAGGTCAGATGTGGAGACACTCTTGAGAATCATTCAGTGCTTGCTGAATTCCTCCACCAAAGCCCACGTGGTGACATGTGAGAATGATCATGTCCCCAGCACAGAATGGGGCAGGGGGTGGCACTTAAACTTCACCTCCCTAAATGCACAGTATCTCAACAACACAATTAGAAACGTTGTGCTCGATTTCATAATGCATGTTAAAGAAATAATGATTTGTTTCTCAAACCTTGAAGCAAAACTCAAGACCCACATCCCACCATAGTTGGAGCCAACGCTAGCGCTCTCCTGCCTGTGTCCCCAACCCCACTGGTACTAAGACAGTTGGGCAAGCATGGAAACTAAAACTCCTTTATAGATGAGAAGGATTGACAGAGGTGGTGATAAAAGTGGAGTCTCCTGACATTTAGGCCAACTCCGTTCTTACCTTCTTGAGAGGATGGCATGTGCTGAAAGGTCCCCATCTGCCCCTTCATATCCACCTGCCACCCTGGTCCACATGCTCTGTAGTTCTGGAGGCTGACATGTGTGCACATCAGCAGCCTCTCTTGCCCTCTGACATCTGGTCGATGGCTCATGGCAGACGAGGGCAGGGGGGAGGAGAGCGGGATGAGAGCGTGCTCAGAGTGTTTACTCCCCAGCCCCCTGCCAACCAGACCTCCACAACAGCTGTGCTCCTCTACGGAAACCAGCTCTCCCTTACGGCTTGAGGCCCCACTAGGTTCTGGGAACCACTCCATTCCTCTCCTCCTCCGATGTGGGAGTGGTGGTGGCTTTCTCGTTAGTCACGCCCAGAGTGCTTTAGTATCCCAGCCACACGTTTGTGAACAGTACCCTCTTGAATTCTCTTCAGTCCCCTTAGTCAGAGTGCTGTCTGTTTTGTGCCAGGACATTGATAGTAAATGGTACCAGAAGTGGCCCAAGAAAACAGCCCTTCAAAACAGGAATCTGGGATTGGGTTGCTAAGACATTTATTAAGCACACATGCAACTATCTTGTGGGTGGAGGGGCACTGTTTATTGTGGTTTGCTGTGGTCTTAGGAGTACTTGATCGTTTCTGCTATGGCAGGTGATGCAATGGGTATTGTTTTGAGATCAATGGCTGTGGTTTTAGTCCCTTAGGTGACAATGATGATTATAAAGATTATGGTGCAGGCAGGCTATCTCTGGAGACCCTAAAAGAGATTACATGATGAAAAGGACAAGTTAGAAGCTTTGAATATTCAACTGAGAATGCAGGTAGAAAATCAGCAAGCAGGGGCACCTGGGTGGCTCAGTCAGTTGAATGTCCAACTTCGGCTCAGGTCATGATCTCATGATTTGTGAGTTTGAGCCCTGCATTGGGCTTGCTGTTGTCAGCGCAAAGCCCGCTTCGGATCCTCTGTGCTCCCTCTCTCTGTCCCTCCCCTGCTCATGCTTTGTCTCTCAAAAATAAATTTAAAAAAAGAAAGAAAGAAAATCAGCCAGTTGTGTGGTCTGAAAGGCACAAGTACTCTGCATAAGCAAGTGTCTCAGACCCCAATGGCATTTAGTCCTTCTCTTTGCAGCCATATGGATGCCTTCATGGAAATTTGTCATGGTTAGTTAAAGAAGAAGAGACAATAACAGATCAAGTTTATGGATGGGTCTGCATGGGATCCTGGCACCAACAGAAGTGGATGGCCACTATTACAGACACACTCAGGGGTGTCCCTAAGAGACAGCGGTGATGGGGAATACTCTGAGTAGAACTTCTGATGGGCTGGGGACTTGGAAAGAGAAGAACTGAAAGACTAGTGACAAGGAGGTTGGGGAGAGGTATGGGGATGGCTCTCTGGGAAGAGGCACACAGTGGGAGGATATCTGTGTCCTCTATACATACTCACCAAGGGCATTTACTGTGGACGGGGCTCCCTCTAATCAAATGGACAAGGTGATCTGTCTGAAGGATATCAGTCTCTTCTAGATGACCCTGTGCTTGCTCCTTGTGAGAAACAGTCATGGCAGCAGGAGTGGGTGGCAATGTGGGCCCAACAACATAAATGTTCCCTTACCAAGCCTCATATAGGTATCACCATTGCCAAGACCACTCTGCCCCAAAAAGAAACAACTATAAGCCTGTAATGTGTTTCCATTCCCCGGGGACCAGCCTGGTAGCAAGATGATTAGCAAGATGAGTCCCTTTTATTATGGAGAAGGCAGGCTTTTGTCCTCATAGGAAAAGACACCCATTTCATTTACAGAATTTTCTTTCCTTACCCTCAGTGCTGTGTAGCATTATCTTTTGGGGTTGTATAGAGAGCTTTATTTGCTAGAGTGGTGTTCCATATGACGTTGACTCCAAGTAAGGGAATCATTTTGTAACAATAGTACAGCATGGGGTTCATGACTACAGAATTTACTGATGTTTCCATATACCCCAACAACCAGAAGAAGTTGGCTGGATGTATTGGTTATCTATTGCTACTTAACAAATTACCTCACAACTTCACATCCTAAAGCAGCAAGTATTAACTCCCAGTTTCCAGATGTCAGGACTATGGGCATGGTTTCTCTGGGTACTTAGAGCCCCTCACAAAGTTAGAAGCCAGATATTGGCCAAGACTGTAATCATCTCAAGACTTGACTGGGGTTGGAGTCACTCACCCACATGGCTGTTGGCAGGCTGCAGGTCCTGGCTGGCTCTTGGCTGCAGAAATCAGCTTCTTGCCATGTGAACCTCCCCCAGAGAGCCGCTCACAACAGAACAGCCGGATTCCATCAGAACAAGCCAACAAGAAAGCAGGAGGAAGTGAGGAAGACAGAAACCAGAGTCTTTTTGTAACTCAATCTTAGAAGTGACATCCCGTCCCTTCTTCTATATTCTACTCATTGGAAGCAGGTCACCAGGTCCAGCATACATTCAAGGGGAAGAGAATACACAGGGACATGAATACCTGGAAGCAGGGATCATTGGGAGGCATTTTAGAGACTGCCTATCACCCTGGGAGTAATAGTAAGACAGCCTGCAGAAGCCTCAGTTACAGATCTATCTGTCAGGTGCTACCCCGTGAAGTTAGGGTGCTGTCCCACAATCTGCAGCATATGACAAATAGTCAACATATGGTCAACATTGCCCCACCTGGAGAATGCACAGATTTGGAACCCCAGGGGTGGTGGTAAAAGTGCCCCCTCTCATTGTTACAAGAAATAACCTTCCTAGAAAAAAATGTTGCTTCCTTTCCCTGTGTCTGTGAGCTTAATAAGATTGGAGGTCCTAGTGCCCGAAGGTAGAATGCTTCCCCCAGGGACCACAGCTATGGTTCTAAAGAATTATCAGCTGAGCTTGCTGCTGGCCATCATGGGAACCTCATATACCTGAACCGAAAGAGAAGAGAATCACTGTATTAGTAAGGAAAAATGGGCATGCTGCTACACAATGGGGCCAAGAATGACTATGGTTAGAATTTGGGGGGATTCCAAACATAGGGCACCAGGGGCATCTCCTGGTACCCTTTGCCTTTTGGTCCTGATCATGGGATAACTGTGGCATGCAAATGAAGAGAGCTGCCCTCAGGACTCAGATCTTGTGGCAATGAAGGTTTGGGTCATAAAAGGTAAAGGATTTCATCCAAACATGGTGCTGGCAGAGGGCATAGAAAGCATAGAATGGGTGGTCGAAGGAAACTATAGTTATTACCTTAGACCTAGTGGCTGGGTATAGAATTGGGATCTGTAGAAGCCTATTTTGTATCAATTATTTCTTTGCCTCTGCTTTCCTCCATGACCTCATAAGAAAAGCTCTGGTGGGGGGCTAAAGTCTTAGATCTCAGGTGACAATGTGATAGAATTCATCACCCTGAAACAATACAATCATTGAGGGACTTTGAAGATGCTGAGGGACAACAGGGGTGGGCTGAGATGAATAGTTTCTATTTGCTTCTCCAAATTCACTCTACCATCCTCCATCTGTCTCTGTGCCCTGTAAGACTGATCGCTACAGACCACATCAACTGGGTTTTCTCACCTCTGGCTTCCAAGAGGCCCTGGAAGGACATGGCAGGATGGAAAGAAGCAAATGTTGTAATTTATTCCCCAAGTTCCCTTCATGCCAAGTTGCGGACTGGTGGTGGTTGTGGTTCTCCACACAAGATTGGCTTTCTGTGTTTTAGTTTGAGTTCCCTTGAAAGCAGCCCCTGAGAAAAGAACTGGAGTGTCAGTGGTTTACTTGGGAGTTGGTCCCAGACAGTAGAAGGGAGGGAGAAAAGCCAATAAAGTTTTTATTAATAATCTAGTTACTTCCATGGACAACTGGGGCTCAGTCACTTTGAGGACTTTCTGAGGAACTGTTAGCATGTGCCTCAGAATGACTACCACAGAGGCCAAGGACTTTGGTGGTTTATCCATTGAAGCCTATTCATTACGGATTGAAATCGCTCCTGGAAACACAAACTCCTTGAATTTCTGTGTTGTACCTGTGTTGGCTAAGTGACTTCTTGCACCTTGGAGAAAGCCCAAAGCAACAAAGAAGAAAACTTCTTTGAATAGCCTCTGCTCTTGATCTGGGACCCTGGTAAAGTGCATGGAACTGCCCAGCATGCAGTGCTAAAGCCTGGTGGACTGAGTGTGTGTGGGTATAGTATGTCATCAGCCTTCTTGCTCTCACAGCTATAGGACCTGGGCTGGCTTCTTCCCTTTCCCCCTTCAGACCTAATCAACCTAGCACCTTCTTGCACTTATAGCCCTAGGGTGCTTCATTATCCCTTGTCTGTTTCCACCAAGGAGATCTACACCTTCCTAAATAGCCCTTCCTTAAACTCTCTTTCAATCATCCTTTGGAGTGGCCATCTGTTTTGTGCCAAAACTCTAGCAGGTAGAATGAATGAGTCTCCAGAGGCGAACATATAATGAGCTCAAATGCAGACAACTAGTCTAGACAAGGTCTAGTATTTCTGCAGCCACCCCCCCCTGCACATATCCATTCCTCACTGAAATGTTCAGAGCTACTGAATCCCGTTTTCTGACCCCTCCAAACCCAGAGACTCTGGGAAAAGATTTTTCATAACAAGAAAGTACATGCTTCCTTTCAGAACTAGCATGCAAATTCATTATTTAAAAAACAAAAAATCTGTATGACTTTGAAATATCTGAAGAGTAGAATTGTTAAGGAAAAGAAAATTATACAATGTTTAGCGGCCTAAAAGTAGACAAATGGACATCTATTGCTCCATTTGACTGCCCAGCACCTCAACCTCTTGGCTGTATTTGGAGAATTTCCCATCTTGTGACTCTCGGTGGAAGGGAGAGACTACTTCCCAGGCTCCTTTGCAGCAAAGGCAATTGTATGTGACCTGGGCTCTTCCAAGCAGACTCATGTATTCCAGGCTGACTGGCTGGCTTCTGGCTTTTCTTTCATCCTTCCTTCCTTCCTTCCTTCCTTCCTTCCTTCCTTCCTTCCTTCCTTTTTTCTCTCTTTCTTTCTCTTGCTCTCTTTCTTTTTCTTTCTTTCTTTTTTTTGCTGTCCTGGCCAGAACCAATTTCTTTACTTTGCAAATAAGTACCCTGAAGTAAGAGGGAAGTTTTCATTGATAGCTCTTTGCAGGTATGTAATGCCTTATGAAAATAATTATTAGGTTTAGTAGTGGAACTGATGAGAGTAAAACAAATATGAATCACTAAATTCTAGTCCTGAAACCATTAAAAAAATCAAACATCTGTGGCTCTAGATAACATGTACCTTTATTTAAAAAAAAAAAAAAAAGCAAAACTTACCTTTCTTTTAAAAAAAGCACAAAACAAATAGTGGTAGTAATGCTACGTCAAAGTTGTCCGTTCTACTCAATTTAAAAAGCTTTATTATCACGAGAATCATTTACAGTATATGCGTGCCTGGGTGTATGTGTATGTATATAGGCATGTGTATGTACCACAAATATGAAATTATGGGATAGTGAGGTCTGTCTGTGTGGAAGATGGTAGGAAAGTGTTCCACTTAGATCACTGATAAGGGGTTCTGTTTTCCTTTTCTGGGAGAAGGAGAAGCTCCAGGTGATTGAGGAGTCACAAAGTGTCATCAGACTTCTTTACTTCAGCTACCATTTATTTTGTGCCTCCTTGAGATACCAAATCTGATTCTCCCACTTCCCCTCTAAATTCAATGAGTATACGTGTGTGTGTTGATATTTAGGTCATTTCTTCCACCAAGACACTCCTTCCTCCATCTCTTGAGTTCTACTACTCATAGTCACAGGTGTCTGGAAGTCTTCTCTCTTCTAGAAATGTCCTATAACTAAAGGATAAAAATAAAGAGAGGTCTACACGGGGCCTTGTCTATACAAGGTGCTCAATAAATATTTGCTTCTACATGCTAGCTCAAACCCAAGGATTAAATCCTCCCTTGTCCAAACATTCTTTCCTTTTCTTGTTCTTACCTAGGTTGGACTGAACAATGAAGCAAACTCAGTCTGAACCTATTGAAACACAAAGTAAGCAGGGCCACCTTATCAAGTATAAAGGCCTGCATGTCTTTGTTTTCAATTCAATCACACCCTCAACTAATGTTTGAGTTTGACTAATGTTTGCTAGGTATGATACCAGTGATGGTTGTTGTTACTGATGCGGATTTACAAGTCTACACCAGTGGTTCTCAGAGTGTGTGATCCCTGAACCAGTAGCATCCGCCTCATGGGACAACGCATTAGAAATGAAAATTCCCAGGGGCGCCTGGGTGGTTCAGTAGGTGAAGCGTCTGACTTTGGCTCAGGTCATGATCTCGTGGTTAGTGAGTTCGAGCCCCCCATCAGGCACTGCGCGGACAGCTTGGAGCCTGGAGCCTGCTTCAGATTCTGTGCTCCCCCTCTCTCTGCCCCTTCCATGTTCATGCTCTGTCTCTCTCTGTCTCTCAATAATAAATAAATGTTAAAAAAAAAAAAAGAAAGAAATGAAAATTCCCAGGTTGCACCCCAGCTCTGCCAAATCAGAAACTTGGGGAGGGGAGTGTGGAGCCCAGAAGGCCATGTCTAAACAAGTATCTCACGTTTTCTGATGCACACTCAAGTTTGAGAACTCTTGTTCTACGACTGTGGCTCTTAACTCTGGCTGTCCTTTAGAATCAGCTGGGCTGCTCTTTCAAAAAGAGCAAAGTCTGAGTGCCTCGACCAACAAATTGAATCACAGCCTCTGGGGGTGAGGCCCAACCACTGGGAGATTTTAAAAGCTCCCCAGTTACTTCTGTTGAGAACCATTGATGGAAACGCTCACATTCAGAAGAGTCATGGATTGTAGGTACCTCTAATACAAAGTAAACCATGGCAGCATTTTAGCACACCGATGCACAAAAAAGTGCTACTGATAAGTAAAGGGTAATCTACAAATAATGCTGGCTGTCATAACAGATAAACTTCCAAAGTCCCGGTTTGGTACCATTACATTGATTTCTTGCCTGTAGCAGCCTAGAGCAGACCTGCAGGTCTCTGTGTCATGTAGCCACTCAAGAGGCCCAAGTTCCTTCCATCTGTGGCTCCATCCTCTAAATCTTTGGAGCTAGGGGCGCCTGCGTGGCTCAGTCGGCTGAGCGTCCAACTTTGGCTCAGGTCATGATCTCACAGTTCGTGAGTTCGGGTACCCGCATCGGGCTCTGTGCTGACCGCTCGGAGCCTGGTGCCCGCTTCGGATTCTGTGTCTCCCTCTCTCTCTGCCCCTCCCCCACACGTGCTCTGTCTCTCTCTGCCTCTCAAAAATAAAGAAAACTAATAAAAAAATTTTTTTTTTAATCTTTGGAGCTCTTCCCATTCAGCTGGCCGATGAGCAAGGGGAGTGAGGATCTCAGTTGGTGTGGCCCCCAAACTTCATGGGTGGGTGTGAACCCAGAAAGGAGAAACCAAGAGGGCATTAGCAGGTAGCCTGTTGTATCACCTGTGATTTTCTTCGAATGACTGTCAACATACAGCTTGAATTGATGAAGCCATGGCTGCCAGGACTGGGCAGAAAGAGGGAAACACTGCGAACTCCTCCAGCTGGGAGGGAGTGAAGGAAAAGCGAAAGTGGGGCTGAGTGGGGCAAGGCCAGGCCTTGCTTCTCCAAGGGCACTTCAGAGCGACTCCACCCCGAACCCAGGGGACAGGCTACTGACGGCCAAGGAGGCCTTGAACTCCAAGTTGGGAAATAGATGGGCTTTGCATTCTTATTTTTAGTATATGGACTTCCTGTGCTTTTCAAAAAGAAGAAACATGAAGGCGTTATATAGTTGGATATTTAAGCTGGATAACTTGGATACAGAAAAAGTCAAATGTTTTTTGGGATGTAGTGAAAATAGCAGGTTTTTAGGAGAGAGTCACAATAAAGGAAAGAGGAGGAGGAGGAGAGGAGACTGTCAGAACCCTCCAGAAGTCATGGAGAAAGTAACTGAGCAAGTCTAGAAATAACTGAAATGTTTAAGATAGGAAAATAACCTGACAAATATGCCTGTGAATGTTTCCATATACACCCTTACGTACACTCAGTCAAACTCTCTATATGTTGTGGGATGTGCCGTTTCTCAGCTGTGCTAATCACTTGGCATCAGAATCTGCCAGAGCATTTACATGAACTGCCTTCTGGGTCATGTAATGGCAAGTTGAGGGCAGCCATGATGGGCTGTGTGTGGGTGGTGAGCTGTGGGTGGTGAGGGAAAGGCAATGGTTCTATCGCTATTTACAGAGCTTTCAGTATTTTAGGCAAACCACATTAAGAGCTGACTTTTCAAAGATGTTTCGACACAGGTTTCAAAATTGGCCAGAGAGAATGGTTCCTAGGTCTAAGGCAAGTTAGCTACATCTTCTAGAATCAGAATTACGGTGTTCTTTCATTCATTGATTCAAGGAAAGCGTATAAAGAAGATAATGTTTGCCAGAAATTGGCATGCTCTGGGGGATGCGCTAGTGATTAACAAAGAGTGGCGGACCCTGCCTTCCCTGAGCTTGCAGTCTGGTGGGGAGTGTATGAGTAACCAGGTCTCACAGAGCAGCATGATAAGTCCTTTGTGGCGTCTTACAGGATGCCCAAGTTGGCACTGACCTAGGCTTTGGAAGAAAGGGTGTATTGGTTATAATTGTGCTTGTCTACAAATAAGAGACTCCACTCCCCCCATCGGAACCTGTCTTCAGTGGGAAGAAAAACAGTGGCTTTGACAACTGGGAAGGTTGTATTTCTCGAAGTAGGTGGTCCAGGGTTATATGGCAGCTCCAAGATACCACCAGGGCTTTGCTCAGTCATTCTTAGCACATGGATCTTGTCCTCATTGTTCCAAAATGGCTCTTAAAGTTCCAGCATCAATTCGACGTGCCAGGCAGTTAAGAAGAGGGCAGATGGCAAAATGCCGGAAGAACCTGTTGGGTGTTTTCCAGAATCTCAATCCAACACCTTCGTATCTTTTTGGCCACAGCTGTGTCCCACGGCTATTCCAGATACAGGGGTGATAAGAGATGTAGCTTTGGGCTTTGTCAGTTCAGACTAACCTGGACTTCTGTCAGTCAAGCAGAAGGCAAAATGACGATGGGGCATCAATTACAACCGTTTGTCCCAGGGGCAGCGTAGATGGACGAAGGGAGCATCACGTTCCTCGGCACTGGGTTGATGCCTGTGTTAGCTTTTGCGGTTATAGTGATCACAGGCTGGAGCACGGTGGGGGGGAAAGCCTGAAATCCCCCTCAGTCCTGCCGTTTCAGGCAGAACCACCTCGAAACATGCCGGGTGTGCTCAATGTCAGGATGCAATGGTGAGCCAGAAAAATCCCTCCCCCGCAGGGACATCACACTTAGTGAAGGAGTCAGAAAACACAACCCTTCTTAGTTAAAACGTTTCACTGGTCTTTCACATCGTGTTAATTCCTCCCAGCAAACTCGAAGGTAAAGCAGGTGTGTGGTCGCATCACATGGATACAGAAAACAGAAGGCCGGAGAGGGTAGAAATTTGCTCAGGGCCAGACTGCTGGTTAAGGAGGAAGATTGGACTAGGGTCCAGGGCGACCACTTCCCGGAAGAGCGCTCTGTCCCCTCCAGAGTCATGCCCTGCCCGGGGTGTGGCGACCTCACAGCCGCAGGGGTCGAGCAGCAGTGAGCTGAAGCATATCCCTCAGGTGGCGGGGAGGAACAGAGAGGAAGACACGCTGGGTGGCAGGCGTCAGAGCAGTAACACGTGTCATCTACCTGCGAGCCGATTAGGCCTCACTGCCTACTCTCTCCCGTTCTCACAAGAGCCAACAGTGGTGTTTTTCCCCATGATCAGAGGCTTCAGGAAGGAATTCCCAGGGCAAGACCTGCGGGGGTGGCACCTCCCTGGACTAGTTCTCTTTTTTCTTAGGCAAGCCCTGCTGGTTACTACTTTCCCTCTGTGAATGGCTGGGAAGGTTGGTTGGCCTTATCACTGTCCCTTCTGGCTCTCCTGGGGCCTCCTTGGCCATCAGTAGCCTGTCCACTGGGTTTAGGGTGGAGTCGCTCTGAAGAGCCCTTTGAGAAGCGAGGCCTGGCCTTGCCCCCCACCCCCCACACCCCCACTTCCGCTTTCCCTTCATTCCCTCCCAGGAAGAAGGTTTCCTTCTTCCTGCCCAGTCCTGGCAGCCATGGCTTCAATGTCAGATGCCACAAGGAAATTTTATGCTTCCCCCATCGACCTACGCCTGGGTCCTAGGCTTGGTACCATGCTGGGTCCTCAAGGAGGCTCATGAAGGTGGCTGTGTGGACTGGGTGTTCTGGGCTGTGTCTTTCCACCAGTGTTTCTGCTGCCAGAAACTGTCTTTATGTCTTTTTCCTCTCTCCCCTTGACCATGAGATCCTTACGCTCTCCAGGTCTCAGACGGCACCTGGCACTCAGCAGGCCCTCAATAGGTATTGGGTGAATCAAGGACACATTATGGGGCAGAGGTTATAGAAGCATGTGGAAAAGCCTTTGCCACACTCTTGAGGTCACTTATGCTAAAGTAGCTGCCGGGTGGGAGAGAAATGGCCCATGGGTAGGTCACGTGTGTTGAGCACTTAACATACGCCAGGCACTATTCCAGGCTTCTCTGCGTGCGTTACCCCAGGGGGTGTTCACAATAACCCTAGGAGATAGGCGCTCGCCCCGGTTTGCTCATTAGGTAACAGAGGCGCAGAAAAGCGACATGCCCACGGCCCCACAGCCAGGAGGCGGTGGAGGGCTTCTGGCGGTGGAGCTCGAGCCACTGACCCTTTACCACGCACGCTGCATCTTTAGGCGCCTGCTCGCGCCCTCCCTGCCGCACAAGAGCCTGGATGTAGCATGGGCAAGATATCCTCGTGTGAATCAATCCGACAAAAAGGCAAGACACAGCCTGCCCCAGCCCTTAACACTCAATCCGTGTCCAAGTGCTAACGTGGGGGTGAGAGGCGGGAAGAAGCACTGAGAAGTGGAGCAGGGGAAGGGCCTGGAAAGCCTTCCGCAGAAAAGGTGTGTCCTCCTCCAACCTGGGAGGGCCCAGAAGGGCAGGCCCAGCACTCCCAGCTGACGCACATGGGCGGTCCCTGAGCCATCTTTCCAAGACGTGGCAAGGAGCAGCGGCTGGTGGAGACCGAAAGCCAAGGGGGGAGAGTGGCCTCCAACTTCCAACCCCTGGAGGAGCAAGGTGATTCCTGTTCATCAATCAAGGGTCGACGGAGATCAGATCTTAATAAGACACTGCTTTGCCTTTTGGAGCAGGGCGGTCGTTTGTCTCCTACTCCAAGAGAGCTAGGAAACAGGAACCGTCTGCATAGGGCTTGCCGTCACCCACAAATGTCACCCCTCCATTCCGGCACTGCCACGTGCTCTGACACCATCAGGGAGAGATCTGGAAATGTTATCCCTTCCTCTTCTTCAAGATTAAAAGAGTTGACACAGCCATAGAGCTTGACAGGTGGCTAAAAGCGTGTGAGGTCCCTCATCGCAAGTCAGAGCTCCCGGTCCGCCTGGGAAGCATGAGGGACCCTGTAAGTCGTTGTTCAAGTGCCTGAGTGATGAGGCTGTTGGAATCCCACCTCTGACCAGCTGTGAAACCCTAGGCAACTCAACCTCCAGTTGCCTCAGCTTTATTTGCTTATAAGTGGGGTGATGACAGCACTCATCTCGTAGGACTATTACAATTGAAGAAGTAACTAACGTGATTAGAACCATGCCTGGCCTGTAAGTGTTATGCTGACCCCGTGTTACAGGTGAGGGAAACTGAGGCTTGGAGAGAAGAAGCGCTCTTCCCCAGGCCCCACAGCCAGTTGGTGGCAGAATTGAAGATCTGATCTCTGTGACATGATCCTCCAGCTTTGAGGAGCCTGATGAGCCTCAGCGAGGAGGGACCCTCCTCCTTCCCCATCTTCCCCAAACAGTGATGCTCCTTGCCCTTGGGACAGGACAAACAGGTACATGGAAGAGAGGAGAAAAAAGAAGATGATGCGAAAAGAGATCAAGGCTTGTTAACACTCTGCCATGCACCAGACCGTCAGACTGGGACTCGGAAAACTTATTTCTGTAAAGAGCCAGCTAGCAACAGTGGAGTCCTTGGGGGCCCTCTGGTCTCTGTCGCGACTACTCACCTCCACAGGGGCAGCCACAGGGAATAGATAAATAAAAGGGCATGGCTGTGTTCCAATAAACTTTATTTCTGGACTCTGAAATGTGAATTTCGTGTAATTTCCGTGTAATGTGAAACAGTACTCCTTTTATTTTTTACAGCCATTTAGAAATATTTTTTAAAAATCCTTTGTAGCTGAAGGGCTGTATAAAGAAAAGCGGCAGGCCAGGTGCCTGAGGGCAGTAGCCTGTTGACCCCAGATCTAGAGGTTAGAGTCAATCAACCCTGACCACAGCTTCGAGATTCATGTTACACACGAGGAAACTGAAGCCTGGAGGGGGATGGGGTGCAGGGGGTCACTGGCCCAGGTGACAGGGGAGTGGAGAGCAGAGCTGGGATTCAGGTCCTCTGCTCTGTCCCTCTGCTCCATGATGCCCTCGGAGCTGGTGGCTTGGGTTCCCTCTGCATTTTGTCACCACCGTATGAAGACATTGTAAGACCCACCCTTCTGGGACATGAGAAGCTGTCCTAATGGAGGTGCCAATGTGATGGCCCTTTGGAGAAGCAGCATCTACCAGCCAATGTTTAGACAGGTGCTAGCCAGGGCACCAGGCAGGTGCCATAGTCCTGACTTTGTATGCGGCATGGGACAATGCTTCTGTCTAAATAAACTCTCTCTGGGTGCTTGGGTGGCTCAGTCGGTTAAGTGTCCAGCTTCAGCTCAGGTCGTGATCTCTCGGTCCATGAGTTCAAGCCCCGTGTCGGGCTCTGTGCTGACAGCTCAGAGCTTGGAGCCTGCTTCGGATTCTGTGTCTTCCCCTCTCTCTCTCTGCCCCTCCTCCACTTGAGCTCTCTCTCCCTCTCTCAAAAATAAATAAACATTAAAAAAATTTTTTTAAACAAACCCTCTCTGAGCTCTGTGGCCCTGGTGATGAGGCTCACCGTTTCAGGGCTCACTGTTCTCACTGTACAAGAAAGACGGGAGGTCCACACGGTGGGTAGACATTATGGAATAATCCAGAAAAGTGGTTAGGGCTTCGGGACATCAGAGTGGGCAAGTGGCAGAGAACATGAGTGAGATGTGCGTGTCTAAAAGGTGAAAACTGAACCAGGAGGTTTCCTGGAGGGTGTGGCCCGGGACGGGGAGAGTCCCCAGAGGGCCACCTGGCCTTTGTCTTGCTCTTCCCCATTCTCCACATGGCAGACCCCAGGCTGGCCTCTGCCTCATACCTCCAGACACGCTCGGCTGAGCCAGCTGTGAGGCTGGGGTCAGGCGTCACCCCCTCCCCTCGGGGCACACCGGAGACCCAGGAGTGCCCCGAACCCACACTGCTGCTCCCAGACTCCAGCAAAACCGCAGCTGGGGCCGCCTGTCCTCAGGTCTGAGCTTGTCGAGGATTCACCGGAAAGGAAAATGCCACACCTTGTGCGATGGGTGCAGGCTGTTTGGGAGCCTCTGCTAAGCCCGGCCGAGGGAGGGCGACCGGGGACCCCGGTGCCTGTCTGTTTATTTTGTGTCTTTTTAAAATTGCTGTTACGGAAATAAACCCTCTCAAAGTGGAAAGTTTAGAAAATACGAGTAAGACCAAAGAAGGGACAAATGCAAACCACCCATAACCATGCCCTCCCAGAAGTAAGTTTGTTTTACTTCTCCTTCTGGTCTTTTCTGCGTACACATGTGTGTGCGAGCTCCTTATCCAGATGGGGTCGTAGGAGAAATTCTGCTTGGAGACTCTGTTTCTTCTTCGTCTCATACTGTAGGGTGAGCACGTTTCCACAGCAAATACATTTTTCGTTGCCGTCATTTTTGCCCGACGTCTGTTTTTGGCAACTCCCCTTTCGAAGGTGGATAAGCCCATGGATTGGGGTCGCAGGTCCCAACCGGATCACAAGATCCAGCCCTTTTTAGGGAAGAATGCTGGGGCTGGGCTCTGTGGTTTTGAGTAATGGAAAAGCCCCAGGCTCACGATTCGCAGCAAGAGCTCCTGCCCCAGCCCCACCCTGACTCATAGAACTGTCTTCGACTAGTCACTTCACCCCTCTGGGCCTCAGTTTCTTTACCCATAAAACGGGACGGTTGGATTAAGGGCTTGGCCAGCTCTAATGCTCCATGACTAAGCACTTGTAGACTCACAGGATTCCAGAAGCCTCTGAAAAAGGTTAGCTGCTGAGAGGAAGTTGCTTCTCCCCTAGCCCTCGGCTAGCCAAGTGGAGGGTCATGGCCCGGAAGATCTGAAAACCCCCTGTGGAGTAGCCAGGGACTACGGGTGCCAGGGTCTCCGGGGGCTGCTGGGCTCTGTCCACCGTCCTGCCTCCCCCTCCCCAGTGTGGAGAGGGCAGCGGCTGCTCCAGGGCCGGCACTGACCCCACAGCCCCACTGCTCCGAGGTCATGGTGGGAAAAGCCAGAACCAGTGGCCGCCAGCTGTCTGTTACATTTGGAAACACAAACGATGTGGCTGGGCAAAAAGCACGGCCAGAGCTGGAGCCACCCTTGGAGCTGGTGGGATCTGGGAAGAGCCTAGGGGAAGCCTCCTGGGGTGGGCAGCCCGTCTCCACCCCCTCGTCCTATCACCCACCCCCGCCCCACTGGCCCTTCTTCTGGCCCTCCTCTGCTCCTGGAGCAGCCACTGGCTTTGGTCCATCTGGTTTGGAGAGAGCCTGCCGTGAAAGTTGGAAGTCAAGGCAGCTGCTATGTGGAGGCTTCAAAGGGGCAAGAACGTTATGAAATATAAGCGGCAGAACCCTCCTCCCGGAGGCGTGGACTTGTTTCCTTCCACATTCTCCTGCAGAAATCATCATCCTAACAACAATCATAGCAACGCCGCTACGGGGTAATAAGTATTGCTATACGCTAGGCACTGAGCCCCATGTTTCACGAGCTTGGGTCATCTTCAGTCCCCACGAGACAGCTCCCGGGGTGAGGTCCAGCTATTATTGTCCCCATTTTACAGATGAGGACAGTGAAGCTCAGAGGTTAAGCACTTTGCCCAAGGCGCGCCCCGCCCCGCCCCAGGGGCCTAATGAGTTACAGGACTGCAACCAGGCTCAGGACGCTCTGCACTTGAACTTGTTCCGTTAATACTCCACCCTTCCACCTCCTCCAATTTCCTGCCCCCGTTGGTCGGGACCCTCCCGTAGCAATTTCAGCTTCTTCAACATGCAGACGTTCCCAGAGACCTCAAATTCTATTGGTCCTCGCATCGCATGCCAGGTCCCCACCAGGCGTGTGCCCCAAACATGTAAGGCTTGGTCCCCAGGCCGGAAGTGTACCGTTTCCTCGATGAGACAAGGGATATAGATCCTGTGCTCCTAGGGTGCATGTGTCTTTCCCATGGAGTCCTGGAAAGAGTGCATGCTTTTGAGCTATGTGCCCACTGCAGTTTGAATGCTGCCTCTGCCATTTACCAGCTGTGTGACTCTGGGCAAGTCTCCTACCCTTTCTGTGCTTCGGGTTGCTCATCTGTACAACAGGGATAATACTATCCCTTTTATACGTTGACTCTTAAGGATTAAAAGGGAATGTTTGTAAAGTACTGTCACAAAGTATGATGCTTAATAAATGTTAGCTACCGATTTGATGACTGAAAGCATACGGTCCCGAGTTAGATGGTCTGGGTCTGATCCCACCTTATCTCCTTCTCAGTTATGTATGTGACCTTGGGTTGTTTAGTTTTACCGTTCCGAGCCTCAGTTTCCTCCTCTGCAAAATGGGGATAATTTGGGGATCATTGTAAGGAATAAGTGAATACACACATGTATCAGAGCAACAAATACTAAGTCTCTACTATGTGCCTGATATATATTAATTGTCCGATATATACTAAATTTACTATTAACTATCATCATTTTGTCACTATGAGCATCATTTTCTTACTATTATCATTGCTATTAGTCATGCATCTGATTTATGGATTCAAAATTATCTCACTGCCTCTCCTAGATGATCATATTTCTATTCATGGCACTACATGTTTAAGTCATTAATTCACAACGTCAGAATCATTTTTAATTTTTCTTTCCCCATCTACAATCATCCTGTCTTGTCTGGAATGTGTCTTCCATTAAAATTCTCTTTTCTGTTCCCACTGGCATCATACCTGATCAGTTATTTATACCTGATGTGAATGATTGTGGCAGCTTCATTCTTGGGAGTCATTTTTGATGTGTAGAGAAGGAAAAGATATGATGGCAGTGAGCACCTACTCTTCCACATCTGCTCTCCTCTGTTTTATTATTTCTGATAGAAACATCTAAATAATTTCACCTTGAACTCAGTTCTGTTTACTCCCCTGCAGAAAAACATTCAATAGCTCCCATGCCTTTTATTAGGCACGCAGATTTTTGAGGCCAAGATTCACAACTTTTCAGTCTGGCCCAAGCCTACTAGGGGAACCATCGTGGCTGACTTCCTCCTACCTTGCACTTGGCTCAAGCAATTATTTTTATTCCATTCATGGTAGTTCTCTTGTCACTGACTGGTTCAGGAATGGGCAGTCCTAAGCCATTTTACATCAATGAGATCTGAGAAGAGGTTTGCTCAGGTCAAACAATTTTTTTTTCTTTCTGTCTTTCAACATGAACAACCTATGCCCTGGATGTTGCTGGCAGCCATCTTGCAACCATGAGGATGGCCACCATGAGGGCAGCATGAACACAGAGCAAAGCAGACCCAAGAGGAGAACAGAGAAACAGACACGGAGCCCTGATCAAACGGCTCTTGGAGTTCCCCTGCCTCTCTGGACCTCCAGCTATGAAATATAGTTTCTTACTACCTACGCCTGTTTGAGACATACTTTTATTACTTGCAGCTCAAAGAATCCTAACTGATTCTCACCTTTGCAGCTTTATCTCCAGCCATCCAGAATAACCTGCCTGTTGTGAAGTTTTCCAACACCTTGGTGACTTTGCCCATTCTTGCCTTCCCCTGGAACGCACTCCCCAGACTCTACTTGTTAGGGTCTTTTGCACCCTTCAAAGTCCGAATTCAAATGCACCAGTTCATCCTCACTCACATTCAGGAAGACGGCTCTTCCATCTGAATCTCCAAGACGTTTTGTATTTGCCTGCAAGCTCCAGAACACTCAGATTTACAGAAAGTTCATTTGCCTTCTTCACTGGGCTGCAGATTCCAGGAAGGCTGTTTTCCTTTTATTATCTCTGAATCCTTTAGTCCGGAACCCAGTATGCTTAGTTGATAATTGTTGCACGAAGATGTGGAGTTCAATACAAATGACAACCAAATCTCAAATGATAGTAACAAAAATAATCAGTGTTTTGTAAGGCAGAAAGGGATAGGATCTCTATGGGCTGAGTAGTAAGGAAAGGAATCTTAGGTCCTGAGATATGTGTGCCCCCAGCGGACGGGTAGAATTTGAACAGCCAGGGCTGGCAGGAATTCCTCCTTGGAAAGGGCCAAGCAGGTGCAAATGATCTGTTTTTCAGTTCCTCCAGTCACTGCAGTATGTTGTTGTTGTTTTTTTTAATATAATTTACTGTCAAATTGGTTTCCATACAACACCCAGTGCTCATCCCAACAAGTGCCCTCCTCCATGCCCATCACCCACTCTCTCCTCTCCCCCATGCCCCCCATCAACCCTCAGTCTGTTCTCAGTCCTTAAGAGTCTCTCATGATTTGACGGGCTCTCTGTACCTGTTGGGAAATGCGGTCTCAGTAATGAAATTCCTGTAGGTGGAAGAAGAGGAAAATAGGTTTTGTTCGAGTAGAAATGACATCTTCACTTTTTTATGATTAAAAGTGTCAGTTGGGAATGGGCTGCGAGTATCTTGAAATGGCTCTTTATTAGCCCAACCCAGTACGGGGGGTGCTGGGAACAGCGAAGGGATGTTTCATCTATCACCAGCCTTCCTTCGGGTGTGCAGGCTCTCCCTCTGTTTCAGTGGGCTTCAGTGTTCTAGGTTGTTATAAGAGGGGTTGTCTTCATAAGGTACTATGACAGACACATTGGTATGTATGCGCCAACCAGCTTGTTTTCTTTTCGGCCACACAAGACCGTAGAGACCATCTGCGGACTTGTTGCATCCAAGTGCTGCAGTGTGACCGTGTCTTGCCAGTAGGACGCGGGTGGCACTGATGGATGCCACTTCCAAGCCTGGATCCTAAAACAGCCCATGCAATTTCCCCGCTCTCTCTTAGCTTGCCATCTGGCCGAACGCAGAGCTCCCGCTGCAGGAGAAGACTCTGACGAGGGCTTAGGGCACGGCAAAGCCACCAGATGGAAGAAACCCGGATCCCTGGGTCACAGCTTGGAGGAGGACTGCACGGGGTTGCTGATCAGCCAAAAACATCCTCATTGAACCTTGTATATAAAAAAAAAAAGAAAGAAAGAAAGCTCTACTGTGTTAAGCCACTAAAATATTGGGTTTTTTTTTTTTTTTGCTGGTTCGCCAACCTTGCCTAACACGGATGGCGGAGAGAGGCCTTAGTGAAATCTCTGGGCATAGGCAGATGGCAGCTCCACCAAGATGACCAGAAAGGAACCGGAAGGAGGCCAGGAGGAAGACAGCTAATAGAGGCCCTCACTACCAGAAAGGTTCAGTGTTCACTCAACTGGCAAGGGGTGGTTTGTCCAGCTTCCTAAGGTTGGCTGCAGATGGTCCTTGCTGGGCAGAGGCTGGGCAGTCTCTGGAGGCAGACTCAGCTCCTACTCTTGGGGTCCAGTTACATGATGATCCTTCATTCAGGCCCCTGCACCCCCTCCTTGATAATATCCCTCCCACTCTCCTCCCTCTTCTGCCTTTAACTGCGGTAGATATTACCAAACCGCCATCCACAAAAAATAAGGCCATTTGACGTCCCATCAACTGTTTAAAAGGTGGGGGTAAGTGCTTATATCTCTATGTACTGTCCAGCCCTGCATATTATCAACCCAGAGGAGGGCACTTGTCGGCATGAGCACTGGGTGTTGTATGGAAACCAATTTGACAATAAATTATATTTAAAACAATTTTTTTTCATTTTTTATTGGGGCGCCTGGGTGGCTCAGTCAGTTAAGCGTCTGACTTTGGTTCAGGTCATATTCTTGTGGTTCATGGGTTTGAGCCCCGCATTGAGCTCTGTGCTGACAGCTCGGAGCCTGGAACCCGCTTCACATTCTGTGTCTCCCTGTCTCTGTCCCTCCCCTGCTCATGCTCTCTTTCTCTATCTCTCTCTCTCTCTCTCTCTCTCTCAAAAATAAATAAACATTTAAAAAATGTTTTTAAATAGAAAAATTTTATTGTGGTAAAAAAAATGCATAACACAAATTTTGCCAACTCAACCATTTCCAAGTATATGTGGTACGGGGGCATTAAACGCGTACACGTTGGCATGCAACCGATCTCTAGAAGTTTTCTTTCTTGCAAAACTTAAATTCTTACCCACTGAACAACCCCCCATTTCTCTCCTACCCTACCAACCACCATTGTATTTTCTGTTTCTATGAATTTGATGAGTCTAGATACCTCACCTAGGTGGAATATTACAGTGCTTGTCTTCCTGTGACTAGCTTATTTCGCTTAGCATGATGTCCTCCAGGTTCATTCATGTTGTAGCATGTGTCAGCTTTCCTTTCTTTTGAGGACAGAATGATGCTACATTGTGCGCCTTCATTTATTTGTCCATGAAAATGTGTGTTGCTTCCGCCTTTTAGCTCTTGTAAATGATGCCGCTATGAACGCGGGTGCGCAAATCTCTCTTCAAAATTCTGCTTTCAGTTCTTTGACAGGTCTTAGACACGCACAAGTGGGATTGCTAGCTCAGGTGGCAATTCCATTTTGAATTTCTGGAGGAACCACCATACTGTTTTCCATAATGGCTGCACCGTTTCACCTTCCCACCCCCAGGACACAAGGATTAGAGCGTCTCCACACCCTTGCCGGCGTTTGAGATAGTAACCATCCTAATGGGTGTGAGGTGACATTTCACTGGAGTTTTTAATTTGCGTTTCCCTGATGATGAGTGGCATTGAGCATCTTTTCATGTTTGTTGGTTCAATCCGCTTCAGTTTGTTATTTACATTTTTTTTTTCATTATTTTTGGAGGTCAAAGAGGAACTCTTACCACCATGATGAGATGTTTCCACTCTCCAGGCTCGCAAGGACGAGATCCCAGCTTTGCAAACAACAGTTGAAGTCGGGAAGGAGTTGCACCCCAGGGGTGGTAAGAGAGACTCATGTTCCACTCACCATGCTCGTCGCATGCCAGGTTTACACAGCACTCTCTAAAGTCACACACGCCGTTTCAATCATCACAGCAGCCTTGCAAGGTGCAGAAGGCAGAGGAGGAAATTGAGGTTCAGACATGAGAACGCAGAAATAGAAGGAGACTGGTTCTTTAAAATCCCAACCGCTGAAACAGATGCCTAGTGATGCGCAGTAGACATAGCTGGCTGCCCGCCTGACATCTGTTGTCCCCTTTCCCTTGTGTCAGAGCCCCGGGTTTCTCAGTGTGTCCACCCTCTCTAGCTATGAACAGGGCTAAGACAATAATGGGGGCTTCATC
The DNA here is from genome assembly GCF_027475565.1 of Acinonyx jubatus. Taxonomy (NCBI): domain Eukaryota; kingdom Metazoa; phylum Chordata; class Mammalia; order Carnivora; family Felidae; genus Acinonyx; species Acinonyx jubatus. Next base: position 26,086,393 of record NC_069390.1, on the reverse strand, counting down.
CTCTCGCGTAGAGATTGGTTTAGTGAGGGCCGGTGCAGGGTGAGGAGTATTTTAGGGAAGAGCTCCTCATTTAAAACGTAAAACAAAGACAGCATGGTCCCTTTTCTTTTTCTGGATGAGGTAATTCCTGGATGGGATGCCTAGGTACAGCGTGTACCAGAGGACCACGAGCAGGACCAGTCTTAGGAGGAAGTCAAGGGGCAGCAGGCAGAGCAGAAAAAGAGAAAGAACCTGAATTCGATATCACTGAGTAATATTGCTAACACCACCTCCTTGTGATGGGAAATAATAAATCTCTATTGCCTGAGCCAATTTGAACTGGGATTTTTGCTTTTTGTTTGGGAGTTTTTGTTGCGGCTGTTGTTGTTACTGACGTAATCCTATTACGTGATGGATGGAATTATAAATTGACAGAAAAGCAATGTGACAACATGATCCAAGAGCCGTCAATGCCAGGGGCACGTGGATGGCTCAGTCGGTTAAGTGTCTGACTCTTGGTATAGGCTCAGGTCATAGACTCACAGTTCGTGGGTTTGAGCCCCAGGTCGGGCTCTGTGTCAATGGCGTGGAGCCTGCTTGGGAGTCTCTCTCTCTGTCTGCCCCTCCCCTGCTTGCACTCTCTGTCTCTCAAAACAAATAAATAAACATTAAAAAAAAATTTAAAGAGCTGTCAAGGTCAGAGCTCCACCCCTATCTCGGGGGTGCCAGCTGTGGGTCAACACTGTCCTAGGGATAAAGACTATTCTGGGGGGTCATGGGGAAGGCGAAGAGAGGAGAAGGGAAAGAGTGGGTGTAACTGTAGCTGTGAGAGGTCCAAATGGTAAGACTGGACCTGTCATCATCATGTGCCGCAAGCCAGTATGGGATCACATATTGGGTCCAAAAAGAAACCTACTGTTCCCTGGCCTGACATTTCCATGCTGAGAAACTGCAGCTAAAAACACCCCTGGCCTCTCTGACCATCCTTTACACTCTCTTTTCTGACAGTGAGTTTGGAAAAAGACCAAATGTTCTCCATGGGACTCCTCCCCCTCCGTCACTTTCAGATGCACCTGCCTGCAGCGGGGGGGTCCCTTCTAGGCCCATCAGCTCCCTGGCAAGTGCCAGAAGCCTGAAGGCTATTTTGAGGGGGGGGAATGCTTCACGTTCATTTATGTGGCTGCCTATTGAGACCTTATTCTTTTCTTCAGCTGCTCCTGTGAATAAAGCCGTTATCCTCACCTCCATCTACCTGACTCCTGAGTGTACTTCCTCTTTGATTCTGAACTGAGGAAGGAAGGCGAAAGGCACCATTCATTGGACCCCTACACCCTGACCCCAAACACAAAATTAACAAGTAGTTAACTCAATACAAAAGCTCACATCACCTCTACTAGTCTCCTGCTCCCATATAATTATATGTCCTGCAGATGGGGAAGGGGTCGTTTTAACATACCTGCGGTCATCTGGGACCAGGGTCCGAAAAAGGCTTTGGAAGAGCCTTGAAAGAGATCAAGTTAGGGCTGAGATTTGACCAAAGTCTCAGACTCAGGATGGACACATTTGTGAAGGGAGCAAGGGGCACATTGAGAGGTATCAGTAAAGCAAGAAGATCTGAAGTAATTTGACCCGTCGGGTTATGGGGCAAACCGGTTTGAGTTTGCCTCAAGAAACATTTTCACTTTCAGCCACATGGGGTTGAGTCAGCTTAGTCTAAAGGAACAGAGAAACAGCGTGAGTGCGAGGATAGTAACAGCAGCCATGGGATGCGTCCTAGTAACAGCCCAAATGTACGGAATCTACGGTATTTTATTTAATTCAGTCCTCACTGCGACCACACGGATTAGGGACTCTATTTGCCTTCTTTTACTTCGGAGGAAATTGAAACTTAGAAAGACAGTTGGTTCAAGGTTACACAGCTAGCAAGTGCCAAACCTGTGTTTTTAACCCTACGGGGACTCCAGGCTTCATACTAACTCCATATTGCGATCAAACTATCCCAACCATTTTCATTTCTGATGACTTTTTGAGGCAATAATTCAAGGAAAGCAAAACATGACGTGCATAAACATTTCCACTAAAATGTTCTATACAATTGTGACCAGAGGAAGCAACTGAAATGCATATCAGCAAGGAAATATTTTAATATATTACGCTGTATCCAGTCAATGAAATGCTGGGCATCATTTTATTTGCCTTTTTTTTTTTTTAAAGTTTATTTATTTTTGAAAGAGAGACCAGGAGAGGGGCAGAGAGAGAGGGAGAGAGAGAGAATCCCAAGCAGGCTCCGACATGGAGCTCAAACTCATGAACTGGGAGATTGCGACCTGAGCCGAAATCAAGAGCCAGACGCTTAACCGACGGAGCCACCCAGGCGTCCCTGGACATAATTTTAAAATAGTAATTCTGGAATTTACGTTGAAAAATGAGCATGACAGAATAAACGGTAAGGGAGCAAAGCAGGAGGGAAAAGCAGGAGGGAAAACGTTGCACCCACCACCATGGCAATAGTTAGAAAAAAACTCAACCTGGCCATCCATGATCCAAAACTGAAAGGAAAATAAGCAAGAGCCAAATAACTTTTAATAGTGAGTGGAGTCTAGGTTGATTTCTCCCTCTTCTTTCTTCTTTCTTCTTTCTTCCTTCTTCCTACTTCCTTCTTCTTCTTCTTCTTTTTAGTATTTTCAACACTGTAGAGGCCCTACCATGTCAAGAAACACAGAACAGATCTGCATGGGACACTGTAGGTAGAAGCATGTGTTTGCATACCAGCTAGCTCGCTGGTGGGGAGAGGGGTTACTGGGCATACTGGCGGGAGCTTAATGTGTGGCTCGGCCTCCATCAACCTGCAGATTTCTCTCTGACCTTGAGAAGACTGTATCTGGATTCTCCTCCTCTCCTGCCCTAGGTCCCCTTTACCTTGAAGCAGACCCTGAGGTCACGAGTGCAGGTTTCTACAAGCATCTCACAAGGGTAGGAAACTTTGGCCCTGACTCCAGACAGCTTGAATCCCGAAGCTCCACAGAGTGGGGAGGTTCTCTGGAATTTTCCCGCGGTGCTGGTGACGTCACCAAGACGTGGGCAGAGAAGTGTGCGGGCCGGGACAGGCAGGGAAGAGAAGAGGAGTACACCATAAACTTTTCTAGAGGAAATGAGATGCAAATTAGTAGAGAGAGAAACAAATGCTGAGGTGCTAGATGATGGGGAGAGACCGTCTCAGATGGTTAAGACAGGAAAAAGCAGTCCATGGCAACCCTCTGTACAATAGAATGAACAAGGGCTTTGACATGAGGCCAGGCTCCATCGCTGGCTCCACTGCTGTGTGACTGTGGGCAACCCACTTAACCTCTCTGATCCTCAGATTTTCTATCTGTAAGTGACTGTAGCCATTCCAAAAACACAGAGTTCTGTGAGAGGTCCTGAATAAGCCCTTCTCCTGATAACATAACTGGTACTTCCCTCGTTCTCTGTAGATATGGGGCTCTGTAACCACTGAGACAGCAAAACATTCCCTGTGCCCTCCACGCCCATCCCATGCAATAGCTTCTTGTCATTCTGTCTTTCTCTCAAATAAGGGACCAGAGAAGCCTGTCACTGCTTCGTTAGAGGAAGAGAAAGGGGTGTGAAACAAAGATGTCCTGGGGGCTGCACCCCAGAGCCCTCCTTCTGCTCTGAGGGTGAGTTTCCAGATTGCGTGTGATGAGAATGGAAACATGAGAGGTCTAAGTCAGGCCACTAGGGACTGACACTCCGTGGGTGGGGACGAAAGAGGGACAAACCCCGGCTAGAAGGGGTGGCAGATGGGCAGACCAACGTGAGGGGAGAGAGCGCAAAGTTGTAAGGAAGAGAATATTTGTGGCTGGCGGGAGGGGAAGCCAGTCGAGAGACAGGGATGAGGGCTGAGCCTTGTGAGGAGGGCAGGGGGGAAGAGAAAGGAGACACATCAGGAGGAAAACATAAAGAAGGTAGAGGGGGTGCCTGGCTGGATCAGTCGGTGGAGCGACTGACTCTTGGTTTCAGCTCAGGTCATGATCTTGCAGTTTGTGGGATCTAGTCCCACATCCGGCTTTGCGCTAACAGAGCTCTCTCTGCCCTTCCCTTACTTGCGCCCTCTCTCACTCTCAAAATAAAGAAACTCAAAAAAAAAAAAAAAAAAAAAAGGAAAGTAGAGAGAATAGGAGCTGAGAGAGACCAAAAGCATCTGAGAAACTGATAGAATTCCCATCACCCCTCTGCATCCCGCCCACATCACCCCCCGCACCCCCTCACAGCACTGGTAACTCTGAACACAACCTTAAGGGGAGCAGCCATCAGCCACTGGACATGGGGCTATTTCTCCGCAAGACGAGGCAACAGAAGTGCCATTGTTGGTTGACTTATCTCTGGAGAAACATGACCTCCGTCTTGGGGGGTCCCTCTGCCCCACAAGCCTGGGCCAGAATAAATACAGTTCTCCATCCTTGAACAAGGCAAGCCATGGCTTGAACATGCCATCGTTGGTGTAGCCCCATCTGGGCTGGGAAAGGGGACTGCTTCTGAGAAGGCCAGCTTAGGTACAATTCGGATGAAAGCCAAATATGTCTTAGGTACATCTTCTCGTTCTGGGGTTTCCCTCTGGCTTTTCCGGAGTGCTCAGAGTTTCCATGCCTTTGCTTACATCTTTGGTCACTGGGCCAAACTCGTTGGTGAGGAACGGTCTTCTAGATATTGACCCAGGGGCTAAAGTGACCAAGAAGACTTCAACAGTTCCGAGGCTAGACATGGAGCCTCAGCTGCGTGGCAGAAGGGGGGACTGATCGAAACTTCTCTGGATGATGTCGTATGGTGGCCCTGCCTCCTGCTGCCCAGATTTTGTCATCCTCCCCCACATCACTTTTCAGAGGCCACCTGACAGAGCCACTTACAGCACCTGTAAGACCAGGCCAGATCCCCCTCAGTCCCATTTCCCACAGGACTGGGGTACGTGAGGGTGGGCGGGATTTCCTTTCCAATTTTACTGCAGGCAGAACGGGTCCACCCAGTGTGTGGTGGAGACTGCCCTCAGGACCAGGGTGTTTCCTTGGAGATGATGTCACAGCTACTCAGCATGTGTGTGTGTGTGCGTGCACGTGTGTGCACATGCACCTGAATACCCATTTATGTTTATTGCATCTTAATATATTTTTAAAATAAGATTATTTGGGGGCGCCTGGGTGGCTCAGTCGGTCAAGCGGCTGACTTCAGCTCAGGTCATGATCTCGTGGTCCGTGAGTTCGAGCCCCGCCTCGGGCTCTGTGCTGACAGCTCAGAGCCTGGAGCCTGTTTCAGATTCTGTGTCTCCCCCTCTCTGACCCTCCCCTGTACATGCTCTGTCTCTCCCTGTCTCAAAAATAAATAAAACGTTAAAAAAAAATTTTTTTAAATAAAATAAGATTATTTGATTCAAAAGTGTGAATATATATATTATATATGTATGTGTTTTATATACATATATCATTATTGCTGATTTTGAATTTTCTCCATTAGTGGTTTATATATATTAAAATTTTATAATATACAATATATTATAAAATATAGACATATATTTTAATATATATAGACCACTAGTGGAGAAAATTCAAAATCACCAATAATGTAATGACAGTATTGCGGTTTATGTTATTTCAAAGAGCCCTTATCTTTTAGAGACACATAATGAGCAATCTACCGATAAAAAGATACGATGTCTGGTATTTGTTTCAAAATAATCAGGTGGTGAGGAAGGAAGTAGGAGGTGCAGATAGGTAGAATGGGCCATGAGCTGGTAATTGTTGAAACCGGGTGATGGGTATGTGGGAATTTATCATACTCCTTTTTTTTAAAATAGGGAGGTGTCTGTGGTCAAATAGTATTGGGGAAAACCGCGTACTATGGCCCCCTCTCGGAAACTTACAGTGCATCTTGGTGCCATATTTTATATCGCTGGAGAATAGGGGCCATATGAGTGTGTTGAGAACCCACCCACAGAGCCTCGCATGGTGCCTGATGCTACCAAACACTTAAGAAATGGTTGATGCGTGAAAACAAACCAAGGAAGGGTGCTTAGAGTAGGGACACCTGTTCACCTCTTTTAACCTAGTGTTTCCCAAATGTATTTGTTTATGAAAAGTCTGTGATTGAAGAGCACCTTTATATTAAAATCCTTTGCAATTAGTATTTGGGGACATGATCTCAGAGCAGGTTATAAATAGTATTAAAACTGGGCTCCCAAGGTTCCAGTGAGTTGACAAAGAAAGCCACCGGTTTATAATCCAGGACTACATGGGCCATTTCCCGCCTATAAACTGTGTTCAAGTTCCCAGATGGCTGGCCTTGGAATCAAACCCATGCTAGCAGTCCATTCTCTTTCTTTTTGCCCCAAACCTTCTCCCGATGTCTTCAATTGGACGAACCCAGTATTCAAGTGGGAAACAAGAAGAAAAGTGAACAGGACACTTGGAAGGTGTAGGAATGCTCAATGAGTGAAGCCAGTCTCCTTTCTCGTGGTTGTGGTATCGTAGGCGAAGTAAGCCTAGGGGAAAAGTGAAGAAACAGATAAAAACCTGGACATCTCCTTGAGGAGGTCTAAATCAGGAGAAGGAATGCAGGAAGGGATTCAGCAGAAGAGCCAGGGATGGATTCACCTCCACTTTCACCCCCTTTCCACTGGACTCACGGTTGGACTCCATTGCCCAGGGATGGCTAGAACCCATTCAATGAGACATGGATGGAAGTGATGGTCCCATACCAGGCCTGGCTCATAACCACCCCACCACTACCACCACCAGACAGTGCTCCTACATGCTCCTTTTCCTTCCACTGATTGAATGGGAATGGCCCCAGCAGCGTTGAGAAGTGCAGAGCCTCCGTTAACATGAATCTTCCATCGTCCCCAACATCTTACCTATCCAAAAACCCTCGTAAGTGTTAGATGACTCAAAAATAAACCTCTATGTATTTGAGCCATTATATATATATATGTTGCTGAGTTAATTTGTCACTAGCTAAAATTAGGCCACAAAATACGGAAAGAGAAAGCCATCTGAAAGGTAGAATGAAAAATGGGCTAGGGCAGTACCTATAAAGCCAAGAAAGGACAGAATTTAAAGGAAAGGTATAATCGTAACTACATCTGGTAGAACTTGAGACATGAGGAGGTTGGCTGGGGGATGATGAGCTTTTGAGGATAATTTTTCTCTTTGATGAAAGGAGAGAACCATATGATGAAAGATCCTTTTCTTCTTGCCTACCTCCTTTCTTCATCTTTGGACACCGTCAAATGAGGATTTAATGCCGGGATCTTCGGTAACTATTTTGTGACATGAGGCAAACCGCATTGAGAATGGAAGCTGGCATGTTAACGGTGGTACAGAAAGATGAACAGATTTTATGTCTATCACACTATCATTGAGCCACCGAACGAACTCTGGAACTACTTTTTTCTGTACTTTTTGTTAATAAAAAAATAATAAAGGCTTTCTTTTAAAAAAAATAACGGTAACTTCAATTTTTTGGACCTGCTCTATTCCAAAACCTATGTTAAGCTAAATAGATGCATTGTGTACACTGTGTACTTTAATTTTCACAATAATAATATACAGCATTAAATGAGTAACTTAAGCTCTAAGAGGTTGAGTAAATTGTCCAAGGTTACATAGCAAATATGATATTGCATCCAAAGTAATAAGTTAAACGAGCCAGACAAGTGCAAAGACCCTATTGCAAACTGGTGGATGGGGTTGGACCAGGAAAAGAAAAGGATTTAGCGGGTTTGGAGAGGGTACAATGGAGCTGGAGGGTGACTTTCTAACAAGATCATCTATCAAGATCACTCAGGTACCCTTATCTATAGAGCTTTTTGGGAATATACCTGGTCAATGTCACTCCTTTCTGAAGTCCTTTTTTATTTACTACTCCTCAGCCAGTTCATTACAAAAATGCATCGGAGGGTGACTAGACTTTCTTTAAAGTGGACTTACATGTTAGATTTTTACTGCTTACTTAGATTCTCCTCCACATTTAGGCACATGGGAGAATCACCCTCTCTCAGCTCGCTTACAATTAGATGGGGTCACGTGACTAGTTTTAGCCAATGGGGTGTAAGCAGAAACGGCATGAATTATTTCTGAGCCAAAGCATTTAGTCACTGGTAAGAGATCCTTTACTGTTCTGTTTCCCTGATGCAGCCATTCTGTTAAAATGCAGGTGCCATAAAATCAAACCACGCAGAATCACTGAGCTACCGCATGGAAGACAGCCGCTTTGAAGAATTGCCTGGACCTACAGTAGACTCAGCATGACAAGAAGTCACTTGGACCATCGCCTTAATCCACTGAGATTTTAGTGATGTGGCCACTGCAGCATAACCTGGGATGTAACCTGACTAATGCAACTTAATATTCCATCCTTCTCAGAGATGGTAAATATTGATCACGACTGTTACCATTGCCTCATCTATTCTATATATTCTTAAGCCATCACTGAACTCTTCCCCACTGAGCTGTAAGGCTTCTGAATCTCTCATCACAGTGACCTAAGCAGTCACTACTAGTTCACCAGAGCTGGAGAGTCAAGGAAAACCCACCGAAATCCTTCTGAAATCAGCACAAAATCCTGACTTCCTACTGTGGCCTGCAAGGCCACCTAAGAGCTAAAGCTGACCCTCCTTCACTTTCTCGCTCGCTCACTCAGCTCCAGCCCCACTGGCCTTTTCTGTTCTTCAAACATACCAAGAATATTCTCATCTCAAACCTTTACGTTTGCTCTGCCTTCTTTTTCGGAAGTGCTTCTCTAATGTTTTATACGGCTCAAATGTTGCCTCTTCAGACAGACTTTCCCTTCTACCTTACTAAATTTACCCTGCACCCTCCCCCAACGTCCTCAGTAATAACAAAACACTGGTCCCTCTCTCTCTCTCTCTCTCTCTCTCTCTCTGTCTGTCTCTCTCTGTTTTTCTGCTGTATTCCCAGTAACTAAAGTAGTACTTTATGCAAATAAGTGATTGGCCAACCCTGATCTAGACCATAATCATTTTGGGGAGAGAGGGTGGGTCTAGTTCCCCTTTGGTTTTTCCTTGGTGCTGAATCCATGTCATACGTACTGGACATGTCCATTAAATTCCTGGCTGATGGTTAGAAGCCTTTCATTTCCCTTCCTATCATGGTGGGCTCATGTCTGTGCCCTTTTGTCCTCCCTCTACCACTCACACACTCTCCTTCCCCTTCCCTCACCACAACCTCCCCCAATTAAGTACAAGTTTCTTTCTCACCCACACAACGTCTTCCACAGTCACAGTCTACTGTGGCTGAGAAACAGCACCCAGCAATAAAACGGGTTTTGGCCTGGCCTCACATCCAAGTTCACTACCTATAACCTTTTCTGCAGGAGTTAACACCGAGACCCAGCCAGACTTGGCTAGAGTGTTAGGCCTGTGCACTGGAGCCCAGAAGTTTTACCCGCTGGGTGTTTTGAAGAGAAGCAGCTGTTACCATTTGCCGGCTGAAGGGTTTTGCTTTTGAAATAGTCTATGAGGCATGTTCAGGCAGAAAGGAGCGTTCTGGAGAAGGCCTGGGAAGGCCTGCCACTCATTTGGAGTGCCACACAACTGTGGGCAAACCATCAGGGATGTCTGGCTTCAGTAACAGTGCAGGAGAAATCATTGCATTCTTTGGGTATAATTGGATGCTAAGGGGGAGGGTTTGTAGGTGAGCTGAGGTAGTGAAAAAGAACATGGAATGCAGAATCACAGGACCCGAGATTAGATCCAGAAGTCCTGAGCAAGAATGAGTAGTCTCTACCCTCTACCTTAGCAACCTTCCCTCCACCACCCCTACTCTAACAACAGTTTCTAAAGGCATCTTCCGTCTAAAAAGACATTTCTTGGAATAAAACTCAGTGAAAACGAGTTCAAACTCCAGTTGGCTTAGCATTGTTGCTAGATCCAGAATCAGAAAGGGGTCGAGATTTTCTGTCCCTGCATCTTGTAATGGCAAGAAAGATCTCCCTCAAGTAAAATAAAGAGGCTTGGGACAAGTCACCCAACCTTTCCAAGCCTCAGTTACCTCATCGGTAAAGGAGGAGTGAACTTTTCGTAGGGTTGTTGCGGTAATTAAATAACATTGGCATACGTACTAAGTGCTGGTGGTAGTGACCATGGTGGTAATTGTGGTGATGATGGCGAGGGTTCTGGCGGTGGTGGTGATGGTGGCAGTGACAATGGCATTGGGGGCGGCGACAATGGCATTGGTGGCGATAGCAGCAGCAGAGGAGTGATGAGAATGAGTTATGACAGAACGAAGAATGTTTAAATTGTGCTCAGCACACAGTAGTCACATAGTGAAGGAATAAAGGGAACAATTTTCAGGCAACCCAGGGACATTAGTCACCGTTTATATGCCAACTATGAATACGGCCAGCACGAATCATGCTTAGATGTTCATCAATGCCATTCCCTTCCAGCCTTCCAGTAGACGTTTAGCTACCAATTCGTATGAAACGGAAAGAAAATGAATAAAGATTTTAGTTACCCTATGAACTTAAAAGGAATACAACTGCATTTCTCTTAAATAATAATAGCGCATACAGTAGAGACTCTCTTACTTCTCTCACTTCAGTCTCTCACTTCCCCCCAGCTAGCCTTCTGCATAAAGCCACACACCATTAATTCAAATTTCACCTTCAGAAATTCACATTTCTAAATTAACTACCATTGAACTGTGGGCTTTGACCTATCGGCATACTGCTTTAACTTCCAAAGGTCTGCGTCACAGCTGCAACTGACATGGATGTATCCGGAATCAAGAGGCATCCGGTCCCCTTGGCATTTCTAGGGCGCGGTGGCCACATCAGCTATTTTATTTACCGTCCTTTGAAAGCCTTAGTAATGCTAAAAGCTCAGCACTGTAATCATACTTGGTTAGCTCCAGACTAATTAGTCATTCGATGCCATTTATTTGTCATGAAGATTGCTTTCCAAATTACCAGTTTATTTAGCCTTCACTAATAATTATTTCACAAGGGCTTTTTCACCACTGTTCATTTGCATGTGTAGAATTTACTCATTGAGAATGAACTAAAGATGGGTTTGTTTTTTTTTTTTTTTAGTTAAAGTTGAACTGGAATGGTGTTCGATTTACTCTGCCAGATCGCTCCTTCTGTGGTAAGCAGCCCCATGTAGGAATTCAATGTTGTCCCTTTAAAAGCGTCTGGTGGCCTGCTGTGTTTATAATCCTCAAATCCCATGATTCAGTCCCACCTCCCCGCCTTGCTCCACACACTCCTGCTCACATTTGGTTTAGATTTGACTTTTTCTTTGCTTAGGAAGAACAAGATTTTTTACTAGTCAGAAGCCAGCAGGCCCCCAAATTCAGGAAAAATAAACATACGAATCCTAGTCTGCTAGAGTGAGCCACGCTCAAATTCCACCAGGTCTGAAAACGGTCACCCAGATCGGACGCCGCGGCTTGCATTTGTCTAGAAAGCGTCAGCTCGTCCAAATGCTGCTATCTATTGGCTCGTGTAATTCCCAAAGTCACCCTGTAAAGTGTCTCGGGAGGAAAAAGAACAAGCCATTCTTTATTGGGAAAGGTATATATGTCAGAGACAGGGAATAGTCAGGAACTGAGAGTCTCGTAATGACAGCGTCTAAGACAGACATGGCCCTGTCCTCAGGCAGCTTAGCGGTTGGTGGATAGCTGAGCCCTACCAGGAGGCCGGCCCCCCAGTAGAGTCCTGACGCCTTCTTTCACTTACTATTCACAACAGACTGTGAGAAAGATCTTATGAACCTCATGTGGTAGATGAAATAACCCAAACTCCCAGAGGTTAAGTGACCCAAGTGAACTCACCGGGCTGATAAGGGGGTGAGCCACTGCTCAGACCTGGGCTTCCTCGGTCCAAGGCTGCCAGTCGTGTCCTGGACCCTGACCTAGTAGTGTAACTTCATGTTAAGTCAGATCAATTCAAGCTCTCTCTTCCAGTTTCCCACATCCCCTGGTTTCCCACATCCCCTGGTTTCACTTAGAAAGGCAATTGGTGCAACACACAACAGATACTGAACACCCAAAATCAGTAACTTTAAGGACCTAAGCGTTATACAGTCTCAAAAAAGAGCATGGGAATGTCTTTGTGAGACCGTGGTAGGGCCAGTGTAGGGGGGAGGGGGCGGGGGGGGGGTGGAGTGTGGGGTGGAAAGACGGTGAGAGGGTTAGCGCACAGAGGTGATCCAGGAATTCCCAAAGGTTGGTCCTGACTCAGTGAATTGTCAGGTCAGTTTGAAATGACTCACTTGTGGCATGGGGCAAACAACCTCAGTCAGTCCCTCACTAAACTGTCGGGAAGCAGGCAGGCAAAATATTTCCTCCTGGAAGAATTTGCATGGCCCCCTAACCTTTGTGAGGCACCTTCCCACTCGGTGCTTCATCTGCCGATTGTTACAACTTGCACATATGCAGCAGGGAACCAGGCTTCGTCGGAGATGGCCTCGTTGAGCGGTTTTTATATAACTTTTTCAAAGTAAAATCCTTTGTGGAAATGAAGCCTCCCACAGTCCTCTAAGGTTATCAAACTGATAAGCTTGGAACTTTTGCGCTTGGAATGGGGTCAGGGTGGGGGGAGGCGCAGCCCCCGCTTAAGCCTTTGCTTTGATCTCTGTGTCTGTCTCTGAGGGTCTCCAGGAACCTGCAAGTTCTATGAAACGGGGTAAGACAATGTAAACACATCGTTGCAGTGAATACCATCCCATTTCACTCCCCTCTTGCAACAAGGCCCTGGAAGTAATGGGAGATCTGCGAGGTCACTCCTGGGCCAGTGCCCTTTCCAGGGAACTCACTAGGCCTGGCTTCTCAGGTGATTAAAGTCTGAAGATCTTCTTGGGGGGGGGGGGGGCAGCCTGCCCCCATGTGTTTCAGGAAGACGGTGCCTCTTGGGGACAGACAACTCTGCCACTACGGGCAGCATTTTTCAAAGCGCCTGCTTTTCCGATAGGGGTCAGAGGCACCGTTCTCTTTCCAGCTGGCACCCCCCCCGCCCTCCCCCACCCCCCTCCCCCCTGAATCTTGAAACTGGCCACTGGTGGCTGGGGAGCAGGTCCCTGAGAATGCAGGAGGAGCAGCCTACACTCAAGCAGGCTCTCCCCAACTTGAACCCTTACACTGAACTGGAAAGCCTTTGTTATTGGCTGCGTGTTTGTCTCCCCCAAATTCATATTTTGGACTCTTAACCCCCAGTGTGATGGTATTTGGGGGTGGGGACTTTGGGAGGTAATTAGGTCAGGAGGGTGGAGCCCTTATGAAAGGGATTAGTGCCTTTATAAGAAGGACCCACCAGCAAGCTTGGCCCCTCCCCCACCCCATCTCAGTCTCCCTCTCTGTTTCCCTCTCTCCCTCTCCCTGCCTCTCTCCCTCTCTTCTCCTCCCTCCCTCTCCCTCTCCTTTCCTCCCTCTCTCTCCTTTCCTCTCTCTCTGTCTCTCTCCCTCCCTATCTGTCTGCCTCCTTCTCTGTCTCTGTCTCTCTCCCCCCCTTCATGTAAGGATAGAAGACAGCCAGCCCTCTGCAAACCCAGAAGACTGTTCTCAGCAGAACCCAGCCATGCTGGCGCCCTGATGTGGGACTTCCCAGCCTCCTGAACTGTGACAAATAAATCTCTGCTGCGTAAGCCATCCAGCCTGTGATGCTCAGTTCTGGCAGCCCAAGCTGACCAAGACGGTGGTGATAGCCACACAATTCTGTGAACGTGCTGAGGGCCACTGTATGGCTGCAATGGTAAATGTTAGGATATGTGTATTTTAGCACAATAATAATAACAACAACAATAACAGCAGCAAGAACAATAATAATAATGAAAGTTCTATGGCTCACTATTTCCTAGGGGTCAAGTTCAAACTTCCTGGCGTAGTCTATGACCTGAGCTGGCGGGGGGGGGGGGGTGGGGGGGGTGGAGGAGGGTCCTGTTTACCTCTCTGGCCTCCCTTCTTGCTGTCCTCCCTCGATATCTTCATCTAATCGAACATGCAAGCCGCTCTATGACATTGCCTGAGCAAGTCATGTGCTTTCACTTTTCCCTGCTTAGTCACAATTTTGCTTTTAGTCATGATAGCAGACACATTTACGGAGCTTACTATATGCATATATATATATACATATAGTGCTTAATATATGCAGGACTTTTGAGTCATTTACTGCTCACCAATCCTACAGAAAGGACACTGATATTAACCCCATGTTAGATGTGAGAAAAACCGAGGCCTAGAGGCTAATTTACTTGCTTAAGGTTGCACAACGCAATGTAAGACGGCTATCCATAGTGATCTTCTGCCGTGGATATTGTCACACATATTTCACAGCACATTTCTTATTGTGTGGTGACAGCCGGCTTGTGAGTCTGATTCCCCGCCAGAGTGTGAGGCCCCTGAAGATAGATAGGGCAGATCCTTTCCATCTTGATGCTCTTGAGCGAGCACTCACTACATGCTTGATGAATAAGGAAAGCTGCATGCACTTTCTCTCAATTTTTCAATTTCTTTCAATAAGTAACAAAATCAAAAGGGAATTCCTTTGGCTCGGGAATGCTAGCCTGGTGAGAATTCAGTCCCACAGTCCCCCACGTTACCATTTTCTATGTACCCCACCAGGCGAGAAGCCCATTCAGATACACTTTCAGTGGTCCACATTAACAATAAACACTGCTTTTGCTTTTCAAATGTCAAATCACTGGATGTTACAGGTAGATATGAGATTATAATGCAAAGTATGATTTTTCTTTTTTTTAAATTTTTTAAATGTTTTATTTATTTTTGACACCGAGAGAGAGAGAGAGAGAGAGAGAGAGAGAGAGAGAGAGAGCGCGCATGAGTGGGGGAGGGGCAGAGAAAGAGAGGGAGACACAGAATCCGAAGCAGGCTCCAGGCTCGGAGCTGTCAGCACAGAGCCCAACGCGGGGCTCGAACCCACGAACTGTGAGATCATGACCTGAGCCAAAGTCGGACGCTCAACCAACTGAGCCACCCAGGCACCCCTCAAAGTATGATTTTTCTAACTCGAAATCCCTCCAGGGACCATCTTCCTCCCCTTTCTGAGATGTATTGGGGAGGACAGATAGGGGCAAGTGGATTAATGTTTGCTTAGCTAGGAGTATAAATAGGAGCAAGAGAGAGTGGGTGGATATTTGGTGGGTGAGAGGGTGGATAAAATGGCGAATGGAGATGTGGATGATGGGCACTGGATAGATACACTGAGGAACAAATGTGGCTGGCTGGCTGGAGAGGAGGACAGTATACAGATGGATGGATGTAGGGTTATGAAGAGGTGTGGAAAAGTGTATGGGAAGGTGGAGGAGAAGTTGTATGGGAGGGTCGTTGGAAGAAGAAGTGGGAGATGGATGGCTAGAAGAAAGGATGTGCCGCTGGACAAGTGGATGGAAGGGGGTGGGAAAGATGCAACAGCCCTGTAGGACGTGAGCAAAGACGGGTAGAAGATGAATGGGCAGGTGGAACGATGTTTGGGAGGATGAATGAATACAGGTGACTGGATGGATGAATGAGTGGATGGGTCCAGGTGCCAGCCTGGGACTGGAAGATGACACATGGGTTGGAGGAGGGAAAGAGCAGCCCCCTGGCTGGCCATCCTTAGCTTTCTCTGAGCCGCCCTGGTAAGAAGGAAAACTCCACTTCGCTTCTCTTTCAGGGGAACAAGAGTGCGCTCGTCCTTTTCCCCTGGGAAGAATCACAAGCTCCCCACCCCTCCTTGCCACCGTGAGCTGGGGAGCGCCACTCTGCCGGACCTCGCCCCCATCCCATCTCCTGTCCCAGAATATCCAGCCGCCGAGATCACTCTCCAGCCCCATTCACAGAGAAACCTAGCGGAGAGGAGGGGTCGGAGGCTCAAACCCAACCGGGCTAAGGTTTCAGGACGGGCCATCCCCTGGCCCGTCCAGAGGCCGCCCTTCCAGCGGGCCGGGAGAGGAAACCGGTGCGTCCCGGGGCTCACGGGCACCCCCGGGGCCCCCGCGGTGCCCGTTAAGGCCGCCCGCGTTTACGGTCTCTGCGCGGCTCCGGGCGCGGGGCGGGGGCGGGGGCGGAAGGGCCAGCGCAGGGGAGGGCTGCTGCGTCTTTAAACCTCTGCGGGCTGCTTAGTCACAGCCCCCTCGCTTGGGTGTGTCCTGCCCTCGCTCCCTCCCTCCCTCTTAGGTCACTCTTTCAGCCCTTGAATAAAAACTGCACCCAACTTCCCAGGCGCCCTCATTGCCCAGCCGGACCCCAGCCCCCGATAGGCTCGGGCCGCCCAGCTCGCCCCGTGCTCCGCCGGCCCCCGCCCAGCGCACCGGACCCCACCCCCGGCGCCCCGCGCTCGCCCCCTCAGTTCGCTCTCACCATGGACAAGTTTTGGTGGCGCCTAGCCTGGGGACTGTGCCTCTCGCAGTTGAGCCTGGCGCAGATCGGTGAGTGCCTCGGGGGCAGTGGGAGGGAGTGGCCCGGGCGCCGGGACGGACCCTGCAGCCACCTGGCTGAGTGGGCCCCCGGGGACGGGAGGCCAGCGGGCGGCCAGCGGCGTGGACTTGGTGAAGGAGAGCGGGGCGAGGATTTGCGCTAAGCTCTCGGAGTGTGGGTTGGTGCGAAGCACCGTTTTGTTGAAAGAAAAAGAGAAAGAGCGAAGAAAGTTGGCCGGGCCGGCTGCCTGCGCGCAGTTTTGGGTGAGGTCGCGGGTGCCGGAGCACAAGGCAGAAAGTAACTGTACTCCAGGGTGCGCGCCGCCGGTGTCTGGACCAACGGGCTCCTGTGCCCAAGGGCGCTGGAAGCCTGGCTGGGCTGTCCCCGGGCAGGGCAGGGCTAGGCGGGGCAGGGGCCGGGGCTACTGACCAGGTGGCCACAGAGGTGTTGGTGTGAGAGCTGGTGGTGATGAGCCTTCCAGAAAGGGGTGCCGGCGCCCTGCGGCTCCCCACCCCGCCTGGGCTCCCCACCCCGCCTGGGCTCTTACAGTTGGCTCCAGTCACTGACTAGCGCTTGTGGGAACTTGAACCAGCTCTGTGAGGTTCTGGGTTTCCACGAGGTGCCAGCCTGGGGCAGGGAGTGTGAGGTGGAAAAGCAATGACTGAACCAGCTACTCAAACCTCCTGCTCCTGCCAATCAGTTAGGGGAAATCCAGACAGTAAGGTGGCTCACATTCCCAGCCTGGCAGTCTCAGAGCAGGGAGGGGGGTGGGGGGGTGGGGGGAAGCCTGGGCATCAGGGTCGTGTTAGGGACCCTGGACCTGGGGCTGCCATACCCCCATCCAAACAGGGGCTGTATCTTTCAGTGACTGTGGAGTGGGTGTCGGCATGTGAGGTAGTCTGGTGAGACCGAACTCCAGGCGTTCCTTCCCTTTGTCTATATATGTACAGATAATTACATGGCTGATTTGCTTATTGCTAGCAAAATTAATTCTTCTTTTAAGAAGTGCCAGCTGGGTCATTAAGACAGCTCAGCCTATGGTTAATTCTGCTCGGCAAGTATTTATTAAACCCAGCTCTGGGGGGTACCAAGAAAGTAAAGATACAGTCTTACCTGGATCCTGCAGACTGGGAATAAGTGGGGATCAAAGATTCAGATTCCTGAAACACAAAGAATAATAATGATAATAATGATAATAATAGAAGAAATGACAGCACCAGCCAGCATTTTACCGCACGCTTTCACTGTGCCGGGCACTGTGCTCAATGTTTACAAGTGTTGCCTTATTTTGCCCTTACGGTGGCCCAGCGAGAAGCATCCTGTTACTAGCCCGGCTTCAGGAGGGAAACAAACCGAGACTCAGAGAGGTTAAGTAACTTGCCAGTTCTCACACAGCCAGAAGGATTGGTGCGCATGTGAACCCAGGTCCATTAGTCTGTGTTTAGTGGGAGTACGTTAGACTGTATGTATGGCATGGGCATACTTGGAAAGAGTCTGGGGATGGAGGGTTGAGGTGGACCCAAGGCCATCGGAGGCTTCCAAGGCGACCTGAGCTCCAACAAGTCACTGAAAGGCAAAAACACTTGGGACGCCAGAGAAGAGAAAACCTGGAGTGCAGGAAGAGCCCTGGCCTTCTCTGAGACCTCCAGGGAACTTTATTTGTACATTACCTTCTGGTGATGTCTTCTGCTTTGTTTCTGAGGATTCTGACTCTTGACTCCTTCCAACCTGCCTCCCTGATTCTTCTTAAGGGTCGCATCCCCAAATATTTGACACCATCCTGACCCAGAGACCAGAGGGTTCACTCCTGCCCCACGTTTTCATGCTCCTTTTGGGAAGTGTCCTTTGGAGGAAGCACAAAAAAGTGCCAGTGGCAGTAAGTGCCTGGGCCTTGGCTTTCATGTGCTTGTAACATTGTTTGGAAGGAACTGAGACTTGGAAGGGAGATGCGACTTCACAGCAGCTTGGCGGGGCAGGCAGAGAGGGGAAGGAGGCAGAGGAGGGGGAGGAGAGGCAGTACTTTTGCCCCAGGATCCCAGTTGGGGGTGGGGGACCTCCAGAAGACAATGAGGAAACTTTGGAAAGGAGCAAGGCTTTGGGGAGGAAGAAAGGGTCCATCCTTCATATCCGGAAGCAAAAAGTAGAGAAATGGCCAGATGTAGTTAAGCAACACTGGACAAAAAATTAAGTTGGAGGACACTATGAATTAGGTGTCATATGCAGGAAGTAGAAAGTGGCCCTGGGTGGAGGACAAGTGGGATGAGCCCTCCCACGTCTCGTGTCTCTTTTCTCCTGTGGGCCAGAGGTCACTGCTGGGGAATTGCGCCCCTGGTGTTGAGAAAGAGGGGTACATCAGAGAGCTCTTGGGGGTGACAAGTGCCCTTCTGCTCCCTGGGAGTATTAGAGACCCCTCTTCCTGGGAGTTAGGGCTTTGGCTGTGTTTTCCCAGGTGGAGAAGCAAGAAATCCATCACTACTGAGGTTAGCGTCAATTAATTCAGTTATTCCCCAGATACACATTGGACATCTCATTTCCTGCCAAGGCGCCGTGCCAAGTAGGTGTGTGTGAGGCTGGCGGCCAGTAAGAAATGGTTCCATTTTCTTCCAAATTGCCCCACGCAGAAGCAGCATGGGCAGCACGAAATTCTTAAGTTATGACAGATCCCCTTCCATTCATTCAACAAGTATTTCTTGACTCATTGTCATAGACTCACCAATGGGGACTCCAAGGACCATTTAGAAAAACCCTTCTTTTTCCCATGGAGGAAGCAGACCCTGAATAGGAGGGAGGAGTGACTTTCTCTCTCGCAGCAGACTTAGGGCTGGACATCTTCCATCCACGGGGCTCTGAAATACCCCCATCACCAAGGACTCCACCTCTGTCCCCGGGGTGAGCGTAACACTGGTTTCACACCCTAAATGCTACCTTCCACATTCACTACAATTTTTTATTTTCCTCTATAATATACACGGTTTGAGCTTAAGATAAAGAATAATGGTATATATTTCTTACCACAAAACAAAAGTGCTTCTCGAGGAAGAGGCTCTGTACTGTCCTAGGGCCTCTAGGGCCTCCTTGGAGGATGGCTAAATCCCTCAGAGGTAAGAGCACCCCTGTTGTAAAAGCCTGACGCTCCTATTGCAAAGTAGGGTTCTAAGTCCCAGGAAATGCATTTACTGAGCACTGGCTTTGTGCTAGGCATTCCGCCAGGGGGTTTGAATAGGTTATTCTATGGAAGCCTCATGACGTGCTAAATATGTTTAGTTAACCCCATTTTCTAGATCAAGAAACTGAGACTCAGGGAGGTGTTATGACTTGCCCAAGGACACACAGCTAGTAAATGGTGGAGCTGGGATTCCCCATTGTCTAACACCCCCCCACCCCGTGTTGAACTCCAATGTTAACGCCCCTTTGATTCACTGCTTTGGAAATTGCATGCGTATGTCGTTCCCATATCCTCCCCATCCCTTGTGACCAGCTAACGTGAAGCCTGGTGTGAATGGCTTTCTCGCTCCGCCTGGCAGGCTGTGGACTCCCGGCTGCTCTACCCTGCCCTACCCTGGACTCTCTCTCCCTAGGCTTGGCCACAGCTGTCAAGAGATGCCAACCTAGTTATTTGTTACTAAAATAAGTCAATTCCCTTATCAGCGTCCAGCTGCCCTTCTAGACATGCTCTCATTTGCAGGCTTGGAAAAAAGGGAGAGGCTGTTCCTTGTCTAAGAGACAAGTTAGGGCAATGTCCTCTGCCTGAAAATGAAGAAAGAGGGCCTGCCTGCGGAAGCCCTCACCCCAATTCTGCCAGCATTTTGGATGCGTTGACCCAGAAAGCCCCTCCTCACATGCTCACTGGAAACCTTCAGTGTTTGTTTAGCAGACTGTATGTGCCCCAGAGAGGGAAAGTCTTGAGGACCCGGGTGGCAGGCTGACATGGGTTTCTACAAAAGTCAAGGATCTTGAACTGAAAGGCAGAGTGGAGCAGTCTCCCAGGTGGGATTTGAGATCAGTCTTAGTGTCCAGGCTGTTAGTTCCAAGCTGGGGTTCCCTGACAGAGTGGAGGTGGGCTGGTGCTGTATCTCCCCATCACTAGGTCCTGGCTGGGGCTGGGCTGGGGCTGGGGCTGGGCTGGGGCTGTGGCTGGGCTGGGCTGGGGCTGTGGCTGGGGCTGGGCTGGGGCTGTGGCTGGGGCTGGGCTGGGGCTGTGGCTGGGGCTGGGCTGGGTCTGGGCTGGGGTTGGGGCTGTGCTGAGGCTGAGGGCTGGGCTGGGGCTGAGGCTGGGCTGGGGCTGGGGCTGAGGCTGGGGCTAGGACTGGGGCTGAGGCTGGTCTGGGGCTGGGGCAGGGCTGGGGCTGGGGCTGGGCTGTGCTGGGGCTGAGTCTGGGGCTGTGCTGGGTCTGGGCTGGGGTTGGAGCTGTGCTGAGGCTGAGGGCTGGGGCTGGGGCTGGGGCTGAGGCTGGGCTGGGGCTGGGGCTAGGGCTGGGTCTGGGCTGTGCTGGGGCTGAGTCTGGGGCTGGGCTGGGTCTGGGCTGGGGTTGGGGCTGTGCTGAGGCTGAGGGCTGGGCTGGGGCTGAGGCTGGGCTGGGGCTGAGGCTGGGCTGGGGCTGGGGCTCAGCTAGGTCTGAGCTGTGTTTCCCCAGCACCTCTGTTCAGCCAACTCCACCCAGAGTCTAAAAAGGAAGTGACTCTTGTGAAAGAAGAGATGAAGCAGGTGGCAGATGCTGACAGACAAAGCATGTTTCTCAAAGGGGATCTTTTTTGCTTCAGAAAGAAATTCTGGGGGATTGCACAGTGAGAAGCAGATGAGTCAATTTCCTTTGTGTCCCTGCTTGAATGGGAAGCACACTAGTGTTCTTTAGAATCATCAGGGTAGACTAGTGCCTCCTACCTTAAATTCAAACCCCACTTTTCACACGCTGAGCAAGTTGAGATATTTTCTTTAAAAAATGTGCTCCCCCAGGGGCACCTGGGTGGCTCAATCGGTTAAGCGTCTGACTTCGGCTCAGGTCACGATCTCGCGGTTTGTGGGTTCAAGCCCTGCCTCGGGCTCTGTGCTGACACCTCGGAGCCTGGAGCCTGCTTTGGATTCTGTGTCTCCCTCTCTCTCTGCCCCTCCCCTGCTCATGCTCTGACTCTGTCTTTCAATAATAAATAAACGTTAAAAAAATTTTTTTAAGTGTACTCCCCAAAAGCTGGCCATCAAGGGTTTGGGAAGCCAGACCAATCCGGCAGAGTTAGGAAGGGGTGTTTCCTAGTCTGTGGTTGTGGAATCTGGCTTGGCGTGGATAAAGTGATGGTGCATGCCAAATTTTCTAGGACAGTCAGGATTTCCAGTGTGCAAATGTTCTACCAGTTGACGCATGGTATATATTTTGACGAAGTGTCTATATACTTTTCTACCAATAAATGTATAGCTTCGTGTGATTAGAAGTCAAAAACTTCACAAGCATCTTACATAAATGAATTCACATCCTTACAACTCCTTAATCGAGTGCCTGATTACATTGATGTCTGTTTCCGAAAATGTGTGCTTTGGAGAGAAATATTTAATATTCCTCTGCTCTCCACTTCTTGATCTCTCCAATATGTGAAGTACCAAGACGAGCTATGTATTTGACCCTTGCTTGCTAGATGTGGGCATGCATCCATTGTGGGTGTGCTTCTAAGTATGTATGTGTCGGAGCCCATGTGTCTACATGTAATGTGAATATTGCTGGTCAGTCCTTAAGAATTTATCAGGTGTCTTCTGCGGGTCCCACACTGTGCTGGGTACTACAGAGGAATTGCGTGTCTGAGGTTGGTACTTAGAGCCAAGAACCTTGGGGTGCTGCAGAAAAAGCATGTAGCACTGATCGATAGCCGGGCCATTTTAGACTGTGAGGCTAACAGCATTTCTGAGCTGAGACAGAAATGCTGAGCTGAGCAAAGGAGACTGGAGGAATCCATGGAGGAGAGGAAGTGGCAATAGGGACAAGATAGGATTTGAATACGTGAAAAAAAAACAGAATGAAAAAGGTGTGTGTATTTCTGTTACCCTGCTGTTAATTTACCCGCTCTCTAATATGTTAGTCAAATAGACAGTGTATTCAACAAACGTTTACCCCGTGCCTCCTTGGTGCACCAGGTAGTTTGGGCACTGGGGGGGCCCATGTCAGAAGGCCACAGTTCCTCACCCCTGACTAGCTAGCTCATGGTGTATGTAGTATTATATGGTTTCCTAGCTAACGGGCGACCATGTATCTCTGGCTTCCACATACTGGATTCTGGTAGTGCACCTGCCCTCCCAGAGTTGTGACAACCAAAAATGCCTCCAGGCTTTGCCAAATTGGTGGTGGTGGTGGGTAAAGCCACCCCACATTGAGAATCTGGTATCATGAGATGGCGGCCATTCCAGTAACCTCACCTCTGACTATGTGGTATCTGGTCCTCATAGGGCCCCAGTTAATTAGCCTTAAAACCCCACCGTAAAACCATGCAGGGAGGCCTTTTTATCTTTTGGGGCCACACTTCTAGAAAAGGGGAAAACCCAAAACCATCATATCTTCTATTATCCGTCCTCTTCAGCACTGTGGGAGCCCTCTGACATTAGGGATTGTATAACATTCTTTTTCTTTCTTTCTTTCTTTCTTTCTTTCTTTCTTTCTTTCTTTCTTTCTTTCTTCCTTCCTTCCTTCCTTCCTTCCTTCCTTCCTTCCTTCCTTCCTTCCTTCCTTTCTTTCTTTCTTTCTTTCTTTCTCTTTCTTTCTTTCTTTCTTTCTTTCTTTCTTTCTTTCTTTCTTTTTCTTTTCTTTCTTTTTTTTTTTGGTGGTCCCAGATCCGAGGGGTGGTCCTAGCTACTGGTAACTGTTGAACTGAAATGAATATCCAGATATAGAAATAACTTTGTCTTGTGTACAGAAGCATGCTGGACAGCATGCATAGGATGCAAATACATCTGTGTGTTTATGGTAACAGTGGAGATGGCTGTTTTGCTCAGGGCAGGGCGGAGAAGGGCGCTTGGCCAGTCAGCTGCCCACCACGGGGTTCTTATTTGGTCTGCCCCAAACAGGGAGATCACCCGTCTGTTTGTGGTTTTGGTGGCTGCTTGCTGTGGCTGGGTACGTCTGTCTGAGGACAGGGTTACTAGCTTCTTGGGCCAAGAAGGGAGTGGGAGCCAGGCAGATGATGACTCCAACCCCTAAATTTAAGCCTCAAAATAAAACACTCCCCAGCAGCAGCCCACTTGGAGGTCCGGTTATTTTGGAGATGCTGCTCCGAGGTTGGATTCCTTGAGCACCCTCCTGACCCCCCTGCTTCTGGAAGGTGAAGGTGGTGGCGGCTGGGAGAGAAGCTGAAGAGCTTCACAGAAGATTCTTGCCTTCTCTGTGGGTCTCCTGCAGCCCCTGAAGGGGCAAGCCTTCTGATGGGGAAGCCCGATGTCTGATGGGAAAGCCACACTGGAAATAGCAAACCGTGCCTCCTCGCCATAGAGCTCGCCAAGTCTGGAGTTGCCCACACCTGGGACAGCTCCTGCCTACCCAGGGATCGTCTGCCCAGTGAGACTCAGACACGGGGCAGGCAAGCGAGGAACGAGGGGAGGGTGTCGTGGGGGAAAAGAACATCCCGAAGCCAGACTTTCCCGAGTGCTGTGCACTGGCTGCCTGGGTGTGTCCACCCGAGGCAAGTGGCCCTCCTAAGTGCAAGTGTGGGCAGACAGGTCCTAGGTGGGTGGGGAGGGCTGAGTCACTGAGGAGGCGATTTGCAAAACTCGGGCCCCAAAACTCTTCCTCGAATCTGCAGCTTTTGAGAGTATAGGTTAACTGCAAAACTCCAGCCGGGAGAGACTATTCCCATTTGCTCTGGTGTCATTGCCAGGGTCCTTTGGAGGTGCCTCTAAGTTCGTCTTTCTTCCCCACAACCTTTCTTGACAGTTAGAGAGAGCTCTTGTACCTTCTGCACTGGTTACTTTGCAGTGCGTTGTATAGTTCTGAGATAACGATCACCACAATTAGTAACAATAGTAAATACGAACTGAGCGCTAGGTTGTGCCCGCACCAGGACCTTCTGTTTCCTGTATACTCACCTTGTTTAATCCATCCGCCAACCTTATGAAGTAATGCTGGTATTATCCCTCTTTTAAGCCATAGGGAATTTGAGTAACTTGTCCAAGGCTACAGAGCTGGTAAGTGATGGAGCTCAGATTCGAACGTAGGGGGTCTGGCTACTGGGCCCAAGCTCTCAGTCACTGTGCTACTGCACTTCTCTTAGTCATGAAAATGTCAGGGCCCCCAGAAACCCGGATGGCGATAACTGGTAGTGCTCTGGTTTTTTTCATAAACTCCATTCGGGCGTCAGGTGTGGGTTGGGCCACAGCGTCCACACAGCTAGCTTTGCCCTCCCCTTTGTATACATGATATCAGAAGAAGGGGCTGCAATTGCAAATATGAAGAAGTGGCCATGGAAAGTTCTCCCCATTCATACTCTGAGCGACTCGTTCATTCCAATTCCTGCATAGAAGTTCTTCTCTCCTCTATATGGTGGGGACTTAAGGAGGGGATAGGATTGACAGGGATGGTGGGTTGAGTTATTTGTTCATTATCACTTCATTACGTGTCCCCTGGATGAAAGGCAAAGGTTGCTTCTTGGTGCTTCTCCACCATCTAGGACTTTGGCTCCCGAAGGGACAAAGCTGGAAAAGGAGTCAGTCAAATAACAGGAACGTGTTTGCCCTCAGTGCAAGGGTCCTTGGCCCGGGGCCTTCTCTCTACCAGCTAGAATTGATGAGGGAGGGAGGCAGCTCAGAGAGGAATCAGGAATCAGGCTGCACTCACCCTGGCATAAGGCAAGAAGCGAGAACTAGAAGTAGACGCAGCCCTCCCTCCCAGCCCTAGCCTACACCTAAAAATGGCCTGGCTTCTGTGTGTCCCAGCAGGTGACCCTTGCATGGGGAGGTGGGGGAGAGGGGCAGGGTTTCCTCTGGGTGCTTCACCTGAGAAACAAGCCACCCAAAGAAAGCTGGAGGCAAAGCCCCCTGGGGACATCCGACGCGGTCTGTAAGAAGGGACCTGTGCGTTCGGCCTGAGCTCGGAGGTTCATCAGATTCCTTACTTGTTTGAATGTCACTTGAGCAGGTCTGCAATGCCTTCCATGACACCAGTCGTGGATCTGGGCAGCATCTTTTTCCACCTCCTCTCTCAGAGAGCACCTGCCGAGCCATCGGGGTGATGACAGTAAAGCGTCTTCCCCAGTGTTCATCATTGTGCAACTTGAGATGCCCGGGAGAAACCAACACTTCCATGTGACCAGTACCTGGTCTCCTGCCTCCGATCTAGATGGTGGTTTCTGCCCAGGCCCCTGCCCCCAGTCTTCACACACTCCAAAAGTAATAAACGAGGAATTGCCATCTGCCAGTCACAAATGCTGGCATTGCTGAGCGTGAGGTTCGAGAAGCAGAGTCCAGAAGAGCTGCACACTATCTTACAGCCTGCAGGGGACCGGTGGATGTCACTGAGTCAGGCCCACAGCCACCGGCTTGTCGCACGGTCACGTTTTCCTGCAAAGGGAAGGCACGGGTTCGGGTACCTACAAGAGTGCTGTTTGCACAGAGGTAGACCAGACTTGAAGAGGGAATCGGCACTGCCATAGAAGTCTTTTGTCCAGAAGTTCATCTTTGAGTGGATCTTCTGTCGAGGACAAGTTGTCTTCCTAGTGTCAGCCTTGGAGGGCAGGTACACCCCTCCAGACTTCCCAGAGTGACTTTTACTCTTCTCTGTTGTCTTGTTCCTCCATGATAATTCACAAAAACCCCACAAGCGTTATCTCCATCTAAAAGAAAGAAGTGTGAGGGATGCCTCTGAGCTGTGTATGGCCATCTGTTGTCTTTCACTGCTGAGCATATAAGCTCGTTACGGAA
Organism: Acinonyx jubatus; assembly: GCF_027475565.1. Taxonomy (NCBI): domain Eukaryota; kingdom Metazoa; phylum Chordata; class Mammalia; order Carnivora; family Felidae; genus Acinonyx; species Acinonyx jubatus. Next base: position 26,060,107 of record NC_069390.1, on the reverse strand, counting down.
AAGCTCATGCTTTATGTACATTATATACATTTTTGTATTGCTGTTGTCCCCAGCTGTTGGTTCTGCAATTAATGTAGATGCTCAATAAATGTTCAATGGCTGGGGCACCTGGGTGGCTCAGTCGGTTGAGCGTCCGACTTTGGCTCAGGTCGTGATCTCGTGGTTCATTACTTTGAGCCTCGCATCGAGCTCTCTGCTGTCAGCTTGGAGCCCACTTTGGATCCTCTGCCCGTCGCCAACTGTGTACCTCCCCTGCTCACGCTTTCTCTCTCTCTCTCTCAAAAAAAAAAAAAAAAAATATATATATATATATATATATTCGATGACTGACTGAATGAATGAAATTTCTAGATTTGGCAAAGTAATCTTTCTCATTTACCTTCAGTGATTTGTATAAGTTGCAACTAATTCTTTTTCATCCTTTTTTTTTTTCTTTCTGGTCTATAGAAAACTTTTCGTTTGACTTTTTCTAGTGTCCCTTGTAGTGATCCTCAAACCTCCTTGAAATTGTTTTTCTCTGCATTCTCCCTCATTTGAGTGTATCTTTCTTGAAGTCCGATATGTCAGGCCAGGCAGGGGAGGTTCCCAGCTCATTAGGTTTTGTACAGTAGGACAGGGATCTTGACTTCCTATACATCTGTTTGCTGCTATGCTCCAGCCCTCCCTTCCAAATCTGGTCTCAAGTATGAAAAACCCCAAGCCTCAAAATCGTGTTCTCGGTGACACTTAGGGAAAAGATGTTGGCTTTTGGCCACTCTGTTAAAAGAAAAAAGAGGGAGTTGTTTCTTTCAGTGGTTGAAAAGCCTTCCATTCCAAAGACCACTTGGGCCAGACCAGAGGTTTACTGTGGTGCAATGGAAATGGAGTTTGGCTTTGGAGGAGTCCCGTGTAGAAGGAGTAAGAGCTGTGAAAAGAGACAGACCTCAGGTTGATTCCCCCCTTTGCCACTTTAGGGTGGCGTGAGCTCAGGCAGTGCACGTGTTAAGTGTCTAGAACAATGTTTAGCATGTGGTTTCTAGAGCTAAGTGTCTGGTGCATAGAGGTGCCTCGAAGATAAAAATGGCTATTATATTATTACATTCCAGTTTGCTGAACAAATCATTTCACCCCTGTTTACCTTTAATTTTCCATGCCTAAAATGAGAGGGCTGGATTCGAGTTGATCTATAAAGTCCTTTGCAGGCCTCATGATCTATAAATCCACCTCTCCGTGGGCCACGAACACCTAAGCCTCATAAAACTTAATGGAAAGAATAACACGACTATCATGCAGTGCCAAAAAAAAAAAATTAAAAAAAGTGATGCCTGGTTTGTATTAAATGTCAGAAGTGAATTATTAATCCATGCCAGCAACAAGTCTATTCATCCAGTGACACTCTGAACCTCAGGGGGCAAGCGTGGCTCTCGGGAACAAGGTGCCTTGTCGAGAGGATTCCACTGGTTCCTCTCAGTCACTTGGGAATGGGCACATGAAGAAGCTTGGGCCAGAGAAGTTAGGAACATGTCTTAGTCACACAGCTAAAGATACAGGAAGCCAGTCCTGGGATTACCTGCAGGATCTGAATGCAATACCCTTTACCTTAAACTGTAGTTAAAAAACAAAACAAAACAAAACAAAACAAACCATTGCGTCAAGTGACCAGAAAATCTAACTCATGAAGAAGAGGAAAGATTATGTCCTTCACTCTCTAAGTTCCATGAGTAACTTGGATTTCTCAGCCTTCCTCAAGGGAATGCTATAACGTGTTGGTTCAAAACAAACCATAATGTTCAGCCAAAGCAATGCGTAGAGGGTGAGCTATAGTAGCCTATGGAAATTAACTAGGGTGGCAATGGGGGTCTTAAAAAAAAGAGCAAACAACATAATACACACACACACACACACACACACACACACACACACACATATATATCTCCACACAAACATATACATACATACACACACAAGGCACGGGGCAAGGCAGACTTTTGAGATGGCAAGTTGCTGCTTCTACTGATAACTTTCCAGATTCCTGCTAAGATATTTATTTCTTTTTCATAAAGCCAGAGAAGCCCTTTTTGCTTAGGAAAAGAAAAAAAAGGAAGGAAGGAAGGAAGGAAGGGAGGAAGGAGAAAAGAGGGAGGGGGGAAGGGAGGAAGGAAGGAAGAAGTAGTGAAGAAAAGGAAAAAAGGAAGTCCTAAAGATGGCACTACTTAGGAGCTTGCCAAAGTGGGTCAGAGACTAAATGCCCTGTCAGGGCTCTGACCTTCTGTCAGTCACTTAAAGTCCTTACTGAGATCACATCCATTCTGGGTGTGCCCATTTCACATCCATCTGGAATCCGCCCACCAGAAGCTGAAATAAAATGCCAGATGGGTTCCGATCTCTTGTCGTATGCAGTGCCCTCAATTATTGCTTGGTCATCTGTGGCCAAGATGCCATAGCCAATCCCATAGACACAATTCTAGGAGAAGTGACAACCGCACGCAGCCAGTGGAGGTTTGGCGTTGCTCCCTCTTAGTCACAGGACTGTGGGCACCACTTGCCTTACGGTTTGCCTGTGTCCCCAGTTGTAAAATGGTGATAAACTCGCTAAATCAATCCACTAAAACATGTGGTGTCATTGGCGCCATGAAAAGAAGTGAGGGGGGGGTGGAAGATCTAGTTTCTGTCCTCACAGAGCTTATTACAGTTTTGAGGGAGAAAAGCCAAACAGATGGAAGAACTCTACAAGACGATGTATCTTCAAGCGCTAGAAGATGACTCTCTGTGAGTGGTGAATGTGTAGGCTTCATGGAAGAAGTGGGATTTGATGAGGAAGTGGATGAGTGTGTGAAAGCAAATGGACAGAGAGAGAGGAGGGAATAGGCAACCCACTGAAGTGCAAAGCTTGAGCTGAAAGTTTCAAGTGGGGGCAAATGCATCTGGCTTGACGGGGTCAGGAGAGGGCTCAGCCTCACAGAATAAGAGAGGCCAAGCTGAGGAACACCGAGGGATGACGCTGGACAGCTTCCAGGTGATCAAGTGTCAGTGGCACCATCTGCAAGATCCAATTCTACCCCCGGGAAGTTCTCACGATGCCCTCTTCAGAGGCCACTAGACAGAGTTCAGAAGTGGGGCAGTCCCAGCGCTACTTGGGATAAAACTTCAGCAGCTTTGGCTGTGTTGGGGAGTGGCAAGTGAAGAGAATCCTAAGCAAGCCCTACAGTACCAACAGCAAATAGATTTCAGCTCACATACCATTTCCCATTGGTTATTAGAGGCTACCTGGAGGGCTGTGCTCAAGAGCTAAAGCTTGACTCAGCCTCAGATGGTGCTGTGATCCATTAGTGATGTCTGCCACAGGGTACTGTGATCCATTAGTGATGTCTGCCACAGGCACGTTATGGAAGGCTCAGCCCCTGTCTCACAGGGATAACATTACAGTAGAGCAGCAGGCTTTTCTAGTTTTCCATTCTGATGGTTGCATGTAACTGGGACTTTACCCACTCAAGTCTAGTCAGCAAGTCTTTCTGTAGACTCCACCTCCTTCCAGAAGAGTATAAATGCAGTCTCTTACCCAGAAGAGTTGAGTGACTTGCGCCTTCTCTAAAGATTCATTTGCACTGCTTTCCCGTCACCCCAAGTGAAGTTAGATGCTGAGAGCCAGGAATCTCCTCTGTTTGAACCAGAGCCAGACTCCTTGGCAAAAGGCCCCTTCTCCACATCAGCTTCTCCATCTGCAAACTGAGAAGACAAAAATGGTGCCTCACCCATGGGGGTGATAGGAGGAATAACTAGCTAATGTGAGTAAAGGCTTTGAAGATCAAAGGGTTGTAGACACACGTTAATTACAACTTTTATCAGCCCTGGAGCCTCTGCATTCTCAGCTGCCACTTGGGGCTCTTCTGTGCCTCTTCTGTGCCTCCCAAATGCAAACAGCAACAGCATTCCACAGACTGGCCCCTCTGGGTCCTGCTTGTAAGATCCAAGTCAAGAAGGCTGGATTCTGAACTCCGGGCAGGCAAGCCCACCCTGGGCCACTCAAGTTTCCCACTACTCATGCCCAAGGGAGAAAGCAAGCTTACTGCCTGGGCAGGTACCATGAGATAGAACCGAGGTATAAACAAAAGGCTCCACCAAGAGTCACCTAGAAATAGCCCCTGGGTGAGATTAGGACACTCTGCTCTAATTCCCACCATGTCAAAGCCTAATTGTGTGACCTTGGGCTACTGGCTTTATCTGTCTAATGCTTCACTACACTGTGTGAACCACCGGGGGATAATAATCCCTCTGCCTCCCCTGGCCCTCTCCACCTTTGCCTGCTGGTGTGAAAGTGTTTTGTGCTGGTAGGCAGGAGCACGTGATATAGAACTACAAGGTCCTATTATTACCGGAGGTAACTTTCGCCTCTATCTCTGTCTCCCGTTGCTGGTTGACCCCAATCATTGAAATTGTATTCTTTGGAATGTTCACCAATCTCTTCAGAGCTGCTGTCCCCTCCTGGGCAGGGCTTATCTAGGAGGACGTGGTATGTGCTCAGGCTTCTCGGTTGTGCCATTTTCTGAGGCCTTGCAGAGGCAGTCAAACTGGCAGGAGACGGGGCGGTGTCCTGTTAAGCTGAATCACAATGCTCCTACTAGGATAACTCGGTAAAAGTACCAGAGGCAGGGGTAGGAGGGTTTTCAGATGCTTTGCTAGGGCTTAGAAAGTGCCAGCTGGCCTGGGCCCCCATAGCAGCAACAAAATACGGATCCAAAGAGGGAGACGAGGAGAAAGGGAGAAAGGACCCTACGTTATCCTGCGCTAGTGACAAAAAGCCAAGGATGATGGCGTATCAAAATGGGAAAGGATGCTGGACATTATGTGGCCCACTCATTTACTGGACAGATGAGGGAGAGACGTCGCAAAGATTCTGCAAGTGGCTTGCCCAAGGTCATGTACCTAGTTAGAATCAAATCCCTGGCCTTCTGATTCTCAGCCTAGTACCCTTTTCATTTCGTACTTTGAGATGATAGAGGAAAGGCACTAGACAAGAGGACACTGGCTAACCAGGGCAAGCAGACTAGCAGGACACAGAGAGGAAGCGGAAAGGGTATTGGGTTTTTTAACACAATGGAACATAGTGTAGGTGTTTAGACTCCACCGGAGCCTTTATTGTTCTTGGACTTGGTTTCCTGTTCCATACCTTGTATACCCATATTTGGTGTTGATCTTAATCCTTTTTGACTTAATGAGCACTTGGAAACCAGAAAGCCCAGTGCAACCTGGCCTGGCTTTTGCCCAGCCTCTCTGAGCAATTCTGTGAGCTGAGTCAATAATCAGTGGTTTTCAAACGATTCATTTGTTCCCTCGACACATGTTTATTGAACCATACTATGTGCCAAGCGCTCCACCAGGCACTGGGGATACAGTTTTAAACAAGGGAGACACGGTTTCTACTCTCACGGAACTTACAGTCTGTCTGGGAAGATGGAGAACAAACAAGTGGGTTTTCCCGCATTGAATGGCAGTTGTGGCGAATGCTGTGCTAGAGAAGCACGGGGTCGCTGAGAGCATATAACAGGGAGGCCTCCTCTGATCTGGAACATCAAGGGTGATATCTGAAGCCCAGTAGTATGAATAGCAGTAACTATGCTCACAGGATGTCCCCAGTTCCTTGGAGGCCCTGTTTGTTGAGCTTCTCAACCCCAACCGTTCTCAGGACCAAGAAGCAGCCTGGTGGCTGGGTCCAAAACCCCTTCAGCCACCCCAGCCAAGGAAGCCCCTCCTCTGGCTGTCTCACACTTGGCTCACTGAGTAAGAGAGCAAGGAAAGGAAGTTCTACTCTTCAAAATTCTGAAAGCGACTGATTTTATCATGTCTGTCCTGAAATGGACAGTGGTAAAAAGAGAACCATGGCACTCTCCAAGCTGAGTGAGACTTTGATGATGATGATGATGATGATGATTATCTTAGTGAATGAGACCTTTAGAAGTATGTGTTGGGGGAGCAAAGTAACCCAAACTCTGGGAACCAAAAAGTGTCTTATGATGCCGGAGTTATTTTAAGCCACGGGAAAAAAATTCACAATTTACTTAGGAATCTTGAATGTTAAGCCTTGGTTTAGGGTCAGACCTCATTGATATTATTGCAAGTTTCTCGGCGGGGGGGGAGGGGGGGTTGTTTGTTTGTTTTTGTTTTGTTCTGCTTTGTTTTTGAGCACCTTGTTGATCGGAGCTGGGGCCCGGGGTCTGGTTCGTGTGAGCACAGGAGGTCGTTTGCAGGATGGCTCCCAGCAGCCACACGGGTGCCTCTGTTGGGTCCAGGCAGCGGGAACAGGCAAAAACCCTGGGCGCAGATGTCCAACACCTGGCTGAAAGGCCCCGGACTCCTTTATCTCCTTTGTTGCTGGGAACTACTTGGAGATGATGTGTCCCCCGTGTAACTGCTGTCTGTCACACGTGTCTTGGTATACCCGTATCGGTGCGAGCCAGCCGAATAGCCCTGTAACAGAACAATGAAACAGAAACCCTCGTAAAATGTTATCTTGCACAACAGAAATATGGAGGCCGGATGATTTTAGGAGCTCGGTGATGTTACCAAAGACCCAGTTTTCTTCCAACTTCCCACTCTGCCATGCCCATTGTCTGCCTGCAAGTTAGCCCTCTTCATAGTCTGAAACGGACTGCCAAAGTTCCAAGCATCCTGTGAGAAAAATAACAGTACCTAGCAGCAGGAGGAGGAATGCCTATTCACGAATGTCTCTCCCCCAAAGTTGGAGGAATGGCTTTTCCAGAAGTCCTCACTTCCCTTTCCTTTTCATTGGAAGAATGGGGTCACATTCCATGGAATGCTGAGACAGAACCAGGCACTGGCCAGGAGAACTCTGACCACCCTGCTTCGCTTAGACCAGTCATGATTCGCCCACTGGAGCTGGGAGTTGGGGCCTCACACCCCCTGAAGCACGAGTTTGGGATTTTGATCAAAACCAAGATTCGATTAGGAGAACTTTGTTGCATTAATAACAATGTCTGTTAACAATGAGTAAGGCCCCGGAGGGTGTCCACCCACCTAGTAGAGTTGTGGTCAGAGACTGTATCTACAGTAAAGGAAAAAAAAGAAAGCTAAGTTCTTGTGTTCCTAAGACACACCCTCCATCTTTTCGTGAGAAGACACGCCTAATGGATAGAGTTCACGTGGGGGACACACTGCATTTTGAGACTTTGTGGCTTATACTCAATCATAAAGAGCTGGGACTTTATCCTGTTTTCTCTCCCCGCAAAAAGCGTATAGGGAATAACCTTAAATCTGTCGTAACTTACGAGAAACAGTCAATCGTTTGTGCGCTTGAGCCCTTTATTATTAGAAACTCATTACTGCAACCTATCTCATCACTGCTGGAGCTGCATCATGCATGAGGACCACGCATCTGCAGTGATCCATTTAGAAAGAATTACTATGACCTTGAATGAATATCTCTTCCTGTAAATTATGAGATGATCATCCCCAAGGGAGATAGCTAGCTTCTCGTTTCTATAACTAGAGTGTTTTAATGTGTGTGAAGGGTCTTCAGCTCCATTATATAATCCAGCCCTTACATTAACTTCATGGTTAGCATTATTACCCTCCTGGATAGACGACAAGTGTAATGACTTTCTTAAGGTCATACGGTTAATTAATGCAGCTTTGGGATTTGAACCCTAGTTTTCCAGTCCCGAAGATGATGTCCGTGTCACCGCACTGTGTTGGCTTCCAGTGGACCTGACTGACTTCCTTTCGAGGAATCTGGAATTGACTTTTTAATTTTATATTAATAATCGCTCTTTCATAAGCAGGAAAGCACCTTCCTGATAATTTCTTTGAGTCTGAAGTTCAAGGGTCTAACATCTTAACATTTTAATAAGCCCAAAGATGAACGGGAGGGTTTTCTGGGACAGTACCCTGCCTCCATGCAGCTAGCTCATGAATCTAGTAAGTGGTATGTGGGGAGAAACTTTGGGATTTTGTTTTGTTTGTTTGTTTGTCTGTTTTCACCTAAATATCATTAAAGGATTTATGATGACTGCATCCAGGAAAGAGAAGCCCAAGAGATGTTTAATGCAGACCTCGAGGAGGGGTCTGCTTGTTTTGGGTATCTAATGATGAAAGAGTTGGAGGAAACGGATTCTATTAAACCAGAATGATTTGTGGTTTATTCCAAGGGTGAAGTTTCTGACCGTGAGGCTTGCCGAGCATTTGACTGGCTGGCTAGTTCCCAACCTACCTTCAGTTCTCAGGTGAAACGGCATTTCCTTAGAGAGACATCCCTTGGGGACAGACAGCAAAGGCCTTGGGGAAGAAAGGCTTCCCATTGGACTAATTACTCAGCACCTTGTACTTCTGTTATAACATTTTTCGTGCTGTGCTGTTGACGTGTTTAATATCTGTCTTCTTCTATGAGCCATCACTTCCCCTGGGACAGTGACCTGGCCTACCTTACTCAATGCCTGGGTCCAAGGGCTCAGCACACAGGCGCTGAATGAAACCCTGTTGAATGAATGAAGCTGAGACTGGAATTCTCTTTCCTGAAGGCCTGTGTCCACTTCAGTGTTGGGGTGGTTCTGTGGGATCGTAGTTTACCATCGTGGATTCAGGCTGTGGTCTCTAAATTCAACCAACAGCACTTTATCTGTCTGTCTGTCTGTGTCTGTCTGTCTATCTATCTATCATCTATATACCTACCTATTATCTTTGTATCTATGTATCTATCTACATATTTACCTACCTACCTATCTGTGTGTCTATCTATCCATTTATGTATCTGTCACTTTATCTATCTATCTATCTATCTATCTATCTATCTATCATCTATTGAATCATCTTTCTATCAGAATAAGAGACAAGCGCTTAAAAGCAAAGGAGGGTCAGCAAGCAAGCCACATTTCTCATTCTCTCCTTCTTCATGGTGCACACCACCCAATTCCCACCTCCCCTCCTTATTAGTTGGCATCATCTAAGAAACAGCGTCTCCCATGACTTTCTGCAAGGGCACCAAAGGGAAGCTGAAGAGGTGCAATGTCTGACCACTCAAGATGGATGTGAAAGACAAGGAGGAAACATTTTCTGTTTCGGTAGAGGAAAAATGAGGCAAGGTTTGGGGGAAGCATGCCCTGGGTTCTCTACACTCTTCTTGCTGGGGGCACAAGGAGGGACCTCCCATGGCTCCCTCTGGGACATATTTGGGGCAGCTCTCTCTTCTTTCAAACAAGTGCCCCCATATAAGCCCCAGTGTTCCTTTAGGACTGTTTCTCAGGAAACAGGAAATGTACCCTATTATCTCTTTGGGCTTCCTGTTCTTTATGTTGTTTGGAAGGCAAAAGTCAACAATCACTTCTGCATTGTTTGCTTTGTTAGAAACTGGAGAATTAATTGGGTTTCTTCTCCAAAGGAGCTTCCCATACCCTCTGGAAGGCTTTCAGAAACCGGCCTCTCTTCCAATAAGCCAGTAGGGAACGGTGTCTCTTAAAGCCAGGTTTCCTACCTGGTTCTAAAGGGCTGGCTTTGATACGGCTCAGTGCCCAGGGCAAGCGCAGGCTGTCAGGGATGTACAAGGGGAATTTGAGTCTGGTGTCCAGAAACTCAGAAGGCAGTGTGGGTGCTAGAGTTAGGCCTCGGTTGGAATCCTACCATTCATCAATTATGTGGCCTTAAGCAATTTACATAACGTCCCTAAGCCTCAGGTTTCTCATCCCTAAATTAGAGTAATAATACCTACTTGTCCGGTGGTGTTAAGGACGAATGGGATCATTTGCATGAAGCCCTTGACAGAATGACTGGCGTGGAGGAAGCATTCATCAGTAATCATTGTGATCATTGTGATTATTAGACCCGGGACCTCTCCCCCATTCAGCTCTGACTTCATTTCTGCTGCACCTGAGAAATGCTTCCCACTGCCTTTCATTCCATTTCTGGGCAAAACATTAGCCAATGGACTAAGATTGAATTTGGTGAGGAGGGCGCCCCAGAGTGCTGACACCAGCATGTGCTTACTGGAACGATTGCTGCCAACCAGGTAGAGAAGCCTGGGATGTTCCAGGAACCTTGGCCAGCGTGGTGGCTGGTGAAAGCGAATGGGGAAATGCACCGCAGGTCCTGTCTTGTCTTGCCAAATGACGGTCGGTCTCCTGGGCTGCTTGTCTCAGCAGGACCAGCCTCTTCCTGCCTTTGGTCCTGGGAGTTGGTGGTGGGGCCGGCGGAGGAGATGGTATTTTCCACCCTCTCAGGTAGAAGTGTTTCTTTACAGTGCTGTTCTCCAGCCTCACGATACGGAAGGACCCTGAGGGACAGTTTAATGCGGTAGCTTCCTACTCTTTCTGGAAATTTTGGAGATTCCCAGAGCCCACTTTCTCCCCAGAAGCCCAAGCTTGGAATTTCCTGGTCGTGGATGAGGGGCCAGCTTCTGAGTGCATAAAGGGCCCAGCCATCAGTCACTGGGGGGGGTTCAATTCTCTCATCTCCAAAAAGACCATTAATTGCCTTTACCTGCTTAATTCTGCTAGGTTCCAAAGAAGGGAAAATCTGGCCACTCCCAGCCACACGTCAGAAGTGACTAAGGATTTTGCACCTTTTAACGGGAGTGTTGGCACTTTTGTTGGATTCTAATTTTTGCTTTTAATTTCACGAGAGTGTGGCTGTGGACTGTTGTCCAGGCTGAAACAGAAGACTGTCAGAGCACAAATGGTTTTTCATGGTGTAAAGACATCAGAAATGAGAACCTGGGGATGCCCGTGGTACCAGGGAGAGCTAAGGCCAGTCGTTCAAGATTTATCTCCCTGTGGGAGAAGGAAAAAGCTTGATATTTACTAAGCACCTACTAGGAAACAAACCCAATGCTGCCGCCTCATGTATATTTATGATCTAACTCCCATAAACTCCTCTTTGAGGTACATACACAGCCGGTATCCACCGAATAAATGATTGAATTTCATCAGAGCCATTTTACAGGCTGAGAAACTGAGGCTCATAAAAGTGAAGGAACTTGCCAAAAGATGGCTCAGCTCTCATGTGGTGGGGCTGGAATTCAATTCGGGGCTCCCCTCTCCCTTTTAACATCACACCGCGAGCTTCCATTCAGCTTTATAGGGCGTTAATCCTGTTCTTCCATCCCCAGAAGCAGAGGTCTTGAAAATTCAAAGCATCTCCTTTTCCTGAGAGTCTGGATTTTTCTGGCTCCTTGCAAATGAAGGGCCTGGAAACGGTTTAGAATTGCCGGGAGTTATCTTCGGGAAAGGAGGTGGTGGGAACTGCTCTCCCTTCCCTCTTGGTAGGGGCAGGGGGACCTCCAAGACCACAGAAGATGGGGGAGTCGGTTGCGGGCTGGGCGTCTCACTTCCTACTAGTGCAGGTGGAAGCGGCCGAGAGCAGTGTCTTACTTGAGGATTGTCTCACAACTGAAGAATGGTTTGACTTGGCCCGTGATGCTGAAATTCACTGTAGGGAGCACTGGGCTGTTTGTAGTAATTTAGGAGGAGCGTCTCTAAGGAAATCAGTAATTCTGCCGTGTTTCCCTTAATTGAAACCATTCTTTCCCTCCAGCTTCGATGGGTCAGGTTCTAATCTCTGTGTGCTGGAAGGCGTTTATTTGGCGTAATCTGAGAGCGGGATGCCGGCAACACTCTCTTGTTGTGTCTATTGTCTCTTTCTGCTGGCCGTGCACCCTGCCTGCCGTATTTGTCACACCACCGCTGCCTGGATTCCAGAGCATGATGCCACGGTTGTGCAGGCAAGAGGGAGCCGCTGATGTTCCTGGGAGGTGCTTGGGGGAGCAAGTTAGAAAGAAGCGTAGACTTCTCCTCCTCGAGACAGGGGTTTGGGTCAGCTGGGGATCTAGAGGCCACCAAGCCCAGCTTCTCCCTGGTCTGATGCAGAAACTGAAGCCCAGGGAGATAAAGTGACTTCTCCAAGGAGACTGACAGCTTGTCGGGAAGAAGCCTGGCTCTAGGCCCCAGGTCACGGGACTCTTGGACTAATGCTTCTCCCCTTAAACCAAAGAAACGTTTATTGGACACCATACTATATGTCAGACACTGGGGATATGAAGATGAACAGGTGTCATCCCAACGGAACCCACTTTGTATCACTTGAGGCAGGCTTCTTCCTCGGATGATGTTTTACAAATAGATGATCTATCAGACAGCACGCAATTATGTAGAGTAAGAGCTACATCTCTGGATAATTAGGCTTCTGGCTCCTGATTAAGTGGAGGGCTTGAGTGGCTGTTACCAAGGACACGGTGGGCGGCTGGCCAGTTAATCAAGAATTCAGTCAGAGTACACGGCCCTTCATATTTGCGCTGTCTTAAATACACTTTAATCTTTGTGATGACTGGCTCACGTTGACCAAGTACCGGGTACTTGGCTCGGCGCCAGCTTCTTTGCTAAGTGTCTCAGAGACTTTTCTTCATTTAATCTTTAAAAGCCCCCCCATGAGGTAGGCATTGCCTTCACTCTACTAGCGAAGAAACGGAGGTTTACAGGTTAAGAAAACATGGCGGGCCTAACATTCCTCAAGAGCCCACGCTGGCTCTTGGAGCGAGGCCTTTCTGAGGTGAAAGGCTTTGAGCATGGCCACCATGCCATCGTACAGGACTGCGGGGTAAGGTGCCCCAGCACAGGTTCCCAGGAACTGTACAGGGAGGGATGCCCAAGATGCCGGCCGGCCAGGAGGTCTCAGCAGCGTCAGACAGCTTGTGGGTAGGCGTCTCACAGCTGCACCGGGACGGGCCGCACCATCATTTCGTTTGATTTGCCTCCATGAAGTTGAGGCCAGGCCCCGGGAGGGACAGGTGCAGTCCACTTCCAGCAGCTCTGTACCCCAACAGAGCTCTTATCCCAGAAACCAGACCATTCGGTTGCCAACGTCTTTGCCTTCCAAGGTTCCCTTGTCTACCTGACTAAGCCCAAATCCTGGGGATCCTGGAGGCGAAGACAAATTCCAAAGACAAATTTCATCTGGGTGACGAGGGGGGACAATTTCCTTTTGCTGGGTATCTGGTCACACCGAAAGCCCCATAACAAATGAGTAAAATATGTCCATAAGTTTACAGAAAAGCATCAGATGGCACAGACTTCCTGACAAAGCAGCCCCCGTCACTCTCTATCATAGAACCCCTTTTCGTTGCCTATGAACCTCTCTTTGTACCTGAAATTGCCTTGTGGCTATATTAATCATTTACCTGTATAGTGTCTGCCTCCCCACTCTAGAAGGTAAGCTCTTTAATAGGAGGAACCTTTTATGTCTCCCTAGCTTCCAGGCGTCCTATCTGGTACATAACGCTTGTCTCTTCTAGAAGGTGTTTTGAAAGGACACCTTGCACCGTGGCCTGGGGATACTAATGGTGATGTGGGAGGCCAGGATTTCATAGGAAGAGGCTCAGTTGTCCTCACCCTGATGTTTTTAGAGCACTTCTCAAATGTCCACCGTGAAAGGAACTCAGGCCTTCACCAGGTCTGGTCTCCTGCCGTGTCCGATCGCCATTTATTTTCAGGAAAATCAAGTCTTATTACCTTTGGCAACTTCCCAGAAGGGTCATTTGTTACTTCCTCCACTTTCAAGCCTCCTGGATCCGTGCATGGGCCATGTTCCTTAAAAGCAGGAAGTTGTGTTTGGCCCATCACAGCTGAACATGAAATGGTAAAGATTTTGGTCCAAACCCCCTGGCTTGAGTCAGATTTAAAAGCTTGTCAGAAATAAGTTCTCTGGAGCCTGGCATTCAAGGCTGGCATCTGTTATCCCAGATGAGATTTCACAGATTGAAAGCCCAGGAAGGGATGTGAATTACAAGCCATTAACTCACAGGGCAATCGCAACGGTACCGATCCTGGAAATCTTTTGGCCCAGGTTTTAAAAAAATATGCCCACAGTCCAGCCTCTCCTGTCATAGGGCTTCTGCTTTGGAACATTTGAGTTACTCTTAAAACCATCTGAAGAATAAATAGTAGTAGGCTTCTTGGACTGGGAAGGAGAGTCTCCCTCTTGTGTGCACGCACATGCACACAGTCACCTACATGTCCCTCTTCTCTTCAGCACCTGAGAGACAGAGACAGAGAGAATGAGAAAAGAGAGAGTTTGAGTTATGAAAATGTGAACCGATGATTTCTGAGGCCTCCGAATTCGAAACCGGTGGAAATCATAACCGTCCTTAGCCGCTCGCAAGACTTGTGTTTGCAGATAAATACTTTTCTGGCTACATCTCTTCCCTGCTGATGTGCTTGAAGAATGAGGGTGATCGAGACACATGATTCTTGTTCTGTCTCAGTCCACTGTCGGTCAGGATTGGTTGTAAGTGAATTATAAGAACAGGGCTTTTGGCAACCCAGTGCCACGGCCTACAGATATCTTTCCTTTCTCATAAATTGCAGCAAACGCCTGGCTATTCCTGGAAAAACTTGCATGCTTACTCAGTCGCATTCAGGTAAGATTTTTCGAGTGACAGGGAAAGAGGCCACTGGAGACTGCAAGGCACCTGGTGCCCATCGGAATATGATTGGCATCGTCCCTCCTATGGATTGCAGTGGTGCCGTGGGGGTGCTGTGGGGCAAGGAGGTTAAAGCATATCAGTCTAAGGGGTATCTGGACCAGACGCCCTCCGTCATGGGAAGGAATCCAATCTGTCCATCAAGCTTGTCCTCTGCCTGTGGCCCGGAGATGGTCAGCTCTGTCTAGGGCACAGGCTTCCTAAGTCCCAGGGAGGGACCGATTTTTCTGTGGAATTTCCCCCGTCCCATTTGGTCCATTGGTAACCCTCTTGGAGGAGCCAGTAGCCGTCATCCACCAGCTCTATTTGCATGGCGCTAGCAAATATTAACCCAGGGGCGCTCAAACCCCCTGGCAAGAGGTATTATCCTGAAACTCGCCTGGAACTTCCTGAAGTTAAGCAGCGAGAGAGGCATTTGTGAGGCCGCTAAGAGAGAAGGGACCCGGCTACCTGGTCCTCTGCCCGTACGGCCGCAGACAGGTTTCTTAACCCCTCTGAACCTCAGCAGTCTCATCTGCAATATGGTTTGAGGCTAATAATAGCATGCGTTGCGTATATTTATTGCGGGGGTTAAATGGGACAATCAGTGTGAAGCTTCTAGCACAGATCCCAGCACACGGTAGGTGCTAAATTAGTGTTAATATTACCGGGTTGGCGAGCCAGAGGCTCCGCAGTGGGAGCTGTAGGATCTTGAGTGTCCCAGTCACACCCCAAAGTGCACTTGGCATTTCAAGCCCCTGGTGTGGCGATCTTTGTGCCCCAAGAAGAGAGGTGTGGCTTTGGTGAATGGCCTTGACTTACTCACGTCAGAGACCAGGTGTCATTCCCCGGGCTTGACTCTTGCCCTGCCACTTCCACAGTGGGATGTTGGGTCATTTGTGCTCTGAACCTCACTATTTCATCTGCAAACTGGGGGTGATAACTTGACCTCTCAAAGGCGCTCCGGGGGATCACGTGTGTACAATCTCTTACGGCCCCTGGACTAGTGTCTGACTCAGAGTAGCAGCTCTATAAACTCCAGAGCCTTTCCTTTATCACTGGAGAAGATGCTAAAAGAGATAGGCCAGAGGAAGTAAAATCAAGGTTGAAGGTACACTGGCCTTGTGTGGTAATGTTGGACCCCGTGGGCCTAGCGGCGGCCTTGTTCCCCTCCATCTAGATGCTTCCATCTTGAAGGACAACCGTCTCACCTCAGCGTCTGACTCTATAAATCTTGCCAAGTGCACTGTTACCCAGCCCTGCCCCTCTAGAATAGGATTAGAAATTCAGACTTTGTTGCCTCCTCACCATAGGGGAGCACTAGGGACAGTCTTCATGGAGAATTTTAAATTGCAAGGTAATTTTGTTCTTGAGACGGACGGAGGAAATACAAAAATAATCACGCTAAGCCTGTATCCCTTGTAAAGCATTTTTACACATTTGCATTTCGCTTGGGCTGCAGCCTGTGAGCTGTGAGCCCTGTGCTAAGTACTTAACGCCCCGACTCTGTTTCCATAGCTATCACGAGGAGCGACTAACCGTCTTAAGGCTCCAAATGCTTTGGAGCCCCTGGCACGTTGCAGGCCCTGCTAAGTGGTTATCATTGCCATGACTGGCCTGTACTGCGCTGGTTTCCAGAGTGTTCCACTGAGCCTCCTAGAAAGCATGGTGTGGGGTGTCAGGGCCATTGGTGGGGTGGGGTGGGGGCTGGGCAAGAACGAGGGCCTAGGGTCTGCCCCTCCTCTCTTCACTCTAGCTCCCACTGGGACACCTCTGCCGTCACCCGTCCTAAATATTGTGATTCTGCCTCAAACAGCGTGGTAGGGGGCGGTCTGAAAACCATCACTCTACTCCCCGAGTACTCACCTTTCCCCTTTGCTGGATGACAAACCAAGATGCAAAGGACAGCTCCACAGATAACGGGGGGGGGGGGGGGGGGGGACGAGGAGACCTTGGAAACCTGAGCTGAAGTCTGGGTTTTATTCAAACTCTGTAGAACTTTGAGTCTCTGGATCTCTTGCTCTTTGGTTTATTCATCTGTAAAATGGGTCCACGGTATCTACCCGCTGGGCCTCGCAGGGCTGCTTTGGGATGTGGAAATGCTTCGTAACGGGAGAAGGAAACCACCCACGTGGCCAGATTACGGGGGCTTGCTTACGCTTTGATCTGTCTGCTCTGCCGGGCTTGCAGCCCAAATGTGGTCTTAATTAATATCGGATTTTTGAGAAGCTATCTGAGAGTTGAATACTCTCCCAGGTGTGCGTATCACTCCTCCCCCTCTCCTCCCACAAGCGCCAAGTATTCCCTAACTGTTTATTTCGTCCTGGGAGGTAAGAAGGCAAGGTGTGAAGCTGGGGGCTAGAGTGAATTGCTCAAGGTCACGCGGCTTATAATTAACAGGACTGAGGCTAGAACCAGTTCCTTCTCCCAGATGGGGGCCCCTCCAGCATGTCAGTGACCGACTAACCACCCTGAAATGCAGCTGCCACCCGTGAGCGACAGCCTCCGTCTGTCTCGGCGTTCGTTGGAGTACTTCCCTCAGACTAAATAAGGTCAGCCTGTTCTTCAAAGTACAGGCGACAGACCTGAGCAAAAGCTGTACAAGAATGAGGTGATGTCGCCGGAATTGTCACTGCACCAGGAAAAACCGATCTAGTTACCAAAGCGGGACCCCCCTTTTTTTCCTACTGGCAACAGGAAAAGCCCCATGTGGGCCCCTGAGATGCTTTTTCATTTCATTTACCACATCCTGGGTTTGTGCTAGTCAAATCTGCTAAACCGATACGATCAAAAAAGAAGAAAACACAGGTTTCAAGGCCAGACCTGAGTGTTTCCTGATCGCCATGGCAACGCGCAGGTGTACACATTGTGGTTTCTTTCTTTTTCTCTTCCCGGAGACTCGCTCACCAAAAACCACTTGACCTTCCAGAGATGTATAGTGAGATGACGGTTCTGGGGCACACACTGTCCTTTGCTGGAAAGACTCTGTTGGATCCAGGGTTGGGTGGGAACCTAAACAGGCTTCCTCCACCCCCCCACCCTCACCCCCCTGCTTCCCCTGTTCCCATCACCCCACGAGGAGGCAGGGGTGGGGTCTTTCTTCAGACTGGGGCAACAACCCAAGAGCTCCATTGGGTCAGTCAGGGTGGTGGCTGAGAGATCCTTTTGGACTCTCCTCGGACAGAGCGGATGTAATGGATCCCCGTCGGTTCAGTGTTGGCTGCCATGATGAGCTCGATGTTCCATGGACAAGAGGCTGAAAGGTCAGGGGGTACAGCCAGGCGCCAAGAAGTTGGGGTGCGTTTCCTTTCTGAGTGCCAAGAGGTGCACAGCTCAGTTGAAAGCAACCCAGGACACATTCTGGAGGAAATTCTCTGGGTATGATGGTGTATGACTATTTTCTCTGCTCATTAAACCCTCACCCACCTCCGGGGCAATTCCGGGAGAGACTGAGTCACCCAAGACTCATGGTCTGCCCTGGGCGGCCAAAGGCGATTCGGCCACTGAGTGTGATTTTGGCCTCATTCAGAAATGGATCCTGAACAATAGATCCTTTCACCAGGCGCCCATCACATGGGCGTCAGGGGATGGGGGAGAGTGACGTGGGGGCAACAGGAAGCCTGCCAGCTTTCTGGCCTGGCGGGCCTGAGTGGCAGCAGGGGCTCTCACAGCTACGAGAGTCCTGGATGGAAACTCGTGGGCTTTGAAGACATCAAACCGTCAAAGAAATGAAGAACAGAATGGTTTCTTCGTGTCCCATTAAGACAGTGGGTTGTGGCTTCATTGGGAACAGCTTGTTCAGGCCTCTTATAAAACCAATTCAGGGGTAAGAGCACTGGACTAGGAGTCAGGAATCTAGCAACTATGGACCCCGGGGGCCCGCTTTTCTCACAGCTGGCAGGAGACCCTGCTCAGCCATTCTGGATTTTGTTCGCTCTTGTGTCTCAAGAGAATTTGGTGAGAAGCTGTCTGTTGCCCCACCTGGCTTTAAACATAGATGATCCAATGAGCCATAATGCTTTCCAAAAAAATTGGCCTTTTCTAGCCCTGCTTCTATCAGAGCCAGTTCAGTTGGGTTTGTGAGTTGTGTCATCTTTTTTTTTTAGACACGAGCTCAGCCAATCAGAGGACAGAAACAGAATCCTGGCTCTTTCACGATAAACACTCTGAAAATGCAGCTGCCACTGCCTGGAGGCTTGCATGCCACTTACTCCCAGGAGCTCCGTGGAAGTGGCCGCCATCGGCCTGCAGGGCCATGCTCCTGCTTGATTGGCCTGGCATTTTCGTTTGGTCGGTTGAGATTTCTGGGCTGGGCAGAAGACATCCTCAAAATGTTACCAAGACAGCCTGTGGTCTGGTGTCCCAGCCCTGGGCCAACCCTGAGTCCCAAGATCCTCTCTTCATTTGCCCCGCCTGGTGGACCAGAGGCTGTAAAAGGCAAGGGAAGCCTGAGGCTATGGCTCGGGTTGGATTCTCAGCTCCCAGGGGTTTCATGGGGCAAGCACGGGTAGAATCAGAAAGAGGTGACCGGCCCACTGTTGGGGAAATCCAGTGAACATGGAGACCTCCGAATCTTCTCCCCAGGGAGAGTGTGGGCATTCCATTAGGGAGGGCTTCCCCGGAAATTTACCAGGTTCTTGAGCCAAGGGCCCTGAATCAAGGGACCTCTGATCTTATAATAATATTCCATAAGCTCAAATTCCTCTTTCCAGAGCTCTCTTTTAGGGCTCACCGCACTTTAAAAACCACACAGAAGACAGGTGGCTTCCCGTAGTCAGAGCATTGGCTCCTGCACAGGGTGCCAGTCACACCTCACTGTAAACCCAGTCTGAAACCAAGCCCCTGCTTATGAGCTCCGGTTACTTGCGTCTTCTCTATGAATCAGTTACCTCCTGCCTAAAATGGGGATAATGATGGTGCCAACCACATAGGATTGTGGCGAGAATTACATGAATTCTGAGGTGTAAATGCTGAAAACCTCACACGCCGGCCCACTGCTGGCAATTCTCTGCATGGCCGTGGGAACTGCACAAGGCATCGGGTCCCAGCAACTGGCCCTATTCCCGACTTCAAGAGAAAGCAACTTCCCCAGACACATAGCCAACTCTGGGACCAAATCAGTAGAAAAAAAATCCTATTATGCCTTTGGTTTGTAGAACCAAGCGTCTCTGGGCACAGGATGACTGTGTGTCACCTTCACCTGGGACACAGAAGGGCTGTCACCCTCTCTCGGGAGACCTGACCTCAGAACTGGCCCTATGACAAGGATGCCCATTGTAGACAAAACTTAGACAAAGCCAGCTCCAAAACTGAAAGTTGGTCTCTTGAAACATTTGCTTCTGGGGAAAACAGCAAAGGTTCTCAGAAGCAGATGCTTCGGGTTAAAGACATTTTAAGTGTCCGACAGGGAATTCTCAACAGGGCCCAGCTGGTGAGTCTTGAGATGTCATGTGGGGGATGGACTTGAGAGCTCTTCGTTTTTGCACCTCACAAGTCTCCTTGTCTTGAGTGGTGTTGAGGGTAGGACAGAGTATCCACTCATTCATTCATTCATTCATTCATTCATTTGTTCAACATGTGCCTACTCTGTGCAGTGTTGTGCTGGGTACTGGGGCCACAGTGATGAGGGAGAGATACAGTCCCTACTGTCATAAAGAAGTTCCAAAATTCCAGCATCTTGGAATCTCTCATTACTGAAGAGACCCTGAAGATAATAGTTTCTTGTTATTCTTTACCTGTTGATGTCATATAGACTTCTCTGAGAAACTAATGGAACCTAGGGATGCTGTCCCACCCCAAACCCACCATACACACACACACACACACACACATACACACGCACGTGCACATACTTGCACACACAGATACATATACACACATAGGCTTGCACATGATTTTGCAGGTTTATAGACACTCCCCTCTGCCCCCAAAGACCAGCTGGTGGATCTGGATGGAAAATCTCTTGTCACTCAGCTCTATCGCTGGTCAGCTGTGTGACCACCCCAATTCGCCCCTCAGGAAGTGGACGTGTGGAGGACAGCAAGCTAGGGAAACATTACACAATGCTCAACTCAGCAGATGGGGTGATGTTTCTACCACTTGGGGAGAGACTGGGGCAAACCAAGAAGCTATTCGTCTCCAGCCTTGCCGTTTCATTTGGCAAGGTTTTGACATGTGTTGGGCCGATTTTACTAGACAGACCTATTTTCCTTGATCTGTGGCTTAGTGGAAAATATAGGTAAGGTTAATAGTGTTAGGGGTCAGCTAGGATTTATGCCAAGAATGGATGTATCCCAGAACCCTGCCTCATTGGCAGTATAGCACAGAGGTCGGATCCCTGCCTTTCTCACCTGGATGACCGAGGCAAGTTATTGAACCTATTTGTGCCTCAGTTTCCTTGTCTCTAAAACGGGGTTAGCAATAGTGCCTCCTTCGTAGCATTTTTGCGAGAATTAAATTGGCTGAAGTAGACAAGCCCTTAATAGGCATGCCATACCATTGATTCTAATGAAGTCCAAACACCGTATCTAACCCTGAAGGGTTGGGATCTTCAACCCATCGAGGAGGAGACTGAATGTCAGAGAGGAGAAGGAACTACCTAGCCTTATAACCTGGAATGAGTGACCATGTCAGGATTTGAACCCAGCTGTGGGAGGGTCCTCAATAAGCTGAACTACCAACCCGCATGTGAGTCTGGTGCCAGGGAGTACATTAGACAAGAAGGGCACTCCTACTTCTTCCCCTGTAGCAACGAGATCCCTCTCCATGACTCCATGACCTCTCTGACCCTCCTATAGTAACGAGGGTTCTGACGGCCCGGGTGGCATTTCTCCCTCCAGAGAGACTCCTCCCTGAATCTGGAAGTGGCCTTGAACAGTAACCGTTGCCCGTTGGGTCTCTCAGAGGGAGGGACTTGGGACAGTTTACTTATTACATGACACAGGAAATTTATTGGAGACCAGAGGCCTCAACGGAAAACATTCTTGACTTATTTTCAGTTGGAAACGTTTGAGAGATAAAATTGGCCACTCAGCGTTAGCCTTTTGAGTCACAACAGATCCCTAATCACAGAAGTCTCTGTTTTTCGGGAGAGATGCACACACATCTGGGAAGGCCTGCTTCTCTGCAGGGGTTCGTGTTTCTGGTGTGGGTTAAATGCCACTGCCGCCGATGCTGGAGCCCCATCGGGTGACCTGTGGTCCATGGCTACTCACACCTCAGCCTTGCTCTTAACTTCACTTAAACCTTGGAAATATTCTCAGCTATGCACTGGGAGTCATAGTTGGGAGGTCATAACAAGTTACCTAAATCAGGGTAGGGAGTAGTAGCCTGGTGATTAAGTCCATAGGTGTGCGGTACCAGACTAGTTGGATTTGAATCCCAGCTGCATCATCACTAGCTCTGTGAACCTGGCCATGTTTCCTCCCTTCTCTGTACCTCAGCTTCTGTATCTGGAAAGTGGGGATAATAATATCACCTACCTCGTAGGGTTGGGGGGTTTTTTTTTGTTTGTTTTTTTAGTCATTTTTAACATTCATTTATTATTGAGAGAGCGTGAGCAGGGGAGGGGCAGAGGGAGAGGGAGACAACAGAATCTGAAGCGGGCTCCAGGCTCCGAGCAAGCGGTCAGCACAGAGCCCGACGCGGGGGCTCGAACCCACAAACCACGAGATCGTGACCTGAGCCGAAGTCGGACGCTCGACAGACGGAGCCACCCAGGCGCCCCTTGTAGGGCTGTTTTAAGGACAAAATGAGTTCGTGCTCGTAAAGTGTTTAGAGGAGCGTCTGGCATATGTCTAAGTGCACAATGCATGTTTGCTACTGTCCTTGCTGTCGGTATTATCAGTATCCTTTGGAGTCATAATTTGGGTTTGCATAAGTGTGAAGGAAGCCTGTTGGAAAGTCTTCATCAATCATTAAAGGATACACAGCCCCGACAGCTTAGTCCCTTTAAGGCAAGAGGGACCCAGAGGGGAAGAACTATAAGCCCTCACGGGGATAGTTGGCTTGAAGTGAAGTTTCGGGCACCGTCTCTGCAATCCCTAGGTGGCTAAAATCCATCAGGATTAGCAGCTGGACCTTGTCTGTTAGATTAAGGTAAATGGAAGCCGTGGAACTTCCAGTCTGCACAGAATTTCTTCTCTCGGCAGCCCTTTGCTGATCACTGCTATGTGGCAGGCCCGTGGACGCCTCCCAGTCGAGGACCACTGAAGGCTGAGTTTACCTGTTTCTTCCTGTCTTGGCTGGAAGGACAGACGCACAAAACCACCTGCACCCCCTGCGCTCCGCCGTGCGGACACACACAGCGCATGCGTGTGTTGTCTGGAAAGTTGGGTCGGCAGCCGCACGCGGAACTCAAGGCATTTTATTCAAAAGTCTCAGTTCCTTTTGCATTTGCATGTTCTGGATGCCAGGTGGCAAACTAGAATTAATTTTAATACAACAGAAACTGCCATTCAGCTCCAAACCACCGTCCTTGGTGGTTTATTTTTAACCCGGGAGTGACACGGGCCACCTGGCCAAGTGCTGCCAGGCAGTCGCCCCTCCTGCCGTCTGCTGAAGCCTCCCCCAGGAGCCTCACCTCCAAGGAGTTGGTTGGGAGGCTGTGTTTTACTTTTGTAGGCTGCCGGAAGGGCTGTCACCCCAGCTTCCCCAGTGCGAATGTTGGCTGACAAAGGCCAAAGCTGAAAATGTCAGTGAGAACAAACAATATTTCAAAAGGGCCTTGTGCATTTCCCTCCTCTGTCTTGCCTCATCAGCCAAGTGTTGTGCGAGTGGCTCCAGAAGGACACCAGTCGACCCAGGAAGGAATTAATCACGCAAAAACACATTTCTCCAGTCCACTTAGTTCTGATGCTATTAAGCAGCACCTACGTGCTAATGATACGGAGAGAGAGAGAGAGAGAAGCAATTGATATCGGCGGATGTCTTTTCAAAGCTCCATTTCTTGTTTCTTCTTTTAGTATTTTCAGGCTCAGGAGAGCTCATACAGAAATGTTATGGTTCCAGACACTGTTCGCCGGTGGTTAGCACCTGCTTCCTGCTCAGAAAGGAGAAAGCGCTTCCTGTCCATCCAGCTCTGTAACACTGATCCTATCTTAGTCCTTACGTAGTCGTCGTTTAGGCGTGCCTCTCCCCCTTAGAGCGCAGATTCGCTCTAGTGACACGAAGGAATCCCAGGGCACACAGCGAAGCAGTTTGGAGGGTGGGTTTGGGTGACACAGACCTGAGCTGGGACTCCAGCCCTACCGTGTAATAGCTGGGCGACTTTGGGAAGGTGTTTCCATTTCCTGAGCTTCGGTTTCCTCGCCTATAAACACTACAGACATGCATACAATTCACCTCTCAGGGTCTGCGGAAGATAATGTAACACGGAACCCCAAAGGTGCTGGGGGTGCGGGGGGACTCTGCAGGAACAGGCCTCCCCCCCACCCCCACACCCCGATCCCGGGCTACTGGCTCAGAACTGCAGACCAAAGCAACTGAGATTCAGGAAGTCAGCTACAGGCTCCAGACAGAAATGCCTGCTTCCTGGGGCCACTTACGTCTCTGAGCCTCAACTTTCTCATGAATGAACGCGCAGAATCTTCTGACCACCTCTGGAGCAGGCCAAGTGGGAGATGGCATCTGAGTTAAAGTCAGTGTTGTCTGAAGCCACACCCGGCCCCTGACTAACGATGTGGTGCCTGGCCTGGCACGGGGGCCACCATGCAGTAGGCCCAGAGGAAGGTAAGCTTCCTCAGGAAAGGACAGCCCTCGAGGCTCAAGGAAGTACGCTTCACCAGGACAGCTACAATGACTTAACCTTTCCGCGTTGGAGTTTACTGAAGTGCAGACCGGGGATAATAACAGTCCTAGAAAAATAATGAGTTTTCTCCTAAGGGGATAGAAGCCTTCTGAGATAGTTACACAGGATCGGGTAGAATCAGGTAATTTTTCAACTCCTTCTTGAGATTTTAGGTTCACGTCTGCCAAATGCACAGAAGCTCTTGGGTTAAATAATTCTTTAAGCAGCTGGTAGCCATTGGGCCTCTATTTTGAATGCCACTGACTCTTGGGAGCCAGCAACTGATCTTGGCTCTATCTGTCAACATGTTGAAAGTGTGTTTCTTAGGAAATTTTAATGAGTCATTTATTCATTCAGTAAATATTGGTTGAACATCTACTCTCTGGCACACCGTTGTGAGAATTAGAGAAACACTATAAACAGGGAAAAGGCCTTGCTTTTTTTGGAGCCTCCATCACAGGAAGGGTGGATGGATAATAATTAAATGCAAAAATAAATAAACAAGTTGCTATGGAGGCACAAAAGCAGGGTGAGTGAGGGAGACACCGTGGGCTGGATGACAGTGTTGAGGGAAGTGAGGGGGTGACGTGAAGCCAAACCAAAAATGCCATGATCTAAGAACAGAACATTCCAGACAGAGGGGGTGGCAGATAAAAGTATTCTAAGGTGGCAAAGGGCTCAGTTCCAAAGGAACTGAAGGCAAGCCTTATGGCTGGAGCAGAGTGAGCTACAAAAGGTTAGAGAGGGAGACAGGAGCCAGCTCGTGTAGGTCTTATCAGCCATGATAAGGACATTTATTCTGGGTACGACCAGAAGCCATCGAGGTTGTTAAGTTATGGGAACAATAAATACCACATGATTGGGGGGAAATGCTCATAGTATGAGATTAAGTGGAAAAAAAGACCATCAAATCAAAAACTGTGTATTTAGTACCATTTTTACTATGTAAGTACATAAGTAGACACACCCGCATGAGTGCACACATACACACACACACACACACACACACACACACACACGCAGAAAACTGAAAGAAGATACAGCAAAATATTTAAAGTGTTGGCGATAGTTGGTGGCCTTGCTTTTCCTTCCTTACTTCCCTGAATTTTGTCGGTTTTCTACAAGTTATATGACTTTCATAATCAGAAATAAATCCGGTGCTTTTTAAAAACTTGCTTGTAAAGCAATTGATGGAGAGAAAGTAGAGTGACCCTGCTTTCCTGTGTCCGATCTCAGCGTTGAGTTGAACGTGTGGTGCTTCGGAAGGCCATGTGAATGTGGAAGACTCTGGCCAGTAGAGGTTTTTTAAGTGAGTCTTTTTTTAAAGTTTATTTATTTTGAGAGAGAGAGAGAGAGAGAGAGAGAACCCCAAGCAGGCTCCACACCTTCAGTGCAGAGCCCGACGTGGGGTTCAAAGCCACGAACCATGAGATCGTGACCTGAGCCAAAACCAAGAGTCGGATGCTTAACCGACTGAGCCACCCAGGCGCCCCTGAAATGAGTCTTTTTAACGAATCTACCCTAAAACAAACTTCTTACCCTTCGCAGTAATGTATGCAGAAGTATCTAACATTTCTGTTTCATCCACAGATTTGAATATAACCTGCCGATACGCGGGTGTGTTCCACGTGGAGAAAAACGGTCGCTACAGCATCTCGAAGACGGAGGCTGCTGACCTCTGCAAGGCTTTCAACAGCACCCTGCCCACCATGACCGAGATGGAGGCAGCCCTGAGCATCGGGTTTGAGACCTGCAGGTGAGAGGCGAGAGGGGGCGGGGCTTAGAACCCGGAGGCTCCTCCCTGACGGCTGATGGATGGTTGTCTGAAGGGTCGGCCCCACCCATTAATTTGGGCAACTCAACCTGGAACCTGTAGGACAACTGGAATTGAAAGCCGGCTAAAGACACCTTTGTGAATCATAGTGGGGTTGCCCGGAGGAGGCCATTAAGGGTCAAGGGTTGGAATCCTCTTGCCTAAAGTGCTTCCACAGCGCTCTCCCGGCTTTGAAGAAGCGTGCAATATCATTGTCGGAACCACAAGAAAACGTAAACCAAATAACAGTGTTTAAAATAAATACGTGCCTGGTGGAGTCCTGGCTCTGCAGACGTGGCTCAAAGCAGAGTTTTTTTCCAAACAACTCCCTCTCTCTGTCTCTCTCTTCCTCCCTCTCTCTTTTTCTCTCTCTGTGTCTCTCCGTCTCCCATTTGTTTGTTTCTCTTCTGTGTTGCTCTGGTTTGAGACTGTAAACGAAAGAGCATGGCAATTATTAAGATAGATTATTACACGTGATTGGGAAGTGGTCAGAGGGACCCAGAAGGCCTCCGGAGAGACCTTGTGTGGGACATCACCGTGCTCCATGGACCCTTCTGCTGCAGGACGGTCACAGCAGGCAGTGGCCTTCTGCTTCTGAGTTTCCAATGGCCCTGTGGCGAGTGGTACACATTGAAAGCTAGCAGCGGTGACAACCACGGTGAAGTGGTTTGGTCTGGTTTGTTTTCACTAGAAGAGTTCTGGGTAAGCCGAACAACCGCTCTGAAGTCTCCACCCAGCCGGCAGCTTCCCCCTGTTTTTGCAATGTATGTCATTAGGTAACACGCTTCCTCTTTCTCATTATACACACACGTACAAACACAGGCTGCTTTTTAAAAGTCAAGCTGCAGGGGCGCCTGGGTGGCTTGATCGGTTAAGCATCCGACTTCGGCTCAGGTCATGATCTGACAGTCTGTGACTTCGAGCCCCGCGTCGGGCTCTGTGCTGACCGCTCAGAGCCTGGAGCCTGTTTCAGATTCTGTGTCTCCCTCTCTCTTCCCCTCCCCTGTTCATGCTCTGTCTCTCTCTGTCTCAAAAATAAATAAATGTTTAAAAAAAATTAAAAATAAATAAATAAAAGTCAAGCTGCTGACGCCTTTATCCAAGCCATGAGGTGTGAGTTAAGTACGCCTGTCCGCATCCTTGGCTACAGGGTAACGCCCACATTAGGAGTGGGAGCCCAGACTCTCCTGTTGAAAAGGAAAAGGAAAGTCTTGACTCCAAAACTGCACCGATAAGGTAGCCACTCACCACGTGTGGGGGGCTCACTGCAATTCAGTAACATTGAACCCTGGTGCTTCGGCGGCTCTGTTGACATTCAAGTGCTCAGCTAGGACGGATGACTGGCACCTGCTCTATTGGGCAACGCAGATGATAGAACATTTCCATTATCGCAGACAGTGCTACGGAGCAGTACTGCTCTGACAGAAAGGGCAGATGTGCGCAGACATCTGCGTGTGCTCTGAGCGAGGTCTGGGAGAATGGGAAAGCGGAGGAAGGAAGAAGCTTCGCTGACTCCCAAACCCCAGCTGTAGGCTGCAATGAAGGAAGGCCAATTAGCAGATCCATTTATTCTGTTCCCCCAGGCTAATTGTTTAAATACAGCCCTGGCTAGGCCAGTAGCCTAAAAAAGACTTACGAAGCTGAATTTTGATTGTGAAATACAGGCAAGACATACTTAGGAAACACAGAACTGTTCCCATCTGCTGAAAAGAGGGAGGTTCTTCCCACTCCCACTGGCAAACTGTTGCGCACTTAGGGGTTGGGCGCCCTGCTCCCCACTCGCCCACGTCCCCTCCATGCTCAGACTGCTCCCTGGGTCGATCCTATTACTCCAGTGTCTGGATGAAGCCACTGAGGCTAGAAGAAGTGCCGAGGCTCAAGAAGTGGCCCCAGGGCCACATTGTGTGCGTGGGGAGGAGTCCAGATCCCAGTCCTGCTTCTTCGCCTGAGCCCAGGGCCAGAATTTAATGACCCTCCCCAAGGGCGGACTGCAAGGGGGTGGAAGCAAGGTGCATGGATTTGCTGAGCATTTCTTTCCTCCCTGTGAACAGCAACCTGCTGGGGCAGTATACACACATTTAAATTTTAACATCCCAGCTCATGTACGGTGGGATGCATAAAAGTGGCAGTTGGAATGATGTGGCAACAACTCAGGAATAACTTACAAAGGGAATGCAGATTCTAGAATGTCAGTATTACACAAATCTCCTGAATGTGATGGGGGTGGGGTGGGGAGTAGGCTCACCAAGGATATTGTTAATTAAATTAAAACAAGAAAGAATATTGTAAATTAAAACAAGAAAGAAAGAAAGAAAGAAAGAAAGAAAGAAAGAAAGAAAGAAAGAAAAGAAAGGAAGGAAGGAAGAAGGGAGGGAGGGAGGAAGGAGAGAGGAAAGAAAGAAAAGAAAGAAAGAACAAAAGAAAGAAAGAAAGAAAGAAAGAAAGAAAGAAAGAAAGAAAGAAAGAAAGAAAGAGGGATGCCTGGGTGGCTCAGTCAGTGAAGCATCCGACCTCGGCTCAGGTCATGATCTCACAGTTGGTGAGTTCGAACCCCACATAGGGCTCTGCACTGTCAGAACAGAACCTGCTTGGGATCCTCTGTCTGCCTCTCTCTCTGCCCCTCCCCTGTGCTCTCTCTCTCTCTTTCTCTCTCTCTCTCTCTCAAAAATAAATAAACACCCCCCAAAAATTTTTAATTAAAAATAAAAAAGAAAGAAAAAGAAGAACCAAAGGGGCCTAAGAAACCTATCCTTCCACCCGGAGCAGGTATTAAATGTTGCAAAACACATTACCATAATTTCGCTCCGGTAGCTATGAATCAGATATCTGCCACAGGACAGGTGGCAAGTCTCATAGGCTCCCATAAAACCTTAGCAGCCGCTCTCTTCTGTGTGCCCCGCCCTGATTAGTAGCCTTTCCCAGATATATGGAAACTTGTTAACATTTAATTGCTCTCCCTCTGCCCACCAAGCTCAGGAGTCTTTGGAGAAACCAGTCTGTCCTTTCAGATGGGGAATTAGTCATGCGCTACAGTTGCAACATAGACCTAATGAGCTCTATGTGCTTAGACATTTCAAATTCATGGCCATTTCCGTGGGTCTTGCAGGGCTATGCGCTATGTGCTGTTGCCTCTGGCAGGAAAGATTAAAAGGATCTACGCTGCGCGTTTTAGCCAGCATTGCAGTTTCAGAAACTTGCTGGATTTAACTTCACCCTCTTTGTCCTACCTCCCCCACCCCGCCGCCACCCTCTTCTCAGCCCACATCTCATTTTGAGGCATTTTCCCTTCCGGACAGATTGTGTAGTGAGTATTCAGCTTCTGCGATGCGGATCCAAGAGGCCCGGGTGCTGTCTGTTGTATCCAAAGGGGCCTCCAGCTCTGACCTGCTCCCCTGCTCCTGGAAACATCCTGGTAGGGGCAGAGGGGCCTTATGCACTTCTCTGACTGTGCTGCCTCTAGAAAATTCCCGAGCTAAATGAGGCACCGCTATCTACTTACTTAATCACTATTACTCCCATTTTAATGACAGTCAATTTACTTCCACTGGCAATGACATTATGCCTGGGATGCTCGTGAGGCAAAATGTACTGTGTTCCTAGCATATAAACAGGGCTTTGTGTTTGCAGTAATGGAGTCTGGAGCAAGGGAATCACAGGAAAAGGTGAGGCGGGGAAGGAAGGGGTGGGGTGGGGGAAATAGGCAGTTTTGACATTCGCGGGCTGATGCGAAGAGCCACCTCGTCCCATCCTTTGGGGGCTGGTGATTTGATGTGTTTCCTGGAAAATGGGAAGGTGATGGAGAGCCGGAGTGGAACTCACATCATATAAAGTGGTCGTTCTTCCCTCTTCGGCGACTTAGGCTTCCCTCCGCCTATTCCGAACGGACTTGCTGCTGCTGCCCACAGATTTTATCTGAAAACAGGTTTTTCCTTCCTGCCTCTTTCTTTTTTAAAGCTCTGTATAGAGCTCTAAATAAAATCAGCCGTGTCGATCCCCTCCATTCTCCCTCTGCTGTTGTTTTTGGATTTCGTACAACTCAGTTGTTGAAACGTCTGCTGTCCCCAGGGGTGAATTGAACGAGGCGGTGCAGCGTGTGAGATGTCACGTGATGGTGTGTTCTGAAACCCCCGTCGCCGCCTTGCAGGTGGATGACCTCTTGCTTGTCTCTTGCAGGTACGGGTTCATAGAAGGTCACGTGGTGATCCCCCGTATTCACCCCAACTCCATCTGTGCCGCGAACAACACCGGGGTGTACATCCTCACATCCAACACCTCCCAGTATGACACGTACTGCTTTAATGCTTCAGGTTGGTTCCGAGTGGATCATCTCTGCGCTTGGGGTTGCTTCGGGCATGCGGGCCTTCGGCAGTGTAGCTGACAGTAATTCAGTCTTGGCTGAAGTGGGGGGGGGGGTCATGTGGCTTCCCCTCACATAACAGATGTTCACTGAGTATCTCCACAGCAGAGACAAGATGCCTATCTACAGGGTGCTGACTTTCTAGGCAGGGAGGCCAACAGGAAACAGAGAGATAGTAAATACCTTAAGTGATGGGAGAGAGTGGCGAGTGCTCTAAAAAGGAAAGCAGAGCGGGAAGCTTCAGAGTGCTAGGGGACCTTTGGTCTGAGAAGGTGGCCAGGGAAGGTGCCTGTGAGGAGGTGCATTTGGGGGAGCCCCAGCTGGAGTCAGGGAGGAAAGCCAGGGGCAGGGGGGGACAGCCAGTGCAAAGCCAGGTGTCGGGGAGCATGGTGGCTTATTCTGAGGACGCCAAGGTGGCCAGGGTGGATAAAGCCCCACTAGCAGAAGCAAGAATGCCAAGGAATGAAGTCAGGGGGGTAGACAGGGGCCAGATCACACAGGGCCCTGTAGGCCATGATAAAGAATGTGGATTTTACTAGGTTCACGTGATGGAAAGTCATTGCGGGGTTTTGAATAAAGAAGTGACATGAATCTAATGAGAGCGTTGGTGTATGAGCCAAATGGCTTAGCTCAGAGGTATTTATTATATGTTGGGGCTGTAGAGAAAGCTGGGAGGATATACTGTAAGCCTTTGACCTTCTTGAGTTTCCTTTCCTAACAATTGAGAGCCTGACAACTGGAGAATAAGAGCGCCAAGCTACGACGTGCAAGCTGGGCTGCTGGCCAGGCCCCTCTCCCTGTCTAAGGGACCTCCTTCCAACCACTGGCCTAGAAACATGCTCATAAGTCTAATTCAGGCTCCAGCAAAATTCAAAAATTCCATGCATCGTGTATTTTCAGCATCTTTTGAGAAGGGTCAAAAACGTAAATGTCAAATTTTGAATGCCGACAATCAAACATTGATCGATTACTTACTTCTCAGACTGGGCGTTCTGTCCCTTAGAAAGGTTTTAGATTGTGTGAAAGGAAGATGGAACCACAAGATAAACCCGATAAACACGTCTTCCTGGCATATTGGTTCTCCTTAAAGATGGGAAGGAGGGCTGAGTTAAATTAGCTGGACAGTGGTTAAAGACAGCATCTGTCGGAGACAAATACAGATTATTATACGATGACTGAAGACGTTGTTTGCATGAGACAAACACAGATGTCATATATGGTAGTAGAATATCAAATCTGCATGGATTTTTAAGTGCAAGTGGAAGCATCAAAATAATTGTGAGATTACGTCAGTAGCTTTCACTCTCCGGCCACCCATTGTGGCGTGACCAGTCGGGATCCGAGTGGGAAGTCGAAGGAGAAGTCTAGACTTTAGGAGAAAGAGAAAGTTTCAGGGTTGCATAGTTGAAATGGAGTGTGTGAAGCCAGTAAAATTATGTCAAATACATGCAGGTCCCTAAGCCTGTGGGAGGGACACTCAAAACACAGAGGAGAAGACCGAAGAGTGTTTTCTCTTCCCTGGTATATGAGCGAAGGGTGCGAATGAAGTTCAGCCAAAAAGAGGAGAGTCCAAATGAGGCTAAACAGTACATGGCCCATACCCCGCTCCCACACTCAAACCCACACCGTCCGTCTGATGACACGATGGTGAGAAAACCCACGTGCAAATAAAGGAGAAATAGACACAAAGCCACATGTGGCCTAGCTAGCTTATTTTATTGCCCCAGGGCTTTGGGAAGACGTTGTGTTTTAGACAAAGGGGTTGGTCACATGGGACAGGGCTGGCATGGGACTGCATACTCCAGAGTCTCTGGGTCCTGCCTGTTTCCTCTCCCACCGAATCTTGTCAAGTGAGTGTATGCCATAGATTATGTTGTTGCGTATCCACATTGTCTCACCTGTTTGACGAGTTAGTATCGCTTGCGGGAAAGAACCTGAACTCAAAAGGCTAGAAGCTCGCACTGTTTTATTGCCTGGAATTGCAGCCATCTAGACAAGTTACTACGGAGACTTCTCTCCCTGCCCTTATTTTTGCCTGTAAGGATGGGCCTATCCTCAGAGAAGGGAGTGAACAGTACTAATCAACTTTCCTCTTCTTTGCGGGGGAGGCGGTATTCCAGCTGAAAAGTTGGAGAAGTTCAGGGAGTGTGTGCACACGAAGATGGTTGTAGCAAAGTAGTCAAGGTTAAGGGGAAGATTTCCTCTTCTCTTATCCAAATTTACTTAATGTAGATAGGCTGCTTTTATATGTTTTTCCTTAAGTTTTTGGTTGTTGTTTTGTTTTTACATGTTTATTTATTTTGAGAGAGAGAGAGAGAGAGAGAGAGAGAGAGAGAGAGGGCACGAGTTGGGGAGGGGCAGAGAGAGAGGGAGACAGACAATCTCAAGCAAGCTCCAAGCTGTCAGCACAGAGCCCGATGTGGGGCTCGATCCCACAAACCTCGAGATCATGACCTGAGCTGAAATCAGGAGTGGGACACTTCACCGAATGAGCTACCCAGGTGGCCCAGTTTTCCTTTAAATTTTAAAAAGAGTATTTATCGATCCACTATATGTACCCAGTACTCTGCTGGGCAAGTCGAGTGAGAAAGAACCAGTGGCCATATTTCTTGTCTTGGGAGGTTATGTCGTTGAAGTGATGAAACAAAACAAAACAAAAAAAAGAAGCTGGAGAAGATTGTTTATCTCAGGAGAAAGTCTAAATGTCTTGGTTTAGAGTCAGATGAAAGAGGGGCTAAGGGGACTATGGGTCTTGATAACCTTCTGTTCTATGCAGGGATCTCATTGGAAAGGTCCTTGAATCCAGCCTAGCTGGAGAGTTGCCAGCAGCTAGTCAAGACCCAATGATGTGATCCCCCACAAGACCCTTTTGGTCTACAGGGACCAAATCCAGCTCAATCTTAGCAGATCGCTTCCGTGTGCTTACAGTTTCAGCAGCAGTTTTATAAAAGATGGCCTGTGGGTTACAAATGAAAATAAGGCAGACCCTGGGAAGGCTGCATGATTCTTATTTTTATTGCCTTCTCTCTCAGGAAGGCCCAGCACAAGCATGGTGACTTTTGTGTTAACAGCCCAGAGAACTGACTCGAGTTGGTCCATTTTTTAAGTTTGCCTCCAGTAAAACACCCCATTCTTTTTTGAAGGAGGGATTTAGGAGAAGATTCTACATTCCTCTGTCTCTTCGCTCTTTCATCCATTCAACGAGTACTTACTGGATATCTAGAGTATATCAGGCATTGAGGAAGATGTCTTTCTACCTGGCACTGAGTCATTGGCCGGATGGAATAATTAACATTTCTCTTGGCTGTTTTGCTGCAGTGGAGGCAAAGTTTAGCGAGGCAGCCCACCAGGAAACCCACCCCAGCGTCTTTCTAACGACCCCTTGGGTTCAGGAAAGGCTCACCAGGCCTGATTCTCCCAGCAGTGCAGTGCTCATTAAACAGAATAAAAAACTGTCAGTGACGCTCTGCTGTCTGACAGGGGAGCGTGAAGGTATTAATTGCACATTTGGGTCACCATTCATCCTAGCGTGCTCGGCAGATTTGATATTCTTTATAAAAGTTAAGGTGAACTGGAGCATGAAGAGGCTCCGTTTGAACAAATGCTCTAATGATTTATAAAACTGTCTTGGTGTTTTTTTTACATCGTGCCCCGGTCTATTACAACCCAACTCCTAGAAGTCCCTTCCCAGGGCAGTGCTGTTGTGTTTGAATTTGGGGAACGTCGTTCCATCCCTGTCATTAAGAGGTCATAATCCAAGGCTGTTTCCAGATTTGTGCAAGTGACAGTACCAGAAGCATCCGTGGGGCACCTGGGTGGCTCCGTCAGTGGACTGCCTGACTCTTGCTTTCGGCTCTGGTCATGATCCCAGAGTCGTGGGATCGAGCCTCGTAAGCTTCTCTCTCTCTCTCTTTCTGTCTCTCTTTCTGCCCCCTCCCCCACTTGAGTGCTACCTCCCTCCCTCCTTCCCTCCTGGCTTCCGTCCCTCCCTCCCTCCCTCTCTCTCTCTAATAAAATAAATAAATAAAATTTTGAAAATTAAAAAAAAGAAACATCTCACAGGTCCAGCCAGTTTCTGGTGGCGTTACCAAAACAGACAGGGTAGATACTCTTCAAGATCTCCCAGGTTGGCTATCTGTCCTGATTTTCAGATGAGGAAATCCTTGGGAAGATTATTTGAAAGCTGTAAAAATCTAAAGAAGTATTGTTATTGTCCCCCATGACCTTGTGAATTCCTCAAAAGCAGAGACAGGAACATGTTCATCTTTTTGCTCTTTTTAAAAAACCTGTCACATGAGTAATGTTTAAAATGAATAAATGAACTGATATTTCTAAAACTTTTTAAAAAATATTTCTTACGGCGTTGCCATTCAGGGTTTATCTAAACATTTCTTGACCTGTTTATAACGGCAGTCCATTTGGAGAGTTAACATCTTAGGTGTGTTTCCTGGAAGAATGGGCCTGTGAGAAATTACCTTGGTATTTCCTCTTTCGTTCATTCAACAAATATTTATTAAGTGCCTTTCTGACCGATCACACATAAATGTTCTGCCCAAGATAGCTAAGGTCACTACACATCGCGTAGAACTTACATATTTCTATGGAGCAGGGGTTAGGGGTTGGGAGATGTGCCCTGAACAACCATCAGGTAAAATGAACAAGATAATCTGAGAGAGAAGAATCCAGAAGAGCTGCAAGCAAATGTGTGATGGTGGTGTATGCAGGGGATTGGTAAAGGGCTGGCTGACATTGGACAGTGAGGAACAGCCTTACTGAGGAGGTGACTTTCTCTGAGACTCTCTTCTGAGAAATCTTTTACTTAGCCTTTACAAGAATGGCTTTTCCTAAAACCTGTTTTGTTTTTTTTCCAGTTGAACA
The DNA here is from genome assembly GCF_027475565.1 of Acinonyx jubatus. Taxonomy (NCBI): domain Eukaryota; kingdom Metazoa; phylum Chordata; class Mammalia; order Carnivora; family Felidae; genus Acinonyx; species Acinonyx jubatus. The sequence goes on along the minus strand of NC_069390.1, from coordinate 26,024,838 downwards.
TACAAAGGCATCCCCTTTACCTGTAGGAAAAGATGCTTCTGGGGGTTGAGAAGCAACCAAACCTTGTTTTGTTCAACTTATGTTTCTGTCCAATGTTATGAGTACCCATTAATTTATGGCAGAACACTTAAAATATTTATAACAGCCTTCCTAACGATAGCAGTCTTCCTACCTCCATCCATCCATCCATCCATCCATCCACCCATCCCTTTCTTTCTTTGTCTTTTCTAAGAAACAACTCTAGGGACAAACCAACCTAACAAATAAGCTGCCATTTTGGGTACAAATGCATGCACGCACACACACACACACCTACACAGTATAAAAACTATAATTCACAAATGGATCCAAACTTCCTACAATAGCACAGCCAGTTCAAAGTTCTCTGAGTTTTTAGAGCTCAATACAAAGTCTAGTTACCAAATAGAGCATTTGGGCATAAATGGAACAGCTGGTTAAGGCATTCTTCGATCTTGTTTTTTTAGGGCTTAGGTATGCAGGGTGGAATTTTCAGGGCATTTTCAGTGGGCTTTACACAGTGTTCTCAGAGAGCTACTTAGTAATGTCTCTAGGTGGTTAGGAGTATCCAAGGTACAGTCAGAAATCTTTATTCCTGAAGAAGAGGGGAAAGTAGAAGATAAGATAGAGGACAAAGAAAAAGAAGCCAGGGTGCCCGGGTGGGATATGGCAGCACACTGGTCTCAGGAAATAGTCTGGGCACCTAGACCAATGGTGGACAACCTACCTCATTAGCTATATGTTGAGAAGAAGTCTAGACAGAGTAGGCACTTAAGGATCCAGCTAAGTTAATCAACACATCTGTGCATAAAGAAGCCACTGAAGATTCGTTTGTTTTGGAATTTTTTTTTTTTTGTTTTAAAACTTTTTTTTAACTTATTTTTAATTTTTTTTAATTTACATCCAAATTAGCATATAGTGCAACAATGATTTCAGGAGTAGATTCTATCAGGTAAATTCTTGGTGCTTATTTTAATGTATATATTCTCATGCTGGTCACGTTGATAAACATTTGATTATATTGGTCTGTCCTGTGTTTCCAGATTTCTATAGAGTATTGGGATCGCATATGATTTTTTCATCATAGTTCACACTTCTTTATTAAAAAATGTTTTTACACTGTTCCCATATTACTTTTATTTATTTATATGTTTATTTATTTTGAGAGAAAGTGCATGTGCGGGAGGGCAGAGAGGGAGGGAGAGAGAGGATCCTAAGCAGGCTCTGTGCGTCAGTGCAGAGCCCGACACGGGACTCCATCTCACAAACTGTGAGATCATGACCTGAGCTGAGATCAATGCTTAACCAACTGAGCCACCCCAGCAACCCCCCCCCCCGACATTACTTCTATAATAACACACTTAAGAAGTAATTTCTAATCGATGCCTCATTCCAGAAGGACCATGTCTATCTTATCTACCATAATATCCCCAGCCTTCCGCAACACTTGATGGAGAACATACATATGTGTTTGTTTAATGAATGAATCCGTTAGGGTGGAAAGAGGAACAAGTAAGCTTCCCAAAATGTATGAAGGTAAATAAAAATGGAAAATGCATCACAAAGGTCAGGGAAGTTCCTAGGAAACTTAATCAAGTTTCAGAAAAAGAAAATTATTTAGTTCACTTATATGCGAAATCTAAAAACCAAAGGAACACGCAAACAGAAACGGACTCGTAAATACAGAGAACAAATTGATGGTTGCCAGAGGGGAGAAGGGTGGGGGATGGGTGGGGATGGGTGAAACAGGTGAAGGGGAATTAAGAGGTACAAACTTCTGGTTCTAAAATAAGTAAGTCCTGGTGATGGAAAGTATGATATAGGGTATGGTATAGGGAATACAACTAACATTGTAGTAACGTTGAAAGGTGACAGATGTCATGGTGAGCGCTGAGTAATGTGTAGACTTCTTGAATCACTATGTTGTACACCTAAAACTAATGTGACATTGTATGTCATCTACATTTCAATAATAAAAAAAGAAAATTATTTCAGAAAATGTTTAATAAAACCCCATACTAACCAACAGAAATCAGTTCTGCTCATAGTTTTTACTGTTCTCATGCCTTTTTTCTTTGCTACCCCACAGCTCCGCCTGGAGAAGATTGTACATCGGTCACACACCTGCCCAATGCCTTTGAAGGACCAATTACCATAAGTACGTACCTCTTCGAACCTTCATTGAGTTTCTCCATTCTTGGGAAAGGGATCAGATGCATTTTCTGTGTTTCACATTTGAGCAGAATAGTTGTTTCCCTCAGCCAGGGTCACTGGCTGTGATTCACTGGCCCTTCCCCTTCTCCTGCAGTGGCTTGAAACTACAACTTGGTTGACCCCAACACATTGTTCCTCAAACTGCAGTCATTCAAAAACCACTTTCTTTTTGACGCCTCTGTGTACACAGAACAATCATTCCCTTGATATTTTGCGTTTAATTGGTCCATTCTTTTCTACTTAAACTATGTTCATTTAAAAAAAAATACCTGAAAATGGAAAACCCAATTCTTGATCGTAAGTAGAAGGTATCCTTAAACATATACTTAAAATGTGGGACAAATTAGGTCGCGTTCTTAAATTCTAGCTGCTGAAGGTTCTGAGTCTGAGCTGTGTTCTTTCTCATAGAAGAGGATTAGTAAGTCTCAGGGGGAGAGGCATTCCAGCCCCCTAAATTTTGTTTAATGGTAGTATGAAAGATAATTATAAAGGGCATAGATTTCCTGGTAGGGGTTTCAACATTATTTATACCATACCACCTAAACTCATCTCGATTACCCCAAGAAGGAGGCGTCTGGCACTGTATGAGAACAGAAAATCTCAACCAAAATTTTCAGAGCGGTCAACTTATTAACCCTGACCTTCTGGCCTCTGAACCTCATTTTTTGGAGGAAGCGTCATAATGTTGAGGAGGCCTGGTTTCTGCCTCCTAAGGACCAGACCCCTCAGTGTACAAGGGAACAGTGGTGGCAGTGGCAGAGGGCTGAGAATTCTTCCTGGCCGCGCCCATCCAGCCCCGCACTGTTATATAGAAAATTGTCCCTGACCTGTGCCTCAGGGAAGGAAAGGGAGGCCCGCACGGTGAGATGTGCTGTCTCAGTCAGGCTTGGTCTAGTTCCTTACCACCTGGGTGATCTTAAAGGAAGGACTTACTGTCTCTGAGCCTCAGTCTTCTCATCTGGATAATGGAACAACAGGTGAGATTTGAAAAGAAAGTGAAGAAAGGTAATATGTCTAATGTGTGCTTGGCCCATAGTCACGTTCAATAAACGTCCCACTTCCTTGGTGCTCACCAATGCCTTTCAAAGTCCAGACCTATCCGAGTTGCGTCATATTTTCTGATCAAATCTTCATTTGCAGAGATTATCGGGCTGTTCGAGACTTTGGAATATTTTTTAATTTATGTTTTACTGATAGTTCCACTTGGGCAAGCCAGATAGGTGGACAAAAGGAATATTTAGTCCAGGGCAATACAGCAGAAAATAATTTCAGCTAAATGCACACTTGTGCGGTGAGTGGGCCAGACTTGACAAAGGCAGCCAGTCTTTTTCAGGGGAACAATGAAGGAAATCATTCTTGCATTTTCTCCTCCTGTCTATTCTAGGCATTGCCTTGTTGAAATCAAAGATTTTGAGCTTTATATGCCTCTGTGCTTCTCAAATTCAAGTTTGAATGTCACAGAGGACGGGCAAGGGCTCTGTCACTGTTGAGGCATGCTGATGTCTTAACCAGAGTAGGGGCTCATGAAGACTGACAACATTCGCCCCTTAGAAAGAAGAGGGCATTGATTCTTCATGGATTTGCAAATATATATTCCCTGTTGGGACTACTAACCTCTTTGCTCCTGCTTCCAATCCTTTCTAGAAACAGTTGGAATCAATAGCAACAAATTTTACATGTCCTTGAGAAGGGAGAATAGGGACCAGTGGGGAAATTTTCATTTTTTTTGAGACCAGCTAAATTTTGGATACTATGCTAAGCACTTTACATACAGTGCATCATATAGTGCTCATAACAGAAGGTAGCACTTTTCCCATTTTACAAATGACAGAAGTGAAATGAAGCCCGGTACCAGCTTTGTCGAGAGGCACACAAAGCTGGGATTCAAACATGGACGCGTCCAAACACACCCTCTTTCTCCCGCCCCATTTCTAAGAGGCGGGGGTAGGCACAGGAAGGTGCACTTTCTTAGTGCATCACCTACTCCCCCCACCCATCTAGCTAGGTAGTTAAGTATTGTTTTGCTTCATCACAAAGAAAAATAGCTTTGAAGTCACTGTCTTACATGATAATCCACAGTCTTGCTTAAACACAGAAAATGTCGGCTGTCAAGTTCTGAGAGTGCCTTCTCTTTCTCCCAGCCATTGTTAACCGTGATGGCACCCGCTATACCCAGACGGGTGAATACAGAACTAACCCTGAAGACATCTACCCCAGCAACCCCACTGACGATGACGTGAGCAGTGGATCGTCCAGTGAAAGAAGCACTTCGGGAGGCTACAGCATTTTCCACACCCACCTTCCAACTGCCTACCCGACCCAGGACCAAGACAGTCCCGGGGCGTCCGACAACCCAGAGAATCCCCCCATTACCAGTAAGGAGAATGAATCACTGTGCTTTCCAATGGCAATTTGTTTGCAGAAACGTCTCTGGTCTTCCTGAGTGACGGGCACTCACGTGTGTGTCGATTGTCTCCTGTCTCTAGAAGTTGGTGACCTCATGTGGGGAGGTGGACTATTACGGTTGTCAGTGCCCTGTATGCATTGGCTGCTACCGCCTATAATTTTTGTCCATCTGCTTCTCTGTTTTGCTTACCTTGGGAGAAGTAGTGCCATTTTGGAAGTCTTTTTAGAAGAGTTTTTCTTGTTCTCTTGTCTCAGGGACGTGGTGACAACTCAAGCATGACACGGAAGCTGTTTTTACTTTTACATGTTTCTTTCTTGTTCTTATCCACCTTTGGATAAGATTGTTTTCATACAGCTGGGATCGTAATGCATGCATACCAGTCCATCCGCTTGTCTCAACCGAACCTTACATTTTTGTGTTTTAACTTGATTTATGCTGTTTTATTGATGGCGTGAGATTCAGTCACCTTCATCACCCGTGATTTACTAAACAGTCCCTTTGTTTTGGATTTAAGGAAGCATATCTGAAGGAGTTATCTGATCAAATTAAATCTGCTTAAAAGTTGTATATCCCAGCCTGTAGAGGAAGGCTGTTAATACTTGCTTGAATATGTGGGTAATTCATCACGTTAGGACTGCGAGAGTGGAAATATGTAAACATTGTGTTCGATCTCGTTGAGGGTTTTTTTTTTTTTTTTTTTTTTTTTTTTTTTTGCCCTTTGTGCCCACTTTCACTGGAAAGTGTTTGCATCGCCCTCTCATCTCCTTCTTTGCTTTTTCCCTATGGTTTGTTTTAAAACAGGTTTTCAGATTGGCCGCGTTCCTTCTGTGGAGGATTACTCAAACTGAAACAGGGTCTCTGCCTCTTGGGCAGCTTTCCCAGTATGGTGTGGATTTTTCTTTCTTCCTGTCTATGGCTCTGGAGGGCTGGAAATCCGGTCTCCAAAGAGTGTGCCAGAAGTTCACTGCTTTGCCAATGCTCAAGATAGGGCCCTTTACGGTGCCTCGTCCCCCCAGAAGCCAGGGCAACCTTCAGAGCACGGTGACTTCATGTAAGGTTACTTGCTCAACAGTGTTTTAAATTCCTGTGAGCAGCTGGCTGAGGGTGCGTAACAAATAGGCGTGAGGTCGGCTTGTTCTTTGCAGATCCTTTGCAGCCTTTCAGGAAGCGGAGGTTTTCAACCTGCCCGTGCTTTCCCAGATTACTGGCTCTCTGAGGATTGTGTCTCCTCGTTGTCTATCATCCCATGGATGACCCTTCTTGGGAGGGGCTTCGGCAAACCAAGCAGGCAGTGCTATTGGCTGCTTGCTACTTCTTGAGTGCCCTGCCTTGGTAAAGTAACCCCGCTGAAGGTGCCTATCATCCGGGCACACGATTTTATCAGACGTCGGCGAACATAACAATTAGTGGTCTCAGCAAGAGGCAAATCAAGTCTACTCTAAGGTACTATTTCCCACCGAGGAAGAAAATCATGACAAAATGTATCTTTTAGGAACTAGGCGAAATTCACACTCAAGCCATTATTAGCCTATGCAAAATAGTGAGTATTTCACGTGTGCTTTGGAAAGGCAATGGGGTCATTTTATGGACAGTCACAGCACATCTTTAAATTTTTATTTTTTTACCGTTTATTTATTTTTGAGAGAGAGAGAGAGAGGGAGCGCACAACCAGGAGAGGGGCAGAGAGAAGGAGAGAGAGGACCCCAAGCAGGCTCTACACTGACAGTGTGGAGCCTGATGCGGAGCTCAAACCCACAAACCGGGAGATCACGACCTGAGCGGAGGTCGGATGCTCAATCGACAGAGCCACCCAGGCGGCCCGCACACTGTTTAAAGGATTGCACATTTCCTGCTCAGGTTAGTTAGTCAGAAAACATATTTTGAGGACCTACTATGTACCAAGTCTGTGCTAATGCTTGGGATCCAGTGGTGTATACCATTAGAAAGTGATACTGAAGGGAGATAAGGATTAGTAAGCTAGTAACCAATATTTACTAAGTATTAAGCAATATTTGAGGTCTTCTCTGTGCCAAATGCTTCTCCAGTTACTCGGAACCCAGAGCTGGACTGACTTTCTTGGAGCCCAGCTACTGTTCAGAAATCAAGGAGAAGGAATGCTTTGAGACTTAACGAAAACATGGGATTTGGGTTGAGAAAAGAAGTGTTCTTCCCTCTTTTCAGAGCACTTAGCTAAGTTTTTCTTAGTAGTTCAGTAAGAGAAAGATTCATTTATCCAACAGAATGACTCTCAGGTTAGAGTCACTGAAGTGCTACAGCATCCAAAAAGGCCAGTGGAAGCTCCAGATAAATCCATCTGTGCAAAGAAGGGTATCCAAGAAAACAATCAGGTAAAAACTTGAAAGCAGTCCATGTTAGAAAAAGTTACCAGTGGTAAGTTCTTGGATAGACCCCATTATCTGAGGCCAGTGAGGAGATTCCCAAAGCTTCATGACTGTTGGACCAAAAAGGTAGAGCTTGGTGGGAGGGAGGACAGCAAGTCCTCTGTAATGGGTACAGGAGGACAGATGTCCAGAGGAGGTTGGGCTTGAGGACAGAGAAGCACGTCTTTAGCTTGTCTGGCTCATTCCTTCCTTAAGGGTCCTTAGTGGGTGGCTGTAGGGAAAGCCAACCAGAACAACCATCTGGAGAGGTTTTGATTTTCATCAGGCTTTTTATTACAAATGTGATTTTTGGAAGAGCCTTCCTGGAGGCATGTTGTCAGCCTCTTTTCTATTGGCGGTCTGGCATTCTCTGGAATCCAGAAACCTAAACCAACTCAGGAAGCAGCCTCTTACCTTGGAACACTCGATTTCCTTGTCTTCTGGGTGGCAAAGAAATACATACATACATATATATGTAAAAAAAATTTTTTTTTTGGTCTGGCTTGGCCTACTTGGGTTGGGAAAATTGGAAACTCTGATGCTTCTGACTCCTTTCAGGAAATTAGAAGGATTCCTATTTCTATCTTGCTCTTGTATGTTTGCTTCCCATTGGTCTCTTCTTGGTCTTCTATACGGTGAAAGTGGCAGAAGGTCTCCATATTTAAAAAGGTTTCTGAGGGCAGAATGAGGTGCCTGAGAATTTTTCAGGGGGATGCTCAGGTTTATCTGGTGAAATTGGCTCCTACTCTCTCTACTCTGTGCCAACGTGTCTTTTGCAGCACAGAGCATATTGCACAGGTTGTTGACGTTTTCTGAATACAGAGTCAAAGTTTTTTACCTGGAATTAATGGACTTCCCATAGGTTCAGTGATGGGTCATAAGGTGTCCAAGAGCTACCTGAAATAATACGCAAAATTTTGAGAATGTATATCTGTTGGATCACTTTTTTGAGGACAGGAGTCATAACTTATATCAGATTTTCAAAAGGGTATATAACTTGAAATGGCTTTTAAAGATCTCGAGTGGTTTAGCTGTTTATCCTGATGATCTTTGCTGTTCTTCTTCTACAGGGAAACATTCTCTTTTTTTATGTGTATTTATTTTTGAAAGAGAGACAGAGTGTGAGCTGGGGAGAGGCAGAGAGAGGGAGACAGCATCTGAAGCAGGCTCCAGGCTCTGAGCTGTCCGCACAGAGCCCGACGCGGGGCTCCAACTCAAACCATGAGATCATGACCTGAGCCGAAATTAAGAGATGCTCAACCAACTGAGCCACCCAGGTGCCCCTGCAGGGAAACATTCTAGACTCAAGCCCCACTTGAGAGTCAAATGGGAGATTTCAAATTGCACAATATTACTGATCGTCCTTTCTCTAATTTGAATAGAGTCCAGAATTTCTCTAACTTGGGCAGTCTCATTTCTTTTCTGGAAACACATTCTGAATTAGAACTAAAAGTGACAGGAAGTGATAAATGGGCACTCAACAAAGCTTCATCTGATTTCAACATTTTGAACACACACCCTTTGCAAAGCTTCTTCTGCTCAAGCATAAAGCTTGACTTGAAGTTAATGAGTGTGGGCGGAACTTTGAAATGGCAGTTGTCATCAGAAGCTACCTGCATAAAGTGATAGACCCAAGAGATTACAAACAAGCATCTCTAAAGACACTCCAAAAATAAATGAACGAAAGCAACTTTATGAAATGCTGCATCGAAGATCTTCAGTTCATGGCTGGGTCACCCCATCAAGTAAAATAACATCTCTTTTCCTTCACCGGTTATTAAGTTCCTACTTGGTTTTGCTCTGAGCTTGTGTTCAGAGGGTTCCATTTGAGAAATGAGTACCACTGAATTGATACCCATGCAGAATTTGCATTTCTGGGGGCTCCTGGGTGGCTCAGTCGGTTAAGCGTCCGACTTCGGCTCAGCTCATGATCTCACGGTTTGTGGGTCCGAGCCCCGCGTCGGGCTCTGTGCTGACAGCTCGGAGCCTGGAGCCTGCTTCGGATTCTGTGTCTCCCCCTCTCTCTGCCCCTCCCCTGCTTGCACTTGTCTCTCTCTCTCTCTCTCTCTCTCTCTCTCTCAAAACTAAATAAACGTTAAAAAATTTTTTTTAGAAAAAGAACTTGTATTTCTGATGTTGCTCTAAGATTCTAAGAGACATTAGAAGACTGGAGAGATAAAAGCAGGCCTTAATCTTCCTTTGGTAATCTCCACTCTGTAATAGATACCGACTTTCTATGTATGTAGAACTGGGAGTAAAGGTTTTGTGGAAAGATCTCACTAAATGGTATTTTCATAATTGATCCAGTTACTTCAACTGTGCACTCAAACAGCCACGCAGCAGTTCAGGAGCAAACTAATTGGATGTGGTCCTGGTTGGGTAACTCACAGCCTAAGACTCAGGATCACACAGCAGCTGCGACAACAGGTAAACCGTTATGTCTTCTGTTTCTCCGTTGCCCTCAATGCCAAGTTTTTCCAGGTCGAGGAGAAGGACACCCATTATCCTGGAGAAATTTCCCACCGATGTTCCATCTCCTCCTTAGGGAGAACAGGATCTGGTGCAGATCAGAGGGCCTGTGAATCTGGGGATACAAGTGGACACTCTTATATGTTCTATTTGTTTTCCTTTTGGCCACATGCACATCGAATCAGAATTATTTTTCCTTCAGAAGCTTCAGTTAGGAGATTCATTCAGAATGTATCCTCTTGAAAAGAAGTCTATTCCAGAGTGCACACTCCTACCTTCTGCCGATCTAATCATCACGGCCAGTGATAACAGAGGGAAATGCTGATTTATGGGTGCAAACTGTCACCCCTGTGCACTGGGGTGCACATCTAAATCCTCAGCTGTAAAGTGGAGGAAGTAACCTGTTGCTTTCTGTCGGAATCTAGGCCTCTAACCAGTTCCCTGGACGTTTGACTAAGTCTAAATCCTTGCAAAGTATTCTGAATTGAGAGCCTGTGTGGGAAGAGATTCCAAGTCTATAACAATGGGAGATTACAAGCATATCTTCCTTTATTAACTTTTGCTGATGGATGATATGACTGTATTTCAAAATCACTGGGCATTCTTTCTGCAGAAGGAGGGCAATAAAAATTGTCCTCTACCCTTGCTTGGCTTATAACACATAGAATAAGCCGTATTTTTTATCTTGACAAATACTTCTGTAAGGAAAATAGTGTTGATGTTATGTTGTGATTACATGTCATAGTGGTTAAGGTAATGCTGGAGGGGGTGTGCAGAATAAAGCATATGCTGTTCTTAAATGTTGGCAATGTTTATCTTCATAGAACAAACATTGTGAAGGAAAAGGTCTTCCTTGTCAGTTCTTCATCTTGGGCCATTTCTGGGCTTTCTTAATAGCTGAAAAAAAAAAGATATCTAATCACCTTGCTTTTGTATTTGGGGATTTAATGATGGTTTCAGCCTCTCTGCCTGAGCCGTTTTTCAGCTTTTTATCTGAAGAATATGAAATATTCTTCCGGTGGACATTATGGTGGCAGAAATAGCAGTCTTGGGAAGTTTCAAACCAGGACTCTTATTTCTGATTTTGTTAGTGAGACCATTGGTTCACTTTGTGTCTGTCTTTCCTGATTGATTACCTTCCTTTCACAAATGGACTCAAAATGTCACGTTCTGCTTCGCAAAATATGATCGTGGTGTAAAAAGTGGCCATGGGCAAAATCGCTAGCAGATCTGGGCACTAAATGGAAAAAGATGGAAAGGCATCTTTTTGCATTTTCCCCTTCATGTGGTATCCTTCTGTGCATTGGGGATTGCTGGGGTTACGTGTCTAGGATTGCTGGTAGAAATATCATACCCTAAATTCATGGAGAATGATATTGGTTGGCCAAGATAGAGTGTGTGGAAGATGATGGGCTCAGACTCTGGAGAGCTTGGTTTCGGAATCATAGACTCTCAGATTTGGAGAGGATCTTCAACAGTTTCACTCAATCAACGCTTCTAATCATTTGATCTGCACAATTTTCGTGCTAAGCGATCTTTCTGACCGTGGGGAACACAATACTTTATGAAGAAGTTCATCGTTGGATAGTTCAGATTGTAACCTTTTTAAATCCAACATTCGGAAGAAAAGTCGTCCCCTGCAATTCTTGCCACAGGTCCTCGTTTGGCCGTTTGGGACCACAGACAAAAATTTAACCCCTCTGTGATGTTATAGTTTTTCAAAATTCAGAGACCGCTGTCACGCTCTTTTTGAGACCTCTCATTTGGCCTTTCTGACACCACACAAGGCAAGGTCTGTCCAGCACAGTTTTTTCCTCTTTAAGATGAGGATCATTAACCGGATGATATTTAAGGTCTTTCCATTTCTGACATTCTATGACCTGCAGTATGGGCCTCTAAAATAAGTGGAAATCCTGTGCTTTTTCTGTTTCTTGCTGCCATGTATATTACGTATAGATGACTCTCTTGAGTAGTGAAAGAGTAAAAGTGTATTCAGGGCTACTTCTTAGGAACTGATAATTAACCTTTCAACCATCAATTCAATTATGGTTACAACAGCTTTGATGAGTTCTAGTGGCACAACTTCCAAAACAGCAACCAAGAGGCGAGAAGCCCAGGATTGGCTTTCATGGTGGTTTCAGCCATCAGAGTCCGAGAATCATCTTCACACAACAACGATAATGGCCGGTAATGAGTTGTTATTATCTCATTTCATAAGATCTCTTGACAGTTCTTGAAAGACAGATCTCTTTCTCTGAGACAGATCTCATTTCATAACTATCTCTTGATAGTTCATTGACCTCAGGGATACTAAGTCTAAAGTCCATTCTGGCTTCACAAATGTTTTGGATGACTTTTGAAGGATCATGAGCTCTGAGATCCGTGTTTGATTTTATAGCATTCATAAGCAGATTTCTTCTTTCTACTCTATAGAATTAATACAGCCCCGGAGGAGGCTAATAAGAGCACGGTGAAAGGGGATCAGGTCTCTCTTGATGACAGAACTGAATGTTGGCCCTGAAAGATATTCTAAAATGACAAAAGTCATTAAAACTTCTTGATTTTCCATGGGAAAATAAAATAGTGTAGCTAGAACTAGAAAAATATAGAAAATATCCATCAGTGGAACTATTCTTGGGGTAGACACTGATTGTAAGAAAACACAAATGTTCGCTCCAAAAGATAGCATGAATCTCATTCAAAATATACGAAGCCCTTTTTCAGTAAAGAGACATCTTCTACAGCAACCAGTAAGGGGAGGCAGAGGGTTTGGTTTCCATCTTCTTTCCTGTGATGCATCCCAAAGGGAAAACATGAGAATCTCTCAAAATCTTGGCTCCAGTCCATTTTAGTCAACCCTTTTGATTGACTATAATAATTGCCAGGCATGATTTCTCTGTTAATTGATTCACTTTTTTTTCTTTTTTTATGTATGCTGCAGTGTTGTTGGGAATGGTAGTTCAGCTTTCCTTTGCATTCAGAGCTAGGGTGATGTGATGCTCTACAAGGTCAAAAATGAATTAACAAATCGTGAATACAACTATGGGATTGTAAAAATGATTGACAAGTGTTTAGATTCCAAAATTCTTCTGCAGGTGGCTGGACAGAAGAAAGAGGCATGTGTGAAACCTTTCCATTCTATTCTTGACATCCTAGTTTTGATGGCACATGCTTGATTAATAAGTTAACAATCTGAAAGCAGGGAGGGGGGAGTGTTTACTGGCCTTTTTTTCTTTTGTGTCTTTGGTGGGATTATGTCCATATGTGTTCTTTTAACTTCCTTAAAGAGATCATTCAGTTGTAAAGGTCATAGCTGGTTGTTTTTAAACCTATGCATTAGCTTCAGAGACCAGGATGCAAGAATTTGGGGATACACACGTTAGATGTCTCACTCTGCTCTTACAATGTTGGGAATTCCATTATACATTCTGTGCCTGATTTTCTTCCTCTGTCAAATGGGTTGTTTGGCATCCAGTCCAGCCACTAACATAAGTCACCACAACAGGTACGGATTCAAATATCATCTCAGCAGGCTGGGAACCAACTGAAGAAAACGAAGATGAAAGAGACAAACACCCCAGTTATTCTGGATCAGGCATTGATGATGATGAAGATTTTATCTCCAGTACCAGTAAGGATAATCAATTACGGTAGAACCATTTATGCGAGGCTTACTGATTAACCTGAGTGGTGCCCAAGAGGGTCCATCTTGGAAAATAGTTAATGTGGAAAATGAGCATAAACCCGTGACTGATCACACTTTAGTTATACCTTGATAAGATTATGAAGGAAGAAAAATGATTTCTTCTAATGGAAGCCCAAACATATTTGGAAGAGCAATGGGGCAAATAGCTTTTCTAAAATTCCTCATGCCTTGGGTTCTTTCTGTTTTGGTTTATCTATTTAGAATTAGAATTGATTCAATTCTAAATTGAAGACTTAGACGGCCCTAGAAAGGCTTAAACGTTGGGAACCGGCATTCAAGAATGGTAATCAAAACTTGGTTGAAATCAAGGGAGCACATCTGGTTTTAACAAATGAATAGGGCACCAATAGGAGAGAAAGGCATTGAAGGGAAGGACAAGTGTCAGCTGAGCTTTAACAAAGCGGCGCCCAACTGTTAAAAACCATTGTGTTTCAGTAGTGAAACCGCTGCATAATACTATCCACATTTGTGACAGTTGTAAAACTTTTTGAGACCAGAGATGGCAATTGAGCTGAAAAGCATCCTTAGAAAAAAACAGGCAACGATCAGTCTAATATTCCACCAGGTGACGGGGTTTCCTCGACATATCTGTAATGATCTAAGATATTGCTGAACAGAGATGAGAATTCTGAACCTGTCCTTAGAGAAGGTGTACCTTTGCCATGAACTCTCCCAGGTCACTGAAGTTCTGTCTGTCCTATTGAAACCTGAGAGTACTATCCCCAAGTGGATAGCACCCAGGAAGGGAGGGACCCAAACAATGGCTTGGGCCCTGAGGCATCTGAGTATATGTATGGCATTGAAAGCCACAAATACTCAAGAGAAATAGAGAATACTCAAGAGAACGAGATGCTTGTAAGTGGTGTATTCTTTAGCCCGGACACCTCTGCAGAGCTTGGTCTATAAAACAAGGCAACTCTTTTTAATGACTTCAGAAAGAAAAGCAAATAACCAAGACCACAAGAACTTTATTTACTATTACACTGTATTCTGGGTTCAGGAAGTGGGCCCATCTTCCAGGTGGGGCCGTCAGTAAAGATATGGACTTGATACTTCAGAAACTCAGCTTTCTTGGGTGGTAACCCAAACCGATCAACCAGAAAAATAAACTTTGTGATCAAGCTCCTGGGGAAAACTTGCCTGGGTATTTTTCATCTCTGTGGCGTATTTTCCAATTTCAGTTCCCCTTTCTACTTGGCACCTGTGCATACAATTCTGCAGGCTGCCTTCTTTCTACTGTAGGGGTGTGTCAGCTGCCGCTTGTTTCATGCTTCTTGGGAATGTGGATAATGATTTGAAACCTGACGTGCTTAACTTGCGAAGTAAGGGCTGATAGCATTACAGTTCTGAAAAGAATTTTGTATCGAAAATTCGATGGAGTATCGAAATTAAGTTTGAAAGAGTTCGGGTGGATTTGCAAGTCGTATTTTCACAAAAGCAAGCGATCCCGATTTTGTCATGATCCTTCTGTCAGGTGCCGTCCCCTATCCCAGCTCTATCGTCTTGGGTGACAGTATGAGGCTGCTGGTGGAAGTTTGTCTTTTTTTTTTTCTTTTTCCGGGGAGCTGCTGTGATGGTGGTTGGTTACTTACGGTGCTTTTGTACTGAATGTGCGAATCTCGTTTTTCCTTCATTGGCTGGGAATGGCTTGCTCATGAAATGCTTTGCCTGTGATGAGAATACCGTAGGTGTTTGTAACTATTCAGAAATGGGTAGCTAAATCCTATGCTTGCTACAGGGAGACGTTCCTTCTTAGAATCGTCTGTAGGAAATCCGTGGCTGCTTATGGTGTTCCTTTCCCCACCAGAACTACTAATGAAATAAAGTGATCATCGTGGTATAATTTTCAGGTATCTCCCTCTTCAGCCTGAGGCTCTACATGTAATGCACTTGCCAGTGATACCAATTCCTTGGGCTTTCAAGTGCACAGGGCCGTTACGGACTGCATGGATGGGCAAAGCTCTGACGTTTTTGGGTCTCCTCGGTGGAGGGCTGGTGTTTGCAAAACTGTTCTTTCTTCTGCTGCAGCTTCTTTGGCTGCTTTCTCCAGAAAATCTCATGTTCTGACCCGAGCGTATTCTATGACAGAATGCAGAGGACGCTGAGCTGCTTAACAGGGTGGCTGAATCAAGCTGAAGTGACTGTCTGCTTTCCCTCCGTTTCCACTCAACCATCTATGCAACCTGCTATAGATGATTCACTGCATAGACTAAAGAAGGGAGACATGTACAGAACAAGTGGTGGAGGCTCGAGAAATAACATTTTCCTAATTGCTTCAATCATCATTATCACAGTTTCAACCACACCACGGCTTTTTAACCACCCAAAACAGAACCAGGATCGGACCCAATGGAGCCCAGGCGAATCGAATCCAGGAGTGTTACTTCAGACAACTTCGAGGATGACTGGTAATGGGTTATGCATACTTAATTAAGGACTTTTTTTTCCCTCAAAGTCCGTGATGCTGCAAAGGTCAATCATCAGGACACAGTGGGAAATGTAGTTAATATCTCATCACAAATTCTTAACTTTGGCGAGGATACTCAGTTCGACCTAGGAGCCACTTACCAATCATACCATCTGGGCTCGAGATGCTTTATTATACAAATGAACCCATTAAAATGGTTTATGACGCTGCCCTTGACAAAGTGGTTAGAGTAGAATAACAGGTAATCATTAAGAAATTTCATGCCCATCGATTTTCTCTTGGGAGAGATTGGTGGAGCCGCTCGACGGTATTGAGCATAGATGCTCAGAGATACTGTTGAGGCAGGGCGCGATTAGATATGCATTTTAATGGAAGAACAGAACATCAAAGGTTGCTTGATAAAAAGTCACAGTGTATGTAACCATCGTCACGGCAGATGTGGACAGAAGCAGCACCATTGCTAATGGAGAAAGCTGGACCCGTGAACCACACTCTCCTCTCATTCACCATGAGCGTCATGATGAAGAGGAGACCCAGCATTCTACGAGCCCAAGTAAGGAGGATGGTGGTCAGCAGTCCTGATTTAGATGAGTTTGCGAAGTCATTTCGCAGAATAGGGAAGACTCTTTTGTTAGACATTAGCCACATCTTCTGTTTCCATGCAGTAATTTCTTTTAGCCACAGAGCATGAAAAGCCGTCAAATCTATACACAAGTTTTAGACACTGGAAGAAAAATGCTGACTTGTCAGGTTGCCCAAAAGGCCAAAATGTTGAAAAAGTAAAAAATGGTTTTGAAATGTGCGTAACGTACCTGAGATAGGTTGTGTGTGTGTGTGTGTGCGCGCGCGCGCGTGTGTGTGTGTGTGTGTGTGTGTGTGTGTGTGTGTGTGTTAGAGATTCCTAAAGGTTCCGTTTGGTGATTTGTGTGTGTTAATGGAAATGTGTGATGAACAGTGTATCTTTCCGTGCTGAGCAGAGGGGTCTGTAAAGAAAGCTTGACAAGTGCAGCGGTCTTTGGAATCCTTATCGTCTGTGAAGATCTTTGATGAATCTGGTTTCTTTCTTTCTTTCTTTCTTTTTTACATTTTGTTCCTCACTCCACTGTAGAAAGGCATCCCTTGTACCCTTGGAGGGAAGGTCAGTAGCTCATACAGGCTGTATTTGAATGTCTGTGACTGCTCTTTTTCTGTTTTTAAGCCCAGAGTGTCTTGGGGGGAAGCTTTGATGCTGCTACTTGTATTTATGTGCAAACGTCTCAGGTTTTCCAAAACAATCTCAAGTACCACTACTGGTCTGGGAGGATAAGACAAAAAAAAAGTAAGAAGTATATCCTCTTCTTTTGTCTCTCTGTCTTGGAGTCATGCCTATCATGTTTGGAGCAAAAGAAGCTTTAATTCAGGATAACAGCTTGTAGCATCTTGAAAACTGTGGTTCAAGTGTCATTCTCTTAGCCTTGGATACTCTGAACACAAAAATGTAAGAAACAGCCGCTTAGAACCCAAAGGGCAAAGCTATAGTTTGAGGGATGTCTCCAGACAACACAAGAAACATTTCAGACACCCACTAGGACATAGGTCTTAAGTCCTGGCCATTGTACTGAATATGCCCAACAGGCCTGCCTCTCATTACTTTTCCCAGCGGATTTTATTTTCGTGTGAGGATTACGAGCCGAGTTAACAAGAGTCTTCTGATAGAAGAAGGAAATGAGAAGCAGAACGTCTCTTCAGAATGGGATTCCATTCCAATCCCCTTTTGGAAGCGAAGAGTATATCTTAGAATTGAAGGCAGTTTGTACTTAAAAAGCAGAAAGCTACTTAAGAGGTTTGGAATTAATGAGACCATTGTCGAAAGGTGGTGATGGGGGGCCAAGGGAAGAGGGGACATCATGACTGGCGCGTAGTTGAAAAACCAGATGGAACAGAACCTAACAGAGGGAAAGGGAAAGCAGTAACCATGCTAGCAGCTCTCTTATCAGTACTTGCAAAACATAAAGAGATTCTGGTTGGTGACCTCGGGGCTTTATCAAAGAACGTTACAACTTCTAGAAGAGAGTCAACCTTTGTATTTTATGATGGAAATCCTATGCTCTGCTAATCCGTGTGTTGAAAACAGCAGGGGTTACTGGGTATTTAAAGGATCATTATGTTTATAAAGACAGTGCTAGAGTAGTGTGTGTGTGTGCGCGCGCGCATGCGTGCGTGCGTGTCCGTATGTGTGCACACAGGCGTACATTTTGCTTTTTCTTTCTTTTCTAAAGCATTTTGAATGGGCGGTTTGTGTTTGGGTTGATGTTCCCTTCCCATTTTTTGTAATTACACTCCATGGTTTTCCTAACTTCATTATTTGTCAGGAGGTAGTGATTTAGTCAGTGGGAGGTAAAACCGAACACTTGGGGCGTCTTTTTTCCTCCCTCAGGATAACGAGTTAACCCCAGGAATGTTTTGGCCAACGCAAAGGTAAAATGAGGACACAAGCTTTAGTTTTTTAAAGGTTTTTCTTATTATCAAATCATACATATCATTTTCTAAAATTATGAAATACAACCAGTCTTGCCGGTTGCCAAATATACTTTGGCTTGGCGAGTTTATAGACTCTCATTTTCTTGAGGAATGAAACATTTGCTATTCGTTGCTATACATGAAAATGACAGTGGCTTTGGCACCCTGATACGTTTTATTCCATTCATTTTATTCTTTTTAAAACTGAACAATTACAACACTGAGAGGTTGGCATTTTTACCCTGTCACACATTGTTTATATAATGCCAAACACTGGCTAGAATAGTTTTCTTTCATTGACTTACTTTTGGTAAAAAGCAATTTTGGCAATCTTAGATGCCACGTAGACATAACGTCGTAACGTGCCGGTGCAGCAGCACCCAGTCATTGTTAACATCTTTTGTGCTGGCAAATCTGCTCCTGGTGCATTTCCAGGGCATGTGATAGTGAGTTATGTGACCACCATTTGAGAGGTCCTCCCCTTAGGCTGATCTTGTCATCAGCTGGTATATAATATATTCCTCCCTCCAAAATCACTGCAGCAAAGAGGTTAATTCTTTGAACACACGGTTCTCTCCAAGGATATGTGAGGCTGTGGACAACAGTAAATTAAGAATCATACTGGGAATTCATGGACTGTGGTCTAGTCCTGACCTGGTGCAAATCTGGCTATAGGATTTTGAGCAAGACTACTTTGGGTCTTAGTTTTCCTATCTG
Source organism: Acinonyx jubatus (assembly GCF_027475565.1). Taxonomy (NCBI): domain Eukaryota; kingdom Metazoa; phylum Chordata; class Mammalia; order Carnivora; family Felidae; genus Acinonyx; species Acinonyx jubatus. The sequence continues at coordinate 26,005,999 of NC_069390.1, read as the reverse complement.
AAAAATTGAAGGATTGCACCGTTGATTTCTTTTTTTTTTTTAATATAATTTATCGTGAAATTGGCTTCCATACAACACCCAGTGCTCATTGATTCAGTACCCCTTCCAGAATATGAGCGCTCTCACTCCTTGCTGCTTCCCTTTTCTATCTTTTCTCCCATGTGTATGTGGCCTGAAAGTAGAAAGCTGTGTGTTGGTAAGGAAACTGAACAATAAAGGCTCACAACTGACATCTTCTCACAGCCCAGGAAATCCCTAGTCGTACAATGGAAGAAACAGCTACCCAGAAAAAGCAGTGGGTTGAGAGCGGATGGCATGGGGCATATCCCCAATCATCCAAAAGAAGACTCTCATTCAACAACAGGGACAGCTGGTAATGGCTTGTTTAATAAGCAAACTTGGGTGGAAGTTTCCTTGTGGGTTAAATGCTGAGCGCTGAGGACACGGAACAGAAAGACATTGAAGGAATTGTCACAAGATGTTAAGATTCTTTAGTAAATTATGATGTGGTCAACACAGAGCCAATCCTTAGATGCTCATAACAAATCACCGAAGGAGTGGATATAGCGTACAAAGGAGACATAGAGAATATGCCCTTTTTTATATCACTTTCAGATCCAGTTTGGGGCATCCCCGAGTGAGATTGGAGCAGAGACTCTGATCTTATCAAATGCTCCCTTTTGTTTTGTAAAGGAATCTACAACGTGGCTTTTTGAAACACTGGGCATGTCAGAAAGCCCTTGGTCTGAACCCCAGTGTCGGAAGAAATGGAGCCAGATGGTTTGAGGAAAATACCTGTCTGATGTCATTTAGCACTTTTGTCATGTCTATCTGGAGCTTTCTCTTTGAATTTGCAGTGCTTTTTTCTGAGCTTTACCAAAAACGCACCTTCTCTAGTCCAGAATTGTGGGATCGTGGAAAGCGGGCTCGAGTCGTGTCGTCATCTCTAAGTGATGCCAGATAACTTGACTCCACAGGCTCCTATGCACGATTCTTCGTGTGGCAGAAACATGGAATGCCAGTGTGTGAAAGCCTCTGAGTGCATACCTCGCTGAGCCGTGGATTCAGTGACTGGCTATGGCATGTGGTTGTTGCTAAGGGGCCACTGTTGTACTCTTCTCTACCCATATATCTCCACTGGCTCAGAATGAAGCAGTGGCATGTGCTGAATTCTTATGTGTCGCTTGTGCTGTGGATCCCATTGTTAGAAGGTAACGCTTCTAACGGGTTCCATTCATGCTTTTGAGATGAATGGCATTTACTTTCATGTTTATCTTGTGGGTGGCTGTTACCTGATTCCTTCTCTAAATCCCTACCAGCCTAATGTGCATTTCACCGGGATGCGGTTGTCTTGGAATGACATCATGTGCTTAGACTTCCTCCTTTAGGGGATGGGGGCAACAGGGCATGTGGTTCAAGAACTACTTCTTCGTCTTTGCTTGATGTCTGTAAGTCATCCTGTATTCCCTGCAGGAGTCATTAATGATTTTGCGCCGTCTAGTTCACCTGCTGACTGCTGAGTACATGAACATGAACAAACCCATACCTGCCAAAACATTCTGTGCTTACACAACTTCTTTGCCCTCTATACCAGGAAGATGAGTTCATTGTCTTGTCTAGAGACTAAAGTCTTTTTAAAATTATCAGTGTATCCCTGGCCCAATGTCAACTAACACTTTGACAATTGCTTGAACTACATGGTCACAACAGCCCCGGCCCCTGACAGCCATCCAGACCAAAGAATGACAACGCAGAGTCAAGAGGACAGCTCCTGGACTTACTTCTTCGACCCAATCTCACATCCAATGGGACGAGGTCATCAAACAGAAAGATGGATGGGTAATAGCCTCTGAGCTTTTTTATATATATTTTATGTTTTTGAAAGCCACCAAATGGCTATTTAACTAGAAATGTGCCCTTGATTTTAAAACAGTCTACTTCCTAAGGAACTTGAAGTTGCTTCAAAAGTTAGGTTTCTATGTGGGAGTGATATGCACATTCATCTGAATGGGAATTCCTGGGCTGAGACTGAAGAATTCAGACAGAGGGGGTCAAAGATCCTAAGAGGGTGAGAGTGGAGGTTATTTTCTCTGAAGAAGGAGCAGTCTCAACATTTGTTTTCCATTTCCTTTTAAGTGCAGTGTTCTAAAAAGAGTGAAGTGATTGAATTCAGTGACTATTTTCCTTGTAGACCCAAAGATGTAACTTGTCTTTGGTAGAGAAATCTTAGAGGTCAAAAATTGGTGAGTACTCGTTTCAAAAAAGTAACTAAAAAGTTCAGAAAACTTTCTTATTCATTCTTGCCACATTTAGAGAGAAATACGGTACCCAGTGACTTAGGCTTTAGACCACTCTTGGCTCTCAATAAATGTTTACAAATTTAATAAGTAGGCAACTTTTAGACAGGATGGAATCCTGTAGGTAAATTAAAAAATACCATTTTTTATTTACCTATAAGTGGTTAAAAACAGAAATGAGAGAGAGAGAGAGAGAGTAAAAAAGATACGAATTGCAGTTCTGCAAGAATGGAAGACTATGATTTTATTTGACCAATTTTTATATTCAAAAAGAATTCTTTCTTTATCAGAACAGATGACAGCTTTCCTGAGAGAATCACTTGGCTGCAGGTGGTATCCCTTTTTTCTCAGTCATTACTAAGCTGAATATTCCATGTTCCTTACCATACCCATGAGTTGAGCTACTCAATTTTTTAAAAATTATTCAGTAAGGTATCTTGATCTCAGGGATGTAACATTCCGAAAAGAGAGATAGACAGGAAGACTCAATAAAGGAATGTGAATTTTTGGTCATAGCATGGAATATATTATCTGGATCCAAACTGCCAAAGGCATACATAACACAAACTATTGAAATGGGGACTAAGAACATGACGATGATGTCTCTTGATATTGAGTTGAACAAAATTATCTCTAAAATGAATTCCACAGTCTCCATGGCTTCATTTCTTTAAAACATCCTATACTGTACCCAAATATTAACACTCAGATATCCCTTAAGCTATAATTATATTACATTTCTGCTGATGTGCAATGCAATATAGATACCCAGTGATGCCTGGGTCCGTGCTCTTAAAGAACTTAAAATTTAGCTAGGGAAGGAAAACATTTGTCACCAAAATATATCTAACAAGACTAGACAATAAGCAAATAGATGCCAAATGAATGTTGCCAACAATAAACACAAAAATCCAGAGGACCCTCTAGAGAGTGTCAGAGAAAGGTAGATTAGACTTAGTTTTTCAAAGATGGAAAAACATGGATAGGCAGAGAAAGGAAGTCAGGGAAAGTTGTTTGTTTTGTTTTGTTTTGTTTTGTTTTGTTTTGTTTTTTAGGAAGGATACTCATGTAAGGAGAAACATAAAGAAGGGAAAACCAAGGAATGAGTTTCTCAGAGTTACTGGGTCCATTTGTCATAAGGGAAGATGAGTTTGAATGGCTAGGTTGTGGCCGTTGGGTTGAGTGGGTCAAGGCTACATGCAAACCCAGCACACATATTTATGCACGTGGCAGCTGGAGGCTCTGGTCTATCCACGGTGGGAACCAAGCCAGTAAAGCAGCTTCAGAATCAATTACCCACTGATGAATAGAAAGAAAGTCCATTGAGTTAGACATGCAAAGGGCAATACAATTGGCTTCAACCATAGAACGGTGCGATACATCTTGAACAATGCCACTGTAGAAGGGGAAGACGATGAACAAGTGTGTCTAGAGACTTTCAACAGACAGGACTCTTTCTGGGAAAATATCCATTTGGGATTTCAATTTGGGTTAGCTTGTCTTTCCTCTTTTTGGAGACCTGGGATAGTACAGTTAGCCACGTCTTGTCCTACAAAGATCTTGATTCTCTTTTCTTGTAGTAAAGGCCGCAGGGTGAATGTGAAGGCCCAGTATTCCAGTGTTTCCCACTGGAGTCATCTGGACCTGGTCAAATCTCTCCAGATGCAGCGGTGTGGGGGTACTTTGAGCCGGAGAGCCAGCAACAGTGATGGTGCTTGTGGGTCGATTGGTGACTCTTTCACTTAGGACTTACCATTTCAGCAGCACTTTGCAACGATTACTAGAAACGGGATATATCAATATGTCGGTGACATTTCTGTACCACTCAACGTTGTACATGTTAAGTGCCAAGGACACCTCATACTTGTGTTTATGGGGAGAATGATTCACTGACATGTGCTTCTTTTTTCTTGCCCCTGAATACCTCCTGTGGCCTTCATGGAGGTAGTATTGGATGATAATTTTATGTGTTATATGCCTATTCACTTTGTGGTGCAAAAGAGGGCCAAAAGAGGGAAGAGGGCTGTAAGAAAAAAACAAAACAACAACAACAAGCTTTTGACCCAAGTGAGGGAGATGTGATAAAATGGTGTCGGAACCAGTGCATTTTGTCTTTTCTGTACAATCCAGATCACGTGGATCTATAAGGAAGACAATGTGTAGGGAACGGGACCAGTCACACGTGGGTTATGTTTCTGCCTTTTTGCGAGGCTTGGGAGGCACATCGTGTTCTCATTTAGAGCCCTGCCAGACCCAGCAAAAGCAAACAAAAATTGTACCTTTCATACACTCAGTCTTTAAGTGAAAGCCACCTGCTTCTTACGATTTTCTTCTGAAGAAGCAATCGTTTGTCCCAGTTCTGCAGGCATCAATCAGTATGAACGTTTTTTCCTTCTTGTCCAGGTTTGAATATAAAAATAGTTTGTCTGTAGACCCTAAACCACCCTCAGGAGGTGGGTTAGTAAATCAGGCAATAACACCGATTTAATTCCCTCAGATATGGACTCCAGCCATAGTACAACACTTCAACCTTCTGCAGATCCAAACACACATTCGGTGGAAGAGTTGGACAGGACAGGACCTCTTTCCGTGACGACTCGTAAGGACATAACAGCCCCTTTATTGGCCTGTGATCCTGCTTCAGCTCTGGCCCACAATGGCCTGGATACAGAGCTTGGTGATACAATGATGCAGTTAGTGCTATGTGGCTTGGCTCAGCCCAGACGATAAAAGGGTCTCCATTGCCGATATTTTCCTGGTGGGTTCTTTAAATCTGATTTTTCCTTCATTCTTGGTGATTTCCCTACTCAACGGCCTTATCTTAAGGAAAATAAAAAGGTTGGGGGATTCCACTCAAGTTGATTTTCTTTCTCTAAATGGTTATGCCAGTGACACCCAAGACCACGGCTAGGACGGTGGTTTCTCTATGTTTCAACCATGTCCTTTGGTTCCCATCTTTCCTCCAGTCAAGGCAGGAGAGGGGTAGGGTTGCTTTCATAGCTGCGAAAAGATCATTTGGGCCTGGCTAATCAGAGAGAGTAGGGAAATCACCACAGCCCACAGAAGAGGGGCAAGGCATGTTGTTGACAATTAACAAAGGTGACAGGGCCTGGGAACAGAAGAGGAATGTTTGCCAGGACCTCTTCCTACTGCTAAACATCCGGTAGAAGCAATGCTAAACTCCTCAGGAGCCTTAATTTCCACTATATGGACAAGGCTATCTTAGAGATCAGCCTGAAATCATTCGCAGTTTCTTCACAGAATATGAAAGAAATCCAGAATTAAGAAACTCATTTCACTGCTTGCTACACATAATGGAGAGAGTCCTTTTAGGCAAAGGAAAACATCAGCAAGCGTGTGCTGATCACCAAGAACGTATGTAGCACAGTGTTACGTATCAGAGGAGATAGAGATAAACCTAAGAATGGGCCCCTTCAACGGAGGGTCTTGTATTTCCACTTTATGGCCCCTATGTCTTGTATTCCGATACTGGGATTGGGATTTGGGTGAATGTCTTTCTCCTGGTTGTGATATGTGCTTGGTGGTGGACGTGGCTTATGGATGTAGTTTATGGAATGCCTGCACCTGTAACTCAGAGGTCAGTACCTTTCCTAGAAGGACCCAAAAGAAATCAACTCAAAACAGTCCCAAGTGATTTCAGATATGGGCAATGGTTCAACCTCAAATTGATATATGTCAGTGAAGGTCCTGTGTTTGCCCAGGCAAGCGTTTCCTGGCATTTTAGTGCAGTGATGAGAATCCTCATTCACGGGCGAGATCAAAAACCTAATAATAGATGAAAAATGGTAACTTTAATTTAATATTCTTGAGAAGGTACTGAAGTATTTCTTTGTGTAAATTTGATCCGAGTTACTCGAGCAGGTTATTCTAGATTCTAGAACTTCTTCCTTTTTTTGTCATTAGGGGTAGACTACCTGCCGCTGTTGTATTTATCTCCCTACAGTTGTGCTTCTTGACCCGCAGCTAGGTACTCTTGATCATTTATAGGAGCACTGGAATTCAACCATTCCTTTTCCCCTGTCTCTATGTTCTCTGGTTTTCCCGAGTGACTTGGGCCAGGATGTTCCAGGGTGGACAAAGTCTTGGTTCAGGCTTCACCTTGTCACTTTGCCTTTGTTGATGACACTGAAAAAGAAGTTCTTAGGAGCCAGTTAAGAGACAAAACAGAATTCCGTTACACATTCCTGTCAATCAGAAGAGAGTGGCGTGCACAAACTACAGTATTCCTATGCACCTACCCATCGGACACTGCGATAGTTAGACCCCTCCTGTCAGCAGATAACAGAGGATGTGTTTCACGGCTCCAAATTAATGCTGGATTCATCCCTCCTTGAAACAGAACAGAGTAATACTCAGAGCTTCTCTACATCACATGGAGACTGGGAAGAAGATAAAGACCATCCAGTGACTTCTACTCCAACATCTAGCAGCAAGGATGGTAAAGCCCAGTTGGCTCCAGCTCTTGATAAAAATCGATAAATTATGGATGTCTTTGCAGTGTCTTTGGTGGAGGCACATCAGTTGACTGCTGCTATGCTGTCACTTCTGATCAGAAGGTGTGGCTGGTGATGGCTCTTTGATTTTTCTGCTTTGTAGACCTCTTAGAAGCTACTGTCTGTACATTGAGTGCAAACCGTATTTCTTTCTTAGTCTTAAAGGTCAGGCTTCTTAAGCTGTGGAATTAGTGGTGTGGTCTTAAAATAACATATTGCTTATATATGGTTTGCAATCGGTGTAAAGGTCTGAATGCTGTCACTTTCTATTTCCCTTTCGTTGATAACATTATTTTGCCGTTCATCATCTGGACATAAATCCATGGTGCTGGCGACTGAGGAGCAGTGCCCTTATGGCAAAGGAAAGAATAATCAAAGCGTCGGGTCTTTGAAACCTTGCATTTGCTACTCCATTTGTGGGCAGCATGATTTTACTTTTCAGTTCAGTGATGTGTTTTTTCCACTTCACCCGTGGTGGGTCTAATTGAGTAAGAACTCAAGATTATCTAGTCCCTGAATTGACTTGAAGGGCCACGGTTAGTTGTAGTGGCATAAACCTAACTTCGATCATCCGGGCAGGTGTTGCAACAAATGCCCCTTCTGGGTATGGGGATCACCGAAATCTCTTCCATAGATGTCCAGGTGATGCCAACTGCAAAATATTGCTTCCCTTCGATAGTATAAGGAAGTACACGGTCTTTTGCTCCGTACTCGTGAATAACGAATGGAAAGCTTTTGTAGCATCTGACCATTCTGAAGACAGGCATCTGCTGGGTGGCGGCCTCACAAATGTGGGTTTACCATTGATTCCGCCTCCACACAGATAGGACTGATGGCAAAGGTGGAAGAAGAAGTGGACATTTTCCTGAAGACTCAGCTACTTCAGTGGAAGGTTATACTTCTCGGTCCCCAGCCACAAAGGAACCCAGGACCCTCATCCCAGTGACCCCTGCTAAGACGGGGGTCCCTGAAGTTACTGAAGTTAATATTGCTGGAGATTCCGACTCTAATGTTGATCATTTCTTTTCAGGTAACTTGGTCATTTGTTATCTGGTTTGATTTTTCTACAGAGAGAAACAACGCGTGCTTGAATACTGCGGAGGACATTTTCTGTGTAGGCTGTGATTAGGCTGATTTGTGACATGGGAATGGCTTTTATTACAGGTCATGATTCTAATGCAAATAAAGTCAGATTTAGGTTAGATAAATAATGCTTTTATTTGTCAGAGTAACCTCCATTTATTTTTGTGACTTGGTTGTTATGGTAGAATTTCTTTCTTTCCTCCTAATCTCGTGATATACTAATTTGAACCATACAAAATCAATGTTGTTGTAGGTCCAAGTCGTTAAATATTAGCAATTTCATTTGATTCAACTAAGATATGCTACCTGTTTAGTAAGGGTTTACCCAACATGTGAATAATGTCCATATGCTAATGTCTTTGCTCTGAAATTATTATCTTTACTGGTGATGGATCGGCAAATTTTGCTTTCGGTGACGGGCTTGTAGCCAAACCTACTTATGATTCACACCTCAAACTTCATGAGTTAATCTACTAATTATGAATAGGCACGATTTCTCTTGTTGTAATGGCAAAGAAAGGACTAAAGATGACTTATTCAATTAAGTTGGACCCAGACCCGAAAGGAGCGTGAGACTTCTTTTCTCAAATAACAGTCTCCCCTGCTTCTCCCTCGCTTTGTTCCCCCATTTGCATTAAGAAACTTACACTGAAGAAAAGAGAACTAGAAATACCACCTCTGGTTAACAGACGAGAATTGGAATTGTTCCTCCTTGTGCCCTTCCCACTCAACCATTGAATTATACTAAATATTTGTGATTGAAAAAACATATATATATATGTATATATATACATATACACACACAAATAAATATATAAATTTATTTATTTATAGCAAGATCTTTCTCTCCTTCCCCTCAAAAAGAATAAATCTTATGAGAACCCAATATAGGAAACAGATGGTATCTGTGAGGCTCTGACTGATATGGGGACAGAAGACTCAGAATACCACCTGCTTGGATTCTTTCCTCTGGGCTGCTCACCATAGAGGTTCTGGAAAAACAAAAAACACAACAGTTTTTAAAAATACTGACTTTGGGGATATTGGTATGACAAAGCTCCTTACACCCTTTGGTTCTTTTTTTCACCATGGTTCTGCGCTCAGTTATGAAAACAATCCAAGCAGCACTGTCGGTTTTCTTCCAGAGAAATGAATCTTAGAGCGCTGCCTGGTTTCTCCCGGCAAAATAAGGCCTGTTGGGCAATTGAATGCATTTAAATTTAACATGGCAGTTTTAACGGCAATGGTATCCTAGAAGGGCTAAATAGCCTATTTGTGAGTAAATAAAACTCTTTCTGCAAAATGGATATTCACAGATGCTGAGTCTTTCTGTATTCCGTGGTCAAACAGAGTTTTCATGGTTCTCCATGGATTAAATGATTAGTAAGTGATCTGTCATCCTTGGTTTTCTTCCAAACCACTCAGATACAGCTTATTTCTTCCCATACATTTTTCTCAGTCTTTATGCTTAATATTAAGAACTAAAACATTTGCACTTGTGGTAGTGGTGGCGGTGGTGATGGCGGAGATGATGATGGTGGTGGCATTGGGGCTGCTCGTATTGGCGTTTCAGCGAATGCTATTTTCAGGTATTCTAACCAAGAAATAATAATAATAATGATTTCTCCGTACAATTATACTAGAGATTACAGGTCACCTATTTCTGCCTTCTCAAATCAAAGACATGGTGATGATCAGATTACCTTAATCTTCATAATGGGTGACTACAGCCACTTTATGCAACCATTGTCCCTTTTGTTATTGCTGTTTGTCTTCTTTTTGCTTTGTTGTTGCTTTGCTTTTTTTTTTTTTTTTTTTAAAGATTCCAGTGTAGTGTTGGAAATGTGTGGGGAAGAGGGAGAAGAGCAGGGGTTCCCATATGCTGAATCCAAGATTTGACCTGTGGATCCAGATTGTAGCAACTCAAAATCTTGTTTCAATCTAAAACCTTTTGCTGATGGATGATTGAGGGGATAGAATTATATTAACTCTTGGTGTTGAAAACTACAGATTTCATTTTTGAAAAATATTGGGTTTTTTTGAAACATACTCTAATAACCAGGTCCATATTTTTCACAGGTTAGCTATCTCCTTTCCTTATTCCTTTTTCATTTGTCTTCTGACTTTTTTCTCTAAATAAGCAGTTGAGCTTTCCCTCTGAATCTTTACATAATTCAACACCAGGATCCTTTACTCACCAAAACCATTGTCTATTTCCTGCTTCAGAGAAAGCTCTTTAAATGGCTCATGTTCTGAGCCAGAGAGTACATCCACACCCAGTGATCACGTTTGTGTAATTCAAAGCGTATCATCTTCATTTCAAAAACACAGTATCAGGTTCCAACCTCAGACCTGAGAAGACATCATAATATTTTTGCTAGAGTATTATGGTTATTAGATTTCTATCAAAACCGCACTTCCCGTGGTCATCCTGGATGGTCTGTGCTGTCCCAGTTTCTTTACTGTTGATCAAAGCTCTAGCCTTCTCACCAGGGGGTCAAGCGATGAACAGTAATTAGTACCAATGAAGCCATTCAAGGCTCCTTTGCCATTGCTTTTTGGTGACTCTTAAAAGCCTGAACTTGGTGAGGGGCTGTCCAACAACGCAAAAGTGAGGAAGGGCAGATTCCCTGGTTCCTGGAACGTATCCCCTGTTACTGGAACAGATTCCCTGTAACGGGAACACCCAGTAACGACCCTTTTCTAATTGCTCCTTACAGAAGACCAAGACTCGCCAGTTCACCCCAGTGGGAGGTCCCATACAACTCATGGATCAGAATCAGCTGGTGAGTTTGAGCTGCTTGAGTAATTTACTATTATCATCATTTGAGCCTACTTAATAAAGTATGAGTCAGTGTCTCAAGAAGAGCGGTTCTCAGACTTCCTTATGCATCACTATCACAGAGAGTGCTTATTAAATCACACTGCTGATGAAAATATTATGGTGTTAGCTACAGTACCCTGTGCGGAGGGTTACGCCGAATGCTTTCCACGGGTTTCATCATTTAGTCTTGAAAACAATGCCCTGCGACAATTGTGGTTATCCCAATTTTAATCGTTATGAAATTGAGTCTCAAATCCCTTAAGCAGCATCCTCAGTATATGGAGAAGCTGGGATCAAGCCCAGACCGTTCTTCCTCCAAAACCCACACTCTTATTAATCTGGTGTAGTGCAATGTTAAATTGAGACCCTACTTGTATTCTTCCTGATCCTTCCACACAGAAGACTCTCCTCCGGCGCCATAGTTCTCAAAGTGCAGTCCCCATCCCTGCGGCATCAGCATCACCAGGGAACTTACTAGAAAGACAAATGCTCAGGCTCTACCTCAGACCTGCTGCATCGGGAACCTTAAGGATGCGTAAAGCAGTTAGCGTAACCCCCAGAACAGGGTACCTAGCATTTACTGAGAACGTACTGTGTGCTAGGGACATTGTTCTAAACACTTCACATGTGCTAGGTTGGACCATAGGAAACTGCCCTTTTTTTAGGTCAACAGCCAAAGAGCCACAGATTCGTGTGGTTCAGCTAATATTACCATATTTCATCATCCTACAAACCCTGTGACTTATGTAAGTATTGTTATCATCCCGTGTTACAGACAAGGACACTAAGACCCAGAGAGGGCAAGTACCATGGCTGGGTTGACATGACTGGTGAGTTGAGCGGTGGAGCCAGCTTTCAAGCCCTGGGGGTCTCATAATGCCTCTATAAGCCCGTTCTGGAGAAAGCACTCCGTAATGACCATAATTACGGCCAGGCGTGTATGATTAAGTGGATACACATTTGCCGTGACTCAGATCCCACCCATGGAAACATTACTCCAGGCAACAGAAGTCTGACATGAGGCAGGTTTACCTGTGACCGAAAATGGTGGGGCCACTGAGAGGTTGTGTGTCCCTGGTATCGTCAGTCCAGGTGATCCATGAAAACCAGGTAAATCCATATGAACCACGGTCTGTCCTTCACGCCTAAGTCGGGGCCACGGTTGCCTCCAGGCCTAAAGGTTCACACACTTAAAGCAGATATGAAGGTGGGTATTTACATGGTGCCTTGGTAATAAGCTTTTATGTAAGAGCACAGGATATAGGGGTTCATTAGAAATGTTTCTAAAATAAAGACAGAAGTCGCAAGGTCTCTAGGTTCCGTGGTTGGGGCATTTAGCAAATTAGCCTTTTTACGTTTCCTTTAAGTTTCCTTCTTAGTAAAAAGGGGACCAGGATACCTGCCTCAGTTACCTCCCAGAGTTCTCGTGAAGAACGTGAGGTATCAGGAAAGTGACAAAATCTTGGAAATGATAGGGAGTTATTATTAAAACACATGCACTCTAAAATTAAGAGGCCCCAGTTACTCCAAGTGTGGTCCTTGGACCAGCCATTGGGACATCAACCTAGGAGCTGGCTGGAAATGCAGAATCCCCAGCCATCCCAGGCCTGCTGCGTCATGGTCTGCGTTTTAACCAGACCTCCCCCCATACTGGGTGTGCACTGAAGTTTGAGAAGCTCTGTCCTGGACTGTTCTTCTCACAGTTGAGGCCAGTTGAATGATCTGTGTGCACACGTCTCAGGTTAGCTCTCATCTCCAAATTACAGTGTCAAGTGTCCCTCTTTGCAGAACTGGCTTTCCTAGCTAGCCCTACCCCGGCTGGGTTTGCAGACCTCTAGGGTGCAAGGTGAGGCCTGCTGCATCTCGTCCATCTTCTTTGGCTTTTGCTTGAAGTGAGAATCAGGTGGGCGGGAGCGGTCTCTTTTGTTTGATTCCTGCACCGGTGTCTATTGTTCAAGTAGGAGGTTTCATCTTGTTGCACACACACCCCGATCTTTCCTTGCTGGGAGCGCTTTTTTTGAAAACCGAAATCAAGAGATTAAGATCCATTAGTGGCCTCCTTTTCAAATATCAAAGGCTGCTGTGAGTCCGAGAAAGACCAGTGAGAGCATCTGCACCACTTAGATGGTTTTCAAGCCCAAAGATCTCCAGGGTGCATGGCCCACATCCAGTCACCTGCACAGGTGAAAACCTGCCAGTGACCAAGGACTCTGGGAGGCGGCCGGAAAAAGCACCTTGGACTCCTTCTCAAGTTTGTAAAGTAAGAGGCCACTCTCAAAGTGACATGAGGTATGTTGAATGGCCAGAAGTCTAGTCAGAATTTGTTTTGTTCCATTTCAAGGTTAAAAAAAACAGGAGATTGTATAAACAGGAGTCGGCTGCTCTAAAATAACCACCAACATCGAGATTTCACTGTCCACTCTGCACAGTCTAAAGTTTGACTGTCCTTGGAAATCTTCATGTACTTCAAGCCTGGCCATCTTCATGCGTTGCTTAGCCAAACAGACTGCCCTGATTACTTTTTTGTCTTCCCTCGGTGGACTTTTAGAATTTTGCAGTGGGTTCCCCGTTGGTAGGGGGAAATAGTTCATTTTCGTGGGATGTTTGCAAATTTTGTTCTGAAGCAGTGGAGGAGGCATAAAAACCACAAGCAAAAAAAAAAAAAAAAAAAACCAAAGCATTAACTCAGGTGAGTCTCTTCACAGATGTCTTAGAAGTTTCCTTTAAAACATGATGACTCCCTCATTTTGATGAGCCTCCCGTTCGGACTTGTGGATGCTTTGTCTTGCAACACTCCCTTCCAGTTTGAGCTGTTTTGTTTGTTTCCTTGTCGTGTTTTGTAGTGGTAGAAAATATTCATTCTTCTGAAAAGGCATGTTCCAATAACATAATAGCGGGGACTCTACTAGGGTGATTTTTTTCTAGACAGAAAGGGTCACTACCCCCTAAACCCTTATTTTTTTAATATTTATGCTTGTGTCCAGGAAGACACTCACTGCAATTGTTAGATATGCTTCGGAGTTTCTGGAGCATATGAATCCTCTAGGGATCTTGTTAAGATGAAGATTCTAGTTCAGTAGGGGTGAGGCCTGCGATTCTGTATTCCTAGCAAGCTCCCACATGGGACACCTCCACAGCTGGTCCAGGGACCCCACTTTGAGTAGCAAGGTCCTGAATCAGAACGGAGCTGCTTCACACAATTCCCATCTTTGCGTCCTTCTTTAAACCTCTGTAAATGACGGTGAAGTGGATTTTATTCTCATCCCCCATTCTCCGAATGAGAAAACTGAGACTTGGAGAGGGTAGCTTGACTCAGCAGACGTTGCTGGCAAGAGGTGGAGGCAGGACTCGAACCCAGGACTGCCCTGCCCTGGAGCCCAAGCTCTGAAACACTGTGCCGCACCACTGGTGAGAATTCTCCTGTTCTTGATGAAAATAACGCTTCCAGACCTCAGCCTTAACCAAACCAACTTTTCTGGGGAGATGTCTTTCGTGTAACACTTTATAAATGTCTATGGCTTGAATCTATAAATAGCTGCGCAGTGAGCAGATCTTAGAGAGGTCGGCCCTGTGTACTGCTCTGTAAGGAGCTCGTGGTCACGCATTCCAAACTTGGGTTGAGAGGTGTTGTTTCTTCCTCTCAGGACACACAAGTGGAAGTCAAGAAGGTGGGGCGAACACGACCTCCGGTCCTACGCGGAAACCTCAAATTCCAGGTAAGTTTCAATCTGTGAAGCCAAAAAAAAAAGGGGGGGAAGGACTAAAACACATTCTTGGGGCACCTGGGTGGCGCAGTCAGCCGAGCGTCCAGCTCTAGATTTCTGCTAGGTCATGATCCCAGGGTCGTAGGATCGAGCCCCGAGGGCTCCACGCTTAGCATAAGCCTAAGGTTCTCTCTTCTCTCTCTCCCTCTGACCTTCCCTCACTCACATGTGCACTCTGTCTCTCTAAAAAAAAAAAAAAAAAGAAAAGCATATTCTTCGCAAGGGTGAACGAGAGCACTTGGTAGGAAAGAATGAAACTCTCTTTTCTCTGGGACCCGTAGATTGAATGAGCTAACATTCAGACCTGTTCCTGGCCTATCCCAAAGAAGTGACACGTTAGTTACTAATGCTTCCTTCCCAAATGACTGACTCTATGGACTTTATGCCGTATCCAGGTCCTTCCTATCCCCGCCCAGTTTCCCCTTAATTTCTGGGTTTGGGGTGAAGCGTGCGACTTTCCTCTCACACTGCAGACGGTGAGGAGATGTAAAGGCCGTGTGTGTGGAGTGGAGTGAAAACATTCTTCTGATCCCCAAACTGCTTTTTCTCGAGGGACAGCCTTTACTGATCCAGACAGAAGAAAGTGTCTAAATGAGTCACATTGCGGGGTGAGGAGGCTGGGACCCCTGGCTCTCCTGACCATCAAGATTTAAGGCACTTGAGGCAAATTCTCGATCTGATTGACTTGGGCTCAAAACCGAGCATTTGGTGGGGTGGGGGTGGGGGGATTACAAAGAAGGAACGGTTTTCCTAGGGTTGTAAATTCTCTTTTTAACCTTCCCCTGTTCAGAGGCCTCCAAGCTGAGCCTCCCTCGGGGGAAGGGGAGAATGTAGGAATCACTTCATCCCCCTGCCTCGGCTTGCCAGAGCCCTCTCTCTGAGCTGGGAGAGGAGCAAATGGAGAG
Source organism: Acinonyx jubatus (assembly GCF_027475565.1). Taxonomy (NCBI): domain Eukaryota; kingdom Metazoa; phylum Chordata; class Mammalia; order Carnivora; family Felidae; genus Acinonyx; species Acinonyx jubatus. Next base: position 25,990,612 of record NC_069390.1, on the reverse strand, counting down.
ACGCGGCGGGCTGCTGGGGATGTGGGGGTGGCGGACGTGCAATTTGCAATATTCTTCCCTGCTCTAACGAGGGTGAATGTGAGGCATCTCAGAGGAAAGACCAGAGAAAAGAACAGAAATGGTATCTCCTGTTGGCCTCCCCACCTCCTGACTCCACCTCCCTCCCCAAAGTCACCTAACCAGATGGAGGTCCAGCAGAGGCAGTCCTGCCCTGGACATGGGAGGAAAACCAAGACTCTCAAAGACGAATGGATGACCTATGACTTTGCACTCTTCTTGGTGCTTGAGCTCTAGCTCATTGCACAGACACACAACCCACTTGGCAAGGGAATTGATTCAAGTTGTCAAGTCATGTTTTTATCCCATTAAAGCTTGATTTTAAGACCTGTATATAACACGTTAGTGGTCCACAAGTAATACATGGTTACTGGAGACATTTTAGAAAATTCACACCAAAGGACAAAAATATAAATCATTTCTTATCTACCTCACCACCCAGAAATATGGTTACCATTTTCATAGACGTCCCTCCCATCATTTAAAAATGTAATTTCTATACAAAAATGTAATTACATCATGCATGCTGTGTAGTAAGTCACCACTCCCAACTGGTTGCTCGTTACGTTTCCAACGTCATTAAATATCCTTCTCCTGTTATCAGAGCCCATACTATAGTGAGTATACCCTAATTTATGTAACTGATCCCTTACTATTATTTTAGGTCATTTTCAACTTCCACTAGTATAAATAACACAGCAGTGAACATCTTCATAACTAATTCTGAGGTGCTGTAAATTCCCGGAAGTGTAACTGTTGGCTCGAAAGTATGCACATTTGGAAGGATGAGTTTTGCCTAATGACCACCACCCCGCCCTGTTGAATGTGCATAAGTTCAGACCTCTGCAGGAGTGTCCTTTATCTATCCACTAAGTACATGGTCCCCTTTTGTGTTTCTTCATAAAACGTAAGGTTCTTATATAGGAGAAGAATGTTCCTTTCAAGGGAAACATAAATGTCCTTTAGTCCGCTTAATAATATTGCACCAAAAGCTTTTACAAGTTTCTGCAGGTGATTCTCTGATTTTCTGGAGACACGCCTCTTCTGGAGGAACTTGAAAATTCTGACTGGTGATAAGAGTTTAAAACAAGAGGCCTGTTGGGCAGACGCCTATAGCAGAATTGTTCTAGTATTATCTGCCAGTTGGCGAGGCCGTTTGGCCAGACTCAACCTGTGGTGCTGAGTGTAGTTCTTGTTTGGACCAGGTCAATTTATAAAGTGCATTTTTGTTTTTATAAAGTGTCTTTCCCAAGCTCACAGGTGTCTTTTGGTTCACTCTCACCAGAATGGCTCATCATCTTGGCCTCCCTCCTGGCCTTGGCTTTGATTCTTGCCGTCTGCATTGCTGTCAATAGTCGAAGAAGGTAAGGGGATGCACCTTGGGGCCTTTGCTTTGAAAGGACGTCACTTAAATGTGGGCTTTGCGTGCTTGCTATTCAGAGTGTAGCCCCTGGAACCAGTGGCCTCGACACTCTGGGATCTTGCTAGAAATGCAGAAGCTGGGGCCCCACCCAGATGTCTTGTGTCAGAATCTGTGTCTTGACAAGATTCCAGGGATTTGGGTGCAGTTCAAGAAGCCCTGCTTTTGCACATTCTTTAGATAAAACAGACACTGTGATTATTTGGAACATCACTTTTAAACAGTGTGGAATCTTTGGAGGTTCTTAATTTTTCAGGGTTGAACCCTTGGAGATTCCATCTGATGAAAGTTATAAAATATCTCACTGGGAAGGCATAGGAGTATGTACTCATTCACTGATTAATTAAACAATATTTAGTAAATGCATCCATATTGCAGAAATTGGTATATAAAGATCTAGGAATTGGTCATCTTCTTTAGTCTGTCTAAAGCCCACAGAACCTTCTAGAACCCTTACCTAAAATAGGCATCGGATTTCTTTGGGTTTCTTACTGTCTTCATTCGTTGTTGTTTGTAACGATACCGTTTTCTCTTTTCTGGGAACTATAGTTGAAAGGATTTGGGTTATTGCTTAGGAAGAGCTCCCCAACAGTCTATGAAATGATGAAGAATTTTCCTTAAAAAAAGTCTGAATAAAGACTGTCAAACAGCATCTGGGCCGTTTGTATAGCCTCAAAGATCCCTCTGTCTCCCTGCCTCAACCAAGGCCTATCATGCTGGAAGTTATTTAAATAATACATATACCTGATTTAGCTGTGACCAGGCTCAAGAGGTAACACCACCTAAAGTGAAATGAATGAAAATAGTCATTCTGGCAACAGAGGACATGAATTTTGACAGGGTACATAGTATTCTATAAGTATAAGTCTAAATTTCCTGCTCAAAATGCTCTAAAGATGCATTATTTTCCCCTGAGCATATGTAGAGGAACATTAAACCTTCTGTAAATGTCCCTTGAGTTTGCTTCTTATACGGTATAAGAATCTTATTTCCAAGTAGGGCTACCTTTATTGTGTCACTAGATCATCTAACAGGCCAGAAAATGCCCCTAGCTTGGGGAGAAGATCTGGAGAAAATGCTAGAATGTTTCTTGTTGGCTTTTGTAAAGCAACAAACAGCTAATTCTATTCCCATGCAGTATCTCTCTCTGAGGAAATCAAATAATGTCACTTTACCCTGGTACAAGTTCATAAAAGTGCTGTATTAAAGTCGATAACTGTTGCTCTCTGTACCTTTGAGAGAATAATAAAAAAATTACTCATGATAGCCAATTGTATAAGAAACAAACACTAGGAAAAGAAATCCGAAAGACCTCCTAGAAGCCTCTCCTGACTAAATGGAAAGAGATTTTGTTTGCTGAATTTGAATAATGTGACTTGAGGGAGCCCTTACAAAGAGTCTTTATACTCTCCCTCAGCCTTCTTGTTTTCTCTTAGATTACTTTTGCTCAATTAAAGATGAATTTCCCATTGTTGAAAATGCGTCCTTTTGTTCCAGGGCCTAGACTGTACCCCTTCTGCTCACATATACACATATACAGCTTTGCTCATGTCGCCATAGAAACGCTGGCCCCAGATGCCGTCCATGTGGGAAATTCTTCAGAGAAACATCTCAGCTGTCTCTGAGAGCAGCTGGAGCCCGTACAGAGGGGCTGGTTAGCTCATACGTCACTCCCCATCATGTCAGCTGCAAAAAGGGGCCTCACGGCTGCCCTCCCCCTGTCCCAAGACCAGTAGTCACCCTAGCAACAGGCAAACAGGGACACGCGGGATCCGGCACAGCGAGTATCTCACCGGGAAAGTAGCTGCTTGGACGCCGTAAATTACTATGTCCTGATTAGATAATCTAAACCAGATTTGCCATACAGCTAAGAGGGTGGTTAACGGCTGCACGGGCCCCTTAATGTGCACTGCGTAAAGCCGCAAGCCCATTCCTAATCCTCTTAAAAGGCTGGGGCCTTTCTGCTTTGAACGTTACGTTTGAGAGAGATCCAGAATCCTATTTTCATCAAAGAAAGTTCGGTGGAAAGTAAAGACCTGTGACAGGCTTCCGTGTATTTAGCAGACATCTTTCGAGTAGCTCCTCTGACTCCGTGCTGGCGAGGAAGAAGAGAAGACTAAAAGTGGAAAGGGTGCCGTCTCGTCCCAGAGAACCTTAAGGTTTAGCGGCAGTGTTGACTTATTGGATCTGAGTCAGCTGATTGAGAACATACTGTGTGCCAGGCACTGGTGTATGAATTTTGGTTAAAAGACGGAAGCGGAAAAGCAGTTCGTGACGTTGGCCTGCCAGGGTTGACCGCAGGCCTCCACGACGAAGCGATCTGTGAGTCACGCCTGCTAAAGATGCCGATTTCGGGGTCCTATTATTTCAAGCTTTTCCCACCTCCACGTCCTCTTTCCTTGCCGTTGCTCATGTAACCAGACTCCTTGAATTTCAGCTTTCCAATGGAAATCCTACTTCATTCCATTTCCTTAAGAGCAAACGGTTGTGTTAGGAGTCAGTTGGGTTGGTAGATAGCGGATGGGGCCCAACAGAAGTTAGGTGTCTTTCCCCTAAAGAATTGATTTGTCGTGTATAAAGAGGAGAAAAAAAAATGAGAGGACCTTATGAGACAAGGTCTCACAAAACAGAAATGATTCAAGGATGTTTGTCTACTGACTGTGCAGGAAAGGCCTTCACCAGCTGTCTGCGTCAGGGGAATAATCATCTTTTGTGTAAACAGCCATCTGCCCTCTGCTTAGTAGGTCCCCTCTAGAAAGCTCCATGGTTTAGAAACGCCTTCCTTCTCTCAAGCTACGGGCAAGCTCATTGCAGTGTGTGTCCATCCAATCTCATCCTGTCCTCTGTAACAAAGCTGTGCACTAGAACTTCAGTAGTGATGGAAATGTTCTACATCTGCCCTAACTCACGACCACCAACCACTTGTGGCTCCTACGCCCTTGACGTGTGGCTAGTTTGACTGAAGAGATGAATTTTTAACTTTGTTTACTCTTAATTGGTTTTGCATTTCAATAGCCGCGTGTGGCTAGTGGCCACCATACCGAATGGCACAGCTCTAACACAATGCAAAACAAATCTCTAAATATCTTTAAGGTTTCTCAGGTGGAAGAGACCTAAGAGCAGGGGTGAAGCTACTCCCCTGTAATCTTTCAGGATACATTCCTCCATGCCCTAAATGTGTGCTACCTGGTTTCCCACCCCACCCTCTCCTGGTAAGGCCCCAGTATGTCCACCCTCTCCTGGTAAGGCCCCAGTATGGCTCCTTCCGTATCTCGTGGTCACTGTTTGCTCAGCGGATCGATGCCTGAGATTTAAGGAGAAAGAAGATGAAGAGGGATGCGATTCTGTAGAGATCTCTGACCTTTGGAGTCAGAAAATCTAAGTTGCAGATACTCTGTTTCCTGCCGTAACTAGTCGTGTAGCCTCGGACGGTACCCTTGACTTCTTGGACTCGTCTCTGGTTTTACATAATGAAGAGGTTGGGCCGGGTGACCTCTGAAGTCTCCTCAGCTCTAGTGTTCTTTCTGAAATAACGAAGAAGAATGAAAAAATTAGAGCTTGTCTTTTTAAAGTACTTATTAATGCTTCTGAGTTGGTGAACCGTGAAGATTTTGAGAGCGTGGTGCTCTCAGAGAGGCATAGACTCTCCCGCCCTTTCCCATACCTCGTCCTGTGCACCTCTCTCATTGGCCGCTTCTGAGTTCTATCCTCTTGTGATAAACTGGTGATGTAGTAAGTTTTAAAAAAAGGACTTATTGATGCCTAGAGCCCCGGGTATTGGACTAGTTATTTATGAGAAGCATCCTGTCCTCCTGGAAGAACCCAGATAACAGAGACACATAAATCCAAAGGGACATGGGGGGCAGGACAGACCCAAGCACAATATTTCTGCGCCCTACAGGTCCAGTGTTACCCACTTTTAAAATCAGCTTTGTTTAGTGGCGCCTGGGTGGCTCAGTCGGGTGAGCATCCAACTTCAGCTCAAGTCATGATCTCACAGTTCATGAGTTTGAGTCCCACATCAGGCTCTGTGCTGCCAGTAGAAAGCCTGCTTTGGAGTCTATGTCCCCTGCTCTGCCCCTCCCCAGTTCGTTCTCGCTCTCTCGCTCTCTCTCTCTCTCATACACACACACACACACACACACAAATAAACATAAAAAATAAATAAATAAAATCAGCTTTGTTTAGACTACATAATATGAAACCCAAACTCCTGCCTGTGCACCATTTTTTACAATTATTAATCACTTTCCTACAATATTTCATTCAACTTGGAAATCACCCATTAGGTCAGCAAATGGGATTTGGTTTAATGAGACACCTTCCCTCCAAAGAACACCTGAGGTACCATTTGAGAATTTAAAATAATGCAAGCAGAGTTCCACCTTCAGCCTTCTGGGCCGTCTTCACAGTAAATATAGTGACCAGGTGGAGGCAGCCAGAAGAAACAGGCAAGACCCAAATTCACATGGCTCTGGTTATATGAACAGCGACAGCCAGTGCTTCTCAAAAATTTCCTGTGTTCCAGATTCTGTCCTAAGTGCTTATCCGAGGCCTTGGCTTTGTCACCCCATTTAGTAAGAGCAACAAATAATAGCAATAATGGACTCATGTGTCAGTGCTGGGCTTTGTTTCAAGGGCCTTCCACAATCCTATGAGATTGGTACTCTTAATAGCCCGATGTTACTGTTAAGAAAACTGAGGCTCAGAGAGGTTAAATGAGCTGTCCCAGGTCACACAGCAATAAGGTCTCAAAATCAAGTCCCTACCCTTGTCTATGTGGACCGCACAAGGCGCAGCCCCACAGATTTGCTCCAAAGTCCAAGCAACCCTCCCTCCGCCCCTCATCAAGCATGCATCGTGCCAGAGGAGACAGGATCTACCTCCTGTTGAGGAGGTATAATTTCTATTTCCCCAAATAAGAGATTAAAGTTTATGGCCTTGGCAGTTCTAGAGGGAATGGCCCATGGTCATGAATAATAGACGCTTTGTCTCTACAACTCCAAACATCCAGCGGCAAAGTGAACAATTCCGACTTCATACTGTTTCCAAATCTCCAGATGGTTGGCAGCATGAATAGAGCTGGGCAGAGCCCAGGCTTCTGGTCATAAAGGCGTAGATTTGAATATTGACTCTGTCTGACTAGCTATGTGACCTCAGGCTAGTTATTAAACGTCCCCGGACCTCAGTTTCCACTGCTGTGTGACTAGAATAACAGCTGCATTGCGGGATTGTGGTGAGGATTTCATGAAATTACATGTAAACCGCCTGGCATTCAGGAGGTGTCCAATAAATGCTAGCCCATTTCGCCTCTTGCCGGCCCCACTTGTAGTTGTGAGGCTCTGCAACTTGGCTTCTGTCAAGCAATCTGACTTCTAGATGTGCGGCAGGGATCCTGTTACAGGAAAGAGGAAGTATTGCATCAGGCTGGGCGGGGGAGGCAATGCTACAACGCCACGACCCGGGGACACGATCAAGGTCATGCTCTTCCATAGAAGACCTCCTTGCATTCGAATCTTAAGTAATGTGACTGAGAACCCTGACAGCAACGGTGAACAGCTTGCCTCATATAGTTAAACCTGTGTCCAGGGTTATGGGAAGTTACCCAGTGTTAACCAGTGAAAATCAATACGGCCTTCCCCTTGTAGAAAAATGTTGCATTTTTCTCAGTCCGTGCAGTAAGAACCCTGGTAAGCAGTGTCGCCGGGGAGAGGAAGTAATGGACTTGGTTGAATACCCAAATCAGAATGATGTGTAGTCATCATGTTTGTGGTGCATCGAAGTCTGCAGAAGTTGCTGAAGTGCCTAAAAAAAGGCAAATGTTGCCATCGCGTAGGAGGGGGAAGGAGAATTAGAGGAGTCAGACACAGAAGGGCCAGAATCGCGATTCTTCTGTGGCGGAATAACTGGGGCAAGTTAGTGCGTTTTCTGAGCCTAAGGAGCTCTTCACTTGCAATAGGGGAACAATGCAAGCACTTGCTTCCCAGAGCTGTGACCGTGGATTCTCAAACTCAGGGGTGCATCAGACTCCCTGGCGGGCTTATTAAACCACAGACGTTAAACCCACTCCTGGAGTTCTCGGATTCAGTGCATCCGGGGTCGGGATGAGCATTTGCATTCCTAACAAGCTCCCAGGGGACCCTTTTGCTGCTGGCTTGGGGACTTGCTTTGAGAAGCACGGGACGGTTAAGAGTCAGTAAGACGAAACCTACTGTGACCGTCGAAAATTGTCGTGATGGTGATAGTGGTGACAACAACGATGGTGGTGTGTGTCATAGCACCTTCTCACGTGATTTTTTAAATTACTAGGTGTGGGCAGAAGAAAAAGCTGGTAATCAACAACGGTAATGGAGCGGTGGAGGAGAGAAAGGCAAGTGGACTCAACGGAGAGGCCAGCAAGTCTCAGGAGATGGTGCACTTGGTGAACAAGGAGTCCTCAGTGACCTGCGATCAGTATATGACAGCCGATGAGACGCGGAACCTGCAGAATGTGGACATGAAGATTGGGGTGTAGCGCCTACACCGTGGTGACCTGGGAAAGAAATGGCCGTTGGAGACACAACCAATTCGAGGAGCTGGGACACTTCACAGATGCAATGTGCTACTGATTGTTTCATTGGGGGATATTTTTTTTAGTATAAAATTTTCTACTCCTTTTTGTTTTTGTGTTTTTTTTTTTTAAGTCAGGTCCAATTTATAAAAACAGCATTGCTTTCTGAAATGAGGGCCAAATTAATAAGCCACAAAAATTTAACTGTTCCAGTTCCCACCTAGAAGCCTCCATCCCCTAGGATATGCTATGCATGGCTTCTAACAAAAGCCACCAATACATCTTTCTGATCCCCAGCCTTCCCTCCATTCCCCCACCTAGGCAACAGCCACCTGCCAGGGACATCCCACAGGACTAAGAGGGATTTGTCCCTGGGAGGAAATTTGGATGGGCCCTTATCCCCTCTCCTGCAGCCCGTTCCCTGGGAATTTCTTTCCAGCGGGGTAGGGGGTCAGAATGTACTGGTTACACATCCCCTTCTGCAGACCTGGAAATTTTTCAGATGCTTCTGGGGAAATACCCAAAAGGTGAAGCTATTTATCTGCAGGAAGCTATTTATCTGTGTTTTTGAAATATTAAACCCTGGAGGTCCTTTGATCAGTATGATTCTTTTTTTTTTTTTTTTTTTTTTTTTTTTGGTTACTTTGTCAGAGGCATAAAGGGTTTAAGCTGTTCATAATAAACATCTGTACTTCCTCCACCATAACCCTTTGTGCTGTGATCCTTCGGTTTTTTTAACCAGCAAGATCTGGTTCCCAAAAACTCATCAGGAAGATGCGAGAAGGTCCTCCTTGAAAGTCTTCATCTCAGAGCCACTAAGCCCCCATTCAGGTTCACTCAACCCAATCTCAACGAACATCAAGGAAGAGAGCGCTATTTTATTTCTGAGGCTTCAAAGACTTTCTCCTGTCCTAGCATTAGAATTAGGAAAGGAGAAGCTTCAGCTGCCTTTATGTGTCAATGGCCATTGTTTTTCTGCCCTGAAAAGGCTGTGAAAAGTGACCTTATGGTGCATGACCTACCATTCGTGGCACCCCATTTCGTAGACACCCAAGTGATGTCCAAAACCAGTATGGAAGTACCTTTTGATCTCTTGTAGTTAAAAGAGAAGTCAATGGATATGAAAGAGAGTCCAACAGAGAGTAGCCAACTGATTGGCACAGGCTGGGGAAGAGGGGAGAGAGCTGTGTAGATCCTGTTTGAGTATTTTTATGGCTGTATTTGTTGATACTCTTACAAGCCAGTTGTCTTCCCCTGATGCAGTTGCTACTCAGGGTAAGTCAAGTGCCTGGGAAGTTGCTCAGAAGGTTACAGGTCTTCCTACCATTGGAATCTTAGCACTAGATAGGCAGGTGTCTGACCAAATAAGAGAATAATGGCTTTATCCCTCGCTTGGTGGTCTTTATTCATAAGTTCAGAAGGTTCCATTGGTCCTGGAACTTCCAAAGGTGACTTGTAATAGAAGCAATTGAATCTATAAAGAACTCCTATAAAATGGGACCTCTTACCTTATGCTTCCGTAGAAAGTCATCTGTTGCCTAAACTGATGTTTAACTGGCAATGTTTCTAAGACAGAAAGGGAGAGAGAGAGAGAGAGAGAAGAAGAAGAAGAAGAAGAAGAAGAAGAAGAAGAAGAAGAAGAAGAAGAAAAGAAAAGAAGAGGAAGAAGAGGAGGAGGAAGGAGGAGGAAGAGGGAGAGGAAGGAGAAGAAAATAGCTCCCACATAAGTCAGGGCTGGACTTCTACATGGAGTGATTATGAAGTTTCTAATTTTAAAAGAGATGCCCACTTTGTGCACATTTCCAATTTCTGTTCTCCCTTATCCACCCCCATAACCTCTTCCCAATCATGATCTTTGAAAAGTCCCTTCTTCTATGTGAACATAATTGGTCAGTTCCACATCCAGCTGTCAGGTTTTCTTTTTATTTTCAAGTTGGAAGGAAGCAAATAGACATACAGCCACTCTGTTGTCACAGCCACTAGTGTCCAAGTGCTCCCTGCTCTCCAAGAGCAGAGGCTTCTGACAGGTTCACACCAGCTCTTTAGCCACTCCGGGATCCGGTTCAGGAGAGCTATAGCAGGCTCTCGCCTGTCCCCAGATTCTCTTTGGGGCCATGGATAGTGTGAAAAGGCTCACAGCTAGGGATGATTTTCCTTTTCCAGACATTGCCAACAAATAGGCTAAGATAAGTCATTGTTTTCTATTTCATGTTAGAATCAAATATGACTTTTCCTTTTATTATTGCTGTATTTCTTACTGGATATACTTCCGTGTTTTCAAGATAGGACCTGGATAGATAGGTCTAGAGCTTGCGTCCCTTGGCTGCAGTACCCCTGCAATATTGCCTGAAGTTCGTGGGATAAGAGATAATCTCTCCCATGAAGCTGAGAGCTTAAGATGCAATTTTGCCTACAATTGTACATCTGTTGTGTCTCCTGGGAGCTGCTCTTAACACTGGGTGAAAAATAAAATGGGGCAAAAGACACCTTCACATCCACATTTTGCACATCCTAGCCTGGCAGAACGGATTCCTCCAGCAGACTCTCTCAAAGTTTTACACTGAGACCATGATGCCACGAATCGATTCCACAGCCAATGTTTAGTCAATGCTGGTACCGCAGAGGAGTGGGAGAAAGGAGTCTCTGACTTTTCTAGAAATGTCGAGTATACTTAAGAATAAGAATGACGTGGTCCATGCGACTTCATGTAATGGGTATGCCCTTTTATAAACCATTTGTGTTGCATTTATAAAGGCTAGCTCGTTGTTCATGCATGTACAGTGACCATTGTTACTTTGATTTTTCACAGCACATCCTTCCTCTGATCTTTGTATATTTATTGATGGACAAGTGGTAACGAGGAAAGCATGATATGTATATTGTCCAGTTGAAAGCACTTATTGGAAAATACTAAAAGGCTACTATTAAAAGGCTAAAGGAAATGGACTCAGGAGTCTCTGATTTAAAGGGAATGGACATCTGGGAGGGGCAAAGGTATGATTATCTGGCTGTCTGGGTAATTGAGAACCACGAGGTTGAAAGTTGTGAAGTGCCAGAAGCTGTACACTCATCTGATGGTTTCTAAAAATAAAAATCAGTCACGTGGACTTCTAGCACGTGAGGGGCTTCTTTTGGAGAAAGTTTAATTTTCTATAGTAAGTGTGTGGTTCGCATAGCTCACACGAAAGATATCGTGAAGTGTTCTTTAAAAAGCTGAGATCTACTCCTGGATTTCCAGATAGACTAGTGAACACACTCACCTCCATTCTCTCATGCAGGCCTCTGAAAAGACAATGAAGAGATATTCCAAAGTAAGCCAGTGGGATCAAAGAGAATGGAAGAAGAGACCATAGGGAAAAACAGTTTGAAGCTGGAAAGTGATAGCTCGTTAGTAACTGCACAAATTTGGAGAAGGCGAATCCTAAGCCAGCAGTGGGGAAGTTAAGAGACAAGATTTGTGAAGCAGAGCTCCTCTCCCCAGACAAAGTCTCAGAAATTGGCAGCATTAGCTACCTCTGGAATGTGCTAGAGAAGATGAGGCTAAAATTAGGAGGATGGGTTTAAAGTCTATTCAAGAATGCAGTTAGGACCCCAGATCTCCCTCTTCACTCGAAGGGCCTGAGTGACGATTTTTTCCCAATCCCAACCGATGACCGGAAGGCTATTCTCTGAAGAGAGCAAAGTAGAGTCTCTGAGGGGAAACAAGGCATATCCAGTTGACATTAGAATACCACACTGAGATGCGAAAGCACATAGAAAGAATGTTGAGACCCCCCAGCCTTCTCTCCCAGCTTGGCTTCCAGAATGCCAGCAGCCAATCATGTATCCATCAGACAGAAGTTCAGTCTTCCTGGGGAATCCGATAAGCCTGAGAGAAAACTCTACAGATGCCGACATGAGCGTTCCCACAAGGAAATGGCTCAGCAAAGCAAGCTACACTGAAGAGCACATCTGAAGCCACGCCAGGCACATAGGGCTTTTAGCTTCCTATGGCTTCTTGCACATCAGAAGTAGAGAGAATTCACAGAGAAGAAAACTTTAAGAAACGTCATTAATAACCTCCTTAAGGTAAGAGTAGAGAGTGTCTCGAGAACACAATGCTAGGGTAAAAAGAAACATTGAGGGAACACCTACAAAAAAGGAGCTTTTTAAATTTAAACTCAAAAGTACAAATTAAGAACTAACCTCAAGAGAAGGTTTGGAAAATAACGTTGAAAAAAAATATCCCAGAAAACAGAGAAAGGCAAAGCAAAGGAAACAGGAGAAAAGATAAAAATAGAGAACCATTCTAGGAAATCTAATATGCAAATAATAGGAGTGGCAGAAAGAAAACAGAAAATGAAGAGGAAGAATTGGGTTTTTTTTAAAGTTTTATTTATTTATTTTGAGAGAGAGAGAGAGCGAGCACAAGCGAGGGAGGGGCAGAGAGAGAGGGAGCAAGAGAATCCCAAGCAGGCTCTGCACCGGCAGCACAGAGCCTGATGCGGGGCTTGAACCCACAAACTCTGAGCCAAAACCAAGAGTCGGATGCACCGACTGAGCCACCCAGGCGCCCCAAAGAGGAGAAATTCATTCAAGAATAAATCAAGGCTTCCCAGAGTTAAAAACACATGAATATCTAGATTCAAAGGACCAAGTGCTCAGCACAATGGATGAAAACAGACCCACACTAAAGCACATCATCTTAAAAATTCATCACAGTTGGGGCAAAGAGATTATTCCACAAGCTTCTAGAGAGGGAAAATTGAGAATACAGAGGATTAAGAAGCAGAATAGAATCAGGCTTCTCAACAGCCCCACAGAAGACTGGAAACAGTGCCCTCAAAATTCTGAGAGAAATATTCCCCGGCTAGAACTGTAATTTAGATAAACCACAAATTAAGTGAAAGGGTAGAATGAAGGCGTTTCAAATATGCATTGTCTCCAAACCAGTTCACCCATTTTCAGGCAACTCCCACAGGATGGACTCCATCAAAACAAGGGACTTACCAAGAAAGAGGAAGGCATGAGATTCAGAAAGCAAAGCAAAGGGAATTTTTTCCCAAAATGATGAAAAAGGGAGATCCCAATGGAAGGGAACAGTCTGTTCAAAGCGAAGTACTGACAGTGAATGAAACAACAGAGGCTTCATGACCTGTATGTAATTAAGAAGAAAATCACATTTTTGGTTATAGCGGTTAGCGACTGGGGCGTTAAAAACCACTCCAAAATGCAGTATCTTAAAATAGCAAACATTCGTCGTTTCTCATGAGTCTATTCCTTGACTGGGTGCTTCTTGACGACCTGGGAAGAGCTCAGGTGAGCACGATTGTACTCACACACGTGTCTGGCGTTAACAAACAGGTCAGCTGGCATCTTTGATGGCTTCATCTGGGATGGCTGGGAAGATGGGGCGAGTCTCTTCCTCACATGGCCCCAGTTGCCTCATCCAGGCTCAGCAGGGATCCAAGTGATGGTAGCTGCCCACAAGTCTTCTTGAGGCCTAGACCCAGAACTGGCCATCATTCCGCCATATACTATTGCCCAAACAGATCACAAGAGCCGCCCACACTTAAAGGATGGGAAATAGATCTTCCCCCTTACGGGGAGGCATTGCAAAGTCATACTGCAAAAAGAGTGGTTACCAGCAGGCCAATGATCGGGGTCATTCGTGTAATCAATCTATGACTGATAGGTTGAAAGGTTCTTGTGCTTGAGGGCACCTCTTATGTTGTTTATGCTTAAGTACACACACCATTTTAGCGATGTTGGCAACAGCATTAATTTAGAAAACCATAAACAACTTCATAAATGCCATGGTTATTGGAAGAAGAAGGAGCAGGATCCTGGGGAGATACATGTTCCAGAGATTGCTACAGTAGAAAGAGCGTGAGCTTTGGAATCAGAAGAACCTGGATTTTAAGACTGACTCTACCACTTAACTGTGCAACCCTGTTCACGCCTCTTAAATAATTTGAGTCCTAGGGGCACCTGGGTGGCTCAGTCAGTTAAGCATCTGCCTCTTGATGTTGGCTCACACCGTGATCTAGTGGTTCGTGAGTTCAAGCCCTGGGTCAGGCTCTGCGATGACAGTGTGGAACCTGCTTGGGATTCTCTCTCCCTCTCTCTCTGCCCCTCCTCTGCTTGTGCTCGCTCTCTCTTTCTCTCTCTCAAAAATAAATACACATTAAATAATTCGAGTTTTGATTTGCTTATCTGTAAAAGAAGAACAACCAAACCTTCATAGGGCCACAATAAGGATTAAATGAGGTAATAATATTACATGGCAACGTCTGTTAGATATCAGGTCCTCGAAAATATTAATTCTTAGGTGAATATAAATTCATATCCCTCATGCATGCAGTAGTTACTTCTCTCTTCACCATCCCCTCCAGTTTCCAGAATGCTAATCAGCTTTTAAGCTATTAACTTAGGGTGCCTGGAACCAGAATATATCGGAATCCAAGGCTCTTTGATTTTAACAGAAAGATATTTTTTGCTTTCAGGGCAAGACTAAAGAGATCCAGGAAGCAGATTAGCTGGCACCCCTGGATGAAATCTTGGCCATTCGAGCTGTGGCTGTGGATTGACCAAAGTTGTGGCTCCACTCACGACTTTGATCAAGATTTCCAGAAAGTTGCCTCACCACACCCCTACCCAGGCTGAGTCCACTCCCCCTCCCCCTGCCATCTGTTTACCTTGTCCACATGTCATCGAAGCAGGTCTTCCTCTGCCACTTAATTAATTGGCCCATGGGCCTGTCTTTTCCACAAGACAGTGAGCCTGAGGGCAGGATTTGGGTTCTGTATCTCCAGTGCACTGCAGAAGGCCCAGATCATTAATGGCCTCAAAAGTTACCCTCTACTGAACACTTACAGATACCTACAGACACCTTTGGGTCTTTCCTATAACCCATAAAGGAGAATTATCCTATTTTCAATAGATGAGGCACCTGGGGATAAGAGAAGTTCATTACTGTCCCTAAGATATACAAGTAGAAAGTCGTAAAGCCTGGAATGGAGCTCAGCTCTGTCCAGAACCTCTGACCTAACATGCTTCGGTGCCTGTCATCAGAAGTTTGGTAAATCGAGCGTCAGTGTTAAGAGGTTGTCTCCACATACTGTAAACCAGGTCAGCATGCCCTCGTTCTCTGTGCCTGGTGGGACTGACTGAGGCTTCCAGAAACCACAGGAAGGGCTGGGGAATGAGTAAGTGCGGATACATTCACTACTCAGGCCATATTGGTGATATAATTCATTCAGGAAATTGTAAACAACCTCAGAGATGCTGCCATGTTTATTGGAAGGAGAAGAAGCAGGCCACCTGTAGATATTTTTGCCGTGCTGCCTGGGCAAGGGGTCAGGGGAGTAGGAAGTCTGGCTGCTTTTTTCTCCATAACCAGCACCCTGGCCTCCAGCCCCGTTCCTTGCCTGTGTTGACATCTGGTCTTCAACACCGGTAGTATGCCCATCAGGGCTCCCCATAACTCGCCTCCTCAATCCACCCCCTCAGGCTTCCAGACTGCTTGCCTCATCATGTGATGACTACTGTTTTCCAGAAATCCAGTCCAAACCACTTCCTCTTTCCTCACTCCTTACAGAAGAATGGCAAGAACCTCAGGAAAGGCAGCTAAAGTTTAGCTAGCAAATGGTGGTCTCTAAAATAAAATTCTGAGTACAAATTTAACCCTGCCACTTACTCCCTATAGGACCTTGCATAAGTTTTTGAATGGCTCTGTGCCTCAGTTTCCTTACCTGTAAAATGGGAATTATAATTACTACCAGAAAGACTGATGAGCGATTAAATGAGACGATGTGCGTAAAAATGCGTGGATACAGGTATACACAGGTTTTCTCCCTCCTTCTTGCCACCTTCAACCTTTTCCTTGTGTGAATACAGAGGAGGGACCTAGAGAGAATGCAAACCATGGTGTGGGGGCAGTCAGGGTATTCTGAGAATTTCTGAGCCCTTCTCACCCTTCCAAGAATTGGGGTCCTAAAAACCCTCCCACTCTGAGATTCCCAAACAGCCATTGGAAAGAAAAGAAGTTCCCCCTCCTGTTGCCTGGGGAACACGCAGGTTGATTATTGCCAACATCTCACTACACAAAGATCCTGATGGGGCGGGGCTTCTGAGTGGCTTCTGGATGAGGAGAGAGAGGAGATGGGGTTGGAATTCTAGGGGCCTGGCTCCAGAGAGCCCAGGCCCACGCCTTGGGAACCCTTCCATGGAGAAGTGGAGAGGCAGGTTTTCATCACTAAAGACTTACGGGCAATCAAACACTTCAGGCGAGGTTAGTAGAGTTCAAAAAGAGCCTGTGCTCTTTATTTTCTCCTCCTCTAAGGATTCTTTAAATCTCATTAAGAAATGAAGAAAGAAGTATCAGGAAAAGCTATCGGAAGGATACAAATAGAGTTAAAGATAAAAAAAAATTACAAGGAAGAGCAAGCAAATGTAGTGGAAGAAAGTTCTTAGGCCCTTCTGCATACAGCAAATAGAGGGATCCTGATAGGTATGAAGTCATCCCAAACGAGAGCACACCTCTCCTCTCCTCTCAGTCCCGGGGAGGTTTGCAGGGCAGGTAGGATTGGCCACAATTGGCCTCCCTTCTCTTTCACCCTCTGAAGCCAGTTTCGCTGGGTGCTGGGACACGGCACCTTCAGAACCACAAGGTCTGGCCTGGGCTACAGAGCCACTGGAAACGCTGGGTTCTGTCTTAGGGCGGCACCAGGCTGGGACATCTCTCAACGGGCACAGACTCCCTGACCCTCTGTTGTAGATCACTTTCTCCTTCGGCAAAATGTAGAGCTTTGTGTAAAAGCTAATCAAGAAAAGTCCTATGTGTCCGTTTGGTGACCCAAAGATGGGATCAATGGGAATCTTCCCATCTAGGTTCACGTCCTTTCAGAAATTATTTTCCCTGTTAACCATCTTGTTGGCCTTCTCTGGCCTGTTGATAATGCGCCCCCTTGTGGACTTTCCAGAACATTCCATGTGGAAATTGGGTCCTGCCCCTGACTTCCGTCCTTGACTCCTCAGAATAAAACCAGAAAGAAGAGGGTGAAGGTGGGTGTCCTCGCACTAAAGGCTTAGGTAGGGCAGAGTGGGAGGGAAAGTGGGTTGCCTGTATGGTGTGACAAAGGATCAGGGTACAACTGATGGTCCCCATACTCCTTTTAGTCCATGTCTTGTGTTTTGAAAAGGATTCAAAGATCATAAAGAGAAGGAACCATTACTTGGTTGCCATTTAATCATGATCCCGAATACCTCCTGCATGCTGGACACCGTGCTGTGTACCGAAACATACACCCTTGTCCGAGAGACACAAACAGTGTATTGGAAAACGCCATGGCGGGTGTGCAGAGGACGGTCTCTATCTGTGATGGCTGACACTGTTTGCTGTCTCCCAGACACCATTTAAAACATGCTGTGCATCGTAACCCAATTAAGTTATTTAACCTCCCTGTGCTTAAATAGACCATCGTCCGCAGCCCGTAGACTTACCAAAACCAACAATTAACAGCTTAGGTTTTAGAGCAGTGCCTGGCACCGAGCACTCCAGAAGCATGTGCTGCAATAGGAAAACTGAAACAAGATTCAGGAGAACCCTATGGGACAAAGCACTTTCTTCCCTTTATTTTACAGATGGGAAAACTAAGGCACAGGGAGCATAGTCCCTCAGTAAGTGGCAGAGACAGGATGCCAACGTGAACAGCGTAGATCTGTTACACTGGTCTCTTAACCCCTCCATCACGCTGCTTCCGCTCCAACATACCCATCCTTGTACCAGAAACAAGTTTCATTACAGCTCCTAGAGAAGGCTGGCTGGCATTAGCACCGATGAGCCATTAACTGACTTTCAAAATCATCTGGGCTTTAAAACGGTTTATGCCTATTTGTTGGTTCTAAACGCAGCACATATTAAGTTGTCTGGTGTTTGGGGAAAAGCTCGATCCTACGCCAGCTTTTGGCTCTCAATTTGATTTGGAATTATTCCTTTGGCTAAAGAAATTTGCTGAAAGAATCTAGGGTTACTCAAAGAAGACACTGGCTTATTTGGTGTCTTTTTTGTTCCTTAAAAGGAATTTAACATTAAAAATGCACAAGTAATAGTCTACTCCATTTCTATAGAAAGGTAAACAG
Source organism: Acinonyx jubatus (assembly GCF_027475565.1). Classification (NCBI taxonomy): domain Eukaryota; kingdom Metazoa; phylum Chordata; class Mammalia; order Carnivora; family Felidae; genus Acinonyx; species Acinonyx jubatus. Next base: position 25,972,463 of record NC_069390.1, on the reverse strand, counting down.
ACAACCAAACGTGTGTTTTTTGCAAAATTCTTTATTCCCAGAAGTTTTATGCTGGAAATGTTTTCTCTTCCAAAAAGTAGCCTCTAAGCTTGTTGACCAGTTACACAAATGAGTTAAATTTCAAGTCGTATCAGCCTGATGGATAAACTGATTTCCTTCTGCCTCCAGAAATTAGGGAAACGTGATTTGAACAAGATACGCTTTATTGTCCAATAAAAGTAAGGTGTCTGGTAAATTACCTCAGCGGCAAGGCGGATGTGAATGCTTTTCGGGCATATTAAGTCCAGGGTCTTCCTTCTGCTAGAACTGTCAAGATGAGTGGAAGAAAATGGTATTTGTTATTTAGGTCAGGGCAGGGGTTTCTGAAAGAAATTCATTCCGGAAATGATGACATATGTTTGATTTTAAGCAATCGAGGGGAAACCCAGCCACCACCCAGGGTGGCAATTTCTCACCAAGATTTTCCTCCCATCCCTCCCGTTCTCAGAGACAAGGGCTCACTTCTGAGGAATCCACAGGGCATGGCGACAGAGCCCATCATTCTCTGTGGAACAACTGTAACTTGAAAGAGGAGAAAAGTAATTGACATCCAACATGGAAGGTTGGGAAAGCTGAGGGAGGTAGAAGGAGCCAAAAGGGGCAGAGATTTGACTATTTCTGTGGGCAGGGCTGGTGGGTACTGAGAGAAAGTGCTGTAGGGATATCAGAAATAGATGGGGTTCAGATGGGATTCGTGGAGGAGAGATAAGGAACAGGAATGAAAAGGAGGTAAAGAGAAAAATCTTGGAAAGGCATATCTTTCATTGCCCACCCCAGAAGGAAACCTCTCTCTCTCTCTCTCACACACACACACACACACGCACACACGAACACCAGCTTATATGCTTGTATGGTTGTATGGTTTGGGGATAAGGTAGGTAGATCAGGTCCACAATGCCTGGTCTTCCTCTCCCCACTTCATTCTTACAATTTTGTAAGATTTTGGGGGGGCACCTGGGTGGCTCAGTCCGTTGAGCATCTGACTCTTGACTTTGGCTCAGGTCATGATCCCAGGGTTGTGGGATGCAGCCCCATGTCTGACTCTGCACTGAGCGTGGAGCCTGCTTAAGTTTCCCTCTCTCCCTCTGCACCCCTTCCCCCCGCTCTCGCTTTCTAAATGAACAAACAAAACCCACAATTATGTAGGGCTTTCAAATAATCAGTAGCGGGATATGACGCCTTCATAATAAACGTCATGTCTCCTGCAGTGTCCTCTGCACCTAGAAGAATGCCTGGTGCCTAATAGCTGCTCAAGGATATATGCTGAATAAAGGCACAGATGAACCATAGGAAGAGGCACATCTTGCACGACAGAAGAAGAGGAACCTGATTCACTGGTTACATTTTGGAGGCTTTTCCAGAGTATCTGAATGAGGACATGATGTCTCATTACTTCCAATCCAAGTCACAACCTAGAATTGAGCTGGGAATATAGTCCCCAGGCCAGCTGCTAAAGAGCAAAATGTCACCAAGATGTCTAGCCAGTTAGCAGAGCAACGGTATCACATATGAGAGTTTCTTATGCAACGGCCTATGTAAGTGAGGGATGTATACAAGGCAGCTTCGTGCTGGCTTGACTCTGCCCCTTGGGAAGGGGTGTAAGTGTCGTTGCTCCATTCGAGAACGGATATTCCATCTCAGACTTTCAGTTAAAGTCAACAGATTGAATATATTCCTTTGTTTTCCTTCCTAAAATTGCTCAAATGGTAGCAGGTGTAGTGAAAGAGTATAGACCTATGGGGGCGCCTGGGTGGCTCAGTCGGTTGAGCGTCCGACTTCGGCTCAGGTCACGATCTCACGGTTCCTGAGTTCGAGCCCCACTTCAGGCTCTGTGCTGTCAGTGCAGAGCCTGCTTCAGATCCTCTTTCCCCCTCGCTCTCTGCCCCCTTCCCTGCCTGCATTCTCTCTCTCTCAAAAATAAACAAACATGAAAAAAAGACTAGAGACCTGTAAATACAGAAGGAATGGAGGAAGAAGGCACATGAGCAGAAAAAGAGATTTCAATAGGTTTTGGAAGACAGAAAGTAAACGATAGAGGGGTGACTGGGTGGCTCTGTCGGTTAAATGTCTGACTCTTGCTCTCAGCTCAGGCCACGATCTCAAGGTTCCTGAGATTGAGCGTCGCTTAGGGCTCAGAGCTGTCAGTGCCGATCCTGCCTGGGATTCTTTCCCTCTCTCCCTGCTCCTCCCCTGCCCTCTCAAAACAAATATACTTTAAAAAGAGAGAGAGAGAAATAAATGGTAGAGGGATTCCTGGTTTAGCCGGTGTGGAAAGCTATAACCCAGTGTGCGTGCAGAGTGAGGATCTCTGAGAGGCGCTCCCGCAGAACCCAGCTTCCATAGGAGACGCCTGTGTCCTGGGTCAGCGAGTGGACAGAGTGGAGGTAAGAAGCAAAAACGCATGACTGAAGCTGGAACTAGACAAGCTGGGTCCAAAGGACCCTCTTGCCCGGGACTTTGAATCTTGAGACGATGGCACTCAGATGGGTGAGAGGGGGAGAGAGATTCTCAGCGGTGGGAACGTGGCAACTATGTCCGGGGACAGAGCTGGTGAAGAGAAGCTATGGGGCAGCGTCCTTGCCAAATTAATCTGCCTCCCAGCCTCCAAATGTCCAAGAGACAAATAGAGGAGGGATGTCTTTTCCTTCCTGATTTTTAATAGCTGAATAGACATTATGCCTGTGGGCATCTTACTCAACATATTTGGGCCTCGGTTTCCTCGTCTGTGAAATGGGCTTATTGCACCCCCACTAAGCTGCATAAGCATTTCCCCACAGCAAGACCCCGGCTGGACAAAGGAAAGTCCAATTACCTGACTCATCTCTTCAGAGGACAACTAGAGTCCCATTCCTTGGGGGCAAAAATAAAATTAGAACATCAGTTTGGGGTTATTTTTTTAATCAATCAATTCAACATCTTAGCTTTCAATGACACAACTGTTTAGGGAAAAAAAATCTCACTTCTAATTTGAAACTGGTGCAGAAAAAAATAATTTTTTTTGTCATTCTAAACTGTCCAGCGTCAATCTTAGAAAAACAACTCTTACAGTGTATCGGCTGAGACTCCCTTGAGCTATGCTGTCTTTTCCTCCACCCTGCCTTCAGAAGCCTCTCTGGTGATTCAGTTCCCTTTCTTCAGGACAGGTAAAACATATATCGTTCCCGTAGACATCATTGGATAGATACCGGCTCGTAAGATGTGTTTCATTTTGCTTCCAAATGAGGCTACGACAAAGAGGAAACATCTAAGCTGAGACCCCAGAGTAGGAGATAAATTTCCCTAATGTAGCAGGTGGTTGTTTGCATTAAAAACAACCGCAAATTCTCTATGGCCCCAAATGGCAAAGTCTCTTGCTTACTCGTGCTATATGCCCATCATGAGTCCCAACAGGCTCTGTCATCACAGCCACTCAGAGACCACGACTGACGGTGCGGTCACCATATCAGGTATTTTCATTACTTGCCAGAAGGAAAGAGAGATTCTAGAAATGTGAACACTTGTAGAGCTGGAAGAGGCAACTACTTCTCAACCCCAAACAGGGAAAGATAAAGTACAGATGTACTGTGTGCACTAACTGTCTCAGAAGCAAAATCAATTTGAGTATATGGTCATCGTACCTCTTGCTAAAACCTCTGCAGGAACTAATATGGCATCCAGCATATTCTTTCATTAAAAAAAAAAAAAAGAAAGAAAGTGACTCAGAGAAAAAGAAATCTAAGGCTATGGCTCTCTGCCTCAAGCCTGATTGGCTCAAGATACCCACAATTATGAGAAAGGGACGTGTTTCTAGAAGGGCTGAGGGTGTGGCTGTTGGCATCAGAGGCTGATTAGAGTCAAACTTATGAAAGCCGGGGAAGATGTTAAGAGTCATGATGCCAAAGACACTACAGACCTCAACTAGAACAACTCTGTGACTGAGGAAGACTTGAAGGAGCCCTGAAGCCTAACTTTCTATGAGCAAAAAGCAGATGATGTTGCTAGAGGAGAGATTATTCCTATATGCTCTCTTCACATACAGCAACAGAGCATAATGGAAAAGGAGGGTCTTCCTAGGAGGTGGGATGAAACACCATGGGGGGAAAATGGACTGGGGAAGCCCTTTCAGGGAGCCTGATTAGGACATAATCAAGAAATTTTCCTTATTCAGAGTGTAGGGGGCCCTCTAATGTCTGCCCACCAGGATTTCTGACATGCTACAGCTCAATGACTGAAGACTTCCATCTGTCCCCTTTCCAGATCGGATTATTATGGCGATGAATTGGTCCTTATTCTGCCATTGGAGCATGTGTATGTGAGGAGGGAGGGGAAGGGGAGGGGACGCAGTGAACTGCATTTCGTTTTCACCACTTTCTGGGCCAACAGGAGCCACGTCTGAACCATATATAGAAACTCCCACGTGGTACTCTGAGATCCTGAGTGGTACTCTGAGACTTTGAGTCTGATGCCGTGAATGAAGGAGACTTTGTGGAGTTCCCCTTGGGGAGGAGGTCGGAGTCCATTTTGCATTTGTCAAACAGCAGTTTGTTAGCACACGTGTTTCTGGATCTCGTCCATCCTGAGTACGGAGGTGGGATTCCATTTCGTTCTCCCTTGAAGCCACGTGGACCACGTGGCTACGTCCGATCAATGAGTTGTAAGCTGAGGTGACATTTGACTGCTTGTGTGGAGGACCTCCCTAGAGCTCTCTTTCCCTATGGCATGGCAACCAACCTGTTTAAGGTAGTAGCTGCTTTAGCATCTCGGGTTTCTGGGGAGGTACAATGAGCAGAATGACCACTGCAGACCGGAGGTAGAACTATGCTATGAGCCAACTATGCTATGAGCCACTGAGAGTGCCTCACTCTTGACTGATCAGCCTTGACATTCGAGATGCCCATTGCTCGAGAGGACACCCATTGTCCTGCTGACTTAGCAAATATTTTAAGGAAGAGAATAATCTGTTCTGACTAGCTGGGCCAACTATTATAGGTGCATTTTGGGGGCTCCAGGTATCCATGGAGATCTTCTCTTTACCAAACATGGTTTTCATGACTCTGAAGGGCACCTAAGTAGGTGATACAGGACCATATGGGATGACAAGCATGACCAATTTTGATTGAATGCCCTGAAGTCTCATGCATGATTAGGCTTCATGATTAGACATCAAGGAGTATTATAACCAAGCATAGGGGTTCAAATGCCGTTAAACATTGATAACATAGTAATACACTCTGCTGGGTTATTCGGGAAAACAGAGCCAGTATATTATAAAGACCTCCAGACCAGCTTTTCCTTTGGTGTATGTGTTTCTGAATATGAATTGCATTATCTGCAAAATTAAGGAAGGGGGCGTAGTGGTGATAATACCTACCTCACAGAATTCTCGTGAGTACAATACGACCTCATGTACATAAGAGCCTGCCACATGGTAGGCATGTGTGGAACAAAAGCTTCAGTTGTTGCTGTTGGTTCTTTGCCCAGATCCCCTTCTTGGGTTGGCACATCCATCCCCTAACTGTGCTCTTGACTTGACAACTAACAACTCACAGCTGCCCTCCTTCTCTAGAGAATCGTTCTCGGTAGATGGGAGCTGCCTTATCCTGGAGATTATAACTCTCTCCCGTCAGTAGCCTACAACCAAAGACTGACAGGTGTGGGTGCTCAAAGACAGGTTTCCTTTCTTCAAGGATAACTCACGCTCAGACTTTCCCTGAGACTACCTTCTTGCTCAGCTTTCTCTTCCCTATCCTGTTTCCCTCAATTCTTTATAAGGTTTTGTAATAAGCACTTCACTCAAAACAAATCATGCGAACTCGGATCCTGTCTCAGGTTCTGCTTCTAGGGATCCCACCTAAGACCGTAGCTACTATTAGTCATAAATAGAAGGCTCCTAAGATTATGGCTATGTCCCAAAGTTGCTGAAAAGTGTAGGAAAAGTGTAGGAGGGCACCATTTTGAGATGATTCGAGCTCCCAAAACCATAAAGCTCCAAAAAGTTTCTCCCAAGTTCTATTCTTGAAACTGTTGAGGGAGAGAACAAATGTCATTTGTGAAAGAAGACAAGGCAAAGGAGAAAGGGATGATGGGAAGGAAAGCTGCTGAGAGCAGACGAGCCAAGGGAGTTCTGTAGGGTTGGGCACATTCCACAGAAATGGCCTTTCTCATGACACTAAACTCTACTAGTATATGCAATTCTGTGAGCTAGGGACTCCCCAAGGGGCTTCTCCAGTGAAGAAAGAAATGATTTGTTCTTGGATGTCCTGTTTCCCATTTGGAAGAGCCAACTCGGCCTCCCATCATGGTGAGAGGCCACTTTAGCCAGGCTGAGACTCACTTCCTTTCCCTGAAGAAATCTAGTGTGTTTCCCCATGGCCAAGAATCACAGCTTTGGTAAGTAATAGAAGAAAGTATTAGAGAGCCATCTGGAACACAAGATAGGACAGGCTCGTGATGTCCACAAAGCTTCTCTAGGAGTAGAGAATAATCTCTTGCATTTGTCAAACAGGGTGCACCAAATATTGGATGAGCAGAGACGTGGACTATGGTAATTTATTAGCACACATGCTTCTGGATCTCGTCCATCCTGAGAAAGGAAGTGGGATTGCATTTCGTTCTCCCTTGAAGCCACAGGGGGACCATGTGGCTACTTCGGATCAATGAGTTGCAAGCTGAGGTGACATTGGACTGCTTGTGTGGAGGACCTCCCTAGAGCTCTCTTTCCCTCTGGCAGAAAAGGCTGAAGAAAGGAGTAACGGCTGGGGTCAGAGAGGACGTGGTCTATGAAAAAAGCTCAGATTTGTGGAAGACCAGCTCTGAGTTCTGGGTTATACGCTTATGTCCATATGACATGGTTGGGAAAGAGGCCAGACTGGGAAACAGGAAGCATCAACTTTGTATAGCTTAGTCACGAAGAAGTTGTTATTGATAATGTTAAGGGTGGCCATCCTGATGATGATGATGATGGTAAGTGATGGTGATAGCTATCATTGACTGAACCCTTACAATCCATTGGTCCATAGCTAGAAGAGATACAGAACCAGGGTTTAACTTCGGTTTGCCATTGTGTCACCCCTAGTTCATTTTCCGTTAGGGTGTCATTTCCCTCCTCTGCAAAAAGGCAGGACTATACTTCCAATAGTCCCCCTCCCAGGACCTTTCTGGCTTTATAGTCTGGCATGATCTCTATCCTCTTCGCCAAGATGAGAGGAAGGTTTGGGATGAGCAGAGGAGCAACCGGAGAAGGGACACTGTGTTCCAGCTGAACTTTTCACTCAGATGAAGGCAGTGTGGAAATTCTGGGGCCCCGTCCTCTGTGAGCAGTATGTTACCCAGGCCTGGAACACGTCTGAGAAGTGACAGAGGCCGTCGGAGAATTCCGGGAGAACCAGGTCGTGCAACGAAAAGAGTCTACCACAGACGACTGCAGTTCCGTATTTGCCCTTTTTTTCCTTAACTGGAGGCCCCTAGATTTTTCCAGACAATATTTGGAAGGCTAACATCTGATTACCCCAAGTCACCAACAAAAATAGATTTCAGGGTTTTGTGTATTCATTCTGACCTGATAAAGAGGGAGCGGGGCGGGGGGGTGGGGGGGGAGGTCACAATAATGATTTATATGCCTGATTTCTGGAATTCGTAAGCATTTAAAGTCGTTGCTTTTCAATGTTTGAGAGCGAGAACAGTATTCACATTGGATGATTTTCCTCTCTTTATACGGTTTTTGGACAAGTGGTGTGGACCCAACCAATGCTCCTGAATTTAAGGCTGACTCCCAGGTTCAGTCTTTCTTACAATGACACGGGACTTAAATATGGCCTCTCACTGCCTCAGTGGGTGGGTGAATGAACTGAACTTTAAAAAATACCAGGAAGAAAAGTATGAAGCTACAAAATTTGCATTTTTTCCAGGGACTCCACATTCTTCTATTCTTGCACAGCCCATGTCAAATGTGTGGGCATCTCCACCCATGCCTTCCTGTCCTCACGAAAGCTTCCCTGGAGGTACTTGAACCCTCTGTCACCTGTGAATCTTTGAAACACAGGGTCCTGGCTTCCTGTTTATGTCTCTGTGCCTGGAAGAAGAGGTGCCCCGGGGGTTCGGTGCCTCAGGTGACAGCCACACAGCTCATCCTTTTCAGAGCCACTGCCCTTTACGGTACTGTAATCCTCCTTTGGTAGCTAAAGGGGCTGCTAGTGGTTCTGGGAGTAGGTGGAGAGTTTTCTTGTGACTTCCTGGAACGTCTTTTGTCAGACAACTGTCCACATCATAGCACACGGCCTGCTGGGTGGAGGGAGAGGGGCCTAGAGCCTTTTGCGTCAGGAAGAGACAAGACTCAGTGGGTCCCGTCTGGCTGCCATCAGAGCCATGTTCAGAGGCCGTGTGGTATGAGTCTGAGGAAAGAACGCCTCAGCTTTCAATTGAAATTCCCTTCCGAAAAATGCTCCGGTTTCATTTGCCTCAGTCTTCCCGCTAGAGAGATGGGCTTCATTAAACAGCCAGTGGTGTGTGGATTATCAGGGGTTTCCGTAGTGGTCCACATGAGGGCCCACTGAAGGAGCCATGGACAAAGAAAAGATACGAATAGGTACTTTCCAATCACACACACACGCACACACACACACACACACACACACACACTTTTTTTTTTTTATTGTATCTAGGAGCATATATGTCAAAATGTCAGGGCTGCCTGGGTGGCTCAGTTGGTTAAACAGCCAACTTCAGCTCAGGTCGTGATCTCACAGTGCGTGGGTTCGAGCCCCGCATCAAGCTCTGTGCTGGCAGCTCAGAGCCTGGAGCCTGCTTCAGATTCTGTGTCTCCCTCTCTCTGCCCCTCCCGCACTCATGTTCTCTCTCTCTCAAAAATAAACATTAAAAAAAATTTTTAAACGTGAAAGCCTCCTAGGTTATGCACCCAGGAGACATATACAAGAATGTTCATAGCAGCCCTGTTTGACACAGAAACAAAACTGGAAATGAGGCAAATGTCCACTGGCAGGAAAGTGAATAAACCAAAATGTGGTATATTTTACATACTGTATTGTTCTACAGCAGTGACGATGAATGAACCATCACTACTTGTAACAACACATTAGAAATACATTAGGTAACAAAGAGACATGTTCAAAAAGCCTATGTGTAGTCCTTTTTATAAAGCTCAAAATAAGCAAAGCTTGCTTAGGCACGCGTACCTGTGATATAAAACCATTTTCTAAAAGCAGGGGAATGATAAACAAAATTCCTAGGAGCATTTCCTCTGGGAAGCAAAGCGGATGACTGGGGTAAGAAGGAGCACCAAGGCCAAGGGCAATTATTGGTGATGTTCTTGCACGGGGTAATGGCTTTGTGTGCTTCGATGCAGGTGGCATTATAACTCTGGTATAAGTTACATACATGATGACTTAACCTGGATGATAGGTAAATTTCAGAGTTCAGAAGTTTAGAAATTGCCTAATCCAATGGCCTAATTTTACATATGCCAAAATTACTTCCAAACTGCAAAGGGACTTGGCCACATCTAATCGACACTTCAGTGACTATATGGAGGTCAGAACTCATGTCTTGTAACCCTCAGTCCATAATTCCTCCTTTCATTCTTACCCCTAAAAGAATAATAGCTATTATTATTGTAATTATAATAATTATTAATTATAATTACATATAATATGCTATTTGTACATAATATATGATAATTATATATGGGTTTTTTTTTGTTTTTTTTTGTTTTTTGTTTGTTTTGTTTTGTTTTGTTTTTGCCGTGGCAAGTAAAAGCAACGGGCTTTCACAATGTCAATGGATGGATTAAACACCTCTGCTCCAGAAGAAAGGGTAAGAAATCAGAACATGGGGATCATACTACCTGAATAAGCAAAGTCAAGTTTCTCTCTGGCTGTGTCCTTTTTTTGAAGGACCAACCGAATTGTATCCATACTAAAGTGTTATGTGTACTTCAGCTGTGTTTTGGGGCTGTTTGCTATCTTACAACAAAATGGCAGCCCAGAAATTTACTGACCAGCATACATTCTGGAAATAAGATTTTAATACAATTTTGAATATGGATGTGATGTGATATATACTTGACTCCCAGGGAAGAAGGAAAAGTGTATGTTGAAACGTCCATTTTTACCAGGTGTTTAAACAAACTGCTGACATTCATAAAAAGAATTGTGGTGTATCAATATCTATTTTACTTATTCAAAATAAAATATTTGCTTCCTTTCATCCCCAAAAAGAATGAGAGAGGGTAATTCATCTACGCCATTTTATTCAGTATGTGGGTGCCCTGGGGTGTCAAAAGAGAACCTGCCATTCTGTTGGTGGGTCTCCATTCCTGTACACATACCTTTTCCTGGGTGAGAATCTCATCATGCTGAGTGTGATCCTACTTTTGAAGACCATACATTTAATTTCTACAGTCTGACTGTCAAAAGCTTTCTACTTACCTCCATAGCAATGGTTTTTCCAATGCTAGAGAAAAACTTGCAGTGTTGACTTATTGAAAGACTGTATGCTTGTATACTATCCTTTCTGCATGATGTAAGGATTCTTTATGGCTATTCACCAAGCATTTCCAGTTTTCTTCCTGGGCACCTGGTAAGGCTGCACTTCCCTGCCCCCTTGAAGTTAGGCAGAGCCATATGACTTGCTCGGGCCTTTGAAATATAAACAGAAGTGAGGTACATAACATTTGGGAAGAAGCTTTAAGACTCAGTGTAACATCGGCCATGTTCCCTTTCTCCTGTGTTGGCAACTGCAGAAGCCTGGAGATGAAGTCGTTCTCAGACTCCCCCAGTGAAGATGGTGCACGGCAGAGTCCTCTAGACAACTTGTCATGGGCATTCTACATGACCAAGAAATAGTTTTAAGCCCTGAGACTTGGGAAATAGCCCATATTGACTAATTCACTGGGAAAACGTGGATTATATACCATTGCTGTCCAACTCACTACCTCAGGTAAGACATGACTCCGCTGTATAGCTCAGCTTCCTGGAAAGTATTCATTTGGACACTTTAGTTTTGAACCCACAATTTCTCCAAAAGGAACGCTTCCTATGTAACCAATACGAGTTTAAAATGGGAAGTGAAGGAGAGGCAACAAGCAAGAGAAATTGGAATCCACATTTATTGATGAGAGATATATACACAAGAGTTAAAACACTTAGTGAAATATTGGATTCACAGATCATTTCCAGTATATAAAGAATATCCAGTTATTTTACACATGAAATGTTACAGTAATCAGTCCACGTGGTAAGAAAGCTTAGAGAGCTAGAGGTGAAAACAAAATATCTCAGCTACCCAAAATGTGCTTTGCCAACAAGGCATCTCCTAGTACCATATTTAAGAAACAACCCCAAAATTAGTTGACATTTTTATCTTTTTTCATTCATTAGTCCTTAAACTCTACGTGCTATTGATGCTCTATGCTACATGACTTTAGACCAATGGGGATTGTGAATGTGAGGGAAACAATTATCTTTCATTCTGGACACACAAGCATCTCCGGAGGAAATCTTGCCTAAAGGCCAGCTTTCCTTCAGCAAGGCTTCCAACCTAAATCTGATGCAGAGTTGAAGAAGCCACATGTTCAAGGAAAAACGTGCCTGTTCCACCATATGTGTGTGTGTATATATATATATATATATCCCCTTCCTCCAATCATTGGAGAAGCCACTGAAAATTCATGTGCTTTGTGCCCTCCTGGGATTGCTTAGGCTTCACTCCTTTTGTGAAAAGAGAGGGACACCCAGTGTCCCCAACTGCACATGGCCATTTTTCTCTGTCCTTGCAGAGAAGAAAGGGGTTATAGGAACTATCGACTCCAGAGCATTCCATTTGGTGGTAATTAGACAGAATGTGTGTTTTAGGAGGCAAGTGTATACTTGTATTAGTTAATCTCCATCACTGAAAACATGCACACAGAGCCTATTAGGTAGAGGTCACACTCCCGTCACATATGTGGGATCTGTGCTTCATCAGTTGCCTGTCTGCAACCTCAAAGCTGTGCCCTGACCGCTTCTGTGCCTCTGACGCTCTTTCAACGGACAACTGTGCAGTTTGCTACCAGGACTGTGCTTTTGTGGGGTTTCACCTGCATGGAAGTTAGCCAGTGAATGCCCTTTCCGTAACCCTGACTCAAGAAACCAAGGGGGACAAGGCTCTCCAGAACCTTTAAGTCATAAGCATCATGATCAGTATTTGGCAACCAGGGAGGCAGACCTTTACCTAAGGACATGACGTTAGCATGCACATACGCAGACTAACCTTTTGTCTCTCTGAGTCCAATCCGCCAAGCAAAGGAGGGCTATAGCTAAGTGTCCTTCTAAACCTACCTAAGCCTAGATAATCCAAAGTTCCACAGCTGCATTCACCATGCATTATACAGAAGTCAGATGACCTTTCACTAAGGATCATGGCACACCTCCAGCCCTCCCTTGCTCTGAATGGCATATTTACAAAGATGCTGGACCCCCGGACTTTCAAACAATCATTGGTACAAAAGATTCACAGCTAAGCTCTTCACTGATACATATCTCTAAATCACATTTAAAAAGAGAAGTGATTCACTAGGCATCTAAGAAGGAAAAGAAGGGTTTTCAAAACACCAGTCCACATGTCTACTGCATTTAGATGAAGAGCCAAAAATAACATTTACATTAAATTAAAATACATCTATACACCATTTCACTGAAATTACACATGGAGACCTACATTATAGCTACACAAAGTGCATAGGCACTGATTTTCATGCGCGAACCAAGCGTTACTGTATACACACAAGAACTTCATGCTTTGAACGGCTATCCGTACTTGAAAATCACAGGTACAGTCGTTGCCAGTTGAGGGCACATCTAATCTGTTTGCTTAATGAGGAACCGTTTTAAATACATACCAGTACACGTTCTATGTAACTATTTTGTTTTTTAAACGTGGCAAAAATACTAGCCCTACACACGCATCAGAAGGTGTGTTTGGCAGAAGGAAGACCCCCCCCCTTGTCTTTGCAGTGGCTACTGATTTGCCTTTTGGGGAAATTACATATTCACCTGAGGACAGAATCTACCTGGGCTGTTTCTCAACAATTTCAGTATGACTCTAAGCCCCCACCTCCAGCCCCAGCGGTAAGAGTTATTATTGCTTCGTAGTTGGTACTGACAACTTTTTTTCTGAAAGCGTTGTGCTCAAGTCACATAACCACGTGATATTTACTTCCGATTTGCTTGGCAAGAAGGAACTGCAACAAATCTCTCTCGATTTGCTTCCGAGCACTTGCCCTCAAGCTCTGCTATTCAAGGGTTTCCGAAGCCAATGCACATAATTGGGAAGGCAGGGGAGGTTCTGATATAGAAATGGTCCCACTATTATCACCTTGTTTTTCATCTTCTTGCTGTTGCAAAATTTGAACGCTTAGCCGGAAAAATGAGGTCTGGTGTCAAAAATAAGGAGTTAGCACCATTCCTCAAGTTAAAAAGACTAATTGGGTGAATGCATATCTTAACCAGCTCACAGACTTAAGTGATTCCCTGTCCTTTATGGTCATTTTGCTCATCGCATCGCAAAGGATTGGATTCTTAAATTTTTCAAATGCGGCTCTATGCTCAGGAAACAAGCGATAGCTCTAAATTGCTGTAGAAACTTCTTGCGCTCTGATTAGTTATAATTCTACATAGGTGGTCATATAGAAAATACCATAAGAAAATATCTGTCTGCAAAATTACAGATACTAAATAGATTAATTCAGTCTACACTGAGTTCTTTACGATTTATGAAGAGTAGATACAAACCTGTAACATTATGAAAGGCTAAATCAATAGTAAACATATAATATCCAGGTCTATAAATACATTTGCTCATGCTCTTTATAAATAATAACAAAGAAGCCCAGGGATTTGTTTAAAAAAGAATGTGAGATCGGGCTGGAGGAATTTGTGAGTGGGCGGGGGTGGGGGGTGGAATACTGATCAGGGGGCAGTGTATTGTCCCTGGTAACATCGATTCTTACCAGGAAGCCAAAATATATCTGCTGGCAGCAAGATCAAATTAGATTCACAGTTTGCCAGCTCTCTCCTTAAGCCGTAGAAAACAAATAGAAAAACAATATACAAAAATCCTCACAAAAGTAGTCTTTTATATACAAATCTCTATAGCGACCAGATAATCTGATCTGTGTTGTGCAACATGGGAATATGCAATGCTGAGGTTTCCCAAAGGGGAGGAAGAAGAGAGGAAGTTAAGGTGATTTGTGGAAGGATCTGGATGCCCAACGTTGAGTTCCTAGTAAGGAAAATTGCTCTCCCGGAGTATTAAGCAACCAGAGTGCCAGCTTTCTGATCACACATCTCAGAGGATTCGCTCCATGGAGGAGAAACCTGAGTTGTGCTAGACCAACTTCCTTGGCTAGTGTGTGCATTTCTCTCCTACCAAAGCCAACAGCCATTTCTAGGCAGGCTGAATGGTTGCCATGGGGAGAAACGGAGCCCCAGAAGGAGCAAGGCTCTGACTTCGTCATCCCCAGTCTCCAAGGGGAACGATGACAAGGGTAACAGTCAGCTGGTACGCTCCAACACTCACCCAGGGGTTGGAGGTGTCTCTGGAGAAACTGGGGACCTGTCATTACCCATGCTCCAGGCCATGTGTCGACTCTGCAAAGCAGTGGGGTCTGTTTCAGTATCAGCTTTAGTCTCGGCACAAAAGGGCCCCCGTATAACAATCAGAAGAATAAAAATATAAAAATGGATACTTGGTTTGGAGGTAGGAAGGTGAAGCAAGGCTGGACACAGGAAAAAAAAAAAAACCTCATTGGTAATTATTCAGGATATAATTTGAGTGAATGAAAGAAGAACGTGAGGGCTTCTCTCACTTTTCTAGGTTCTTATTTGGGTCAGTTGAGAAATAGCCTTTTCCTGGCTGCTCTCGCAATCCGGTCTTCTGCACATAAAAAGCAAACAAACACAGAAAACTTAACCCCGTCCTTTCAGCCCCGGTCTTACATCATGGTTCCTCAAATCTAAAGAGCTGAAGTCTTCTCTGGCAATAAAGGTGCTCACAGCACATTCAATACCAAACCTACTCCATATTTAGCAGAAGTCTGGACACAGAGCGAGGATCAAGGCAGCGGCCCATTGCAAGCAGTACCAGAAAGTGCGAGAGGGTGTTGAAAGGCCACGGCTGGTGGCACGCACCTTGCAGACAGACCGTGCATTTTATCTACCTTAGAAATTCCTGAGGTATTGATGAGGGCAATGGTAACCAGCCCAGCTCCACTTTTGTGAGACAGAGCTTCTACGTGGTGCCCACGATAAAAACGAACCAGGGGGACAATTTGAAAGTGAATTCAAATATCCCTGCTTCTCTCTCCAGGGAAAGGACTTGGCCCAGGCTCAGCCTGTGCTTGGATGCGCGTGACCGCATACAGGCAGAGAGGGAAGATAGTGACAGATGGTTGCTGTTATTCTGTAAATCTTGCACCAAATTTCATAAAAGTGTTCAAGTTTACTTGCCAAAGCCTCCCCAATTCCCATACTGGGTTGGCAATTAGGACGGTTTGGAGAAAACCCTGTGTTTGGGGTGGTTGGAAGGGGCTCTGTTGCTACGGCAGGAATGATCTAAGGCCTTGAGTGAAGCTATGGACGCACCCTGCCTCTTGGCCAAGCAGCAGTTTCCTCTGAGCTCAATCGCTACTTCTACGAAGAAAGTGGGTTAGGCAAAGGGCAGTTTTGTAAAAGGATGTCTGTTGGCATCCCAAAACACAAACTGTGGATTAATATGGCCAGCTTCCAAGCTTGTTGTAAAACATCAAATGAAGAGAGAGGCTTGAGTTTAATATCCCCCCAAGGGGATGAAAAAAGATCCAAAGTGATTATTCACCATCGTGGGCCACTCCGACTTAAATGATACGTAAGTCATATTTTATAGTAGTAAGCCTCTAATAAAATAAGAAATTAAAGGAGAGATCATAATATCATGGATTCTCAGGACTGGAAGAGGGTTTTAATCACTTAAGCCGACCCCTTCACTTTACATATGGGAAGGAATGAGGTTTGGGCATAAAGTGACTCGTGTAAGTTATACAGCTACAAACTGGCACCATCCAAGTCAAATGTTTCCTGAACCCAATTGGGTCATTTCTCATCATCCCTATGTCATTACCTGAATTTGCTGTGTTATGCTATGCAATGGGATAGTGTCCAAATAAGATGCCTTGCCATCTTTTCTAAAGCCAACTCTTGCATTGACACATGTGGTCTTCTACTTAATTGTCTCTTAAGCAGCAACGATGGCAGGTGGAATAAGAAAGGAGGAGGAAGGGTGGGGCCTTGGGTTTTCCTTTTGGGTAAACCATAAGCTACTGTTGCATGAGAAGCTTTGGACTTGCTCTACCTAAGGCGAACAGTCTGCCGATAGGGCACCTTCCTGGGGTGGCGCTCAACGGCCCTTATCCTAGGTTTTAACCAGAGGGCACCAGAGATATGGAGACCATTGATCTCTGACAACTAGATTTACAAAACTCTCACTTCAGAATTTCTTCAGGCTCTTTGCTTAATCTTTTTATGTTCTCAGAGAGAGTATAATGCTAAGTGAAATAAGTCAGAGAAAGACAAATACCATAGGATTTCACTCATATGTCAAATTTAAGAAACAAATGAAGAAAAAGAGAGACAGACAAAAAAAAAAACAAAACAAAAAACCCAGAATTTTGAATATAGAGAACAGACCTGTGGTCACTAGAGGGGAGATGGGGTGTGTGTGAAACAGGTGATGGGGGTTAAGAGTACACTTATTGTGACACAAATATTCCAAGAGCAAGTATTACGACAACTGAAAAAAATCTATCATTGGTCCATTTGCTTGGCTTAGAATGAGTTTATTTGGAGAATAAGGAAAGTAAAACCAACTATATGGCCCTAAGAATTAAAAAGCAGCACAGAAGAGCCACGTCCACTGGGTGTAACTGCTGAGCACTTTTAGCCATAAAGCCAAGCAAGGGCTACAACGACCTGCTCCTCAAGAGTCTGAACTATGGAAGAATTCTCTCTGAGCATGTGCGTACCTGTTTGGACTTGCTGCTGTATTTCCTGGGGGAAATACAGCACAGACAGAACCCGTAATCCTGACAAAAGTAAAATATTGTACTAAAAACTAAAGGAAGCGGGACAGTTGCAAAAACATGGCAGGATTGGGTTTCTTTTCAGAAACCTGGCAGAGGAGTTACCCAACTCCAAAAGGGTTTCTTGATGAGACACACTGCCAAATGACCCACTTCCCCATGCAAGGTTGGAAATAACCCGAGGCCCTCTAATCAACCAGTCATTGGGATTCCTGACATCTCCTACCAGGAATACATCTCCCCACAAATTGAATTTCCCTGAAGCCTTTGTCAGTTTCCACCAGTCTAAATCCAGGAGCTAGGCATTGGGGTACCCTTTCTTTCTGCTGACGAGTAGTTGCAGGGGAGAAGCAAATCAGCTGACCAGCAGTTGCAGGGGAGAAGCACACACTTGTCTTTTACGGACAAGGTAACTTCTGCAGGCAATGAGACCCTAGACTGTGTTTCCACACACAACAGGAAGTGAATAATTGAATCTGACATCTACTTGGTTCAGATCTTATTACTTGAAGTCAGTATTGAAGATCTACATAATCTACACAATTGCCTTGATCCTTTGATACTCTATATGGGAGGCACATCCTCAAAGATCCCACCTTGAGAGATAAGCCATTCTTCTTGCTGACTGGATTTGGCTCTTTGCATTGTAGTTAGTAAGTACATGATGATTCTACTTGGGTTTCCCAGTGGGCAAAAATCGTAAAGGGGGAGATAAAATTCTGGTTACTTGGTTTGCTCTCAAAATGATGCGGATTCCTAAGAAGAGTGAATGGGTCTGTAACAAAATGGCGTTGCCTAAGCCCTGACTTACTGACCTCATAGGATGAGCGTATGGTTCTGGCCTGCTGTGTCTGCATATAACTTTTATGCATCATCAAATATTAATGGACTGTTATAAGCATTTATATCTGTGTTGAACCTATTAATATAAATCTATGCATATAACTGACAGATTATACAGATCTGATTTAGAAAAAGTGTCTTGGAGGTATACTCTGGATCTGTTTGTTCTGTTCATGGCACACATGATGGGCAAGGAAAGCCCAAATGGGCATGGCATAAGAAGAATGAATGAGACCTAAACAAATAGAGAACACAGTCATACGTCAGCTCTACATACATCCTGGATGTTCAGGTTAGTCCTGAACTTGACAGATTATTCATTTTTAATGTGATGTGTTGAATTTCCAGATGAATGTGATTTCCTAAGCATATTCTCATGAAATTTATTAGATGTAGTCTAAAAACAGAAAAACCTGCTTTGTTAAGCATACACCTTGTTTCTTCTGAATCATTGTCCCCTTATGTATTCATAGGATAAGTAGGAAAATGCTGACGACAAAGCAAGGCAGGAAGACATTTAGGCAGAGTCTTGGGAAGACAATCCTGAGACCACTCTTTCGGGAAACATGTCAGCGTGTATGAGTGCTAACCTGGCCTTAAACAGCAAAACCCACAAACTCCTCGCTGCCTTGCCTAGATCCTTCTCTTCGCCATGAAAAAGCTCTCGGGAGCACCACTTAAAGACAAGCCATAACAGTTTCATAGCTAAATCCAGGAACTGTCCCCTTGACCCACAATATCTGCTCTAAAGGATGCATTTTCCACTACTACATTTCAGCACGTCCTTGGCCACCCAGTCAACTGTCCATCTAATGAAAATGAAGAACCAATGGCAATTTTTTTTTAAAGGCAAAAAGCTGCTTAATACTGCTCAATAGTGATCCTTATCCAAAAATAACAAGGGTTTCAGAGACAAAAGCAATGGGAAGCTCACGTCTCTTGTATGTTCCAAAGGTGTCTGGTTTGGAAAAGAAAAGTCATCAGGAATAGGTAATAAAGCGTATGGGATTCTCTACACCCCTTCTCCCCAAAGAATTTGAACTCTACAACTACTCACGTATACCCCAGCACCCATCTGCTGGCCTCTGATGACCACCCGATTCCTACGTGTGGACCCAGCTTCTACACACTCTTCAGAGTTAGTCAAGTGTACTTTATTTCTCAGTGATTCATGTTCAAGTTCCCAGGAAACTCCCAAAGCCAGCAACCTTAGGAAAATACTGTGAGTTATTCAACGGGAAAATGATAGTAGCGACATCAACAGATTTAGCTTGCACGATCTCTCATCCGGAGTCATTGGGTGCCTGTGGCATACAAGGCACTGTGCTAATCCACTTGTATTACGGACTCCCTCAAACTGTGACAGCCTTGAAAAGATTCCGTCTGTGAAGCTGGAAGGAGTCATCATTTGCTCCCATTTCAGGGCTCAAGGCTGCCTTGACTTTGCCACAGGAGTGTCACCTTTATAGGGATTTGCCCATGCTTGTTTTCTGTTCCTTGCTACAGAGAAGACTAGGGAAGAAGACGGACCCTGCTTTCAACTGTGCCCTATACCTGGTTTTATGTGCTTTGAGAGAATAGTACCAAAAGCTTTCTACACATTCGATCAATGACAGTGTTTTGCTTTCATCGAGAGGTGGTGTTAAAAGAGGCATAGCCAACATAACTGTCCTCCATGTGTGAGGAGAGTAAAATGATTAGGTCTTCCAGGTTAATGAGGCTATAACTGAAATAATTTGGGGATTAAAAATGCCTTTTTTTTTTTTTGGTTAGAAACCCAAACAAGTATTTGAGGGCTGAAGCAAAGAAAGGAAAGCATAAAGCAAGTAATCTCACTTGATTTCACTATGTCAGGTAAATAAAACCAAACCAAAACAAATTGGATTATTTGAATCTGGTTCAAGTCTGTGTTGGCTGTGCTCTCTTACTTTTGTCAATATATACAGTGGCTATGTGCAAATTACATCTTAATCCATTATCAAGTTTGGAGCAAATTATGAAACATACTTTGAAATGTCAATAACTATTGCCACAGACTAGGTAAGGGTGGAGCAGAAACTCAGCGGGTTCCGTGATCAATTGTCGTGAGGAGCACAGTGCCCACTAGAATTTTCTATGAAATACTTCATTTCAAGAGTGTGTGTGTGTGTGTGTGTGTATGTATATATATATATATATATATATATATATATATATATATACATATATAGAAGCTAGATCATCAGAGTTCCCTAAGGCAGGTATTCGCTTTTAATCAACACATGGGCAAACTCTACAAGACATTTCGAGAGAATTAACTTCTAGAGGCTTCTAACAGAATCTCTTGCGCGGAATGAAGCGGAAGCATGAAAAACACTTGGGATCACACGCTGAGTGTCTGCTCGTCATCCCAAATCCCCGGAGTGCACCACATTGCTTTAGTTGTATCCCCCGGGGAAAAGAGCGCCCACGGCTCTGCATTTAGAGAGAAAAGGGAAGCCGGCAAGAATGCGCGTTCAGTTCCAACTGGTTCCTCCAGCAGCATCCATCCAAACAATAACACAGGTGAGAAAACGAGACGGTTACGAAGCATGACTTGGCAAACACACAGCACCGTGCCTATCACTGACTCACAACAGATCCTCGAAGCCTCGGCTAATGGATTAAGTAAACACAGAAATAAATGCATCTTTTTTTCTTTTTAAAGAAAGCTTGTCTTGAACTCTCTTTTACCATAAGATAAGCTGGGGAGTTTATTCAAGAATTTGCTGAGAGTCATATCCTTATTTTTCACGCTTCCAAGGTTCTTCCTCAACACCGCCGTCGGCCGACTTTCCGTTGGCTGCCAGAGTTACCTGAAAATAATCACCATCAACATCCAGCTTACAGGCCACGAACCAGAAAACCACCCCGTGGGTTATGTGGAGAAGCACGAGATCCGAGTTACACTACATGACTTACATGTTGGTTTCAAATGTGGTTCTTTCCAAATTGATTTTGAGCCCGTCTTGCTTTTCGACACTGATTTGTAAATGGTGAAAAGTACATATTTGCCTTGGGGAGTACAGAGGAACTGGAGAGAGTCTGCAATTTGGGACATGAGTTCTACTAATGCTTTCAGGGTGGCGGGGGCGTCTAGCTACACATAGACCCATCAGAGAATAATGCAGCCCTTAACAAACAGTGCCCTTGTGCTACTCCATACAACCAGAGAAAAATCCAGAACTAGACAGCTAGTTCTACTCATGCACAGCTAGTGAAGGGTTCAGTTGCCATGAGGCCAGGTGGAGTTTATACACGTCCAGTTTTGAAATCGGAAATCATGATGGCGTGGATACCAGGTAAGCTATCCAGGCTTTAAAAATCGAGAAGAAAAGGGGAATTAAAAGCCAGACGTCCAAATTATTTCCAAATTATTGCCATGCAGGCATTTAACAATCAAGTATAACCACCAGAGTGTCTCTATTATGCTTCCCTGGCTCGAAGCGAACTGAACCCTCACACAGCGTGGGAGGTATTCCCCTCCACTTCTAAATCATTTTCCTAGCTTACCTTCCATCTGTCTGTCCTCAACGTCATGTGCAAACTTAAACCCACGACTGATATTCCACATAATGGAGAGACTGGATTTATGGAAGCATTAGGATATGGAGACATGACAAACGCAGCAATGTTTGAAAGAAATCGGATCTTCTTAACCCGAGAGGCAGCGAAACGCATGCGTTAGGAACACACACTACCATGCTAGGAACAGAACACAAGTGCCCTTCACAAACCGAGCGAATGAAAACAGAAGCCATTCGTTTCTCCACCCCCCAGTGGGTGCCCATAGTTTTCTAGAAAGACCATGCAACAAGCCATGACCACCCCACATGCAGTTATTCTGATGACAATTAAAAAGCTCTCACGTAACTTCCAACTACAAGGACAAGGCAAGAGTTTGAAAACAGCAGACACCAACATGACGTAGCAATGCTCGAAGTGGTTAACATTTTGACCAGAGCTCCAGCAAATTTGTTTCCCCTTCAGTGAACTCTCAGGAAAGACTGCCAGGAACAAACTGTCTGCCTGGAGAAAGCTGCCTGTTCGCTCTGACCTTGAATGTGCCTATTTGGCTTTCCGTGATGAACCAGATCAATAGCTGTACAAAAGTATAAATCATGCTGTGCGGCCTCTGGAACACCAGGCCGCACTGAGGGGTGTGCCCTGCTGTGGCCGTCACTGTTGTTGAATACTGGGGCCTGTGTTTCGAAAGTGGCCGGGACAGCCCCTTTTTTGGCATTTCTTTTTCTGAGCCGGTTCAAGAAAGCCAGGACTCTAACTCCCCGGTCCATCCCACCCTGCTCTGTTCCAACCACCTGGGTAATAGAAAAGCAGGAAGGGGAGGGGGCTGACAGGAAGCATTGACGTCCCCCATCTTGGTTTTTAAAACAGTGAGACAGAGAATGGACCAGAAGGAAGTTCAAAGGCAGGAATAAATGTGACTCAGATATTCCGGGAGAGTGTGCAAATTCATCTTGATGGCTCTGGCTGCCTCCTCTCGTGCATCAGTGGCAACTCAGTTTTGTTGGTCTAGGTGGGAAGAGGTGCTCGCCTCACCTCGCGAAGGCCGAGGCCAACTAACCTTCGGTGAGCTGAACCCAATGACTTCACTAAAAAATCCAAACGGCCAGATAGTTATTAAACCAACATGGCCATTCCGTATGTCCCTGACCTGCTCAGTGTCCTTTCGACCATGTAAATGCTAACTCACCAAGTTTGCAGGTGGTTGGGTAGGCAGTCAGTTAGAGACGGACTAAGCCAGTATCTCTACAGAACTGGCCAGCAACAAGGTTGTCTGAAACAAAGCACAGGGTCAAGATGCTAAAAGGATACATACAACAAATATTTATAGAGCGCCTACTGCATGCCAGGTACTGCTTTAGGTGCTGGGATACAGCAGTGATAAATGCGGAAACAGGGTCTCTCCTCATGGGCTTGCTTCCTAGTGATAGGGACAGTTCACAAATCTCTTCCTTTAGGGGGCTTGAGTTGTTCTTGCTCTAAGAACATAGCAAACTTCTCCTAATGTCCTTTAAGAAAAAGAACCCAAGAAGTCTGAAATCTAAATGTATCTCCATATCTATATACCATCTTTTTCAAAACATGTCCTTCTAACACTATTAGGAAGCCTCTTGAGAAGCTCCAAAAGAACCACACCACAGGCAATTAGTCACTACGATTCTTCTTACATATAATTGCAAAATGTAAAAATATATGGTGATTTCATTTTATTTGATGCTATTCTTTTTCCTTGTATGGCAGTAACTTGGAATCAACCCTTCTCTTTCCTACAAAATGGTACATTCGCTTTTCTGTCCTCCCATTGCCTGTTTCGGGGCTTTGCAGATAATGGGCACTCAATAAATATCTGATGAATGATCAAAATATAGGAGGTCACAGGAATGAGATGCTTAACTAAACCCCACAAGGCACACAATAAATACTTGTTAAATAGAGCACAGAGCCATTTCATGAGAATGTGGACCCTTGTTGACCCAAATTTTGACGGAGAATAATCCAGCACATTCATCTAGACGTGGGAAGAGCTAACTTCCTAGGAGAATGGAATATGCGCTTTAGATACATCTGAATTTCGAATAATTTGAATCATTTTCACTGAGTCAATTAGTTTTTGCAGCTGCTCTTGATGGCTAAGTCCTTCCTTAATTTGTACCAGAGCCTTGGTTCACCCACACGTGTACCCGGTAGAGAGGGGATGAGCAAAAGACTACTGCTGGCCCATTAGACTTCTGGACCTATGTTACAATCCAGTAAAGAGAATCACTTCTGTGTCACCCTTATTTGCCTGGCAGAGGCCATGTGTATGTTTGGAATGACCCAGAAGTAACCCAGGGAGAAATGAACTATTAAATAAGATCCTGTCAGCAGGAATCAAAAGAATATCAGAAACCTGTACTGGGTGCTGATTGCCTTCAGATGCTACTTGGAATCATTTGGGCAACCCAACTCCCGGAGTTGACTCTGCTCACCTGCCAGGGTTTCTCCAAGTTTGCTTCACTCTGGTCATGACACTGTCTTTGACAATGTCAGGTTAGTTACAATGAAGGCTAGACAGAGCCCATCAAGCTTGAAGACTTAGTACCCAGCAGCTTGGAAAAGAGTCCAGAACATCCATGCTTCAAGAAAGATGGTGCCACCACTGTGTGAAATGTAGTGGCTATGGGATAATTGTCCTGAGGGATAGAGATCCTTTACTTGAAACAGCTTCCCCATTCTTGGAGCACAGTGACTGCAAGGTCAAAACTCACCTTCCCACAAAAATAATTAAGAGAAAAATAGTTGCGCAAAGTCGTGTGGGCACATTTTTGACCAGCATGTAATATACAGCAAGTAGGAATACTTGTGCTACATATATTGAGTGATTCTGGGTATTTCTCTTAGTGTTTCATTCAAGGAATAGAATATTTGAAATCCAACAAAGCCTTAAGAACCACAAATTCTTCGGCAAAATGTTCAAGAAAACCAATCAAATTTGTGGAGTGGGTGGAAAGGGGGGGTGGTCAAAATGATTGTTTTACATCACATGGACGAAACAAGCAACCGATTGGCTCTTTGACTGTTAGATCTGCCACGTTAGACACAGAGTTAGATGATCTGGGACTCATAGAAGCTTGGGTTACATGATTCTTCAGAAAAATAAATGTGACAATAATACATGCAGGACTTTTGGTGCTTGTCTTAGGAAACTGAGCATGCACTATTATATACAGGTCTCAATATCCATGAACGGGAAAGGTACCTTGCACTCATCTACTATGACAGAGTTGTGTGCAGCATAGACACATTGATTAGAGTTGCTTTCCCTATGGTTCTTCATGTCATCATAAATGGACTGAGTCTTGGTCATTTCAATATCTTCATGCACTCGATGCTGGGAGTCAATAGTATCCAGCTCAGACTTGGAGAGGTGATAGACAATCCCAGCCCCAAAGGAGTCACCCACAACATTGACTGAAGTCCTCATCCTGTCCCTGGGAACAAAGAACAAGAATGTTTAGCGAAGAAGCAGTGACATGGTGGTTGAGAGGCCAAGGTCTAGAACCCGGGGTTGAGTTCTGGCTCTACTTTTCCCTTTGCCTGATCTGGGGCAAGTTACTTAATCTTTATGAGCCTTGATTTCCTTGTTGGTCAACCGGAGAGAGCAATCATATCTGTCTCATAAACTTGTGTGACAATCAAATGAGATCATGGACGTAAAGGCCTTAGCAAAACGTCTGATGGATGGTAGAAACCCAATAAACAACAGCAAAGAGAAAGGAGAGAAGGAAGAATTGGAAGACAATAATTCTCAGATCTCGGAATTAGCACCCAAAGCTCCAGACACCGTTAGCTGTGTCCTCTTGATTTCCACTGTTCTTCAAGGACCCCAGATCACATCCGCTTATTTTGCTTATTAATCCTACCTGTGAATTCTCCCATGATAGAAAATTCATCTCTTCGTAAGGATTGAAATTAACATTGCCTTTCCCTCTGCACCTCAGTCTCCCACTGACACATACATATACACAGGCACAGGCACAGCTGATGGGTGAGAAACCCGGCCACAATTTTCTCCCTGACCAATAAGCACAGTGACTCTGTGTCCTGGAAAAACCAAAATACATTGTCTTGCTCTCTCTGTTAACCAAAAAAAAAAAAACCATTTAAATCTTCCAGAGTGCCTCTTGAACAGGAAGTGTTAAGAAAAACCCTCCCTCCAATCTTGTTTCCCAAGTTTTGATTAAAAAAAAAAAAAAAAAAAAAAAAAGCAGGATGGCCCAGAACCTTCCCTCTCAGAACGTCAGCACTAGGAAAACTAAGTTCTTAAGAGTAAGTGGTGTTCTGTCGTCCACTAGTTCAGATTGGTGTGAAAAGTCCTTCTAACCATGTTTATGAGATACTCAAAGTCTGAAAGAGAAGGGTGCTGGAAACTTTTTTTAAAAGAATTTAAGCAAAAATGCTGCTAAAATCTCTGTCCAGGCACTCTAGCCTTTAATTCAAAAAATATGCATAAGGACA
This sequence comes from Acinonyx jubatus, assembly GCF_027475565.1. Classification (NCBI taxonomy): domain Eukaryota; kingdom Metazoa; phylum Chordata; class Mammalia; order Carnivora; family Felidae; genus Acinonyx; species Acinonyx jubatus. Next base: position 25,946,455 of record NC_069390.1, on the reverse strand, counting down.
CCAGAATCAGTTCAAGGCAAAGTGAAAGTCTTAATTGGTTCTTAGAACAAAGGCCTAAAATAAATTCTAGTTGCTACCATCCAATCTATTTCTCATTAGAGAAGGAGAATAACGCTGCACCAAGAGGACTGGCTTCCTCGCAAGGAGCTTGTGAGCAGCTATCCTCTGGGTTCAAGTGGGAAGATCCTGCCCATACAGAAGTCAAGATCAGACCCTGACATCAGCTCTCAGGGGCATCTCTCCATCTAAGAATGCTCTTCTCTTCCTTTCCACTTTGGAGAATCTGCCGCAGGGTGGTAAAATCTATACATGAACAAAGACTGGGTCTTTAAGTCAGCCACAAAATTAGGCATCTGAGGCAGAGACAGGGTATGAGAAGGCATACATAATGATGATTCAGAAGAACTATGGGCTCTGGAGACAGCCCGACTTGGATTCAGATGCCACTTTTTTCTTTTACTTGTTGGACAACCCTGACCCTAGTTAACCTTTGTGACCCTTAGTTGCATTAACTATGAAATGGAAATAATAAAAATATCTACCACCTTGGGTTGAAGATTAAATAAGATAGCAATATGCTTAGTACAGTTCCAGACATTTAGCAAGGATTCACAAAACATTAGTTATTATATGAGGTGTACTTTAAATATTACCATTATTCTTATGCAGTTAATTTAAACATATTTTTGGCAGCTCCTAGGTAGAACATCCAAACATGCCTAGTTAAGCTACTATCTCCCCCTGAAAACATCCATAAACATTTGCGGGACATTTCCCATGGTAGCACTCCCAACCAACCAGCTGAGTTGTTTGCCCATCATTTAGCTGTGGCCTACTCTGTTGTTTTTCAACTTTACTTTCAATCCCTCCTGGCGTGTGTTCTGAGTCACGCACCCAACATCCTTGGCCAATGGTTAAATTCCAAAGAGCGCTAAAGACGCCAAGAGGAATCCACTGGGTACTCTTTTGTATCACGGCCCAGGAGAATCTACGTCCTTTTCAAGTAGAAGGACCAAAGGTGATGGTGGGGTGATGATGATAGTGGCTGATATATTACATTTAATATGTAGAAGGATATGCTTTCCAGATATTACCTTGTTTAATCCTCACTACAATGCTATAAGAAGTACTGTTATCCACACTGAGGAAATTGAAACACAGGGGTTTGGAGAGATTAAATGGCTTCCCAAAGTCACACATCCTAGTGAAGTCATAGAACCGAAAAATTTGAGCACAGGACGTGTGCTTCCAGAATGCACTGTCTGCCACATGATGCAAAGCACCTGGGAGCCAGAAAGCTCTGAATCTGAACCTAGTTCGGCCACTTACTAGCCGTGTAACCTGGGTGACTTCCTCTACCAGAATTTTTCTCAGGCAGGCAAAATACCTATTTTATAGCATTTCAAGAAGACAAAACCAGTTCCTGATCCACAGTTGATATTCATTAAATTCTTGTTCCTTCCCCTTTAGGGAACAGCCATCACTCATACCCCCATTTTATGGGCAAAAGCACAAGACACTGTCCTCAAGGGCTAATGACTTTTTAAGTTTAATAAATCCATTGCCACTCAAATGGATGATACAAATTTACAAACTCTTGTTTCTTCAACTCTTGACTTTCTCTGATACCAAATCTCTACTCTCCAAAGAAGCCACTGAACCAAATTTTTTGACTAGGATATCTGTTCCATACTCTCAAATTTCCTTTTACTTTTTTTTTTTTTAATTTTTTTTATGGTTTATTTATTTTTGAGACAGAGACAGAACATGAGTGGGGGAAAGGCAGAGAGAGAGGGAGACACAGAATCCGGAGCGGGCTCCAGCCTCTGAGCGGTCAGCATAGAACCCAACGCAGGGCTTGAACCCACAAACTGCGAGACCATGACCTGAGCCATACAGGCACCCGTGTCAGGTCTCCTTGAGTTTGAAAATGAACCTGGCCAGAGGAAATAGCTATCAGGCCAGGAATGAATGGAAGACAGAATTGGGCAGAATCAAAGCATACTGATGTTCGACACCAAAATCAAGAAGGAAAGGGCCCTGGACTTAGGGCTGGAAGCTCAACCCAGATCTTTTGACTCTCTTACCTTGAGCAAATCACCTCTCACCTGACCATGAAATATGGAATGGGGCTAATCCGAACCTCACAGAAGATTATGAGGGTTAAATAAAATGAGAGAAATATTTGGAATGCCATAACTACTCATTAAAGACTGCAGGAGCACAAGAGCATCAAAATGGCTACACAGAAATAAGAAGACAACACAGACTCTAATACTTGCTGAGTTCTTTGTTAGCTCATTCATTCATTCATTCATTCAACAGGCGTACAATGAGCATCTTTGTGCAGGGCACTATGTCAAGTGTCCTGGCAACGAAGAACAAGAAATGGCTCTTCCTATGCTCCCTCTTCCTCCAAGAACCCACGCTCTCTTTACAGGCGCTATGGGATTTAGTAGGTAGGACATTTTATCTACACTTGGGCCCCTGCAAAAGCTTGAGTAGAAGTGTGCCAAGTTTGGACCTGTGGATAAGTCTGAGAAAACGAGCTAGAGAGAAGAAATCGATAATGTGAAATCGAGGAGAGAGAAGCACGCAAGACCACTCAGGAGGCAAATGAATGTAATGAGAGGCAGAAGGGAAGAACTGACCAAATCACGTATGGCCTCATCAGCCAAGTTCAGGAGGTCAGGGCTTTGTCCCAAGTGTCACGAGGAGCCACTGAGGAGCAGCAAGGGCACGCTTGCCCCCGTACGAAAACTGGTCTGAGGAAGGGCAAGGCTGAAAGAGCAAAACCCACTTGGTGAAGATGTGATGGAAGATGATGAGACAGAATTACAGGACCTGAGGACTGATTGGTCATAGAGAATAAACAAGAAAAGAGTCAAGGATTCCTCTCCGGTATCGGGTTTGGGCAGCTGGCGTTGATATGTCTACTGGCAACCAGTAGACCGTACCAACCATGTGTAGGGGACATGACGGGTCGGGGTGAGAAAGGTTCTCGTGTCAGCTTGAACATACTGGGGCTGAGGGTTGGGACCCAGCAAAGGAGAGATGTGCCACAAGTGTTTGGGAATCTGGACTAAAGATCAGGACCGACAACTGGGCTGCAGGTAGTGAATTAGGAGGCGACACCTAGAGAGGCCATGGGGAGATGCCACAGGCGTTTTTGGTTCATTCTTGGACAGAATGCAGAGTGGGAAGAAAAGACAGTCTTATCTAGAACCCTGAGAGTGACCAACACTTAAGGAGTGGGCAAAGGAATAAGAGTCCGCCAAGGTGGCAGAAAACTTAGAAGCGTTTGAGGGAAGCATGTTGCAAAAGTAAGGGTGTGATGGACAATTCCAATGACTGCCTGGAGATCAGGTAAGAGAAGAAAAAGAAGAGCCCCTTGGTTTTAGCAACAAAGAGGCCATCACTGCCAGGGCAGTTGCAAGCCAGAGGCAGAGACAGAAGCCAGCTCGCCACGGGTAGAAAAGTGAATGAGAACTGAGTAAATAGTGATATCATTTATAATCGTCTTATTCAAGACGATTGACTGAGAAGGTAAAGAGAGCGAGGGGAAGATGGTGAGAGACGGGAGATAGGATTTTTTTGGTTTGCCATTGAGGCCACCAGGGGGGATGTCTGACCAACTCTGGGGAAGTCCAAGTGTGGCCAAAAACGGGATATGGGAGTTTATGGTTCACATATGGAAAATTTCTCCACAGGCAAATGCTTTCATTTTGCCTCACAACCAGCCTTGACTGTTCAGGAAACCCTGCTGACCTCAGGAGCTTCAAGGCTACTTGGTAAAAAGAATTTCAGAGTGCCTGATGCTGTCCTTGAGTCTGGACACTCTGTGTCAGACCTGTGAAAAGGGGACAGAGGGGAGATCCGAACTCGCATGCCTGGGTGGCTCAGTCGGTTGAGCGTCCGACTTCGGCTCAGGTCATGATCTCAGTCTGTGAGTTCGAGCCCCTCATCGGGCTCTGTGCTGATGGCTCAGAGCCCGGAGCCTGCTTCGGATTCTGTGTCTCCCTCTCTCTCTGCCCCTCCCCTGCTCATGCTCTGTGTCTCTCTGTCTCAAAAATAAATAAAAACATTAAGGAAAAAAAAATTAAAAAAAAAAATCCTCTGGAAGGAAGGTGTTAGAATTGTCTGCAAGTCCTGGTTCTCACAGAATAACAGAGCCAAGGGAGCAGGGTCACTCAGGGTCATCTGGGTCTTTGAATTGGGCTGAACCATATGAAGTTGCCGCTTCTACAAGTTCCCAAAGGTCACATATTGGCAATTTCATGTGACTCAACATTCACAGGAAACAAACCATCATGTCTGCCTCTCAGAATGCAGGGTGCACAGTAATGGCGGAGGGGCCGCCCGAGGCCCCAGGCCTGAGAAGGCTGGCACAATCCTAAATATCCAAGGGCTAAAGCCACATGGGGTTGAGAAGGGAAGGAGGGCCTACGGAAGGAAGCGTTAAGAGTGTGAACTCTGGATGGGAGCCCTGATTGCAATCCTGGGTAGGCCAAGTCACTTAGCTTCTCCTGCTCATTTGTAAAGTATGGAAAGTAATCCCTCCTTCCAAGCTTGTTGAGAAGATAGTAACTGTTAATGTGTCCTGAGTGCTTGTCATCAAGAGGACCTCAGCCAAACTCTGCATATAAAAGGTCTGACACCAACCCAGTGCTCAGCTGTTGGCCCATCCCCCTCTTCCTTCTCCCCTCCTACTCCTCATCTTCTCAGTCCCAGTGAAAAGGGGAGTAGACCACTTCCTCTTTTGTTCTTCCACCAAGTCTTGTGCATTCCTCTTTTTGCACTTAGCACACTCAGGTTGGGATTTTTTTGACCACATCTGTCCCTATTACTAGATGATAAGCTCTTTGAGCGCGGACACCATGTTGTATCTATTTGTGATATGGGCAGGGTGGGGGAACCCAGTGGGCGGGTGCGTTGAAGGAGGGGTGGGGAGGGGCTGTTAAAGAGAGCAGGTTAACTCTAGAAAGAGGACTGTCTTTTGTTCAGCAAATGTCTGGTTGGGTGTCTTGGAGGTGAAAAGTTAGGGCAAGGGCAAGATGGAGAGAGAGGAGGAGGGACAGAGCCCAAATTACCTTGCCTACAAAAACATGACACGTGTCCTGAGCGCCGGGGGCAAACACAGGGAGGCCCAGCAACACAGGGAGAGATTGGGACCAAAGGGAAAAACTGGGCAGGGACAGGTCCCTAGAAGGGGGTGGCAGGCACTAAAGGATTTATTTTTTATTTTTTATTTTTTTAAGCTTATTTATTTTGAGAGGGTTGGAAGGGCACGGAGAGAGGGAGAGACAGAGAGAGAGGATCCCAAGAGAATCCTGACACGGGGCTTGAACTCACCAACCGTGAGATCACAACCTGAGCCGAAATCAAGAGTCAGACACTTGACCAACTGAGCCGCCCAAGCACCCCAGGGATTTATTTTTTAAGGAGAAAAGGTGCCTAACCCTCAATTTTTGCTTCCGTGCTCTCTGAAATTATTCACACTGATTATTACTTCAGGGAAACAAAACTCAAGATTCAATTGCAAATATAGGGAGATTTTGTCTTTTTCATCTTATAACTCTCCTGAGCTCTGCCCCTCCCCTTTGTGTTTCCGTGAACACATATTTCTTTTGTGATGCATTGAAGAATGATTCTTGCTGCGCAGAACTGTAGCCCCACCCCCACCCCACCCCCAAACTGCAATCTCGCTGCTTCCAGTCAGGGACACGTTGGCAGGGGAGGGAAGGACTCGGGGAAAGAGTGACATCCCAGCTGGCGTGGACATCACTGGAGGTCAGGAAAGTTGTAGAAAAGAACTCTGGTGGGAGCAGGGAGTCACGGCACAAGACTTCAACAATAAACTCCCAGCATCTTCAGAGATATGATAGATGGAGGGATTGGTCTTCTCTTCCACCAGATATGGAGTGGGGTTTCGATCACACATAGCTGCACGAGTGTGTCTTAAATAAGAGAACGAGACCCCAGATTGGCGGGCCTGGACCCCCAAGGGACAGCCAGATCACCTGGGTTTGAATCCTAGTTCAGTCACTCGATATCCACTACATTGGGATAAATTACTTTTCTCTGAGCCTCAGTCTCCTCAACTGTAAAATGGGGATAATACTATGAACCGGTCTCATCATTGGGGCCACCTTTGAAACAGGTCCCTGTAAAGTGCTTAGAACACTGCCTGATATTTCAGGAGCACTTGCTAGGTATTAGCTATGAGTATCCCGAGTCCTTTCCATCTGTTCTCGTCGGCTGGATGCGTGAACTGTCAACTGGTATTCAAAAACCGTAGCGGTGCTTAGATACCCACAATCAGGGACTCCTACTCCCCCTTCCGAGTCTCCAGTCTCTGGTTTCTGGAAGTGAGGTCCCTGGCCTGCATCACCTGGGAACTTGTTGGCAATGTCAATTCTTGGTCCCCACCCCAGACCTCCTGAATCTCCAGGGGGTTTGGGTGTGTGCTCAGGTTTGAGAATCCCTGCTCTATTCCCTCCAGGGAGGGATGTTAACAGGGAGCCTCAGAGCGCACCCCTCCACACACACCCCCGCCAAAGGGTGGAGGCCCTTAAGGTCTTCCTAGTAAGTTCACCTCTATCCCCCAGCTAGTAAATGTGTCCCCAGAAAAGACCTCCCCAGCAGTCTCATGTGATAAATGAGCCGCAGACCCACTTGGGTTTTCACTTTATTTTGGCTTCCCTTTGGCCACCTGTGGCCAGACCCAGTTATTTACGACCTCTTCCTGGGACTGGCTCCCAGTTTTCACTCCATCCTGCTTCCTTCAGAGAGAGAGGGGTGTCAGCGAGGTCTCTTATAAATATCAGTGGAGGATTCCCGACACAAAGGGCTTCTTGGCCCCAGGGGAAGGTTCTGGTTTTACCAGCCCCGCCCATCCGGTGTTTGAGGACTCCCGGCATTTTTCAGGGCCCAGAATCTTGGTTTTCACCATGACATTTACAGAGCAGCTAAGCCTGCCCACTGAAAAGCAGCCAGGGCTTGGCGGGCAGTAAGGAGGCTCCAGCAGCCTCCAGTAAGATCTCCAGCAGCTGGCAAACACTGTCGGACATTAAATGTCACTGCGGGCTTTGTTTGGTTTTAAATCAAAAAATTGCTAGAGTTATGAGAGCTTACAAGCTTTGCCTGGCGAGAATAATAAATCCCCTCACCTTTTCCTTTTCTCTGCTTTTCCCCCACACACTATTTTACTAGGGAACGGCCAGCCTCCCCCACACCTCTGTCTCAACCCTCCCCCCTACCCCATTCACACTGTAATGGGCCCCCAACAGCCACGGAGCCCATGACCAAGAGCATGTTTCCAGAACTCCACTTGCTGGCGAGAAAGAATGTACCACCATTACTAATTCAAAGCAGATCTGACCTAGCTACAGACCCCTACGCACATTTTTCCCAGGATCCTCTATCCTCCATTTTTTCTTCTCTTCTTAAAAGGAACGTTCTGGCTTATTTGTGTACAAACATCCATCACCAGCAGAATCCTAGTCCGGGTCTTAAAACCAGAAGGGCACTCAAGGGCATTGGGTCTAGACTCCGCTTTTAAGCCGACAAGTTCCCATTCCCATTGTCCACGTGACACAGGGGAAGTCCAGAGAGTAGCTTGTGCGAAGTCCTCCAGAGAATAAGCACAGAGCTCAGATCCCGGGCTCCTGCCCCTTTGCTTTCCTTTCTCCAGTAACATGCCCCTCGCACCCCCCACCCCCACCCCCTGCACCTGAGATCAGACCCCAGAACCAGAGAACAGCTCTTCATTTCTTCCTTCCTTTCCACTGCCAGCCTGGGATCGCGTTTTCTCATATACGGTTTCATCAATATAGGTAATCCAAATGTATCATCATTCTTGGGTTCGGCCAACTCCCTTCAGCTGGCATGATTCCACCATGGAGTTAGGACGCCCTGCTCTCCGTGCAAGTATGCACATGAGAGCGCTGGTGTGGGGTGATCGGGGAGGACCCAGCCCTCCGATTCCATTCGCTGGCATTTAGGTCAGAAGTGGGCAGGGTCTTGGATGTTTCATGAAATGACTCTCATCCAACAGGCTTGGAAGCAAACGGCTGCCAAGAAGACCAGGGCCCACAATGGTCTCAGAGTAGCTGAGACCTTGATTGTACCCCATTTGTCCCCACTTAGGCTTTTTCTGCTCTTTTGTTCTAATCTTGAGAGGAGGAAAAAACAGGTCAAATGGAAAATTCCCTTTTATTATGTAAAATCACAGGTGACCCTAATAGGTCTGTCTTCCCTAACCTTTCCTTGGGCCTCTTTGCTTCTGCCCATTGCTAGATCTCCTTGGTTCTAAGTATGAAGTTGTGTCAGGTGGGACGTAGCTCTCCAGTGCTGTAGGCAAGACACTTAACCCTTTCTGATTCCTGGTTTACTCATCTGTGAAGCAGCCCTTAGGGCTCTTTAGGAATTAATCGCCAACAGATGCAAAGAACATGGTGGTCTCCGCCAAGTATCATCTCCTTTTCTGCATCTCCTGATGATATTACTGCATTTGTTTTTCACTCAAAGTAAGGAGTTTACATTAGAATGAGGGGAGGCAGCCTCTATAATGACAATTTTTTGAAAAGATAAACCTCTAATGGTGGAATCCAAGCCTCTGAAACAAACCCAAGAAGAGGCTAGGCAACGTAGTCACAGCAGGTAAGGTAGCCCGATGATACACGGGTTCAGGAGGTTCAAGGAATAAAGGGTCAGAGGACCTAGTAAGCAAAAGTCACAGGGGAAGCAGATTTAATTTTAATAGCTTCCTCTGTCTTTCTTCCTGTGTGGAAAGGCCCCTACACGCAGCAAGTCTGTGGTTAAACTGAGCACACATTTATTGAGCTCCTACTGACCCTAAACTATTGAAAATGCCTTCATTTCCCCCTTGTCCTCCCCCAATGAAGCCTACCCCACTCCTTCACCTCCTTCATCCCCTCCCCTCCCAATGCTTCCACCCACACACCACCACTGAGTCGCAGCGGCCATGGCTGTGTGGTCTGAACTGACGTCCTGAGAAAGGCTCCCCTTGGGGCCTTCACAGGCGCCGAGAATAACCAAGCTAGCGGGGACGACCCCACCCCACCCCCTAAGAGACACTGGCAGAGACAGATACGAGGCTATTTCGCTTACTCGTCACCTTCCCACTGAAGGTATTTCCAGAGCATATCTCCGGTGATGAAAGAGCCAGTCAGGAAGATCCATGACCTTCCTCGCAGCCCTCCCTGAGGTGAAGAGATCACCTCCAGGGAGCCACTTCTCCATTCTCGCCTAAACCTTAACAGCAGACAAGTTCTGTGGAGAGGCCAGTCTCCCTCCTAGCTTCCCAGATGTCCTTCCTTTCAGCCACGTGCACATTTTTCTCTTTGGAAGGGTGAATGAAGGGGGAAGGAACTGTGGTTTTAGCATGTGGGAAACTCGAGTCCATTAAAGATGGCTCCTGGCTCCTAAAATCTATGCTGATAGATGTCAGAAGCATTGTCACTGCCATGTGGAACAGTTTTTAAAAGTGTGTGGGCACTTTGGCCTTGGACCTCTGCATCAGCACTTGTCACTCTGCTCTGACACCGAACCCAACAGCATTCCTCGGTCCCAGTCCCTTAGCTCCAAGACTGGACATGAGGCATCAGTGTGTACTCCACAGAACGTGAGAGGCTGAGTGGGCTCTTAGCAAGATCGACTCCCATCTCCCTACTGGGGACTTTCTGGCCAGACATGCCCACCTTTGTCAATGGGCAGTGAGTGTCCTGCATCTGGAAAATGCCCTTCACTGATAAACACACTGGGAAAGGTAGCTAGGCCACGCGTACACAGTCAAGTTCAAATTTCTCTGCGTGGCCGTACATGGTATCCATTTTTTGCCCCACTGTTCACCAATCCCTGCCTCCCACTCTGTGCTCCATCGGTGCCACATCACTCCTAGGTCCCCACACTGCTGGCTGCCTCAGTGCCTTTGCACGTGGCCTTGATTGGAAGGTCCTGTTTCCTTCTCTACCTACATCTCCCTACCAGTCATGATTCAGCTCAGCTATCACTGCCTTTGGAAGCTTGACTAGAGCCACGATGAAGAATGTGGTGGCCTCCCCAACCCAGCCAACCTAGACTCAAATCTCTGTTCACTCTCAAGTCACCTTACCTCCCCACACCTCAGTTTCCTCATCTGTACAACAAGAGTGATAATACCAAAACTTCAAGGTTAGAGAGCATAAGATATAAAGTGCCTGGTGCAGTGGCTGACATACCGTACCCATGCGAATTCAGTTGCCATTTTCATTATTTCCTGATTCGTCCACTCTAGACTAGGATGGGTGCCTCTTTCTATCACTAGCCTTTCATTTGATTTTTTAATATCTATTTTTTATATTAAACATAATTTATTGTCAAATTGCTCTCCATACAACACCCAGTGCTCAGCCCAACAGGTGCCCTCCTCCATGCCCATCACCCCCTTTCCCTTCTCCCCCACCCCCCATCAACCCTCAGTTCGTTCTGAGTATTTAAGCGTCTCTTATGGTTTGCCTCCCTCCCTCTTGGTAATTTTTCCTCCCCCTCCCCTCCCCCATGGCTCTCTGTTAAGTTTCTCAGGATCCACATATGAGTGAAAACATATGATATCTGTCTTTCTCTGCCTGACTTATCTCACTTAGCTCCATCCACATTGCTGCAAATGGCCAGATTTCATTCTTTCTCACTGCCAACTAGTATTCCATCATATATATAAACCACATCTTCTTTATCCGTTCGTCAGTTGATGGACGTTTAGGCTCGTTTCAGAATCTGGCTTACCTCTACGAGTAGGGTAATAAAATAACCAAGGTCACAACAACAGAGAGCAAGTAACAATCTCCGAAAGAACACCTCCTGAAGGGCCAGGCCCTGGACAATGTATGACCCTCCTTTAATATGGCAGTGCTCACAGGTGCAGAGCACACATCACTATCCTTTTATATCCGTGTGCTATTTTTTGATCTATTTTATTGAAGTATAATTAACATACAATAAAATGTATCCATTTTACGTGCATGGTTTGATGCGTTTTGACAAATGTAGACACCTGTGCATACCGGTGCCTACGGAACATTTCTACCACCCCTCATGATTTCCCTGTGCCCCTTCCCAGTTAGTCTCTTCACCCCTTCCAGGCCCAGGCAACCACTAAGCTCTTTCTATCGCTAGAGATTATACTGTCTTTCCTAGGGCTTCATATAAACGGGATCATACAGCATACACTCCCTCGTGTTTCTTCACTCGACATCATGGATTGAGACCCTCCGCGGGCATCAGTAGTGGGTTCCTTACTGTGATGCTTTAAACTTTGTATTATAAATTATGTGATTCCTCCACTGGACTGTGAGGCCCTCGAGGATTCCTTCTTCCTCTTTGGTTCCCAGTCAGGCTCTCCGTAAATGTTAGAGGGAAGAAGGGAGGAAAGGAGAGAGGGAGTTGTCACGGGGATTGGCTAAGACCTTGGCTGAAACCTTGCCTCGGGGAGGCAGTACTCACATCCCCGGCAGAGCCCCATCCACCAGCACTTACAGCAACCAGTCCACAGCCACCAGCAGGCTGATGTCCTCCGTTGGCAGGCCCACAGCCGTCAGGATGAGAAGCATGGTGACGAGGCCCGCGCTGGGGATACTGGCCGCACCGACGCTCGCCAGCGTGGCCGTGAGGCTGAGAGAACAGAGAAGACCAGGTCACAGGAGAAAGAGGACTTGGAAAAACCATCCCTGGCAGGCAACTTGAAGCTCCAATTTTCCCGGCAGTCATAAAGGTTCTTTTCTTTCTCAAGGAATGGAGAAATCTAGAGTACTGAGACCCAGGAATTAGGGTCTATTGGATTCTACTCAACTCTGATGGAAATTTATAAATCCATGGATCGGAGCCTTATCCTCAGCATGATAGCCAACTAGCCTAATATATCACAGGGCTCAACTAAGGTAAGCGGGGCTCTGAAGCAGTCAAGGAAATAATAAAGGAGGAAAACAAATTGCCCTTAATCCTCCCATGGGAACATCACTGCATTCATTTCTGCTTACGCCTTTACCTCTCCGTCAGCCCCAGAGACATCTGGACTCTGAGGCAAGAGTCCGAGGAGGCCACTGCCAATGTTAACATGAGAACTCACAATAGCAAATAGCCAGACCGAACTGAGTGGACATGAGGGAAACAAATCAACAGATTCCAAATGACATTAAGTTTGAGACGCCTGGACATTTCACCGTGGACTGGAAAATACATTATTCAAAACGAGGGCGCCAAAAAAAGATAATGAAATAACAGGAGGCTTTCTTTCTGAAGCATCTCACCACTTGCAATGCCAAGGGCACACCCAGCACCATTTTGAAGTTGTCTCTGGAAGAGGGTTTCATCTAGGGCTCGAGCGCCCTGTCTAGACACCAGGGGGTCTCTGTGGTCCAGCAAAGGGCAATAACCTGTCTCCCTTTTTTCTGGATGCCATTTACAAAAGTCGTCATTTCTAAATGGAAAGATGCTTCTGAAAATATAGACTCCCAACTTGCTTTTGTGGGTGCTGTAAAGAAAAGGAGGGGCTTTATTTGCAGTTAGATCATTCTAGACTTTCTAGAGTAGGCCAGCTAGCTCCAAACTAAGAGTTGGGCTCCCAGACCGGTTTGACAGAGCCCAGACCATTGTTGTGACCAAGCACAGAATCCTTACAGGTCTTACAGTGGGGAGGGACCTGAATTTACCTAATCTTACCTATGAGGAAAGGCCCTAGGAGGTTTCGTAGTTTACATTGGTTTTTCCATAGTGCCATCCTTCCAGATTTAGACCTGTCACCATAGAGACACCTCCCCTAGGTGGGGTCTACAGAACCCATCTGTGCTATTCCCTTGCCCCTTCATTGCGGAGCTGGTGTTAAGGCTTCAAGAACTCCGTATTCCTGGGATCCTTCTGGGTCATAGGAGGTAGTAATATTAGTGGTTATCAATGAGGATTATGGGATTAAACAACCTGGATTCAAACCCCAGCTCTTCCAATGATTAACCGCATGACTTTGAGCAACTTACTCAACCTCTTTGTGCCTTGACTTCCTTATCTGCAGCAAAGGAGATAATAATGGTGTCTCACTCATGGGGTATCAGGAACTAATAAATAAAAAGCACTTAGAAGAGGCCAGGCACATTGCCACCGCCCAGTAAATGTGAATTATCTTATCAGGAAATCTGGGCAGGGTGAGGTCACTTTGCAATAAAAACTTCTCTAAAGCCCCAAGAGTTACAAGGTGGGAATTCTCAGCCATTTCCCTGACAAGGACAACAACACTAGGAAGGGGGGACTTCCCAAATCCCAACAGTCGTGGCCTCAGCCGTTTTATTTACAACATCAGTTGCTTCTGTTATGAGTCACTCGGACACATCCCTTTGCACTTTGGCCACACGGTCTGCCTGGTCCCTCTGGGTTGTGTGAGACGAAATCCTATAAAGAGAATTCTTCCTGGCAGTTGGTTCCCCCACACAGTCCCTCCATCCCAATTAATACCCTCATCCTACCATGGGCAGAGTGTCTGGGTGATTCTAAGTCCTGCGACCGCTTCTTGGGGCAGTGATCTCCTCTCCATCTCTCTATCCCTTTCTGCTTTTCCTGTCGTGCCACTCACTAGCCCACTTCTCTGAGGCTGGTTCTTGGATTCTATGCAAGGTATGACACACACATTGTCACAGCAGAACTGCACAGTAACCCTGCAAAGTACATATGGTAGCATCTGCGTTCCATCTGGGCAAACCACAAATTGGATGGATGGAGAAACTTAGGGTCAAACAGGTTGACCATGGTCTGCTGGGATTGGAACACTTATCTGCTGGATTGCAATGCCATGCCGGCCCCTGAGACCCCCCTCCCCTCCATCCCTTCCAACACCAAAAACTCTGAATTAATCAATCCCGATCATTGGTCGCTGGTCCATTCTTCCATCTCTTAATTTTTCATCTAACAGTGTGAACTTGACGGGCCAAGAATTCAGGGACCAGAATTCATCTTGTTTGGCTTTAAAAGAAGGGCTTTGTTAGGAAGCCCTGTTTGTCTCTGAGTTTTAAAGCAAGAGAGGTTGGTGGTCTCACGTGCAATCTGTGAGAACATGATTGAGAAGCCGTGACACCCGGATCTGAAGCATGTTTGCCACTGAGTAACAACATCATGGTACTCACTACATCACTGTCACATTGTTTTTTCGTATTCTAGAAGAACTGTATTTTATTGAGCATCAGTAATAACGATAATAGTAGCTAACATTTATTGATACGTGACTGTGTTCCAGGCACAACGCTCTCAACCCCCTAGAATGTGTGATTATTGTCCCCATCACACCAGTGAGGAAACTGAGGCTCCCCTACAGTACTGCTGTGGACTGATCGGTGTTCCCCCGCCACCAAATTCGTTTGTTCAAGCCCTAATCTCCAGGGTGATGGTGTCTGAAGACACGGCCTTTGCGGGTAAGTAGATCATGAGGGCTTAGTGCTCTTATCAGAGAGACGTAAGAGAGCTTGCTCTCTCTCCATGCACCAAGGAAAGGCCAGGCAAGCAAACAGCCTGCAGTCATGCACAAGCCAAGAAGAGAGAGTCACCGGGAACTGAATTTGCCAGCACCTTCACCTTGGATTTCCCAGCCTCTAGAACTGTGAGAAATAAATATGTATCGTTTGATGGTCTATGGTCTTGCATTATAGCAGTCTGAGCTAAGACAAGTATGGACCTTGAGGGTGGTTGTAAGGATTAGACAAATTAATATATGCACAGAGGTGTGACTTTAAGTTTATGGAGAAGCAACGTGGTTGATTCATTCATTCATTCATTCTAGACAGAGAGAAAGTTAGAGTTGGGGAGAGGGGTGGGGGGGAGAGAAAGAGAGAGAGAGAGAGAGAGAGAGAGAGAGAGAGGAAGAGAGAGAATCCCAAGCAGACTCCACGCTTAGTGTGGAGCCTGACGTGGTGCTTGATCCCATGACCCTGCGATCATGACCTGAGCTGAAATCAAGAGTCAGACGCTCAACCACCTGAGTCGCCCAGGTGCCCCAGAAGCTATGTGTTGTTTTTTAAAATTTATACCCAAGTTAGTTAGCATATAGTGCAATATGATTTCAGGAGTAGAATCCAGTGATTCATCCCCTACATATAACACGCGGTGCTCATCCCAACGAGTGTCCTCCTTAACACCCATCACCCATTTAGCCCATTCCCCCAGCCATGACCCCTCCAGCGACCCTCAGTTTGTTCTCGACATTTAAGAGTCTCTTGTGCTTTGTCCCCCTCCCTGTTTTTGCTTCCCTTCCCTTACGTTCATCTGTTTTGTATCTTAAATCCCACGGACGAGTGAAGTCACAGGATAATCGTCTTTCTCTGACTAACTTCACTTAGCATAATATACTCTAGTTCTATCCATGTTGTTGTAAATGGCAAGATTTCATTCTTTTTGATAAAAGCACTGTGTTTTTAATGTCCTCTTGGGAAGGTGTTCTTCCCGAATTTCTTTTTTTCTTTTTTAAATGTTTATTTATTGATTTTGAGAGAGCATGAGCGGAGAAGGGGCAGAGAGAGAGGGAGACAGAGAATCCCAAGCAGGCTCCATCCCAGCATGAGACCATGACCTGAGCTGAAGTCAAGAGCTGGACGCTTAACCAACTAAGTCACCCAGGTGCCCCTCTTCCTAAATGTCTTAAACAATGAATACATAGGGTAAAAAACAGATTTAGTATACTTGTTGGCTATTTGTAATAAAATGGTTTATACGCTATTGAGGAATCTCTTCCTTCCAGTATTTCATCATTTCTGCCATCACCCTCTGAAATGCTGAAGGGAACGTATTTTAACAAAAGGAAAACTGGATCCAGAGTCAGCTGATATCGGCCCCAGTGACGGCTCTCCCGGCTCATTAATGGGGCAGCTTTGGACAAACCGCCATGCTCCTTGAAGCCTGTGCTTCCTCATCTATTAAACAGACAGAGAAATAACTGCCTTGCAACATCACAGGACCGTGAAAAATCAAGTAATATCAAATTTCCAAAGCGATTTCACATGCGCAGTACAAACAGAGGGCATGAGTATGAGCCTGCTTCTTTCCTGTCACAATATTTTCCCTTTGACACAGCCAATAATTCCTCTTCTGTGTTATTTCCTTCATTCTTCCACCAGGAGAACTGAAATCCAAGTGGCCCTGTCAAATGGAGTCAGTGGGGAAGGGACGAAGGTTAAATGTTGTTTCAGTGCTTCCCCACCTGCACCCCTCACCTCACAGTCACAATCTGGCCTCCATCCAAGATAACACCATTCATTTGAGCAATAAAGATGGCGGCCACTGCTTCATAAAGGGCTGTACCGTCCATGTTGATGGTTGCTCCAACTGGGAGGACAAATCTGGTTACACGCTTATCAATCCCCAGGTTTTCTTCCAAGCAACGGAAGGTAACAGGCAAAGTTCCCGCACTGAGGAACAAAGACAGAAAGAGAGAGACAAGAGTTTATGTCCACTTTAGAGAAACAGGACAAAACTCAAACTGGAATGCCAACCACAAAGTTTTTGTTCGTTTGTTCCAATCAGGCCATGTGACATGCAGAAAGCAGTGTTTGGAGGCAAATTAAAGACCAACTGTTTGGAGGTTCAAATTCAATCTTATTAAGATGCTCATAGGCAGCAAGCTCTTTTTGTTGCTTCTGGTTTTCAAGATCTACTTAGAGTTTCACATTCTTTTTCCTTTGATCAGTGTTTCCCTCTTGGATGAAATATTAAAGGCCATCTGACTGCCCACATTAATTGAGCTGCTAAAAAAAAAAAATGTGTCAGGAACCAATCAGCTGTCAACAGTGAAATGGAATGAGGAATTTTTGAATGACCCATAATTTCATGCTAGGAACACTGTTTCCAACAATGCATGGACTGCATCCAGCCTCTGGGAATTGCCCTGAGCTAATTTTGACAATGCTGGATAAACACGTTAAGTACCATTTAGCCTGAACCTGAGCTTCTAGCAATCCACTGGGGACCCCTATACACAATCCAACTCCCTAATACATGGTCATTGGCCAACTGTACAGTCTTTCCAACAACATAGGGCAGAAAAGCATGTGCTCTGTAGCTAATCAAAGACCCAATATGGAATGACTCCACCCCCACTCCGCCCTGGAAATTCCTGTCCGGAACTCACCACCCCATGACCCAGCCTCAAGGGCCAGAACCCCTGACATGTTCGTGTGTCTTCTAAATTAGGAGACCTGTAAGGATAAGGGTTGCTGATGGCCAAAATATTATTTCCATGTGGAGGGAGGTACATGGGAGGGTAGGTGGATTTGCTTCCAAGTGTAAGTAATATGGAAAGAAATGCAGAACGCCCATACTGCCATGCGAGTTCTTTGCGGTCCTTTCTCTTTTGGGGTTTTTTTGGTTTGGGGTTTTTCTGTTTGGTTGTTTTGATTTTGTTTCTGGTTTTTTTGCTTTTTTGCTTTTTTTTTCTATTCAAAGCTTAGTAAAGTGAACTGGGGAACCTCCAATGCAGACACACTTATTTCTAGCATGCACGGACAGCCTCATAGCTTCCTCCTTCTACTGGTCAGAACCAGGGCTCCCTCCAAGTTTGACACAGACCCTTGCCAGAGGTCTCAGTTTCTCAGAGAGTAGTAGAGAGCCACCAGCTTCAGAAAAGCTAAAGAGAATGCAGATTCCGGGGCCTACTCAGAAACAGGAAGCAGAAGCTCTAAAATTAGAGTCGCCTAAATCTGCATCTTATTAAACCACTGATGAACAAGCTCCTAATAACAATCTTAGGGACGTCAGCGTCATCTTATGGCAATATTCTTTGTGATTTCAAGTCAGAAGTCTGTCTTATGCCTCCTCCTTGCTCTTAGGGAGAAGAAATGAATGTTTGGAGACCTCTCATTACTAACACCTTATAAACCCAGGGAGAAAAGTTGAGGTCATTGTATTTGGTTAGCTTCTCCAGCTATTTTAATGAGACATTAGTGTCCCTTTATTCCTCCCACCCCCAGGCCCTCCCCACCCCACCCTTTCTTAGGACCCCTTTGAAGGTTTCTAGGACACCATGACTAGTCTGAAATGGCAGCTGTGGTTGGTGGCTGGGATTTTCAATGATAGGAATCTAAGTAAACTTCTGGGCGGACGAGAATATAATAATTTTTATTATGGTATTCATCTTCCCAAAATGTCATCAAGAGGTCTTTGGACAATTAAATAGATTAGGGAAAGTAATTGACAAGGTATGAAAATAGTCTCAATTTCTTTACTGAACGGGCTTTGTGTCTTAAAAGTCTATATATACCCAACCAATTCAAACTGGGACTTGGGAGTTTTAACTGTTTCCTGTCCTTCCAACATTCTGACGTGGATGTCTTCATGTGTTGCTAATAATAAGTCTTCAAATGTTGCTAATAATAACTATCAGTTACTTGACCGTCTTTTTTTTTTCTAGAGTAGTTTTAATAGCATGCACTGATGTCAGGAGGATGCAGAGACATGTGTCCCAGGGCACCCCCTCTGTTAGTCCTCCCTGACATCAGCCTGTTGAGAAAAGGGGGTGACCCCTTCCCCTTCTCCATCAGTCCAAGGTCCAAGGAGGTAGAAAGAAATTTAGCTGACTGTACTGGGGTTTTGTTTTTTTTCCCTGTGGTCATAATGGCTGAGATAGTTCTTAGTACGTGATTCATGCCACAGTTTTTTCTTTAAGTGTATTTTCTTCTAAAAAATGAAATTCTGCATCCAGGAAAGAGCCACACTTTAAACAAAGATTAAAGTCACTTGAAAGACAGGGTAAGGAGAAGGGTCTAGCATCTGTGGCCTTGTCCAGATAACCCAAGCGTTTGGCTGATTTAAATATGAACTCGGGCTACCAATATGCTTTTAACATTTACTTTGTCTTGTAAAGGTACTAGGGATAACTATCTAGTCGTTCAAAGGAAAGATAGTATTTTTAAAGATCAAAACCGCAAAGGTACTGGAAGAAAATATAAAGTAATGTTTCATAATTTTTAGTAGAGATGTTCCTGAGAAAATTGAAATTCTAAACACTAAATGAAAATAGTAGCAACTTCAACAATACACAAATTAAAAACTTCCAGGGGCAAAAAGCCCTGTAAATTTACAAAACAAATGTCAGGTAGAGAGGAACATCATTTGTGACATGTGACACTTGAGTTAATATTTTTATATGTGAAGAGAGTGAAACAGCCAATCAGGAAAGGAATAATACCCCAACAGGAAATGACCATCACAAATAATTCACAGGGTTGGGGAGGGGAGAGGAGGATGGTCCGTAAGAACACAAAGAGATGCTTGCCTTCGCTGGTAATCAAAGAAATGCAGAATCGATGAGATCATTTTTCACCAATAACATTGGAAAGTATTAAAGGGACTGATAATATCCAGTGCTCGTAAGTAGGTGGGGAAAAGCATACTCTCACACCCAGTTCATGGGGGCATAAACTAACATACTTTTCTGAGCGGCAAACTGGGGGTATGTTTTACAACAGCCGGTGTGCTTACCATTGGACTCAGAAATTCCACTTCTATAAATTTACCCTGAGGGGATCATCAGACAAGCTTGCAGGGATGTATTTATAAGGATGCCTGTTCAATAGACATGCCTTAAATGTACATCCCAAGGTGGAGACAGGGGTGTATTATAGCACCTGCAGTGTATTATTATGCCATTTTAAAATAGTAGGAAGATGTATGTTGATAGAAATTTTATAATAGGTTGATCAGTAAAAAATACAGTTTGCAATATCTATATATAGTAGAACCTGGAAAAAATATATGACTAAGATGAACTAAAAGGTTACTATCAATTATCACTGGGTAACAGAATAACTGGAGATGTTCACTTTCTCCTTCAAAACTTTACTCACTGTCTGAACTTTTTCCCAATGAGCAAACACCACTCCCATAACCAATAAACAAATATCAAACTAAAAATGATTGGTTTTGGAAAAAAAAAAAAGATTTATTTTTTTTCCAAAGAGAGGGGATCTTTGTGGATAGAGATACTTAGCCATAGGGAGTTTATAAGACCAAGTAGGAAAAAGAAATTTCGGGATGTTTCCCTTCATCTTGGGAAACCGAATGCAGAATGTAGATCCCGAGCATTATATGTATTTTTAGCATCTTCTGAACCCCCACATTCTACAAGTACCAAAATCTCATTGATTTGCAAGATGGAAACACAATTTGGCTCCTCGGGTAGTCACCACTATTGGCCTGTCAGGTCACTTACGGAAAACCCGACTGCTTGCTCAGTAGCCTCGGAACAGCAGTCGCTCTGTGTCACAGGGTGACCCTCTCACTGGCAATGCATGGTCATGGGATCAACAAGAACTGGCTGACAGGTGACTCCAGAGATCATGCTGAGCTAGGGTCTGCAGCCTGCTTGCCCCCACCCCCCTGCCCCCACCACCTGCTTCATGACCTCTGTCTCCGTTTTGTGACCCTTAGTTTTGTAAAGAAATACTAACAACTAGTGCAGTCTGAAACAATAAAACTCTTTACTCTTTGAAATTCTAAATTGGTAGGTGTTTTCTAATGTCTTTGTTCCTGTTTGTTTGTTCTTGTTAAATTCAGTCCAAGAAGACATCAAAAAATATTTTTTTTTTTTCTCTGCATATCTCTGGAGTCCTCATTGGCTTTAGATGCCCTGGAACTTACTTAATGAAGAAGGAACGGACTCTCAGTCAATGTCAAGTTGAATCAATGCCAACCTGATTTTCTCAAAATCAATGGGGCAGAAGGGTCCATTAGAGGTTCATGCAGGGGTCACAGGCTTCATTGACTTCTGGTGTGTTTTTTAAAAATCTCATCTAACATGTTTACCATGCAAAAGCTCATTTTTCCAGTTTTGAACCATAACTCCAATAGAGTGATATTTTCTGATAGCATTTTTCAAATCACAGGTGGGAGAATTTCTTAAATAGCACAATACGCTGTTACATCCTTCTGGAAAACATTTGGAACTAAACCAATGTTAGATGTGGCAACTCAGGCATGCATACTAATAGCATGTATTCATCTGGGAAGTTTAACATGAGATCATATTTCCAGGACAGTTGCATATCAGCAAAAGTGTTCATCAGAAAGTTCCTAAGTTCCTGGGAGCCAAAAATACAAAGCATTTATCTTTTCCAGGAATATTTTAATAATACATGAAACATGTTCTCATTGAACTGTGTGATGAAAGGGTTTTGAAAAGAGGAAGTGGCAGAGAGGGGAAAGGAATGAGCAGAAAGAAAGAAAGGTGATTTCTTGTATTCTCTACCTGGAGGCGGTACCCAGGGCAGTGATCCAGGCTTGGAAAATGCCAGCAAAAAAGGAGAAAGGGTTTTTCCTGGTGACTAGAAAGTAAATCAAGGGGAGAAAGATGCCCCCATGGATGATGAGGCCCACTATCACCGTGACCATGTACATCCCCAGTTGCCTAGCAACCACTTCTAAGTCCTTGATTGCAATGATCTTTCCACAAATGAGGCAGGCGATACCCAGGGGAGAGTACCTGAAAAACATAAAAGGAAAAAAAAAAAAAAAGCATTGAAGACAGCCTTATGGGATCCAGAACCTAGATCTGGGCCCTTACATGTACTGCACTCTGAGGAAAACCCTTTGCATTTCGGTACAAAGAGTTTTGCTGGACGAAGTCCATGAGATTCAACCGTTGCTGCATTTTACTTCAGACTAACTGTACGACCTGAAATCTGTGCCATGGATCTGGGGGGATCCCTGCTCTGATGAGAATTCCAAAGGTGAACTCTGTTGCTCAGGTGATTTTTAGGAATAACAGAATCTAGCTCTACCATCTCCCGGGTAAGCACCGAGCTTGAGAGACACACAGGCTGTGCCTTTGAGAATCTTGTTTGGTTTCCCTGATCCCCCAACTCTTTCCTTGAAAACTGGGAATCCATTTTGAGCTTCCCAGGAAGCTCATTAGAGTTTCACCAAACTCTACGCCGGTGTTTGCAAATTTGCTTTGTTTCTGCCTTGGAAGATGGGAAATTTATTAAAAAATGAGAGAGAGAGGGAGGCCTGCCAAATCAAGAAAACCATCTGAGCCAGAGAGTACATTTAGAGAAATGCGGTTTTATTACTTACTTCTAAGTCTGAAAGTATTTCTTTCCATCCTTACTCTACCAGCAATCCCGACCACCGTACATCGCGTCTCAAGCGGTACAGTAAGAGCACTACATGCATCACCTCATTTCATTCTTAACCACAACCCTGAAATCAAGGTATCATTACTCTTAGTTGGCAAACGAGGAAACTGACATTCAGAAAAGTTAAGTAACCAGCCCACGACCACAAAACCAGGAAGTAGGAGGAGAACAATTCAGGTCCTGTGAAACTCCAAGGGTATTTTTCCCCTCACCAAGCCAAACCACTTCCCTTTAACTGGCAGTTGTAGCTCGTTGTAGCTAAGCCAACAGTTTACCATACACCGATTTATTCTCTATAACCTTATTTTATATTTCCATCTTACTATTGTTTGATAGGGAGCTTAGAAACCATTGGCTGTTGTCCTCACTCTTGAGTAAGCTCATCACGTGCTCTCTCATCTTGAGTGTATTTTTCCAATGTTGGGCAACATACTTTCTCTGTTGCCCAATCTGGTAGACCTGGAGCATAGACTTGGTCAGCCTGCGACACCTTCTGACTGAAATGAAACTGTTTGTGGGAAAGTTGATACCTTGGTAAGAATTATGAACTTATTTGAGAAAAAGACTGTGGGGGAAATGAAATCCCAGGATAAGGCCATCAACAGGGGTAAAGGAGTCAGGAAAGGAAGACAGACACCCAAGCCAGATGTGATTTTTTTTTTTTTTTTTTTTTGTAATTGTGCCTGAAGCAAACCCTTTCCTGGGTAAAGAAAAGATTGGAGGAGTAGATGAGAGTTATATACACATTTACATAAGACACGGAGCTTGTCCAGTCACTTACCAGCTACATGACTCTGGTTAGAGACTTATTCCCATTTTACAGGCATGCAAGTCAAGGCTTAGGCTAACTCCAGCCTCGTGGGATTGCTGCAAGGCTTACATTTTTGAAATGTAAATCCTGCACCCCTCCCTGTCAGCACCATTCATCTCCAACTGCTGACCAAGGAATCCTTTGTATGTTCTGTTTTTACACGGATTGCGCACACCATGTCCTTTCCCCCACCATGCTTAATGAGTCAAGTCTGAGTTAATGCTGCTTTCTAAAACATCTCAGTCTACTGCCACCCAATGGTGGATGTTTTTATAAGCAAAATATTTTGTCAAGGGGAACCTTCTTCTGAAAGAGCTGATTTGTAACTGACGATACGATACGTAGTAAAAACATTAGAATAGCTGCTCCCTTCCTTGATGAGTTTCCAGGCTGTAGCCTCCACGTGTTTCCCTGGGGTAAAGACTGATGATATTTGAGAACTGTTTCCGCAGGCATTAGGGAGCTATGCTGTTAAACCCTTGGCTTTCCCACCATTTTACACTCTCCTGGTGTGCCCATAGTCACAACACCTCCCAGATCAGCTGGGTAGTCTCAGAGGCCAACTCTTTGTTCCAGGGGATTGTAAGTAACTGAGCAGAATGCACCAATAAATGGTGCCAACAAGCATTTATCTTCATAAACCAAGAGATCAATTATTTCCCAAGCACCAATCACCCTTTAAAGATGTACAGAAAAACACAAATATGAGCTATTCTGGGTGCCACTCAATTTTCCTGCTTTTCTGGGACAAGCCATTTGCAGAATGGAGAGAAAGTGTTTCCCAGGCTCTTTGCCAAGCAAGACAGCTACAGAATCCCCCTGGAGAACACATTTGAGCCAGAGCCAAATGGATTAGAGAAAGGGAACAGGTTACCTCCAGAGCACTCAGCTCGCTGGGAGAAACATGAGTTTCCCACTACAAATGGAGAGCGTCATTCAAAGGCCAGAAGGTAGAGTGTTAGGTAAATAAATATGGCAAGCAGGGGCCCTAGTTAACCCAAACACCTGGGTCTCCAGAACCAGAATGAGCATCAATTAGGACAAGGAAAGAGCCTTTAGCGCTTTGGTGTCCTTTAAGGCCGTTACTTCCCTACACCTGTTTTCAAAACAAGTGGCTTAAGCTTCCACTCAGGAGCTTCTGAGTTCCTGGGTCGCCGTATAATTATCTCACTGGAAATGACACTCCGTGGAAAAGAGAGGGCAAATAACCCAGATTCAAGGTCACCACTCAAAGCTTCTGAAATGAAGCAAACAATCAAAGCCATAAACTAAAGTGCATAAAGAGGCTGAGGGCTCCAGTAAGCTTCTGAAGCCAAAGGGTGCCCAGTCATTGTTGGACCAGTTTCTAAATTAGAAGGACATCACTGCAGAGCAGGGAGACAGAATGCCTCCCACCATGCCCTTAGACTGGTTGTATCTGCAGCTCTGGGCACTGTTTTCAAAGGCACTGATTCATCTAGGACTGGCCTGTCAAGTCTTTTTCTTACTATCACATCATCCATCCTTGCCTCCGTCTGCTTTGTACCTCAGTCCTTGTCATTTTAAGGTCTTTACCAAGTTGCTTTTCCCAAGACTGCATTCGACTCCACAAACACAAACTCATACACAGAATTTAACCTCAGTGTGCCTGTGCATTCACAGACCCCAGCTTCACACTCACCTGACCTGCCTGGTAACAACACGGATTCCCCGGGCTCACCACGTACCTATTGAGTTAGAATTTCCTGGAGCTAACCTGGGGGCATTTGTATTTTAAACAAGTTCCCCTAGGTAATTCTGACGTATTCTCGGAAACCAATGTTTCAAGGAATAAAATCTGTTCCACAACAGGATGAAATGCAGAAGTTACTTGGTTACCCTTCTGAAACCATTTGCATTAGCTCCAATTGATTCAAGACCTTTGGTCTTAACCCATTAAAGTAGTTAATTCAGGACCTTTAGTCACAGGACAGATGGTGGATCAGACAGTTAGATGGTTAGTGGAGAGACTTTCTCAGTCTTGCCATAAAGTCACTCTGGCTTTGCCCCACACCACTATTGGTTTTCAACAGCAACACCAGTCTCCCAGTTTGGGACAGATCCCAAGACAACCAAAAAAGGGAAGAGTCTGTCAACAAAGAGCCAAACACACATTCTAAGAGTTACCTAAATGTGTTGTCTGCTCTCAGGCTCAAAAAGTAACACAAATCTCCATTTTACCCAGTCCGCTTAGAGACTGGTGTTCCGGCTATCCAAGCAGTGACTGCTGACAGTTTCTATGTGTGGACTAGAACTTTGGATGAGGATAGAGGGAAAATCAGTATGCAGAGCCTCCAGGCTTGTAGTCTCCCCTCCCCCCTCCCCCACACCTCCCCAGGGACTTCCTTTTGCAAGTAAATAGACCCCAACTTGTCAAGGTAGCCTGCGAAGCCTTATGGCATCTGTCTCCTGCCCACCTTTCCAATTTCACTGCCTTCCACGCCCCCTCACCAACCAACCACATCGCAGGTACTCCGGACCTTCTTCTGACCCTTAAAAACCTTTCACTTGCTGTTTCCTCCCACTGAAAAATTCTAACATGGGTTCTTCACAGAGCTGCCTCTTCCCATTCTTCAGATCTCCATCAAAAGCCACTTCCCCAGGCAGCCCTCCTGGACCCCCAGGATAGAGTCCAAGCCATACTTCCATCCCCCATCACTCTCTGTCCCACTCTCCTGGTTACTAACTTTGTAGCACTGACTGCTGTCTGAATTCTTATTTGCTTCCTTTTACTCTTTCTCTTTCCTTTCAGTAGAATGTAGGCCCCGTGAGGGCCAGAATATTTCTCTGTCTTCTTCACCATTACACTAGCTAAAATTGTTATTGGCATAGAAGAGGGGCTCAAAAACATTCATGGAGTGACAGAATGGATGGATAGCTGGACGGTTGGATGGATGGATGGATGGATGGATGGATGGAAGGGATGGATGGATGGAAGGGATGGATGGATGGATGGAAGGATGGATGGATGGATGGATGGAAGGATGGATGGATGGATGGAAGGGATGGATGGAAGGATGGATGGATGGATGGATGGATGGATGGATGGATGGGATGGATGGATGGAAGGGATGGATGGATGGAGGGGATGGATGGATGGATGGATGGATGGAAGGATGGATGGATGGATGGAAGGGATGGATGGAAGGATGGATGGATGGATGGATGGATGGGATGGATGGATGGATGGAAGGGATGGATGGATGGATGGATGGAAGGATGGATGGATGGATGGATGGATGGAAGGATGGATGGATGGATGGGATGGATGGAAGGATGGATGGATGGATGGATGGATGGAAGGGATGGATGGATGGATGGAAGGATGGATGGATGGAAGGATGGATGGATGGATGGGATGGATGGAAGGATGGATGGATGGATGGATGGATGGAAGGGATGGATGGATGGATGGAAGGATGGATGGATGGATGGATGGATGGAAGGATGGATGGATGGATGGGATGGATGGATGGATGGATGGAAGGGATGGATGGATGGATGGAAGGATGGATGGATGGATGGATGGATGGAAGGATGGATGGATGGATGGAAGGATGGATGGATGGATGGATGGAAGGATGGATGGATGGAAGGGATGGATGGATGGATGGATGGATGGATGGATGGAAGGATGGATGGATGGGTGGAAGGGATGGATGGAAGGATGGATGGATGGATGGATGGATGGGATGGATGGATGGATGGAAGGGATGGATGGATGGATGGAAGCATGGATGGATGGATGGATGGATGGAAGGATGGAAGGGATGGATGGATGGATGGATGGAAGGGATGGATGGACAGTGGCGGTGGGTTAAAAGGGAGGGAGAATTGAAAGAGTGGACAGAGATCTCACTTCTCACTTTGTGTTTCTAGAGTGGTGAGATTATGAAAAGTTTTACTTTCTGTTTAAGGTTATCAGATTTTCAAAAAAAATGTTTTAAAGAAATTTGCAAAAAATGAGGATATTAAAATCATACTGAAATTAAGGGTTTTTCTTTTTTTGATGAATCAGAGAGCCTTTTAGGCTTCTTAAAGGATCCATGAACACACAGAAACAGAGGATACAGATTGAATTGATAATAGTAATGATAATCACAAAATAACAACAATGATAACACTGTTCATAGAAAGTGTTTAGACAGGACCCAGCATATGAGGAATGCTTTGTAACTGTTGATCACAATTTCACTCCATTCTCACGGCAACCCTAAGACACACTGATTCTATGCTCAATCCATTCAGATCATGGGGTTTAGAATGTGTCTAATTCACCTACAGTCACACAGTTAGTACTAGGAGGATGCCGGATTCACTCCAATCTGAAGTCAGACCGAAGTTGAATTAGGCACCACTCCCACACAACTCCCACTACTTAGGCTGTGTGACACTGGGCAAGTTAACTTCTGTGCTTAGTTTTTACAACTGGAAAATGGGGCTAACAAAAGTCCCTATTTCTGCTAGGTATTATGGAGACCAATAAATGAATTAATGTATGGAAAGTAATTGGAATAGTACTAAGCATATAGCAGGAAGTTGGCAAATCTTAGCTATGATTTAATAATTATGATAATAATAATTAGCTCCCCAATAATAAATAGATACAATACAATCATTGAGGTAGTGCTGAGCGTATAGCAAGAATTTAATAACTATAAGTTATAATTTAGTAATAATTGTTACTAGAATAATAGGGATCTCTGCAACGTTACATTTTGCTATTATACTGTTCTTATTACCACACAGAGAAGAACACAAAAGAAGTCTGATCATTTAAGCTTTGAGAGGGTCGGTTAAAGAGTAATTGACTGTTCTACCCCAAACCGTCTCACACACATTGTTATCAAACGCTGACGAGGCAGCTCGGGAATGAAAGAAATGTGTAGAATCGGCATCTCCTACCATGTAACACCCTCCTGACTGTTTGCCTAGATGAGGTAACTGAACAGCTGTCAGAAGTCATTGCATAGACCTTGTTCCTGACTCACAATTGCTCGGCATCTCCTGGGTTTTGATGCTAAATCTTTAGGAGTTTTGGTTTCATTGAATAGGAAACCTTAATCCACACCCCTCTTCCCTGGGGAGAAGTGAGCGCACGCTTTATCCCATGATTCATCTCCCACATTTCCTCTCCTTCAAGGGCTCAGTGCAAATGATATTGCCCACATCACTGGCATCGTAGTACAGAAATCTGCACTATAGTTTTAGAGCGAGGATGTTCATTCTGCTAAGAATTCCAGGGGACCAGTGCAGATCCTAATGTTTACTACCAAGAGGCATATTCTGCTTTATTATTTACTAAATTCTCTGCAAGCTCAGGCAGATCTGTAAAAAAGACTCGAAACATATTTTTAGAGCGTCACATTGTGGGTGACTTTAAATTTTCATACAAAAGAAGTATTCAGAAATCTCGGGTTGCCTGAGCAGTTGAAGAATCGATACAATAAAAACAAAAACAAAATCACATTATTTTACCAGCGTCCTGTCCATGTTTTCAAAGTACAATAAAGCGATGATCTGAACAAGCCAGGCCTGGTAAATATGGTTCATGAAATCATAAGGAACATCTCTTTTTCTTTTCTTGCTCATTTACTCATTTATTCATTCAATAAATACTTTTTTTTCCCTTGAAGTGTATTCTTTTTTTTTTTAATGTAATTTATTGTCAAGTTGGCTAACATACAGTATATACAGTGTGCTCTTGGTTTTGGGGGTAGATTCCCGTGTTAACAATGGCCAAATGATGGAAAGAGCCTAAGTGTCCATCAACTGACGAATGGATAAAGAAGATGTGGTTTATATATACAATGGAATACTACTTGGCAGTGAGAAAGAATGAAATCTGGCCTTTTGCAGCAATGTGGATGGAACCGGAGTGTGGATGGAACGCTGAGTGAGATAAGTCAGGCAGAGAAAGACACGTATCATATGTTTTCACTCATATGAGGAACATCTTCTGGATCTGAGACCCTGGGGCCTTCAGCTAGTCCACTCACTCTTGAGGTTTTAGTAAGAATTACTACCAGCACATCACAAGGTTGGGTTCTGTGGGGATAAAAAATAAGCCAGGAGCAGATTCTTGTTCTTGTAAAGGGGGGGAGGAGCCAAGGAAAGGAAGAAGAGAAAAAGAAGGTAGAATTTTAGTGGGAGGCACCATGCAGAAATGAAGGAAGCCCAGAGGAGGAGGAGGGTTGGGGAAGGTGAGTAGGCTGAGAACAAGCAGAGACAGAGAACTGGCAATCCTGAATTCCTGTGACAGGACACAGGTGTCGTTTGGTCTCATAATGGTTTTGGTTTTTTTCTAGACAGGCATATCAGACCATCAAAGAGGTCTGGAACAAATGCACGTAAAAATCTTTCATCCGAGAGAGAGTGGACACTAGAGGTCTGAAGGTGGTACTGTTTCCTTTACAGAAGACTGGGCACTCATGCCCTCCTGGGCTGCCCTAGATTTCAGAACCGCTGACCACAAAGACACATGCAATAAAGCAGAGACAGTATTGCTTAGATAATTCAAACAAAAAAGTCACCCACTTAGGCATCAAGGATTATGAAATCAACAGGCACTCCAGCTCTTCGCCCCACTAGCTATATCATCTTAAGCAAATTAATTCACCTCAATACACCTCAGTTGCCTTTTCTGTAAAATGGGAGTCATGGTGCCATCTTTGCGGGGCTACTGGGATTACATCTGACGGGCACTAAGCACTTATCCTGGCTCTTGGCAGATACAAGGAAATCAACAGCTGGTAATTTTTATGATTATAATGATCATGACGATGTTAAGGAATCAAGATTTGGTGACTCTGGATGTACCATATGATACAGTCTTCTCTTCCATAAAACTAGAGGGTGGAACAAGATTTCCAAGAGCACTTACAATTCTAATATTGCCTCTGTGATTTCACTGTTTGCATGGCCTGAGAACTGCCTCTTTTTCCTGCTGCATGAGTCATAAAACTACAATACATTGCTTTTGGACACCAGAATATTAGCGTAGTGGTCCTGCCACATGCCCTCAGTCATGCTGTATCATCCTTGGTATCTTGGACTTATCTTAGTGTTTCCTCACAGTGCTCAGGTTCAGGGTTACTAATCGGTTTTTCCAGCTTGTCTATCTTTTCTTGCTTTTCGTTGTTGTTTTTGTTTCCCCACAGGCAGGAATAGGCAAACTTTATGTGAAGGGCCAAATAGTAAATACTTCAGTTTTTTCAGGCTACACAATCTTAGCCTGAACTGCCCAACTCTGCCATTTGGCACAAAGCAACCCTAGACAATATGTGAACGAATGGGCATAGCTGTGTGCCAATAAGACTTTATTTATGGGTCCTGAAGGTGAATTTCATATAATTTTCATGTGTTGTGGAACACTATTACTCTTTTGATTTTTTTTTTTTCCAGCAACATAAAAACATAAGACCCATTCCTAACTTGTAGGCCACACTAAACGCATAGCAAGCAGATAAGATCTGGCCCAAGGATGGGCCATGGTTTTCCAACCCATTTTCCAGGGGAAGCTCCCCCCAGAAAAGATTTTCATCCTTTTCTCAAAGTTTTTTTTCCAGAGAGCCCTTTGCTTGCTCCATGCCTACTCTCTCCTGCTGGGAGGGCTCCATTATCTTTCAACGATCCCAAGACCTTCAGACACCCTCCCCCAACACTGAGTAAGAACAAGCCCACCTACCACATGATCATGATCACTAACTTCATTACAATCTCATTCAAAATGTTGAAGAATTCCACCATCAGCTTGGCCTGCTCTCCCATCTTCCCCATGGCGATGCCAAAAGCAATGAAAAACCCGATCAGACCTGTTGAGTGAATCACATCACGCAGAAGGACAAGTTACAAAGTGTGTGTTTCTTCTCCCTCCTTCACCATTCCCGACACAGGGAGCCACCTTCTCACCTGCCTGTTACCCCGCAAATGAGGCATTAGGGTTCACACTGAAAATACCTTCTCCTTGGATAATTATGGCATCCCTTAACATTTCCCACAAGAGCAAGTTGAACTGTCAGCGGTATTAAATACGTTCCTTGAAAAAAATGAATTCCATTTCATTCCAAACTCAAAAGCACTCTCTTCTCTCTCCTCCTCCCTTACCATGGGTAAGCAGATTCCAGACTACACAGATTAACAAAGGAAGGCTTGTTGAGGCTTGGGGATTATCATGCAAACTTTGGAGCCCACATTAGAACTGCAGAGACCAATTAGCCAATAAAGCCTCTGCCAGGGTTATGTCTACATTGGCTTCGGGCTAGTGCAAATTCATGTGTGGCTGGTATGTTCCACTGCAGAAGAATCCTAAGTATAAAAGTATCTTTCTACTGCTACGTGCCTAATACGAGAAGGAGGAAGAATGTCGAAAAGTCAAATGGAAAGCAATGAGAAATCCAAAATAGTTGGGAAACCCCAATTGACCCAGTTCGTTTGTATTTAACCTGTGATTTATTAACTCCTCATCATTCTTTTCATGGTCAAAATGGTTAGAATGCTTCCCCTTTTTTTTTTTAACTGTATTTTTTATCAGTATCATAAAGGCAGAACATAGACTTTGAAACTTGCTAGCCCCTCAGTCCCCTTCTCTCTTCACTTGACATGGTTTGACTTCTATCTAAATCTAGCCCCACCCCAGCCTCTAGGGTCAATCCTAACCCCAGGCTGGAAGGACGTGAGGAGCTCTGTCCCCATCAAAGGCACTAGGTCCTGGACCAGCTTCAACACCCAGCCTTGAGTCTTATCTCTGTGTTGTCTTTGCCTCTTTCCCCGCAGCAGAGTATGTTGGCATATGTGCTAGGAAGCTGCCATATACTTTGGTTCCGCCAAGCTTGGCCTGGCTTTTCTCCTCCCAGAAGTTTCTCTTCCCCTACTGCTCCTTCCCATCCTTTTCCTCAGAGTTTCACCCCCTGCCTAGTCTCACCCAAGCCCACCCAGGGACTGGGCCACTTTATGGCTAACAGATATCCCCATGATTGTCTGGGGGCTGTCTGGATTTCTGATTACTAGCCACTCTGTGCCCCCTTCCCACTCTGACCCATTATGGCCAATCCTGGGGCTCCAATTCTGACTACTGGCATGGACTACCAACCAATGTTGCTGTCCCCATAGCTGCAGGCCCTTGCTTGCCCATCTGACATTTCTTCTGAACGGTAGTATGGCCAATATTCTAGGCCCTCTCTTTCCTTCCTCTTCCCTATGACTGCCGTGTCCCAGTTTGGCAGGTCTAATTTACAACCCTCCTTTTATATCGTTTCCTAATGTATCCAGTTATGCCTGGAGTCTTGAGTTACACTGGGTAAATTATATCATTATAATCTGATTCTCTTAGGGAAGAATTCTTTCTTTCTGAATCTCCGACTTCACCTTTTTCCTAGCCCCCCAGAGACACTCACCTCCCCACACTATGCACGTAACAACCCAGATTGTTCAACTATCCTTCACTGGACCCTCTCTCTCTTTAGCAAAAAGAACTCAGCACCTGCACTCAGGATTGTTAATCCCTGGGAACGAATATTTCCCCTTTTCAGTTCTTAGCTAGAAAGACTGGCAAGTGATTTACAAGTGAGTTATTGGCCATAAAGACAGAGGCTTTGTGAGAAGCAGTGACCAGGGGAGTGTGGTCTCACTCTGCAGTAACGTATGGAACCAAATTCAGACTATTCCCAAGCCTTCTCTCAAGCCCATGGAGAGGAGTCTGTTGGGTGTGCGGTGAGACATAATCTGTGAACATTCTGGCTGAGAAGACCTAGTATTACCCAGTTAATTCCATTTGGAGATTTTAAGAGAAACTCCTCAAGGTCTCAAAGTCACAAAATGCTGGCATAAAAGGGCTACCCTTGCAGGGCCAGCAGAAACTGAGCCACATCTATGACTATGAGAGAGAGACGTTGGAAGGAGCAAAATCTCCCAGGAGCTGACTTAATGGATGGGGTTAGAGTGGAGCTCAGAAGTGGTCTGGAGGTTTTGGCGGAGAGAAAGGAGTCCTTCAAGAAGTAGGAGGCCAGAGTCAGGGTTTTGTCTTCACTTACTGCAATGTTCAATCATTGGGACTTTCCAAAGCCAAAAAAAAAAAAAAAAAGCCACCTTCTCCACCCTCAGAAGACCAAGGGAAGAATCTTGTTTTAGCCATGATTTGTAAATGAGAAGTTTCCCAACGGTCTAACTTCCCTTGGCTTTCCAGGGCCTCACTCTGCACTTGGGACACTCACGTCCAGCTTCCATGTCATTTCCCTCTGTCAACACAGCTTCACTGAACTCACTTACTGGAACTGGGGCGTTTCACTTGAACAAAGCCCTTTTAGACTTGGTCACTGGGGCTGAGAGAGTAGTGAGTTGTGTTGAAACTCCCTAGGGCAGCTCAAGGTCAACGTGACTTCCCAGAATCCACTGAGAATCTGGAAACGACCGTGTAAGTCTTCTGAATGATTCACCCCAAAGTTCGGCCTCATTACTCATGGCCTTAACCTCCTGCAGAGTACGTAGAAGACTGTGGGGCCACGTTGACTATGGGGTTTGGGGGAACAGAGCAGGGCTGGGAAGGTCCTGAAAGGCTCACAGACATCTGGGCAGTGGAGGAGCAGGGCTGGATCAGGGGTGGAGGCTGAAGGTATTTGCAGGCTCTCCTCAGAGGAACTCACCCACTTTCTCCTCTCTCTTTCCTCCTGTCACCTCTCACTGATGGTCAACAACGTTTACTGATCTCCCATTGCCTGCCAACCTATTCAGTGTATCTCCTCTCACACTCTCATTGACTCAACCTGTTTCCTTCGAGAACAAACCGAGATGATCCCTCACTGAAGCTTCTGCTTTTCAGTGCCTGGGCAATCCTTCTCTCCTACATCTTTCTCTCAACCATTCTGGGTCAGTTACTCATAAAATTATCAAATTCAGAATAAACAAACAAAACAGACAACCAGGATATCCAGTCAAAATGTGAATTGCAGATAAACAATGAATATATTTTATTTTGGTATAAGTATGTCTCGTGCAGTATTTGGGACATACTCTACACTAACAAATCATTTGTTGTTCATCTGAAATTCACACTTAGCTCGGCATCCAATACTTTACCTACAACCCTCCTAAGGAGACAAGGGTATTTGATCTCCTAGATGGCAAAGCGGAAGGACCACGGAGCTGATCCATTTCTAACCAGCTGTCTCTCAAACCCTTAGAAATCTTGCTTGCACAGATTAACGTACTTTTTCCACCCAGCTTCCCCATCTGTTCCAGCTTAGGGCCAAATGTCCCTCTTTCTTGTTTATGGGACACCACTCTAACAGTGGGTGGGGGTTATGGTGGGGAGTGGTCCCAGGGGGTGGGTAGGGAGTAAACTGAGCAAAGGGGAGTCACTCCCATGATGGGGAATCTTCATCCTCTGTGGGGGCGTTTTCTTATGGTGCCCCTCAGCTCTCCATTCACCTTGGATAATGACAGTAGCTCAGAAGAGAGCATACACTATATACTACTGTGCTCCACATGCACAATCTCATTTAATGCTCATAATGATCTGCAAGAGAAACGCAATCTCGTCCCGTTACAAATGAATCTCGAGAAGTGAAGCAACTTGGCCATGGGCAGGTCACCAGTGAGTGGTCCATAAGGGATCTGAACCCAGCCTGTCTACCTGCAGAGCCGAAGAACCAAGTAATGGCGTGCTATGAAGGCTCCAGGCTAGGGGAAAGGGCTCACTGGAATCCCAGAGAGTTAAACAAGATAATCTTTTGATAAGCTCCTCTGAGCACCAACACCAACACACACTCCTGATAGCACTGTGTGGTTTTAAAGGCTGTGAAAGCTGGGGTGGGCTATCCCTGTGCCTAGTGCAGCACTAGCATGCAGGGCAGTTCAAAAAAAAAATGCTGAAAAAAATGGAAGAACTGGATGTGTAACTTCCTGCAATGGACAGTCAGAGAAAGTTACTTGCCAACATCACGTTAGTCCCCTCTCTCTTCCCATAACTGACCTCTAGCTGCCATGTCCCCTCGCGGTCCTGCTTGCCTCTCTCCCTCTTCCTTAATCTTTCAACGAGGGATGCCGAGGCGCTGAGATGCAGGAAAGGTTGGCCATCGTCTCCCCCCAGAGGTGAACACCACGATGCCTACCTAAGACATTCATGCCATCCTTGAACTCCAGGCCCTTCTTGATAACCACCTTCGCTTCCTCAGGCGCCTCCGTCACAGTCTCGTTCAATAATGAGATGACAGCGTTGGTGGCATTGCCTTCCTCATCTGATGGAGGTGCCACCAGGACTTTCTTGGTCACCGTTTGAATCTAATGGAGTGGGAGGAGGAGGGAGGAATATAAAGATAAGGCGTTTGACCACCAAAAGCCTAGGCACTTAGACGTTTTTAAAATCCCTAGGATGTTAAAAAAACTAATTAAGAAATATCAAAACAAGGTTATGAAAGTTGGGGAATAGTTCAATGTTCGTGTTTAACAAAGTGATATTTTATTATACACATACAGTAGGATACGACTGTCCTCATCACTTGATAATTATAGGACTGACAGCACTCATTTGTAATGTAGTGTGATCCAGTAATGGGACACAAGCTTCGAGTTGGGGGACAGTCCCATGATTGTAGCCCTTGATTGCAGCCTCTTTCAGTCCCATGATTGTAGCCCTGCATCTCAGAGACAACATCCAGCATCGATCACCGAAGCTCTTCATAATTGTGAACCCCAGTTGGATGGCCCTTCTTGCCTCTTGGGAGGGGCCCTGGATGTGGCCAAGAGTCGGAAAGTGAGTGTCTTCGCAGGGAACAGGTCCACCTGTTTTGTTCCTTCCTGCCTGGGACCTGTCTGGCGGTCTTCACAGACGAAGCCTCATTCGGGCTCCTTCCAGAGTCATGGTCTGCTGGGCAGCTCCATCTGGGCACCAGATGCTGGGTACTCGCAGCTGCCAGCAGCTGCCATGACAGGATTGTTGGCTTATATTTCAGACCAAAAATGTAAGATGGGAAGACACCCACTCCTTCTGGGCAGTGATGCCAAGCTTTGCTCAATGTTTGCCAAGCATCTCTGTGCAAGTGGCCCCCTGAGAACCTCTCATGCTATTCCTCGACATCTGTGGCATCCATTCTAATTTTAAAGGTGCCAGGCACCCTGCATGCAGAGTGCTGTAAAACACACTTCCGAGCCCCGAGAAACAATACCTCCAAGGGCATTAAAATAGAACTCCTGCAGAATCCTAGAATGTCAGTGCTGGTACATAGCAGGCAACAGATGGCTAAACCCTGAATAGCTATGGGAGAGGAGGCATGGAGAACTCAGATGACCTGTCAGATGGCACAGAGTTCTTGGCAGAGCTGGGACTTGAACTCCGAGGGCCACCACCGAGTTCTCCCACTCCCTGTGCTACCGACACCCAATCCTACGGCAGCTAGGCCTAACAGTGAGCTGACCAGCTCTCCAAAGTGGGAGAGAAGCACGATGTGGCTCTGTTCTAGCCTGGCCACGTGTGCTTGTGCAGCGAGGAAGGAAGCTCAGGCTGAGTGTGCAAGGGGAGGACAGGCAGCTCCTGGGCTCCTGGGTCTGGGCAACGTTGGCAAGAAGAAAGAATGCAGGCATGATCAGAAGAGTCATGCTCCCAGGAAAAATGGGAGGGCCAGAAGCCAACATTCTGTGTCCTGAGAATGCCATAGAAGCCAAGTCTTGAGTTCAAAGGACTAACGGCCATGGTTGTAAACAAGTGGTGGCTCTCAGGAACAGGTGGCAGCAGGTGTGGCATGTTTGACACATATTATCTCTTATGTCAACAGTAGCCCCTCAAGGCTCAGGGGGCTCGCTAACTGCAGGGCAGAAAGCTAGCTAGTTGCTGAAGCAGGATTCAAAATGAGTTACGTTTGACTCCCAAATCAGCTTCCAAACAGCACGGGCCAGTGGCTCAGGTTGAAGGCGAGGAGATAGGGATACTGGAACACAGGCCTGGTCTCTGCCTCAGTTCACGAGCCGAGCCTGTCTGGGTTGGACAACCCCATTTGGATGCCAACTCCAGTCTACCCGAGTCCAAGCCACCAGGGTCTGTCACCTTAAAACAGGTTGGTTCTGGACTGTGTCCCCCAACGCCCGAACATAAGTAAGTTCCATTGGGCGGGGACCCTGGCTGTCTCATTGCCTGTGGCATCTTGTGCACAGTGGAGAGCCAGCACCCAGGACGTGCTCTCAAATATCAGATGGATGAGCAAACACACATCACTGGATTCCCCGCAAGAGAAGACCCATGCGGTCCCTGTGGCTAGCCTTGACTGAATGTGGTCAGACCGCACCTGACATCCCGCTGCTGTCCTGGACAGCTCATGCTGGTTCAGCCCTAAGCAGCAAGCAGGAGGCCCCGCTGCCCTCTAAGACACAGGGCCTGCCACCTTGAGCAAGGCAGCCTCTGCTCCGGGGACAGTGTGCCTGCCTCTTTCCATCTCTGTGTCTAACTGTGGCAGTGAAGCCCTCCACACCCAAGGCAAGCTTTTTGTAGTCACTTCCAGCTGTATCCCAAGGGCACAGAAAGCACTTGCCTGGCATCCCTTCTCTCTGGTAATGGGATGTCACCCTACAACGGTTCCCTTTCGCTGAACCCTCTTCAAGGGCCCCCTGGGCCCATGGATTCCTTCTAGTTTAAGACCCCCTTCTTCTGGGCTGCCTGAGATGTACATGCTCCCTTGCCCTGAGGTAAATAAAAGAGTCTACACGTTTTTTCCTCTGATTGTCCCAACTCAAAGGGGCAGTGACCCTGGACTGAGCTGGGGGGTGGTGGGGGGGAGGCTAAGGGCTCATCCCTCATACGAATATTGCCAGTGGAAGGGTGGGTCCAGGGCAGGGACAGGGCAGGGAATGGTTCAGCCCTCTATTCTAGTGTGCACAGTAGCCCTGCCGTGGGCAGCTTCATACGGAGATCGCCCACTGACCGGACAGGTCACCGAGTGAGCGTGGCTAACACCACTAAAGCTCACCCAAGATCAGAGCAACGGCTCCTGGTGCCTGTCTGCCTCAGTCCTGCTTTGCTATGACGAAGGGGTCGCCTCTCATGGAGCATGGTCACGACGGGGCCCAGGAAGGAGGCCCCAGTCCGTGCCTCCGTCGTGCCTCTCGTGCTACCCCTACCCCCGGTCCCAGAGTGCTTTCATCTAAGTAGGTTCCCTCTAGAGAGCGAGCGCCAGGAAGCACCCCTCCCTTCCCTTCCCACCCTACCTCCCCAGCTGAAATGGTTTCTTTTATTTTTTTATTATGTGTTAATGGAGGCTTTTTGATTTGTCCTTTGTGGTTGTTCTCGAATTTTATTTCATTTTTCCTTTTGATTGAAGTAGAGTGGACACACGATGTATTTCGTTAGCTTCAGCTGTACCACACAGTGATTTGACAAGTCTACACATCATGCCTTGCTCACCACAAGTGTAGTTACCGTCTGTCCCCTCACAACACCGTTACAGTATCATTGGCTACAGTCCCTGTGCTGTGCCTTTCATCCCCACGACTTCTTCCTTCTATAACAGGAAGCCTATGCCTCCCCCTCTCCTTCACCCACTTTGCCCATCCCCCACTTCCTTCCCTCTGACAACCATCGGTTTATTCTCCGTAAGTAGAAGGCTGTTGCTGCTTTTTACATGTTTGTTTATTCATTTGTCTTGGCTTTTGTTGTTGTTGTTTTAGTTTGTACATATAAGTGAAATCACGTGGTATCTGTCTTTCTCTGACTTATTTCACTTAGCACCATGCTCTCCGGGTCCATCCACATTGTCGCAAATGGCAAAAATCTCATTCTTTTTCACGGCTGAGTACTATTCCATCGTGTATATGTATATATGCCACATCTCCTTTATCCATGAGATGGTTTCCTTTAATGTAGCCCTCTGCCGTAAGTGCCACCAACGCAGCACTGGAAATCAGAGAACACATCTTAACCCAGAGTAAGCGGGGCCCAGCCGGGGTTGACAATAGGATTTGGGGGACAGCTGGGAAAGCAAACTTTTCCCCTAGGCAGCCTGTCTCCGAAGTTCATTCCTCTGTGGTTCCCTGGAAATGGCTGGAGGAGATTCCCAGGTTCTGGTTGAACCTTGGTGCTAGCTCTCCCTGCATGGGCTAATGGGAACTGATGCGAATTCTCACCTAACCTGACCTTGGGGGCTAGACAACAGGCTGGGGAGCGAGGCCTCAGTCTCTCTCTCTCTCTCTCTCAGTGGTTCCACCGAGCAGAATCATCCATTTTCTTAAATTAGAAGCTTTAAAAAACTCGATCTGCCCGTATGCAGTCGGCAGGAGCATACATCACTACAAACCTTTGTAGAGCCGTTTTGCAACATCCAGCAAATTTGAAATCTAGAACTCCTGGGCAGGACATGAGCCCCCAAGAATTTATTTTTCAGAAATAACTGCACAATCGTGAGGAGAGAGAGAGAGATGATGGTAAGGCACTGTGAAATAAAAGAGTATGGCACAGCACAGTATATACAATGCAGTTACCACTCGGGTTGAATTTTTTTCTAAAGATTATGCACACAGGCAAAATCTATATATGGAAGGAAACAAAATTCCCAGCATGAGTAGTTCTAGGGAAGGGAAGTACATCTACACCGTTTAAACTTTTTACAGCCCTCATGTATTACTTCCACAATTTGAAAACACCCAATCCCCGGGCCTATACTAGAGATTCTGACTCTGTAAGGCATGTGTCTTTTTTAAATGCATCACATGTGGTGTTGCTATCCTACCAACATAGAGACCCACTGGGCACTCTAGAGGGTTGAAGGCAAGGGTGATTTTCAAACGTGTGCCCTTGGACAGCCCATCCATGGAAACCAAAAAACAAGGGAAAAAGTAACGGGATGGGGGAAAAAAGGAAGAAGGGGAATCCCAGAGCAAAGAGATGTGAAGTGAGCTGGAAAAAAAGGAAGGTTAATAAAATAAAGCAAAATACAACTTTAATCCCAAAATCCTGCTCCAAATCACCTCCTACAATCCCTAGACAGAGGAAATTAAATATAGGAAAATTGTTCCCCAGGGCTGGTTCACTGAAACACTCCCTAAGTTATTATCTTGATAACTGAAGGAGGCTAGAGAGGCAAGAACATCAGAACTTTGGGTTACCTGCTGAAAACAGGCTTGGACAAGGTTTTCAGGGAAGAGATTTCGGATGAGGTCCAGGAAGGCATCCAGGCTGGACACTTCATCATTTTTCTTCCCGGGTCCCAGCTGCTTCTTGAGTTTGGGGTTCCCTGGGTGGATGGCCAAGACCAAGATGACCCCCAGCACTGCGGCAATGACGGTTGTGGACATGTAATACACCATGGCTCTCGTGCCCAAGCGTCCACTGGCTTTAGCATCCAGGCCCGACAAACCTGGATTGAAATGATATGGGAAGGATTAATCCTACGATGCCCATCTCTGCATACCTAGAACGTGGCTTCATATTACTCAAATGCATGAATGGTTAATTCAACCTCCTCCTACTGAATGTTTGGTCCTACAAATCCTATAGTTTACAGTTCTTTTGTCTATTATTATTTTATTTTAGAGAGAGAGAGCACGCGTGTGCACACGAGAAGAGGAGAGGGGCAGAGGAAGGAAGAGAGAATCCTAAGCAGGCTCCATGCTCAGCATGGAGCCTGACATGGGGCTTGATCCCATGACCCTGGGATCATGACCCGAGCCGAATCAAGTGTCCAACGCTCAACTGACTGAGCCACCTAGGTGCCCCCTACAGTTTACCGTTCTGTTCTCCAAGGACATTTTTGAGATTCTAGAGAACCAGAGTTGAAGATTTCTGGTTCAGAGTTTATAAAATGATCAATGACTACTTTCTGTCAGTCTGCAATAGTGAGTTCAAGTTGAATGTATTCCATTTTTTAATTCTGAGAGCATGTCCTTCCCACTTATTTGGTATTAAGATATCCTTTCTTTATGAGGTGATGGTGCTAGAACTTTTTCTTTTAATGTCCTCACTTAAAAGACAAAAACAAAAAGAAAACAAAAACAAAACAAAAAATCTGGCAGTCCTGGTGATTGATATCAAGCATCTAGCATAGCGATCTAGCACAGCCCTCACTCCTTTAAGGCGAAGCATGACGGAGACCCACATTTTCCAACCCAGTGCAGGGATTAGAGAACACAAAGGTGGGTGCTCTGTCTACACTGTGGGAGGTTCTGTGATTGTTAGAGGAAATTCCAAGCAAGTCACAAAAACTCCTGCCTTCACTAGGTTTTTTCCCAGTTGTATGTTCAATTTTTCTACTTCCTGGTTTCAGTTTCTGCTTTTACTAGACAGAGAGATTGTAGCCCTTGCTGTGCGGGAGGAAGTCACTGGTGCAAAGTTTTCTGAATTAAGCTGACTTATCTACAAGCCACTTCTCCTTACAACCTAAAGTCGGATTCTGGCCAACAGACACTAAGTTTCCTTGCCAGGTTGACCAGTATATGGTCTGTTAAACAGCCATGGAGAATACTTTCTCTGGTTTGAAAAGGAGCCTTTAAGGTTAAAGCACAGTTTCACTCAGTCTGGGGCTGATTGATGAGACCCTGCATTCACTGGGCTCGCTGGTTGACCCGAGATGAGACTATAGAACAACGTGGCTTAGCGTCTGAATCTCTTGACGTTTCGAGAGCCTCACCTCCTTCATAAGGTGGACAGCTTTCTCAAGATCACCTAGATGGCACCAAGTATCAGTCAAAGCCTAGCTTTCAGCCTTAAATCAGAGCCCAGTCTTTAAACTACATCAGTTTAATGGGGCGCCTGGCTGGCTCAGTCGGTTAAGCATCCAACTTTGACTCAGGTCGTGATCCCGCGGTTTGTGAGTTCAAGCCCCGTGTCAGGGCCTGTGCTGACAGCTTAGAGTGTGCAGCCTGCTTTGGATTCTGTGTCTCCCTCTCTCAGCCTCTTGCCTGCTCACTCTCTCTCTCTCTCTCTCTCTCTCTCTCTCTCTCAAAAAGTAAATAAATATTTAAAAAATTAAAAAAAAATAAACTACATCAATTTGTACCCTATTTGAGCAGTGTTATTTAGTAAAGAGAAAACTACCAGCATAAGCCCAGAGAGGTGAGAACATTCTTTGCAATAAAAGACTTCTTTCAGCCCCAAAGAGTTGAACCTGATTTACACTTTAAGGGTAACTTTCTTCTTAAAAACTTGAAGGGTTTCACATCTAGTATTTAATTTATTTTTAATACCCACTTCCTTCTACACCCAGTTAAATAGTAAAGAGAAAATGTCCTTTTCTATTTATTACTTTTATCAGAATCTGAGCGAAATATAATTTGGAAAATGAGAAAAGTATACATTCAAAATTGAAATCACTATAGTTATTAACCCTTTCAACATGTGGCAGTTTCCTTTTCATCTTTTATTGCTAGACAGAAGGACTGACCAACAGATGAGAAATTCGTTTTGGGTTGATAGTCCCCATTTTAGAGACAGGAAAACCAAGGCTCTGAAATAAAATGACACAGACAATCACATTCATTCATTCATTCATTCAATCAAATTGAGATTCGATGGTCACTCCACAAACCAGATGGGAGTACGATCCCCTGTGGCCTTACCTGTGATTAAGCTGGAGATGATGAGAGGCAGAATAAGCATTTTTAGCATCCTCATGAGTATATCCCCTGGGAAGGCTATTAACATAACCACGTCAGGGTGGAGAGGAGATGCCAAGCGGAGAAGCCCTCCACATACTGCCCCCAGGATGACACCTATAAGGGAGAGGGGAAGATATCTGAATTTATTTTGGGCCCAATAAAGTGACTAACTGTAGGGATTCTGCAACGTTGACCTTTTTCATACTTCTCCATTATCGGATAATGAATAGCACGTAACGAAAATACCATTAGATCGTAAAGTCGACGTTGACGACTAGTGATAGAATACTGTGTACCTCCAACTATTCTAAAAGGCAGTACTGACAGGGTCAAGGAGAGCCCTCTCAAGGCTTTGTGAGAAGGAGGATAAGGTAACTTGACTAACTTCTTTGAAGATACTGTCCACTGGTAGAGTCAGAAATATAGTCAGAAATAATCCATAGTGCCAGATACTGCTTCCCAGGCCCTCCAAGCCTAGGCCTGGCCATTGGTATGGTGTTTAATATATTCCTTCCCTTTCTGACTGGATACCAGATAAAAGGAACATTTGATTTACCAAGCCGGTGCGAGTTTTCTTTTTCCTTCTATTTTCTTTGGCTCCCAACAATTTCCCCATGGCTCATTCTCAAGAAGTTTTGTCCTTGACTTCTATGTTCTCTTACATAATCTTTAGACTTGCTGATTTTATGGCAGATTGCGGGGGGGGGGGGAGGGTCTCTAAAAGTGTATAATTTGGGAAGAAACAATTTAGGCAGAGTTGCTGGCAGGAGCCTTTCACTTTGCATACTTGGGGATTCCACGAGACAAACTTTGGATCTCTGCAGACAGGAGGCCAACATAAAAGATCCTTGTAGAAACCACAAATCAGGTCATAGCACCACTGGCTAGGAGGGAGGGAGGAAGTTCCTACATCCGTGGGCTATGATGTTAACTCCAGGGATGGGAGGGGAATGATGTGTCCAAAAGCCTGATGGTTTTTACTTCTACAGGTAAAAAATATACTTCTTTAGAATCTACGATGAGTGAAATTTCTCCATGTGGAAGGTAACCTTTGGAAACCCTACCACACCTCTCTCTTCTTTCATTAAGGAAACTGAGCTGTGGCAAGCCCCCAGTCCAGACCCTGGTCCACTGACATCCAAGATGACTGACTCAAAGGAGAAGTCATGGAACGGAGTGGGGAAAGGGCAAGGCGTGATGAGTTGTTCATTGCTTCTGTATGCAGCCTAAGTGAGAGCTGAAGAACAAGGAGGGATCAAGAGAGGAAATGATGTGGTTGTCACTACAAAATACTGCAATCTCCCCATTTTCAGTAAACCCTGGTTGAAAACCCAAGACCAAGGTGTGTCAACAGTCACACCAAAGGACAACCACAGCCTGGGCGAGGTCTGAAGCAGAGGAATCAGACTCTTGTGAAGGAGCCAGACCAGATCCAGGCTTCTGGACAAACCTCTTCTACCCTGACCTCATTAGCTAATGTACTAATTTAATCTAAGTTAATGAGGGTGTTCGTAGGTGAGACATTGGGAGCCCTCTTCGTGGGGTTTTCAGCAACTGCTGCCTTTATCTCCATGCAGGTATTTCTCTAAGTGTGGTATGCTGACCATCTGTCTTGGAACCACCTAGAAGATTTGTTAAGATGGAGATTCGAAGGCCTCACTGCAGATGGGCCAAAGTCTCCGTGTGTAGGGCCGGGGAATCTGTGTGTTCACACACTCACAAGAGGTGGTGAGGACCACTAGAATCCCAAAGGAGAAAACAGATAGCTAGGGCAGGTGGATGGGAGACTGTATCGTCAAGGCAGCCGTGCCTGGGCAAAGGAGGCCTTAGGCTCCTTTACAGGGGGAGGGGCTTCTTTTACAGGGGGAGGGCGGCCTGTGGGAGCCAGCTTCCCCACAGAGCCCCGAGACAGCCAGAGAAGACAGGCAGGCCCTGTCACCTACCAAACACGGTCAGTGTGAGCAGGAGATTCTTCCCCAGCTTGTCACACAGGCGCAGGCCCAGAGGCCGGTGCTTCGGCTCCTCCGAGCTGAGATGGCTGTCGTGCATCCGTACTTCGACCTG
The DNA here is from genome assembly GCF_027475565.1 of Acinonyx jubatus. NCBI lineage: Eukaryota > Metazoa > Chordata > Mammalia > Carnivora > Felidae > Acinonyx > Acinonyx jubatus. The sequence continues at coordinate 25,901,836 of NC_069390.1, read as the reverse complement.
CTTGGGCATGTTGTTGGCACTGCAAGAAGAGGAAAGGTAGTGGTGAGGGCCTGCTGGGTGCCCCCCTTGTGCAGTCTGCGGGGCTCAGGTAATAGCAGGTCAAACAGGCCTCCCACCAGGCACGGTGGGGGTATCTAGAACCCTTGGCAGGAAAATAAAAACCAGAGCAACTCAGGGGACTCTGAATTGCAGTTACCTGTAGGCAGGACGCCAGGACACATGGAACATCTACGCGCCAGGCACTTTTATTCCTAGCATCTTGGATCATCATAGTAAAGAAAAGGCATACCACAAGGCAGGGTGAGGTTCTTCCAAGAGTTGCCCACCATGGCAACTCTGAGAGGCAAGTATTTCGGCTCTGTTTTCCAGAGAGTAACTTGCTCAGGGTCACAAGGCCAGAAGAAAGGGAGATACAGGGGCGCCTGGGTGGCTCAGTCCATTAAGCGTCTGACTTTGGCTCAGGTCATGATCTTACAGCTCGTGGGTTCTAGCCCTGCGTCAGGCTCTGTGCTGACAGCTCAGAGCCTGCAGCCTGTTTGGGATTCTGTGTCTCCCTCTCTCCCTGCCCCTCCCCGACTCGTGCTCTGTCTGTCTGTCTCTCTCTTTCAAAAATAAACATTATAACATTTTTTTAAAAAAATAAAAGAAATGGAGATATCAACCCAGCTATATCTGCCTCCAAAACCTGAGCTCTTTCATTCTTGTATCAATAGCCCAAAGTGACCTTTGGATTATCTCAGGTCAGAAGAGTCATGACCTAAGTCACGCTAAATTCAAATGCCTCTGAGCTCAAGCCTTCCCAATCCTGGTCATGGAAAAGTCATAAATGTGGGTGGTCCAAGTTTTGCCTCTCTTTTGGAAAGCATGGTCTATCTAGTTTTTTAAAAATTCAATCAACTGTGGTTTTTAAAAGGTCATCTGCATTATCAGGGCTTTGCTAAGCTGCCCAAGAGTCATGCTACTCAGCGTCAAAGAAGTGTGGCTTTAAGAAGCACGTGATCCCCTTCAGCCCTCAGTGCAGCCCAGCCCTTTCCCAGATAAGCCCCATGCTGTGATGAGAGTCTTACAGGGGTGGTTGCGGGTAATGAGTACACTGCCTCTTTTTCCAGCTTGGTCATTGGCAGGCCAGTAAGATTTCAAATTTAGGCTTGGAGATTCACATCGGGAGGCCAATTTTTTTTACTTCGCCAGCTTAAGACCCTTTTGTTAGTTGCCATTTACAATCGCCATCGTGTGATTTAAAAAATCCTTTAAAGATTCTGTGTCTCCCTCTCTCTCTGACCTTCCCCCATTCATGCTCTGTCTCTCTCTGTCTCAAAAATGAATAAACGTTAAAAAAAAAAATTAAAAAAAAATCCTTTAAGTCTTTAACACCGAGAAAGACAGGTCACGGTCTCTGAATAAATGGCAATGCCTTCTAAGATGGGAGGGAGCTAGCCTTACCCAGATATTGTCTCCAGAGATTGGGAAAGCCTTCCTTTGGAACCAGTATCAATCGGCGGACCAGGGGTTTGGAATCACTGGTTATAATGGAAATCATGTGGGCTTTGGAGACAGGGAACCTGGGCTTTAAATCATGCCTCCATCACTTGCTAACTGTGTGGTGTGTCGAAAGAAGGCCTTGGGGCGCCTGGGTGGCTCAGTCAGTTAAGCGTCCGACTTCGGCTCAGGTCATGATCTTGCGGCTTGTGGGTTTGAGCCCCGCCTCGGGCTCTGTGCTGACAGCTCAGAGCCTGGAGCCTCTTCAGATTCTGTGTCTTTCTCTCTCTCTCTGCCCCTCCCCCACTCACACTCTGTCTCTCTCTCTCTCTCTCTCTCTCAAAAATAAATAAACATTAAAAAAAAAAAAAGAAAGAAAGAAGGCCTCGATGCCTACCTTGTGGACATTAAACATGGTAAGATAGGTTAGGGGCCTCGCGTGACACCTGGCATAGGTTGTGACTTTCTCCAGGCAGCACGGGCACACACCGTATTCATCAAGTTCATTACAAGGGTGACGTTTGCTTCACCATTCCAACAAGACACCAAGCTTAGCTTCCAGAGTCTCAGATTTAAGACCAGGGGCCCAAATACAACTACGTCCTCTTTCCTAACAGGCTCCTTAATATACTTGCTACCAAAATGTTTTGAAATTAGGAATGATGTCTCATGATCTGGTTAGAATACCCAAACGAAAATATTAGTCAAAATATCAGCATCTCGGTCTCCCCTTCGTGGCCTAATTATCTACTCAATCTAGTTAGTTTTGGGGCAGCCTCTGACTAGCTGTCATGTGTGTGCTAATGATCACTCAGACTGTCTGAAAAAGAAAGTAGGGCATGACTGCTCGCAGCAAGCACATGAGGGCCAATCTGGTCAGCAAGCAAGAAACACCACTTCCTCTAATCTCCACGGGAAACAGAAAGGCTCTTTTTACAACGCAGCAGGGGAAAATGATCAAAACGATCTTTTTTAACATGGGTAGACCATATGTCTCCATTGGGATCTTTTGATATTTTTAAGCATTTCTCCAGCCAGTAAGTAATCTAAAGCTCCAAACCAGGAAGCGGCCAACAAAGAACGGAGGCCGTGTGTGTTCTGAAATGGCGAGTGCATCCGTCAGCCAGCCTTTGGCATCACTCTAGGTCCCCTTGAGATTGTAAACCCCTCTGCCTCCTGCTTCATTTGAATCCCTTTTGCCACTGAAGTTAGACTCAGGCACACGATTGGTATTTAAGTGAGACTAGCAAGCATTTCGACCAAATGCTCTGGCAAGATCCAAAGGATATAATGAAAGTATCAGGCACCAAAACAGCCACGTCAAAGTGAAGACACGCCAGTGTTAGGTAAACGCACACACGCAGTCCAGCAGTGTGGCTGAGTGATGCGCACAATTCTTAGTTGTATGCACCTGCTGTATGTTTAATGGTTTGTTTCTCAGGCCATGACAAAATGTCCCCGAAACCCTGAATCAAAACGGCCACATCAAAGTGGCAGCATCAAAATGCCACGAACCCACATGTATTTATTGAGAGGATCCCTGTGACTTCCTCAGCTCCCTTGAAATTAACCAAATGCTCATAGGCTCAGAGGAGGTTCTGACATGGGCTCATAGAGAATGATTTGCGATGTACATCAGGAACCCAGCTTGCATCTAGGAACACAAAGTCCCCTAAGAACTCTTGGTAGCAATTCTATACCAGCCTACATGATCACCACATCACCAGAACACGGGAGAGCTTGAAGTGGGGAATATTATAGAACACAGCATCAGATCATACTATACAACAGCACAGAGCTGTTTGTAAGACTTATACATACATGGCATATGAATGCTGGTTACTGAATGCACATAATAACAGTGGCAGTAACAAGGATACCTGGTATTTACCAAGTATTTTATATGTCAAATGCTATCCTCAGGAGAGAGTAAGGTGTAATCCCTGCTCTTAAAGAGCTTGTCAAGGGAATCTGCTTTACACGTGGGCCGTGGTCAAGCTCTGCAGGGGGTGCTGGGGAAATGGGAAAAATGGTACCCAACGTAGCTTTGGGGAAGAACAGTGTTCAAGAACAGCTCCCAGGAGGGCTGACACCAGAGCTGTATCTTAAAGAATGGATCTAATTCAAAGGTCTATATCCGTCACCAGTCCGTGAACCCTGGGAGAGCAGGGCTGGATCTTTCACACCTGGTACCAAGGGCTTGATGACTATTTGCTCGAAGAAATTATAAATTGGAAAGCAACTACAAAGGGCAGGCACCTTCCTTTCTCCTGGGAATGAGGCCCTTTTATGGACAAAGTGGCAGCATATCGCTTCTGCAAGCCTCTTTCCGGTCTTGCGTTTATTCCACAGATTTCTACTGGACACATATGACAGGTCCCATGCTGTTCTGGATGCTAAAGATATCACAATAAACGAAGCAAGCAGAACCCTTGCTCTCATGCAGTGAACATTTTAGTGGAACAACAAATAAATGGACAAACATATTTCACGTGGAAATATGCGCTGCGAGGAAAATGACACGTGGAGAGGAGGCATGCTATATTTTGCATCAGGTGGCTGGGGAAGGCTTCTGTGATAAGGGGGCCTTAAAACCAAAACCTGCAGGGAATGAGGGCTCTCCTACATGAATCAGGCAATTTATCCAGAGCTTAGGAAATAAATGGAATGTACACCGTTTAGAAACCTGTATTTCCACACCGGAGCCCGAAGCTCCCACCAGATGCAACTCCGGGTGTCTACATGCTGGTTTCTTAGCACAGGCACTGATTCAAATGAATGTTGAACCAGTAACGCCACGCTCTATTACCATCATGCATATGATGGGAGTTTCGGCTGTCCCAGCTCCCAGCAAGAGGAATGATACCAGGGAGAGGTGAGCTGGACACCAAAGGAAGGCTAAGGTCACAACAGCCTGCACATTTGCTTCCCTGGCAATGAACAGAAAGGGCAAGACCTGATACGGGCAAGCTCACCGGAGAAACACAGTAAGTTATTTCGAGTGTGTGCACTTTCCCCCTTATCATTCCTCCCTTCCTACAACCTGTGCCTGTGTACATAGAAAAGCAATAAGGAGTTTAGAAGCTCAGGTGTGCCTTGGTGAGATCAAGTCCATCCAGCCTGATGCTGGCCAACCCCGCTGACCACCTGTTTCCACTTGAGTGCCTTCTGGATGGAACATTTAGCAATGCAATTCCTTAACACTGGAAGTTCTACATGCCAATTCCGCTGGATCGCTCTCTATTGGCCCACAAAGGAAGGCCATGTGATGGGACATCTGTTTGGATAATTGAAAACTTCAAGAATGAGCCTATAATTTCCTTCAGCCATAACGTCTCCGCTGAATTAGTTAAACGGCTGTTAATTTCGCAGTCACTGCCCTGTCCCTTCTCACGCAAATCCGCGAGTACTGTTTCAGCTTTATCGCGCAAGACTTCCTCTGGGCTCGAAAGGGAACATGTAATGGGGCGGGCTGGTGCTGAGTTTTAAACTATTCTGAGAACCTGCTTTTCATTAGCATTCGATTTCCCTTGCTCTGTCAAGAGCCTCTAAGAATAGGCTCGTTAGATGTGGGGTCTGATTCAGATTTCCTGCCCGCACACTTCAGTGTTGCCTTATCTGGCACCATAGTCTTTCTTCCTCCTCCACTGGCTCAGTGAGGTGGCAACAGAACATTCCCCAGGGAACCTAAAAGCAACTGATGTGTTTCTGCCTGGAGGATGTGAGATCTCCAAGGAGCATCACCATCCAGCCCTCTGCTGTGCAAGTCCAAGAGCCTGAGGAGACAATGCCCAGGAATTGCCCTAAGGGGGACTACTAGGTCAGACCCTCAAAAACAAAAATAGAGCCTGCTGAGGGCCTTTCCTCTTGGGTGGTTGGCGTGTTTGGAAAACAACGCTGGCAATGCCAGTGCTGTCACAAACCGGTGATTATAGCTGTGACTGCCCCACATCTGGGATTTCCCCAGCTCCCTAAAGAATGCCACCTTTGCTGTAAAAGGGACTGGAACTCTAAGACAGCGGGGCATTTCCAGCCCACCAGTCCCGGCACCCTCACTAGGTCCTGTGAGACCTGGTTGAATGGTGTCATGACTCTCCCTCTGACAGCCACTGGGTCTTCAAGGACCCTGTGAATGAAATCTAAAGGTTTGCAACCTCCAAATCTCCCTCCGGTCCCTTCTTCTGTTCATCTTTGGCTGCTATGTCCCCGTCTCCAATCACAAACATGCTTTCTAGAAAGGCCCTGCCAGTGGGCCACCCTAGACTTCACAAACGATATTCCTTTTCTATGGCTTTTTCCTGGGCATCCAAAGGTCTGGTTCAAGAGCACAGTTTAGAGTTTTCCCAAATCATGACAGGATTGGACCTGGGGACAAAATGAAACTGGAAGTCAGGAGGCCTGGGTTCTAATTCCAGGCCTGCTCCTACCTGGTAGCGTTGGGAATAGCATGGGGATAAAACGGATGTAAGGCTACTCGCCCATGACCAACAAACAGAGAACAAAGTAGTATGAAATGAGAAAAACAAACTCAACGGAAGATACCAATAGGGTTTAGGTGTCATTTTTGGCCGATTTTTATTTTTTAGGTTCCAGGCTCTTCATCTGTAAAATAAGGGGGGTGAATTAGAAATTCTTTACCGTTCTAAGATTCTGTGATTCTCTGGGGGTGGGGGGAGGATATTCACAACCCTTGGTAGCTTCCATTTTAGTTACTCAAGACTGAATAAGCTTACACTTTACCATGTGATGAATCATTTCATCAACCATGAGGGGCAGCCCGATCACTGCATGTCAGTCCCCACAGGGAGAGGCACATGGGTGACTTAGAGACAAGAGACAAACCAATAATAAAAATAAGCACCGTTTCTTTATGCCCTTACCTCCATGTTTCCCTCACCTCTCTGATCTCTGCTGCAAAAGCATATTTTTGTAGCACTACTAATGCTGAGTTAGGGGTCAAAGTTGTTACACAATTCAGACACGGGCATCTTCTTAATCCCCCATCCACCCTTGACCAATTCGCAGTCTAGATTTCTAAGATAGGCAGGTCAATGCCACAGGAACAGACTCAAACAGGTGAACCAGCACTGGGAGCCAGCCAATTGCCAAATTCATCCCTAAATCACCACCCATATCACTCCCAGTCAGCTCTCATGGAATTGGAGAGGTGGCATTCACAGAAACATTCCAGATGAAAAACTGAGGGAAAAGAGTCTTTTCTTCATAACATTTCCCAAACCATGGGGCCCAAACTGGCTAATGACATGAATGGTAAATATGGAGCTAACTAGGGATGGAAGAAATTACAGGAGGCAGAATCCTGAAGAGATAAATAAAAATTATACTCATTTGGCCCAGAAACAGAAGTTAAAACACCAGCCACCAATTGATTAGCAGCTGCCAAAAGGCGACTTGGTGGAATGCAATGACATAAATGCATGGCCACTGGATTCTTGCTTAAAATCTCCCTTTTCCAACCATGCCTGGGACGAGGCATTGATTTCTTGGACAACAACATGCAGCTCACTGAGTCATTACAGAGCTTCAATGAGGTAATACTTAAGAAAGCACAGGCGGAGTAAGTAACATGTAATTGATACTCAATGTTAATTTCCTTTTTTGTCTTAAATGCCTAACATGGTGCAAAATGACCATTTCGATGGTCTCTTTACAGTTGAGTTTTGGCAATAAATGGTACTTGTGTTTTTTACAAAAAGAAAAGTCCCAAAGGCGCCTAGGTGGCTCCATTTGTTGAGTGTCCGACTCTTGATTTCAGGCCAGGTCATGATCCAAGGGTCTTCGGATTGAGCCCTGCATTGGGTGGATGGGGGAATGGGGGCTCAGGATGGAGCTTAAGATTTTCTCTCTCTCCCTCTGCCCCTCTCCCCTGCTTGCTTTCTCTCTCTCTCTCTCTCTCTCTCTCTCTCCCCCAGAAGGACCAGAGTGGGTGGGGGCCTGGGAAGCTTCTACACTGCGGAATAGCTGGACAACCTCCCAAAGAACATCAGAAATACAGTCTTAAGTATAAAACCTCTGGACTTTTGTGAGATCCTCCCAAGGTTAGAGACTTAAACTGGCCCTGATACAACAGATTTCCCATTTCCAGAAAGGCTCACCACCCAAAACAGAAATAAGATGCCACAGAATAGTGACCCTTCAGGCCTGGGTGAGAGACTGGGGTGGGGTGTTTAATCATCTCAAATTGGGAACCTCTGCTAAAAATAAAGGTTATGCCATGACCCAAGAAGACACTGGCCAGCCCTGTCTCCAGAGAGGCATTGTCACTCCTGAAGTAATTGCTACCCACCTGCGGTTCATGGAACAACATGAAAATACCCTTTGCAAACATCACACAACTCCAATAAATAGGGAAATCTATGTGGCACGCATTCTGGGTTTTGAGCCACAGGGAACTTGGCCCTGCTCCCAGTTTGCCTTGAAGCGAATGGTTTCCTCCGGCCAAAATGTCCTCTTCACCCTAGCCTCCAACCCTGCCTTCACGAACTAACTTCTGTTTCTTCTTCAAAACTCGGTTTTTTTCCAATATGACTCCCCTCAGAAAGTCTTCACTGACTTTTAGATGGTCCTCCTGCAGTTTACCTGTGTTTATCCGGGCCGACTTCTCTTGAGGCATTTATCACAATGACCTATCTGTTTCCCCCACTGGAATATAAACTCTTTGAGGGCATGGCCTTGTCTTAACTCCACTCTCTCTCCCTCAGCATGGTTCCTGGTATACGGTAGGTACTCAAGTTCTGTATGTTACATGAGTGAACCAATGAATGGGCAACAAGCTAGAAGGCATGTTCTCATCCAGGCTGCTACCAGGTAGGCCTGGGCCCTTCCCTACTGGCAGCTTTGATCCAGCTGCCTTGCCCAAGGCGTGGTGGCCCCAGTGCTCGCAGCATTCTCAGGGGAAGAGGAACCACGCACCCATGTAGGCTTGGCTAATGAGGCCTTCAGGGGACACCGATGAGGACCCCGGAAGATGCCGTGGGATCTAACTGCCAAAATCAACATCTCTAAATCTGGACCCTCCAAAATGTCCTTCTACCAAAGTGCATGACCACTCTTTCCTTTTCCAGAAGTCAGTGGCATTCTGATTTTGAGAAACCCTCTTATTAACAGAGCTCTGGATTTGGCCCTCAGGCCTGGGAGGCTCTTCTTTTGGCCCCTGAAGCTTCCAAGCTGAGCCTTCCTAGCCTGCCAGGCAGGGCAGCAGCTGGGATGTTCACAAGTGGCTTCGCTTCGGTGCCTTCAGGCACCAGGCAGAGACCAGCCACCAAGAAAGGTAGCTGGGACTTCCTGGACGTTTTGGTCACACCTCACAGTTGTTTTTCATCAGTGCGGCCCTTGCCCTTCTTCGCCCTTCTTTGAGCAGAGCGGTCCCTGTGCCTTTTCTCTCCTTCTAGACCAGGCGGCCAACCTTGCGATGCAACGTGAACTCCAAACAGGAAGACAGGTGATGGCCGTGAGATTTCCCAGGGCTGGCTCTGGAAACGCCACACTACGCTTCTGTGGGGAGATGTTGTAGGACGTCCTTTATGCCTCTCTGGAGGTCTCCAAAGGCGCCCACTTCTGGCTCCCAGCGGCCTGAAATTTCTCCTTGAGAGTCCCATCCTTCGCATCTCAGATTGAAGCCGCAGCCCGTGGAAAAACAACCCTTTCACTGACAAGCCAGCATGAAGGAGCTTCTAAAAACAGGGTTTGCTGGGGATGGGGGGCCCTTTGACATGAGTCCCGACCAGAACCACACCCAGAAGCTAAGTAAAAGGAGAGCTGCTCAGGACATTGGACACAAGCTTTGCCAACTGCACGCTGTCACCCAGGGTCAGTTCTGAGCTTAACTGTGGCCTCAACAGGGTTTCTTGGCTACTAACAATTTCCTTTTTCTTTCTCTTTTTTGTTTTTAATCTGGACGCTAGTTTCACATGTGTGTTCAATTTGAGAAACCTAATCGAGCTGGTCACTTAAGATCTGTGTGCTTCTCTGTATGCGCATTGGACTTGAACAAAAAGTTGAAAAGAAACAGGCAAATGAAATTATGTTGTTGGCCCCCAAATGGCTGATTCCCATAGCGGTGCCTTTGCCGGCAAAAGGTGCAAATTTCGCCCACCTTCTACCTGGGAGGCATGTGGAAAGTCTCCTTCCGATGAGACAAAACCAGTAGGATCTGGGGTGACCCGGTTATAAGGGGGTGGTCTCACTGGCCAAAAAAGATGTCCGTGGTCCTTATCTTCCTGCCCCTTTTCCATGTCCATAGCTGCAAAGGTCCCTCCACACATTACCTTCTCTTCCATCAGGAGACCCTTGTAGGCTCTTCACCTCGTGTTCATCTTTCCAGTTACAAACAATAACCAACATTTCATCAGTCGGATTTATTAACAAGTACATTAATAATAATATCATGACAAACCAACATGTGCAGAGATCCCAAAGAACTGTCATATCCATTACCTTACTTTGTCTTCACGACATCCCTGACAGGGGAGGAATGGCCCCATCTCAGAAATGGAGATTCTGGGGGCGCCCGGGGGGGCTCAGTTGGTGAGGCGTCCGACTCTTGGTTTTGGCTCAGATCATGATCTCACGGTTTGTGGGATCGAGCCTCACGTCAGGCTCTGCGCTGACAGTGAGGAGCCTGCTTGGGATTCTCTCTCCTCCCCTCTCTCTCTCTGCCTGCCCCTCCCAGCTTGCTCTCTCTCTCAAAAAATAAAGAAATAAACATTTAAAAATTTAAAAAAAGAAAGAAATGGAGATTCTGAAACTTGCCAGAGCTCACGGCGCTGAGAAGCAGCAGGGGCAGGGTTTGAACCAGGTGGTTCTGCAGCCAGGATTAAACCTGCGTTGCCATCTGCCTTTGAGTCCAGGGCTCCTTGGGTACATCCTTCCTAGGGGTGTTTGCAAAGTGACAGACACCCTCGAACTTCCAAAGCGCTATTAACCCAGAGACCTGTAACCCAGCACCCAGGGAAGGAAGGCAGAGCAAGGAGCGTGCTGCCCAGTGAGGGAAAAGCGGCCGCTGGCTGCTTGCCTTAAATGACACAGGCTCTCGGCCCCTGGCCTCGGGTGTAGCATGGGCTAAAGTGGCAGCCACTTAACTGATTCCTCCCCTCAGGCCACCAGGGTGCACAGGTGTCACCCTGTCCCCACGGACTCAGGCAGCACATGCTGATGTGAAATAACCTTGAGCTCATCACCAGCAAGGACTCCTCACCTCAGAAGGGCTCAGACATCTGGTAACCGGTAATAATAAGGATACAAATTATGATGAGAAAATAGATAGTAAGTCGGGTCTATGCAAAGCTTACTTCGTACCAGGCACTTTTCAAAGAGTTTTAGACATAGGAACCGAGTTAACTCTCACAATAACCTCATGAAGTAAATACGATTACTAACAACCTTTACCAAAGGGGAAACTGAGGCATAGAATGGTTAAATTATTCGTCCAATGTCACAGTTAGCAGTTTGTAGAGTCTCGACTTGAACACAGGCAGTCCTAAACTCGGAAAACCAGGTCAGCTCTCTCTCCCTCTCTCTCCAGCCCTAAAAAAAAAAAATGCTCTTTATATTCGGTAATTTTGTGCTGGCAGTAAACATTGACACTGAATATTTAAGCCAAAAGAGTGATTTTGCTTAAGGGGAGAAGAGTCCGGAGAGAACAAGGAACAGGTCTAGTCCAAACCAGACATTGACGTTTAAGAGCTGTCTACACAGTCCTCACAGAATCCTAGAATTGGGGGACTGGACAGGCTTCTGGTCCTCCGTCAACCTCAAAACAAATGATTATCTGGTCCAGAGGCCCCAAATCTGTCTCTGGGTCATTTGTTAAAGACACAGATCTCCAAAATTTATGTCCACACGTGGATGTTTTTTACAGCAGCTTTAAGATTATGAAACATGAAACTGCCAAAACTTGGAAGCAACCAAGATGTGCTTCAGTAGGTGAGTGGATCAGCAAATTGTGGTCCATCCAGCTCTTATCCAGAGCTTAAGAAAAAAAAAAATCAGGGTGCCTGGGTGGCTGTCGGTTAAGCATCTGACTTTGGCTCAGGTCATGATCTCATGGTTCGTGACTTCGAGCCCCAGGTTAGGCTCTGAGCTGACAGCTCAGAGCCTGGAGCCTGCTTCAGTTTCTGTGTCTCGCTCTCTCTCTGCCCCACCCTGCTTGCGCTCTCTGTCTCTCAAAATGAATAAACGTTTAAAAAAAATTAAAAAAAAAAACCAAGCTACCAAGCCATGAAAAGATATGGAGGAAACTCAGATGCACATTACTAGGTGAAAGTTGCTAATCCAAAAAGGCTACAAACTATACAGGACATTCTGCAAAAAGCAAAACTATGGAGATAGTAAGATCAGTGGGGAGGGGCAAGAGAGGGGTGCATAGGTGAAGTACAAAGGATTTTTAGAGCAGAGATAATTGGTATGATACTATAATAATGGATACATGTTAAACATTTGTCCAAACCCATAGACTGTTCAACACCAAGAGGGAACCCTGTGGGCAACTATGGACCTTGGGTGTTTGCAGGTTTGTCTGTGGTGACAAATGTATCTCTCTGGTGTGGATTGTTGATGGCCCCCGCAGATTATGCGCGTGTTTGGGAACCAGGCAGTGGGTGCATGGAAATCTCTGTACTTGCTGCTCAATTTTGCTGTGAATCTAACGCTGCTTTTAGAAAATAAAATCTACTGGGAGAAAAAACCCAAACAGATTTTGGAGCCCCATCTCGGAATATCCCAAATGAGCATGTCTGGGTGGGGCCTAGACCCCTGGGCTGTTTTCAAAACACCCCCGTGGCTTTATTGCAGGAGTGAATGTCTGGTCAATGACCGAACAGTTGCAGTGAAGGGGGGTCTGATGCACCACACCCCTCACCATCTTGACACAGCACAGCTTCCGCCACTACAAAGCTCTTCCTTCAGGGTAAACCTAAATCTGTTTCCCTGTAGCTTTTACCCACTGGTTATTTTTCTACCCTGCAGAGCCATTTAGCAACACTGACCATGGTTACTCTCAGGCAACTAATTGCTTCAGTGCACCCTCTCATTAACTCCTCCCAACGCTCCCACAAGGTAGATGCTATTATTATTCCTTCTTAACAGATGAAAACACTGGAGGTCAGAGGTGAAGTCGTTTGCCTAATGGCTGGTGAGGGGCCGGGCTGAGAGTGAAAGCCCCAGTTGTACCTGAGCAAAAGGCTCATGCTGTTGATCATAACCCAACACTTAGCGATGCGTGAAGCCTGCCTCCTTCTCCATCCACCAGCCTTCCAGGCACATGAAGGCAGCTTTTCTCTCTGCTCGGAGTTTTGTCTTCCTCAAGCTCCCCACCATCCTGGTTGCAGCGCCTCAAGCCGCTTGCACCCCTTTACAACGTGCCTCCTGGACCGGACACAACCATCCAGGTGGGGTGTGACCACATCCCTGCTCCCCCGAGCTAGTCAACGCAGGCTTTCTAGCCCTCAGCTCGCAGCACCTCAGAATGCGCCAGAGCTGGGGCTCTGACCCCCCATTTGGGGGAGTACTGGTAACAAACAGGGACCACTGATTGACTTTTTAGTACGTACCGGTAGGAGGCCTAATAACACCACCACCCCCTCCCCCAAAATGTCCGTGTCTTAACCCCCAAAACCAGTGAGTATGTGAGTTGCAGGGCAAAAAGAAATTAAGTTTGCTAACCAACCTTGAGATGGAGAGTTCATCCTGGATTATCCAGGTGGGCTCAACGTAACCACAACGATCCTTACAAGTAGAAGGGAGACAGGAGAAGAATTAGAGTGACAGCAGCGAGAAAGACTCACCCCACACTGCTGGCTTTGCAGACAGAGGAGGGGGCCATGAGCCAAGGAATACGTGGGTGGCTTCTAGAAGCTGGCAAGAGCGAGGAAAGGCATTCTCCTTTAGCGCCTCCAGAAAAGAATGCAGCCCGCTGACACTTGGAATTTAGCCCCATGAGCCCCATTTTGGACCTCTGCCCTCCAGAAGTATAAGAAAATAAACGTGTTGTTCCCAAACACCCCATTTGTGACAATTTCTTACAGCAACAATAGAAAACAAATGTAGTCCCAGACCCTAGGCTAAGTGTTTCCTACATTACCTTGCGTGATGTTTACAATAAACCCGATAGGCAAGGTGGCAGCCGCTAAGGTTCTCTCGGTACCCACCCCACACCTTCTAGAGCTCTGCCCAGAGCAGCGGTGTGCTCAGACAGCTACGTGCCTCTCGGCCTCCCTGGCTGAGACACAGGCCGAGGCCCTGGGCACCACCGTCTCCCTTCTCCCAGCTCTGAGGGAGCTGTGAGACAGACACAGGCTGAAGCAGCGTCTTGTTCTCCTTGGCCCGTCACCAGTTCCAAAGGCTGGCCGACGCAAGGTCTCTGGTGGCTCCCACCACCAATGGAGGCATTTCAGGGCCTCCCCGGAGGACCTGTGCCTTTTCTTACTGCAGTTCCTTCCAATGAGCCACGCAATTTGTGGCTATCGATCAGGCAGCTAAATCCTCAGGTCCCGAGGTCTCCACCAGTCAACGCAGCTTCCCGACTGCCCGATCACTTCTGAACTAGTTGGACGGGCTGATTTTACAGGTGAGAACCTGAGCCATCCAATCACCAGCAGAGTTATCCTCTCACCAGGAAAACGGCTTCTTGAGAGAAGAATGGGCATTTCACACACCGGCCGCTTGTTGAGACGGCTGGTTCACAGCATCCTGCGTGGCCGTGGCCCAGTCCACGAGCAGACTACAGCCTGTTCTGTTACCCATTTCCCCCGTTTTTCATAGACAGATGCAGTGCTTGGTGTTTGAGTACTGGATTACTTCTCCCATCAGAACCTGAAATCTTAATGGACTCTTTGACGTTGCTCCTTTGAACGATCCTTTCCTGAGCCCCCGCTTACTCTTCCTGCATCCATGATGCTGCATTTACCACTGCGATACATGAGTGTTGTTCCCTTACTGTCTGAATGGCTTCCCCAGCAGACTTGAGATTCTATTCACAAAGGGCCCATCTCTACCCCTGGACCCAATACGTATTAGATGCTCAATAAGAAACTGTTGAGAGATAATGACTCGGAGGTACAAGGGGCCCCAATTCTAGAGATCTGGGAAGTGCCTTTGGCAAAAGTCTACCCAGCACAGGGGCCGGATAAGAGGTTCTTCCCACGGATGTGGATTTGGAGAGGAGCCAAACAAAGCACGAGGAAAGGGTGCATGAAACTCCTTAGCTTGGGGTCTACGGAAGCTCAAACGGACAACCAGTGACCTTGCCAAAAGCAACTGCAGCTTGGAGTTACCACAGGTGGACGCAACTTGACATTTTATGCACTTCCTGAAGTCGCTCTGGCCCCACCTGCCCTCGGCTCCCCAGGAGCCAAGTTCAGTACGTTGGCCATTGAACACTACTTTATTCCACACTGTTACCAATATTGTATCTAGTTCTGTCAATTACTACAGCCATTTAAAAATCTCCCTCAATGATTGTAGATTTGCCCAGTTCTTCTTTCTTCTTTCGTGTCTGTCCATTTTCGCTTTATATATTTTAAGGCTACGTTGTAGATATGCTAAAACTTGAAAGTTTAGGTCTTTTTTGTGAATGTAACCTCTCAGAACTATGAAATATCAATCCATATCTTTAACAGTGTTGAATGTGGGGCGCCTGGGTGGCTCAGTCGGTTAAGTGTCCGACTTCAGCTCAGGTCACGATCTCGCAGTCCGTGAGTTCGAGCCCCACATCGGGCTCTGGGCTGATGGCTCAGAGCCTGGAGCCTGCTTCCGATTCTGTGTCTCCCTCTCTCTCTGCCCCTCCCCCGTTCATGCTCTGTCTCTCTCTCAAAAATAAATAAAACGTTAAAAAAAATTTTTTAAAAAAACTAATGTTGAATGTACCTTTATCTGATATCAATATAGCACTCGCATGTACATTAAAAAAAACAAAAAACAAAAAACTCCACGGCAACTAAAGTGAAAGTCCTTCATCCCAGGTGTTTGGGAAAAAAGGCTCAATCTTGCCCAATTTACAAAATCGTTCATTTGTTTCCACGCAGGGTCTCTTCGTGCGTCCGTGAGTTACCTAGTGGGCTCTTAAATCAAGATATCAAAGCCAGATCATACCCTGTCTTTGCTTGAACCCACTGTATAATGGCATGCAAAATGCCAGACACCTAAAGGGATTCAGTCAAGACTAGTAGATCGCATTCTGTGATGGGACAAAAGAGGGGAACAGGTAGGGGCTGGGGAAGGTCTGTTATGTTCCCTGGACTCCAGCACACCCTAAGGCTTTGCGTTAACACGGAACTGGCAGGCTCTCTCGCCCTGCCTCCTTCGCCTACCCGCCCTCTCTCCCGGTCCACCCTAAGTGCCACATTCAGCTGACACTCAGCCCTTTGTGCCTTACCTGAGAACAGATCCAACCCTACGATCCGGTCCTGAGAAATCACCATCACACAGTATGGGGAGAAGGGGGAGAGGTTTTACATCACACACCACCCAGCAAACACATAATAAAATTTCATTGGAGACAACTTTCTTCATCCTCTTCGTACACCCCAAGTGTATGAGAACCCTCGTTCTCTTCATTTTTCACTCTCCACTTCCCTACCCCGGTGAGCAACACACAGCCTGACGGGCCGCCCAACAGCTGCCCCCCTGCTGTTCCTCAAGCACGATCCCGATCCCGATCCCAGGTGGGTCTCAGTCCCCAGCCCTGCCCACTTACCAAGTGTTCACACAAAGCCTCTTCCTCAGCCGCTAAGAAAATGTGACCTTGTCCCATACCGTCTCCCCAAAATAATGAAGAGAAGTCACCAAATCCATCTGTTCCCTTTACGTAAGGATTCTTTCTCTTTATGGCTAAGCTTAGTAAGAAGTAACTTTTACAATGTTAATGATAACAAGCTGGGTATGAATTCTAAAACCTCTTTTAATTTGCAGTGATAAATTTCAGTAAAAAAAAATTTTTTAAGTAGGCTTCACGCCCAGGGTGGCTTGAACACGGGGCCTGAACTCACGATCCAGAGATCAAGACCTGGGCTGAGATCAAGAGTCGGATGCTTAATCGACTGAGCCGCTCGGGCGCCCCAAACTGGGTAAACTATCATTTAAAATTTTCTTAACTAAACATCAATGCTCTTTGATTTAACCTTGTTATTGAAAAGCACTAAAGGTGCTTATCCACTTTCCTGTCTTAGGAAGTAGAATCTAAGGCATATGATAAACTCAAATGAAATAGTCAAGCTTTTCCACTTGGAGAGTGTTGCAATAAATGCCACACACGATCTTTGAGGGGTTAGTCCACACGACCGTTTCTTTTCCCCTCAACATCACTTTTTCCCCACCAATTCTCCCTGTCGGGCTGTACAAGTGCTTATAAACTCAAGGGTAACACAAGATTGTCGTTGTCATTGTGGTGGTTGTTTTTTAATTAGAATCATTCAACAACATTTAAAAGCTAGTAGATTTCACATCAAAGTCCAGGTTTCTTCCTTTTCTTTAAGTACCAGAAAATCTAGATATCCTGGAACCTACATTCCTGAGTGGCGACCATCAGCGAGAACTGAGAAGTGATTTTCCCTTAGGTGGGCATGGGTTTGCCAGCCAGCCAGTCACCATGAGTCCTTATTTCTTCCCTGACCCCAAGGCCAAGCATCAAATACCACTTGTCGTTGTGCTTCCGTTGCTATTTCTCTGAAAAGAGTATTAAGAGGAAAGTAAACTGCTTTCTAATTTCATTCACACACCTTCCTATGATGGCTCTTATGGAGTTAGCAGCCCCTGTCCCATTTAGGTTTATCAGTGTATAGATGGGAGCTGTTCCTGTGTGCTTAAATAAAATCCCCAAACAAGGAATGAATATTTATTTGCCAGGTTACAAAGTAGGTACACTGTGGGTTAACAGAGAGAATCACGTTGTTACCAAGGGTGTCACCTAATTTACAACTTCCAGCCAAGTTTCCCAGGGGACACGTGTGAAAACATAAAGCCAGTGACCTGCGATCTCACCTTCCCTGAGAGCAGGCAGAGTCAGTGCCTGGGAATAATCTAGGACTGGCTAGCAGATTTCAGAGGGTGGAGCAGGGTGTCATTGTCTTCTCAGCAGATCTCCTTGGATCAATGGCTCCAGGATTACAACTCTCTAGAGGAATGACTTAGCATGTGTTAAAATGCTAAGAGTGACTTCAGTCTTTTTTTACAAGTCTACAGGGAGGGGGAGGGGTGTGTAAATTTGGTAATTTGGACTCCGACCTTACAGTCAAAAAGATGACAGTTATTTGCATTAGACATTTTATACCATGTGAGAAGTGACCGTTAGTCATTTTACAGATGAGGAAGCAGGATTAAGTAAGTCGCCTGTTATCAAATAGCTAGGAAAGGGCAGAGGTAGGAATCACATCCCCGTCTGCCTCTAATGAAAAGCTAATCCTTTTTCACTACAACATGGTAGCTGCAAGAACGTGTAGCTTCATGCAAACGACATTCTTAGATGTTCCTTAGTTACTGCATCATGGACCTGACCTTGAATTATCCCAGGCAAAGTGTGTGTATATGTGTAGATGTGTGTAGAAGGAAGGGGTTGCTGCTTTTCATTGTTTTATTTTGCCATTCTTGAGTAAACTTGTTGTTCACCAGTCTCACTAACTCACCCAACCTCAACTTCATAGCTCATAATTCTTAAAATATCTATGTTTAGTTATTGAAAGCTATATTCCCTAAGGATGTTGAACACATAGGTGGCTTCAGGCCAAATCCTTTCCAACTTCAGCCTTAGTAGCAACAGGAGGTGCAAAATGACAGGCAACATGATGAAGTCATTGGGAACTAATTAGCCTAGGTCCCAGAGCCGAAGTCCCAGAACACTCCTCATCACTTATTCTCAGTGACGTTGATGATCCCAACCCAGAGCAGGCCATTTGGCTTAACTCCACGGCTGAAGAGAATGTTCAGTAAAGGATTTCTAATTTGAGATTTTCCTCTGAATGATGTGAGGCCTCATTTTTCAGAGAAAGAATGATGATTTGTCTGAGTTAGCATGAGGCTCCTTACAATGTTGCAAAGCAAATCTCATAGTCTCGGACTTACCCCACAGAAGACAAGGGAAAAGGTTTCTTAGCACCTTTCACCTAGTTCCCTTTGAAGGTGACCACAGAGGTCAATTCCCTAATTGTATGCTATTGATTCATTCCTTACACCCATTGGGCTTGGTTATCAATCCGAGTACTTGATTATATTACTATCTTTTAGGCAGCATACCAACTCTGTGATAAGTGACTTCCTGCCTGTGCTTGTTCTGTACAACAAGTCTGTAAAGGGGATTATTATCGTCTTCATTTGATAGACAAGGAAACCAAGGGAACTAACCTGACTTAAATCATCCACTAAGCAGCAGAACCACAGAGCTAAATTTACAACTCCAAAGCCCAAGTTTTTCAAGACTACATTCAAGTAAGTGGGCAGCCAATTCAAATACTCCATCTTTCGGTCTGCTCTTTATAATTAACTAGAGCTTAGAACAGGAGTCAGCAAATCGCAGCCCACCATATGGCCCACAAAGCCTAAAATATTTACTATCTGATCCTATGCAGAAAAGTTTGCTGACCTTGAGCTTAAAAAGTAGTAAACCAAATCCCAAATGTTCCATTCTGTTAACTGAGGTCTCTGTAGTACTTGGGACCAGAGGATTCTATGGCATAGTTTCGATTCATGAAAATATTTCTTTTCATTGATTTATGTAAATGACCCTGAGTAATAACAGTTGGAAACAACTGTTTCGGGGTGGGGGTTGTGGGGTGGGTGAGGGGTAAGAAATAGCTCTGGGTCTAAAATATCCACTTCCTGGATCACTGCATAACTGTTGGTTAACCAAAACCCAAGGAGAGTTTTACCCATCATGAAGAATTTGGCCAAGGGATCTGTCCCACTGAGTGTAGACATAAGTGTCCATGGGCCTCTCTCTGTCCATACTGATGGAGGGTTGGAGAGGAAGCCTTTCACCAGCATGCAAATTGAAGATATGCTGTTTTTAGATGGCTGCCAGCATGCTAAGCCAATGGAAATAATGATGAAGAGACAGTAAGGTATTTTATTCATTGTTTTCAAACGTAGCAAGAGGTGTTTAGTAATCTTCGTGTAAAACAGACATCTGAGTCATCCCAGCAGCAGGGAGTTCTCATGAGTCATAAAACACATACTGGTCCAGAATCAGGTCTTTGCACTGGCTCAAGAACATGCCTAGAATCATACCCAATACTAAAACACCATACTCCCCAGTTGGGATCCAAAAATCAATGAATCTTTATGGTCTGATTCCACCCATGTGCTCAAATGTACTAGGTACACCATGTGTCTATCAGGTAGAGTCATGCAAGGCTTCAGGAGATGGGCTGGAGGAAACAGCTGCAAATTCCAAAACTATCACTAGTTTGTTGTTTGAACTTGAGCCTAAGATTCATCTGTAAAATGAGGTAATTGAATCGGATCCCTCTGTGGTGCCTTCCAGCTCTATAAGTATGGAGAGCAGAAGGTCCACTAATAGTATAGAAACCACTCTTGAAAATATTGATGACATATTACTCATAACTCACTATATCTCATTATGCAATTAGTGTTATTATAATTATCATTAATGTTATCATTGTTATTAGCATAATAAAATAATAACATAGAAAAATAATAATACACTTATTAAGTATTTTCAATGTGCCAGATGTCATTTGTAGAGGTTTCTGGAATAAGGAGGAAAAGAAGATTCTATGTTCTTCCTGTGCAGTCTATCTTTCAGACCGCAGGTTAATAAACCATAGCCATGGATCAAATCCAGCCCACTGCTTATTTTTGTAAATAAAGTTCACTTGATAAGCCAGGCCCATCATTTAACTACTGCCTCTGGTCGTTTTTGCACCGCAACAGCAAGGCTGAGTAAGTTTAGCAGAAACCCTAAAATAATTGTTATCTGGCCCTTTATAGAAACAATTTGCTGACCCGGCTCATTTAGCCCCTGCGCTGCAAGCCTCTTGCCTCCCTAGTATCCGTTGACTACTCTTTTGGTTCTCCCCTCTTGACTTTCCTCGGGGTACCTTCCCTCCTCTACTTACAACACTGTGGACTGGGTGGATCTGACCCATTGCCTATCTCAGACCTGGAGCACCAGGACATTTCATCCTCATGACCATGAAGATTTAGGGGCAGGAATGTAGGATTCAATCAATCCTAAGACTTTTGCTGTAAATAGTGGCCAAAAACAAAGCTTTTCTCTTTTTTTTTTTCCTGACATCTCTGAGCTACAAGTATGCGACTACAGAGCTTCCAAGAGCCTTCATGGAAATGACTTGCCTGTGTTTGAAAACAAAGAAAGACGGAGAAAGAAAGCCTCGTGATAACATTTTAGACTCTGGATCCAACTATGCCTGAAGCTACAGGTAGACTTTTTAGCTAATAAGCCAACACCTTCTCTTTTGTTGGTTTAAATCAGATTCAGTTAGGCTTCTATCACCAGCAACTAAAACAAAACAGTCCTTTGAAACTGACATAACCATTTTCCCCCCGCAAAGACTTATCTGCCCAAAATTACATAAGCTAATGAATGGCAGGGTCTACATTGAGCTCTGTAAGATGAAGGAACCAGTTGTCCAGAGCTCTCCAGAAGATCTGGTTAGGCCAGGGACAGGACCAATAGGTTATTTTCCTGTCTTTGAAGAAGGAACATTTCAAACCACATCTCCGTTCTCTAGAGAGCAGTTCCTTGGGGATCGTCCTGTTTTCTACTTCTGACTATCCCAAGACAAGGCCCCATAGAGTACCAGCTCCTCATGTGGTAATTTGGAGGAAGTTATAATGAAAAGCGGTATCACAGCCATTTGTCAGCCTTTCATTCTTGCCATACTTAACTGGGAAGAGGGGTGCTGCAGAGAAAACTGACCGCCTCCTGTTGAAGCTCTCAGTTGTCCAGCAATCAACATACGTAAACAGGCAGTCTCAATGCAGGCAGCAGGAATGAACCTCAGGCAAGGAATGAATCAGAGCAGCCTTTGAAGAAGCACAGATTCTGGGAAATCTCACCTACCTAGAACTATCTATCCCACAGGGCATTGCAGGGGAGCAGAATATGCCACCCCAAAATACGCCTCTTTGGCATCAGGGTTATGTGGAGCTGAAGGCAATCAAGACCTACCAGACTTAGGAAAAGCTTTTTACCACCCGCCCCCGCAAGCTGCCTAAAAGAATTTAGAAAGGGGGCCTGTACCAGGGAAAGAACTATTATCAGGGATAACATTTTCATCTCAAATACTTATCTGTATGGCAGGGCAAACATTTTTTTTTAATGTTTATTTATTTTTGACAGAGAGGGAGAGACAGAGTGTGAGCAGGCGAGGGGCAGAGAGAGGGAGACACAGAATCCGAAGCAGGCTCCGGGCTCCGAGCTTTCAGCACAGAGCCCGACGCGGGGCTCAAACTCACAAACTGCGAGATCATGATCTGAGCCAAAGTCGGACGCTCAGCCGACTGAGCCACCCAGGCGCCCCAGGGCAAACATTTTTTAATCAAACATTTGTTCTTCTGCTCTTCCTGGTTATGCCTTTCTCCCTTTTGAAGCCCCAGACCCCTATCTCTTTCTTTAGCTCACAATGGTATATAAGTCTCAAATGCCTGGCTGCCTTTGTGTCTCATAGCTTTGTGGGGTTCCTGGACATACATACATAATTACATTTGTTTTTCTCCTATTAATCTGTCTTTTTATTACAGGCAGGTCTCAGTCAAGAATCTAGAAGTATAGAGGAAAAAATAGTTTTATTCCTCTGTTGCAACTTCTTATATTCTGCTTTACAGAAAAAGACAGGGGCACCTGGGCGGCTCAGTCCGTTAAGCGTCCAACTCTTGGTGTTGGCTCAGACCATGATCTCACAGTTCATGAGTTTGAGCCCCGAATCAGGCTCTGGGCTGTCAGTGCAGAGCCTGCTTGGGATTCTCTCTCTCCCTCTCTCTCTGCCCCTTCCCTGCTTGCTCTCTCTCTCTCTCCCCCAAAATAAATAAACTTAAAAAAAATAAATAAAGAGAATGACAGACTCCAGGAGGAATAGTATAGTGCAGGGTGTGGAAACACAATCTCTCAGAAAGGTCTTTGGTTGGTATGTGACTCAATGGTATATCTTCACCAGCTGAAGACTTTATAATAAGGACTGGACCTCAGACAGGCATCCCGGGGGACATGCCAGGCCCTCTGTCAGGGGTGTACTGGTCCTGACACACCAAACCAAGAGAGGATGAATTCTAGAATGTTGAATGATTTTCAACCAGAAGAGCTGAGCATAAGTTGAAATGTAAGGATGGATGGATGGATGCATGGACAGATGATAGATAGATAGATAGATAGATAGATAGATAGATAGATAGAGACAAAAAATAGTACACACTTACCATGGCATATACAAAGATTACAGATAGCGTTCTGGAAGGATCACAGGATACGGGTAATAGCAGAGGACTCTCAAGAGAAGAACGAATAAATAGGCATCTCATGTGAGAGAGAGACTCACTGATCACTGCATACTCTTCAGTATGGTTTGAATGCTTCCCCATGTGTTTATTACTTTTTCAGTATAAGGATGGAAAATAAGAGGGAATTCTCAAAAACATACTCCACAACAAACCCCTCTTGGTGCTTTTAATGACCCTAGAAGTTAAATGACCAGAACCCCATTTCCTCGGACTGCCTGGTTAAGCTTTCTCCTCTGAGGCTTTGTCACACTGGCCATGCAGTCGTTCACCCTGGTGTGAACTCTGCTCGTGCGTCACTTCCCTAAGCAGAGAGACGAGACAACAGGACCCACCTTGTGCCAGGCAAACATGTTACGTGGGCTTTGTTGCCTTTGGGTCTGCCCTAGTTCAGAGGTAAAGGTGAAAGGGTGACATTAGGGAGTCCAAAGTCCCAGCCACAAAGCCTCCAGACCCTCTGCACACAGCCAGGGACAGGTCAGGGTTTCCTTGGCCCAGAGATCAAAGAGCTGGCCTCAGCCCGGCCTCCAAGGTACTCAAAGTTCTTGGAATAGCCTGAGCCCCTCATTGACCTTACTACAGCTGGTGGACACCATTCAAGACTTCAAGAGAATGGCGGACACATAGATGGTTCGGTCGGTTTAGCGTCTGACTTCAGCTCAGGTCATGATCTCGTGACTCATGGGTCCGAGCCCCACATCCGGTTCTGTGCTGACAGCCGACAGCTTGCTTTGGATTCTCTCTCTCGGTCTCTCTCTGTCTCTGTCTCTCTCTCTGTCCCTCCCCTGCTTCACACTCTCTCTCTCTCTCTCTCTCTCTCTCTCCCAAAAATAAATAAATAAATATTAAAAAAATTTTTTAAGGCTTCAAGAGAATGGGACATGAAATAGACTGTCCAGCATGATTCTGAGCCACTCCATGCCCCCCACGCCAGACACACACATGCACAGGTACATTCCACAGGAAGAAGCTGGGTCTGGCTTTACAGCTCAGTGCTACTGCTCTCTAGCGGAACCTCACCAACTCCTTTTCATCCCTAGAGCCTGCTTCCTTATCCATACAAGGAAAGAGGATTGTAGAGAAGATTAAATTAGATGCAATCATTTCTAGTATAGATGCCCGCCACATAACAACAGTACTGTCCTTCCCTCGTTCCCCCTTCCCTTTGGCGATTTCAGAAACAAAGGAGTGCTTTTCAAAGAATTCAACGGACTGAAAGACAACATAAGCTTCTGTCAAAATGAACCTTCCGACTTCTTAGAAAACTCTGCAGACGCTCCAGTGGGATTCAGGTCTCCTGGACTCTTACACAATAAGTTACGTAAGGGTCATCTTATTCCCCCAGCGTGCCCTCTCGGATTACAGTGTGCAGGCTAAGGTCAAAAGGAAATTATGTAAGCATAATCCCGGGAAATCGGCATACAAAGCAGGGCCCAGTGCAAGAAGCAAACCGGCAGTATGTTACCACGAATCTCGGAGGCCAGAAACTGCTAAACGTATAAAACATAGTTTGAGTACATTTGGTTGAGAGTTGGGGAGGGACTCGTGGAAATATTTTCTAAACGGTGTATCAGGGGGGCAAACAATCTGAATAAGGCCTGGTTTTGCAATAGACGGTGGTCTTGAAGGTCTGCCTATTAATCTCTTAATTGCTGCCTTCCTGGGAGGTCCGGGCAAGGGGCCAGAGAGCCAGAGGGAGGGGGAGCCAGGGAATTGAGACTTGGGGCAGAGGCACTTTACCTACAAGTATGAAAGTATTTCAACACTTTAACTACCAGCTACACATTTGCCCTGGAGGAGAGGCATTTCTGAAATAGTCCTATTAGTGAAAATGTTTGAAACTGTGTCAAAAACCCAGCAATATACAGCAATGTACAAAAAGATTCTGAACTCCCTTAGAAAACAGAGCAAAGTAAACTAAAACTAAGTTTGCACATCAAATTGACAAAACTTTCTTAAAATCTTTTTAATGTTTATTTATTTTTGAGACAGAGAGAGACAGAGCATGACTGGGGGAGGGGCAGAGAGAGAGGGAGACACAGAATCCGAAGCAGGCTCCAGGCTCCGAGCCATCAGCACAGAGCCCGACGTGGGGCTCGAACTCGTCAACCATGAGATCATGACCTGAGCTGAAGTCGGACACTCAGCTGACTGAGCCACCCAGGCATCCCGACAAAACTTTCTTAAAATCATAACATCTATGATTGGCAGGGACACAGGAAATTAAATGTAAAACTCTGTGTTGGTAAGGTAAGGGTGGAGGGAGGGTCGATTTGGCAGTTTCCATCAATATTAAAACGCTGCAATACCCTTGGGCCCAGCAAAAATATCTTTCTGTCCTAGAGAAATGTGTGCATGCACAAAGGTGCATATTTTTTGCAAAATTGTAACAGTAAAAACTGAGAAGTCACCTAAATTCCATCAAATAAGGGGATGGCCGAATAAACACTGGTACGTTTTGAAGCTATGCAAGACTATGTTCCTGTCGAAAAGAATGATGTATTGTTGTATAAACTGACATGGAAAAATGTCCAAAATATAGACATATGAAACGTATTCATGCACATGTACACTTATAATGAATGGAGAGAAATTTTGGAAGAAGCAAAAGACTGCAGGAGTTACCTCTAGGAATGGGATTGGGTTTTAGAGTCAGGTACATAAGGGATCCTTTTATGTTTATGTAGGGTTTTTTTTTGTAGGTTTTGACTTTTAAAACCATGTTATGTTCATGTATTATACTGGATAATTCACATTTCCTTTGGTAAATGATGAATCAGCCATCTCAAATGTTCGGGAGAGGACAGTTGTTTTTTTTTTAATTCAGGAAAACATTAACTTTTTAAAAGATGAGGCCAAGAGGCTTCCATTTGTAAAAGAGTTACCAGGAGGTAATAGCTCTGTGTGCTGAATTTACTGCCAAGATCACCTGATGCAGAGAGTAACACAAGATAAATTTTCCAAAATGATTCTGAGGTTTATGCTCAAGAAACACAGCAAATAATCTGCCCAGCAGAGACTAGGGTTTATTTCTCTCAGAAGGAATGGACTTCCCGGAGGAGGGTGGTACCTTTTGTTCTCTCCTTTAAAATGAGAGGAAAATACAGGATCTCTTTTCCTAGTCTTAATTCCCATTGGCCTTGATCAGACACAGAGACAGTTGCCTCCCATGCACATAGGAGTTCATGCATCAGAAAACACTAGCCCCAATCTGGTCCTGGTCACTTAAGTTCAACCCCTGGGACATCTTCTCCAGAATGTAATCATAAAGATTCCAGAGTGGGACTGTAGTTGCACGTGGGGCTTCCTCCACCGCCCTGCTCTGACACGTGGTGCAGCCACACACAAGTCACTGACACCTCGCTGTTGTGCCGGAAGTATCAGTACCCTGCCTTCAGGTAGGGATAACCCATTCTCTGTGCACCGAGATCATAACAAATAATAACAATAATAATAATAATATCTGTGCACCAGAATATCTCTCCATTTTTACACACACACACACACACACACACACACACACAAACACACACACACACGGATCTAAAATCTAGTGAATTCAAAGGTTTGATAAAATTAACAACAGATGTGCCAACATTGTGAAATCCCTAGAAGGCTCCAGCCAAAACATCTTTTGCATTGCCCGGGTGATCATTTCACAGTGCTTCAAATGTTTGGGACCCAAGGTATATGGCCAGGAAGTGACCCCAATGAGAACTCAGACCCTGATCTTCTATCATCAAAAAAAACTGTTTGTTTACATCTAAGACCCAAATATGATCCATGTTATTAATTGGCTAATTCACTCATCCACTCAGTAGCTATTTGCCAAGCATCTATTCTGGACTTGCATCTACATGCAACAGACACAGTGGTGAACAAACAGAGGCTTACATAATAGTAACGGTAGGAGCTAATAAACAAAGAATTAATGTCATAGAGGAATACATTCTATAAAGAACAATGAAGTGATATGGTAGTAAATGGGATACAGTGTGATGAGGCACTATTTTATATAAGGTGGTCAGGAAGGCAACATTTATTTTTTTAAGTTTATTTACCTATTTTGAGAGAGCGGGTTACAGTAGGAGCAAAGGAAGGGCAGAGAGAGAGGAGATGGAGAATCCCAAGCAGGTTCCGTGCTGTCAGCATAGAGCCCGACACGGGGCTTGATCCCGTGAACCGTGAGATCACGACTTGAGACGAAACCAAGAGTCTGACGCTCAGCCAATCGACTAAGCCACCCAGGCACCCCAGGAAGGTGACATTTAATCAGTGACTTGGAGAAAGTAAGGGTGACCATGTAGGATCCTAGAGAAAAGTATTCTGAGAGAGGAAACTACAAGTGCAAAGGCCCTGAGGCAGGAGCAAGCTGATGAATTCTAGGAACAGCAAGAAGGATCTCCTCACCACAGGCTCACAGGCAAAATTCTAGGAGCATGTGCTTGGGAGAATCAAAGGACAATTCCCCTAAAAATGCAAATACAGAAATAATTTCCTTACAACTTAAGAGCACTGAGAATTCACTTAGGGCAGTAAAGAGCACAGCCTGCTCACTGCCCCGCCCTCAGTACTGGGAAGGGTTTCTCAGGTGCCAATCACCCTGACTGGATCAGATTCCTGTGCCCGGAACTGGAAGTGACCTCGAGGCACTTTTAGTTCCCAGAGGCAGTAAGAGAATTGAACCATTCAATTGGGCTTAGCAGCTCTGTTTCAGACCCAAAGCAAGTAACTGACAAATATTTTTGGTTTGTCTTTGAGTGTTGAATGTCCCAAGAGTAGTAAGTAAGTAAGTAAGTAAGTAAGTAAGTAAATAAATAAATAAAAGGAATAATTAAAAAAATAAAAATAAAAATAAACAGGGGCGCCTGGGTGGCTCAGTCAATTGAGCTTCTGACTCTTGATTTCAGCTCAGGTCATGATCTCAGGGTTCATGGGTTCAAGCCCCACGTTGGGCTCAGTGCTGACAGTGTAGAGTCTGTTTGGGATTCTCTCTCTCCCTGTCTCTCTGCCCCTCCTCTGCTTGCTCTCTCTCTCTCTCTCTCATAATAAATAAATGAACTTTAAAAAAAGAAATAAAGGGGCACCTGGGGGGTTCAGTCAGTTAAGCTTTGACTTTGGCTCAGGTTGTGATCTCACAGTTCGTGGGTTCGAACCCCGTCTTGGGCTCTGTGCTGACAGCTCGGGGTCTGGAGCCTGCTTTGGATTCTGTGTCTCCCTCTCTCTGTCCCTCCCCTGCTCGCACTGTGTGTGTATGTCTCTCTCTCTCTCAAAAAAAACATGAACATTAGAAAATTTTTCAATAGGTAGGTAATAATAAAAATAAATAAAAATTTAAAAAAGATAAAAAATTAAAGAGGCCGATTTAAGCAGGATGCTGAATCAAAGCCACCCACTCCATGGCACTTACCTCGCCTGCTTCTCATGCCCCACCCCCAACTCTCACGTGAAGACCATCACACCTAAGAATTCTTGCGAAGTACCAGGCTTCCAAGTGCAGCTCGCCCATAAAACACTTCATAAAACGTGTGGACTTGGCTCCTGCTTTTGCAAGCACAACCTTGCCCTCCCTCCTTTCTCCTCGTGGCCAGGCACACCGCCTTCCCGCTCTCAGAGCACGCCTGGGAACCCCGGCCCGCACACCTTCTACCGCGCTGCCTGCCTCTTGCATCCCCGCTGGGGAGGCACTGCTGGCTGGTTTCCTTCCCTCGGGCTCTTGCAGGACTCACTGGGCGCCAGTCCTCATACCACCCAGCAAGGTTGGAGGCTCAGCTGGGAGGTTCCTGGGACCATGAACAGTCAACGGGGACCCCCAGGGGAGAGGGGCACTGAAGCTGGTCTTCCCCATGGCAAGTGTGCCGAGAGGTACACGCACCTGGCTATGGCCAGGAGCTGGCAGGGCCAACTGTGACCCCCTTCCCTACCAGACCCTTTGCTTGTCTCTTAAAAAAAAAAGAGAGAGAGAGAGATAGTTTTATTGTATGGTTTTCGGATTGCATCAATAATATGTACTTTGTTTACAGAAAGATATAAAAAAGAAGGGGAAAAATCACCAGTTAACTCCATTGTCCGGAAAGTCTAATAGCCAATGCTTGGAGCCAAGCATTGGTTTTTTTGTTTTGTTTTGTTTTGTTTTTAATGTTTATTTATTTTTGAGACAGAGAGAGACAGAGCATGAACGGGGGAGCGTCAGAGAGAGGGAGACACAGAATCTGAAACAGGCTCCAGGCTCTGAGCTGTCAGCACAGAGCCCGACGCGGGGCTCGAACTCACGGACCGCGAGATCGTGACCTGAGCCAAAGTCGGCCGCTTAACCGACTGAGCCACCCAGGTGCCCCCCAAGCATTGTTTTAAGTGCTACACACTCGCTTAAACTCCCTTACAATTTATTCACTTAAACCTCATAACCGTTGTACAAAGGTGACATTATTTTAAAACCCATTTTGCAGGTGAGAAAACCAAGGCACAGAGAAATGAAGGTCCTTTCCTAGGGCTCAAAGTAATAAAGCTGAGGAGCTAGAATTCAAACCTTGACCCAGGTTCTTAATGCATCTCGACTACGTCTACTTTCCATCTGAGGGGCCCATCTCTAGCCCGGCTCCTGCTGCCTGGGTTCGTAGCACAGAGCAGGGAAGGTTCCCTCTCTTCGCCTCCGTGGGCTCACAAAGGCTGGGAGGGCTGACGGGAGGAAGAACAGGCCGTGGAGGCTACGAGCCCCACTGAAGGACTACACATTCACCAGACCTGACAGCAAAACAGACAGAGCAAGGAGCCACTTTTCAGCCCATCGGGATGTGTTGAGTATCCAGTATATGTCCGGGACTAGGGGGATATAATGACTGGCACCCAGCCTTTGACCACAAGGGTTTGGTCTATTGGCAGAGACAGAGCACGTAAGCAAGCGCAACTGACAACAGACATGGGACCAGACTGTAGGCTCCTCGAGGGCAGTTTCACCTTGTCCGCACTGGGGACTCGTTGGAAGTGTTGAGGAGCTATTTGTTGAACGACTGAATGACCTGAGCCAGCGGCACTGTTCTCTTCTGAAATCCTGGAGAAGTCAGGAAGGGATTTCCAGGTGTAACGACAGTTCAGCTGAGACCCGCAGGCAGAGGGGAGGGGCAGGGGATGAGCAAAGCGTGGGGGCCGGACTCCACACGGCTGGCACCCAGGCTGGGGGAAGCCCGTGTGCCCACGGCAGAGGCACGTTCCACAGGCGAGGAACGGAGACCATGCAGGGACTTGGAAAGACAAACAGGCTCAGATCAGGTGCTCTGAGGCCAAAGGAAGGAGTCCAGACGTGGGGGGAAAAAAAGACACATGTGAAGACAAAGTTTGAGAGTTAACACTTCGTTTGTTCTCTACCCAAGGGAACAGGCAAGAAAAAAAGACCTTACGGAGGATAAGAGTTGAATCTTGCATAACAGCTACTTCTGTGGGGAAGAAGGAGGAAGAAGAATCCTCAAAAACGCAGGAAAACACCATGAGGGAGCAGGAGGGGCATGAAGGGGTTCCCAGGAGCAATCTAGGGGGCTTCCCCCCAGCACTGTTACTCTCAAGCACTCCGACTAAAGGGGTCTCCCAGTCTGCCCTGCACAGATGCAACCACTCACCGCGACAAGAGCCCTTTCCCTCTATCTCAGTGGCCTGCAGATCACCTTTAAGACAAGAGTGGTTCCAAGCCCCTTTCACCTCACGGGCAAAGTCCAATCCAGTAACGCTGGCTGCCTGGACCAGTGGGTTGAGATGGATTCTGAAGTTGAATCCAGATTCACAGCGAATGAGTTCTATGATCAATGAGCAAATATCTGCCACGGACACAAAACTGAGGAGTGGCCACCCATGTGCCCATATGGGCCCTCCCTGCTTCCAGCAATTTGCATTTATTTTATTTCGATGCGGACTCACGCAGAGCAGAGACTGTCGCATTTAGTCTCGTGCCAGGGGCTGTGCCACGTGGGCACTGAGGAAATAGAGATTACGATACTCAGCAAATGTTTGCTAAGTGAATGATCAAACTCATTTGTTCCCGAGAGAAGGGACCACAAAGAAGCTGGACGCTGTGAGCTTTCAGAGTGCAGAAGCGGCAGGAAGGGCCTCTTCCTTTGAAGCCAGCCCTCCAGCCTTCCATCCTGACCCTGCCCTGTGCCAAAGTCCCTGCGACAGGTCTGGGCCCCGGCTGCATCCCAGCACTGCTCTGCAAGAGGCGTTGCTCCTAACACAGCCAGTGAATTCTGGAATGCATGAGCTGAGTCTCGCTAGGAGTGGGCTCACAGGCTAAGCCAAAGCATTCCTCAGGCATCTGCTTTTACCAAAAGAGACACGGAAAAAAGCAGAGGCACGCCTGGCTTGGCCTCTCCTGGGGTTGGTGAAAGAACTGTCTAGAATTGGGTTGGGCCAACCGACTCTCCCTCTGAGGGTCTCCCCTCGAGTACTGATGATGAGCAAACCCAATATTCCTCTTGGCTGCCCCCCAACCCTCAGTAGGGTGCCCCACATGGGTTGAACAGTCAGTAGATAAGAGAGACACATTTCATTTAAAGAACTCCCGAACTGGATGGGGAGGAAAGCAAACAGGTGGGAAGTTATGGTCCAGGAGGTAAGCAAGGAAATACACAATTGCCAGAAAATGCCAGTATAGACACCCATCTCTGCTCCCGGAGTTAGGAAGACAAAGAGATTGACAGAAAAGCTGGGGACAGCGTCACAAAGGAGAAGCGTGTGTGTTCAGTCTGGAAGACTCCAGGCCGACTTTTAACGGCGAGAGAGAAAGGGAGCGGATGCAGTAGGCAGAGGAAATGGAGAACGTGGCTCAGCGGCGGGAAGGGAAAGGCGAAGTTGAGAAACAGGCGGGCTGCATGTGGGAGGTGAGGCTGGGAGGTGCCGGGAGCGAGGTGAGAACCAGGCACGTGAACCGGAGGGTGCCGCAGGAGCCCGGGCAGCCCCGTACGAGGCCTGGACTAAGGGATGGGCCATCCAGATGAAAACAAAGATTAAAGCCAAGGCCACATGAGAAGGGAGAATCAGGGAGGAATCAAAAGTGCCCAGGGAATCCACGGGAATCCCACAGGCCACCAGGAACAAGAAATAAGAGGAAATGATGGAGGAAGCCGGAACTGTCCGTGAGTCCTTAGCAACGTGGGTTCGTTGTATGGCCTACACACCTCCAAACCTCGTCTGGCAAGCGCCCGGGGCCCGGAACTCAGGTGTTTGCGTGGCTCTTTCTTGTGAAGCCTGTGGATGTGTCCTCCTCACGTCAGCTCCTCTCCCTCCCTTCCTTTTGGGGGAAAATGAAGAGAAGAAAGGCCCCTCCCTTCTAGATTTCCAGCGCCCTTCCCTCCAGACAGCCACCCAGTGACCCGCGGAAACGCTCATCTCTGCAGAGCAAAGAAAGTATCAAATGTGCTTACTCCTCATAGGATATCTGCATTTTAAAGGAGGCCTAACCCAGATGCTTGGATTTCCAGTACGTTCACCCACAATGTCCTGTCTGCTGCAGACCTGGGAGGGTGCAGGGGGGTAGCGCACAGCTCGTGGGCTCCGGGGGCTTACAGTTTAGCAGCGGAAAAGGCCATTCTAGTCTGTTCTGCACTTATCTTTGCCAGCAGGGGCGGAAGTCCTGTGCAGTTAGAGATTCACATACCTGGGATGGTCACAACACGGGTTCAAATCCCAGCTCTGCCAACCTACCAGCTAAGAAACTTGGGGTGAGTTTCCTAACGTCTCTCAGCCTCAGTTTTTGTCCTGTAGGAAACCCTGAATGAGACCGGTATGGTGAAGGGTTCAGTACAGTGCCCGGCACAGGCAAGAGCTATCTGCCAAGATGTTCCAGGAAATACTAGAAACTCACTCCTGGCTTTTAGGAAATGCGCACTGAATCAAAAGAGAAGAGGACATCTCCAGAGACTGAGCAGGGCTTTAACTCCCATGGGCCCTTCTCATTCCAGTTCCTTATTTATAGATGAAACAACCACGAGACTGTCTTCTTCTACCTTGTTCTTATCTTGCAGGATTGGGGGGGGGGGTGGATGATAGGATCCCCATTTATCGAGCAGACAGTGAATACGGCATGGTGCTAGGCACATCACAGACTTAATCTCTCTCAATCCTCCCAACCCAAAAGATACAGGTGTTCTCCCCCAGATTAAGAGAGAGAGTAAAGAAAGAATGCAAGTCGCCCAGGGTCTCCAAAAAACCACCTCAGCTGCTTCCCAGCTCCCGACCTGAGCCAGGCTTGAACCCCAGGTGCCTGGAGATCCTTCCAAAAATGCACACCGAGATAAAATGGTTTCCCAGCCTTTTGATTTACAACTCTAAAGAGCTTGGCTGAAGCAGCAAATCTTTTGATGATTTATTCCAATACTCTTAGTTGCCCTGTCAAGCCTGATTGGGAAGATGCCTGGCTGGGGCTGGAGTCTGTCTCTGGTCTGGTCCGAACCTTGGGGCGAGTGACCTGCCACCAGGCATTGGAGGTACGTAATGGAAAGAGCCTTAAGATTCCATTCTTTCGACTACCCTAAATCTTGAACTTACCACCTCTCTGGGAAAACGTACTGAAGCCTGCCAACATTTTTATTTCCTTTTAGAGATCTTTTTTACCGCGTGAACCCATCTACCCACAGCTCTCATGTAATGGAATCGTGATCCGGTCTCCACTGGAGAAATTAATCATAATAATATACCAATGACCACTAACACTGAGTACTTACTCCGAGGTAGGCACTGTCAGTAACCTAATGAAATAGGTGTTATCATTATTTCGACTCGATGGATGGGGACACTGAGGTTTAGAGGGCGGGGTAGGTCAATCAAAGTCAGGCAACTGGTTAGTGGCAGAGACAGAATCCAAACCAGAAACGCTTTCCTCGGGGGGCCAGGCTCTACTCACTGTGTAACGCTTCACATCCCTTCTCCACCTGCCCGAGTGACGGGCACATCTCCACTCTCACAGAGGGCAGGCACGTCAGTTCCTGTTGGGACCGTGAACACTCCGGACCAGCACGTTCTCCTACCACTGTAGACACGTGTGCCTGTCATCTGCCCCCCGCTTGGCCCTGGCCACAAAGTTAGGAAGCTAAAAACAGTGTGATTTCCAAGTAGTATTTAGCGACCTCATGAGACACAACATCACTGTGAGCCTTTTGTGGGTACATTTAAAAACCAAGACAGAAACTTCACGAAAATGGTACCATCTTAGAAAAATTGTACACTGTATCATCAAGATGAAAAACAAAAACAAAAACAAGAGGTTCCCAGTGGCTGTACGTAACGGTAGGACGATGGATGGTTTTATGTTTCCTTATTGATTCTCTCCTTTATGTTCAAACTTTCTACAGCAAACATGTTGCACCTTGATAATAAGAAACCAAAAAAGTTAAAAATAAATTGATAGCCGTCCCCTCCTGCCTCCAAAAACACAGTCTACGTGACTCAGAGTAAAGACAAAGAACTTCTTCGTCTGTAAGTCACGTCATTGGCACATGCTCCCTCACCTTGCAGCTCACACATCGTGCCCTGGTTATGCATTTACACCTCTGTCTAACACGACTCGGGTTTCAAGCCTGCCTCTGATACTGAGAGCATGTCAGCATGGGGAGTGAATTACCTTAACCCGTCCATGGCGCCTTTCCAGTCCTTCCAGTGCCTTCTGCAGAGGGAAGGTTTAATTACCGAAAGTCCTGTGACGCAGTCAGCCTATTTTTGGCAGGCAGGCGGGACAGGTTAGCTCTTTATCCACTCCTGCCTTGGCCGAGCCTCAGAGGTCACAGAGAGGAGGCATTTTCATCCTGACCGTTTGCCAAGCCTGACTTTCTAGAAGCCACTCCGGTACTGCCTCCCGAGGAACCAGCTGGGTTTCTGCAAAGGATGGGTACGATATCTCCCCCCCACCCCCCGCAGTGCTGTCACCCCAAGCTAGGGCTCTTAAAATGTCTCAGCACGTGCAGGACTGAACAGAGGGAGCCCTTGTTTTGTAATGCACTTTAGTGGGCACGTTTCACTACATGGATTAGGTGAGAGGGTTGGGGGTAAGCTAATGTGGTGGGTAAACTGCACTGCAGGAGAAATAAATGGGAATTTGGGGGTGGCAGAGGAAGGAAGGGAAGCTTTGGAGCAGAGAGCAAGAGGCCCTATCAGTACAGAGGGGAGTCCATGGAAGGAAACTGTGGCCAATGAAGACTATCCCAGCCGGGAGGAGTGGCCAAGGGAACTTCAATAATACTAACAGCACTAATAATAGCAGTAATAATAATGTCGATGGTAATGATAGCTCACATTTACAAAGCACTTACTGCGGGTATCCTTCCAAGCAAGCGCTGTCCTCTAGACCCTCCACAACCCCGTCAGGTAGGTACTACTCTCATCTCCGTTCGACGGGGGAAGAAATTGAGGCACCCAAAGTCAAGTGAGCTGTCCACAGTGATATAGCAAGTGGCAGAGCTGGGTTTTGAAACTCTGAGCCCATCTTGAAGAAACTCGGCAGTACAGAAATGCCCAAGGCTCCACTGCACTCAGCTTGCTATCTTGTTCTGTGGTACACACACACACACACACACACACACACACACACACACACACAGACACACACCCGCCACCTCCCTTGAGGCTCAGACCTTCAGTAAAGTCGGCTACGCCTGCAGCATCTGCCGTCTTTAGGCCGTGGAACTTAGGGAAGCAGGGGATCAAAACAGCTCCCCGGGAGCAAGGGAGGGGGGTGGAGAGCAGCCTGAGCAGTGCGTGATGTTGTGGAGAATATTCTCCCTCCGAATGGAGGTGCCTTGGAGAAACGTTCGCTTCCAGGCATCCCTGGAATGGGAAGAGACTATCCGAGGCTCCCTGCATGGGAGATGGGGCTTTCAGGTGGTTTCACTTAAACCACAAAGGACGATAGGATCATTGGCTGAGCTGGAGAATTTGTGAAATTTCCGGACACTCGAATTTAGATACTTTGTTTCCTTGGTTCTACGATATATATACTTTTTTTTTAAAAAAAACGTTTTAAAATTTCTGTAATTGGGATACATGGTGTTTCTCTTTTTACTTAAAAAAACTATTATTAAATTGTTTGTACAGCTTACAACCAAGGGTGATTTAGAATGGAGTAAAAGCAGCTGTCCTAGAACCTTCTGGTGGAAAGGGCGCCTGGGTCGCTCGGTCGGTTAAGTGTCTGGCTTCGGCTCAGGTCATGATCTCTTGGTTCGTGGGTTCGAGCCCCGCATTGGGCTCTGTGCTGATAATGCAGAGCCTGCTTGGGGTTCTCTCTCTCTCCCTCTCTCTCTGCCCTCCCTGACCTGTGCTTTTTCCCTCTCTCTCAAAATAAATAAATAAACTTGAAAGAAAGAAAGAAAGAAAGAAAGAAAGAAAGAAAGAAAGAAAGAAAGAAAGAAAGAAAGAAAGAAAACCTTCTGGTGGGAGCAGATGAAGCCGCCTGGACCTCTCTCTTTAGCAGAGGCTTGCCACCCCAGTTGTTTCTGCAAATGCACAGAGGCTGTGTCCCACCTTCTTCCTCCCTCACAGTCTCCTGCTTGTTCTGATCTTAGCTCAAACATTGCTTCCTCCAGGAAGCCTCCCTGACCTATCTAGACCAAGTCTAATTCCCCTATTGATCTGTGTCATAGATCAATGTCCACCGTCCCCCACTAGACTGCACCCCCAGAGAGGGCAGGATTGGGCCTTTTTTTGCCCCCCAATGTTAAATCTCCAGTTAGGAACACAATAAGAATCTCAGTGGTTTTGTGCTTCATGAGTACATCTGAGTCTCGAACATAAAGCTAGAAGGAAAATGACAGATTCTCATCTCAGATGATCACAAGTTCCTTTCAATAATCCTTGGTAAACACCACCACCAAAAAGGGCGGGCATGAGTGGCTGTATTAATTTGGATTTAGTAATTCTGGAAACAGGTAACAAATATTTTAAACCTTTATCTTCACAGACCTCGTAATCCGATCTTGGGAATATGGTACATGGAACAATCTCCCAGAAAAAATAAATGCAATTCAGACACAGATGGCCAATTGTAGCACTCCTTATAAAATACAGAAATTGGAAACGACCCAGTTCAGTCATGGCAAAGGTTAAGCAAATGATGCCACAGCAGTGGTAAAGTAGAACAGAGATATCAAGAGATGTAATTTCTTATCCATATTCCCACATGGCAACCTAGTGCCTTTCTATGAAGCTGGGCATAAAGCAGGCCCGCACATGGCCCGCACCGTGTCATAGTGGACCTAAGAAGGGAGTTTAGAATAAGAACTCATAGGAAAAGAATTTTAAGTTCCCTTTTCTTTAACAAAGGAGGGATTGGCAGCATCAGAAGCAGATATAAGGGGAAAGGAATACAGCATGATCTCTAATACATATGGTCGTAGATTATGACCACAAGGAGACACATTGCAAGAGTGCCGACCTCTGGTTCACAGACTGACATTTTCCCCCTTATTTATCCTTTTAAATATTTTAGCAATTCTCTGCCATGAGCATATAGAACTTTCATAATCGTAATATGAGCAGCCTGTAAACAAAACTATAAACAAATGAACTTCAAGGAAGTCGTTTTAAACAGTGAGGAGAAATGGGCCAAAATGTGAACAGGCTAAGTCATTTACGCTATTGTAACAAAGGAAAAGCAGTGGGTTTTCACAGCTTTGGATCAGCCACAGTGCCAAGCACATGTAGAAAGCCCTCCCTCAAAATCTAACTTTCCCACACTTTGTGATTTCCCGAATGACTGCTGTCAGCAG
Source organism: Acinonyx jubatus (assembly GCF_027475565.1). Classification (NCBI taxonomy): domain Eukaryota; kingdom Metazoa; phylum Chordata; class Mammalia; order Carnivora; family Felidae; genus Acinonyx; species Acinonyx jubatus. Next base: position 25,864,133 of record NC_069390.1, on the reverse strand, counting down.
CGTCTACTTCATTGGACTTACTACTTTTTAAAATCATCTTTTGGGGGCTTCTGAACACAGAAATCAACACTTCAAAGGATAGGATGTTTGAATATGGTCCCAATTCTGATAAACACGAAACCTGTTCCCCAAATCTAGTGAACATTCGATAGATAGGCATCAAAGGGCTGAATGACCATCAGCCATCTTCTTTCCACTTCTGGAGGGAAAAAAAAAGCAATAACTTGAAAGGGACAAACAGCAAACGTATCTGGTGGTCTTTGTAACACCTACACTCTGTGTTGCAAGAAGAAACACTTAAAAGGATCGCGGGGTAGAACGTAAAATACCTTACGCGCTTAGCAATATCAGAAAGTGTCTTTCCACCACGGAAACCAAGCCTGCTGGCTTTCCCACCACACCAAGTACAGGTAACAGCACCGTATCACTTACACTTTTGCCTTTGAATATGTGGACCCAAGAGCTTTTGCAGCAGGATTAACTGGTTGACAAGGCGAACTTAATGAAGTCCCTCACATGATTCCGTAACTTGCAAATGGAAATAGTTTCACACAACATGTAAATGGCGGAGCTGGGATTTGTGGATTTTTATCTAGACCGATTTCTTCAGCAGTGATTGCTGAAGACAGGAACGTGAGAACCTCTAGAAAGAGTCTGAGGTTGAATGCAGAAGACAAAGCCAGTAGGTATGACGTCTCCTACTTTTGGGTGCTTAAGTTCTTCAAGATGCAACCACAGATGATGATTTTGGTAAAAGATACAACTTTGCCAGCTCATGACTAACCATCTTATCAATGGGTCATTTAAACCAGCATTTAAAAGGGGGGGGGGGTCCTATATGGAAAGATACAAATATCATTTATTCATTCACTGAGTCATTCAACACCTATTCATCGAGAAGCGTACCATGTGCCTAGGGTTCCAGGACCTGCACATTTTATTCACCATCCTGAGTCATTTCAGAGCCAATGATTTCTCTGATGAGCAGATTACACTTCCCAATTTTTACTCCTCCTTTCTCTGAAACTACATGTCTAGAGAGAACCTAGTTCACAGGAGGAAGCTCACATTACTTCAGCCCGTGGGAAAAGCAAGTCTCTTTGCCAAGTTCCATACCAAAGGAGGCTCTAATAAGTATTTTATAATAACCTGTTGTTCCACCTTTCCATTTCTCCTTTTTCTCCAGGAATATAGTAATTACCTCCTTCTCATCCCCCCTCACTGTCCATCCCCACCCTACCCAAGGTTTCTGACCTGACCATCTTCTCGTCTCCAGGAACGCACTGGCCACCTAGCACTGCAGTGAGCTCTCTCTTCCATCACGGTCCTGCTGTACCTCAGAGGAAAATCTGTCGGGTGCTTTAAAGTTTACCTAACCAGCGTTCTGATGTCCTATTGACCACCATCATTTGGCTGGAGAGCTGTCCTATTGACCGCCTCATTTGGCTGGAGAGCTCAAGGTCGCTAAGTGTTTGTTTGAATGTTGTGTAATTATGCAAGTGAAAGACCTCTCAGGATCATCTTAGCCCTTTGATGGCTCTTTCCTCTCCTTAAGCAAGGACTATAGCTGTTCCTCGCCAGGTTTGGGCAATTTCCATGTGGCTCTCCCAGCAGATTGCCAGGAGGGCCCTGAGCCCAGATGATTCTCCCTCTGCACTTACCCGCTTCCTCCCTCATCCAGCCTTGCAGCCATCCGTGGTCATTAACCACTTCATCCCTGTAGCCTCGCTCCCTGACATTTAATCCAGACTCATCAAAGCACTGTGTCTTTAACTTCTAACCGCCAGTGTAAATGAAAGGGACCCACTCCTTTTAAGGTCCGGAGATGTTCCAGGCTTCCAATCCTTTCTCTGTACTTAAATTCTACATGTTCTTTAGCTTAATTTATTCATGGACTCTTTCATTTTCTAATGAAATGTAAAATCAAAGGTCAACTTATTGTTTTCAGATAGATGTGAACACCAGTCCCCAAGTCACCTTCAACGGCATCCGTGGACTAGAGCGCCAATTCTCAGAATGTGTCCCTCAGGACACTAATCCCCCCAAGTGTCCCTTGATATAAAGGCTAAGGGGTCAAATAAGATTGGAAAGAGCTGCTCATCCTTGAAGACTCACGAAGTCTGTTGGTGTATCAAGGCTTTGAGAAGTTCAGTAGGAAAGAAACATTTTCGACCAAGCCTTACGCAAAGTCCCTGGAGCCCAGAACACGCTTTACTTTTTGTGTGTTTTATTTTTCTTACATAAAAACTATAGACGTGGCATAGATTCGGTGGTCCAAGGAACACACTCTGGGAAGCAGTTATCTGCTATATAAACACCGAGAGAGCCCCGAACCAATGCTGTAAGTTGGACTTATTTTTGTAGAGAAATAAGTAAAGGCTTTCAGTCAAAAGATTTAGGAGGATGCAGGCAGCCTTGAGTTAGTACTCTGGCTGCAGTTTAGTATAGAGAATGGAACCTCAGTTCTCAACTGGGATAGATGGCAGGTGGGGAAGGGGCCAGGGGGCTAGCTGGCCCATCGCCCACGCCAGACAGGAGACCTCCACGTGCTTTGCAGATAATCGGACGTGGAGCCCCCCATAACTGGGCCTTTGCAGGAGCCCCACATCCTGAAGTCCTGATCTACTACGTACACCCTTCCCCACATCCGTGGCTCTTTCACAAGCTCTTTATGGCCCAGTTCGGGGCTGTTTCAATCCCAATCTGAAATTTTCGCAAGCACGACTGCATCTGGAAAAGGACTGATATTCTATTTGGTTCCTAATCGCCACCATAGATAAGTATACAGCAGGCAGAGGACATCTTGGGAGCTCCACCTGAGACTTTAAGCCCACTTCCAGCACTCATGTGTGATTCTGGGTAGATTACTTAACAACTCGGGGCCTCAAATTTCATCAAGAGGCATAATAATAGTAACCAGGGGCACCTGGGTGGCTCAGTCGGTTGAGCGTCCGACTTCGGCTCAGGTCATGATCTCACAGTTCATGAGTTCGGGCCCCGCATCAGGCTCTGTGCTGACAGCTCAGAGCCTGGAGCCTGCTTCGGATTCTTGTCTCCCTCTCTCTCTGCCCCTCCCCCACTCATGCTCTCTCTGTCTCTGTCAAAAACAAACATTAAAAAAAAATTTTTTTTAAATAATAGTAATAATATCTCATAGGATTGTTACAAAAATTGAAAATGAAATCAGTCAACGTACATGCAACAGCATGCAACACACAGTAACTATTATTATTGATTGTCATCATTATTATCTATCATGATTATTATTTATTGATTCATTCCACAGATATTTCTTGGGCAAAACAGTCACTGCCTTTAGGAGCCCTCAATGTCCTTTGAACAGCTTTGCTATTGAGAGTTGCCAATAGAATCCGTGGCATATCCACAGCAAGGTCTCAGCTCTCCTCGGTAGCTTGACTACTACTGAAGTCCTTCTAGTTGCCACATCTAATCCCCCCTTGGCGACATTTATCACAGCGAACCTTCATGGAAGACTCACTATGTTCTGGGCCCACTCGGAGGGCTATGCATGTGTTGGCCTTTTCTAACTCCTTCAACAACCCCAAGGGGTAGGCACTACTGTTATTCCCATCTCTAAGGCCAGAAGACACAGAGAGGCTGGGTAACTTGCCCACGTTCGCACAGCAGTTCACTGGCAGAGCTGGGATTCAAACCCTCAAAGTCGGATCCTGAGCCAGCACCCATGACCACTGTACTACCCTGCCTCTCCCTGGAGGGGTTTACGACGTCTGTTGGGGCATGAACGTGTGAGGAAGGAGGAGAAGCGGAGAAGGCAGGGGTGGGCACGGGTGAGGCATGGAGAGGGCACAACCGTCTTTGGGGCGTCGTGAAGAGAAAGACACCCGGCTGATCAATTAGTCGTGCACAGCCCGAGCAGCGCTCCCATTCTGCCTCGGAATGTTCTGAGGTTGCCGGAGACCCGTGGACGGCCGAGGGGGAGGCAGGCAGCAGGCTGAGCCCTGGCAGCGAGGAAGGGGGCCCAGCTGGAGCCCAGGACACAGCTAATGAGAGCAAAGCTGCTACAGAAGCCTCTTTTTCTGGGCTGCCAAGAGTTTTTGTTATTTGTAAAATAGGGGCTCATCGGAGAATTTCAAATACTGTTCGGGAATCAGAACCAGAGGGTGCCTAAAGATCCCTCCCAGCGGTGGGGCCTTAGGATGCCAGCTCTCCCAGGGTCCATCTCAAAGCTCAAAGCAACCGACAGAAGAACTAACACTCAGGGTACTCTGCGAGCCAGGGGCTTTGGGCTGAAAGCTTCCAGCACCCCTCTGCATGGAATTATTATCTCCACCTTCCAGACGAGGCAGGGAGAGGGAAAACAAGTTGTCCCAAGACATGTGGCCGGCAAGGACTGGCACCAGGGCCTGAGCCGGAGACGGAAGAAACTCCAGGCATGGTGTCCGCACGCAGAAAGTGGCTCGAACCCGAGGAGCGTCGGCACCTTTCGTTCCCTGACTCCTCCTCCGGGGAGCCCCTAGGATGGGACCCAGATGCAGACCTGCACGCAGCAGGCGGCTCGTCCGCACCCTCCCCGAGTTCTGAGTTCTATTTGCTCTTCCTGCAAAGAGAGGCTCTCGGGCATGAGAGCTTAGCAAGCGACAGGGCACAGGCAGATGGAGTGTCCCCGAGACACTGGGGCCCTGCGCTGGTTACCATCGCTGCCACTCTGCACACGGAGGCTGGATTTCAAAGCAGCTCTTGGCAGAGATTCTGCTCCCTCCGACACCAAGAACACCATATGTGTCCCTGATCCAAAGGGAGAGGAGACAAACCCCCTGCTGTTCTGGAGCTGGTGTCCAGGAGGCTGACAAACAACGTCTCAGCATTTCCTTTCAATAGCCCGGGGAGGGGTGGGGGGGACACCGGTGGGAGCTGCGGCGGGGGGGGGGGGGGGGCAGTTAAGCAGCTGAAAGTTCCCCTTTGTGTCGCTCTCACAGACTTCTGGAAGGGGTCAGGTTGGGGCGATTCATCATTCACCCAAGTAGACTCGGGCTGAGAAGCAAATTCAGATACTGTGGTTAAAAATAAATCTCTGCTCACCATCTTATTAATATTCTGTAAATGTGTTAAGGACCTTCGGCCAACAGGGAGAAAAGTTCATTTACCCAGCGGTGGCTACACTGGCTCTAATAATCTGGTAAGAGGAACCCTATAGCTAAGCCCTTGATTTCTTTTCAAAAAGTTATGGGGAAATGTTAAGCACAAAACAATTCAGCGAGGCAATTACTTGTTCGGACAGTCTGCTGGCATTTGAGTACCACTCACTGACTGCATAATCACTCTGTGCCTCAGTTTCTTCATAGGTAAAATGGAGCTGATCACAATAGCTGTTGTACCTGTGGGTTAATACATTCAGACCCCTATGTCCAATGGTGCCCGAGGCATAATACAAGTTAGTTACCATGCAAATTCAATCTATTTTATAATATTTATGGTGATGACTATCATTTATTCCTATTGCCAGGGGCAGGGTTGAGAGCTTGTAGACAGAGCACAGGTTAGTCCTCCAGACAATCCCAAAGGGCGGGTATTATGCCCATTTTACAGATGGGACACTGAGAAAATGGAGTCAGAGAAGTCCAGACCCGGTGGACGGCAGAGCAGGATTGAAACCAGATCCATCTGAACTCATGAGTGATGCTATGTAATTTCATTGCCTGGTTAGTGTCAGACTGTGAGGCTGGCAAGAGAGAGAACCTGATGGTCCCCATTTAACTGGTATAAAAACGGAGGTAAAGAGGTGAAATGATGAAGGCATATCCAGTTTTCTTTGCACAATGCTATGCTACGAACATCACAACGGCTGGGACAGGAAATGAAACTGAGGGAGACTGTAGTAATAATTGGACTTCTTTCTTAACCAAAATAACAGAGCAAAGGCATCTCTGGTCCCTCTGAGGGGAAGCCGTATATGTGTCATTCGGGCACCTCCTCTAAGAGCCCCCCCAAGCTCTTGGAACTGCTCCTTATACATGATTGAGCACATGGTAAAGCTGGTTTAACTACAGTCCTGAAATCTGGTCTTTCTGACTGTGACAAGGCCCTGTGGTCAGCATCTCCAGTTAGCTATTATAGCATTCACTACAATCATCAAAGCCTCTAGCTAACCTCTGTGTGTGGGGATCACTTCTCTGGAAGACTCCTCTTCATCCTTCAAAACCTTACCCAGCTATCTCTGCCTCTATACAGTCTCTCTTGACCATCCCCAGCCCTCAACACAATGGATGCTTCCCACTCCTAAACTATTTCTGTTTCCTTTACATATTTCCAACACAGAGTCCTCCATTAGACGGGGAGCAACCTCCATTAGACGAGGCACCTACAACTTATTTCAATTCGTTGGGAATTAGCAACTCCCACAGGGAATTGTGGGAACAGGCCACCCACCCGCTCATGGGAACAGGCCACCACGCTGCTAAATGCCCAACGACCCACAGGGACAGCCCCTCCCTGGCAAAGAATTATCCAGCCCAAGATGTCAATGGTGCTGAGGTCGAGCCCCTGGTCTACCCAGTAGCTCTCAGTTAAGCCGCACCCACAAGGCTGACCAAAGAGTTTACTGCCTTCATACTCAGGGCTCAGGACCCGCAGCAACGTGTGTTTTGGTCCCCAAATATTTGCAGCACCTCTGCAGGAAGAGTATACCTCCCCTATCCCTAAAGACACGCCGTGCCTCACGGCTGCCTTTGGCCAATAGCACGAGGTCCTGTTCTGGATGCTCTGGGTGCCCTGCCCACCTTCCTTGCCTTCTCAGTATAGTACACTCCAGCCACCTTCCACCTGCCAGGGTCTGCGTCTCTTTGACTGAGGGCTGTCTCAGAAGTGGGGAGGTGACTCTGCCCCCACGCAGGCCAGAAGGGCTGGGGAATTCAACCCCACGGGAGTAGCCCTCAGCCACTCCCGGGCAGTTTTGAATGTGTGGATATACCAGCTCCCTTGTTCCTCAAGAGGACAACTCTGAGCATGTAGCTTGTTCCGTCTCTGAGAATTTCCCCACAGGATTAAATGGGAGTTGCCTTCATTGCTAGCAGCCTCGATAACTCACCCTCTCTTGGCTGCCTTCCACTTTTCCCACTTACCTACCAGGTAGGTTTCGTGCACCTCCTAAATACGCTACTCGTGTTGGAATCCTTGACCTAGAACCTTCTCCTAGGAACCCAGACCAACACAGAATAGAAGTAGCATAGGATCCCTCCCGGAAGAAGCATCGGGAACTTTCGCATAGTTCTGTCATTGCCCTTTTCGTCTCTCTGCTACAAGAGGGGCATGGCCCCGGGGGGGGGGGGGGGGGGCTGTGTCTTTAGCTCGGGTCCCGCATGGAGGATAGTACCAGTGTCCTGCAACCAGATGTAACAGAAACAAGAAACAAACGTCGTAGCTGTAAGCCACAGAGCTCTGGGGCTTGTTGTTACAGAAGCATGACCTGGTGAAAGCTGACCGATACAGGGCTTGTTACTTCCAGGGGACCTTTCTCACTGACTCTATTGTAGGAGAGCTGGGCTATATACGTTCCAAGTTATATTTGTCTAAGGGCAAAATCATACAGCCCAGCCCTGTCTCCTTGAACTTGTAGATGATTATTGTCTTCCCTTTCCCTCATGGCGCCTTGTGCAGGGCTGGGAATTGGTGAGCACCCAGACACTGGTAGACTGGACCCAGAGCTGCCTGGGTTTTACCACCCAGACCAGTTCAGGGCCGGTGGCTCTTTGGGGAAAAAGAGACCGAAGATGAGGATCCTGGCCTGGAGATAAATGAAAGCATTAGCCACGCTGGCCGGGAGACCTTGGGGGAAGTCCCTTCCGCCATCTGGAGCCGCTGTTTGTCTCCCTCCCCTACTTGACCCATCAGCCCTGAGAGCAAGCTAAATTCAGACCCGAACTCTCAAGGGAAAGACTGTCTCATCCAGGTTACAAACGGCTCCTTTCCTTTCTCCTTCTCGTGGGTCGGAAGAAGAGAGGTGCATTCTCCCGTCCCTCTGTCCTTGACATTTACTGAATATGCACCACGTGCTACGCATCAGGCTGAAAACTACTCACGGTCTGTCACAGCGTTTCACAGGCTTGAGTCACCCACAGCGGCAACATCACTATTTTTGCCACAACTGAATGCCATCTCTGCTATTACGTACTTAATAGTGCCTAACATTCACCAATTCTTTGTCCCTAAATGCAGGCACCCTGAGAGGCATTTTTACACTACTGTCAATGGAAAACCACTACCACTGATGAATAGAAGGGGGTGTGAAAACCAACGTGACAATAAACATTTTTGTTGACTTTCAGCTACGTCCCGCTCGCTGAGGCTTCTGCTGCCTGCCCTCTGTTGTTGTTGTTTTAGATTATTTATTTTGAAAATGAGAGAGAGAGAGAATGAGGGGCTAGGGGGAAGGAAACAGAGCAGAGGAGGGGCAGAGACAATCCCAAGCAGGCTCCGCGCCATCAGCCAGGAGCCCAACACGGGGCTTGATCCCGTGAACCACTAGATCACGAACCAAGTTGAAAGCAAGAGTTGGACACTCAACTGACCGAGCCACGGAGGCGCCCCTGCCCTCTCTCTGTTTTCAAGGGAGGTTGAAAGGTTTCAGGGCAGCAGCAAAACACAGCTGCACCTGTTTTAACCTTGTCATAACCAGACTGAAGAATCCGAAAAGGAAATGACCGTCTCACCATATGATGCGATGTTAATCTGTCATCGGTACACCCCCAATCGTCCCCTGTGCCCCCTGAAATCATCTCTCATTTCATCAGGACATCAACCTCACACCTGGAATAAAGCTGTATCATGCGCCTGGATCCTGACCGCCGTACGGTGTCGTTATTAACAGCACAGACTGTAGCCGGTCCGATACAGGCTTGAGTCCTGCTGCGCCCAGTGCCGCTGGGCAACTCTGGCAAAGTAACTAAACCTCTCTTACCACTGACGCCTCCGCAAGGGGTCCCATTTCCTTGCTTCCTACCATTTCATTTGCCTCCTGTCTATGGCCTCCCCTCACCACCTGGATATGACACCAACGTGGCCACAATTCACACGTACCCCTCTCCTACTGACCTGGACGAGCATCTACTGTGGTCCCCGGTTACCAGTGGCTCGGTCTCCTTCCCTCCCCAGCCCTTCTCATACGACCTTGGTGGCCGGTGGCTACCGGGTTAGAGCCCGCATCTGTGAAGCAATGCGAGGCTCCCTGGCCCCGAGAGGCGGAATGTGAACCTGCGGCTTTGTTTCTCTTAGCACCGCCACATTAGAGAATATGCCAATGATGCCTCAAAATCTTTGCAAAGGAAAACTCCGTGCCCTCCTGTAAGGTCTGTGGGGTAAGCGCCATTTGTGGTGATGCCTGAGGCGTCGCTAATCCTCCTTAAATTCTCTGCCCGGCTCTCAGAAGGACAGCGAGCGACATTCATGTGCTCAGCTTCTTGCTAAATGAAAGACGCTCAGGTAACCATCAGAGTCTCAGGCTCCACTGTGTGAGGGAGGTGCCCTTAGTGTCTCCATCATGCAGACGAAGAAACTGAGGCACGGAGGATTTCAGCAACATGCCTGAGTTCATTTAGCACACGGTGGTTTGGGAGGAAAGCCCAGGCAGTGTGGCGGGGCATGGGGACTCCGCCTAGGACGCCCGCCTGCCTTACCGCCTGCTCAGAGATCCAAGCCTGTGACTTTCAGAAGCAGCAGGAACCACTGACGCGGGACCTAAGCTGTGTCTGGGGCACAGGGAAGGCCTCCTCTTACAGATGGTGACCGGCACAGAGCCTAGGGGAACACGAGGGGCCTCCAGCCACGGAAGGAGGTAAAGGGCTTCCCGGGACCAGGGAACAAAATGCTGGCCACCTCCTGCCTTGTCCCTCCTGCAGCTGTCCTTCTGCACTCTTTTCTCCTTGAATGCCTTCTTTCAGACTTCAAGGCCCACAGCCAAGTGCTGCTACTTCCATAATAGGAGTGAGCCCCTTGTCGAGTCGGGCAGACCTAGCGGGGATGCCAGTCATGAGGACCTGCCCCAGACTGGGCCACACGACAAATCCCAGGGGCCGAGCACGGGGACAGGAAGCGGCTGGGCCGGGGCAGGCACGAGGCCAGGCTGCGGGCTAGGGGAAGAAGCCCGAAACCAGCGACAGAGAAGCAAAAGCCAAGGCTGGAGGTGCAAGGTGAAACTGAGTGGAAGAAAAGTGAAAGCACCAGGAACTGAGCAGATCAGAAACAGACGTAGGACTGCAGGCTGAGCTGTATCAAGGTGGAGGGCTGGGAGTGACCCCCTCTGCTAGGCGGGGGGCTGTAGGGCCAACGCAGCACAGCACGGGCAGGGGTACTCTGGTCTGGGAACTGAGCAAGGTGCCCATTGCCCAAAGTGCAGAGTGCTGAGTCAGTGAGCAAACACTTAGAAGCTGCATCCCAGAATCATGTAAACCACAAGCCACAGAAACAGAAATCAGATCATGGGATTAATAATAGCTAAAGTTTACTGAGCATTAACTCTAAGCCAGGCACTTTGCTAAGTGCTTTATATAGATTATCTTATTCAACCCTCACAGAAACCCTCTGAGACCCCATGGGGCTCCAGAGCCAGGTTGGGTTTGAATCTCGACCGCTCCACATCTTGGCTCTGTGATCTTGGGCAAGTTATTTAAACTTTCTGTTTCTCGGTTTCCTCATCTATAAAATGGGATCGGGCTAATAGTTATGCCACACTGCTGTGATGGGGATTAAATAAAACAACAGGGGTCACATTTACAGTGGTGACTCACAGAGAATAAAGCCTGTCACCTTGACCGTATTACTAGCATTAGCTCCTTTTAGAGACCATCAATCAACCAATCAATCAAGCACAGAGATCTAAGTACATTTTTAAGTGCTAGGGATGGGAATCAAACCCAGCCAGTCCTTCTCGAGAAGCTGGGTGTGCAACCATCATGCCTCACGGCCTCATACCAACTGAGAGGGACACAGGGAACACAGGGCACCGGGGGGGGGGGGGGCAGGAGAATGCCGAACCAAAGAAGAAGAAAAGCAGAGGACAGAAGAGGGGTCTGCATGCAATAAGCACGTAGCACGTAGCCAGGAGGCTCTGGAGACTGAACTTGGTCCTGGCAGCCGAGATTCAGCCCTCTGCTGGATATGGTTTTTCTAGATGGGACGTGAGGACTGTATCCCCAAACCCCAGCGCTGTGCTGCATACTCATCAACTCTGGTCGGAGCCACACCTCCACGTGCAGATCTCAGAAGTGACATCCTGACCTGGACTTCGTGGGACGGGAGTGCGGAGGATACAGCAGCGGTAACGGCTAAGATAGGCTGAGGGATTACCACATACAAGGCACCGCTCTATGCACTTTGTGCTTTAACTCACTTAATCTTCACCCCATACCCTAAGAAGTCAGTTCCATATTATTCTCACTTTGTAGGTGAATACATTAAGGCACAGAGAGGTCACGTGACACTCACAAGGTCACAGAGCAAGCAGGTAATGGAACTCGGGTCCCCATACTCTTAACCTCCAGGATCTAGGTCTATAACACCCAGCCAGGCTAGTCTCAGAAATAAGTCGCTAATTTATTAGGCCTTCGAACCTCCATATTTGTCACTGGATCCCCAGCCTGGGCAATGAAGCATATGTACAACAGCCAACTAAAAAGGCAGGACTGGAGAAAATATCAGATAATCTCAAATTGAGAGGCATTCTACAAAATAACAAATCAGTCCTCTTTGAAAGTGTCAAGGTCATGAAAGACAAGGAAATACCTAGGAAACTGTCACAGGTGGGAAGAGACAGGACAACGAAGTGCAATGTGGGATCCTGGACTGGATCCTACAACAGCGAGAGGACCTTAGTGGGAAAAACTGGGGGAACCTGAAAGGTCTACACTGGAGTGGGGTTAACTGCTTGGTTTTAACCAATGTCCTATGGTTATGTGAGATGTTACCATTACAGGAAGCTAAGTGAGGGGCACCCAGGAACTTTCTGTATTATTTCTGCAATTCTTCTTTAAGTCTAAAGTGATTTGATTTTTTTTAACTCAGTGTTGAAAAAAAAAAACCTAAAAATACAAATGGCCAAAGGGTCAAAACCACTGACATTCTCAGTTTATAAACGAATGGGTTGATCTTTGTAATTATAGTGTTTCCACCTATGTATGTGAATAAGTATTCAGCTTGATTTGACATCAAATCTGTTTTAAATTGTGAATAACAACAAAAACGCTGGCAGCACTTAGGTTTAGAAACCTGGTCTGCTTCAGAAGAACAGATGATTTCCATGTGCTTCAAGATGTAACTCTATTGTACTTCCCTCTGACTCAAATCCTCAGTGGCTATTCTACAAATCCACTCGACCCCCACACGTCGATGGCCGCTGGCCAGAAAAGCCTTGAATCACTTGGAGGTTGAAGAACTACTTTGCAGGCAGGGGTGAGCTTCCCGAAATGCAGCAGGTTTGGCACACAGGGAGGAGCTGGCAAGCCAGGGAGCCCCAAGTGTCTTCATGAGGGTCAGGATAGCTGGCAGCCAAAGGGGTAAAGAAGAAACAAAGGCATGGGTCCCACTAACTATGTGTGGGGCAAGGAGGCGAATGTTCTGCCTACATTAGCTCCTGTAATCCCCTCCACAGCCCTAGGAGGAAGGAACCGTGATTATTACTCCCATTTCACATCAAGAAATTGAGGATCAGAGAGGTTAACCCGCTTCCCGAGGTCACACAGCAATTCAGCCGTATAGTTGGAATACAGCAGGGAAACTGTGCGTCTTGAGAGACTATGGGCGTCTTTTCCTTTGTTCACCTTTTTATTTCAATCAAAATTGGGCTGGCTCTATCAATCACCCTGTGGTTTGTCTTCAACTCACAGACTGGGATGCCAAGTGAACCGTATGGACGTCACAGAACACACACTACATAACAGATGCTCGACGTCCATCGCTCCATTTGACCAGTACAGAAGGGGAGTGATTACCAACTCTACATGCAAATGAGGTAGCTGAGGCTCAGAAAGGTTACATAACTTATGGCTAGGTGGCCGCACCACAATGTAAGCCCAGATCTTCCTGATAGGCAAAGCCCAGGCTCTCTGCATTCACCTGCTCCCAAGCAAAACTCACTCAATGGGAAAAAAAAAAAAAATCATCAATCATCTAAGAAGGCATGAACCCCCTCTCCGCAACCCCTGAAAAGTAACCCTCCAAGATGGACCTGAGCGGGCATATTCACGAAGCTTTTCCTGTTCTCCAATTGATTTTGCCTGTCATATTTATCAAATCCAGATCATTTAGACCCCAAACAAGTAGAGTAGTTTTTGCTTGCTGGTCGGTCTGTTTTGTTTGTTTTGCCTGTTTTCTTTTGTTTTTGGCCTCCCTCATCTATTTTGGATGCCTACGTGATCTAACTATCTAGGAAACTGCATACACCCCTTTCTTTTATTCCAACGTGGGTTTTCCTTTAAGAAACCCGGGTTCCCAGCCTGTTTCACTAAGTGGGCATTTCTAAGCGAAAACACCTGCCCAGGGCAAATGAAATGAGCACAGCACTTGGCAGTTCCCTTGGTAGGTTTCAGCCAGAAGAATGAAGCCACATGGAACCAGGCAAGCGCCCCTCAATCCGTGCCCAGTCCGTCGGCTTCACACTTGGAAATATAATCAGTAATACCACTGCCTCCCGTCCCCAAAACACATTCCAGCCCCAGTTCAGGATTCCACACTCTGCAAGGAAAAGCGACACGTGGATTTAGAAAAGGGTACAGTCCCCAGATCCGAAAACACAGGCTCAAGTGGAAATGACCTGATGCCTTTGCACAGTATTACTTCAGGGACTGATTATTCTGAAACGTTGCTTGGATGAGGACACGCATGATACTCGGGGGACCCTGCCTGCCTCCTAGGAAGACAGCCATCTTAAAGCAGCTCACTGCTGCCCATCACACAGCTTTCACCAAAGGCAGAGGAAAGGCCAAAAAAGACATAAACGCTGACTGACCCGAAGCAGCTTAAAGTTGTCACCAACCTGGTCTGATTTGTTAAATATCTTTATCTCCCAAAGAGCTCACACTTCCCATTCACACGAGCAATCTATGTCTTCATGAGCAACTCGAAAAAGTCCACAGCCCTTCTTTTTCATGAGGTTTAACTACTTAGCATAAAACAAGAACCTTTCAAATGTGTTTGAAAGTGAGAAGGGCAGAGGGAACAAAATGTGTCTTTGCCTGCAACGGAGTCTCTTGATTGGACTGATAAACGGTGTGCTTTGAATCTGTTGCTCACAGAACCCACAAGAGGGGCGCATAAATGGCTCAGTTGGTTGAGCGTCTGACTCTTGGTTTCAGGTCATGACCTCACAGGTTGTGGGTTTGAGCCCCTCCTCGGGCTCCATGCCGCTAGCACAGAATCTGCTTGAGATTCTCTCTCTCCCTCTCTCTACCCCTCCTCTGCTCGCTCTCTCACCCTCTCTCTCAAATAATAAACTTAAAAAAAAAACCATAAAAGTGTAAAAGGCAAGCATGTGTCGAGACAAATATACAACCTGTGGTTCTCTTCAGTCAAACTCTGTTCATAGTCAAGTCTGATGGGTGCCGTGAAAAGCTGGCAATTACCTGGTCGTCTTGGAAAGGGTGCATAGCCAACACGGCTAATTGTAGCTGTGGAAGGAGAAGATGGAGGGATAAATCTGAGGCCCCACTGTTCGTGGATTAAATGCATCAGAATCTGTGATACACAGAGCAGAGTCTGGCACACAGAAAGCACTACAGAAATGTCCGTTCTTGTTCCTGCTGCTATCGTTATTACCAACACTGTGATTAAGCTGCCCAGATTCACAAAACTCTTCAAAGCCTGCGCCACATTTAGGCAATTCCGTTTAAATAAGCAATGCAGGTTTTGTAAAGAAGGCAGGCATGAAAATCCCAGATGAGCAAACCCACCCACAAAGAGCAAGGCGCCCCTGCCTCTGACATGTTCCTCGGGAGAGACCACCTAGCAATTTGGGAGCTTAGAAGCCTTCGCTTAAGGTTTGAGAAGATGCCAAGGACTTTCCTTGAGAGCCGGTCCAGAGAGAGACATTTGATCGCATTTTCCAATGAGAAGCATATGTCCAGGGTACATATGCTTCCTCTACTCACGTATGGATGGAAACAATGCTAAGTACGTTCTGTCCAAGAACTTACTCATGCTTACCCTTCAAGGCTTAACTTTTTAATTTAAATCCCAGAAGCCTTCCATAAACCGGCCAACTGAAAGGCTGCTCTGAGAACGACTTCTGGGCAATCTATTACTCGTGTGGCAATTCCCAACAGCTAAAACAAACGTTCCATGTCGTCCACACATCCATACAGTTGGTAAAAAAACGTGTATTTTTTCCCTCTTATCCATGATCGTCACTAGTGACATCTAATAGATTTCATGTAAGTACCAACAGCAAAAGACTTTACTTGGATGCTTTCACTGGGTTCAGGTTCATTGTCTCGTTAAGGAGGCATCTGATTTCCGCCAGGCAATCTTTAAAAGGTCACATCTGTAATGACTCACACATTTTCATAACACATCTAATTTTATCATTTAATCCCTTGGCCAGGTTTCAAAAAACCCAAGTGCTCACAGGTTTGACAAGACAGCAGGAGGCAGGCCCCCAACCCGTTAGTCCCAGGGCATATGATACGAATCCCCTTAGCTCCTCAGCCCCGTAAAATGGGACGCCTCCTTGAAACAAGAAGACCTTGATTCCCTGGATGGCTCAGCTCCACCTCAGAATTCCATGCAAAAGGAACTGATTTTTGTGTTGCCTTTGAACACCAGCCCGGGTCGTGGCCCTGGTGGTCATTTGTGGGCACTAACCTTCTGCGTTTATGGTCCTCAGGCCTCTTCACGGAGACATACGTGAGGGTTACTCTAGGTGACCTCCTGTTAAAGAGTTTTATTTTAAATCCCAGCTAATCTTTGCTGCTCCCTGGACTGGTCTGATCTCTCGACACATCTTAGTCCAGGTCTCGAGCGAGCTGCGAAACCACAGTGTGTGAACAAGCTTGGTGTTTGCTTTTCCCTTTCCCTTTCTTCCAGTCAGTTCTGTCCCATCAATAACCCCCTTTTGTTTTTTTTCTCCTCTGCATAAACAGCGGTACAGGTGACCCAAGACGAAAAGTGAAAAATAAAGAATAAAGCCGAACGCCCAGGTTCTCTGGACAGCGCCCGCATTAAGGCAATTTTCAGAGCCGGCCGGGGGGAGTGGCCGCGCCTGCGCACACAGCGCCTCACTGTTTGTTTTGAGTGCCTCCGGGTATTTTTAGAACCCGCAGGGAGAAGTTAAGCTGCACGGGGTAGCTGTTAGGCTACTAATGACACCCTGAGCTTAAAGAAGCGGGTTTCACACCAACTGCTGAAGCTTCAGGTGATAAAAAGCAACACTTGACTTAAAAATCACACCGGCGTGGGGATGGAGGCGGAAAAGGCAGAAGAGGGAAAAGAGTCGTTGGTAAACCCAGCTGGGATTCAGTCCTGCAGAACGCAGGCTTCAGTCACCTAATTATAAGATTTTTAGGAGTTTGTAGTAGTCAGATATTTCCCTTCCTTGTTCCTCCCCCCTCCCTCCCTCCCTTCCTTCCTTTCCCTTCTTTTTTCCACTTTTTGTCTCCCAGCATCTCTACGGGGACCCACCCGTTTCCGTTCGTTCCAGGGAAGTGAACACAGTGACCCAGACCTGGCCAACCAGATAACCCTTTCTTCCAGTGGTCAGCCCAGGAAGGGGTGCAACTGAAGTCCAGCTAATGAGACTGTTCCCTGGGCCTTTTCTTTTTATTGCTGGGATCATTAACTATGAGGATGCTGTCAGCCTCGAGCTGCAGGAGACACTGTCACCTGAAACAAAGATACCCAGGAAAGCCCAGTCAAGAGATGGGAAGGGGAACAGGATCTTAATGACAGCATTTGAGTCCTGGGTCCTGCTCTGCCTGTAGCTACCAAATCCCTAGAAATCCCAGGGACCTGAGCCACGAAAATTCCCCCCTTCTTTCCCTTTGAGGAAAGCACCCAAAAGAATACAGAGCCATCTCTAAATGTAATTTTTTTTAAACACCGGAGAAATGTTGAAGCACAAGCCATAAGCCTATCCAGTCAGGCCCACCCTGCTGTTGAAGAGCATCCCAGCCCCTCAGCAAAGGCTCCTAAACTGTCCTCATTTGTCTCGGAAAGCAGACGGGAAACTCCAACATAATCCTCCTTTGTGCTTCAGGAAGATAAAGTGCAACATTTATGAGGCACCCTTTAATTTGTTGTCGTTCCTCCCCCCCCCAAAAAAAAGCAAAACTTCTCCAGTGGTTTCCATGGGCCACACCAGCGTGGAAGAACTGACCTCTCACAATATAATCCCCTCCACTAAGTGAAGTTGATGCGGATGAACATGATGCTGATTCATGTGTAAGAGCCTAGTGGCTTGCACGAGGCAGCCAACAAACAGTACTGACACTTTCACTCCCACAGTCAGATTAAACCCTCACAACAGCTTTGTGAAGCAGGTACAAAAGCACGCCCATTTTACAGATGAAGACACCGAGGCTCAGAAAGAGGGATAACTTGTGTGAGATCACACAGCAAGTCAGAAGCGGACTTAGGCTTCAAACGCAACTCCACATAGCCACAAAGTCAGTGTTGAAACACTGGTTCCATTTCCACGGAATCACTCACTGCTTGATGGACCTTTAAGTGATGTTTACCTCATACCACATTCTCCCTCCTGGCCTGTCCGCCCCTCTAGATTTCTACTTCCACAGAGTTCCTGTTCAATCTGTTTTGTGTCTTCCTGTTCCTCCCATGTTCTATTCTCCTTCATCCCTCTGGGTGATTCTTCAAGAAGGGTGAGAAGAGGCAACCAGGCCGGCTAAACCTTGGTTTTGCTAACCCTTGGTAGAATCGTGAATCATGTGTCAAAAAGAAGATGCCATATAATTCCAAAACCGTAAATCGTAAGTTATGACATTTCTCCTAAAAAGCAAAAGATGAATGAATGATTTATAGCATGCTTCACACACTTATGGTATTACTATTTGAAGCTCTCCAGGAGTGAAAAGAACTTAGATGGTCCTTTTAAACCTGATTCCTAAGTCTGATTCTGCTTCCCACCCCCCCCCAAACACAACAAAAGTTAAGATCCACCTAAGGAAATTATCAAACACACATGAAAAAAATGTATATATAAAAATGTACATGACAGTGTGGTTTAAGACAATGAAATGTCAGAAGTCACCTAGATGTCCAACAAGAAGGGGCTGATTACATCAGTGTATGGTGTGACTATGCTTTTAAAACATTCAGACCGGTTAAGCCATAAAAATTATGTTAAGAAAGAATATAGTGGGAAAAAGAAAAAGAAAACCTGACATAAGCCCTGGTGAGAAGCTCAGACTTTAAAATATATATTTCTACAAAAATAGCAAAACACACGGATTTAAAGGACATAAACTAAAATGATAACAATAATTGGGTTGTGAGTTTACATTTTGTTTAGATTTTTTCCCTTGTGCCTTTTGGATTCACCGGGGTTTTTGTTGTTGTTGTTGTTTGTTTTGCTTTAAGCAACATTATTTTTCTAAGACTTGTTATGGAAGAGAGAAGCCTGAAGAAAAAGGCGGCAAGGATCAAGGAGACGAAGATGTTCCTGGGGAGGTCAGAGAAGAGGAACATACACGCCGGGGAGGGAGCCCGGACTCCGGAGTCACCTGCCTGGGTTTGGATTCAGGCTCTACTGCTCACAGGCTATGGAACTGAGCAAGTTACTCAACTTCCCTGTGCCTCAGTTTCCCCATCTAGAACACAGGGATGATAATAATAGTACCTACCTCGTGGGGTCGTTCTAAAGGTCACGTGAACTAACATACATGAAGGATTTAAAACAATGCCTTCCATAGACTATGTTCTGCACACGTTGTTATTATGGTATGAACCACTCAAAAGTAAGCACCCTATCTTATTCACTTCTGACACCTATCAAAGGGCCTGATGCACAGTGGGCGTGGATGATGAACGTCTGTTGAATGTGCCCGGTTGGATTCCAGAGGGCAGTGCCAATGTTCTGAGGAGCAGCCGCCATGATACCATGTCACTGGTGATGGCTCCCTCCAGACGGCACCCATGGAGGGCGAAAGGGAAGGCAGTTGTCTAGGGGCACGTTTGGAGCACTGCCTATTAGCAGGATAAAAGACACAACTGAGAAACTGTACTGCCACAACCCAGGAAAGTTTAGCAATGGCCATCATCATCCCCCACTGTCCTAGTCAGGGGCCATCAGGTTGCTTCAAGGAGAAATGTACTCGCGTGACACAAAAACAGAGGTATTGTCAGAAATCTCATGGAATCCAAGAACACGAAACAAAATAATAATGGAATTGCCCTTGTCAAATGCAATTTGGGCCAGTGGTTGGATGACTGGTCAGGTAGAGCTGGGAATAATTTTTTGAAATGACAGCATAATACCATAAATATTTTAACAGAAACACGTAAAGACATTTATTTGCCAAACTCTGGATGACCTCAGATCCCACGTGGAATATGGAAGATGATTTTTCTCAGCCACGTGGCTTGTTCACGGTTTGTCTGAATTCTGACCTCATCCTTAGAATCCTAAGGATGGGTTTTAGGAAAGCAATTAATGTACGGATAAGTGAATATGACCTTCCTCCTTCTCGAGTAAGGAAGACCAACCCAGAGGCCATCTGCAGAGCATAACTCAAAATGACAAGTACATGTTGCGTTCCAAGAATCCTAAAACGAGTCTCAGTTTCAGCTTTAGGCCCAGTGGATTAGATAACCCGAAGCATGCTGGCGTGCGGAGTTACCTACCCATACTTGCCACCGTGGCATAATCGTCAACGTCCCAACTTCCAAATCTTCAGATTTACCAACTTTGGGGGCAAAAAATACCATCACAAAAGTCTGGACATTTATCTGCTTGTGCTACAGAATTTGGGGGGTGTAAAAGGACATTTAAAACCCAATCATCAACGTCGTATTTTACATATGAAACAAATTTAGAAAGCCTCTCCGGAGGTCAAGGTGATGTGCCAAGGTCAAGAAGCCCACAGCCGCAGAGTCTTAGTGCAGCATGCTTTTCCCTATGCCACCGTCTGCCTCACAGAGAGGCGCTCAGTTAAATTTCCCAGAAATATGTCGTTTATACAAGGATGAACTAAAGAAGTAGGATAATAAACATTCACCCACATACTGAATGACTGACAAGGTCATACTATGGGTGGGTCCAGAGTAAACTAATGAGAGAGTGAAACAGAAATATCCAGAAATGAAAGCTCTCCCCTTTACCGCTTTCTAACTCGTAACTTAGGCCAGGAAACCTCCAGCTCAGATCAGATCATCCCTGCCCTCCTCTCTATAAATTAGGAAAGTGGATAGATTTTTTCTTTTTACTTTTTTTTTTTTTTTTTGAGAGAGAGAGAGAGCATGTGCACAAGCGTGGGAGTGGCAGATGAAGGGAGAGAGAGAGGATCCTAAGCAGGCTCTATGCTCAGCACGGAGCCCAACATGGTGCTTGATCCCACGACTGTGAGATCATGACCTGAGCTGAAATCAAGAGTCAGACGCTCAACCGACTGAGACCCCAGGCACCCCAGAACAGCTTTTTCAAAAGACAGAAGGAGACTAACACTTGAGGGCCTACAACATGACAGGCATGTCACATTTTATCCCCATTTCGTCCTCATGACAACCTTGCAAGGAAAATACTATTATCTGTCTTCCCTCAGTTGAGCCAACTGAGGCTCAGAGAGGTTAGGCAATTTCTCCAAGGTCACACAGCTAGTCTCTTGGTTCTACAGCCTATAGGTTTCACAGTGCTGCGCCTCCCATCCTCCCAGGAGAAGATCCTACAGAGGGGCATAACGGGCAGTGAAACGATCTTTTCGCAATACCATAGAGGCATACTGTTGGGGACCCGTAAGTTATCCCCGCACGCCAATCCCACGGTGAGCCAGCCATCTGCTTTCCTGGCTGGGCTCCCTGGATTCTCCTTCACATCTTCAAGCAGAACTTCTACAGTAAGTTTTTTCTTTTTCAATCTTGTCCCTAGAGGAATTTGTCTCATCGGAATTAGAAGCATTCAGGCAGAGAAGACCGAAAGAAAGGCGAAAAATCACCTATAAGAACTGTCTCTGGGCCTTAATTACGTTCCTGGCTGCACGTTTTGCACACGATCTGGCTCTTCTCCCCAAGGAACACCTGAATTCTGAGACCCGTCTTGCCTTCTCTCCCCACCCTTTCGCTGTGTCCGAAGAGGAATGTCTCTTTTAAAGCATATACATTTTCTAGACACTTTCAGACGTGGATGCCCTCTGACACCGTTGCCACGAAATTCAGGGATGTTTGTGAAAACCAAATCTCAACCCTAAAGCAAAGACGTCCGTGAGATGTGACTTGGATGGCAGTCTCCTGAATCTCCTAATAGATTTCAGGGGATCTGGCTACATTAAGGAAATACTGATACATGACTTAGAGCTCAAGCATTTTATAACACAGCTAACACATTAAGGGGCTCGCCGCACTCCGGAAACTGCTCCACGCACTTTCTATGCATTTACCCTCACGACCACCCCTAAGATATTGGGTTCTATTATTAAACCCATTTTAGGGGCACCTGGGTGGCTCAGTCGGTTAAGCCGCCGACTTCGGCTCAGGTCATGATCTCGCGGTCCGTGAGTTCAAGCCCCACGTCGGGCTCTGTGCTGACAGCTCAGAGCCTGGAGCCTGTTTCAGATTCTATGTCTCCCTCTCTCTGACCCTCCCCCGTTCATGCTCTGTCTCTCTCTGTCTCAAAAATAAATAAACGTTAAAAAAATTTAAATACAAATAAGGGCCGCCATTTATATCCCTGTAATTTCCAAACCAACACTTTCTGACCCTCTCCTCTTTCAGTGGCCTCCCCATTCTCCCACGAAACTGGGATATGAATTTGTTCCTGGTCAACCAATCCTCCCCGTACGTGGCTGTCTTAATTTGTGGGAAGGATTATCTGAGCAGGAATGGGTGAAATCTTTCTGCGAACGAAAGAAGTGCCAGTGTAAGCATCCTGCTTCTGGAAGAGTGACTCAGGCACGAGCCATTTACGCAACCTGAAATGCCAGGAAAATAGGGTCTGTGGCCACTGAAAAGGATCCCGGGCAGGCAGCCGGTTCATGCAGGTCTTTTCCCGTGGACGGGACACAGCAAGCACATCCCCCGAGTTCCCGGCACTGGGACCACTCTTGCTGTTAGTGTCCTATTACCTTGCCCTGGAGGACACTGAGTGTGTTTACTGCTGATGTCCTCAACAAAGACCATTAATGATTCAGCCCTGGATAACTGACAGGAGAGCGTTTGGCTGTCATGGCAACAACAGAAAGCCCTTCCTTGTTTAAAAAAAAAAAAAAAAAAAGAGTGTCCAAACAATGTGGCTGTTTTTTCAGGAATGTCGAATTCCCGATAGCAACCGTGTCCGTGTGAGAGTGATACATGAACGGGTGGAGGAAAACATCTTAAAAATGCAGTCTCTAAGTCACTGTCCGCGTATGAAAATCGCAGGGAAAGGGGGCATTTCTTGGCTCCACACTGCACCCTTCTGGAAGGAGGAGGAAGTGACAAAATTACATCACCTCCATACTCCATTTGCTATGTTCGGAAAACTGATTCATATCAAAAATTGCATACAGAAACGCATGCTCCCACACTTCAACTATTTTTCTTTTAACACACGTGTCCCCCAGCTCATCTTCACCACAACTTTATGAGGCCAAGATCATCCCCATTTTTCAGATGAGGAAACCGAGTCCTTAGAGACCATGGTCAAGTCAAAGCCTGGAAACGGTGCAGGTGGGCTCTATATCCAAGTCAGCCTAACTCCAAAGTCTGTGTGGTCCCTACACACCAATCCTGCGGGAAAGGGAAAAACTGAATCCATGTGGCGAGTGGGATTTACTCAGAATTTATTTCGGGAAACGGGACCTTAAAGACTTTTCGCTATGAAAATTATTTAAAATGTCTTTCAACACTTAGCTAAAGAATAAGAGGGAGACAAGTGAGTTTTCCCGGTTTCCTACTTTTCATCTTTTAGGGAATTATGAGCCAGACACAAGAACAAACTCTTTTCCACTTCACTCTGAATAATCTTAGGTTTTTATAGAAGGGTATCATACCATCCGCCCCCTCCACTGTGAACTGTTTGGGCACAGAGCCTGAACCCTTGTTTTTAGAGGCTCAGAAAAATTTGTGGAGGAATCCGTGAAAAAATCAACAGAGGTGCACCTGGGTGGCTCAGTCGGTCAAGGATCCGACTCTCCATTTCAGCTTAGGTCAGGATCTCACGGTTCGTTGAGTTCTAGCCCCGCGTCGGGCCCTGTGCTGAGTGTGGAGCCTGCTTGGGATTCTCTCTCTCCCTCTCTCTCTCTGCCCCTCTCCCACTCACTCTCTCTTTCTAAAATAGAAAAAAAATCAAGAGAATGAAACACTTTAAAGCAATATCTCTTTAACTTTGTTTTATATGTTCAAAACTGCCAAGCAAAAATGACTCGTGATGCTTAAACCACTGAGGGAATTAATCCAGTTTTCCGTTCATGCACAGAGGTTGAGCGCCGGCAGGGGAGGGAGGAGCTCTTCTCAGGCCGGGTTCCCACATTGCCTTATTCTTATCCCAAAGCACTGCTGCGGGTTTGGGTCTTGACTGAGCATTTCACCTCTCTGGGTTTCCATTCATTATCTGTAAAACGAGGATTCTTTGAAACAAATATAGAGGTCATAGAGTTTAAAGATGGGGATTGTGATTTGCCCATTTTAAAGTATTTTTTTTTATTTATTTTTGAGAGAGCGTGAGCAGAGGAGGGGACGAGAGAGGGGGTACTGAGGACCCGAAGCGGGCTCTGCGCTGACAGCAGTGAGCCCGATGTGGGGCTTAAACTCATGAACCTTGAGATCATCACGTGAGCTTGAAGTCGGATGCGCAACAGACTGAGCTACCCAGGTGCCCCTGGTTTATACATGTTAAATGGTCAGCATGACATTCAGTAACTGGTTTGGCCGGTTTCGGACATTCATTCACTGGAACACCAGATAGCTTTGGCCCGGCCCCAGCGCAGCCTGAGCAAGAAAGCAGCCATACGCCACAGTTAGCCTGATTTAAAGCAAAACCAGCACACGTCAGTAGGTAAAGCAGCGAGTTTCAACCCTGTTTGACAACAAGCCACAGAAAGAAATCGTCTTATGCTTCTCATCGTGGTCCAGCACACGCGCGCGCGCGTGCGCGCACACACACACACACACACACAGCTGCAGGAAACAGCCCGTATCCTTTCTGTAAGTTATATGCTCTCTGATAGTTTCTGTTCCCGTCTATTTCATCTTTGCAGCCAGACTCTTTTCTAATAAACTGATTTCTGGACCCACTTCGTAGCATGACCCACAGATGGAGAATCACTACACAAGGCTGTGCCAACCAGTTCAGCTACTGAATACGTGAAGTGTGACCAGTATGACAAAAGAGGTGCCATAAGTTCAAAATACACAGCAGATTAAAAAAAATAATAATACCAAAAATGAAAGGAAAGGACCTCATTAATGATTTCTCACGTTGTTTCCATGTTGAGGCAATCATAGCTGGGATCATTTCAAGTCAATGAAATCTATCGCTGAAACTAATTTCCCCTCTCTTTTTGTGCTGTGGCTACGAGAACACTTATTCCCTATGAGACTCATGTTGTATTGCCGGTGGATGGCGCTGATGTACAGCGGGGACCACCAACGACTGCCCTTGGGTCAAACCCACCCTGCATTCTGTTTCTGTTAATGTTTGCTGACCGCACTGGGTGCTTATACCTGCCAGTCACCATCCAAGGTTATGTAGATAGATAGATAGATAAATAGACAGACATAGATGGATATAGATAGATAGGGATAGATAGATCAGTAGATAGATATAGATAGATATAGATAGATAAGGATAGATAGATAAGTAGAGATATAGATAGACAGGGATAGATAGGGATAGATAGAGAAGATAGATATAGATATAGATATAGATATAGATAGGGATAGATAGACATAGGTGGATATAGATAGAAAGGGATAGATAAGTAGATAGGTAGATAGAGATATAGATAGATAGGGATAGATAGATAAGTAGATAGATATAGATACAGATATAGATATAGATACAGATATAGATATAGATATAGATAGATCAGTAGATAGAGATAGATAGATATAGATAGATAAGGACAGATAGATAAGTAGATAGGTAGAGATATAGATAGACAGGGATAGATAGAGAAGATAGATATAGATATAGATATAGATATAGATATAGATACAGATATAGATAGATAGGGATAGATAGATAAGTAGATAGAGATACAGATATAGATATATATATAGATATAGATATAGATAGAGATAGAGATAGATCAGTAGATAGAGATAGATAGATATAGATAGATAAGGACAGATAGATAAGTAGATAGGTAGAGATATAGATAGACAGGGATAGATAGGGATAGATAGAGAAGATAGATATAGATATAGATATAGATATAGATATAGATATAGATAGATAGGGATAGATAGATAAGTAGATAGATAGAGATAGGTAAGTAGATAGATAGAGGTAGATAGAGATATATAGGGATAGATAGATAAGTAGATACATAGATATAGATATAGATATAGATATAGACATAGATATAGATATAGATGTAGATATAGATGATATAGATACAGATAGGGGCAGATCAGTAGATAGATAGATAGATAGATATAGACAGATAAGGATAGTAGATAAGTAGATATAGAGATATAGATAGATAGGGATAGAGAAGATAGATATAGATGATATAGATATAGATATAGATATAGATATAGATATAGATATAGATATAGATATATAGATGATATAGATATAGATATAGATAGATAGGGATAGATAGGTAAGTAGATAGATAGATATAGGTAGATAGGGATAGATAGATAAGTAGATAGAGATAGATATGCTACTTGACTTGATATTAACGGCAATCCCGCAAGAGTTTTCTTACCACGTTTTACAAATGAGGCAGTGAGGGATTAAGTAACTGACCCAAGGCCCCCCAGCTGGGCAGCATGTAACAGAGCTGAGATTTGAACCTGTGCTAGTCCAACAACAAAGCCTGTGCTATCATTTCTACTCTCTGTGCATCTCTCCCTACCCAAACCATTGCCTTCCCAGCTGGACGTAGCGCTAAATTCCACCTCTGTCTCTGGGAAAACCAACTGGCCCACGTGACCACCAAGCAGTCCAGGAGGAAACGGGGACAGGTCTGGGGAACGAGGCCTCCTCTCCTCGGGGTATTTAAGGGCCATAACTGCTTTTCTAGCTTTAGGAAACATCACCTGCCTTCTACCCATCATGCAAATAAATACTGTTAGATGCTGCTCATGGAGTGACCAAAACATAATCACGTTAAGCCTCTCTTCACTTTAATTAGAAATTTGCATTTGAGATGCCCTGATTTTTGTTTTTAATCTTAATACCTTAGGGCTTTGAACCTCAGATTTGATGGTCCCAGATTATCTAAACAGAGTCAACTCTGAAAAGCTTCCTAGGGCTATTGTTATGTGAAAAAGCAAGTAACAAAATAGGTTGCAGAGTGCTACCTTATTTTAGTAAATATATAAAAATCATTTATAATTCTATTTTGTGTGTGTGAGTGTACGTGAGTTGAAGACTATTATCAAGGGGTGTATGGAATTCTTTCGGCTGATGTGTACTCTTAAATTTTTGTGACAATGAAAAGCTATTTCTTGCTAATTTGTTAAGTGTCCTGGTTGAATAAGCCATGCACATTTTCTGGGGGTTTTGGTTTTTGTTGTTGTTGTTGTTTAGGGCACTGCAGAATTCCACGTAGGGAGGCACAGAGAATGGGCAATCATGCAAATATAGAGGAAATGGGGGATCTTTCAAGGCTGGGTGGGGAAACCCAGGGACGGCCTCCCTCCGTCTTTGAGGAAAAGTGGGGCTGCAGCGCCCCCCGGCGTCAGGGTGGTGGAAGTCACCAGCAGCGGGCCGAAGAAGCCTGCCTCCCTGCTGCTTTGGGCCATTCCATCCCGACTATTCTGAATTCCCAGGAACAGAGTATTTGTCTTTTTGAGTTTGTTGTTCCACTTCTGCTTGCCAGACCAGGCACGTCAGAGACTCTGGGCTCCTAAGTGCCACATCTGAGCTGCGAATAAAGGCCCCCAGGGCTCCCCAAGTCTTCTCCCAGTAGCAATGGGGGGGTTTGGAAAGTCATCTGGAAGGGATACCCTGAGTCCTTCACAGTGTCCATCTAGACTCGGCATCCTCGGGATCTCCCTTTCTGGAAGATTCAACCACAGTGAGGTACACATGTGTACTTGGAGGGGGACCGTGCACAAATGCAGCATTGACACATTTTGAAGGTTTTATCTATCTCGGGGCTCCGTTTGAGGTGTTCCAGAGGGACAGAAGCACAACTGTGCTTGAATGCTAATATGTCATAAAACGGCTACCTTTTCTTGAGCACCTATTTGTTCCAGCACTGGTCAAATGACAGATGACCTTCATTATCACACTACAGGGTAGATGCTATTATTCCTACTTTATAGCAGGGACAGAGAAGGAACCTCTAGCTCTAAGGCTAGGTCACCCATCCAGTATGCAGCCGGTCCTAGGTCCAAGCGTCTTCAGCTCCTTGGTTCCAGGTGTCTCATGCTAAGGTTCTGGTCAGGGCACGAGGACAGCAGGGATCAGAAGACTAAGGTGCATTACCTCCAGGGCACCAGGCTGTCAGGCTCCACGTGGCGGCCAGACAGTGGCTGTATCCGACTCGACTGGGAGAAGGTCACCCTTGACACTTCGCAGAGGGCCAGTCCCCGCGAGCATCTGTTAAATCAGTGAATGGCACCACATTTTACTGTGACTTGAGCCAGGGGTCTGTGTGGTATTCCAGGAGGGCCTTGATTTCTGAAGCTGCCTTGTTGAAGACAGAGGCCTGTCTAGCCCCTGCCCTTGCCCCTACCCCCACTGCTACTACAGGGGCCACTTCCCTGGTCACTGCAATGGCTACATGCACAGCCTACCCTTCCATCCTTCCTGCTGCCCTACTGTCCCGAGCAGAGATGGCAAAAATCACTCCAAAACTGGTATTCATGGCTAAGCCTTTAACCACATTAGGATTTGGTAATCAGAAAGAAGCATTCAGATAAAATGTAAATGATGTTTTACAAATTTGAGAAAAAAAAAAAGTCACCAACCGCTTTTCCTCTGAGTTTTAAACATTCCCTTTAATAATTTGTGAAACCCCCCACCACCAAAAAAAAACCCCGAAAATCATTATAAATATGAATAAAACACTCATCTTAAAATGGCATGTGGATATTTAAAAGACATCAACAAGGTCTGTTGTCTAAAATGTTCTTGTTTTAGGGGCACCTGGGTGGCTCAGTTGGTTCAGCGTCTGACTCATTGTTTCAGCTCAGGTCATGATCTTACAGTTTGCGGGTTCGAGCCCCATGTAGGGCTCTGTGCCTGACAGCACAGGGCCTGCTTGGGATTCTCTCTCCCCCTCTCTCTCTGCCCCTACCCTGCACATGCTCTCTAAATGAATAAACAAACACAAACAAACTTTAAATGTTCTGGTTTTAAGAGAAGGGAGAGAATAGAGACTCCCTTCCATTAACTCGTGTTTCTACACATTTCCTTTTCATCCCCCAGGGCTTCATTCTCATGAGAACAGCTAGAAGGGGCCCTTGAGACTCTTTCTAACCATGACCCAGCACTTTCCAGCCCACTCAGTGGAGCCCTTCCTGCCTCAGCAATCTGCAAGCTTACTACTCCCCTTCTGTCACCAGCTCCTGCCCCAGCCCCTGAGCAATTCCCAACCAAACCCTGGGATCTGGCTCGTTGGGGGAGGTCAACTCCTCTGACTTGTCTAAGGGCCTCAGGATGTGATCCTTCCTGCCACACACACACACACACACACACACACACACACCTGCTACAGCAGTGGTGACCCGGACCTGGTCTGCTCACAGCATTGCAGTGAAAGCCTGACGTCCACGCTGGTCCCCCGAACATGCCCGGGGCCAGGTGTGGGGCATCAGAGACACAAGACCTGGGTCAAAGCCTCAGCCGGCTGCTCAGGCACCACGGACAACGGCCTCACTCCGGCCCCCCATGACCTGCGTGCCCTTGGACGGTGCACGTGCAGATTTTGCAGCCCGTACCTCCCGGAGCAAAAGGCCACTTTTCAAATATAGGAGAGTGCAAACAGCTAATTTAAGTGTGCTAATTAAAAATAAAATTCCTTCTCTTCCATCCACAGAGCATAAACTTTCTAGCCTGCAGAAAACAGCCGACAGGCTCAGCTGAAGAAGCCAGAACAGGCAAGGCAGGCCGCGCGGCCTTCTCTTCTCCGGGGAGAGGCCGTAACACCCCTGCACCCTCTCTTCCTCTTCATTTGCTAGAAGGCCTCCGTGCCACTGGCCAGGAACTGGACAGAATTCCGGGAAAAATCCCAGCCCATAGATTCTGATCTAGTTAGCAGAACCGACCAGGGCCCAATGGCCCCGGGCTTGGACCGGCACAGTACAGAGTCCTGTTCCGAATGCACAGTTAGGCCGCCAGGCATGACATGGAAGATGAGCAAAGGTGATGCCCAGGTAGGCGAAGTCTCTGTGATTGATGGAGGACGGAGTGCAGAGCTTGTCACATCTTGAGCCAAATACCTCTCTCGTTGGTAGGTATGGAGGGTGCGCTGCCCACGAGGACCGTGCTGTCCCCGAGAACCCGGGGGCCTCGTGTGGAAGCACACGCTGTGGCCTACGGTTACTAAAAGGCCCCCAGAGACCCTGGAGACCCAGGAGGACGTGAGCTGTGGCACATGCTGCAGCTGTGCCTTCCACCGTGATTCACCATGACTTCTGGAACACTCCACGGTGAACACTTCTGAGCTGTCCTGGGGCGGGGAGGGCGACAGAGATCGAAGGACAACACCCAGTATACTGTGGGCAGGAGCAGGGTGGTTTTCCAGACGCGAGTGGCGGTTAGCCTGGAGGAGGACTGGAAGAGGAGCTCTTTCTCTGAGTTCAGACCTCAAGCCAGCACCAGGGATGAGTTCGTCTCTTAGGAGGCCTCCTGTCAAATGTTTAGGATTCTTTTCCTCTTAAGCACTGAGAATAGTGATTTTTATGGTTATCTTTTTTTCACATCATCATTCCCTCTAGTTGTTCCCTTATCTTTGATAAAGTCTGTACATCCACAACCCCCTTGTATGTGAGAGGTTCTGGGGAATTAAGGACAGAGAAACTAGGGGAAGTTCGGCTTTCCCCACCTCACCTCTGCACCAAGACCTCGGAGTGAGCAGCACAGTGTCAAGGGGCAACAGTCCCAGGGGCCCCAGAACAGCCAGCATATGGGGACCAGAGGTCCAAGGTACAGGGAAGAACACAGGTACAATAGGCAACACGCCTTCTAAAGCTCACATAGGGAGCAGGAAAAAGAATGAGATAATGATAGATTTCTCGTCCAGAAGCCAATGGCAGAGCAAGGCCTAAAACCCAGGTCTCTCAACCCTCTTTGACTGTGGGCTTCAACATAATGAGGGGCTGAACCAAATGTTCTGAGTCCATGATGACCACAAGTAGAAACACTTAATTATCCTTCACATGACATTAAAGCCCATCCGGCATTCATTTCCAGCGCAATTTCACATGCACTGACCACTGTCACTTTTGAAGGGGATGGAACAAAAAAACAAAAACAAAAACAAAAACAAAAACAAAAACAAAAAACAAAACGCAGACATCTGGCCAAGGAAACAGGGCACAGACTTGGAGCGTTACCATACTGAGTAGTCCAAAGGACATTAAGCCTACGGTGACTACACATTGCATGAAGTAAAACCTGCTCAAAGATATCTGGGGTCCACAGTTTGTCAGGTAATAAAAAGCAATGCCACCTCCGGACTCTAAGAGGTGATGCGAGTTATCTAATCTTAAGAGAGCTAAATAAAGGCAAAGTCTTACCCTAAGCGGCAGGAGGCTTAGCCTCCGACTCAGCTCCACAGGGCTGGGAAACACGTGAGATGAGAACAGAGTGTGTCGCATTTTAGAGAGAGCCCCTTCAGAGCCTTGTGAACTGGAAGGAAGGACCCCACGCCAGGCCTGCAGAGCCTGCCCCTGCCCGGGTCACCATCCAGTTAGAGGAGAGACTTTGTGAGCATTTATTTGCAGCCTGCAAATTGCTCACAAAATAAAAATTTTCAACTACAATCCGTTCCTACCAGCCTGGAAAGAGCAATCCCATCCACATTGACCTTCAGCATGTCCTCAGTACTCCCCTCTCTTCCTCCCCTGCTCCCCGAATCTCTGTCCTCCCCACATAGTTCCCCTTCGTCCATAAGGAAGCCGAGAGTTGGCTTTTAACAGACACTGAGCCCCCTGTGGACTTCTAAGATGGGAAACCAGAGCAAGCACTTTTTTTTTTTTTTTAATTTTTTTTTCAACGTTTATTTATTTTTGGGACAGAGAGAGACAGAGCATGAACGGGGGAGGGGCAGAGAGAGAGGGAGACACAGAATCGGAAACAGGCTCCAGGCTCTGAGCCATCAGCCCAGAGCCTGACGCGGGGCTCGAACTCACGGACCGCGAGATCGTGACCTGGCTGAAGTCGGATGCTTAACCGACTGCGCCACCCAGGCGCCCCCAGAGCAAGCACTTTTAATTACTTGGACCCAACACCTTGACCTTGAGCTTGACCTACTCAGTAATGAAACCAAACTGGATGATTCTCCCTGTTTGATTGTTACACACGTGTCACCTCCATAAAGCTTGGGTACAAGATCCAGATGAGCACAACTGGAGGTCAGGGGGTGGCTGGGGTGAGGGGCAGAACTGGATCTCGAGACAAGAAGGTTAAGGATGTGGGAGGCAAACCTTGTGTGATGATGCCTGCACTCTAGAAGATGCCTTTTCCAGTTGTACACAGCTTGTCGGACCACCTATTTGTACTCAAAACAGAGCGGATATTCGGCTCCTTCAAGGTGCAGCAAAAAAGAAGCCAGCCCCAGTAACATCGGGAGCCACTTTTTTTTTTTTTTTTTTTTTTTTTTACAAAAAGCACTTGTTAAAGGAAAGCTAGCCCCTTAGGAATGCAGCGTGAACTCTGCACAGTAACAGATAAAGAAACCGTGAGAATGTTCCACAAAAGCCCTGATGTGGAATGTAACAGAGAAAACATACATATAAATAGCCAAGACAGGGGGCTTCTGGGTGGCTCAGTTGGTTAAGCGTCCTACTCTGGCTCAGGTCATGATCTCACGGTGGGTGAGTTCGAGCCCCACGTCAGGCTCTGTGCTGACAGCTGAGCCTGGATCCTGCTTCGGATTCTGTGTCTCCCTCTCTCTCTGCCCCTCGCCCGCTTATATTCCGTCTCTCTCTTTCTCTCAAAAATAAATAAATATTAAAAAAAAAAAAGAGCCAAGACAGGAAAAAAAAATGTTTAACCAACTGCAAAGAAAAGACGTTTCTTAGTCTAAAGAAATGGTGTTTGCTCAGGAATGTTTCAGGTGTTTGCCAGGAATTAAAGTTAACCTCAGAGCCATTCTATATTACAACTACAATAATAGACACTGCAGTGAAGTCAACTCAAAAAGACAACTGCATTTGGTCGTTCAAATCTCCTGTCCCCACCAGACACTGCACAGTTGGGAAACAGGTGTCAAAACGATAAACATGCGTACCGTTTGACCCAGCGATTCAACTTCTAGGAACCTACCCTAAGGAAATGATGAAATGGGTTTGCATAGGGGTATACACAAAGACGTTCATAATAATGAAAAATCGGAAACAACCTAAGTATCTGACAAGTGGAGACTGCTTCTAAAAGTTATAATACATCCACAAAATGGAAACTACTGCGATTAAATAAGTGTATAGATTTACTTATTAACAGAGGTTCACAACCCATTGTCGAGTCAAAAATTAGTTTGTAAGACAATCTGTAGGTTATGCTTCCATTTTTAGTAAAAATGTATTGATAAGTAAATATGCATTTAGTCTGAAATGAAATACACCAATGGCAAAGATATTTATCGCTGGCTAGTGGGAGAACAGGTGTTATAGTTTGGGGTATTTTAATCTCGTCTGTGTCTAACCAGTATGGACTTCACGCATCACGAATACCTCAGTTACGGATAAACTCTCTACCTTTACAGAACAGTGCCTTCATATGGCTTACTGCTGCCACTATATCATACAGGTGCATCCCTGAAAAGCCAGAGTCCCATGAAAATTTAGCAGAGATAACATTAAAAAAAAAAAGACCCCAAAACACAGAAGTCTTTCTAAAAGACTTGATTTCCCTTAAAAATAATCATATAGAAATCTTACGGCACTCAGCTGCATATGATTTTTTTATGTTTTACTTATTTATGGCTCGGCCCCAACCCTCGACCTCTGGGGAGAGAGAGGAGCTGGACAGAGTTAACAACCGATGGGTAGCGATTTAATCAGCTGTATGTAGGGAAACCTCTACAGAAACCCCTAAATGATGCTTCGGGAGCTTCTGGGTTGGTGAGCACATCCAAGGGCTGGGAGGGTGGTGCACCCAGAGAGGGTACCACGTCCCTTCCCCAGTACCTTGCCCCGATGCACCTCTTCTGTCTTCTGCTGAGCGGTATCCTTTACAATAAACTGGGAAACGTAAGTAAAGTGTTCCCCTGAGTTCTTCGAGTCGTCCCAGCACATTATCAAACCTGAGGCGGGGCTTGTGCAAACCCCCCGGATGTTCGGCCAATCAGGGAGAAGCGCAACGCGGGCTTCCAACCGGCACTGAGGGGGGCGCAGTTTGGTGGGACCGAGCCCTTAGCTTATGGGAGTGACGCCAACTCCAGGTAGATGGTGTCAGAATGGAATGGCATCGCAGGGCACCCGGCTGGTGTCGGAGAGTTGGAGGCATGCTGGAAAAGTCACCATGCGTTTCGAGTCAGCAGTGTTGTGAGTTCAAGGGTTAAAAGCACATAGGAGAAAAGTCTTCAAACCTACGCTAGTGCAAATACGCCGCTCAGAAGATCAAAGACGGCCAGGACCCACTTTCTAATCTTATCACCAGGGGCCTCTGGGAGAACGAATTAGCAAACATACCTGCAGGTATGCGCTGAGTGTTAGCAATCCAATGTGCAAAGCCAGGAGAATGACGGATAGACTCCGCTAAGTTCAGCAGTACGGTAATGCCACTCCAAGGACAGTCACCACTACAGGGGGTCTGCCACGTCCCAGACACCAGCCAGACTGCTTCACACACATCCCGCCTCAATCTTTTCCCAACCCCGTCGAGTGGGTGGTATTGTGCCTATGTAATGGAGAAACAAACCGAGTCTCGGAGAAAGTTAATGAATTTCCCTGAAGTGACGCTGCTCACAAGTGGTGGAACGGGAAATTTTGCTTGGGTCTTTCTGAGTGTAAAACACACCCCTTAACCACTGGGCAACACTGGCTGCCGGAAGCCGTTTTATGCCAAGCGTCTGGTTACTGGAACATTCTGGTGCCCTGCAAGAGATCAGATAGCCCCAAGGTTATCGTCTTGGGCTTGCACACATGTGGCTTCCTTGCAGGACCGGCCCCGCACTTTCCAAGGGTCTGGTGCAAACTGAAAACACAAGGTCTCTTGTTACTAAGAATTTCAAGATGGTGACCGCAGAGCCTTAAACCAAAGACGGGGCCCTTCTGAGCTCAGGCCCTGGGCTACCACCTGTCACATGCCTGTGAAGCTGGCGGCTTCTCTGTGTTTCTTTGTCCACACCCAATCTAAGATTTTCTTGAAGGAGGAATCAGAAATCATTATAGGAAAGAACCCGCCCAGTGAGTTTTTTACCGCTTTCATGTATGTACTCAACACATACCCTGGGACTCCATGACATAGAAACTCAAAGGTTAATTTAAAACGCCCTGTGACCAGTCACTAAAGTCACAGCTGGGTGGAACTGTGATTTTCCTCCTCCTTGACACCATGGGGACGCCTTCATCTCACTGGCCGGCTGCAGCAGCTTAGCTCAAAGGCGAAGAGGGAGGTCCTCTTTAGACAAACATATGGACAGAAGTCCCTGACTCCTCTCCGGCCTCCTCCGGAGGGAGTGTGCCCTGCACCAAACACACAGCATTTCCACACACATCTTGACTTTGTTGCCTGCTTCCGACTGGGCTGGGACACAAGCTAGACCTCTGGGGTGGCTGGTTAGTCCTTTTGAGAAGAGAGATGACTATGTTCATACTTCTATTCTTGCGTCCCTCATGTTGGGGCCTCTCCAACCCTTTCAAAATGTACCCTTCAATCCCTCCAGTGTCTTTTTCTCCCTCTTTAAAGGCTTCTCCTTTTCCCCATGGTTGCCCCTGTGTCACCTTAACAAGTCAGTCAACAACCCAGACAAAACCAGTTTGGACATACCCGAGCTCTGGAACCAGCAAATGTTTTTCAATCGGCGCTGATGACTCTCACGGAGAAGCCAGGTGGTTGATGACGTGGACAAGGACCCAGGACCAGGATGGTAAGTGGCGGCTGCTGTCAACTCACTCTCAACCTCAGCCCGTGGTGTCAGGGATAGCCCTGAGTGCCAGGGAGCTCTGGTCCCCTCAGTGACTTAACAACTCCAGGTCGCTTGACATGTAAATAATCAAAGCAGTAGGGCTTCCCTTCTTGAAAACCAAGGCAACAGCTGGTGTTGGCCTGGGAAAGAGGCAATTGGCCCTCTGGCTCTTGCTTCAGAGCCGCGGAGGAAGATTACCGTTGCACTGCAGCGAGCCTACACGGGGCTCCACAGTGCCCCCTCCTGGAAAAACCGGATGGGTCCTTCTGATGGCTGAACAATTACTTGCAGATTGTGTGGGATCTGGAGTTTACTTTCCCAGAAACGCACTGAGCGTCTTCAGAGGGAAAGAGAAAGCAAATAAAGTAAAACCATGAGCCGTGTATGCTTGGTTCTCCCAATGAACAGTGACTTCCATGCCTGAGGAAGCCACTTTCAACTCATATACAGCAGTTTGAAGGCCCTGGCTCCGAATCCAGCAGGAATCCAGCATTTGCCATAAGGACGATGAGGGTGGTTTCAGCTACCGGGTGAAGGCTCAGGAAGACAGTTTCACAAACTGGCCCTTCACTCAACCTCAGAATTCTCACTGATAAGAAAAGAAGATTCTGGGCAGAGTTGTTATCCTCTTATCCCACCAGGGCACAACACATACCCCTCAGCATGTCCTGCCACCAGACAACTCCAGAGAAGAATTTCACTTTAGAAAACAGAGACACAACAAACATTTTTATTTAGATGGCCAGAAAACACATGTACCAACTATAGGATTTTTTATTTCTTCACTCATGGCTCTTTTTTCCAACCACAATAGGAAGCCAGAGTGGAGAACTCTATTGGGAATGATTAAATACACTCAGAAGCTCTTCAAAAGTTAAAAAGCCTCAGCTTAACAATAATGGTGTCAGCTTCTGGATTTCTCTTTTTCTAAATCAGTTTTATGAGCGGTTGAACTCTTGAGCCTTGGATTTTATTCACTGATGCAATTTAAACATCATCTTGGACTTAAGAAATCCTTCTCTGTGTATCTAAATATCAAACTCATGGTAACTTCTTATTTTCCTTTCACAAGGAACAAGGAAAGGAACAGAAAGACATCATGGGACAGGACGCAGGTGGTCTTGGGAAAGATGGAGGGAAGGCTCAAAAGTCTCATCTGATTAAACTTCAGTGCATTCTAAAATAACAGCCGTAGGGGCGCCTGGATGGCTCAGTCAGTTAAGCGTCCGACTTCACTTCAGGTCACTCACGGTTCGTGAGTTCGAGCCCCCATCAGGCTCTGTGCTGACAGTTCAGAGCCTGGAACCTGCTTCGGATTCTGTGTCTCCCTCCCTCTGCCCCTCCCCCACTCGTGCTCTGTCTCTCTCTCTCCTTCAAAAATAAATAAACATTTAAAAAAAATTTAAACTAACAGCCGCTATAGGGATTTGTCATCTTTCCCAGACAATAGCACAGGAACATGACCGACTGTGACAAATACACTGGTGGCTTCACAAGATGAGCTGCTGCCCAGCTAGTTATTCTTGTAACCTGCCTGGATGCTATCAACCCTTAGCAGTCAAAAGTCAGGTTATTGACTGCTGGGCAGGGTAGTGCAACTGACCACCAGAACCTTAAGAAAGGACGTGTCCCAAAAAGCAAAAGGACATGTTTTCTCCACTATGGCCCTGAAGCCCCTTAAAGCCATCCCCCTCTGCCTTCTGTAAGCTAGACAACTCAATTACACTAAATGCATTGTGATAATGATAATAAGTTGGGGCACAAAGAAATTAATATAGCCCTGATCCCCAGAGAGACACCAGGACGGGAGCAGACAGACAAGAAAACACTCAGCGCACCCCATTATCACGAATTGTCGGAAGAGAGGTCTGAACAAAGTGTAATGGGAACAAACTCCCTGGAAGACAGTTCAAATGTCACTTCTTCTGAGAGGCCTTCCCTACCTCCCGAGGCTGGACCTGGAGGATGAGCATTCAATCAACAGGTGCTTATTGAGTGCGTGGTGCCAGGGTCTAGGGGGTGCAATGATGGACCAGCCGCCAGAGCACTTACATTCCGGTGCGGGGGGTAGATACGGACAAAAAGGTAAATAAATAAAATATTGAAAAACTGTAACCGATGCCATGCAGGAAGCAAACACAGAGGATGAAGTGGGGCCATGACAGGGGGACCTAGTTTTTGGAGTGATGAGGGCAGACCCCTCTGGGAAATGGCGTACGAACAGAGAACGGAAGGCTCTAGGATAAGAGGGTGCCGGCCAACTGAAGCATGGCGGTGGGTGGAGGGCCGGAGGTGGTCCGGATGGAGGGAATGCGCTCTAAGGTGGTGGGCAAGACCACGGGGTATTTGAGGAACTGAAAGTTAGGAGGATATGGAGCTTCTAGTGGGGCCATGATGGTAGTCTGAGCTGATGTGAGGGCCCTGGCAATGGAGAGAAAAGGCCAGACTTGAGGTACATTTTGGAGATGGAACTGAGAAAGCTTGTAGGGTGGGGCTGTTGGGAGAAAGGGGAAAAAACAGGGCTAATACCTATACTGCTTGCTTCAAATGGCCAAATGGATGGTAGTGCCATTAACTGAGATGGGAGAAAGTGGGTGGGCCAAGGGAGAGGTCTACAGGAAGAAATATCAAGAGTTCTATTGTTCCCACGGTAATTTGGAGATGTCTGTGCATTGCACAAAGGGTGATGTCAATTTGATGACAGGATATGCGAATCTGGAGCTTGGAGGAAAGGTCCGAGCTAGAAATATACATTTTAGAGGGTGTCTGGTGGCTCAGTGGGTTAGGTGTCTGACTTTGGCTCAGGTCACGATCTCACGGTTCGTGAGTTTGAGCCCCACAGCTGGCTCTCTGCTGTCAGTGCAAAGCCCACTTCAGATCCTCTGTCCCCTATCTCTCTGCCACTCTCTTCCAAAAATAAATAAACTATATATATACACACATTTTAAAGTTTTCAATGTATATGTGGTGTGAAAGCACCCAAGAAGTTATCCAAAGAGAATGCAGAGCTGAGGAAATGGAGATCAAGAATGAATCCAAGGAAATTTCACCAGCTACCCGAGAGTACAAATGAACAGTTGGAGGGAAAGAGAAAAATCCCAGCTAGGGAGACTTAGAAAGGATTCCAGAGGTTAAATCTTAAAAAATAATGCCAATGACTACTAAAATCTATCCAACTCTAGCTGGCTGCCCCATCTGCCTGTCACTCCATGGATCACCAGGGTGGAAGGCACAGAGCTCGAAGTCTAAGCAGGTGACCTTTTCCTCCCTCTCCATCCTGAGGTGTCTTTCCCTATACTGTGGGCTGTGGGATCAGTCAAACAGGAATACTCTGGCCAAGCACTCACAGAGCGACCTTCCCCTCCCATGTAGGAACCTCCAGAGCAAGCAATGAACTACCCTCTGGCCCTAATTCTTTTCTTTTTTTTTTTTTTAAATTTTTGTTAACTTTTATTTATCTTTGAGACAGAGAGAGACATAGCATGAATGGGGGAGGGTCAGAGACAGAGGGAGACACAGAATCTGAAACAGGCTCCAGGCTCTGAGCTGTCAGCACAGAGCCCAACGCGGGGCTCGAACTCACGAACCGCGAGATCGTGACCTGAGCCGAAGTCAGATGCCCAACTGACTGAGCCACCCAGGTGCCCCCTCTAATTCTTTTCTTCATCAGCTTCTACAGAGGGCACCCAAGACATCACCATCACTAATCAAACTTCTCTCTTAGCATATGAACATGCTCACATTGCACCCATCCTAAAAAAGCCAAGATGTAATCTCCTCAGAATCTAATTTCCTATTCCCATCCTCCCCTTGATTGCCACTCTTGAAAAAAAATTACATGTCTTTTCCCTCCATCCATTCTCAACCCATGCCAACATGGCAACAGGAGCCACCACGTTGCTGACTCTGGCACAGGTCAGTGATGGACTTGAAACTAATTAATTCAATGACACTTTTTAGTACTTAACGTTATTTTACCTCTCTACAGCACGTAGCACTGTCTCCCATTCCAAGACACCTGCTCTCTCCTGACTCCCCTCCCTATTTCTTAGCATCCTGTGAATTGCCCCCCACCCCGCTCATCTATAGACATTAGAGCATCCCAGGATTCTTCCCCCAGCACCACCCCCTCATTTTTCTTTCTAGCTTCATGACCTGAGTGAGCTCATTTATTTCTGTGATCATAAATGCCACTAAATCGAGGCCCCCAGACTCTCCTGTATCTGACTGCTCTGTGAGCATTCCCCACCTGATGTCCACCAAAAAGTTCTAAACCACTATGATGAACCCAATTGATTACCTTCTCCTTCAAACTTGCCATCTCTTTCCTGAATTCCTTTTCTGCACTCTCTTCCACCTCTATTTGCTTAAGCCAGAAACCCAAGAGACTCCCTTCTGCTCACCCACTATAGATGCTTGGTCACTGAGTCCTTCTAACCATCCTTGGAACCTGGTAATGCGAATGCATCCCTGGACCTTCATTTGGGCCGTTATCCCCCATGTGAATCACTGCTGTCACCTGAATCATAACTGGTCTCAGTGTCCCTGCCTCATCCTCTCCTCCAATTCATATTCTACCTATATGGACATACGATAGACTATTATCAGATAAAAAACACATGTACATACACTTACAAGTGTCAAGTGAAAATCAAGTTGTACAACCGTCTGTATAGGATGGTAAAATTTGCATCTTAACAATAGGATGTTTACATGGGCACAGAAAAATATCTCAGGGCACCTGGGAGGCCACTAAGTGTCTGACCTTGGCTCAGGTCATCATCTCACGGTTCATGGGTTCGAGCCCTGTGTTGGACTCTGTGCTGACAGCTTAGACCTGGAGGCTGCTTTGGATTCTGTCTCCCTCTCTCTCTGCCCCGGCCCCACTCGTTCATTCTCTCTCTCTGTCTCTCTCTCTCAAAAATAAACATTAAAAAAAAAAAAAAGAAAAGAAAACTATCTCGAAGGTCAGACCAAGAAATGAGTAATTCTAGAGAACAGGGTTGAGGTAGGAGGCATTCTCTTACTTCTTCATTTTATGCCATTCTGTAATATTTAAAATTTGGGGGTTTTTGGTTTCTGTTTTTTAATAATGCCACTTTGTGCTGTTGCCGCTGTTACCGTTTATGGGGCTAAGAGTCACTGATCCAGAGGACAAAAAGTTAAAAATTTTTGTTAAAAATAATTCCTCTGACAGAAATTATTCATGTAATTTCTGAACATCCTTTTATTTAGCTGGTAAATTCTTTGTATAAAATGGATTTTCTCAATGTTGACTGAATACAGTGTTGTATTTACCCAAATACTGGAAACATGTACAGTATCTGTTTGCCATAGTAAATAATGTAAACAAGTAAAAAGAAAGAAAGGCAATTTTCAATGTTGGCTTGCTTTATCATCTATTGCCCTGCAATTGAGCCATTTGGATTAAATTGTCGTGCTAATATAAAAACACAAACATTGATAATCAATGTCCTAGTCTCAGAAAGCAGAGTCAGCTAATGTGAGAGAAGAAGGGGAAATGTCCATAGATGTGCAACCTCCAAGGCCTTAGATTATGTACAAAAGTTCTCTTTCATCTCTGAACATATCTTAATATTTGCCAAGGGAACGGAGCTGAGACATATCAACCTAAAAGCACCTTTGGCTGCAGACTGACAGAATGCATGAGTTCCTGAATCAATAGAACAAAGCAGTGGATATTCCAGAAGGGGGTTGTCCAGCTCACTGGCCACCTTTTCCCAAGGTAAGGACTCCACGGGCAACACACTAGTGGGAGTATAGAAAAAGCTGCTGTCGACCCTGGGATTACCAACGATAGCTATACTCTGGTTCCCTGTATATTTATCTATTGCTCTTTCTGGCCCCTTCCACTAACTAGAGGTGATAACCTTTTCCTAGGCAATTTCAGATAACCATCCTCCCGTTGCACCAGATACTTCTGAAAGGTCTGGACTGAAGAGAAGGTCTTTGGTCGTCCGTCTTTGGCGACCGTGTGGGTCACAGCTAAAACTAAGTAAAAGGATGCCTGCTAACTCTGCCCATCGTGCCCATTCGACTGCATCTTCTCCCTGCCCTTTCCCCCAACCACCTACTCTTTTAAGATATCGTATTTTATTACAGACAATGGCTTTGTGGAGGCCTGGACATTCAGATGGAAGGCAACTGTACCCATTATTTGATTCTCTCTCGAATGTTCGAATTTGGAGTCAATAATGGATGCTGTGGTGTGCCACTGAGACTCCCATGCTCCCACCTTCAGAACTCTTAAGATTTCTTCCCCTACCTGCTGGCAGTGTCGATATTGACACCAGCTATAGCGCCCTCTAGAGCCTTGCCCTGTACTCACCCAGGGCCATGCCCACTGCCCAGCAGTGGCTGGTTGACGCAGGGGTAGAAAGGCCACACCTCTTTCCTCAATTCAGGATCATTCAGAAGAAATGAGCTTCCTGTGGGATGGGCTGAGCCCTTTGATGTGACTGTTTCAATTTCTCCCTCTGCCCACACCTTGCTTCCTTCCCTCTTCCACGGGGATTTATGCTGACAGCTCCCCTCAATAAACTTTATGAACACAAGTCTCCACTTCGGAGTGCCCTCCCAGGACGGACCAACCAGCAACAATGCCTCAAACCCAATGTATCAATGTCCTGAAAGAATGCAAATTTGAATATTCTCAGACTAATAGATAAACTTCTACAAATGATCAGTTCTTCATCTGAAATGTCAGCAATTAATCATGATCAAAAAATCGATGATCCCTTCAGAGCTTCTATTCTATGATGATTTTATTAATGTCTGCTGATTGATGACGCTGAATCCCAGAGAAACACCAGGGAAACAGATTCGGTCTATAATTCCATTACTCCCTACTCTATTCTTATACATTCGTACAAAATTTATTTTTTCTAGACCATATGTTGCATGTAAATATAAAAAACAATAGCTGAAGGTCCCGAGTGCCTGAAATGAGTGTTGTCAGCTGACATCCATCCATTTGATCTCTAGCCGAGTTTATCTGCTTGTGTTTTGTTCATGTTGACTTCTATCCACTTTCCTAACAAAGCTGGTTATCAGATCCCAACCATCCTTTTAAGTAAAGACTGAGATAAAAACAAAAATACAATTTGGTCTGCAGCAGTTGGCTTTGTCTGATACCTAATAGAAAAAGAATGCTTTTCTTGTTTTATCTGTCTTCTTTTACTTTATCTCCCTTTGTACATTGCAACTGCTTCTTCTATTTGAGATTCTTTGGCTTAATGTCTACAGGCCGGGGTCTGGCCATTGTTCTCAGTTGCCTAAACTTATTCCCACTTTTTTTTTAAATGGAGGCATTTTCCTTAATGTCGCATCTCCATTCAAAGATAAGTTAACTTCTCTGTAATCATTGCCATCCTTCTTGTGCATTGTCTCTTAAATGCTTTATCATCTCCTTTTGCAAGGACACGCGGCTATCCTGTTCCCTTTGACCAAAATGATTGGAGACACTCACTAGAGCTGAAACAAAGAGAAGGTCTGTGAAATTTTAAGGAAATGTGAATTAACTGCAAAATGTGGATACTTTGAAACAGAGTTGAATGAGATGGGGAAAAAAGGCACCCGATAACAGCATAAAACCAAAATTTTTCAAAGCTTCAATTTCTCTCTCCGTAAAATGAGCCTAACATTCCATAGTAATTTTCCAAGGATTTAATGAAATCGTATATGTATAGTCACCCAGACTTGGAATAAGTTGAAATGAATAGTCCTATTTATATTTGTTTACGGTGATATCTATGAACACTGTTGATTTATGATGATTGTCTCACAAATACTAAATGATATACTTGGTGGAGATATATTTCTTTAATCAAAAAAGAATGGAATGCTGTGGGAATTGGGAGACCCTAAGCACCAGGGGCTTCCAAAGGGAATCAAAAGACCAGTCTGGACAAAGTGCTGACATTTACTGCCACCTATGGAGTGATCAGCAAACTGTGCTTAAATACACAGCAACATGACCTCTGAAAAAATTTGCCCTCAATTTAAAAGGCATCTCTACAAAGCATAAGAGACTCTTAAAAACTGAGAACGAAATGAGGGTTGATGGGGGGTGGGAGGGAGGGGAGGGTGGGTGATGGGTATTGAGGAGGGCACCTTTTGGGATGAGCACTGGGTGTTGTATGGAAACCAATGTGACAATAAATTTCATCTGTTGAAAAAAATAATAATAATAAAATTAAAAAATAATAGAAAAAAAAGGGCATCTCTAGTCATCACTGTTCGCGTATGTCGCAAAAAACAAAACAAACAAAAAAACAAACAAAAAACCACCCAACAACAACATCAGCCCTGCTCCTAAAAGGGTAGGGCTCACAGCTCTTTCAGGAAAGTGGCTAAGTGAAGTCACAACCCTGAATGGCTACACTTGAAATCACACAGGAAAGGATAAATCCCAGAGCTGTAAAATGCTCAGCTACATTTGCCACTAAGAAGTGCACGCCCAAGGCTCAGCATTCTAAGGGATGGGACCCATGTGGTCGTGCCCTGGGCCGTTGCAGAGCACCGCATCTGGATAAGACTGTGTTACTGGTGTCCCGACAATGAATAATCACAAAAGAATTCATCATTAAGAATAACCCAGAGCAACGAACGTGAAAGGGAATAACAAGAAGGTAGTGGTGAAAGGGCTAACAAGAAAAAGTCGCTGGAATTACCTTTCATGTCATAGAAATGGGGTTTTGAAGAATTCTCCCAATCCACAACCACTAGAGTGGCACTCCATGAGAGGACAGAACCCAAGCTCTCATTCTCTCCAAGAGGGCCTTAGAGAGGTCAGGGGTCAAGAGGTAACATGAGTGAGTCGTCTCGGAAAAGACTGTGTCCAAGCTGAAAGGCACATGCCCTATCTCGAGGGACAGCCACTTGGCCCCAGCTGACCCCAGCCCTTTGGGACTAAGCCATGTAGTCTGGTGGTTAGGGCGAGGGTGCAGAGCCAGGCTGCCTGGGTTTACAGCCTGGCTTCGCCACTCACTAACTGTGAAACCTTGGGCAAGTTGCTGAATCTTTCTACGCCTCCATTTCCATACCTGTTAATAATAGTCCTTGTGCATCACATTGTTGGCAGGATTAAATAAATTAATACATATAAAGTGCTTAAACCAATGCAGAGCTATCATCGCTCAATAAGTGGGTACCAAGACAAAAGGACAGATCCTTTGCCATCAGCTTTCCCAATGTTTGAGAGAAGC
This sequence comes from Acinonyx jubatus, assembly GCF_027475565.1. Classification (NCBI taxonomy): domain Eukaryota; kingdom Metazoa; phylum Chordata; class Mammalia; order Carnivora; family Felidae; genus Acinonyx; species Acinonyx jubatus. Next base: position 25,819,321 of record NC_069390.1, on the reverse strand, counting down.
CAGAATCGCAATTCCTTTTTAGGTGAAATATGTCTAAGTAGGAGCAAATAACTGTAATAGTTTCAAAATCCTGTGTAAGCCAAAACATACATGCCTGTGGGCCATGTACGGTCCACAGGCATCCAGTGCCTCACGTCTAGTGATGTGGGAAGAGCCATGCTTGGGAGGCAGACAGGTCTCAGACTGACTTCTAACTCTGCCACCAGCTCCGTGATCCTGAAAGCACAGTGCCTAGGAGCCGGGGGTGGCAGGGGCATACGAGAGAAAGTCCCGTGCCAGATTACGAAGAGCGAGTGACAGATGGCATTCCTGACCAAATGTAACAGGAGAAAGTACTCTCGGTGATTTAAATGAAGCCTCTAATATAAGGGAGTGGGCGGAGGGGAGCCCAGCTCCCTCCTTGTCCCCAGGGACTTCATTCAAGGTCTTTAACATGTACCATCACGTATCCTAGAGGGAGCCAGGATTGACACAGACCAAGTCCTGCCACCAAAATGGAGTCCATTCCCTTCATTCCATTTTTAAAGGACAACCCTTGCTCCATGAGTCCGCAATCCAAAGTAGCTACCAAGACTGCCCACGTCACCAGAGGGCGGTGCAGCAGACAGCCGTCATATCTGCTCACCTACGTGGAAAATTAAATACGTACATCAATGAAAGACACGTAAATAAATATCACACCGTTAAAGAAAACAACAACCACCATTTTGGGAGGTGGGGGGGGGGGAAGCAAAGCACTTAGAAACTGAGTTATTCTTTTCTAAAGTTTAAGGATCTTCCCTTGTCTCCGGCCCATTGTCTTTCCTGCCATCGTCTAGAAGCCAACCAGACAGATTTATAACAAGATGCTAGTCCTTTTCTACTCTACTGACAAATATGTGGCCCATCTGCCTCCAATCAATGATGGGCACGTGGGGACAGAGCAATGAGGTATTTTTAAACACCCCTTTAATGAATTCATCCAAGGACCAAGCACTTGAGGCGCAGAGGGGTGAGGGGTGAGGGGCGGGCAGAGGGAGGAGAGGGCAAGCACAGGCTCTGGTAAATAAAGAGATTTGTCATAATCTGGATTCTAAAACCCTTGCTATGAAGCATCCTGCGTGCCCCCAACAAGCTGTCAAGAGCATGAAGAGAAGCTTGCAAGCAAGGTGATACATGGCATTTGTCAGATGTTTTCAGACGTCAAGGACAAGTTCTTACATGCAAGGAAAACTAAAATTTTACCTTGAGAGTGACGTTCCTGCCTACTGTTGCTAGAAGATTTTAAATTATTGGCGTCTCATTCGATTAAAATAATCATAGCAGGCAATTGAAATGAAGAGTAGATTCAGTTCCTTAGGACAAGCCAGTCCCATGGGGGAGAAAAATCAGCATGGAAAGCAATTTAGTTTGCCTTCACGTGGGGGAAAACCGGACATCTGGGCATTGGTGACACAGTCCTAGAGGAGGGTGGGGAGGGGGGATTCTCATTGAAATCAACCTGTGTTGAGCTTCGAACAGTGAAAAAGCTTTGCAATCCTGCATCTTTAGGATTTATGGCACAATGACCCAGAAATTTCACACTTGGCTGTTAAATATCGCTTGTTCCTGCAACCGAAGCTCTCTCTCTTAAGGACTTTTCCTTGTCTGACAATTTCCTTAAATTTGAAGTGAAAAGAGACAGTGCCGAATCGTGTTGCGTAAGAGAGCAAAAGGGGCTATTGATACCGATGGACAGACCTGTCTTTTGGTTTTTAACATCCTGGCTCTTTTACTTCATTTGGTGGAAATCCAGCTTCATTCGGATTTAGAAATCGTTTCTTGTTAGAACTGAGCTTCCAATCACTCACAAGAGGCCGTCTTAGTGAACACGAAATGGCTTTTTCGTAATTCCACTAGTATCTATTTTACCCAAGGAGGCTGTTTTTATACTCTTCAAAATGAAAAATGACAGTAGCAGCAAAGCCCAAGGCATGCAATACGCAACCCCCTCTTGGCCCCCAAACCCCGTGCGCGCCACTTGCCTTCCGATAAGTCCACTCGTGGGTTCTTCCTCCGACTGACCTCAAACTCAGTCCCGAGGGGAGGAGGGAGAAGGCAATCGTTATGTTTTGCATTTGTTTGCTTGAAATAATAAATCCAGAGGTCTCCCTTGCCAGGGTTTTCCTGCTGTCAGCAGTTCTGTTTCGTTTGCTTTCTCAGTCAAACTGAAACCCAAGGCCTTGTGGTTGGCTTTTGCCCTGACCCCTTGGCTCCTGGGAACTGATCAGAAGACAGATCGCTGTGGGTTCCTGACAGACATGGAGACTTAGCGGTCTTTCACCCCCCAAACATCTCTCTAAAACGTCCACCTCTACAGCAGCGAGGCACTCCAATATAACTCAGACCATAATTGACTAGCCTGTCTGCCACCAACTACTTATAATCTCTTTCCAATTTGGGTCAAAGACCTAAAACCGTAATTCTAGCCATGTCCGAGGAGCCAGAGAAAAAGAGTGCTCAACTATCAAATTAGATACCGCTTTGCAAGAAAATACCTCTCCGGGCCTGGGAACTACCAAAGAGTCCACTGTTGACTTCTATGGCAACTGGATACTAATAATCCCCATTCCAAACAATTAGAAGCCTCAAATAACCAAAGCGTCTTGGGTATGTTTTGCAAAGGCAAAGACCAAGTGCAGAGGCTGATAATAAGAATATGCCAAAAGGCAAATCTGCAGGGTGTGTATGCCAAAGGATTGAGAGAAAGCGGGTGATCTTCTGAGCTAGACATGCCTAGTATACTCTCTGATGACAACTGACATTTCCAGATGATAACCCCAAAATTTTGCCAAGTCCTGGAATCTTCCTGGAAAGATGACTTTACATTCTACGCCATCTTCTTCTTAAATTCCATTTTCATTGGACCACCTACTTCACAGACATTGGAAGAAGCAAATGTGATGATGTATACAAATGAGCTTTGCAAGTGGCATACTAAATAAACATTAGATGTCACTATTGCTTCTAGCTGGTAATCGGCATAAGTAGTTGACGGTAACTGTATCACCAAATGAATGGTACCCAGAATGGTCGGTTCACCATACTCTCCCATTTCCCAAACATTCTGGATCAAATAGAGTTGAACTGAAAATACATGCATGGAAAACATATAATTGTGTTGCTAGTCTTGCTTCCTTCTCGGCAATGTGTTTCAAAGAAACAGCTTCAACATGGGTAGAAAGCAAAAGCTAATGAAGGCAACTGGTCTGAGAATTCCCCATGAACTTGAACTTGTGTTTATAAGGCACATTAATCAAAGATATCAGAAGACGCAGGAGAATCCCACCAAACCGTACGAACAATTTACCAATCAATGTCGTTGATTGGAGGCAGCATTCTAAAAGCCAGCTCTCAAACTATTTTTGTTTGTATCTCCAAGGAGTGCCTAGCATGTGGGGTCTACCCAGGAGATGCTCCAGGAAGGAAAGGTAGAAGAAAGGAAGAGACAAAGACAGACCAGGGCTTCTGAAAATGTTACCCGCTCATCAGTTATTGTTCTTAAGGGATAACGGCTCATAGATCTTTCTCTATGTTTCCCAGCCTTTCCTTTTTTTCAATTCATCTTCTCAGTACAAGTTTTTTTTTTTTTTTGCCATTTTTTTCTTAACATGCACAGTGTACAAACCAGGCATTAAAAACACTGAAAATCACTTCCACTCTGTATTTAATGTCAAATCATTTGACAACTCTCATTTAGGACAAAGGTGAGACAAACACCTTTGGGGGTCTTTGTTGTTGCTTTAACCTTTGCCTTCACTATCTGGCTATCAAAATGAGGGGTGAGTTGGGTGCAGAATTTGAAAGACTACCATCATCCACCTCTTTCATAGACGTTTTGCAACCTAGCTTTTAAAAGCAGGGCTAAGTCTAGAAGGACCCTTTCTAATTTGAAAGACCGATTTAACAGGGAAAGGCTTTGAGATTGAGCCATCTGGGCTCTTAATATTTAATTCCAGAGCTCTGTTTTAGCACAATGTGATACCCTCCTTGTACACGTGTGTACATCTTTCTTGGCGAAATAATAATCAAAATAGTCCACACTGCCGAAATGTTAGGATGAAAAGAGAGAAGAAATCTCACGCTAGCACAAGGTGCCAGACTCCTTCGGAAAGAGTCCTGGGGACAGAAAAGGGATGAGCTCCTTCCCTGAACACAGAGAGACGGTTGTAGAACTATCTTCCTTTTGTTGGAGGTAGGAATCTGAAGATCTAACTTGGGAACCAGTTTTTTACTCCTAGAGACTCCTTCCCCCCAAAGAAGCCTGTGGTGTTTGGAAAATTTACTAGACAGAAATTATGGACAGTGCCAGCACCAAGGATTTTCCACCGGTGCCCCGAGGAGGTGCTGACAGTGGCTTTCTACACAACTTGGATTTGGTGATTTCTGGCAAGTGGCTAGGGCAATTTTGTGTATTAACCACAGAGCTGAGCTCCCCAACCAGAACCAGGTTCTACCAAGCCAGAAAAGTTTCCTGGGAGATCCTGATTCCAGGGACGTTGCTCTGGACCCTTCCTTTGAGGTGTGCGTATTCAAGAGATCCTCTTGCCTCTTGCAGCCCCTGTCCCCTCTTGCTAAAGATAGCTGTCATCTATCACTGGGAACATCCGCCCCTCCAACTGCTGCCTCAGAAGGCTGGAGCGGACTGCACTGCCCCGGGGCGGAATGGGGAGGCCAGCGTTTTTACCCAGTGGAATCTGGGGACTCCTGTCCTTGCCCAAAACTACTTCTTTCCCCGCCTCTTCCCGGGAAGTACCCAAATCTCTTCCACTCTTCCTTTGAGCTGGCCAGGGAGATTCCACCATCCAAGGACAGAGTGCGATCTCCACAGGCCGGGCATCTACCCCGGGACTCTGCAGCAAATCTGACATTCAAGGCCGCGCGCGCCGGTCCTCGCCCCGCCCCGGTCCTGGTCCCGGCTCATTCATTCCGGGCCGGTCCCCACGCTCCAGCCCGCGCCGCGCTCCAAGCGCCGCTTCCCCGGGCAATGCCTGCCGCTCACATCGTGCCCAATCCCGTATTGCTTCTAAATCTCACAAGTAACGTCAAGAGGGTTTTTCTTCCCCTCCACCCCGTCGGACTCTTCTTCACACCTCCACCGGTGCCCTTTCGATTAAAAGAAACGCAGCGTCTGCCTCCCGCATCTCCAAAGGGTTAAGCAGCTAGCTTCGCCAAAGAAAAATCAATCCCCTGCCCACCATCCCACCCCCAGCCGAGCCACCGCTCCGCCACCGTCTCCGAGGCCCGGCGCCGACGTCTCCGCGTCCCCATCCGGGATGAGGGGCCACCCTCCCCCCCGCCCCGCCCGCCCGCTCCCCGCGGGTCCGCAGAAAAGCCCCCTCACCCTTCGGTGGATGCCATGGTCTGGGGAACGCCCCCTCCTCTTCGGCACGGTCCGGCGGCGGCGGCGGGCGCGGCGTGAGCGCCGGAGAGTGGCGGAGCGCGCTATTTAAGGGGGAGCCTCTCCCCGCCTCCCACCCCCCTCCCGGGTAAGCCCTTTAGCGCCTCAGCCCGCGCGGGAGGCTCCGGCGGGCGCTAAGCCCCGGCTGGGCTCTCCTCCGCGCGCGTCCCGCCTCGCCGGCGCTCGGCGGGGCGCTCGGGGGGCTGGGGGTGGCTTCCCCGAGCCAGCGCCGCCCCCGGGGCCGCCGGGCCGCGGCCGCCACCTGCGTGCGCTGCGGGGCTCGGGGCGGGCGGCGGGGGAGGCCCGGGAGGGGGTGTGCTGCGGGTGTGCAGGGGAAGTGTGTGCGTGCGTGCGCGCGTGTGCGGGTGTGTGCGCGCCGGGGGAGGCGGTGGTGGCCGCTGCGCCCTGGCTCGCCGCCGCCGGGGAGGGATTGCGAGGTTTAGCCCCGCCGCAGCTGGGGATTTGCAGGCGATCCCTCTCTATTTTCGTCGAGAGCTGACATCACCCGCGCCGCCGCCTCTGGAGACTCCTTTAACTGCCGCCCCCTCGCCCCCCGTCCCCAGACGCGCTCCCCCCTCTGCCATGCCAACCCCCCTCCCCCGCCCCCCGGCCTCTCGCCATAAATTAGCGAAACAAGAAAGGAGGCCCCGCTGGTCGCCGGGAAGGCCTGGGCAGCCCGTGGCAGGAGCCCAGGATCTAAGGAGTCGCTATTGTTCCCCCTCAAGCCCGCGTGGCCCCGGGTCACCCCGCGCGGGGCGAAGCGCAGGCCGGGGCGCGGAGACCTGGGATGCCCCTCCGTCCCCGCCGCCCTCGAGCAGCCCCCCGGCGCTACGCCTCGCTCCTTGGCACACTAGCTCGGGCTCTACGCACACCAGCAAGCTCACCCTCACCGGCGACACACCCACCCCAGCCTCCCGCGTCCCGGGTGCCGGGTGTGCCGGGTGCCGGGCCCAGCCGAACCCAGCTGCGCGCCCTCCCCCGCCGCGGCCCGAATAAATCTCTGGCCTTCAATTATTCATCGGGATTAATATTAATGCAGCTCCCAGGGGGCGGCCGGCGGGCGGGGTGCTGGGGAGGCTGTGGTTTTTTTAAGCCTTGGGAGGTCGGCTTCGGGGGCGCTGGCCCGCAGGGCGCTGGGAGGTGGCCCAGGCTAGCGGCTGGGGACGCGTCTCCACCCGCTCCCGCTCGCCTTCGGCTTCTGAGCCCCGGGGGCGGCGCACGGAGACAGATGGGCTCCTGCAGGGGAGGGTCGGAGCCTCCCCGCCGGCTTTGCATAATAATGACGAAATCCGTGCCGACTTTATTATCTTTGGGACACAGCAGACACCTACAGCTCCACCACCTGCCGGACGCTGTGACTGCCTGGGAGCGGAAGCCTCACTTTCTGCGTCTGGAAAATGGGACCAAAAATAACCCCCTTTGCAGGGCCGCGGTGAGAATTAAACAGGCTCTCTTGACGGAGAGATTTGCAAAGTGTAAACGCGCCCCGGGAGATGTCAGCGGTGCTTAGCTTGTCGCTAGGAACGTGCCAGGCTCCTCCGAGCGGGGTCAAGGAACCCCAGCGCTCTAATAGTGTCCGCTCCTCACTGCCTCCCCAGGTTTCTGCCCTAGGGAGGTGCCCTTCAGTGCCGCGGCTGTGCCGACCCTTGTCCGACGCCGGGGTACCGCTGGCTCCCTGGAATCTCCAGGAGTTCATCCCGGGGACCGTGCCAGGGGAGCGGAGTCCCACAAGGATGGCTTAGTGGTTATGCCAGAGCCTGAGCCCGTCACCACCTGCCGGTGGAGTATGGGGGGGGGGGGGGGAACGCAAATTCCTCAATGTCTTCTCATCCCATAGGCAACACGAGAGTTACGTTCCCAACCACCCCCCCTCCCCGGAACTAAATAAAATGCAAAGCGTTTTAAAGTCTGGCACCCGGTAAAAACCTCAAAAATTGCTCAGTTAAATCTAAGGGTCCCCAGAGGATAGTTTCTTGGGCTCAATATCCAAGGATGAAGGCAGATGAGAGAAATAAGACGAAAAAGAGAAAAGAACTAAATAGAAGTTAAAAAAAAAAAATCTCTGCTCACCTCCTCCCTTCACCCCCGCTTCCCCAAATCTGAGCCCAAACATCTTCCTCCGTCCATACCTTGCTCTGTATCTTGCTTTCCCTCTCCCCTCCTCTCTTCCCGTCTGCCTTACATCAACCAGATCTATATGTTAATCAGCCCATCACGCTTTACTTAACAGCCTTTCTAATCTTGCATTTCTAAATTGTAGTTACTCATGTTATTAATCTGTATTTAAATTAATGCAATCTGGCACGTGCATTTAAAAATAATTCGTAGGTGAAAAACTACCTTCTTACACCTTGGTGTTATATTTGACACTTTAGCCCTACCGGGGGTAGATGTGTGGTTTTGTATGGGAAGCGGTGGGGCTTAGAATCTTTACAGTCTCATTTTCTCTTTACAATTTTAGGGCGTTCACTTTCCTGCTGAGGCGGAGGCTGGAAATCTATCCCAGGCTGAGATATTAACGATCCCAGCCACACTGCAACACCCCTCTGAAGTTGAGTGTGAATGAACTCCACCATTATAACCCCTCAGTGCCTGCACGCAGGCGAGGAGGGCTGAGTGGCATCATTCGTTAGCACTCACTGCCCAGAGAGCAGGGCACCGGGTGGTATGTAAATGCAGAGCAACTAAAAGGAAAGAGAAAGGGGGCTGGGATTGTTTTCACTTTTTAAACCATCCAGTTAAAAAATACTCTTTGGGCATTATGCAGAGTGAGACAAGTCAGACATAGAAAGACAAATACTGTATGATTATAGTTTGCAGGTGGAATCTAAAAAAGCAGAACTCATAAACACAGAGGAGAATGGTGGTTACCAGGGGTTTGGGGGTGAAGGAATCAGGAAGATGTTATTAAAGGGTACAAACCCGCAACCAGTAGGTAAATAACCTGGAGATCTAATGCACAGCCAAGTTATTATAGACAGCAATACTGTATTAAAAATTCTGAGTTGCTAAGAGACTAAGTATAAGTTGTTTCCACCACACAAAAAAAGAAATGATAATTATGTGACATGATAGAGGTATTAGCTCACCGATGGTGGTAATCATTTTGCCATATATAAGTGTATCAAATTAACACGGTGTACATCTTAAACTTACACCGTGTTGCAGGCCAATTATATTTCATTTAAAAATAATTGCCTGTGGGTTTGTGGGATGGGTCTCTCACCCAGGGCAGCTGGGTCTCTCTCTCTCAAAATAAACATACAAAATAAAAATAAACATTACAAAAAAAATTTTTAATTAAAAAAAACTGCTCAGGCTACCTGCCAGAAATGTTGGGTCCATCAGCCTACAGTGGGGGCCTTAACTTACAGTATTTTTTTTTCTTTTTCTTTTTTTTCCAACTTTTTTTTTTTTTTTTTAATTTTTGGGACAGAGAGAGACAGAACATGAACGGGGGAGGGGCAGAGAGAGAGGGAGACACAGAATCGGAAACAGGCTCCAGGCTCCGAGCCATCAGCCCAGGGCCTGAGGCGGGGCTCGAACTCACGGACCGTGAGATCGTGACCTGGCTGAAGTCGGACGCTTAACCGACTGCACCACCCAGGCGCCCCTACAGTATTTTTTAAAACATCCCTCTCCCCCGGTGATCAATTCTGTACAGGCAGCATCAGAGATAGACTAGAGATGGTTCAACAAAACGGCGCCCAGAAATAGAATTAATTGGTGTGTTTAGCCTTTGGAAAGACAAAACTAAGAAGGACATGATACAAGGCTGACCCTCCTCTCTTCAAACACAGGGCATCAACAAAATCTTTCCTGGCAGGGGCACTTGGGCAGCTCAGTGGGTTAAGCATCTGACTCTTGGTTTCCACTCAGGTCATGATCTCTCCATTTGTGAGTTCAAGCCCCACATCTCTCTCTCTCTCTCCCTCTCTCTCTCTCTCTCTCTCTCAAAATATAAATAAATAAATTCTAAAAACTCTCTCCTGGCAAACGCAGAGCTCTCTTCTTAGGTTGTGCACACAGGGAATATTGGGAGTGAGTCACTGTACCCACCAGCTCAGTGCTAGATAAGAACTCAGCTCTGGGTCAGGCAGACCTGCATTAAATAATTCCCTGAACCTGTATTAGACTCTTGTGTTGCCTTAGGCTGGGCACTTTAGGTTCTCGGCTTTCCCATCTAAACACTGGAGAACGTAATGACACCCAACTCAGGATCATTGTGAGATTCAATGGGATTCTATGTGGGAAATGCTTAGCTCTAAGCCTGGCACCTCTTGAGTGCTCAATAAAGGGTCACCCTAGACACAGACCGTTTACCATGGAGCTCGCTTGCAAGCCTCGCCTCTGCTAAAGTCACCTCAAGTATGATCCCATAAACTCCTCTATCCTCACAACGAACTGTAAGTCTCCTAGCCAGCAGCATGAAGTTGATAGAGACTTGATAGAACAGAACCAGGTCAACCCAACAAGCTAGCAGGAACACTTGTGAATTGCCCAGTATCTGTCTCCTCCAGGGATGCCATGGTTATGGCCAAAGCAGAAGAGATGGGATGCTCTGAGGTTTGCACATAGATTTTTCTTTCTCAGATCTAGCGTGAGCGTTCTCAAAGTTCGCTTGAAGAACCACTCTGTAGCACTGAATGCCAACGTTTTTCTGTACCCTGCTCTGATAGGTGACTTAAGAGGCTTTCAAAGTTAATTTTTACCAAAAAGGATCTTTTTTCTTTTGCCTACTGATTGTTTACTCCAGGTCTAACCCACGCTATGAGAAGTGACTTACCATGGTTGAATTCAGGTAGTGACTGGGGACTGCAGGGTATTTGTGGTATTCCCCTAACACTTACTGAATCCTTACTGTGTGTTCAAAGTATCATAATATGTCTAACCTCATTTGATCCTCTAGATGGCCTTCTACAGAAGATAGTATTATTATTATTAACTCCATTTTACAGAGGAGAAAACTGAGGCCAACAGAGACTAAAGAACTTGCCCAAGTTACACAGATAGTGAGTGGCCGTATCAGTCCAGGTGCTAGCTAGAAAACGATGGCATGTTCAAATTAAGTAAGTTGTGCACAGTTTGATAAAGGGACTATATGAGAAGGGTGTAGGAAAATTCCAAGGGATAGTGCAGCCCCCCTGGGCTGGTAGTTGTAAAGCACCCCTTACCTACCCTACTTTTGAAGGGAGGCTACTGGAATCTAGAGGGGAGTGCCCCATGCAGAACAGGACCAGAGAGCTTTGTTGCCACAACAACCTGCTGGATGGGTGCTGGGAATAAATAATTTGATCCCACTTCCCTCCGGTTCTTCTCTCCCCTTTGGGGCTCCCTACTGGCCAAAGCAGGGAGCTGCATTGTTGCAATTCCCAGGCTGTCCTTGCAGCCCAGCCTCCCTGGGGAGCACAGCAGGCTGGGGAAGGGTGGACGATGGAGCTCCAGGGCCACTGGATAAAGCGGGGGTGGAGCTGAGATTTGAGTGTAGGCAATCTTCCTGTAGAACTTGGCTTTTAACCCCTCTGCGGTGCAACCTATGGTAATAATGATGCCATTGTTACTGGAACAGGCTGTCCCCCTGACATGCGGGGACCTTTCCACCTGGAGCATCTTCCAGAAGAGAAGATTCAACTAGACCCTTTTCTAGAAAAAAAATCACGAAATGGCCCCAAGTCTCCAGTCCTAACTTCCACAGTGTTTAACATTCTTTTCCGATCATTAGCCTCATTATTGGAGCTTAGTTGGACCAAAGGAGAGGTAAAGACTCTCCCTCCTCCTGTTATGTTCTTGTAAAGGATTCATTTCCTGTCTTGGTTCTCTTTCAGATTGCTTGAGATTGGTTACTGCATCTCAATGGAGGGTGAGGGGTGGGGGAGGCTCCTAATATAGAAAAGGAAAAAAAAAGTCCTACACCAATTTCCCATAAAAGGCTGTTAAAGAAGTCCATTCCCTCCCATGATGACAACAGAGGAGAGATGTTTCAATGTTCAAAGTTTATCAGAAGAAAGTGACCTAGAGCGAGAACTAGCTGCCAAGTGACCGAAGGGGTGCCCTCTTCAAAAGGGACTGTCATTTAGTAATGTCTGAGAAATCTAAATTTGATTCCCCCTGAATGCAATAACCATTTCATCACACTTGCTCTTAAAGATTATTGATGTTGTCCAGAATTTAGGAATGAGAAAACCACCCACCCTTGTTTCATTCGGTGGGACATTCACTCTTACGGTTCTTTGCCAAGTCAGAACCACCCAGTGAACAAATCTGTCTTTTCAGGTTCCGTGTAGTTGTTCTGATAAAACTTGTATGGGTCTTGGAGTCGAGCAGGCCTGTGTTCAAAGCCCAGCTCCTTCCCCCAGGACATCGAGTGGTCCCCCTAATCCCTCGAACACTGAACTCCCTCCTCTATAAAATGGAAGCCATTCTTGTCGCTGTGAAAGTGATACCTATAAAGCGGGGATCACACACTGGATGTCTGCCCCCAACCTTCCTAAGTAGCGGAGGAAACGGAAGCTGCATGTCTGATCTGTCTTTTAAAAGTTTGGCCTGATAAAGACTATGAGACTAGACATCTTTAGGTTTTTTAAAAAGCAATAAAACAGAGGAAGATATCGGGGCCCTTTCACCCTGACAATTAATGTGCATGTGCTTATTTTTCAAACATGTGAGCTACTTTTAGGACGAGTGAAAATTATTGTATAACGTTCCTTCCGATTTTAGGGGAAAGATAGTATTCTCAACAGCATTGTCCCTGAAGCCAAGAGCATCAGCAAGAGAAAATGGAGAAGTCTGAAATGAAATTGAAAATGAAAGGTTTAAAGGCCCCTGGGTGGCTCGGTCAGTTAAGCGTCTGACTTCGGCTCAGGTCATGATCTCGAGGTTCTTCAGTTCGAGCCCCACGTCAGGCTCTGCAGTGACAGCTCAGAGCATGGAGCCTCCTTCGGATTCTGTGTCTCCCCCCCCCCCACTCCTCTCCCATTCATGCTCTCTCTCTCTCTCTCTCTCTCTCTCTCTCTCATAAATAAATAAATAAATAAAACATTAAAAAATTTAAAAAAAGAAAATGAAAAGGTTTTGGAAACAGAGGGGGTGCTTAGAGAGATAACTGGTAGGGGGAGAATTTTCACAGCAGCAGCCCCAGTTCAGTGTATTAAGAATGCTGAGATGGTCACAGCAAAAGCTAGAACATGGGCGTCAGAGTTAGACTAACCTGGGAACCACCCCATCTGGTTTTGGACCAGTGAGTTTCCAGTTGAGTTCATCATCTCTCTCGCCATTTTGAATGACCTTGAGTAAGTCACTTAACCCTCTGGACATCAGTGGGGTGGTAATGACCCCATCTACTGGGCTTGGATGAGAACGCAGTGAGGCAACATCATATAAAGCACTTAGCTCAGTTCTTGGCATGAGGTGACAGCTATCATCATCTGTATTATGTCAGTCTCCTGGCTGCGGCTGCTCTACTCGAAAGTGGTAACAGTGGTGACACTTTGGAGCCAACAACACAGGACAGCTAGAGATGAGCCTGCCTGTGGTTCCGTTTGTCCCAGCGTGGTCATTAGATAGAGAATAAAGGAAATCATCATCTCCCCTGTGTTTGGAGCGGTAAGATACACGTTGAGTTCGTTCACTCTCTCCTTGTTAACACACATTAGCAGGAGAGAAGAGAGTTCTATTTTTACTCACTCTCTACGCTGATGGGAAAGAGATGTTACTTCATAGAAATCTCAATTCAGACTGAGAATTTGGTCTAAATATAATCCATTCTTGAGGCAGAAAGCGTCTCATTAAGTAGAGAGCTCAGGGAGACTAAAACGTTTGCTAGCTACACTTATTTCCTGATGAATTCTAATGGAAAGAGTGTGACTTCGTTCCATTTACTCAGTAGAGATGAAAGAGGAAAGGAGACAATGGGGACAAAATGAACTGAGTTCTTGGTATATCATTCCTGTATGTCAGCATCTTCTACTACAAGATGGCTTGAGGCTAAATGTCAGGGTTGGCACAAATTCTTTTACGCCCGCCGTAAAAACCATAAAAATCTGAATTAGAGTGTCTGTCTCTTTTTTAGTAGCTTGATCCTGTGTAAAGCGGAAATATTTTTTGGAGAGCGATTGCTGGTGTTTTCATTTCTACCCCCATTTTTCCTAATCCTGGCAAAGAATGCCTGTTATGCGTGTTTCCCTTTGTTCTGCCGGCACATTACAATATTCCCTAGTGACATCCTTCTGATGGGCAAAGGGTGAACACTGTTTATATTTGAGATGATTTCTCTGCTTGACACCGGCTCGTGGTGGTTAAATGCTAAATGATTTGGCTAAAGGAGTGAATTAGAAGCCCAAGTCAGGCTCTCGTGACCTCAGAAAATCCAGTGACGTGATTTGTTCTATTTCCTGTATTCACCTCCTAATGAAATTACATGATTATTCCGAGGGAGGCTTTGTATCAAATCCCAAAAGTATTTTTTCTTATAAAGTTATTTTCCTTATTAAGAGAATAAGAGAGAGCAACCAGGTAATTTGGTTCTTCTAACCGAAGACTATAGATTCAGAGATCTTTTCTTCTTCAAATCGAAGGCTGAATTATGCCTTTGCATAACAGGTAAAGTAGAACCATTCTAGTCCACTTGAAGGTTTCATTTATTAGCACGTGGATGTTGTATTTGCAACACCCTGTTCCCCTTTGCAAACAGGGATTAATAACGTCCTTTCTTTCTCTTTGGTCTGGAATTACCTTTTCCTAGAGACCATAAATTCAGGAACGGAGCACTGTTGTTTTTCTTCTCTGAGAATTCAATCGCTAATATTATTCTTCACCTGAGAAAGCTATTCGCTAATTTTACCTACTTTTTTTTTTCCTTTGTTGACAAAACTCTCCATCAAACCTAGACTACAAGCCTCTGTAGAAACACTCGGTGAATTGAAATACAAATGCGAAGCGAGCCCTGAAAAACTCAGCCATTGAGACACTCTTCTTAAAATGCTGGGCCTCAACGGCACATCCGGGCAGAGCCCTGCCAGGGAAGGCAGGTCCTGCTGCCAGAAAAAGCAGAGAGAAACCACAAATGGCTACCAAACCACCCCAGAATGTTCTCGTCTTTCCAGCAGCCCTGAAAAGATAAACTTCCCCCAAGCCCTGGGGATCCGAACAGTTTCACTCAACATTTTCATAGGATCCTAAAGAAGGAGAAAAATAGAAGGCAGGCCAGAGCTGAGATCTAAGGGTCTCAGTTCTTTGCATCTTGCATTGGCCGTCAGCCTTCTTTTAGCTCCTCTTCATCTACGATCATTCACTGTCCAAACAATATGGGATGGCGTCAGAGCAATGACACTCAAGGTCTTCCTGTCCAGGTTAGAAGTGCCATGGAAAAACCCCACGTCAAAGCCAAGGGCTACACTTGATTGGGTTGATGATCTCACTAATTCCGAGGGCACAGGTAGGATTCATAGGGTTTGATACGTGCAGGGTGGTCCCGGCCATGCCCACTCACCTCATCCTCCAACCTCCCCAGGTGGTCATGGCCCATGGGACTCCATCCCTAGCCACACACCACACCACTGTTCTCCTCACGCTTCCCACCGCAGACTTACTGGTTTCTAGAAGTGTCTCAAACAGGCCGGGAGCCCTGCTTCTCAACACCTTGGCACATACTTTTCTCCCTATCTGGAACGCTCTTCCCCATGGCCCGGGCTCCATTTGCTAGCCAACTGGGGGGAGGCAAGCTTTTACCCCACCCTCCAGATTAAATCAGCCACCCTTGCTAGAGGGTCTCACAGCACCCTGTGTCTTCCTTCCTAGTAATTACCGTGATTTCTTATTTCTCGGATTATATGACCAAGAGCAAGCACCAAGCCTGTTTCGCCCCCCTGTAGTGTTTCGGTCCTTTGCACGTAGTAAGCACTCTATTCATTTTTGTTGATGAATGAATGACAGGCAGGTAGAAAATCCATGAACTCACAACTCTTGATTGAATTAGGGATAGAAGAGATTTTATTGACTGATGTTCTGATATAGGAGGTGAATGTGGAAGGCCCATTAAGTTTTGAGTAGGTGACAAATCTGGCCGCAGAAAAAAATCTGAAATCCCAAAGAACTGTAAAGATTCATATTCAGCCCCCACACGCATAACTTCAGAGGACAATGTGTGTTATGCTGGAAACGAGGGGGTGAAATAGCTCTATATTTTCTACTGGCCAGCTCAGCCTGGTCCCTTTCAATATATATAGCCCCCCTACCCCACTCCATCCCAACACACACACATACACACACGCACGCACACACATGCAGATGGGAAACGTATAAAAAGTCACTGCAAGCCTAGCACTTTGTCTCAGAAATTTATCCAGACACCTACCACTTACACAATCCCATTGCTCCTTGCTCTCAGACTTTTTGGTTTTTCTAACCCAGGCCCCTATTTATTTCTGCCCACCCTTTCCTGTTGTCAACCCCACTCTGCAGATTTTTGAACTTATTTCTACATGCTGGGACCTCAGCCGCATTGAAAGACTTCTCTTCTCCTCTCCACCCCTTGTAAGGTTTCCCATAACTGGTTCCCAGACATCCAATCTCCTCCTCCTCAAGAACAGCTAAACAACAGCCATAACAGTGGCCATTATTGACCAAGTGCAATGGGTCAGACAGCATCTTCCATGCCGAGCTCACATACACATCACACCAGTCCCATTTACAGAAGAGGCCACTGCAGAATACAGATCAAATGTCACACTCAAGGTCACAGCGTGCAAATTGACAGAGATGGAATTTGAGCTCAGGCTGGGTCTTCTAACCATTGCCTCTGTCTGCACAGTCAGCCCGAGAGGCCTGTCTAGAATTCCACGTCAACCCTTTCACTCCTGGAAACATCGACAGGAGTTTGAAACTTGCCGATGGGCAGTAAAGAAGCCAAATTATTCACCCCAGCATTTGAAATCCACCACCAACTGGCTTCGCCTGGACTGGCCTTGCCTTGGCTGGCCAACCTGACCTGTCACTGCAATAAAGCGCTCATGGGCAATAATTGGTCCTTCTCTAGGCCATCCCTTTCCATGCTTAAACCTATGCACTTGCCAAGTTCTTATATACTACTTCCTTCCCATCCACCACTCCAAAGACTCAGTTGAAGTGCTAACTACCCTGTGAATGTCAAGTTAACTGGAAATGCTAGCCTGCTTGGATTGCCCCGTCATCTCAATTCCTGTTGGAGTGGATATGAGAGAATACAGTGTGAGTCAACTACCCCATTACTCTTGAAAAGTCCTCTTGATGTGTAAGCCTGGCCACTCTTAAGGAAGGCAAGAGGCTTGCCTAAATCATATAGACTTTACTTACATTTTATATATCATATACATTTTATCATATGATATACAAAATCTAAGTAAGTTCTATATGATTTAGGCAAAACTCTTACTATACACATGGAGGCATATGTGGGCATATACATTTTTTTTTCAGTGACCTCCAGCCAAGGACCACCAGAAATACACCACTAGCTAAGCAAGTTGGATTTAACTGCTCTTTGATATAAAAGAGAGTGTATATCCTGGGGAACTGTAGGGTATCTCACCTAGATAGTATTAGAAAGAACTTACTGGATTTGGGCTTCTATTAGGTTATCTGGGAGAGGTTGCAAGGAAGTGGGACTTTATTCTAGCTCAAGTACTATCAGTAAGTGGAGGTCATTCTGTAATAGCGATCTCAATAAATCTTATCTGAAAGGAAAACTGGCCAAAGCTAAAACAGTAATTGGTAGAAGCAGCCAGTCACACACATGAGCTGAAGAGGGAGTAATTGGTGTTTTTGTGGTTTGTATGGTGACCCTGCTTTTGTCTGTTCATTGACAAGATAATGGGGTCTTGGTGTTTTGCTCCATCACAGTCACAGAATGATCTTGACTGCTACTGGCATCCTGTGAAATTACTGACCTTCAACAAGAGAACACCATAGCCTAGCTGCGAGTGCCAGGCCAGCTCCTCAAGGCCTCGCCAACAGAACGTTCCACAGTGGGGGCTGCCTGTGCATAAAAGACAAAAAGAACTACTTCAAAACGAATCAGAACCAAACTGTTTTGGGTGAAGCAGGAGTCTTCTCGGGCTCCCCCCGAATGCATCCTGAATGGACAAACATTTGTCCAGCATTCATATCCCATAATTTGCAATGGCTTTTGTTCCAGGTCAACCTAGGGGAAGCTGAAACTATGCAAAATTCCCTTCCTTATCTGATTGCGGGTGGGCACAAGAGGAACTTCCATGGGATCTGAAGAGGGGAGTGGAGCAGTACCTCCCTGCTCTGAAAGCTGGTAGCACACCAGTCACTGTGATCATTCACACTCAAGGTCACTGATCCACCGGCTCACCTTGCTGGGGGGTGAGGGGGACAGCACCCAGGCCCACCTGCTAGAAATGCTCTTCAAGCTTCTCTGAGTGTCCTGGATCAGGTGTGCGTACAGCTACATGCTAAGGGTGTCAGGACGGCTGGGGACGGCAAGGGAAAACATGGGCTTCCCTTCATCCTTGGGGGTCTCAGCTTGTCCTTGCTTGGCCAACTTCCCAGCCAGCTTTCCTTCCCGACTGCTGGCCCTGTTGATTCCAGGTTCAACACCAGATGCCAAGGCAAGAGCCTCCCACAGACTTCCCTGCCAGTGCCCACAACTGTATGTTTTCATTACTATTCCCTATTCTATAAGACTCTTAGAAGTTCTGATTCTCTGATCAAAACCCCTGACTGATGGGCCACTCCAGATTCCCAGCTGAGAAAGAGATCTCTCATCCTCACAGCCCCATGCTAGGATGTGAAGGCCATGTTATGAAGATATGGATGGCATTCCTATGGTGCCAGATGTGGCCAAGGGACAGGCTGGTGTCTGACTCTCTTGTCCAGACCTAGAGATTTCGGTCAGCATGGCAGAGTGCTTGCAGCCCACGAGGGCAATGCCGGGACGGGAAGATCTTGGGGGTGGTGGAGAAATGGGCATGGGACCCATTAACCAAGTATGCCAAGGCAGGGCTGCCAGGATTTCAGGCCCGTTTCAACTTCTGAGGGGATCAAAGTCATAGCTGAGATGACATAAATGTGAACCAAGTCTGAATGACGGGGCAAGGACGGAAAGGATGTCAAGAAAGTAGGGAACTGATGGTCTGGGGAGTGGTGGGGGGTGGGGGGGGGTCAGGACAGAGAGAACAGGTTATGCACATGGGCACCCATGTCGGATATGCCCACAGAGGCACAGATGCAGGCTCTATGGAGCTGTGCCCAGCTGGACAGCCTAGCCCCCGCCTCATATTACAGGCACCGAGCTATAAGCCATGTACTATGCTCAGCACTTTACATGGTATCTGACTTAATCATCACAGTCCCCACAAAAGATGGATTTTATTATGTCAACCTAACAGTTGGGAAACTGAGGCAGCTATGTTAGGTGACTTGCCGCAGGTCACTTAGAAAAGAAGTTGAGAGGCAGGAAGTTGAATCTAGATTTCTTTGCTCAGACTCCCATTATACCTCTCAAAATCCAAGTTTTCTAGGCTTAGAAAAAAAAAATAAAAAAGAAAACGAAAAAACCTTGCAGCAATTTGGTAACAATATCTGTCAAACCCGATGCCGCAGCCCTAGTTAAGGTCTCAGATCATTACGGCATCATGCCAGGCTCAGCTCCCCAGTTCCTGACCCACTGAGGCTAGGAGAGAATAACTATTGCTTGTTTTAACCACTAAATATTAGATGCTTGTTACTCAGAAGTTGATAACTAATACATTGCTCTTCGACTAAGCCATGAGAGAAAGGAGGTGGGTGTGGATTCTGGAAAGCCCCAGGAAAGTCCGACAAGACGATAAAGTACCAGAAACTGTCTCCTGGCTCAGGGAATTATGTAAAGACACAGAGATAGTAGGCAGGTTGGGAGACAAGTGTATCCTAATCTCCTGTGTTGCGGCCCAAGAGCTGAAGGTCGAAGTTCTCTCCAGTAGGTTGAGAAAGAGTAATGTTCCTATTTGGGTCTATAGGAGATGAGTATCTTCTGGAGGTCCCTGTACCAACCCTGGGCTCTCAGCCCTCATGAAGTGTAGAAAAGACCGAGATATTCTCGCAAAGGCCCCAAGGGTAGAAGGGGAGGTCACTGAGAGTCTGGCAGGATGGCTACCAGAGAAGGTTGTCGCTGTGGCAATGAGGCCGAGTGATCCAAACCAGGGTCAAAAGGGAGTCACCCCCACGACTCAGGAGTACCATGTCAGGAGGGAGGGCTGCTGGGCCCCACGGTAGCAGAGAGAACACGGCACAAGTTTCAGTGGTTACCGCTGTGGCACTCGAGGTCAATGTCGGCAGGACGGCCAGGGATGGGAAGGACCCACCACACACACCCAAGAGCCAGCAGGGACTCCGGAGTCTCATTGTGGCCCAGTACTTGAAGGGTAGCCTCCACGGCACCCTCTTGGAGGAGACGAGACTGGCCAGGAGAGCAGGGAAGAAAGGATAAAAGAGTGAGCCCCCCCCCCCCACACACACAAAAGTGAAAGTTACTGAAAAGATCACTTCAGGGACTGAATTCATATTTTTTTCCCGCCGCTATCCGGTGAGAGCCAGGTAGCGTTTGAAAAGAAAGTCACATCACTTCTGGAAAACAGTGGAGCTTCACTGTCTTGGCACATCTCAATCTAGTGTGAGTAAATAGGTGATTCCAGTTCAGATGCTATGAGAATACGTCATCAAGATGGACAGAAGTTCAAAGCAGAGTTTTGGGTTAGATCTGGAGCATGAGAACCAGAGGGGACACTAGAAATCATCTAATCCCTGGTATTTTCCTCTGTTTGTGCCTTTTCTGACGGCCCCCATGTTGTTCCTCCTCCAGCCCATCACCCAGCAATTTCAGGGGCTGGTATTGAAAAGATGGCTTCGGCTTTGCCACACGCATTGTTTTGAAATTATGACTTGAGGATCTATTTTAAGGGGCTTCAAGCCATCAGAAGCAGCACGCAGCAATGAGAGCCATAGCACAGCGGTTCTGTAGGTCAGAAGCCAACCCTCGTTTTATTAAAATATGGACAGGGGATTGAGAAAGAGAAGGACCACGCTTTACGGTGGCAATGTACACAAAAGCCAGAGCCACATCCAAGCTCCGCTGTCCCGGGCTGTCCCACGGGTGGCTCTTTGGAACGTGGTCTGGCTAGAGTCTTGGAAGAGACCTCATGAAACCCAGACTTCTTGGCCAATGCTGTCTCCGCCAGAGCTGGCCATGACATTCACACCACCATAGGGCAGGTGGGCAAAGCCACTGGGCTGGTGGAACGGGGACCACTTCTCTGCTATCCCCATAGTCTTTTTGGAGGAGACTCCGTCCTTGCAAAGCAGCCGTGGTTGGTGTCTTCCAAATGGTGTCAGCAGCCAGGAAGGCAGCGGTCTACCAAAAAGTGAGCTCTACTCACTCTCCGCTGAGTTTCGATCTTGAAGTCAGAAGCCCTGGCCCAGCCGAATTCACAGGCAGAATCAAACTTCAGGTCCACACTGCCTCAGGCAACCCACGTAGAGATGGACCCACGAAAAGCACCTCAGTGGCGCCGAGGCTCATTTCATGTTTCTCTCGATCCAGTCTTTAAAAGGCAGTACCTTGCTGAAGGCCGTGTAGAGGCCGTGGCTGCATGTTTTGTCATAGCTCCAGCTGACCAGCCCCACCAGATGCCAGCGTGGCTCGGGGGACGCCCGTCCCGGAAAGGACACAGCCGCGATGCCTCCCGTCTCCGCCGTGCAGATATCAGAAGGGGCAGCGGGGTCCCGGCTGGCACAGAACATGTTGTCCGTGATGCTCACGGGGATGCCGTGGTCCTCGTGCTGCTCCTCACACAGCAGCGAGTCCACCACCCTGACCACCCCTGAGCGCAGCGTGTCGTTCTTGAAGCCCGGGCTTCTGGCATCGGACAGGACATTCCAGCCGGCCACGGTGATGCGGGACTCCTGGAAGGAGGTGCTGAGGTCCCGCGGGGCGGCGAGGCAGATGGGCTGGACGCGGGTGCTGACACGAGCCTTGTCCAGGAGCTTCAGGATGGCGATGTCCGTGTCCAGCAGGATGGGGTCGTAGTTGGGATGCAGGATGACTGCAGAAATCTACAAACGCAAGAAATGGACAGTAGTGGTGAGCCACGAGCTGCACAGTGAACAAGAACAGGCAAGCCCTGGGGCCAAATAAAATTCGGAGCAAATGTCTTAGGGACACACATAATTATTTGGAGATGCTTTGCTTAAGGGGTCCTGGGAAACATCAGCTCTCTTTCGGGGGCTGCAAAGTGAAAAGCCCACTGCTGCCTGGTAGGTGGGGTTAACTAAGTGGGGGCGGCAGACGGGGCTGCCGACAACAGTGTGGCACAACCCATCTAAAGCGGGTAGGGGCCACTTTGCTCCAGCTGACCACTGCCCGGCCGAAAGGGGGCAGCATTCTAACCTGGCCAGAGAACAGACTCCAGACCTTCATCTGAACCTCCTGATTTTTAAATGCTGGCACAGAACTGGCTTAAAAAAAATGTATGTTAGCGCCATCCAAACACAAACCCCTCAAGGCGACCAGTTTGCAACCTCGGGCCCACCATACACGTTCATCTGTAAGCCAGTAAGAAGACAGAGCTCCACCCAGAATGCTCTATAAGACTTTTCCACAGTCTTTGCTGATTGTCCCAATCCTTGCTGATCATTCACTTTGATGGCAGCTTCTAGGAGCCTACGTCTGTGATATGCTCTAACATTTTTATGTTCGTGTTCTAGTACTGCAACTACCTTTGGGCACATTTCCTCGGGGCTTCTCTTGTGTCAAACTAATCATAACATACTGGTCCGTCACTTCCAGTAGCCTGTGGACTCCTCAGGGCAAAAACCATGCCTCGTGTATCTATTCTTATGTATCAGTTCTGTATCTATTCCCTGTGAATGGCGTACTATGGGAGATCAACAACGAATGGATAGATGGATAAGATGGATAAATGGATGGATGGATGGATGGATGGATAGATAGAGAGGGAGGTGGGTAGGTGGATGGAAGAGAGGAAGGGAGGGAAAGAGGCAAATAAAGACAGATGTATATTATAAATTGATCAGGAGTACCTTGGTAAAATCTTTCTATGTCCTCAAAGCCTACCTAGTACAGTGACCTAAACATAATGGGTGATTAACTTTTGATGATCTCCATGATAGATGATAGTTGTTACAATCTTATTTTGAAAACAAAGGGAGAAAAGACTCCCTAGTCTCTCTAGGTACCCCTTTCTAGTATCTGTCTACGTGAAATATTGGGCACCTGCTACATGCCAGCCTCTGGCTGGGTGCTACAGTGCCAAGGTGTCGGCACAGGCACACCTGCTGCTCTCCTGGTGTGGAGTTTGCTGGGCCGAGGCCTAGTCTCCAGGGGACAGCCCTCTCTCACCCGCAAGCTCTGGATGGTCTTCTCCTCTCGGTCATCATCCCGGTAGAACTTCCCCAGGACGACTCTGAGGTCTGCTGTCTTGATCATGGTGACCCTCCCCAGGTCAGTTACGCAGTGGGCAGCCACCACCACGGTGCGCTCATTCACCAGGGCGCCGCTGCAGACCAGGAACCACGCGTCCTTGTGCAGGCTGCCACCATGCACCCCGCTGGCCCTCCTGTAGATGGCCGCCTGCCACGGCCAGCGCATCCCCTGGGTCTTTGGAGCGGCGATGTTCTCAGTTTTCCCACAGACTATGGAGAAAGCATTGGCTCAGTGAGATAAACTCAGACTATCCCATCCAAAGGGGAACGTGTTACTCAGTCAAGAAAACACAAACCTGGAAAGGTAAGCACCGTGCGCATGATGACCACTAAGCATCTAAGCTGTTTTTCCTTTCCCATTAAAGAGTTACCAACCACCTTGTCATGGCTGGCTATAAAGTCTAGGGTGAAGATTGAAGGCTTTGGATCCCAGGCACTTACTATCAATAGGACTTTGGGCAAATTGCCTAATCTCTTAAAGTCTCAGTCTTCTTGCCTACAAAATGGATACAGGAATCACACGTGTCTCACCCAATTCTTGAGGAGGCTGGATGATCATGTATGTAAACAGTTAGACTCAAAATATCAATGACTATCATTATAAACTTGACCACAAAGAATTAAGCCATACTGTTCTCCTTTGACAAAGAGGGTGGGGAAGGTAGTTTACTATGTGCAAGACCCTATTCCAGAAACTTCCACATACTACTTCAGTAATCATCATCTTAGCCTTATGGGTAATTAAAAGCTCATCACCTAATTAGTAACAATTACTTACTCAATACCACTGGATGATGAGCATGAAAACGGGCTTAGATGGGATATCCAAGATGACATAATTAGAAGCCTTCTGGAATTGTTAACTCCTTTCCCCACCTGTGTGTAATGACGGTTCTCTCCCTTTTATCCAAGGAAACATAAGAGAATTATTCAGAAGGAAGTATGCCCCCTCCAAAAAAAATTCACCTAAGACCATTGGACGAGAAACCTTTCCCAAAAAGTCTTCAAGAGGGTTGAGGGCTATTCACAAGTAACCATGGAAGATGTAAGGGGCTCCAGCCCCAGGACAAGCCTTGACTCACTAGGGATGCAGGACGGGGCACGTCCACTCCACTTCCCGGTCCTGAGGCATGTCCGGCGGCTGCTGCCCAGGCGACGGTAGAAGGGTGAGACACACTCGTACTGGAGCTGGGTGTGCAGGTGTTGGAACCCAGGGGGCAGATCTCCAAAGGGAAGGGCTGGCTTCTTGGTGGGGGCGCCCTGCAGTTTCTGCTTGCTGAAGGATGCTGAGTAGAGCTGGTGTAACGGCGTCTCCCTGCATTGGGGCCCACGGGCCCAGAGAAAACAGGGTGAGAGACAGTCATGGCGGCCCCTATGGTATCCATGCCAGCCCCCCACGTAGATATTTGGTTAGAGCAGAAAACGAAAAGTCTATCTCATTCTCTCTATCCCTCCTGCTCACCTCCCCCACCCTCTCTTTCCTCTCTCTCTCTTACTTACACACACACACACACGCATGCACACACACACACTTCCCTTCTGCCACTGAGCAAATTCTCTTGCACACCTCAACCTTCATTCTGTTCATCCATTTCCATTTCTGGCATGCCTCCGGCTGCCTAGGATTTTAACCAAAGGATAGTATCTGGTGTAATAGCTGCAATCCAAGGGTACGTTATACGTGCACACAGAGAAAAATTAACTGTGAAATTAAACAAGAAAGGAAGTTCATTTGAATGAGAGAAATCCAGGCATCTTTTGTCCTCCAAACATTATCATAATGGGGTAACATTAGGAATTGACTTGAACTAAACTGTGTTGATACAGTAGTTTGATTTAGCAATCAGCGTATATAATTAGGACACCTCAGAGAATAGAGCTTTCTCAGGGCACAATGATTGGCAGAAACACAGCGTACTGTGTGTAAATGCGAAAAGGCCTTTCAAATGAGCACTTGGAGCTAAAGCCCCCAGAGACCACTCAGGGGTTCTTGGGGGAGACGCACACACATTGTAGAGCTTGCGTTCTACATCAGTGTATCAGTGCTAACGATCACTGCAAAGTTAGAATTCTTTTAGGAAACAATGTTTTCATCTCTGTTGAATGAATGGGGAGAGGAAGCCCAGAGAGGGGAGTGAGAGTACACAGAAGGGTACACGGGAAGCTAAGTTGGTACCCAAGGCAGCACTGAGCAGTTATGGTTCCCAACCTGGTGTCTCCACTGGGCCATTTGATGTCATCTGAAGAAATCTGTGTCATGTGTCTGCACGGCACTTCACTCAGAGCAAATATTCCACCCACACTGATTTCATTCAACAAATCTTGAGCCCAGTTTAGAACAAGGTCTGCAGTTCAAGGAGCTTCTGAATTGGCCAACAAGCTCATCTTTTGGTCCATCTGTTGAAAGACTACACTGCCTTTGGGGGTTCTTGGGTGACTAGGCTGCTGGAGATATGTATATCCACTTGCCAGCAGCCTATCTTCCAGAAAGATCCTTAAAACCAAGTTTTAGGCTTGCTTTTTCATCTACATGAGCTACTGGGCACCTTGTCACCTAACCTCCCATTATAATCGCTTTAAAAATGCAAAGCCCCATAGTCTTTTTCAATAGCTCAGGGGCTGCTCTACAAGACGTCTCCTTGGAAAGAACAGGTTTATCCCACTTAGCGGAGAGTCCAGCTCCAGGTAGGTCATAAAGATCAGGAAAGGGAGCAGAATTTGTCTTCTACAGCCACTGTTCCCAAGGGAATGCCTTGCCTGAAAAGGGAAAGACAGAAATAGGAGATATCCAGAGGAAGGGTGAGAGACTGAGGAATATCCTGCTTTGTGAATATTTCAGGTCACTTGGCTGTGGCCAGTTCTGGTGACTGGGATGCACTGTTACCAATCCTAAAAGCAATAGCTACCAGTGACAGGTGTTCATCCGGGCAAGTGTTCTGCTAAAGCCTTTACGTAGGACTTAGTTAGAGCTTAGTGCATAAGGGACCAAGCCCTGAAGACCCTGAAGACTGTGAAGATCCTGGATTTGCATCCTGGATCCGCATTTTGCAATGTGACTTTGAGCAAGTTAATTAATTTCTCTGAGCCTCGGTTTACCCATCCGTAATAAAATTGATAATAAAATCTATAATAAAATGGTAATAATGATAATCCCTACCTCAGAGGTCGTAACAAAGAGTAAACGAGCTAATGCATGGGAAGCGCTCAGAAGAGTAACTGGGCACATAGCATTCGATAAATGCTGTCTATCGGGGCTGCGTCTAATCTGTTCAGCAATCCCCAGAGACACATGTTATAATGATCGTCCTCATTTTTCAAAAGAGGCAACTAAAGGCTTAGCAAGCGTAGGAGCTTGCCCAAGAATACTAAATACAACCCTAAAGAGAGACAGAAGCCGGTCTCGAGCCATTGTTTGTCAGTCCCATTCATTCAGTCCATGTTCGGGGTGTGTTTTCTTGCGTGCCCCCTGTGTGGCAAGCATTGTTCTTGGCAGGAGAACTCGAGCATGAACAAGACACAAAATGTTCGTGCGCTTGTAACCTGTATTTACTTATTTTTGTGGGCTGGGGGGGGGGGGCGGGTGGTAGAGATAGAACTTGAACAAATAAAAAAATGGATGCGAGATGACAGGTGGGGATAGAAGCCAAGCCGAAGACGGAATCACAGCAAATGCCAGAGAGTAGAGAAGTCGGCTCTGCGGTCTGGGTGGTAGTGACATTACTACCTTTATTTTATTTGCTTATTTACTTATTTATCCGGTTGACTGTGGCTTAATTTTATATAAGGTGTAAAAAGAGAAAACATTAAATGGTACCACAACATGGTTGTTAATTTGGGGGGGGGGGTTGCTATTTTCAAAAGCACAGCCAGGCAAGGTCTCTCTGCCAGGTTAAAAAGCTGAGCGAGAGCTGAAGGAAGGGAGGCATGAAGCCTCACTGAAATCCAGTGGAAGCAGGGTCCAGACAGAGCTGTGAGGCTCTGAAGCGGCATCGTGCGTGGAGGGGTAGAGAGGACGAGCCAGGCAGCCCGTGTGGCCGGAGCGGAGGGTGAGGAGAAGAATGGCAGGAGATGAGATGAAACGGTGTTTCCTGCAAAATGAGGCGAGAAGTGGTAGAAATGGGCCTATTCCATCCCCACCGGTGGCCTCCACATCTGTCTTCCCTGGAGGAAGGCTGGGCGGGCACATCTGAGGGCCCGCGTCCCTCATCAGGACTGATCGTTTGTCTCTAGTTCCTGGGTGCCACCGGCGTGCCTCCTCTGGTTGATTACTACAGAAAACATCTTCCTGAGTCTGGCAGGAGGGCCATCCCTGTAGAAGGTACCCTAGTAAACACAGAGCAATTTCACGAAGACTCGAGTATTAAAATCCAGTCCGTCACGGATCATCTTCAAGCCTCACTTCCCATCAACCACCTGCTTTCCCACGATCCAGTGAACCGTTCCAGCTGTACACGTTCCAGCTGTTGCTACCTCTTGGCCAAAGGCAGCTGGCTTATCAGCCTCCCTCTAATAGGCCCTGTTCTTTCATGAGCAGTCAGCTCTGAGTGTCCCTAAGAAACCCCAGAGTGTCTTTGGCCAAACGCAAGTCGAGAAAAGGGGCGGGAGGGGAAAGCATGCATTTGCCTTTAAAGCAGAGCTCGGGTGTCTCCACCTCACCTTGACTGAACCTGCATTGGAAGAACTTTGCGTCTCACCAGGTCTGAGATCTTTGGTTCTCGGCAGGCTAGAACGAAGGAGACAACACTGCATAATCTCTTCCCATATTAACTGCTCCCATCATTCCGTTCAGATTCATCCCTGACCGCCCTTTCTGGACACCCCCAGGGGTCTCTGAGGGGAGGCATGCCGGCCAAGCTTGGACAGCTCCCTAGCGAAAGAGCTCGCCGCCTTCCATCTAAATTGACAAGCCCCTCCGAAGAAGCCACGTAGAGCACGCACCTCTGAAAAGCCGCTCTACCTAGGTGATGTGGAACCCTGGCAGTCAACACACTGGCACTCTCTGTTCACACGACAGCATTAGTGACCTTGATGGAAAATGGAGTCAAGGTCAAAATGAAGGTTCTAACCTAAAGCCCCACGCAGGGAACTACAAGGTTCTCCTTTAGGACCAGATGTCAGTGTCCACCATGGGGAAGTCTTGGGTAGCTGATTCCCTCATGTCCTTTCTCTGAAATTGAGGCTCCTGATGACCATTTAAGGACACCTCAAAGACCAGCGTAATTTTGCTGAAGTGTCTCTTTCTTCACAAGTGAAAAGCAATCCTTCTCGCTCCACTTTCCCAATCAGGCAGCCAACATTCGTCTAATTAGCAAACTAGAGAACTTTGGTTGTTATTAATTCGTAAGAGAAAAGTTGACAAAAATCTCCAAGGACATATGTAACACCGTGTCCATACTTAATGAAATCAAGAATCAGAGTCTGTGCTGGTGGGGACGAAGGTCGCTTCTGGCTAAAGTCTAAAGTGATTTATTCCTTTCACAAACCAATTCTCTTTTATTCCTTTTCCCAGGAGTTGGGTTGTTGACAAACACCCAGAAGGGAAAGTGGAGGATTAAGGCAATTATCTGGATAATCTAGGCCAAGGACATGCTTTTCTTCCTAGGAAACAGCCAGATGATTGTGACCTGCCCCTGAAATACAGGGGCTGTTGACCTGGTTCAGTAAGAAACTACCCACCCCCAGTGCCAAGGGGGAAGTTTCAGGCTTCTCTGTACAAGGTCCCATTTTTTTTCTGGTCCCAAACCAACCTTTTCCATCTTCCTCCCAGATTCCCAGTCGGCCCCACTTTGAGTTTAGCATGATCCGTTCCCTCCTGCCTATACTTCCTTGTTTTCCTTTGTCTCATGATGGCAATATCGTCCCGATTGCTCTTTATCTCTGCCAACCCTTCCCAGCTCCCCAGATTGGCTCTCCTCTGACTTGCGGTGTGCAGCTCTCCCCATTTCAAGCAATATTGATCGTTCCCTTCTCTGAACATACATTGCTCATCTGTTTCCTCTAACTCTGCCTTGAATGCTCAAGGACTTGACATCTTGTTAAGATGTCTTTCACCATGTTAACATCTTTTTTTAATGTTTATTTATTTAAAGAGAGACAGAGACAGCGCCAGCAGGGGAGGGGCAGAGAGAGGGAGAGAAAGACAGAATCCCAAGCAGGATCCGTGCTGCCAGCACAGAGCCCAATGAGGGGCTCGAACTCACAAACCGTGAGATCATGACCTGAGCCGAAATCAAGAGCTGGACGCTTAACTGACTGAGCCACCCAGGTGTCCCCACTATGTTAACATCTTAAACTTACTGCCACATAGGCCGGCGGGACGGTGTGTCTATTTTGCTTTGTTTCCTGTGTTAACTTTGTATTTCATGGACAGTAGATAAACACAGCTATATTGAAGCACACTGGTTGCCTCAATTTTGTTCTTGGGTCGGCATATCTAAATCAGTCCTGTCACCTTTCCTAAACTGCTCTGATAACTATCTTGATCACAGCAAGAAGCTGTGATTAGGATAAGCAGGTCCTCTGGAGGTCCAGAAAAGGAGCAAATGTTTTCAGAGATGGCTTCCCACCTGGGAGTTATGGATGGTTCCAGGGAGAACCTAAGAGGGAAAGGCATTTTCTTTTTTCAGGGGCTCACAAACACCCATGTATGGCAACTACCAAAAAGTCCGCAGCTCCGTCTCCTTCTGTGGCTCTCGCAAATACTTGTAGGTTACCTTTTATGCAGATTGGCTGTTTCCCCGACCACTCTCCATTCTGCTGGCAAGTTCTCTTCTCGTTGCCACTAAGAACGTAGGAGTTATTACAAAAGAAGGACACGACAGTGCCGATTTTCGCATAGTGCCCGTTGATAAGCCCAGGGCCACCTGCTATCTTCTTGTACCCATTGACTGGGCCCCCAGGGTCCGAGCAGTTTCTTTCTTCCAGGACTAAAAGAAGAAATAAAAGGGGGCGGGGGGAGGAGCTGTTAAAAGTGTGGAGTATTCCATTTTAGAACCAAATCTTTTCATGTTTCACTGAATTAAAAATGCAGTGAGGTGGAGCCTGCTATGGACGGTACCCAGAGGAATCACCAAGAGAAAACTCGTAATAGAAAATGCATGCGTTAGACATGTCTTCCCTTGAGAAGTATTTCATCCCGTATATAAATAAATTTGACATCGCCACTGGCTCTCCTGTGATCTTGTTCATTTCTTTCTCAAACTGTGGGAGCTGGACAGGCCTGGGCAAAATAAACATTGCACCTAGATTTTATGACCAGTACCCAGGGGTTATTGCTTTTCAGTGTTGTGCTGTCTCTTCCATTCCCTAAAGCTTGTGCAATTCAACAAGACCATTCAGTTTCCTATTTGTATTATACCTAGAATGTAGAACTTACTAGAAACAAAGCCTTATGTGTGAAATGAATTTAGATGCTATGTCTCATCTTCAGGAACCCAAGTGTGCTGAAAGTTATAGTGAAAAAATACTAGAAACTATATAGATTCAGAGGTAAAACAAAGTTCCCCCGATCTCCAACTATATACTTTCTAACTAAATAAACACTTAATGTCCACTCCAAAGGCATTTCTATTCTCTAACTCACATGGGACAGCAATGGAGAGCAGAAATGTCAACACCAGCTATAACACCAGTGTCCGAGCACTGAACAGGGTATCAGACAATTCCTGGAAAGATTCTATCAGGTAACATATTTTTCTCAAATGGATTATGGCACAAGGGTGAATCCTGCTTGCGTAAGGACGCACAGGGAGTCCCCTGAGGAATTCGACCTTTAGTTACTGCACTTGGGCACCAATCGCTCCGTCAGCCTCCGTGGTCTCTTTTTAATCATTTCTTCTCAGACACAGACTCATCCCTATGAAACAGTCCCCACGCAATGTGATCATGCATCTGACATGCTTTTCTTCCCTTAACCGTCCCAATTACCTTTCAAGCAACCTGCTTGCCTGCCTCCAGGCAAGAAAAGAATCTCCATTCCATTCATATAGCACTTCTAAAATACTTGAGAAGTAAAAATGAGTAAATTTCCCTTTGTGCCAATTTGGCAGGGTTGCTAATATTAACCAAATTTCTGGTTTGTCTGCTTTAAGACTGCCCATAGACCATGTGGCAGATGATTTCAAGGATCTTCTGTATGCTTTTGGGCTACATACTAGGAGCAGTTTCCACAATGGGGAACTCCAAAACCCCACCTTAACTTAAGAAATGAACCTGAGAGAGCTTTCACAACATGGCATATGGAGAGCAATGCACTTTTTGAAACTTCAAGCGGCCTTAGAAATCCCCAGTGCTTATATTCCCAGGAATGCCTCTGTGATGTAGGAGGGAGAGGCAGAAAAAGCATTCCATATTGCTCCAGTGATGGGACTCCCTTCTTAGAGCGGAGATCACTTAATGCCCAGAACGTGTAGCCTGAACCTGAGCCTACAGTTTGCAATCATCTCAAAAAGGTATGGTGCGTCATACCTGCAAGTGTTAGAAAATGGAATTCACTGCCAACATAAAAATCAGGAGATTGCTCAGAGAAATCCATATTACTGATTTCTGAGCAAAATTCAGATCCGGAAACCCTGGGCCTGTGTTCCCACATGGCCACAATCAACTGGCGTTGAGAAGTGGCTTCTGCTTAATGGGGGCTGCATTCTTCATTTTGGTCACAGGGCTCCACTCTGTGGTTAGTTAGCCTATCA
Source organism: Acinonyx jubatus (assembly GCF_027475565.1). Classification (NCBI taxonomy): domain Eukaryota; kingdom Metazoa; phylum Chordata; class Mammalia; order Carnivora; family Felidae; genus Acinonyx; species Acinonyx jubatus. The sequence goes on along the minus strand of NC_069390.1, from coordinate 25,787,734 downwards.
AAGGGCCATGCTTTGTGCAAAGGGCATGATTTGTGCAACACCAGGGCAGTTTCTCCTCCATTTTGAGTTTTGCTTCCTATAGCTCACAGCCAAGAAAAATTCTGGTGATACTTAAGACCAGTCCTGGAATACTGAAAGAAAATGAACTATAGTTGAATCACAGCAGTTTCAACAGCAGATAAGAAATCCCTTCTACCGTGAGCCTGATAGTTGGGTTTCTCCCCTTTTAGAAGTAAGGACTTCTGTGGTCCACCAGGCTCCTGCCCTGTGATTTCCTAATGGCAGCATTCTTGTGGATCATATTTCCAATTCCCCATTTAATGTGGGTTTAACCAGCAGGAATGCACTGGAAAGTTCTCAAGCCTTTGGAGGTAACAAAGCCTTGGGACAATTTAGGTTATCTGCCTTTCTCCCTGAGGAGGATTTAAAGGGAGACTCCAAGAGAAACTGAGTCAGGATATACAAACAGGTCTGCCCAAGGCTGAGGAGTTCTGCCATGTTTCTAGAATTCTTAGATGCTACTCTTTTTTAAGTGACATGTCTGAATCAGGTCACATGTATACATTTCATGTAGTATGTCTTTACTTCCAATTCTCAAAGAAGCTATAATTAAATCAACAATGCACCTTAAACTTGATGAGATCTTATAACAGAGAACTATTATTTGATTTTAAGTTATTGCTCATGAATGGTCGGCAGGATGGAGCTTCCTAGTGCTGAATGATGCTTCCGAGTTAGGTCCAATGAACCCTATATGGCTGGGGCACCCGGCTGGCTCAGTCAATGGAGCATGTGACTCTTGATCTCAGGGTTATAAGTTCGAGCCCCAAGTTGGGTGTAGCGATTACTTAAAAATTCAGTCTTAGGAAAAAAAACTCTATGGCTAAAATTCAAGAGAAACACAGGCAATAGCAACAGATTCAGGAAGGATTCAGACGTGTAGTTTTAGGACACCACTTGAAAATAAATATGCTCAATGTGCTCAAGGAAATAAAACAGAAAATTGAGAACCTCAGTAGAAGACTGGAAACCTGAGAAACTAACCAAAGGAGAAAGGTAGAACAGAAAAGTTACAGTGACAGAAATTTAAAGCTTAATTTAAATTAAGTGAGTTTAATAGCAAGTCAGATACAGCTTATGTGTATTAATAAACTGAAATATAACTCGCAAGAAAAAATTCAGGATGAAGCCCAAGAGACAAAAAAAAGTGAAAATGTACAGGAACATGTAAGAATACAGAGAAGGTTAACAAATACATGTACCTAGCATCTCAGTATATAGAGATAATGGCTGAAAAAGACGGATAAGAGACATCAACCTACAGATTCACAAAGTCCCAACATGGATACATAGGAAGAAAACCAGGCACAGACCTATTACACAAAACTGTTAAAAACCAAAAGCAAAGAAAAAATTTTAAGCAGCCAAAGGGGTAAAAAAAAAAAACAAAAAACAAAAACGGATGGGAAAAACATACTTTAAAATAATTATAGTCATTCTCTGGCTTGTAACATCAAAAAGGATTTTTGCCTCTTTATCATTTTTTCCCCATGTTTGACAATCAGAAACTGTAGCCATAAAAGTTTGGTGTTTATTATTTTTGTGGTCATTCGTTATTTTTATTTTTTAAAATAGCAGGCAAAATGGTTTGGGTCCTCCCTGCTCAGCCTATAAACCTAGCATGAACTGGGCCATGCATTGTTTTATGTTCCCATACTCTCTCCCCTCCCTGTAAATCTCATTACCATCTTGCATAATCACAGAATAATCCAACCTACTGTGAGCTCAGATTTAAATGAGCTTTGTCACTAGAATCTGGGGGGAAAAGAAGGGCCTCCAGAATCAGACAGATATAGGTTGAAATAATTATTTGGGTCCCCAGTGTCCAGAATAAGTACACCAGAGGTCCTCAGTTAATATTTGTTAGTAGGTGGAGGGGATAAAGGGTAAAATTTATTCATTCTTCCATTTAATGAACTAGGGTGTGGGAAAATGACATAATTTTCCAAACCTTGCTTTTTTTGGCCTGAAAAATGGGATAATAGCACTTATCTGGCCGGGCTTGTTTTGAGGAATAATTTCTATAACACGTACTTTCCTTTTCTCCTGTTTGCCTTTATTTACAAAGTACGCAACTTCTAAAACTCAATTCCCCAAATTCAGACACTTTAAAGAAAACCCACGAGGAAATCTAAAGACCTATTATTGGGTCTATTTATGCCACTCTATTGTCTAGCTTCTTGGTAATGTCTATACATGATGCGCTGGAGACCTGGGCCCAGGATGTTGACTCAGACTTCTGGGTATCAGCCATGGTCTCTGTCTCATCTCTTTTAATCAAGCAACATGAAGCCTCAGAATTGTATTCTTGTCTCAAACATCCAGTGGGCATCATTTCCTTTTCCCTCTCATTTATTTCCTATACTATCCAAAGCTGTACACTCTCCTAGGATGCTTTTGAAGAGAATTCTAGGACTTCCTCCACCCATCCTTTTCTCTCCCAGTTTAGACATCTACGTGTTGGGTCTATAGACCATCTGCATCTCATTAGAGCACCTCCCCAGGGTTACATTTCAAAAACTATCTCTTCACTTCACCTGTGGGTTCTCTTTTTAGAATCCTTTGTATCTCCCCGTTGACCAGATCCATGATTCTTTTCTATTTGATTTTTCAAGGGCTTTGTGCTTCCTTTCTCCTCAGTGGGATGGATGTTTCCACACAAAGCCAAATGAGAATGTAAAACATCTGAATCCCTGGCCTGAAGAAGCACCAAGCTTCTGCTTTGCTAAGTAATACACTCCCCACGATTAATAATAAATAGCACATCTCCCTGTTACTTTTGGGACTCAGTCTGGGGATGCTAAACACGTTAAGTTTAGCATGACCTTACCTGCCATTTCATGAACAAAAAACAGTACCTCGAGGTGCATTGCTGTTTCAGACAAACATTTAAAGAAAGACTCTCTAACCTTGTTTTCTTGTTTTCTCAGGGCAACAGTACAAGGTGGTTCGCTGTGATGCCACTTTATGAAGGACACATGATGGTGTTGAGATGGCTCTTGTAATGAAGTCTATCGGTGCCCCACCCAGGTCCCCTCATCCCCTTTTACCAGCTCAGCTTCCACAAGTGCGCTTTACTGCTGAGAGCTGACACCTGCCACCTTCAGAGGACTGCCCTGGGCACAGGCATGGGCACCATCTTGCCCATATGAAAAGCTGAAAAATGCCTAGACTTTTGTCCCCTCATGCCCACCCCAGGGTTGCCTATAGACAATGACTGCTAGGTGTATAAACACAAAAGCTCAACTCCTATTCCTCAAGGCATCATTTATACTCCCCAGCACCCCCACAGGATCGGACTGAGTCTGGGAGTTCAGGTGAAATCACTCTTGCTTGGTTTCCTCCTCTTTCCCATCTCGCTTCCCCAACTCCCTTACTGGTCGATCCTGGGATCAACTGGTTGATCCCTTACCTCCTTTAATAAATCATTTGGACGCAAATGCTTAGCTCAATGACTGGCTTGGGAAAAAGTTACCAAGGACAGGTCTGCTATTTTCTTAGCTCTGGGCTTTAGGGCTCCTCATGCCTCCCCACGGTGGCACTCCCAGGAGGTGACAAGACCCCAGAGCGGCGGTCATCTCAGCCCTGGGCATGAAGCTCTGCATGCCTTTCAGCACTCCTGGGAGATCTTGGGGAGGATGATTGGCATCTAGAGAGGCCAGCTCTCGTCAGAGGGGCCTCCAGCCTCCACAGATCCTCTAGCGGCTGGCCATCCCCACGTCAGCAGAGGTGTTTGACCTGAAGGGATCAGGTGCTCTGAGACAAGAGGCTTCCTCGCGTGCTAAACAGCGTGAACCCAGAATCCACGTGAAGCTTCTCCCTGATGATTTGGTGCTGTCTTTGTAAAGCCAGCAACTTGTTTACCCCCCAAAGGTACAGACAAGGCCCCAACAATGCCAGACTGAATTTCTCACAAGTCTGAATGATGAGTCTTAGACTTGGCTTTAGGTTGACCTAAAGCAAATAAAGTTACGGCTTTCTCTCCCCTGATTGATACACTAAGATTCATACTCGACAGAAGGTAGCTGAGGTGACCAGGTCCAGAAGCTCTGCAGGAAATGGACATGATGATGGAGATATCAGAGAGCATGTCAAGATAATGTGGAGACATTTTTAGGAATGGGGGCTCTTCAGTACACACAAGAAACACCAATTTTTTTGTGTTCTCTGCTCAGTCAATTATATTGAATACGACAAAGTCCACACTCTTCATCCCTAATTTAGGAAGTGGAACCACCTCCCCATCCCCCTGATAATCACAAAACTCGGGAGTGGGGGCAGTTCCCAGCTGTGACAAACAAACAAACAAACAAAAACCCAGACCTCTTCTTCCATTGTATCAGTATCCACCAGTATATCCTTGCCCACAAAAATAATCTTTTCATGAATAAGGCCAGAATTTCAATACGATATACCAAACACCCACGAATATTTGTCTTTTCCTCTTGCTTTGTTCTTGAAGTTACAAGTTCAAATTTGAAGACAAGATCTATCAAAAAACCCCTAGGGACCAGAGAATCCAATCACTGCTTTGCCTTTTAGAAGTCCAGCATGACTCTCTGTAGAGAAAGACCTGGGGGAGTGCTGAGCTCTATTGATTTCATGGACTAATTTTCTTGCACCACATATTGAATGAGTGCTTCCTCTGTGCCCAGGAAATTAAGGCACTGGAAGATGTTTCCTACATCTTTAATATGGAAACGTTTTTATTTAAACCCAGAAATAGAAGTGATGTCAGTTAAGGCTTATTGTACTAAAGTACTTGAGGTACCTGAAGGTTCTCCCTGGCCTCACTTAGTACTTGTTAGGAATGGTTTGGGGACTTCCTTCCAACTACCTATTCCCCAGGTCAGATTTTTACCAAACAAAATATTCAGAGGAATATATATATATATATATATATATATATATATATATATATATAGTATTGTCGTATATTTTTTCTTTTTTTTATTAGCACCAATTCATCCTAAGTGACTAGTGCTTTTCCTAACTTGGCTTCTAAAATTACAAAAGAATGTAGGGCCCTGACCAAGGAATAAAACAAAGGTAATCACAGGGGCCTTAAATGAATTTGAATGCGTTGTGGCGTCTCAGCAAACACTAACCGACCCCAGCAGTTGACTATAGTCTGAGTTGCAACAAAGATTTCATCAGGCACCGTTGATTGAACTGGGTTGATAGCCCTTAGCCTGCTGTGTCACCTGAAAGAAAACTTGTAAATCCAGACAGAGAACCCGGGGGAGGTGGAACCAGGTTCTAATTCAGATGCTTCTGCTAAGAATAACCACTGGGGACTTGTTGGAATGTCTTAGCACATTTGTGCTCCCCTTGGGTTACTAGGCAGAGCTGTTGACATAGAGATCACCATTTAACCAGGGCACACGTTGAAGTTAGTGCAGTATGACCAGTCAATCAAGGGCACAATAACCAAAGACAAGACCATTAGTGAAGGCCCAATGATGTTTCGTGAGGGTGGGACCACTCACTTTCTAGCCCCTGTCTGGAAATGCTAGGTGGCAAAGTTTGCTCAAATCCTTCAGAAGATTTCAAGTCCTTTGGGAGGTACTATAAGCTATCACCACTGGAGTCTCCACTCACTTTCACCACCCCACCGAATAAAGGACGGGGCTGGCTCTTATGCACAGAGTATGTGTGTGCATGCACACACACAAACGTGAGACAAAGAGAGAGAGAGAGAGAGAGAGAGAGAGAGAGATCAGTTCTTGGGTCTAACACTGGACCTTTTAAAATCAACCATACAATCATATTTTGAGCATCCTTCAGACAGTACAATCCTGAAATACACATTATTCAGCACTGATGGGAGGCTTACCTAATATTTTAAAGAAACAATCAAATGCTAATCTAGCTGACCTGAGCTCCAGCCCTCTATTAAGTTAGCTTCTCAAATAAATATTTTCATGAGGTACTTTCAGTTGGGTCCCTCCAGAAGCAGACTGCGAGGAAGAGATTTGAATGCAGGTAGTTTATTTAGGTGATGATCCCGGGAAGGACCAATGGTAGTGTAGGGGAAGTGAGACAGGGAAGTTCACGTTACCAAGACAACTGAGGGGACAACTGAGGCTCAATGCCATTGGCAAATTCTGAGAGACCGTGTGGAACCTACCTCAGAATTATTCTACAGAAGGAGTAAGAGGTATGAGTGATTACCTACCAAACGCAATCAATCATTTGTTGAAGGATGATGAGATAAACATTAATTCCGCCTCACCTCCAGTCTGCCCATATATATGAGTCAGTGGGCTTTGGAAGCCCAAGAAAACCCTGAGGCACAGTTGCAGGAGCCTGGGATTGGAAGCCAGTGGGTCAATATACACAGTGACGGTGTAAACATAATAAAGTCCAGCTACCTCTTTTTTCAGGAGACGTGGATGGATTTAGCTTTTAGAAATATTTGGTGTAAAAAAAAAAAAAAAGATTAGATTTCTGTTGTTTACAAAACTGAAGTGGAAAACATTTCCCCAGCACCCATCTTTAGATAAGGAGCAAAAGGGAGTAGGGGTTGTAACAGGATGGGTGATATTTGCATCTCCCAATGAACTTGCGTCCACTTTCACTTGATATACAATTAGAGCCATACCATCTAAGGCATTTCCCTTTTTGCCTTTGCTGCCAGAACACTCAGAATCAGAGACATCTGCAGCTGCATTTCACCTAATGCAAACGTGGAAGCTGCATTTAACTCCCTCATCTGATCTAGTGTTCTCTTTCACTTGTTCGTGCCCTGCTTCTAAATCACTTGGATTCCTTCTAATTACTATTATTTACATCCTCCTGGCTTTCAGCAACGGTTTGATGTCATTTACAAAACTGCACATCAAGAAGCATACATTTCTTTGGTCGAATCGTATATGAATGAACTAGTTATGGTAGCCAGATAGCCGCGCGAGGAAAAAACTAAACCGGGATACTATTTTGTCTCTTTAAATAGGAGCTGAGTTTCAGAGCTGGGAGATTATCTGAGAATTTCAGCAAAGAAAACAGATCCAAAGTCAACACAATTCGTGACCCCAGCACCTGGCTGATGTTGGGGGCTGGGTGGTGGAAGCTGTTGGTCTCAATTCTTAGCATACCCTTGGTACCCGCCCATTCTCACGTGTCACCAAAATCAAGGAAACGGTTTGTGACAGAATTTACATTCTGTTTGGAAAAGGCATTAACTTTCCCACTGGGGCTTTGTTCATCCTGGAAACCTGAATGAACATAAGACCAACACCCAGAGATAACCACCGGATGGACTCTGGTCTCCTCTCTTCCTGTTCAGCTTATATTTGAGTTTAGTGCCTTTGGACCGAACCAATTATCTTTTACCTCCACAAAAGTCTTCCCCAAACAGGCATAATGACACCCACCGGCGATGTAATTCCCACTACAAACCCTTTTTTATCTCTTTCCAGCCAATGGTATTCTGTCCCCCCTGATGCTTTCCAGCCCTCTGCGGGTGTGAATGAGACAGTATCCATGTGAAATTATGCTTGGATTGCACACACTGCTGTTTATTCATCCGGCAGCAATTTGGAGGCTGAGGCTTACAATTAGCTATTTGATCTTAATCAGTATTGTCCTTGGCCCCTGGTACACTGTGTCTTTCGGATACCATTTTTCCGGTGTTTGGATGGCCTATTTACTTAGCTGACACTGCCTGTGTCTAAGAGACAGGTCGGCTTTGAAAGATGTTCAGAAAGTACTAGTCATTTTACTTTTGTTCAAAATCAACCTGACACACACTCATTTGGTAGAGTAATTGAGTAACCTACGTCACTGGTAGAAACTTAGCTGCCCTCTACCTAGTGGACCTGCTTGGTGATAGTCTTCTAGGGGCCTCCCCAAATCTCAGGCTTCTGAGTCAGCTGCTGGGTTTGTGGTAGAAGGTGGGTCCTAATGCTAAACCCCCAGGGAAAATGTCTCCCAGCAGTATTGATTGCCAACTTTTCAACACATAAGAAACACTCACCATGAAAATGGCCCAGACTAGGCAATTCGGTTCTGTTTAGCCTTGGGGATGAAGAGAATGACCTTGCAGAAGAGTCCTAAGAGACTCTGCCCACTTAGTAATTCTCATCGCCACCATCACCATCACCAAAAGCCTTACTAGAGGAAGCTGTGACCGGGAACTGTGTGGCATGGGATGTTCTCCTCTGCACTTGAGAAAGGCTAAGATTAGTTCTGCCAAATAGAAGGGAAAAAACATACGGTATAGCCCTGTCCAAGCTCCTGAGTGCCTAGAGCGTAACAGACGCTCAAAAATGTTCGGCTACATGAATATATAAAGTGGCGTGGATAATAGTGCCCACCCCGTGGAGATGTTGAGACAATGGAATGAGACAATGTCACATAAAGCACAGAGCCTGGCCTGTGCCGAGGACACAAATAAGAGCAACTACCGTTGTCGTTTTTCCTATTTGGAGGCCAGTGACAAGGTCTTACATTTTGCAGAGAGGAAGCTTTCATCTTCTGAAGCAGGGTGAGGGACAAGTGCTGATATCCCACAAGGCAGGAGCCTGTAGAGAAAAGTGGGGCCCCCCTCTAGCCTCTGTCAGGGGGCTGGGGTCAGTCTCAGGGTCCAGGAAGGCAGGGATATTTGTTCCCACCAGAAGCTCATTCTGCTTTGCTCTCATGCTCTTCTACTCTTTGCCTCCTCCAGTGCCTTCCCTCAGTGGCACACAGCCCGTCCCCGCTCTAATGGATTGCCTCTTCACCTCTTCAGACCCAAAATCAAATCGGCCTCCCGCGATAAGTCCTGCGTCAGTGACCTCATCTGCCGAAGCAAAAGCCAAGAGGGCCCCGTCAGGGGCAGGCGAATGGAAGCAAATTCTTGGTAAACCAGTGGTGGGTCTGGCCCTCTCCACACTGATGGGTGCTCCATCCCAAGCTCTTAGAGACAGTCAGACTGGAAAGTTGACCATGTGGCCTCACTTGTCCTCTTGTTACTTGCTAGAATGCTGTCCATAAGGAGAGGGATTGCTGACTCACAAAATATATCCCCTGTATGCCGACCACAAAGCACCTTACCCCGAATGGGATATGGCAACACTCTGGCTAAGAGGCTGGAGGCCCGCAGAGCCCATCAGAGTTGATGCTAAAGCGTCATGTCGTCTATGTAGACTCAGGTTCGCCCAACAAGGAATGATCCAAACGAAAAGGAAACTTTCTCCTGAATTATTAAACAAACAAATACCTTGATAACTACATAAAGGCAGTTTCTATTGTGTTCAGTTATAGCTTTTGCTTTTCAGATCTTAATCTAAACGGGATGGCATCCCTCTAAATACACCAAGAAGGATGTCAGAGATTCATCTCCATGTTAGGGACAGAAGTGGACGGGAGGCACAGGTGTAAGGAAGTGTATGAGGAGTTAGCAGTCCACTAGCTGATGGTCTTCTTGGGGCCCCTGAAATCTCTGAAGGCTCTGGGCCATCAAGTGCTTGTGGGTAACAACTATGGATTTCCCCAGGACTCTTCATGAAATTATCCTTCTGCGTCTCATGCCATCTCAAGCCAGACTGCTCGAAACATATAATGAAACATTTAAGGGATGCCCTGGGGCAGCAGTCTCCTATATGACCACCAGGGGACTGACATAGGGCCCGCCACATGTGAAGTGAGTAACTTCTGAAAATCCACATAAGAAAAAGGGAGGTTGACCAGATAACACTGATGCTTGGGCAACTTGCCCTGGAGTTTCCAAATCCAGTTCCTCCCGGGGCATTACTCCATCCATCATTTCTCAAAGCCCCCACTCTGAGCTGCCCTGGTTACAAAGGCTCCTTATCCCTCATGCCCAGTGTGGGTGTCTTCTCCTGGGATCTAGGATTCCTCCATGACAACGACACTGGAAGTGTCTACTTGCCCTGATAAAACCAGATCCTTCTTGCCTGTATGCAAACGCAGAGGGAGCAGTTCTTAGTATCTGGCAATGATTTACAAACAGCAGTTCACAGAGGAAACTTAGAAAGTCGAAGGGAGAATGTTCCTAAGCCCTGGAGCCCCGAGAAAGGTGTGTCATAATCATCTAGTTTGTAGAAACTGGTGTTGTTCCCCTTACCCCTTATTTGGAGAGTCCCCTGCTTTCTGCCAAACTTTTAAATGGCCATAACAAACGAATAAACAAATGGAAAGTAGAAACAGACCTATAACTACAGAGAACGAGCTCGTGGTTGCTAGAAGGAAGGAAGTAGGGGATGGGCAAAATGGGCGAAGGGGAGTGGGAGATACAGGCTTCCGGTTATGGAATAAATAAGCCACAGGGACAAAAGGCTCAGCATAGGGAAGACAGTCAATGATACTGTAATAGCAGCGTAGGGTGGCAGATGGTGGCCACAGTTGTGGTGAGCATAGCGTGACACATAAAGAAACTGAATCACTATGTCATACACCTGAAACTAATATAACATCATGCGTCAGCTACGCTCAAATTAAAAAAAATTTAAAAAACATAATGGCTCCTATTACTCAACTCAGCACCTTACATGGATTGTTTCATTGCATCCTCACAAACGCTCTGAGAAATATTTGGCATTATTTTTCTGAACTTTGTAAACAGGGAGAATGAGGCTGGAGTTAAACGACCCGCTCAAGGTCCTCTGGCTGGTAAATTGCAGGCGAGGAGTCAAACCAAGGTCTTTCTGGCCACAGAGCCCAAGCTCTCCACCCCGGGATGTACCATCTCCAGACTACAGACAAAGGTGCACCTGTCTTCCATAAATTAAGGACAAGACAGGCCCTTGGAATGGTGAAAACTCCAGGCAACTATTCCATTTTAACAGTGTGGCCCCTGAGTGATCTTGGGACAATCTGCACGAATCCCACCAAAGCTCCGCATCTTACGTCTCTGATCGGAGAGGTGATCATGACCCACTGTTGGCCTCGGCACATTCTCACTGCATCAGCATTACCATTTCCATGAAAACCCCCAAGTTCCCAATCACTTATTCTGATGAGAAATGCGGTTGCCCCTTTGAAGCTAAAGTATAAAGTGTGCCTCTCATCTGGGGCTCTTTCTTCCCAGTCCTTGGGACAGGCTAGCGGGAAACCTTCTGATGCTCCAAACCCCAAACGAATCCAGATTCCCCCATTTTCTTTAATTGGTGGAAGCCGGTTTGTTTTGTTCAAAGCGCGTCAGAGCCCGCAGTGTGAGCATTGTGCCCCAAGATTTAGCCCATTTCATCGTCCTTCATTAGGATGCAGGGGAGAGCCCGGGCATCGGCAACTGGGCCAGAGGAACAAAGGCAACATGGAAACTGGAACGGGGCAATGAAGCCCTCGCTCTTCACTTTTACAGAACAAGATTCCCACCATTTACTCAAGAACTTAGTTTGTCCTTGTGTCCCATACAAAGAAACAGGAAACTTCAGAGGGAAAAGAGGTGGGGGGGGGGGCAGTTTCTTACGCGGTGACCCAGGGAGGTTGGGGTCACTGAGGGTGCTGGCAGGAGGCTAGCTTGGCCCCAATGCTGAGGAGGGGGCCACTCCCGTTTTCTGCTCTCAGAGGAGGTCACCCGAGAGCAGGGGAAAGTCGCTCCTCCTTGGGAAACAGTCTGAGGAGACACCTGGGGGCGAGGGGGCAGCACCTATGGTCCAACTGCACTGGGGGCTCTCACAGCCTCTCCACAACTGAAGGCGCCCGCCTGCGCGGGTGCTTGCTTCCTCCTCTGTCTTCACAGCCCCAGGAAGTCCGGCCATGAGATCTTCCCTCAGACCCACTTGTCTCCCTTGGAGAAGAAATCCATTTTCAACTTGACAAGAGCAGACCCTTGTCTCTCAAATGCGAGTTCTAATTCTTAATCTGAGGACTGGTGTTTATAACAGCTCATCTCGTAAACTGGTGAAACCTCTTAGTGACAGTTTCAGCAACAGCTCTCCCAAGTTTAAATATGTGTGCCCTTTGAACTAACAGCTCGACAATCTAGGAATTTATCTTATAAAAAATTCCTCTCCATATGAACCAACCAGGTAGATGTTAGGATATTCACTGAAGCTCTCTTTATAATAATACATTAAATACGGCATCAAGTCCATCTTAAGGGATTAGATGAGTACAGTTGTATATATATCCCTATGATGGAATACACAGAAAATCACCCCCCCCCTTTTTTTTAATGAGGTAGACCAACATGGAGTGGCCTGGAAAAAATATCCATGATACAGGCACTGAAAACAGCACACTGAAAACAAACTTTTGTTTGAAACAGGCCTTCTTTAACCTTGGCATGACTGACATTTGGGCCAGATAACTCTGTGGTCTGGGTCCATGCGTTGTAGGATATTTAGTGGCATCCTTGGCCTCCACCCACTAGAAGCCCGTGACATCCCCCCACGTCCCACCCCCGCCCATGATGACAACCAACAATGTTTCTAGAGGTTGCCAAACGCCCCTGAGGGTGGAAGTTGGGGGCAAACTCATCCCCAACTGAGAATCACTGGTTTAAAATACTGGTTTCTCAACAACTTAGGTTTGTACATTATAGCAAAAAGTCCAGAAGGACCATAGTAACAGTCTACTAGGGTCGGTTAGGGAAAGTCATGTTCTCTTTATTTTAAACACCTCTGGACTATTTGATTATTTTTATAGGCACATATTTCTTCTGTAAGTCAGTATAAAATCTATTTCTATACCAGTCCCACTCACATTCTTAAATATACACAAAGAAAAGAATGAGAATAGCTTCTATCGAGAGACAGGGAGTCAGGATGCTCTTTAGAAAAGAGTGACAGGCAGAGCTTACCTGGGAAGGTAAGTCCTTTGAGAGGAATACATAATGGACCACGAGGCCATGACCACAGCTTATCAATTGTTCACCCACAGTTCCACTGAGCCACATGGCGAGAACCATGTCTGGGAGACCGTGACCAACATAGGAAATGTGGCATTCTAGCGTCTCGTTTTGAATTTCAGTGCCTCGCGCTCTCTGCTTCAAATCCTTCATCTGTTAAAAGGGGCATCCACCTTTTCACAAAGCCTTCAGGAGGGCAGACCATTAAAGCAGCATCTATGATGTGGTTGCCCTTCATCAGATTTGGTACTACATAAATAAAAGATGGAATTCTCATTAATATTTGACTCGGTGCTTTTAAAGCTATTTTGTAAAACAAATGTCTACTCCAATTTAGGCATTTCAAAATGTACAAAGAATCCCAGAATGCTTGAGTTTCTTGTTCATTTTGAAGGAATTTCCTCCAGGGAGATTATTCCAGTTCAGTGGTATACTCAGGAGGAAAACAATCTTTTTTTTTTTTTCCTTCTTGGTTTTTCTAACTAATAGGCTATTCTAGAAATCTGCTATGGTTTGTTCAGAAATTACAAGGTAAACTGTCACAGCTAATTTTTGTGACGTTCCCCTCATTGAGTTAGTGGGGACTCCTGCTGAATTTCCTAGAAGGAAAAACAAACCTAAATCTTATTTAAAAAAATAATAAAACATTTGGTCCCCCACATGAATGCCAGCAAATGATGTATCAGATACCCACCACCAATACCCAGGACCTTCACCCAGTTACAACTACAAGGTACGAAGGGAACTGTGGTTTTTTAAGGACATTTTAAAAAGTAGCTAGGAAGAATTCTCTTGTGCATCTATGCTGGTGTTTTGGGATCAGATGTGATTTGAGCCAGTTTGTGACTCAAGATATGAATCAGTGTGTAATGACATAGTTTCCATTCTTTCTCATTATATGTATTTGTTTTGTTTTGCTTTGTGTTCTGGACAAAATGGAAATGCTGAAAAGTCAATGTTTGACTCATAAGCAACTCATAAATATTTTAGTCACAACTTTTGATCCATTTCTACCCTTCCCTCCCCCCGCCCCCAAATCCTCACTGTGCCCTGATTTGACCCAGCTTCTTAATGCATTTTGGCTTCTTCGATAATACTTCACTTCTCTCCAATTTTACCTTGTTTTTCAAAGCTCTAGTATTGTGTAATTAGTTCATCAAGAAATTAAGCCTTCCCCCCTTTTCTTGTTTCTCGCTCTGAATTGAACCCTTTAAAGCTCAGGATCTGCCATTGTCAAGATTCCAGATTCACTCTCTACACGCAATTTCAAAACAAAGAGAAAGCAGCATTTCTCTTCCCTGCCCTGCACACAACACAGCAGGTTCCAACGAGGCAGGAGCCATGAAGCAGAACATCTTTTTCTAAGCCCCCAGCGTAACCATGCTCAGGTCAGCGGTGCCAAGCCAAATCAAGGGATGGTTTCAGCACCATGCAATGACACACTCAACGGTACACTATTGACGCCACGGCTTCCGTCTGCCTTGTTGATAAGGACGACTGATGAAATTGACTGGAAAATGTCTGAACTTTATAGAATGCCATCAGACCAGGCACCTTATAGGACAACCCCAAAGTACCCGTGCATGCTAGTCTATATGGTTTTGCTTCCATTGGCCTGCACCTGAGATCTCCTTGACTATTCAAGGGCTACTGGAACCACTCATCCCACATACACAGAATGTCAGTCATGTTCTCCCGCTCATCCAGGGCAGCCCTGGGTCAATGGCTGATTGCAAGGGGGATACAGAAGCCCAGCTCCTTGCTATAAAGCCAGGATACATGCAGAGGTATAAATTACATTCCAGATTCCACTGAGGCTGGATTTTGCCTAAAATCACACCTTTGCTTGGCTTCCCTCCCTTCCCAGTCCAGCTTCCCCGCTCCCTTGCCGGCTTCTCTGGGAGCACGTCCTAATACATCTCCTGACTCATACTCACCACACAGGATCTGCTGGGGGGAACCCCTGCCTATGCCATTATCTTCCCTCCTTTGCTTCCTCCCCCTGCCCCCCTCCCCAAATTTTGATTCTTCTTATTCTTGTGCGCATCTCATTCTATGCTGATAGTTGCAGTCCATGACACCTGTTTCAGGTCTCAAACTTTGGTTGCGGCACATGTCATACACAAGGCTTGGTGACCAGTGACCCTTGATAAATGATTGCTGGCCATGATGTTGAGTTCCTCTCTGCTGATGGCTTCAGACCATGCAACAACATACTGGAATCTATAGATGCTTCCCTGGGGCACAACTCCAAAATTCAGATCTTGCAAAGGACGGGGAGTTCAGACTGAGAGCCACAGGAGATTTTATGATGGTGGCTTTCTCCTGTTGGCACTTCTTCCGTGTTTTTGAGCTCTGAATATTATTCAAGCCCTTGAAGGCATATCTTTTTGAGAACTATATGCAGCGGGGGAGATGTGGAAATGTCAACGGGAAGACCTAAGTGGTTCCAAATATCCTGACTCAGAGGCAGCCCAGCCCCGAGAACCACTCGACGGGAATGTCCACATTATGTGCCACCCTGGACACACCGTCCTAAACACCAAGAAACAACATACTTCATAAGCTCCCAGAGCCTTCTTCATGCCAGCCCCATGTGACTCCTCAACCCCCACTCCAGAAACATACTCACGATTTTCACAGTGCTGCCCGGTGTAGCCTGCCAGGCAGGCACATTTGTAAGATCCGGTTTTGTCAAGGAGGCAAGTGCCATCATGGAAACAGGGAGAAGAGGAACATGCTGTAAGAGAAAAGGCAATTTCCCTCAGCGTCACTACGGTGAGTCAATTTCCTCAAGCCTGGAGCCTCGACCAGGGTCTTTCACTTGCCTTTTGCAGTCTTCTTGCAATATTTTTACTTCTTTTACTGGATCCACATTACCGTCACTTGAGAATGCCTAAAATCGGTGCTTATCTGATGTTATTTGATATTTTCAAAGGCCCCAGAAGTATGCTTCTATGGTCTGAAAAGCCTAAAGCCAACATAAACAGGCACACCACAGGATTAAAGTGGAAGCATGCCTTTACCCCTCCCATAAAGACTCCAGGGGAGACAGGAGTCCTCAGGCAGCTTTAGATCCTTTTTTTTTTTTTTTTTTTTTTTTTTTTTTAAGAAAGCTCAGGGTCCTGGGTACTAGGGGAAGGAACTGGAAGATCTCCATGACACTGTCAAAAGCGTACTTGAGAATTTCCTAACATACATTCTGTAAACATTAGTCTCTTGAGATGTTGATACGTTCAACTAAGAAAGGGTTCTAAGCTCAAATATGGTGGGCAAGTGCTACTGGTATTAAATGGCAACGAACCAGATTTCTTTACTGCAGAACTTCTCAGAATGTTCCATGTCCTAATGTGCACTGCAGATATCTAAGAAGGCACATCATGTCTGGCCTTTCCCAAGCTTATCTGGCCTCAGAACCTACATTTTACAGGGAACTATTCTTCTGCAGAGAATACTTTGGGAAACAGAGGTCTGTGTCCTAACCACTAACCCTCCATTCATTTACCCTGACATGGAAATAGATCGCTGGGTCCGGTTCCACAAGCCCAAACTGAGTGCTTGCTCTGTGTGAGGCAACTGGAGAGACAGAAAGATGAACAGGACACGTGTTTACCAAATCAGGGCTTTTTGACAAAAAATATACGACTATCACCTGAAGCGTAATTCACTTAGCGTTGGGAAAGGGGAGAGAGTGTTGTAAGACGTTCAAAATAGGGCAAAGTCACAACCCGTTGGACCAAAAGAGAAGGTTCAGCAGAGGAGGATGAATGGGAGACAAACCCTGAAGGCTGGGATTTGATACACAGGTGTGGAGGAGGTGACATTAGCCTGAGGAGAAAATTCAAGTACACACATGCAAACAGGGTGTGTGAGAAGCCACGAGTGCTACTCTCCACTTGACGACGCAGACCAGCATTTCCCAAATTCTCCAGAGGGGGCTGAGGAGTCCACTTCGGGGGAGGAAAAGACCCTCCTGGCCCTCCCCTTAGTCACAGGGTCACAAGCTGGCAAGCTGCCACTGCTTCTACCTGGCTTCCCCGACAGCCAGCCCTGCTGTCTGTCACGAGTACCCACACAAGTATCTCAAGTGTGACCCCTCCACCCCCTGCCCAGCCTCGGCCAGCCACGTATTACCAAGGGGGCAGATCAGCCGGAGGCTGACCACACCACACCACAGAAGCACACTTCCAGAACCCCCAGGCCCGCACAGCTCTACAGGGGACATCCTCTGTGAAGGCAGCGGGCACACAGGGGAGCCGCAGCTGCTGAGAGCTCACGTGGAGACACTCCAAGGGATGGGCAGGTGGGCGGGGGGGGGGGGGGGTGGTCTCCCAGTCTCAACAAAAGGACAAGGCTGCAGAAGGATGATCCCACTGCCACCATCACTCTTCCTGAGTCTTTCGTATCATACCTTCCATAGGAAGCCACAGTGATCAAAATGCCACAACAATGCCTAATTGGGTACTTAAAAAACCCCAGAACTTTAAGCCTGGCCTTAGTTTGTAAAACCTGATGCAATTCAATCTCAGAACAGTGAGAGCTGAGGGGGTTTCCTTAGAATGGAGCGTTTTGCTCATTTTGGTCAAATCCTACTTCCTGATATGAATAGGGCAGGAGTTAAAGTCAAGCTCAGAGTTGCTCACAAAGTAAGTGGCCCTCACCACTGAGTTAAACACTTTTGATGCCTATCTTGCAGATAACAGAGGGAGGCTCAGGGCAGGCCTAGGGTTGGGCAGCTATTGAGTGCATCCTATGTACCAGACACTGGGCTACATTCTTCGTCCACTCCATCTCCCAGAGCCTCCTTAATGGAGCAGGATCTAGGCATATTCCCTTATGTGCTGATTAGGAAACTGAGGCCCAGAGAAGTAGAATTTACCCCAGGTCACACGGCTTAATCTGCCAGAGCTCCAAAGCTAATGCTCTTAACCATGAGATTCCCCCCCAGTGTGATCCATAGAGCCAACCGCTTTGTGACCTTGGACAAATTACCTACCCTCTCCCTGCTCCAGCATACGAGGGCGTCCATAATTCCTAGCTATGCTTCTGGTGAACATCTGTGAAATATACCTCACCATTTCTTTCTTCCTTCTCGATGTGTAGGTTGCTTCTGAGAACTCAGCCCACTGGGTTTTAATAAGGCTGAGCAGGGAGGAGACGTGCACAGAAAGGAGATGTTCATCTGGAGCATAGCCATAAGATGCTACACTTGTCTCCACGGCCTTTACCTGTGATCTCCTCAAATACAGCATGGAAGCCATCAAAATTCTTGGAGCCATCTGAATGGAAGAGGATGTGGAGTGAAGAGTCTGTGCTCCGGATAGGAGCTGGCCGCTCATTGCCACAGAAGCGTTTGATGATCCGGCCATTGCTGCTGTCCCCGTCACGGACCTCAACATAGTCATACTGGCACATGTAGTCGAACTCCAGACTCAACATGATGAACCTGTGGGTGGAGAGAGTGACAGCACAAAACAGGTGGACCCTGACCATCCTGAGACTCCTGAGACCCCTGAGCAAGTTCCAGACCAGATGATGAACAGGTCTCAGAAGAGTGGTACCACTGGCCTGATCTGATAGAAAAAGGGTCCTGGACAATGTGAGATGAGATGAATTTCTTTTAACAGAGGGGCATATATACGTCTGCTGTCCCCATGTGTATGTGCATGCCCAGACAGAGGGAGTACCTATTCCATTCAGAGAATCTCTGCACATAGCTGGCCTCTCTTACAGGGGTACTTTTCCACCCATTCTGCCTGGCTGGTTCCTTCCTATCCTCAGGCCTCACCTTAAATATTCTCTCCTCGAAGATGCTTCCCTGACAACTCTTTCTAAAGGAGATCCTCTGTTCTCTTCATAGTGAGGATACTAATTTTAACTCCTCAAATTTATCTTCTTGATTTTGTGAGTGTGTGTGTGTGTGTGTGTGCGCGCGCGCGTTCACATGCATGAATCCCTATCTTCTCCACTAGACTGCAAATTTCTTGAGTGTAGGAGAGAACATCTGTCTTATTCCATCAATGTTTTGATTGTGCCTAACACAGTGCCTGGCATATAGAGATGCCAAGCAAATATTGATGAAGATACGGTTGAATAGATACTATAGTATAATTTTACAACTGAAGAATGGAAAAAGTATACATTGCCTTGCAAAATTCAATAAAAGAACAAAATCTCTGCACATTCTTCTATTTTAATGGAAGGATATGAAGGTAATTATCCTCTGGGTAGCAATAATTCTTACCCCAAAGAGTAGAAAAGGTAGCACTATATCTGAATTTCAGAAATGGGGGAGATCTGATAAACGTGTGTTTGCCTAAAAGGGTCTCAGGTTTGGAAATACTGGAATACATCAGATCAAAAAAGCAGAAGATGAACGCAAGCTTCCACTACCAACAGACAAGACAGGAGGCAGCCACATCCCAGAGCAAGAGAGGAAAAGCCATTTTTCAAAATATTCCCAAGGGAATGCCTGGGTACTGAGTTCACAGAATATACATCTTTATCTTCTCCTTCGAGTTTTGGAGAAGAAGCAGGAAAAGACAGAAAAGTGCACAACTGCCACCTGAAAAGCTGGGACAAGGGTCTATTTCTACCACTTGGGGTGAAATGTTCAATAGTCAGGATTAGAGAACACTAGAACATAGTGAATCAGTATATTTTAAATGCACCTAAGGATCTTACGGAAAAGAAGCCCTCTAACTACGTATGGCTAGTGTTTGTTTTACAAAGTTTTTATCACAAAACTTTTTGTAAAGGACTGTAAGGGCCATTAATCATGCTTTGTGAAACGTGGTCTAATATCTAAGGACCTGACTTCTCATCCAGATGCCATTGCTAGCTCACGGTGGGCCTTGACAGATCAGTTCTTTCTCTGGACTTTGGTAACTCTGTCTGAAAAAGGAAGGAGGAGGGACAAGGCCACCACCCAAAAGAGATCACAGCTTTTTCTGAAACCAAAATATGAGACACTCCAAGTTGTATTTATGTTCATACCCTCGTTCATTCATGTACTTAACATCTATCTGCGGCAGGCCTGCTCTGTGGCTGGCGCTGTTCTAGGTGCTGAAAGCACAGCAGTGACCCAACTAAATATACCCAACTAGTGCCTGCCCTAATAGAGAGTAGTTCTGATTTGGTGAACAAATAATAAGCAAGGAAACCAGAATACAAGGTAATCTCATAGAGTATTAAGCACTGTTAATAAAATAAACCGGGTAAGAGCATGAAAAGTGACTGGGGAGGGTAAGCTTTTTATGCAATGTTGTCAAGGAAGAACCCTCTGAACTTGATATCTGGACAGACACTTATATGATGAAACAGAGCCAGTCATGTGAAGGTCATGGGGAAGAGAGGCCCAGGCAGGGGGCTCTGCAAGTGCAAAGGCCCTGAAGCAGTAATGAGTTTGGTGCATTTGAGGAACTGAAAGAAGGTCAGGGATGCTGCATGATGGAGTGTAAAGAGGAGACTGGAATGAACTAAGGAGGAGAGCAGGATCCAGATCCAGCATCCTGAATCCAGATTTGATTCCAAGCCTCATAGGAAAAAACCGGTTTCGACAACAGAACTGGACTTAGGATTTTAAAGGGTCACTCTTGTCACTGAGGAGAGAAAGAAGCAGAGCTGACAAGAGTGGAAACATGAGCCAGTTAGGAAGCCATGAGAGAACTGAGGTAAGATTGTGGTGGCATAACGTGGAATAGCGGCACTTGAGTCAGATGCAGATGGATTTGAGATTATTTTACAGGTAATAAAATAGATTTTGTGGTGGTCTGGCTGTGGTAGGTGATAGAAAGAGGGGCATCAGGGATGACCGCTTGGCTGTTGGTCTGAACACTGTACATATGCATCAGTGTTTCCTATTATTATTATTATCACTGGGCAGCAGGTCCAGATTTGACCAGAAGGAAAGAAATCTACCTATTTGCAGGCCTCCCTAGGGGCGTTCCCAGGCAGGTAATGTGCTTCTCCAATCCCTCCACCATTTTGGGTTTTTGCTTGGGGACAGATTTCCTTTATATCCTGGATCTTGGAGAAGCTCCTCCTTTAAGGGGACCCTTTAAGGGGGCCATCTGGCCTGGTCCCTGAGGTGCTGAAATAATATGCAGCATTTAACACCTCCCCTCACCATCTCGGCAGACCCCACCTGAAGCACCTTAAGCAGAAGGGTGTGGGCCTTCAGATGTTCCTTGTGCTAACCTTCCTCTAGAAAAGTCCAATTGATGAGACTCACTCCCAACCCCAGATCCTACAGGAATGGGGAGACCAGCCACTGAGGGCCAGCCTTGATGAGGAGAACTGAGAAGGGGACCTGTTTTGCTGGATCCTTCCCGGGCAGGGTACCATGCGGTCCCTCCTAGAGGATAGAAAGTCATTTGAGGAGCCAGCTGGAATGTGGAAACTTCCACTGATCCATCCAGAAAATACTTATTGAAAACCCATGCCCTAGAAGATTAGGAATTTCCATTACTGCCAACCTCCCCCCCTGGTTAGAAAAGGAAGAGCTAAGTGGACAATATCCCTAGAAATCCTAGGGGTGAGTGGGTCACTCTGATTCCCTAGAGAGTTAAAGGAGAGGTGTTTGCCAGGAAAAAGGAGATACACTGGAGGCAGGGAGAAGTTCTTTCAACGTTCATTCATGCAACAAGTATCTATCAAGCACCTATGATGTGTACTGCGTACTGTTCCCAGCACTAGGATGCAGCAGTGAACAGTTCTCTCTTGTGTTATTTATCTACAGTTACAACAAGACTGGATCTCCACTTTGTACTATGGCATAAATTGCATATTTGTGAGGACCCCAAAGCTTCATAAGAAGAGATGACTTATCTTCCATGCAAGTGAAAAAATTGGTTTATTTGTTACAGATGTGGTTGTTGTTTTCTGAGGACATCAGCGAAAGGAGCTGATGAGTATAAATTCCTTGAAGGTTGGATCCGTGCCTTTTAATTTTTTCACTTTCCTCCCATAGAACCCAGCCCAGTACTGGGTGAACAGGAAGACTTGGTAAAGATTTGTGGATGGGTAGACTGCTATCAGTATTCTGTTTTGTTGGTGTTATCCTTGGTTCAAAATTACCTAAGCAACCCCTGTTCTAGGGCAGTGAATGACAAACATTTCACTGGTCGTAGTTTTGACCAGGTTTATTCCATGGAATTGCCAAGACGTTTAAAAACAAACAAACAAAAGGCTCCATTGTACATTTTCTGAATAAGGTACATTTTCTGAATTTTCTGATGGTTAGCCTTTGGTCACTAGGATCCAGGGCACTCAGTCCTCTTACTGTGTTTCCGTATAACCTCAAACTCCCTAATTCTGATCCCAGCCCCTTCCCTTACCTTAGCTGGATGATGAACCCAGGTTTGGCATGAATGGTCCATTCACAGTGAGCATTTAGAGGGTAGCTCTCCAACAAAATCTGACCCTTTGAGGCTCGCAGAACCTGGCCACATCCTGGGAAGAGAAGATTGGGGCATGGAAATTGGAATAAACAGGAAAGAGATGGCAGAAGGTCTCAAAGAGCCTTTGTGCTCATCCCACACCCCTGAGAACAGAATGGAGAAGGAAATTACTTTCTCAAGCACCTGGCAATGTGCTAGGAAATTTGCATAGGTTAATTCACTTAATCTACTCAACAGCTTGAAAAGGGAAGTAATATCATTCCAGTTTTCCATCTGGGAAAATGTATAACAAGAGAGTTAAAGAAATAGCTTGTTGAGGAGCTCCTGGGTGGCTCAATCAGTTAAGCACCTGACTTTGGCTCAGGTCATGATCTCACGGTTCATGGGTTCGAGCCTCGAATTGGGCTCTGTGCTGACAGCTCAGAGCCTGGAGCCTGTTTCAGATTCTGTGTCTCCCTCTCTCTTTGCCCCTTCCCCATCTGTGCTCTTCTTGCTCTCTCAAAAATAAACATAAAGAAATTTAAAAAAAAAGAAATAGCTTGTCGAGCCACTAAGTGACAGAGCAGAGGTTCAAACCTAACTGTATCTGAATATAAAGTCCAAGCCACTCTATCATTCTGCCTCCCCAAGACTTCCATATGCCAACCTGCTGACTCCACCCTGAAAGGCTTTATTTTTAACTATTTAGAGAGAGATAGAGAGAGCATGAGTGGGGCAGGGGTAGAGAGAGGGCAAGAGGAGGAGGGAGGGAGAGAGAGACAGAGAGACAGAGAGGGAGAGAGAGAATCCTAAGCAGGCTTTGCACCATCAGCATAGAGCCCAACTTGGGACTTGAACCCACAGACTGTGAGATCAAGACCTGAGCTGAAGACTTATGCTTAACCAACTGAGCCACCCAGGATCCCCCACCCTAAAAGGCTTTGAAAGTAGACACAGTGGCCTTTGTCTGAAGCTTAAATCTGCATAAGACCCTTGGTCTGTGTTCCCTGAACATGCTCTACTCCGCAAATATAACCCCAAAGCAACTCTTTCCTGACCTCTTTCTATCCACTTAGAACATTTATGTGTCAATTTTTGTTCTACGTGCAATTATGTAATAAATGCCTCTTTAACACATGACACCAGAAGGGGGACATGCTCTCCACCAGCTGGGCTGCATTACTGGTTTTCTATTTTTTTCCTAGCCCCCAGCCCCTTTTTTCCAGACAAACTTTCATGAAAACCACCAATTAGAAAAACATGGATCCGAGAGGTTCTCCTGCTTGAAACTGGGGGTCAAAAGCCCTCCACCCTCACTATCGCCCTGGTTCCTTGAGTTACCTCCCAGGAATCACTAAGATTTGAAAACCACTGGACTAAGTCTTCATTAAATTATGTCATATTCTCTAGTGTTAAGATAAGCACAGGTGTGCAAGATGCACCCTAGTTTCACAAAAGAGTTTGGGGAAAATGTCTTGAATTGGTTTATAGGAATAAAATTATCTGGGTCATGTAAGTAAACACTATTTTCTACCAGAGTTGTCAAACTACAATCCATGGGCCAAATGTGGCTCACTGCCTGCTTTTGCACATAAAGTTTTATTGGAACAGAGCCACACCCATTTTTTATTCATGGTCTACGGTTGCTTTCAAATTATAATGCCAGAGTTGAGCAGTTCTGACAAGAAACAGACAGCAGGGTCCACAAAAATGAAAATATTTACTAGCTGCTCCTTCACAGATAAAGTTTATCTAACCCTGCTCTATACAGAAATCCAGTCTGACCTCATAAACTCTAGGTATGCAGTTACACTCAATAGCTCCTCCCCCCAAAGTATAAATTCTCATCGCTTAGAAGAAAAATATTAATGTCAGTGGATACTGCTCCATGGCAAGATGGTGGTGGTGACATTTCTACAATGTCAGGGAAAGAGCTCAGATTCTGCTTCCGATGAGCTGTGAGGTGTGAGGCTTCGGCTTTTGTGACACCTACTGCCAGGCTGGTTGCACAAGTCCTGTCTTTGCTCGGACTTTCACTTTTGCTGCTGTCCTGGTCTGCCAGGGAGAAGCATGGTCCACCACTTTCCACTGGGGGTCCTCGTCCCGCCCAGCCTCGGCCATCCCTCTGCAATCCGTTTCACCAATATTTGAGTCTCCACACAGCAGCCAAAGCCACCTCTTAAAGAGATAAATTAGATCACATTGCTTTCTTGATTCCTCCAAAGGCTTTCTTGACCCTCCAAAGGCTTCCCGCTATGCAAATACCTTCCCACAGATGTTCATGGCCCGGCCTCACTGAGTGCCCAAGCCCACCCTCTGCCCGGTCCCCACTCCCGCTCATCTGTCTCCTCACACTGCCCCAGCGACACCAGCCTCATTTCTGTCCCCAACTCTGGGCCTTGCCCTTGCTGCTCTTAGCCTGGCAGGTTTGTCTTCTTCCACATCTCTGTTCTTCGCGAATTAAGTTCAAATGCCATTGCTTCAAAGAGACCCCATGTCTCTACAGGAACTGCCTTTATTCTGCTTTTGTTTTCCTCATAACACACATCACTATTTGGAATTATCTAGCTTATCTGCTCACTCACTTTAGTAGAGCTGGGACCTTTTCTAGCTTGTACACCTGGAATGGAGCCAGGTGTGTAATAGGTTGAATGAATGAATGAATGAATGATACTATCACAGGCCAGGCACTGGCTGAAACATTTATAAACACCCTCTCATTTAATGCTCTTGAGAAACCTAGGAGAACACCATTCATCTCTCCATTTCCCAGATGCCGAACACTGAGGATAGAAGTTAGGTGACTTCCTCAAGGCCAGAAGGCCAAGAGGTCAAAGTCTGCAAGCGAGTGTTTTAACTCTACAGTACTGGTTAAGAATGGAGACTTAGAGCCCCCACTGCCCTCGGTTTGAGACTCAGCTTTATCTTCATTGGCTGTGTGGCTTTGGGCAAGTTACCTCCTCTCTCAGAACCTCAGGAAACCAGAACCAAATGGGAATAAAACTGGCACCTACGTCATGTGATTTTGTGAGACTTGAATCAGGTTATGGGCGGAAAGCCCTAAGCAGAGACATCAGTAAATGTTAGCTGCTGCTGGTTGGTGGCAGAACCGGGATTTGAACTTGGATCTGTCTAGTACCAGTGCTGGGTCTTGGCTGGTATGTTCAACTGTCTTGGGGGCTTTCTAGTGTAGCTCTGTCCCACTCACATTTCGAAGCAGTAGGATTTTTCCACTGCCCTGAAAAAGAGACATTGAATCTCCCCCCACCCCCACCCTCAGCCGTGTTTTCTGAAGTGCACGTTCCTCCTTCCTGCACACCTCACACGCCATCGCCCCCATCCGCCCATCTGCTGCCCGGCTACGGAAGTGATACGTTGGGTGTGAGAGACAAAAAAAGAAACCTGCCTGTACAGCCTCCACCCTTTGGGGACTGGCAGCTTCCCAGCCTGCAAGGTGTTAAATCCCAGCTCCCACAGCAAACCTCCTGCAGGGACCCTGAGTGAGAACCAGCAGCAAATGCTGCCTGCCTGCTTCCCTGCATATGGAAGCTGGACTCACGCAGCAGGGAAACCGGGCCTCTCCTCATGGCCGGGGGTGCTGGTACCCATCCCAGTCAGGTCTCCTTGGCAGGACCATTCAGGCTTTAGCCAGACCCAGGATCTCATGCAGCCTCTGGAGAGGCTGGGGCCTCCATTCCCACCCGGGTGCTGGCCCCTGGCCATGTGAAATGCAAGACCACTTGGTCCTGCAGGCCCGGGGCTGTCCTTCAGAAGTAGCCAGGACTCCAAAGCACATGCCATGCCTCGGTTCCTCCTGATGTTTTCCTTCTCCCTCTGGGGGGAAGGGAGGAGTTGACCCCAAGACGGCGGACAAGTTCCAACCAAGCAGACACAAAGAGGCCACTTCTCAGAAATGTGCTCAGGGGAGGGGTGTTGGGCACAGGGGAGAGGAGGAAGGAGCCCTACCCCCTGCTCACCCCAAGGGGCTCCTTCAGCTCCCTTTCCACTCTTGCCTCCTCCCCGGGAACTGGCGGGCCTGGGTGCAGGACGGACTCAGTGCACCTCTCTGTCTAGAGCAGAACAGTGAACACAGCTGAGTGTTCCCGCCAAGGAGGCACTGCTGGCCAACCAAGCAGGTGGTCCTGAGTCTGAAAGACCAGAGCAGGCAGTGGGCCCGGAAACGTGCTCAGATTCCCCGACGATGTCTTGTTGCAGGGGGAAGTGGGGCGTG
The DNA here is from genome assembly GCF_027475565.1 of Acinonyx jubatus. Taxonomy (NCBI): domain Eukaryota; kingdom Metazoa; phylum Chordata; class Mammalia; order Carnivora; family Felidae; genus Acinonyx; species Acinonyx jubatus. The sequence continues at coordinate 25,761,267 of NC_069390.1, read as the reverse complement.
TGTGTATGCGTGTAGGGGTGTTTGCCAGCGAAGCCACACTGTCCCCTGGGCTCTCAAATCCTGGACTCCTCTCCAACCCTGCCACCCCCCGACCCTTCTCTGTTGCTATGAGCCAAAATAGGAGAGTTAGCTGGAGAGACCCTACTGCTGCAGAGCTGAAGGGAAATCTCCATTAATTTCTAAACTGGCAAGAGAGCTGGAAGTTTCCCAACAAAAATGAACACCACAGCACTCAGACAAAAGTCTTGCTATCTCCAGCATGGAGGGTGGGGAAGGAGGAGCAAGAGACAGACACAACAAGCTTCTGAGACATGGTTGGGGTTTTGTTGTGTTTGTTTTGTTTCTTAAATCTTTCCTCTTGGGAGTGGTGGGGGGGGGGGCGGTGCAGAAAGGAGTAAAGAAAGCAAGCATTCAGACAGAGACATTTGCATTTTCTTCCCTCCTTCTGAGAGGACTCCAGGGCAAGACTCAAAATGATTAAGGGGCAGTCGTGAAGTCAGGCTGGGTCCGCTTCCGCTCAGCCTTTCACTAGCTGTGTGACTCCAGACAAGTTCTCCAGATTCTCAAGGCCAAGACTTCCTCATTTGGAAATGAGAATGTTCCTTCCACCATGTTGTTGTTTTCTTATTTGTTGTAAGGATTAAACAAGATAGATCATTTTATAAAGCATTTAGCATAGTACCCGATAGGTAAAATGCTCAATAAATGGCAACTAATCGTGTTATTTCTCGAGTCTTGTCTGGATCTGAGACACTATTTTGGCGCAAGACTCGCTGGGGATGCCCCAGCCTGCTCCAAGGCTCCTAAGGGCCTCCTTACAGCATTGGCTACATCCCTAAACCCATTTAGACCCAGGAACCCAGACACTGATGGCAGAAGAAATGCCTGGATGATGACATGGGGATGACCCACGTTCCAGGCCAGGAGCTGGGGGGGAGCTCACACCTTTCACGTGACTTGTATCATCCCACCATGACCTGCTAGGCCCCTGCCCAGGAACTTGGAGTGAGGACCTCAAGTGCCTCCCACAAGAAATGATTTAGGATAGAGGGTGAGAGACTGGGCTCTGGGGCCTGGCTTCTGAATTGGCATCTTCCCTCTGCTACTTACAAGCTACATGACAATAGGGAAGTTACTTAACCTCCCTGTGCCTCAGTGTCCTCACCTATAAAACAGCTTTGATGAGGAATGATGGCTTAGGACATGAAGGTGCTTAGAACAATGCCTGGTTCATAATAAGTGCTAAAAGATGGCTTTTATCAGGGGCTCAGATCTTAATCAGGAACTGTCAGATGTCTAGGAATAACTCCATGGCTCACCTTATGATTTGGCCTATAATCTCAACTAATTTGATACATTAGAGTGATGGTTTATTTAATTGTTTGCCTCCCCCCCCCCCCATGACACAGTTCTGTGAGAGCAGGGGCCTTGTCTGTCTTGTTCACACCTTTATACGCATGGAGTAGGTGTCCAAATAATTGTTAACTGAATGAATGCCTATACCAGATAAACTCAAACATCTCCCCGCCCAATCAAACCATTCTGAAAGCCCCTCATCTTTGTACTAAGCGGTCTGTCCACTTAGTTGAAACAACTGGCCGGCAAGAACAGTGTCTGCCACTTTGCTGTGGAAAGTCTGTCCTCCCCAAAGTCATCAGGATCTTTGCAAAAATAGTAGAGATTGAACTCTGCCAATCCAACTCAAAAGAGAGGATCTGGGCTTGGGTAGCACAGAGAACTTCAACTGCTGAATAAAAAAAAAAAAAAAAATGATTTCTCTGTGCTTTAGTTTGGCTGATTTCTATTAAATATGTGTTTAAGTTCCCCAATCCTTTCTTCATTGTGACCAATCAACTGTTAATCCCCTCCAATGAATACAGTAGTGTGTGTGTGTGTGTGTGTGTGTGTGTGTGTGTGTAGACTGGTTTTCGGTTATGAAATTTCTTTTTAACACTTCCCAAATATATCCTGAAATTTCTCATCTCTTCTTTTCCTGTGGAACCTTTAGTATATTTAAAGTTATTTTATTTCATTTATTTATTTATTTTTATGTAAGCTCTACACCCAACATGGGGCTTAAACTCATGACCCTGAGATCAAGAGTTGCATGCTTTACTACCAACTAAGCCCGCTAGGTGCCCCTATTAAAAAGTGTTGGTTTTTTTTTTATTCCTTAACTTAAAATTCCAGTATTTGATCATGTATGGTCTGTTTCTTTTGACTGATTTTTTCTCTACACTGAAGGCTATATTCTCTTGCTTCTTCACATTAGAAAATACATATTTTTCTTTTGACTGGTAATATCCTTTCCTCTATTAGGCAGGGAAGATGAGGGCCTGATCATTTGGAACCAATCAGAAATTAAACTAGTATGAAGGAGGACAGGATATATGATTCTTCTAGAGGGATCTTGAAATTGAAGCACCAGAAACCTAAAAAAGTCTGTCTTTGATTTTCAACACTCCCCCTGAACCTCCCCCCCTCAGCTTCCTCCACCTCCATAATTGTAAGACTGGGAAACTGTGAGCTTTTGAGACTTTGAAATCACCAAGTTTTTGAAGTTGCAAAACTCCAGCATCCCGAGATCTTCTGCTTTGCAGTCTTGCCCGAGACTCTGCTTGCTCGGCACAATTTCATTTAAGAAAATACTTGAATTGCCTTTACTTTGGGGTCTCCTTTAGATACAAGTTCAGCAGGCTGGCCCACAGGTTCATCACAAGTCTGGCTAGCCCCCCCCCCACCCCACCTCTTTCACCTGCCCTGCCCTCAGCCTCATAGCTAGCCCTGGTCTAATGTATCCTGGATGACCTGCCTACCCAGGAAGAACTTATTCCTCTGGAGTTTAGATTATTTTAGATTTTGTGTTCACGGATACTTGACAGCTTTAAAGAAAACTGTGGATTTTCTTTGGTTTATCAAGTGATTTCTTGCTATTTGAGCAGGAAGGAAGGCCTTTTTCATGTCCTCCTACACCTTCGCCAGAAACTGAGCAATGATTGATGAGTTCTTTGACAATATAAAATTCTCTTCAGGGGCGCCTGGGTGGCTCAGTCGGTTAAGTGGCTGACTTGGGCTCAGGTCATGATCTCCCGGTCTGTGAGTTCGAGCCCCGCGTCGGGCTCTGTGCTGACAGCTCAGAGCCTGGAGCCTATTTCAGATTCTGTGTCTCCCTCTCTCTGACCCTCCCCCGTTCATGCTCTGTCTCTCTCTGTCTCAAAAATAAATAAACCTTAAAAAAAATTTTTTTTAAATAAAATAAAATAAAATCCTCTTCAAAGTTCAGACATGAATTCCCTGCAGTCACAGCTTTAGCAATATAAAATATGTTATATATAAATATATACAGTATATATATTATATATAATTTTCATATAATTTTATATGAGATGTAAAATACTACTTACCATATAATACTTGTTCTGGGAAGATTACCTCCTCATGCCTGGTATATATTTTCTTGTTCCTTAGGGAATTCTACTTTACTATTTTTGCTCTCTGGCCCTACATTCATTTCTTTCCCAAACAAAAGAAAAAAAAAAGAAAAACAAGAGCTCTCTTGTTGTCTCTTGCTTAGTAATGATAAGAATGGCAACCACCATTTATTGAGCATTTACTATGACTCAGGCTCCATATTAAGGGATTTACAGATAGTGCTTCATTTAACCCTCCCTCACAAAAATCCACAAAGGGCCCACTATTATGATCCCATTTTGTAAATGAGGAAACAGATTTACAAAGATTGAGTCACTTTGCCCCAAGTCACAGAGGGAGGAGAGATTCAAATCCAGGTCCTACTAGTTCCAAGCCCAGTTGGTAACCACCACAGAATACAGTTCCTAGTTTGGATCCACATGGGCATCTTTCCTTTCCTGGAAGTTTCAGGACACATAAGTCCAGAACAAGATGAGGCAGTTTTCAGGGACTCCTCCTTGGTGATTCTATGGTTCCCTAGGAAGACAGCTCCATATATCAGTAGCACATAGATTTGTGAGCCTTCTTGCTCACGCTCTCTCTCTCAAAATTTGCTCTTGATCATTCCACATTATGGCTCAAGAACAAGGCTACACAAATCGTCCTCCTGTCTCATATTCTAGCCCATGTTTTTAGGCATGGCTCGTGGCCAGTTCCTCTGTTCTATCCAAAATATGGCTAAGAAGATAAAATGTATTAAGGGTCCATAATCTCTCCTCATAAATCCTCTCTCATCTGGGTTGACTTCCTAACCTTCCATCCCCTAGATTCTCCATAGCCTGAAAGTCTGGGTCACTGCAATGTGAGCTGAAGGTATGGCATCCTGGGTGGCTCTTCTGCACTCTCATTGCTCATCTCATTCGGTGGCTAAAGAACTCAGCCTGAGGGCCACGTTAAATAAGCTCCACTCTGGGGCACCTGGGTGGCTCAGTCAGTTAAGCATCTGACTTTGGCTCAGGTCATGATCTCGTAGTTCATGAGTGCGAGCCCCGTGTAGGGCTCCGTGCTTCTGATTCTCCCTCTCTGTCCCTCCCCACTCACACTCTGACTCTCTCTCTCAAAAATAAATATTAAAAAATTTAAAACAAAATAAAAGTAAGTAAATTAAACAAGCAAACAAATTCCACTCTGAAGTACAATGAAGTGTTTCCACTTAAGAAGTCAACTTTCCAGTTTATGAAGCCTTGGGAGGAAGCCTTAATGTTGACTTGAGATATCAGTGCCTTTTTAGCCACCGTCCAGCTCACAGTTCATAATAACCACTCCCTACAAAAGGAACCAGGATTCATGGAGAAATGGCTGGCGCCAGGACTTGGACATAAACAATCAAGGTGAACTTGAAACATCTGGTTGAGGGGCAGGCAGAAGGAAAGCAAGGAAGTGCCTAGAGAATAATGCTATAGAGTTGGCTTGAAAGGTCAATTCTGGGACAATTTGAGCATCAGAAAGAAAAATGATGATAACATTGCAAAATATGGAACAAATTTAAATTCATGCGTTCATAGTGCTGTAAAAGAGAAAGTCAGATGTGAGAAAATGATCATTGGTGGATCCAGGTGAAGGGCATATGAACGTACTATTCTTTCAGCTCTCCGTGAATATAAAATTTTTCAAAATAAAAAGTTGGAGGAAGGAAGAGAGAATCAGCTCCTTTCTGAAGCCTGGAATACTCTGAGCTTACTAAGCCAATCTTCTGCAGGCAAGAGGATGTGAAGAAAGTCCTCTCCTGGGCTCACTGACCTCAGGCCCTTCTCCTATGAACTTGGTTAATATAATCTGTCAATTGTTATGAATGAATCAATCACCTAACGGGTTTTAAGACTGTCATACCAATTATTAAGAATATTGTCAAGGACAGTGAGCAAATAAAGGTGCTATAGCATCTGCTCAACTGAATGCTCTATAATTCAAATATAAAATATTCTGATCCTTTGTGGCATTTGCCTGTCTCTTCTCTTCCAAGGTTCTATATGGCACTCAGGAAAAAATGCCAGGGCTCCACAGATCTTACTCAGCAGGAAGCCCTCCTTCTGAATTAAACAACCTGAAAGGATCACTTGGGTGCCATCTACTGGGTAAATGCTTGCATTGCTCCAGCCAGGAACAGGGCACCAAGTGTTCAGCTCCTTTATACAGGCAGGCAGCATAGTGCCCAGCGGTAGGCAAGCCTCAGCAAACAGCGAAATGAATTACTTCCTCCTTTGAATTCCCTTCACATTTATTTTATGCCAGTATGAGGTGCAGGTGATAAGAACCTAGTCCTCTCACAGTCAAGCCCTGTTTCCATAAGTTGGATTGTAAACTCATTGAGGGCTCATTGTTCTCCCTGGTGACCGACCCATAAGAAATGCTTCATAAATGCTTATGACTGTGATCAAACAACATACAATGTGCGAAAAGAGGCTTTCAGAACAAGCATAATGAAATTGAACAAGCATAACCGAACCAACACAGAATGAGATAGGAATCTGGCCATTATTCTGTTTGTTTCATAGCGCTGACCACATTCCAATTTTTTTTTTTTTTTGGTCTCTCCTCTCTATATTGCAAGATCCAAAATTACAGGGACCATATCTGTCTTGACATTGTATGTCCAGGACCTAGGAGCATCTATTTAAGAAATATTTTTAGGGGGCGCCTGGGTGGCTCAGTCGGTTGAGTGTCTGACTTCAGCTCAGGTCATGATCTCATGGTTCGTGGGTCTGAGCCCTGCGTCAGGCTCTGTGCTGAATGCTGGCTCAGAGCCTGGGGACTGCTTCGGATTCTGTGTCTCCTTCTCTCTCTGCCCCTCCCCTGCTCACACTCTATCTCGCTCTTTCAAAAATAAATAAATGTAATAAAAAAAATTTTTTTAAAGAAATATTTTGGGGGGTGCCTGGGTGGCTCAGTCGGTTGAGTGTCCAACTTGGACTCAGCTTATGATCTCGGGTTTTGTGAGTTCAAGCCCCGCGTTGGGCTCTGGGCTGACAGCTCAGAGACTGGAGCCTGCTTCTGATTCCATGTCTCCCTCTCTCTCTGTCCCTTCTCTGCTCTGCTCTGCTCACGCTCTCTCTCTCTCTCTCTCAAAAATAAATAAACATTAAAAAGAAATCTTTTTTGAATGGATGGGTAGATTAACGAATGATGCTCTCCGCTCTCTTTCCTAGGGTTCATGACCAGTTGCCCTGTTATCTGCTATCCTCAAGAAACCCTTGATCCTACACATGGGCACTCTCACTATCCAACCAGTCAGATTCCATATACAGCCACTTTTATACTGAGGCTAAAGCCAAGACTCAACCAATAGGTGTTATTTGGAAAGGCTCACGCAAAGGATTTCTTTGGGCAACTGCTCTCCTTCTGTCTTGTTACTACTTGCTTTAGCACTCTCCTGTATCCAAATATTCTTCTCTTTCCCTGTCCTGTCCCTAAACAAGCTCACTTATTTATACAGAGGGACTGGAGAACCATTTAGGAAATAATTGTACCCCTCCTCCTTGGGATGGTATACACTTCCCTACTTGACTGATCGGGGGCTTGGCCGTGTGACCTTTTTGGGGAAGTTAGTGGATGTGATGGGAGCAGAGGCCTTAAATGTGCCTGTGTGTTTGGCGCGGCCTCTAGTGTTTTTGCAACCCACCCTGAGCAGAGGACGTCCCAAGTAGCTGCTGCTCCTTTGGGGCTGAGCCCTGAAGCTGGAGCGCAACCCAGGCCAACCCCGCTGAAATCAGTTGAACCTCAGCCAACCCACAGACGCATGACAAAGGAAAATAAACATTTGTCCTTTTGAGATGGTTTGTTACACACACACACACACACATACACACACACACACACACACACACACAAATGACTAATATAGATGAACACCTTATCACCACTACTCCTGGAAGCTTCCACTTGGAAATTCTGCTCTATGATCACAGTACCCCTCCCTCCTACACGTTCCGCTACTCTATTGCCACTGCACCTGCTTTTCCACCTCGCTGACACCTCTGGTCACTGCCCTTTCTCCAGCCTCTTTCCGGTTTCATGTGGTCCCCAATCTGGACCATCATGTCTTAGCCAATGCGTGGACCCGCCAGATGACTGGTTTTATTCCCCTCTGCTGCCCTGCTGCCCGAGTACTGCCCAACCGTGTGGACTGTACCACTTACACAGGGGATCCAGCTACAGCGGGGTCCTTAGTCTGCTTGGACAAGCTTTACTTTGCCACGAGCTGGTGCCTTTCCTTAGTCCTCCTGCGGCTGTCCCAAACCTTCGGTAACTGCCCAGTCGCAGACGCACGTGCACTCTGCTGTCGGCAGGATTTCACTTCCCACTTCTCAGCGGAAAACAGAGCTGTCCGATGGGGCCTTGCCAGCAGAGGTAGGATGGCACTGTGCTTAAGGATGAGGGGTCTAGGGGCACTTGGGGGGCTCAGTCGGTTAAGCGTCCAACTCTTGATTTCAGCTCAGGTCATGATCTCACGGTTTGAGAGATGGAGCCCGGCATCAGGCTGTATGCTGACAGTGCAGAGCCTGCTTGGGATTATCTCTCTCTCTGTCTCTGTCTCTCTCTCTGTCCCTCCCCCACTCGTGTTCAATCTCTTTCTCTCTCTCTCTTTCTCTCTCTAAAATAAATAAACTTAAAAAAAAAAAAAAAGAAAAAGGGGCCTAGGGGCACCTGCGTGGCTCAGTCAGTTAAGCATCTGACTTCGGGTCAGGTCACGATCTCTTAGTTCAAGGGTTCAAGCCCCACAACGGGCTCTGTGCTGACAGCTCAGAGCCTGGAGCCTGCTTCAGATCCTGTGTCTCCCTCCCTCTGCCCCTCTCCTACTCACGCTCTGTCTCTTTCTCTCTCTCAAAAATAAATAAACATTAAAAAAAATTAAAATAAAAAAAAGAACAAGGGGTCTAGAATCACACAGACCTAGGCACCTTCCTGTTTTACCCACAGGTGAACAAAGGCATAGCTCAACCATTACCTCCCCTGTCCCTGACTCCCTGGGATTAATTGTCCTTTTATCTATGTTCTCAGAGCACTTAGCCATACCTAGTTCACAGATTTTTCTTGGCTTCCCATTGCTCTTAGAATAACATCTAAACTCTTGGGGCACCTGGGCGACTCAGTCAGTTGAGCATCCAACTCTTGATTCCAGGATGGTGGGATTAAGTACCAGGTCAAGCTCCACACTGAGTGTGGAGCCTGCTTAAGATTCTCTCTCTCTCCCTCTGCTCCTTTCCCCCACTTGGGTGTACTGTCTAAAATAAAATCAAGTTAAAGGGGTGCCTGGGTGGCTCAGTCAGTTGAGTGACCCACTTCAGCTCAGGTCATGATCTCACAGCTCGTGAGCTGGAGCCCTGCGTCAGGCTCTGTGCTGACGGCTCGGAGCCTGGAGCCTGCTTCAGATTCTGTGTCTCCCTCTCTCTCTGCCCCTAACCCACTTGCATCCTGTCTCTCCCTCTCTCACAAATAAATACACATTAAAAAAATTTTTTAATAAAATGAAATAAAATTAAAAATAAAATTAAAATTAAATAATAAAATAAAATAAAATAAAATGAAATAAAATAAAATAAAATAAAATATAAAAACATCTAAACTCTTTACCTACTTTCCCTGCCTCTAAGGTCATATGTGAGCCGACTCCGGCAGATGGCTCCACCCCATCTCATACCACTTCTCTGTTCACTCACAAAGAAAAAGAGCAACTTCCCACATCCAAAGGGGAGAAAACCCCAAAGTTATCTCATTACCCCAAAGGTCAATGTGAAATCTAACCATGTACATTATATCTCTTCTTTCTTTTTTTTTTCTTTTCTTTTTCTTTTTTTTTTTTAAACGTTTATTTATTTTTGAGACAGAGAGAGACAGAGCATGAACAGGGGAGGGGCAGAGAGAGAGTCACAGAATCCGAAACAGGCTCCAGGCTCTGAGCTGTCAGCACCGAGCCCGACGCAGGGCTCGAACTCACGGACCGTGAGATCATGACCTGAGCCGAAGTCGGACGCTTAACCGACCAAGCCACCCAGGCGCCCCATATCTCTTCTTTCTTAAACTTTTATTGAGGGCGCCTGGGTGGCTCAGTCGGTTGAGTGTCCAACTTCGGCTTAGGTCATGATCTCACGGTTTGTGAGTTCGAGCCCCGCATCGGGGTCTGTCCTGACAGCTCAAAGCCTGGAACCTGATTCGGATTCTGTGTCTCCCTCTCTCTCTGCCCCTCCCCCACTCATGCTCTGTCTCTCTCTGTCTCAGAAATAAATAAACATTAAAATTTTTTTTAAAAAACCCTTTTATTGAAAGTAGTTTTTATTTCTGGGCCACCTACCAGCTTGGCAATTAAGGAGCATATAGAACAATAATGATGTATTTATGTATTTGTTGAGCTTTTACTATGTACCAGACAGAGCATTAAGTGCTTCATATGCATTATGAATTCTTGAACTAACCCTAGGAGGTAGCATTACTCCCACTGTAAAGAAAAGGAAACTGAGCTTAGCAAGGTTAAGCGACTTGGCAAAGGCCACGGTGCTAGTGACTGGCAAAATTACAGGTCTGCGTCATTCCAGAGCTTGTAGTCTTGACCTTTATGCTACACCATCCTCAGAGAACAGCGGCCAAAGGCAGACCAGGGTTAAATCCCACAGCTAATCCACCTAGAACCCACCTAAAATGACATTGAAGTTTTTAAATCTGCAACCAAAACCCAGCACTTTTAAAAGTATCTGTATTCTGGGGGTGCCCCAGTGGCTCAGTTGGTTGAGCCTCTGACTTTGGTTAAGGTCCTGATCTCAGGGTTCGTGAGTTCGAGCCCCACCCACGTTGGGCTTTGCAGTGATAGTGCAGAGCCTGCTTCAGATTCTCTGTCTCCCTCTCTCTCTGCCCCTCCCCTGCTCGTGCTGTCTCTCTCTCTCTCTCTCTCTCTCTCTCTCTCTCTCTCTCTCAAAATAAAAAAACATTTAAAAATAAATACATAAAATAAATTTATCTGTATTCTGGATAATTTAACATCCAGGTTCATCCGAAAATCCTAATACACCAATTCTCCTCCAGATAGAGCGGAGTCCCTCAGCTGCAGACCACACAGCGAATCCTTTGCCTTAGACTCTCGAAGCTCATGGCATTTTGCTGCAGGTGGGGTCAGGCAAAAAAAGCAACAATACTCTATACTCATCTCTGCAAACTGGGACTATCATTCATAAGAGTAAATTCGCTGGGACTGTCAACTCATCCTGTTTCTGACTCAAATAGGGAGCATGTCGGGGCGCCCGGGTGGCTCAGTCGGTTGGGCGTCCGACTTCAGTTCGGGTCATGATCTTGCAGTTTGTGAGTTCGAGCCCCGCGTCGGGCTCTGTGCTGACCGCTCGGAGCCTGGAGCCTGCTTCAGACTCTGTGTCTCCCTCTCTCTCTGCCCCTCCCCCACTCACGCTCTGGCTCCCTCTCTCTCAAAAATAAACATCTAAAAACAAACACAAATAGGGAGCATGTAACAGAGGCTTCAAAAGATAACAGTCTGTGGCTCCAGACTCTCAGAGGGACAGTCACTGTCAGGGCACTGCGGAGGGGAGTTTTAAACTGAGAGGTTAGATTTCCACTCCGTTTTCAAGGGCTTATTGAAACTCAGAGGGGAACCCTAATAAAGATTAAGTAATTCTTAGAGACGAAGTCAAACCCAGAAAGAATCCCTTCCCTGGGAGAAGCGGCATGCCGACAATTTGATGTGGGTGCCAGGAATTTAACTCAGGATTCAAGAAATTCACCAATAGAACTTGATATTTAAAATGCACTACAGAACTCAGCATGGTTGAAGCCTCATTCACCGGTTGCTGACCACGGCTAACACACAACTGCTTCTGTGTTAACAGACACGAGGCGTGCTGGGTGCAGAATGTCTTGGCTTCGTTTAGGAGAAAGGAGAAGATTTAAGAGCAGATATAAACCCCTGGTCGCCAATTCTAAACAGATGTCCACCATCCGCACCCAGCAGATGGAAACACGCCTTTGTTTTGTTTTTTTTTTTTTATAGTCTTACCTAGAAAGCCCTCTGGCCGCAGCTTTCCAGAACTCAGATTCCAACAGACAAACCTTAGTGTGTTGCAAGCTGCCACGTGAACACAGCATGCACAGGGAGGGGGCCGCGTCGGGGTCTACTCACGCATGCAGTCTCCTCCGTACCAGCCCGCCCGGCACTCTGCGCAGTAGATGCCCTTCACGTAGAAGTCGTCCAGCGTGCCCCCCCACGAGCCGTTCCGGCAGGCCTTGCAGTTTTCAAAGATGGTACAGCCTGGAAAATTCCCCAGCAGAAGGATGTTAGATTAGGCACTTATGGGTTCTGGGGCGCCTGGGTGGCTCAGTCAGTCGAGCGTCCGGCTTCGGCTCAGGTCACGATCTCACAGTTCGTGAGTTCGAGCCCCGCGTCGGGCTCTGCGCCGACAGCTCAGAGCCTGGAGTCCGCTTCAGATTCTGTGCCTCCCTCTCTCTCTCTGCCCCTCCCCCGCTTGCACTCTGTCTCCCTCTCTCTCTCTCTCTCAAAAATGAATAAATGTTTAAAAAATTAAAAAAAAAAAAAGCCCTTACGGGCTCTAATGGACAGCAGGAGAGAGACACCGTAACTTCTCAGGGCCCCATCTCAGATGAAGGCCTCTGGGCCTAGAAAGGTGCCTGAGCCCTGAGCCCTTGGGAAAAGATACTCATTCCTAGAAAAATGCCAGAGCACCAGAATCCACAGCGAGGAGTCCAAGGGGGGGGGGGGGTGGTCTGAACCATCTTCCAAGTTAGTGGCTGACGTTTTGAAGTAACGTGAAACTACTTCTAGTAAAAGCTAGAATCTGTCTATCAACGTAGCATATTTATTTCTCTTTCTAAAAGGATTATGTCCATATTGTGGAATATTTAGAAAATTCAGACAGGCAAAGCGAATTAAATTAAAAACACCTAACGGTCCATCACCCAGGAGCAACGATTGGTAACACACCCTCTCTGTGTATATACAAAAACACATTTTCTTAAAATTAAGCTTGAGTCATAGACTGTACATTCTGTTTTTGTAACTTACTTTTTCAGTTAATAATAGATAGTATCTTCCTGTTCTGTTAAATAGTCTTCTATACCATATACTTCCATAACCCAAGTATGCCGGGGAAACAACCTCAACGCCTAATAAGGGGCTCACCCCAGAACGTGTTGCCCTGCCCCCACCAGCAGGCCACACCAGAAGGTTGAGCAGCTCCCAGTTAAGGGTCATTTTTAAAACACAGTCTCTTGAGGGGAGGGGGGCAGTGATGAAAGATAGAGATAATTCGATCCCACTTATCAAAATGGAGGGCTAAGTTCTCCGGCTGTGTTTCCCTGAGCAAAGTGCTGAAGCTCTCCGTGCCCTCATGTTATCATCTGTAAAACAGCGGTAAAAACTGTACCTGCCCCTAAGGGTTATTTTAAAAATTAAATGAACACATACATATAAAGGACTCGGCACATAGTACATACCCCCCAAATATGAACGATAATTCTTACTCCGCACTCCCATACCTGCACGTGGCTTATCCTACCACTGCACATAACCTGCTCAATGTTTAACTGCCTGTCTGTTTGCCTATGACGGACTGAGGTCTTGTTCAACAATATATTCCCAGCACTTAATGTGATATCTGGAACATAGCAAGTGTTCAAGAAGTACTATTTGAATGAATGAATAAATGGACGGGATGGACGGATGGACGGAGGGACGGGTGGGTGGATGGAGAGATGAACTGCCAATCCAGGTTTCTCAACCATTGGAGACGACCAGCGTTTCCTTGAGCTGATAGCACACCTCTGTGATCTGGGCTGGAACTGGGTTGTCATCCGCCCGTAGTGTGCACTTGTAGTCCTCTCTTTGCACACCACCCTGATGCGGCGTCCCTGTCCTAGTGCTTCCTCCCACCAGAGAAGAAGAGCTGCTGATATGATTCATCAAATCCCACATGTGGGTCATGTGGCCCACAACCGGGTCCCAGGGGAGCCACCGTGCTTTCCAAAGGCCATCTTCACCCATGTGTCACTTTCCCCGCTTTGGTTCCCTATCCGCGCTGCCACTGAGGAGGCAAACGGACTCCGAGTCTGCCCCTAACTACCCCGCCAACTCTCTCTCTGGGCACGGTAACTTCAAGGCCTTTGGGTGCAAGCCACAAAAAACGGCCAGGTGATCAAGATGAGCAAGGCGATGACGCAAAGACACTAAGTAGCTCACGGCATTGCCAGAAAAGCCAGAGGACTGAGTTCAGAGCTACCTAGCCTCAAGCCACACGAAAATACACGGCACACTCGATCCAGGGAGGGCCCGAGTGCTGCGGGACACCGTGGGACATCACTACTGACATCCCCACCACCATGTGCCTGGGTGTGGATGCCTGTAACCACTGCCACCAGAGGAGATGGCTGTCTACCGTAATGAGGAAAAGAATAGAGATTCTAAAGCTGTGCTGCTGCGATCCCATCTCTCACCTTTGAGACTGGCAAAAATCCACAATGATTTGTGTCGCAAGGCTTTGGGAAAACAGCACCCTCATATCCGGCTGCTGAGAATGCCGAGCGCACGGGGGACGATACAAAGGCCGGCAACGTGACATAGGCACCTCTCTTTGACTCAGCAACCTCTCTTCCAGGAACCTACCCCAAAGAACACTGCAAAATACTAAGTGATGTATGTCTAAGGCTCTTCGCTGTAGTATTATTTATAATAGCAAAAGGCTGGAAACAACCCAAATACTCATAAACTATAGGAGTCCACACAATGCAGTTACCTGCAACCGTAAAAAGAAATGGAAAAAAAATGGCTTTATCCATCCGGTCAGTGAGTGATCTCCAGCATATGGTGTTAAGAGGAAAACAAAAAGCAAGGTAGTTAGCGGTGTTTATCGTAGGCTGTCTTTTGTGCCAGGGGAAAGATATATAAATGTATATACAAATGTGTATTTGCTCCTGTTGTCAAATACAGAACACAGATGGAAACAAAAAACCTGCCTATATATCAAGTATGTGGTGTAACACCACAGACGAAAGAACGACTATATTTAGGGGGATGTAGCCTAAGGTCAATAAAAACCGTAATAATCAGTGGCCTTGTTAGTATTAATGGTGCTATCGCAAAAAAAAAAAAATAGTGCTATTGCTATTTTGTACAATGATATTATGCTATAAGATAAAGCAAATAAGTGATTAGGTTAATACCATTAGGAAACAGTGTCTTCACCATGACAGAAAAGACACGCAAATATAAAATTAGCAAAGTTAATTAAACCACCTCGGAATACTACATTTGCACTTGACTACCGGCATAAACTCCTTTTTCTCTTTGTTTAAAAATACGTATTTCCTAGCCCCATCCACTTTAAATAAATAAATGATAGCCTAGTACAACAAGGACAGTTCAGGGACAAGGCACATGTTGGGAGCCCAGATTATGGCGTCAAGCCCAGAATTCCTTGGAGGGATGGCTGGTTCCAGATCTGGGGCAGAAAATACACAAGAAGGGCCTGAAATCAAGTAAGCTCTCAAACACTAGAGTGGTCATGTCAGAAGAACACAGATGGACACGGAGGGGGGCCCCCAGTGTCCTGAGATAGGGGGATGTATGCATGAAAATGAATCGTGACTGAAATGGATTAAACCACATAAGTAGAAGCACCTAAGTTCATAATTTCACACTGACACACACCATGCACACGTCTCTTTGATCACCAGTAGGAACTGCTAGGGCATCAACTCACTATTCTGAAAATGAGAAAAAGAAAACAAGCCTTTATGTCACCTGCCCTTTCAGGAACAACCAGCTGGTCACCGCTTAGGTCCAAAGATCATTCCTAGCATTCCTCAAGGGGGCGACACCGGGTGCCTCGTGTGTGACGTAACGGGAAGATGTTGGTACGGCTGAGACAGGTGTTGACTGCCGTCTGTACAATGCAGCAGGAAGCACAAAGCACCACTTATGAAGTTCTCTTACTTATCATGAAATCAAAGCCCCGCCGTCACCCCAACAGTGACCACCAGGCTTTTGGAAATACTGAAAATCATCCAAAGACTGATGCCACTACCAAGGATCCCGGGTTGAGAGACCCTGGTTTCGTTCTCAAAATTTCCTTAGAAAATCTGGAAGCATTACTCAAGTATTTCCCTCCAAACCACACTAACCACCAGAAAATTGGGGCCGTTGGTTTCTTTTCTAGATCAAATGGACAAAGGCTATACCGAGGTCACTTGAATTTCCAAACGCAGCATTGCTCTCTTCTAAGAAGGAAGACAGTTTAGAAATATCACTTGTTTACTTGAGCCCCATTTTCTTTCCACTTCTATAGCTTCCCACGAAAGAAATTTCCTGGTAGTTACGTGCGTCATTCTGGGTGTTTGTCAAAGAGGGGGGAAAAGCAGAAACGAGAGAAGTTCCCCAAACGCACTTTTGACATCCTTTCGGTCTTCAGCCCGAGGAAAGCGTGTTGGAAACTCTCTACATCTTCCTTTTGATCTGGCCTACGAGGGAAAAGGTAAGACGCCCCTGGGGAAAGCCAGGCGTGCCAGGGAGCAGACAGGAAAGCGCCTAGAAATTGTTCGGTGGCTTGCTAATCACATTGGAAACATCTTCAGTCTGAGGCTCGGGGTGTTCACGGGCCTCTGGGCAGACAGGCACTGCGGTGAAAAACGACAATCACTGTCCCCTCAGTGGTGGGGATACGGTGGCTCGGAAGAAGGCAAAGAAAAGTACACGGTGGCCTGGGAAGGTCCCGTCTCACCTTCAGATGCTCCTATATTACTGGGACCCCCTCCTAAATGTCCAG
This sequence comes from Acinonyx jubatus, assembly GCF_027475565.1. Classification (NCBI taxonomy): domain Eukaryota; kingdom Metazoa; phylum Chordata; class Mammalia; order Carnivora; family Felidae; genus Acinonyx; species Acinonyx jubatus. Next base: position 25,745,026 of record NC_069390.1, on the reverse strand, counting down.
CTCAGAGCCAGAGCGTCATCCTTGACTTCTGCTTTTCCCTTCCCTTCCCCATCCAGCCAATCCCAAACGGTTGTCAATTCCACTCCCTTGCATTGCTCTGAAATCCCGCCACCTCTCTCCATCTGCAAGGCTTCGGCATTCATTGAGGGCTCCGTTACTCCCCCCCCCCCCCCCCCCGCACCTCCTGGCCTGCCCTTCCTCTAATCCTTTCTCCATATCTCAGCCAAAGAGAAAATTGCGTTTCACGTCTTTGCTCAAAGATCTCCAATGTTGCTAAAATTTCTTCAGGATATAGCCTAAAGTCAAAGCACAACGTGCAAAGCCTATCGGGGCTTGGACCCTCAGATAGCTCTCTTAGAATCTTTTCTCTTTGTCTTGTTTATCACTCTTCATGTTTCTCATCTCTCTCTCTCTCTCTCTCTCTCTCTCTCTCTCTCACACACACACACACACACACACACACACACACACACACAGCTTCCTTTGGCCAGACCAGGAACATGCAATTCCCAAACCCCATGCTTTCTCTTGCCACAGGGACTTAGCACATGCTCTCGGCTACGGCTTGAGCTCTCTACCACACCCCCTCCACCCCGTTCAGTTTGCTGCTTCCACCTTCCGCACACCTATCACCTCCTGCAGTAAGCTCCACCGCCACCCTCCGTCGCCATCCCCGCTCCCATGGCACCTGGTGTTTCTCTATCACAGCACTCCCCACGCTGTGTACTGTAGCTGCCTGTTTACTCGTCCATCGCCCCCGCCAGGCTACAAGCTCTGGGAATGCAGGGAATATGTCTTTTTTTAAAAAAAACATCATTGTATTCCCAGTATCTGCTATGGTCCATAGGAGCTGCTGAGTCTTTCACTAAATGACCGAAAAAGTGGATGAATTCACAGCTTTCCCATGTTAACGGTGAAGAGGGTTCTAATTCCTCCACTTCCCTGGCCTGAAGTTAGAACAGAGCAGAATCATGCCACTTTTCACGTCGCGGCATCACAGCCTCCTGGTATCTGTCGGCCAGGATGTTAAGCCTCTTCCCACTCACGACCTCAGGAAAGCCGAAGGCAGCCTGAGGTCTCGCATTCCATGCTCACCTGGGTGAATGAGGCAGGAGTCGCACTCATTCTCCTCGTTCCTGCAGCAAGGGATGGTGTAACCCACTACCTCCTTCTTTCCAGGGCAGACGCATTCGATCTGATCGTATTCACAGCACTCCCGACACATGATATTCCACTCGGCTCCCGGGCAGGCCTCATTAATGACCGTGTACTCTGAAATGGAAACCGGCAGCTGAGCACAGGGGTTCTGGTAGGAAGGGGTAAGACCCATGAGGGCTCTACTGGGACGATGCAACCTTGCCCTATAAATGCATCATCCCGCCTGAATGATAGAGAAGGCCGTGGGGATTCTTCCTAGGCCAGTGTCTCCAGAGTGGGGTGGCCTGACCTGAAGGGTGTTCAAAATCATCCACCGGGGCACAGACGAAATTGTGTTAGAAGTATTATTCATTTTTATTTCTTAAAAAAAAAAAAAAGCTAAGAACTGATGTTTTATCAGTATATAATCTGTGCGAATACACAAAAATAATGTAAACAAGTATACATTTCTTGAGTGTCTATGTCCATTTCTATTTTTGCTGGGGTGCATCCGGCTACTTCTTACAGCTACATAGGTTGTACACTGCACAACTCCAGGAGGAACCACTCAACTGAACACCTGTAGAGCATAGCCCAGACATTTGGGCCATCAAAAAAGTTTGGAGACTACTCTGTAGACGAGGCCATTCAAGTTCAAGGCTAATTGCCAAGCAGAGACCATGTCATTTCCTCCAAACTTGGCTCCTCGATTTTGCAGCATGCCATTTTTATCGTATCTTCAAAGCTAACACCAACAAAAAAGACAAAAAGTATCTTAATTAGTATGTCTGGGAGAATTTCAATGTTTTACCAGGGTGAACTCATTGGCAAAACTTCATTCAGTCCCCAAATACAACTGAGCGTTCTTTCCCATGAGAGAGAGAGAGAGAGAGAGAGAGAGAGAGAGAGAGAGAGAAAAGTATTTCTGGGTAGAACTTCTGTCTTTCTTTCTTTTTTAAAACATACCTTAAGTAAATGAAAAAGAAAAACCATCTGGTAAAATCTATAAGAGGACTCGGTTGGAGGCTGCCCAGAGGAACCCAGCCTAAAAAACAGACTGAGTTTTGATTGGCTCTTTTTTCTCATCCACTCTCAGTTTCCAAAAATTTTGCACAAAGACGATGACTGAAGAAGAAATAGGTCAGATATTTGAGGGAGAAAGCGAATCTGGCTTCTCTGTGAAGTCGTCCCTGAAAACCCTGGGCAAGGATCCCCCAACATGCTTTGCAGGCCCACATAAACCAACACTAGGATCTGTGGTGGCTTCTGACCTCTCGAATTTCACAGTTTAGTTTTGTTTTCCCCTCCTAAATTTGGAAGCCTGACGCTGAGTTGATCATCTTTAACCTGCCAGGTAGAACCATCCAGAGAAACTATCACCATCTCCTGTCAGCCTCAGGTCATAAGAACATTCTAGCATCCTAGCAACGAACTACTTGCATAATAAGAGATGATTCCTGACATGGAATAAATTTAGCTTTTTGAAAAATTTTCTAATTTTCCCCCCACAAACTTTGGCCAGCCAGCAAAGGTCCTCACGATGGCATTTGGGAGTGATTGGTAGAGATTACTGTAATGTCGCTAGTGAGGTTTTGTTTCCCCCACTAGTTTGCGGGCCCCACCAGGACAGACACCGGGATAGATACTCGGCTTCCCACGTTTCTGATGTTGGCTGGATGAAGTGAATGACTTCTAAAGTGTAGACAAGGGGCGCCTGTGTGGCTCAGTCAGTTAAGTGTCCGACTTCGGCTCAGGTCATGATCTCACGGTTTGTGGGTTCAAGCCCCACGTCAGGCTCTGTGCTGACAGCTTGGTGCCTGAAGCCTGCTTCGGATTCTGTGTCTCCCCCTCTCTCTGCCCCTCCCCTGCTTGCTCGCTCTCTCTCAAAAGTAAATAAACATTAAAAAAATAACTTAAATAAAATAAAATGCAGATGAGAACATAATGGTTAAAAATGAGAAAGAGCAGGAGAAAACACAAAGGTAAATCTCCATCGTGTTTGGCAACGCGTCCTTAAATACGACCCTTAAACATGAACAACAGAGAAAAAACAGATAGATGGGGCTTTATCACAATTAATAAATTTTCTGCAACAAAGGACATGTCAAGAAAGTAACAAGACAGCCTACAGAACGGGGGGAGAGATTTGCAAATGAAAGATTTGATAAGGGCTTCGTATCAAAAATACATAAAGAACTCCTACGACTCCACCTCAGAAAGACAAACAGGCATCGCTGAGGAAATGCAAAATAAAACCATGAAGAGATACCAGCTCACAGTACCGGGGTGGCTACAAACAAGAAAAATAAGAGGTGGCAAAGATGTCGAGGGACTGGAACCCTCGTGTGCTGCTGGTGGGAAGGTAAGGTGGGGGCAGTGGAAACGAGGGTGGCGGTTCCTTCAAAGGCAAACACCGAAATGTCACTGAGCCCCAGTGACTCTACTCCCACCTACCTTCCCAAAAAATCAAAAATAGAGACTCAAAACAGATGCGTGTAGGCCAATGTTCACTGCAGCATTATTCCCCGGAGTCAAAAGGTGGGACCAACCCAAGTGTCCATCAGGAGATCAGTGAGTAAATAAAATGTGGTGCAGGATACAGTGGTACTCAGACCGTGGAATATTACTCAGCCACGAAAAGGCATGCAGCACGGCTGCTACCTGCAGGTGCCCAGTATGAACACGATATGGAGAAAAATAAACAAATTAACCTGCACTTGCCTTTGAAAACCTTCATGGCTGGTGTGAGGGAGACAAGAAAGGAGGGTTGTTGTGTGGGACGACTTCCACTATCACTGACCGATGTTGACTACAGTACAGTATTAATAAACTCTTGTCATACACCGTATTTAATGTAACTGGCAATAAGGGAGCAGAGGAACGGGTCTCCATCTGCAGGCAGCCGGACCTAGAATGAGGCAAAGCATTCCTGAGCTTACTCTTGTATGGAAAAGCAAAGGACTGTCCACGGGTGCTTTGAAGTGACAAAAAATACACCCGTGCCAGTTGTGGGCACCTTCCAATGTTCTGAAAAATCCCTGATTTCTGCCAAACACCACGGCCTGAGATCGAGCATCCAAGCACGGGAGATGATGGCCCACCATCCCACAGCAAGAGAAGAGACAGAAGAGCCATTGGCTCAGCTGTGATCATGTGACATTCGGCATCACATACTACTCATATTGCAAGACGTGGCTCGTTTCTCAAGTCAAAATTTATTAGAAATGCTTGCTTGTTTTGCACAACACTCACAGTCCAAGGTTTTACTATATAGCATACCAGTTCCTTACTGAAAATGTTCATGTTGGCTCCCACTGCGTTTGGAACAAAGCCCAAATGCTCCGTCATGGCCCACAGGCCTTTGAGAACCCACCACTCCCTACCCCTCCAAACATTTTCTTGGCCATGGTCTCCCACCTTCTAGAAGTTTCTCAAAACCACCAAGCTCTTGTCCACCTCCGGGCCTTCACGTTTGCTTTTCCCACTGCCTCTGTTTCACCCTTTTAGGCCTTATGATAAATGACACCTGCTCAGAGAGGTTCTCACTGACTTCTCCCCTGGAAGTGCATAGCTCCACCCGCCCCCTCCATGATAATCTCTACTAAGTGTTTCCTTGTCTAGCCCTTACCACAACTTATACTCATTTTCGGCATTTCCATTTACCTGCCTATTGTCTGCATCCCTTACATGACCATAAGCTGGTAGGAGCCACATCTAACTTGTTCACAGCTGCTAGGGAAGGGTCTGGCACACAAAAGGCGCTCAATACATGCTTATTGAATGAATCCGCCTTAACACCCGAGCTACCTCTCTTCAATAGTCCAGTATTTCCATCCAGTAGGTCCTGGCTTGGAGCTACAAGCCAGGGGAGCTGGCTTCATCCCATAATTTGCTATTGGAACTAAGGCACTTTCCATCTGTAGAGAAGTGCCTGGGACAGTGGGTCCAGGCTATCTGCCTTGGGTCCAGCCCCCACCTTGTCCAGCTATGCACAATCTGAACCCCGGGAACAGCAAATATGCCTGTGGGGTGTGGCTCGTGTCTTAGCCCTCCCTCTGTTCACCTTAGGGTAAGCCCTACATCCTTCAGGCTTTTCTAAGAATTTATAAGCACGAGTAACTCCTGGGAGGGCAATGGCAGGATAAAAGTAATTTGCAACTTTTACAAGCCTTTAAACTTAAGAAGGCCAAGTGAGGTCGGCTCTACTCCAACGGAGAGTGACGTCCATTTCCCCCTAAGCAGCAGGCAACACCTCTGGCCCAGCCATGGAATATTCTGGCCTCCTTTTTACCCAGAAATTAATTCCCTAAAATGCCTTCATTGACATTTCTTTTAACTTCAATGAGCAAGTCCACCTCTGCCCTCCCAAGCCCATCATATTAACTTCATAGGTAACGTCCCGGGCGCCGTATCATCTTAACCAAAGGGAATGATCCCGGGAAGCTAGTCTGTCTGCCAGGTCCACCAACTTGCTCCTTTTCGAGGATTCTGTGGGTGGCAAACAGAATAATGGCCCTCCCAAAGATGTCCACATCCTAACCCCCCAAAACTATGAAAATGTTGCCTTACAAGGCAAAAGGGATTTTGTAGATATAACTAATTTAAGGATCTTGAGATGGGAAGAGTATGCTGGATTGTCCAGGTGGGCCCAGCATCATTGCAAGGACCCTCATAAGAGGGAGGCAGGATGCTCAGAAAGAGGTGACAACAGAAGCAGAGACTGGACTGACGTGTTCTGAAGATGGAGAAAGGGACGACGAGCCAAGGGACACAGGCAGCTTCTGGAAGCTGGACAAGGCACGGGAACAGACCCTCCCTGGAGCCTCCTGAAGGAATGCAGGCCGGCCGATACCTCGATTTTAGCCTCAGGAAACTCATTTCAAACTCCTGACCGCCAGAACTGGAAGAAATAAAGGTGTGCTGTTCTAAGTTACTAGTAAGTCTGTGGTAATTTGTTACCGCGGTAACATACTAACAGAACTAACATGCTGCGTCTTCTCAGAAAAAATAAATAAATAAAGGTTTAACCACCCCGTCCCTCAGTTTCCCCACTGAACACAGTGCCAAGAATACGGGTGAACTGACAAATTCATTCTTTCATTGCACAAGTATTTACCAAGTGTCTGCTTGTGTCCTGTAGGAGGCTGGGTGCTGGGATACGATGGAGAGAAAAACAGACACCCTTCCAGCCTTACAGAAGTCACTGTTTTGTAGAAGAAGAGACTAAGGGCAAACGACCTCACAAACACATAATCACTAACTGTGGTAAGGAAACTTCAGGATGCTCTGAGAACAAATGGACGGTCATGAAGGGACATTAGTACCAAATCTATGGGACTCACAGGGTTGCTGGGGGGGGGGGGGGGAGGACGTTAAATGCAACCACAGGTAGAGGGGCACCTGGCTGGATCAGTCAGTGAAACATATGACTCTTGATCTCGGGCTTGTGAGTTCGAGCCCCCACCTGGGGTATAGCAATTACTCAATAAATAAATAAATACATGAGTAAATAAATCTTAAAAAACAAAACAAAACCAAAAACTCAGAAATCCGTGTAAGTGCCGGAGGAGGCAATGGTTTTAATGGTTTTGTGACTCGACCTGTTCCCTCTGGTCTGGCAAATCCATCACCCTTCTTTCTCCCCAGCTTTAACAGAGACGAGAAGGTGCCCTCAAAATATATGTGTAAGAAATAAATAGATAAATGAAATATTCTGTAAGAAATAATTAAAGTTGACCAGCTGAAGAGATTTTAAAACACAGTAGGCAGACAAAAGCAATCTCCTGGACTTTTCCTCCCTCCATTTCTTAGAATTACATTTGCAGAAAAGGCATATTGGTCATTTGGCTTTTGCTGTATAGATTTCAGGGAATTTCAATATGGTGCTAGAGGCCAGTTCCAGAAAGTAGGGTTGAGAGAAACCTCTCCAATAGCAGAAGTTACTGGATGTACGTGTGAATACTAAAGCATGTCAGCATGTGTTTACCTAAAGTGCTTTTATATTGTTCATGCAATTTAATCTTCAACGTGACCCAGGGAAGTAGGTTTTTCTTTTAAGTTAAAATGATGTAGCCTTACTTCTTCACTTTACCAGCGAGGAAAAGGAGGAAAAGAGCTAGGTAGGAGAAGAAGTAAAGAGAAATGCCAAAGCTTTTCTGGGCAATTAATTCTGGGAGGACGGGAGGCCAATACAGACGTGTGGGCCTAGGGAGGGGGTGAAAAACCCACTGCTCAGAGGGCAACGGGCCAGGACCGCCCCCAGCATGAGCAGCTGCGGAAGGTGAGCAAATTTTACTCTGTCGTCCACATTTAAGAACAAAACCTTATATAAGCTGCAAATATGCCTTATCCCGTCAGCGCTTCCCAGGAAGGAAGCACAAATAAAGCACAAAGAACTCGCCTGGGATAAACCAAGGCACTGAGAACACACGTCCATGACGAAATCGAGCTCCGAGAGTTCTGCGTGCCACTCACACTTGTTCATGCCGAGCTCTTCCACTGGGTAAAATATTTACGGTTCTTTTTTTTTTTCATGAAACACTACACATTTTAATATCAAAGATTCCTTATGAAAGCTTCAACAATAAAATCATAAAGGAAGGAAAAATATTGAGCAATATCTTTAATATTTTTGCGTCTGGATAGACAGCAAGCTTCAAGTTGTCTTATTCCCACGGACGTATATATACACATACAGATACTGATACGTGTGCACACATAGTCTTCTGGAAACTGGTGACATATATAACGTTTCCGGTTAGAAACCACTGTTCCTTTTTCTTTACTTCAATCATGGATGTCTTCTCTTGACACTTAGGAGTCTCCAAAAGTGGTTTTAAATTGCTGCATAATTATCTCATGTGTGCAGGTGCCCTCTCCCCTCTTTTTTAATTTTTTCATCAAAATTAAAGGGGCAGATGGGGCGCCTGAGTGGCTCAGTCAGTTAAGTGTCCGACTTCAGCTCAGGTCATGATCTCGCAGTTCGTGAGTTCGAGCCCCACATCAGGCTCTGTGCTGACAGCTCAGGGCCTGGAGCCTGCTTCGGATTCTGTGTCTTCCTCTCTCTGCCCCTCCCCCCCTCACGCTCTGTCTCTCTTTGTCTTTCAAAAAATGAATAAACATTTAAAAAAAAATTTTTTTTAATTAAAGGGGCAGAGAGAGAGCGGGACAGGGAATCCAAAGCAGGCGACAGGCTAACAGCAGCAAGCCCCACGTGGGGCTCGAACTCACAAACTGTGAGATCATGACCTGAGCCAAAACCAAGAGTCCGACACTTAACCGACTGAGCCCCCCCAGGTGCCCCAGAATCTTAAGCAGGCTCCATGCTCTGTGTGGAGCCTGACATGAGGCCCAATCCCATGACCCTGGGATCATGACCTGACCTGAAATCAAGAGTTGGATGCTCAACTGACTGAGCCACCCAGGTGCCCCTGCTCCCCTCTGTTTTAAATCAGGGCAAATAAAAGCAAGAGAGTTGCAAAGTACTTTGGTATCATAAGCTCTGTCCTCTCAGCTGCCATGTTTAGAGGCATAAGCCATCCTAGCAGCTCCTATCCAGAGTAGAGAGTCCATTGTTTTGGTCCAGCTTTGGTTCTTCCAGAACTCACTGTGGAAAATGGAAGGCACTCGAGCTCTCAGTCCTGCTCTATCAGTGGGAATACCAAGGCAATGAGGACAATGCTGACCAGCTGGCCCAAGTTCAGCTTTCATATACATGGAGGTCAAATGAATGAATCAATGAAAGAAAGCTGGCTGATGTCATCGTCACCATCGTTATTTTGCAGGGTCCCTCGGCAGCCTGACAGTCTGCTTGAAGGCTGTCCAGCTCTGATCTCTCCCTCCTGCTGACAAGATGGAGAGCCCATAATCCCTCAAACAGCAGGTGCTAACCTCCACAGGATGGTGGGGGACTGTGTCCCCATAGCCTTCAAGTACTGTGTTCTCAACACGACATTTTAAGGAAATAACTTGAAACTGATGGCCGTTAAGGTCCATCTGAAAAAACCCAGAGGATTCTCCATGAAAACAAGGGTCAGCCTGTTCCTTGCAAGATGGAAACATCAGTTGTCAGATGAAAGGCCCTGGTGGAGACCACCCCAGAAGGTGGCAAAGAAAGGCACTTTTGTCAGGTGCTCACTCCTCCTTGATGTTAGAGCCCTCCTTTCTGTCCCCCGAAACCTCCAGGTCCTCCCGTGTAACCACATGTAACTAAAATTTCTACTGAGCCTTTACTGTCCTGCATTCCGTAAACCTTCTGAGACCAGAAGGGGGAAAAAAGACGCATAACTCGGGGGTGCCTGCGGGGCTCAGCCAGTTAAGCGTCTGACTGCGGCTCAGATCATGATCTCATGTCTCGTGGGTTCAGGCCCCACATCGGGCTCTGTGCTGACAGCTCAGAACCTGGAGCCTGCTTCAGATTCTGTGTTTCCCTCGCTCTCTGCCCCTCCCCCACTTGTGCTCTGTCTCTCTCTTTCAAAAAATAAATAAACATTAAAAAATGTGGTCTGCATTCCCCACACTGAGGTCGGGGCAGCCCACGCCTTTTCTGACTCCCCCGGGGTCAGACCTCCTGCTTGCGGGATCGGGATCCATGACAGGCAAACCCCAGGCAGGCAGGATGGTGAGTCAGGGGACAGGCGATGCTTCCGCAATGCTGACTGGGCCCTCGGGGACTCCTTGTCTCCTCCTAAGGCTTTGAGAACCAACCTGTCAGCCAGAGACCCTCGGTCCCAGCCTGGCTGGGTTCCCCAACTCGGTGACCTCTGGCTGCCCCTTTTTACAGCTCCTCTTGTTAAGGAGATAATGACAGCTGTGGAGTCAAGGTTTTCGTCACCGCCTCTGGGTATCAGGAGTGAGAAAACTTCTCAGGGATTCTGTAGAAATCTGGTTTTTAGGCATGCACACAATGGGGAGGGACGGGGAGGTAAAAGTCAGTGTGTCTCGAGCTGTCCCTACTCACCCTTTATTAAGCACACTGTTCTCCGCTGTGGTTCTTCATTCCCTCCTCTGCACCCTGGGCCCCGATACCCGCAGGGCATGCCCACACCAGCTCGCTGAATCCTCAGAGCCACCCCTCAAAGTAAGTATTATTTTCTTCGCTTGACAGATGAGGAAACCGAGGAACAGACAGGGTAAATAAACTGCCCCGGGCAGCACAGTTTTCAGGTGAAAGAAGGAAGATCAGAACCCACCTCTTTCTAGAGCCGGAGCCTAGAAACAGATTCCTTCCAACACACTAGCTTCATTCTAGAGAGTTCACTCCCCTGACTTTGCAGATTAAAAATTCGGCAGTGACGAAATGGACACGTTTGGGAAACAGACCACCCAACTTTTAATCCTGAAATCTGTCCCTCTTTTATGCTGCTGGACAATCGCAGACAAGACACCTTCCCCCAAAGCTTCAAGCGGAGAGATGTAGGCCGATGGTGTTGTCGACGTCATTGTGGTGGAAGAAGGCGATGAGCGGAAAGGGCTTTGAAAGAAAAAGTACAGATTTGTCAAGACATTACCAATATTCTCTGCAGGATAAAGAGCCATCACGTCTTTGGCTAAGACACAGATGGCGAAGGGAGTGAAGGGGGTGAGTAATAATGTCTTCTCCTGAGGCCCACACGTACATGGCATTTTTCAGCAGTAGGCTCATGTTTAAATCATGGCATTCTGAATTCCTCGCCTTGCTTCTAGATTTCTTCGTCTCTTTTTCCTAATACTCCCTCTTCAGACACCCATTTAAATAGGACATACCTCACCTCCTGCTGCTTCTCTTCTAGAAATAGAAATTCGACATCCATAGCCAAAGGGAATAAAACCTAAACTCTGGCATTTGGAAGGGCCCCCAGTTGCCATTATCTTCAACAACTGTGGTGCTGGAAATCCTTGAAGGACAGCTGCTTCTGGGTTACTTCCATTGTTGGAAAACGAGCAAGCTGACTGGGTCTTATTTTCTCAGTAGAATTGGCTACTACAAAAAAAAAATTTAATAATGCATCTAAAAGCACTTGGCAATCGAATTCAGCAAATTATTACATCAACCGAAACATCAGAATGGCCAAGTTAAAAACAATAAAACTTAAGCTCTACCCTAAAAATCCAATCTGGATTTCCCTGGATCCAAGAATTCTACCAACCACCCCACCTGCCCCCAATCTTCCACACTTTCAAACCCTTCTTTCTGAATCGGAGCACGTCAAGGCTACACAGGAGTCTTGGTCGGCCACATCTCCCTCCTTGCCAATAGCTTCCAGGGTTAGTGTTACTGTCTTCAGATCCAGGGTCACTGATGCCCAGCAGAAGCCAGATCTTCCTCCTGCCAGAGCCAGCTGGCCAACAGCACTGGTCGAATGTGGAGGGAAGTTGAGTGAGGATGATGCGTTTATGATGGGTATGTCCTGTTCACGGAACCCTAAGCTGGCAGCAGCTTCAGGCAGCCTAGCCTTCATTATAGCTACCTCCCCCAGCTCTGCGGGCTAGAACAAGAGAAGGGGAACTTCTTTTTGCCTGAGGCTTCCTGCCTGGCTCCACCTTCGAATCGCAACAGGGGGTCAGGAGCATCTCCTGTTTGGGACACCAACATTATGGATCCAGAATCACCTGCGCTGAAAAACAATGCCCTCTCAGCCCCTGCAAGAAACTACCATTCGTCCTGGTGCAAACACAGAGAAACTAAGGCACTGTGCGGAAGGGCATTTCCTCTAAGGTTGTAAGGTGGATGCATGCTAAAACCAAGGGAAGGTAGCAAGGCTCAAAGAGAGAAACTTACGGTGAATCTTTAGGGGATTTTTTTTCTGACAGAGCCACAGGGAAAGAGGATAGGACTGTGGACTGAGGCAAAGAGGGCCTCAAGGGGACCTTGTAACTCCCACCCTACTACACACAGAACCGCCAGTGTTTCCTCTCGATACCCTGTGAAATGTGTGCTGGTGGGAAGTACAGTAGAAGGGAGCGAAGGAGACGGCTGTAACTTCCTGAGCACTCCTGTTTTGCGAGGCGTTTCACTAATCTACTGTAAGTAGATTCTCATTTAACACCTGCAATAAACCCATAATACACTACAGTCCTCAGTCTACAGGTTGGAAGGTGGTAAGGCCACAAGAAAAAGGTTAAGTAACTTGCCAGAGAAAAGCAGCCACGAACAACAGAGCCAGGACTCAAACCCTGCCCCATCCTTTAAACCGTAATACTCTACACCCCGTGTATACACATATTCATACAAACACACATCCACATCTCTACTCTTCTGTGTACGTGTGTATTCAAACTTGGACACATCCATACCAAGATACCTACATCAAAGGTGAATTCCAGAATTATGGCAAGTAAAGGCTGGATCTTTGCTGAGGTCATGGATGACTTGAGTCTACTCTGGCAAGATACCCCTTAAGGGAACAACAGGTCTTCTCCCTTACCCATTGCCACCGCAGTTATCCAATCTGAAACAAGTCAGGGCAGAGAGAAGGGGCAGGCAATGCTAGGGCCAAGAGAGAAGCCGTGTTGCATGACAACAAGAACAATATTTAGCAAAGGCAGGAACAAAGAAGTTCCCAGAAGCAGCAAACAGCGGGTTGATGAGCAGCTCAAACTCACGTGCTGTCTCTTTGGGATACAGCCCCAGTGTAAACAGCTCAGACCACTTCAGGGTGTGTAAATCTCGGTCACGGTGACTGGGCTATTCCCGAGCTGGCAAGCACCAGGGTAAATAACAAGGGATTGGAGACAAGCCTCCGGGTGTGCAGGGTGGGGGAAGGAGGAGTGGAGAAGAGAGGGTAACTGGTGATGAACAGTCCTGGGACTCAGTGCCTCCAGGGATTCGAAGGATGCTCAAGTAGCATCCTTGTGAAGGGGAGACTTGGTGACAGTCAAGGATACAGTCTAGTTGGGGAGTCAAGCCACAGCTCCATCACTCCCCAGAACTGCTGTGTCACCGTGGGCACCTGTTAATCAGATTCAGTTTGTCCAATGATCCCAGACCGACTGCATTACTGTAGGCAACCTGACTATGAGAAATGAGTTTTCTCAATGAACCATGCAGGTCAATGCTGGCAAGGATGTTTCTCAACATGAACGGGGCCAAATCCATGGCTCTTTCACTCTCTCAGGGAGTGGTAAGTGACTAGGACATCAGACTTCCTGCCCTGCCCTCAGCAGAAGGCTAATGAGAAGCCCCTGTTTTACAGACTTTCAAATTCCCTTCTTCCCTTATCCTCCATAACGGTGAGGTATTCTTCAGCGTTGCGTTCCTTATGGGCAAGGGAGTAGTTTGCCAAACTATATTCTAAGGAGCAGTAACTCCACTGGTAGTATAAGGTATTGTGTGAAAAGACATTCTGTGCTTAACCTTATAAAATGCTAATCACTGCTTTCTTTATTGCAGGGCTTAGCAGTGTCTATAAATGCTTTGTGCACAGTTAATCTCCACATTCCCCAGACATTTTTCATCATAACGCCCTCGGTTTTGTTTGTTTATTTTTGCTGAATATCTTCCAGCATTAGAATGCCATGAAACCCACTTTGGAAAAATGTCAGACTGGACCAACAGCTCTTTCGATAGATTGTTCAAGTCCCTTAAGGAAAAGAACTCTGTCTTGTTCATCATGACATCCCCAAGTACCTAGGATCGCGCCTGGCCCCGGGGTAGGTGCGTGATCAAGTTTGCTGAATAAATACCTGAATGTGGACACGTGAAGCACATGTGATTCCCAGGGAAAGATTAGTTCTGACAAAGAGTGAGGTTAGAAACAGCTCTTGCTGTCACACGGGAGTCTCGATGGTGCAGTATGAGGAATCCATTGGGTCTATTACTGTGAATAGTTTTGTTAACTGCAGTGTGTATCTCATTTCTACAAAGACTAGGGATGCTCGCTTGTTCTGTTCCACCAGTAGGTTGGCCAGGGGAGCCGGGCTTGCACAGAAGGAAGGCTGAGCACCACGTAGAAGCAGGCAGCCAACCACCCACTGGGAGGCAGAAAGCCAGACCAAGAAATCCTGCAACAAACATTCTTTACTGGCACCCAAACCCCCGCTTCTGTTCACAACCAGGTGAGCCAAGGGGATGTGGCAAAGTATGGGAGTAGAAGTGACCAGCTAGAAGCTAAACTCAGGCAACGTGTCCTGGGACACCTCAGGTACTCTCCACCTTCAGTGCTGATCCGGAGGGAAGATCCCAGCATGGGGGCGATTCACTGATCACATGCCAAGGAATCCTATGAAGGAAGTGGGGAGGGGGCTCTGAAAAACACTGACCCTTCAGCTCCTCAGTCTTCAAGTGATTCATTTGACTTGAAGCAAACTGGGTCAACATCCCCTCCATTTAGTGGTTTTCCATTCAACTGGCTGAAAAAACTTTTTTTAAACCAATCTTGGATTCAGCTTATGAGGACAACTGCCTTGTCTCCCCATGAGCTAACGTTGCCTGAATGTGTTCCTCACTCTGTTCTGGCGGCAGCCCCGGTTTTCCAATCACCAAACCCACTGACCAGACTTCTACTCACACGGAGACTCACTGCCAAACCACTAACGCAGCCCTCTGAAACGGCCAGAACCTCAGGGAGGGTGGTGACACAGACACCCACACCGCAGGAATAAAGGCATTTCCCCAGCTCCAGAGGCAGAAGGGTGACAGAAATAGGTGTCTTCATTTGCTGCCCAGACGATGGGGGCACTTCTCTTAACTGTTCCACGTTACTGTCTGGTAGACAGTAGATCCTTATTCATGGTTGAAATGAATTGGTTAAAGCCCATCTTAATTTTACTGGAAGGGGATGGTGTCTCCATCCCCTGCTATATCCATCAACTGCGTTATGCCAAAAAAGAAGGGGAAAAAATGCTTGCCTTTATTTATTCCAGTCCTGCTTCTCCCATTGCAAAGCGTTAAGGGTTTACACACTGATGATCTTGACAGAATAAATCCATAAAGGAGATAGGCTACATAGTATCAGGGCTGGACATGAAACACGGCTCATCCTTAACTCTATCCCTTTGCGAACAGACACGTGATTCCAATGATAAAAGTTGACCACGAGACAAAGAAAGTCTCACTTTCTATGCTGGTTCAGAATAAGACACATGATCTTGTGGACAGCGCTCCCAGCAACTGGTTAAAGTTTTGGGTCTCTGCTCAGTGCCTCAGTTTCCTTCAGGGAACGGCTCCCCCCCAGTCCCAGATCCCACATGGGCCCACGGGGGCTTTTGATGCCTCTCTCCCTCCTCCCGCATCCTCTGTCTCCGCAGTGGTGAGTATACGGCCTCACTTCTGCCATTCTGAGCACTTTCAGTGCCCAAGGGATAACCAGATTTCTTTACTGACACCATGTTCTTTTATGAGTCAGCCAAAATACAGCCAGCACATCTACCTACCATAGTCAGTGTCATGGAGGGCTTCAGTGTGTGTTACGGAGCCAGACTGTCTGGGCTCCAACATGGATGTCCAGCCATGTGGCCAGGGCGAGTACTCCCTACCTAAGTTCCTCCATGTGTCATTAAATAAATTAAACGTAAGGCACATAGGACAGAGCCTGGTATTTACCACAAACGCCATTAATTATCTGGGTGGCCAAACTTACGGTCAGGTCCCTTATACATGAGAGGATGGGAGGCTATTTGGTGCTTCCATCATCAAGGGTGAAGGGTTTGAGGTACAACCCCTACCCACTCTGCTGTCAACCACACGGGTTCTGGGTTTGTCTCACAGATAACTGTACCCCAGAAAAATGAAAGGAGTGGAGCTGAGCCAGGAGCAGTGGAAGATCCCATTGACTAAAGAGTACAATACCAACTCTAATTCTCTGCCTTCCTTGAGTAGTTTTGCTTATAGGTACAAGGTTTGTTTTTTCCTACACATTTCACTGTCAACCTAATGCCTCAGCCCAGATCTTAAGATGGCTGACAAGCAGAATTCCTTAAACACAGACCAGGCTTGGAAGCTGGTAGACGTTTTGCCACTGATCTGGTAGCTTTCAAAGCTCCAGCTGGCCTCTGGCCCCTTTACCCTGGAATTCAGGAACTGGAAAATGTAAACACTGCATTTCCCTCTTCTCTCAAATTAAAAAAAAAAAAAAAAAAAAAAGAGGGGAGGGAGCTGGGCTCTTGTGACTTTCAGATATCCCAGAGTGAGGGTGACAGGTCCTCCCACATTTGGGGGGAAACGGGGCACCAACTTCCCTCATTTATCACTGAAATGGCACTTCTCCCAATCCACACATACAACAAATCAATCGCAGCTTCTAGAGCTGGTCTCAGGGGAGGCAGGTAGAGACGTCTCTCTTGCATGGGGATTGGCCGCCCCTAGTGGGACAGGTGGGAATAATTTCTGACTTAAGGCCAGTCACTAGATCCCCCCAGACACCATTATCTCAGCCATTTCTGTCTAGCCAGTGTAACTCAGATGTAGGTAAGTTTAAATCAAACCCTCAGTCCATGCCAGTGGTATTCCAAAGCCTTCCCTAAGACTTCTGGGTATTTCTGAGAGACTCACATGCTTTAAGCCACTTCTGCCTTTGGGCTCCCATGTCCAAAGGTGCTTTGTCCCCAGCTTATTGACCCAGACATACTACCCAGCTTCATCCTCTGTTTCCATCAAAAGCTCACTCTTGAGAGCTCAAGGGACTAAAACATTTTACTGAAGTGTTGGTGGTCACAGAGGTTCTACATGTTCTACAAAACCCACAAGTTTCTATTCACATTCCTTCTTTTCGAAGTCCTGTCAAGGGGCACCTGGGTGGCTCAGTCGGTTGAGCATCCTACTTCGGCTCAGGTCATGATCTCACGGTCCATGAGTTTGAGCCCCGCGTCGGGCTCTGTGCTAACAGCTCAGAGCCTGGAGCCTGTTTTGCATTCTGTGTCTCCCTCTCCCCTCCCTCCCATCCCCTCCCCCCCCCCCCCCCCCCCACTGCTCGTGCTCTGTCTCAAAAATACATAAAAACATTAAAAATAAAATAAAATAAAGTAAAATAAAATAAAATAAAATAAAATAAAATAAAATAAAATAAAGAGTCCTGTCAAGCTACTCAATCCTCTCATGTGTTTCTCCCCAACCAGCACCAAGCGCTCTGCCTTCTGGCTTTCACTCTCCCTTTCCGCCCCGCCCCTCTCAGGAACGCAGTCAAAATCTCTCTTGCCAGTAGGAAGTAGCCAGGAACATACACGTAGGTTGAAAAGGTGGGGTGTCTGGCCTTAGAGAGGACCAACCTACCTTCAAATCCTACCTAAATACTTTTGCAGGCATTTCGACCCAAAGACTGCCAGACCTTCAGCTCTACGAGTCTCCCTCTTTGCCGCAGGCGACCAGTGCCACCGAAACTGGGGCTAGCAAGGACTCTCTCCTACCACACGGGTCCTGAAGCCCTGCCAAGCGGAGACGTACGTCAGCATAATCGATCCACCCGTTAGATGCGGGAATTTAAGTCACCCAGGTACCAGGCGAGTTTGAGCTCAGGAATTAGACGGTCTGAGCTCACCCGAGGCTCCACTCATCTGCCTGTGCATTCTTTGTCTTTTTCATCATGATTGCAGCAAACTTTAAGCAATGCAAAATTTACCATTTCAGTCACTTTTCAGTGTTCCGTTCAGTGGCTCGTGCAAACAACACCACTATTCATCTCCAGAACTTTTTCATGATCTCACAGTGAAACTCCACGCCCACTAAACGTGAACTCGCCCAACTCTCCTCCCCTCTCCCCGAGCCCCTCCTGGATCTCCCTGCTCTGTGCACCTTCTATGAGTAAAACCACACAGTATTTATTTTTCCTTTGTGTCTGGCTTCTTCCACTTAGCATGTAATGTCTTCAAAATTCAGCCCTGCTATAGTCAGTGTCAGCGCTTTGTTCCTTTTCAAGGCTGAATGGTATTCCAGTGGGTATAGATACCACACTTTGTCCATGGATGGACATCTGGGGTTGTTTCCACCTTTTGGCTATTGGAAATAAGGCTGTGACGGACACTGGTATACAAATACCTGTTCGAGTCCCCGCTTTCATTTCTTTTGCGCATACACCCAGAAATGGAATTGCTGGGTCAAACGTTTAGGTGTTTTTTTTTTTTTTTTTTTGAGAAACCAGGCCAGTGCATCCTTGAACAGGTCACAGAACCTCTCTAAACCCCGTTTGTGAAATAAGGATAATAACAGCCCCTACCTTATTAGGGTGGCCTGAGAATTCATGCACGCACGGAATTTGGCTCAAAGACTGGGCACGACATAAAGGTCCACAGATGTTTCATCACGTTGCCGTCGGAAATTAAGGTGCTCAAAACTAAGTGATCTCCAAAGTCGCTCCCAGCTCCAAAAGTCCATGACCCCACCATCAAATTATTTTCCCGGTGGAGAAGCCACAGCTCTTAGTTATCGATCAGGGGAACACTGTCTTCGTGGTCCCCACGAGAATCCACCCCAGCCAAGATGGCCCAATTTCCAAAGCTCTCTCCTTGGAGTTTGCTAACACATCCCATCATAAACCAACATCTCATGTTTCTTGCCACTCCTTTCCCCTTGCTCTCTTTCCACATTCCCTTTCTCGGCTGGTTGCTCCTGCCCACTGGATATCTGGGCTCCAAATTATCTTCCCCGGTTGCCTCTACGTTCGTTCTCCGCAAGCTAATGTCTTTTGGAAGCAACACTTGCAAAATTATCCATATTAAGGTTTCGTTCCCAAGAGTCACATATTTTACATGAGTTTTTCCTCTTAGGCAGAATCCTGCTGGCAAAGCCACTGCTGTCTGGTGGAGTCACTGGAGTCGGGTTTCTCCCCCACATGCTGTTTATGTTGGGTTGTCACTTGGCCTAATGTTTGCATTCTCACCCCGCAGCATGTGTCCCGTGTCGATGAGCCACAACCACCTCCTGTGCCATCCGCACAACATCCAGTGGATGTTGACAGTTCATCAAACGCTCGTTTTAGAAAAGCAATTAGAGGAAATCTGCTTCCAGGCTCTTCTAGACGGGGCCAGATTCAGCATTCCAGCCGGGAGTGGACTCACTTACTCTTTGAGGAATTATTTCCCTTCTCCACTCTGTTCCTCCCTCTCCCCTCTGACGGTGGACGTTCAACCACCAAAATAGCCTCACTAGGCACGTGAGGCTGCTGGAGGGTGCTACGGGGTTCCGTCAACAGCATGACTGCCAGGCACCCTTCCCGAAGCTTTTCCGTAGCCAAAGGTAAAAGAGATTCTCGGGTCAGGAGTAAATGGGTTTTGTTTTCCAGATCCCGGGCAAGAAGAGAGGGGCAGCTGACCTTTGTTTTTTAACTGGCGTGGGTTTGAGCCATCTTACCTGCTGTGTTACAAAAAAGGAAGCAGGGGAGGGTTGATGTAGCCACGAGGAACTAGTCCTCGGAGCCCTGGTGCTCTGGGAAGGAACCCCCCGATGGAGTTGGGCTAGGGCCACCAAAAGGCAGAGACGAACAGGGAGGAATCCTAATGAAAGTTGGTGACTTACTCCTGGGCGAGCACTTGTGTGTATGGACTATCAGGCCCCTCGTGGGCTCCTTCTTCCTTCAATATTTATTGTCCCCAGGTGCCACTGAGGCAACACTCCAATGAAACACCCCCGCTTGAGAGCAGAGCGCCAAGGAAGATTTCACCTGGGGCCGGCAGGCTACAGGTGGAAAGTTCTGACCAAAATGGTTGGTTGGTTTTTCATGTGTCCTGGCTTTTTGTTCATCATGAAGGGACGTGCCTATGGTCGAGTCCCCTATCTATACAGCAGGCTATTGACTTTAGGCCCTCAGCACCCCCACTGAACCCTGATTCATTCCCGGACACTTGCCAGCTACCTGCAGCAACGGGGCGCCCACCTCTTAAGTAGAACACAGGTGACAAGTAACCAGCAAGGTGACAGGTAACCAGCACAGAAGGCGAGTAGCAAATGCTCACACACTCCCTGCTCCTCCCCAAGCTGCCCTGTTTTGTCACATCTGCACACGTCAGCCTGCCCTTCCCTCAGCACGTCTCACCTACCTCCTGACTCCTGGCCCCGCTCGAGCCAGGTAAGGACAGATGCACCCAGAAGTCCCTGCTTCTCTGCCTGCCAGCGAGCTGTTACAAGACAAGCCTGCCATTCCCTCCCGGGGTCAAGAGGCCCCACAGGAGCTCTGGGTCACATTTCAGCCTCAGTTGTCCCGGGAGCCCATTTGACACGGGGTTTGCGGCTCAGAAAATGATAGTGAAAAACACAGAAGCCAAAGCTCTTTCCAAACAAACACTGTGTGTCCCCAGAAACGATTCTGCACTTTTAACCCCGGCCGTTTTTTGCTTGTTGTTTTTTTTTGTTTTTTTTTTTTTCTCTTCTTTCTCATTCTTATGGGAAGGAAGTGTATATATGCTGAGTGGGTGAATCTCCCAGGCTGGGGCTCTGTTCTGAAGGCTGGGACTGCAGGATTTCAGCAAGCTACATCCACCAGGAGGAACACCCTTGCTGCGAGCCTTGCTCTTGGTTCGTTTTTCTCCTTCCCGCTTCACCTCCGGGGGGGCTCTTTCCAGGGGAAACTTCTCCCTCTTGCTAGTCAGAGGGGGTGAATCAGACCGGATAGATTCCCGGAGGTACTTCTGTGCTTTACGAAGATAAAATGAAAACTAGGAAAATGCACTGGAGCTGGTACCCTTTCCTGAGGCAGTCCAGTCCCACCAGTTGGGATGATAAAACGGTGCCCCATTCTCAGGGAGGACAGACGCTCCAGCACCAGCAGCCAAGCCCCCCAAATTACATCAGTGCTGCCTCTGCTCCCCCCAGCCCCCCACCTAGCACCACCACCTCTCGGGGCTCCCCCCCCCGAGGGGCAGGGGGGGGTCCCTTCCATACCCAGGAGGGAAGTGCCCCTGGGGGGCCCTGAACGCTACTCACAGTACCTCTAGGCAAGGATGAGATGAGAAGGAGCTGCAGGAAAGTGAGCCCCAACTGCGTCCAGCAGCCCAGCTCCATCGTTCCCGCGCCGGTGCCAGAGTGACTGCTGGGGAGGGACCGAAGGGAGGCTGGGGCAGGCGGCTCTTACAGGGACCTCCCCAAGCCCCAGCTGAGCGGGAGCTCGGGTTTCAGCTCGCCAGGCTCTCCCATCCTCGTCCGAGGGGAACCACCTTCAGCCAGAGCGACGTCAGCCCAAACCTCTCCTCTCCGCTGCCTTAACCCTTGCGGGGCCCGGGAGGTGTGGTCACGCCGAGGGACGCCCGGGGCAGGAGGCCAGCCTGAGTCAGGCTGAATGCCCAGAGCCGGGTTGGAGCCGCGGGGGCAGGGGTGGGGGGGTGATGCTGGGGGAGAGCTGGTAGCACCCCCGATGGGGGTAAAGGTAGGCGGGATGGTGGGGCAGCTCAGGTGAGGCCCGAAACCCCACCCCCACCCCACCACCATCCCACAGGAACTCTGCCAGGACTACAGACTCAGTCTAAGAACGTGGCCTTGACCGGGGAGAAAGGGAGACAACCCTCCCCCCCACCCACCTCTATCCCCGAGTTCTGCTTCCCCCTCTGCAGCTCCTCCAGGTGATCACAATTTGAAAACCTTATCCTTTGCATCACAGGCATCTTCCTCTGATGCCCAATCATGGAGTGTTCAGGAGCATAAAGTGTGTGCCAGGCAAGGAAGTAGGCTCAGGGATAAAAGAACACAGAGGACCCTGCCGCCTCCGTTGTGAGAGCAGCAGTCTAGACACAGGAATAGCAAATGACATCTCAAATGAGGACAAAGAACGCTTATTAGACAATAGCTGATTTTTTTTTAATTTTTTTTAACGTTTATTCATTTTTGAGACACAGAGAGACAGAGCATGAATGGGGGAAGGTCAGAGAGAGAGAGAGAGACAGACACAGGATCGGAAGCAGGCTCCAGGCTCCGAGCTGTCAGCACAGAGCCCGACGCGGGGCTCGAACTCATGGACCATGAGATCATGACCTGAGCTGAAGTCGGACGCCCAACCGACTGAGCCACCCCGGTGCCCCTAGACAATAGCTGATTTTTAACATCAATCTCTCTGTGCCAGGGATCTAAGTACCTTACACGTATCAACTCATTCATTCCTCGTAATTAACCTATCGTCTCCGCTTTACAGGGAGGCAAACTGAGTGGATGAGCATTCAACAGCTCATCCAAGGCCACGCTGTGGGTAAGTGGCACAGCCAGGGTTTGAACCCAGGTCCAAAGGCAGCAGTCGTAGCCGTCGGGCTCTACCACTCCCTAGGATGCTGTGAATATGGCGCTAAAGTGCCGCAGGCACTGTGTGCGTGTGCAACAGACGGTCCTGTCCACACAGCACGCACGCAGAAACCCAAGCCTCTGAGAGGAAGTGACGTGCTCAAGGTCACTCAGCCGGAAGCAGCAGGGCAGGATTCACAGCCAGGTCTAACTCAGGGAAGTGTTGGGGCTTCAGGCCATGCCTGGTCCCAGTTTGCACTCTCACATGAAGAACCCATGTTGGGAGAAGTGAGTGATCATTCAGGCCCAGGGCAGCAGGAGGTTTACCTGAACCGGGGAAGCTTCGCCTGGAGCCTGGGAGACAGGGAGGATGTCAACCCAGGCAGGGGCGTGGGGAGGCCTTTCTAGGAGGAAGGACTAAATTTGACCGGGGCCACCGGGAAATAATCAGTATTTGCCTGTGTATAGTACAACTTTATATTTATTCTTGTCCCCAAAGGATCCATGGCAATGTGTACCATTAAAATACATCTTTAACGGTTTGGATAA
Source organism: Acinonyx jubatus (assembly GCF_027475565.1). NCBI lineage: Eukaryota > Metazoa > Chordata > Mammalia > Carnivora > Felidae > Acinonyx > Acinonyx jubatus. The sequence goes on along the minus strand of NC_069390.1, from coordinate 25,722,231 downwards.
ACAATATCAGTACCAGAACAAAAGCCAACTCAGGAGGATAGACAATGTGTGTCACGTGGATGGGGCAGAGAGCAGGAAAAGAGGAAGCAAGTCATTAGGGTGTTTGGATTTTATTCTGGAGCGAATGAGGGGCTCTGGCGGTTTAGGAGCAGGGGTGCTGAGCCCGAAGCAAATTTCTAGGAAGAAAAGCCACCTTGGCATCCAGACCGAGGGAAGGAGGAGGCCAAGGCTGGCATTGGGAGCATATCTGAGACTGTTGACAGACTTGGAGTAAACAGTAAGCAATGGAGTGGAAGGAAAGAAGGATGGGTAAAACTTAGGGAAGGGAGAGCCCCCAGGGCTCAGGCTAGACTGGATAGGCAGGGGCCTGGCCCAGGCACTCCTCTCAGAGAGAAACTCCTAAATCCCAGCCCTGCTCCTGGGGCCTATTGCAGGGAAGTAACCGTGAACAGGAACTGGGCAGTCAGAGCCCTGTGTTCAAAACCTTGATTCACCACTTTCTGACTCTATGTCTGTGAGATCACACAAAATACATGCTGGTCTTTGCCCCGAGCTCCTGGCACAGAGCGCTGACACCCTTGCGTCTCCTGGGTGATACGAACATCTTTGGTCCTAATGAGGCAACTCTGGCTGGGCTCCAGGATAGGGCTGGTCACTAGAAAGATCAAGCCATGACTGAAAGCTTGGAATTTTCAGTCCCACCCCCTATTCTCTTGAGAAGGGAAAAGGGGTGAAAATGGACTTAATGGCCCGTCATGCCTAAAATGACAAAGCTTCCGGAAAAATCCCAATGGTACGAGGTTTGGAGGGCTTCCAGCTTGGGGAACACAACCATGTACCAGTAGGATGATATACCCCAACTCCATGGGGGGATGATCCACCCCAACTCCATGGGGGGATGATCCACCCCAACTCCATGGGGGGATGATACACCCCAACTCCATGGGGGGATGATATACCCCAACTCCATGGGGGGATGATATACCTCAACTCCAAGCTCCTGACTTGGGACCCTCCCAGACCTCCCGTACGTATCTCTTCATTTGTATCCTTCGTCATACCCTTTAATAAACTGGTAAATGTAAGGGCTTCCCTGAGCTCTGTGAGCCCCTCAAGCAAGCAATTGAATCCAATGAGGAGGAAGTCACGGGACGCTCCAGATTTGCAGCCAAGTGGGACAGGGGTTGTGGGTAACTTGGGGACCTAGTACTGGCGGTTGATGTCTGAAGTGGGGGACAGTCTCATGAGACTGAGCCCTTGACCTGTGGGATGTGGCACTCCCCCCAGGCAGTGTCAGGATTGAGTAAACTTATAGAACACCCAGCTGGTGTTGCAGACTTGCGTGGTGCGGGGAAAACCCACACATACCTGGTATCAGAAGTGTCCAAAATGAGTATGGTAGTGGTCCAAGAGTAGAGGACACACCCAGAAGAAGGAAGGGCAGGGGTTTGGGGTTTTTTTTCCTAATACAATGACCTAAACCAAGCTAACTGACTCTTTGAATCTCAGTCTTCTCATCTGTAGAATGGAAATAATCATCAAACTTTGTAGACGGGAGAATTTAGGGAGACTGGGTATATAAGGCCCTTAGCACAGTGCCTACCTCATACTAAATGCTCAATGAATAGTAATCATTGGGACGCCTGGGTGGCTCTGTTGGTTAAGCGTCTGACTTCAGCTTAGCTCATGATCACACGGTTCATGAGTTCGAGCCCCCGTCAGGCTTTGTGCTGACAGCTCAGAGCCTGCCGCCTGCTTCGGATTCTGTGTCTCCCTCTCCCTCTGTTCTTCCCCTGCTCGCACTCACTCTGTCTCCCTCTCTCTCAAAAATAAAGACTAAAATAAAAATGTTTTTAAATAGTAATCATTATCTGCATTATGGGCCTGAGTCTAACACCAAGGAAATCCTATGGTATGGACCTTCTTCCTCACCCTCAACTTCCCTGTCCAGGTGAAATGTGATTAAAACAAGCACCGGGGCACCTGGGTAACTCAGTCAGTTAAGCGTCTGACTTTAGCTCAGGTCATGATCTTGTGGCTCCTGGGTTCAGGCCCCGCATGGGGCTCTGTGCTGAGAGCTCAGAGCCTGGAGCCTGCTTCGGATTCTGCGTCTCCGTCTCTCTCTGCCCTCCCCCACTCATGCCCTTCCTCTCGCTCTCAAAAATAAATAAACATTAAAAAATTATTTTTAAAAAAGCACCAAAAAAAAAAAAAGCCTTAAAAAGGTGGGAAATACCAAAGAGCAGCATATCTAAGGGGTGGAAGGCGGAGGTGAGAAGAGGGGAGGTTCACTTTATGTCTGGTCAACCAGCCCCAGTCCTTCGATGATGGGACTGGGGAGGAGGTGACTTAGTTTCCAAATAATGGTAGGTGTTAGAGCCTCTCAAGAGTCTGTTCTTACTACCAGCTGACAGTAGCACTTCCTTCTTCCATGATCCTGCATCTCCAGCCGCCGCCCCCCCACCCCCGCCCCTGCCACACACACACATTCAACCTCCCTGGGTTGATAACCCAGCAGCCTCACCCCTACAGCAACTATACCCCAACAGGGCAGGACTCCAGGTGATGAACCTAAAGGAGTCCCTAGTGCCAGGTCTTTGCTCCTCCAGGCTTAGAAACCTGGAAACGGGCCCTCACTGCTCTTCCTGGAATGCCCACAGTAGTAATTGCTCCCTGCTAATTTGTTGTCTTATTTGGGTTTGCAGATTTCCCACGGCTACAGAGTCTGGAAAGGAATTCTCAGAAAGAAGCAGGACACATTTCTGTGGGGAACTCAAAGCCATGCATGATCCAATATTTCCTTGTTGAACTTCACGATAAACCTGGGCTCATAGAGGGAGAGGGAAGCCAGGACTATGATACAGAAAAGCTCAGTGGTTTGCCTGAGGCTGTACAGCCCTACACAAATTTCGATTTTCCTACACAAGTTTAATTTCCTCTCTTCCCATTATGGTCAACTCAACTTTTCATAGCAATAGAGTTCAGTACTGTCCTAAATCAGGGCTTCTTAACCTGGATCCCATGGGCTCTCTTGGGAGGAGGTTTTTGGAGGGCCTTCAAACCTCCCCAAATTATATGCAAAATTTTGCATGCAGTTTGGAGTAAGAGGGAGCCATAGCCTTCTTCAAAGCCTCAAGAGGATCTACAAACTTCCAACTCATTTCAGAATCACTGATATTCAAAAGCTGACACTGAAAAGTTGAGGAAATATTTGTTGGGTTTGGGGAAAGTGGTTTTATGTGTACAATTGTTGAGTCTAGGCTACAAACTACACGGTGGATATTTGAAGGACCAGCCTTCCCCCTAGCTTTTCCCTGATTTCTGCCTTAAAAGCACTTGCCTTGGATCACTGGCTACCGTTGAGTCTGGCTGGAGCACTTACTATCCCATGTACACCTGGGCAGGTTCTCTCAGCTGTGATGGCCTTAGATTCGTCATCTGTTAAATGGGACGAATAATATCTGCCCCCAGAAGGTTGAAGTAAAGTGCTCGGCACAGTGCCTAAAATACACCAAGCATGCAGTAAATGTTAGCTATTTTTATTGCCGTTATCTCCCCCTTCTGCCCTTATCTTCGACACCCACTTCTGGCAGAAGTAAATCGCCAAAAAGGCGTGGGTGAAAAAAGGCAAGTTGCCAGGCTGGGAAGCAGGGAGTGACGCCTGGAATTAAGAATTATCAACTTATAATCAGCGCTCAGAAATCAATAATGGGCTGTAGTAGAAGGAGTCAAGCCACCCATTTAATTACAAGTCACAATACCCACTAATATTCACGTGAAAGGATGAGGCACTCTAGCAAAACCTGTACCTTTTTCAGTGCCACCAGGGAGGCTGGTTGCATGTGAATACACAGGAAGAAACCCCTGAGAAGGCTGCCTTGTGAATGAATGCCAACAGCTCCCCCGGTCTCCAAGCTGTACCTTGGGATCAGCACCCAGCAGCCACCACGCGGTGGGAAAGCCAGAGGAAAGACGGCTAGGGTAGAACGGTCTGCAAACCCGAGAGAAACATAGCAGACTAACGGGGTAATTACGTTTGGTTTTCCTCCGCCGCACGAAACGCAAAGTTCAAGTCAACCAGGGCCCAAGACGGAGAGGGGTAGGTCTGTGGGAAAGACAAAGGGCCCTCCCACCGGAGCCTGCTAGAACCTGCCCACCATGGAAGCCTCCAGCCCTAATGAATCCCGGCTGTTCACCTACACAATGAGCAATAATGTTCTGCCTCCAGGTCTGGCACAGCTCTGCTCCCTTTCCACTGGGAGCCAGGCTAGGGGGTAGGTGCGTGGTGCTTTCTCTGGCCACATTCTTCCTGCTTTATGTCATTCTTCATGCAAATTGCCGAAAGCCAGGCAGCTTCCCTCCTTCATAGTTGAAGGGCTCCTGAACCACTTGGGGAAACCTGTTCTTGACTTCGACGTGTGTATTTATAAGCCACTTTAAAAAAAATGTTGTCTGCTATGCAACTGAACTGCAAAGCTTTATACAGAATATACTGGCAAAAATTCTGACCACGGTCCAAGTGGCTAGCTCCACAGTTCTGTGCAGTTGAGCTATTTTGAGGGGGGAAGGGGACAAAAGCAGAATGAATAACTCCAAGGGAAGGCACCAGGGTACCCTGGCACCAAAAAGGCACTGTAGTCAGCAGACCCCAGTATGGATCAAGGTTCTACCACCTACTGGCTAGCTGAAGTTGGGCTAGTTCACTGGTCTCTCTGAGCCTCGGTTTGCTCATCTATAAAAAAGGAGGTTATAGCTACCTTATAATTTTGGTGAGAAGATTCAAATGAGGCTGGCTAACATAACGGTAGCTCAATTAGTGGTGACTATTATTATAACTATGTGTGGACATCTGATCTTAAGAGTTTTCAAAAGACCCTCCCTTCAGAAATGTAACTGAAATTAAATAGCTACCATTTTCCTCAGGTCTAGTGACGTCAGTTATGTTCCTATATTAATTTGAAAGAAATTCATGTCTGAAAAATATATTGCCTTGTACATTTCTGCTTCCAGCTGGAGGTCTCGGGACAGGGGGTGGTGCATTTGTTTGAAGACAAGTTGAGAGGCCCGACCTGAATGGACCCCATCCAAGCGTTAGGGGAAAATGTATTCTGACGCTTGTTAAAGACAGTAAGGAAGACTTTACTCAAGAGACCACTGCGATAGAGCTTTGCCGTAGACGGAAGAGACCAGGCTTAACTGTGAATACAACAAGGAAAAGTGGGGATTTATAGCCAAGGAACAGGGTAGAAATCAGTGGATGGAAAATTATCAAGGGGAAACTCAGGGATAAGAGGGGGATATTCTGGCTAAACCAATTTGACAGGATTCTTGCTGAAGGTAGGCCTGGGTGATCAGATACCAAGGTTGGGAGATTTTCACTAAGCTGGGATTCTTGCTCTTGAGGACAAGGCCCATGGGTGAGGTCTAGTAAAAGAGAAAAAAAAGGGTTTGGTTAAGGAAACAGTCTTTGTCACAGAACCCAGAAAAAAGCCTGGGTGGGGAGGGGGGGCGGGTCTGTGCATTGACTGTCTGGTTCAATCTTGCTACATTGTTCATTAGGATAAATAGGATTTGTATGTAAAGCAAGTTGACTTCTTCCATGGAAGGAAGCAAACCAGATAAAAAGCATTTGCTCCCTTATTCAGTTCAGTTTATTGCCTGTCTGCTATGTGCCAGTCATCATTTCAAATCCTTGGAATATGGCTCTGAACAAAACCTGTGTGGTCCCTCACCTTGTGGATTTACAGACCCGAGAGCAATGAGACGTGGAGCAAATGTGAAAAGCAGCATGTGTAAGAATGGAACATTCTAGAAGCATGTTAACTGGCAGAGGCAGAGGGGAATCTTGTCGGAGGGTCAGAAAAGCTTCCCTGAGGAAGTGCCTTTGAGCTTCAGATCTAAAGAAAAATAGAGGGTAGGGACAGGAGAGGACAAGGTCTGAGAAGGGTCATGTCATAAGGAGGCTAGAGATGCAGGCCGGCTATGAAAACCATGAACTTTATCCTAAGGGCAATGGGAACCAGTTTGAGGGCCAGGGACTGGATCAGGTTTGTACCTCTGACTCTGCCTGCACCAGTGGGAGGTGCGCGAGGCACTGCGGAGGTCAACCAGATGGGGCCCGTGATTCTGATGTACGTGGAGAATAACGGAGAGACAGCAGTCAAGGATGACTCCCTGGTACACTTGTGACCCAAAGGGAAACTGCTAGCCAGCCCCAGCTTAAGGATGCCACTGCGAGAAGTGTCTGTGGAATGAGACCCCCACAGCGCAGAGGCTGTCAGCAGCACGGAACAACAAACCCAATGCACGTGGCGTAGACAATAGGGTATTTTACGACCCTGTATAGCAAGAAGTCCACAGGTAGGGCGGCTTCAGTGTTACTTAATTCTGTGGCTCAACAACAATGCTGTTGCACGGCACGCGAGCCATTATATAAAAATCCCAGGACACGTAAAAATAGCATATACGGTTTATGAATACAAATGCAAATCATTAAACGGTTAAATCGTATGCAGAAGTGACATACGCTACCTCCAAGACAGCAGTTATCACTGAAAATGAAGGGTGTCACAAAACACGGGGCATGCAATTGTAGCTAAAATACAAAGGAAGCGAAAGACAAATCTGAAGCAATTGGGAGCAAAATGTAAATATCGGTTTATCTTTTGAGGAGAACCCATAGGTACCTGTTATTTTCTGAAAAATTTTGATGTGTTTGAATTGTTGATAAGTAGATCTCTATTTTATAGTGCTATAAAGAAGGCGCAATAGGGAGATACAAAAGGGGGACATAGGAAAATATTTTCTGACAGAGCAGGCAGGCACTTACTCTTCAGTCTAGGGAAACATTTGGAGTCTCTCCTATGTGTCAGGCACATTCTAGGTACCAGGGACAGCTTGGTGAGCAAGACAGAATGATTCCTGCTTCACGGAGCTTCCACACAATGGGGCAAAGGCATATAAGCAGCGAAGGAGATCAGAGGGTGAGAGTTGCCATGCTAGAAACAAAGCAGAGAAGTATGCCACGGAGTGACTGCGGAAGGAATCAGGACAAGCCTTCCTGAGAAGGTGACACTTCGAGCCCGAAGGAAAGTGCCATGGGAGCATCTGAGGCAAGGGCGTGCCCGGCAGAGAGGGCAGCTAGTGCCAAGGCCCTGGGTGGGAATGAGCCTCGCCTGTGTGCGGAACACAGAGAAAGCCAGGGTAGCAGGTACACAAGCACATGCCCAACCCTTTTAACAAGAGGGGGCATGAAAGAGACCAGGAGAAAATGTTGGTATGACCAAGTGAAGCTTGATAACAATATCACATTACCATCTGGGCATCGAAAATCCTTTGAGAATTTAGCGACAAGCTATAGGTCCTAGCAAAATATACACATACTGATTCTTGTCTACAATTTGGGGGTATGTGTGGACCCGCCCCTAATTCTAGCCTTTGAATTGAGGCCGTGCTATGCCCAGGTGGCCTCTGGTCCATGAGGGTACGGGAGCTGGCATTTCTACCCAATGCAGGAGTTCTCTTTAGGTGATATTCACACTAGGGCCCTGACTGGGCTGGCTAAAAAGTCCTGAGAGCTGTGTCAGTCTGAGGCTCTCATCCAGGCCCTACCCAAGTCAGCTGTATCTTCCTCAATCTTCCTTTGTTTCCCCTCGCCTTTTAGTGTCAGACCAGCAGAGCACTCCCTGCCTACTCTGCTCCCCTCTCCCATTTATTTTTCACAGGCCTCACCACCAACAATTTGTCTCACACTTCTAATTCTGCTTGGTGTCTGTTTCTTAGAGAACCCACCAACGCAACTGGTACCAGGAATGACCGAAAAAAAAAAGAGGTGGTAAGGTCGGGTGTGGGTTCCGCCTCACTCACCACACAGCTGGCAAAGAAGACTCCATCCCAAATGGTGTTGGGGGCAGAGATACTTCCTGGCATGACAACTGGATGACAATCCAATTGCTAAAAAGTTCACAGGTGGTTACTTAAAAGAACATCCCGGGGGAGGGGAAAGTCTTGGCTGACATGATGATTCGGGCCTCTGATCATGGAGGATTAACACATTTAAGGACAATGGAAACAGCTGATTACTAAGCTGAATGGATGCCTACAGAGGGATCATGAGAAACTAAGGGCAATTAACAGACTTAAAAATTATTCGTGAAAGACAATGGTCCTCTTAGGTAGCTCCTGCAGGAGAATGGACACAGCTGAGGAGCAAACTCAGGTTCTGATATTTTTTGTCACCAAGCTTCAAAGAGAGCTGGATGGTTAATCAAAGCAGATCTACTATGCTAAAATCAGGGCCCTGGCTAGAAAAACGTGAACTCCTAAACATAAGATTGAGTCATCTAGATGGATGCTCCCAAAGACTGAGGTTCCACTGACTCCCCCTGAATCTTCCAGGCCTACAGAGATGGATGGATCTGTAGTCCCTAGAAGGGCTAGAACTCCCTTCTGTGGGAAGATATAGCATAGGCCTGGCCACTGCAAGACAACAGGTGTCTTCCTCAAGACTTTGCCCCGAGACCTGTCCTCACTGCCAGGTCAATAGCTAGGTTTAAATTCCAGTTCAGGAAGTGATGGGTCTGATAAAGAAACAAAAGGACAAATCCCAGTGGATCTGTAAGAATTGGTTAGCCTGTAGCAACAGAAGTACCCATTGGATTGGATTGCGAGGGTCCCTCATGGAGGAGTACAGAACACAGGAAAAGATAAGTACCAGTTCACTTACTTGGGAGTACTCTTCAAGGCTATGGGATTTAGTGCCCTGGCAAGAACCCTTGGGTGTGGGCAAACCTGTTGCTACTCTTAGAAACCTGGAGAAAAAATTAGCCCATACTGACCAAAGTGGTAATGCCTGAGATGCCATAGAAGACAGTGGGATTAAATGGCCCAGGAAAGGAGGCATATTGGATCAGATATATTACACGAGGAGAAAAGCCCCATCAGAGATTGTGTTCAGTGGAAGGACTAAGAGAACACACTATTCCCCAAGGCCATCGGGGATGTACTGATGGGACAGGTCTTGGCATCACTAAGACATTCAGTGGTGGTTTTCTTCTACAGGCTAGGATTGACTGTTGGAAATACGTCACAGAACCTGACTTATTAATAGCAGTGAGAATGAGGAGGACTCAAAGCAACAGAGTCCAGGTGGTGGTGTTTAATTGGCAGAAATGAGGGGGCCCTCAAATTACCATCACAGCCAATAAAATTAGAAAGGAACCCAAGGCAGCCTGACCCACAAGAAGCTGTGGAGATGGTTAGTAGAACACGGTATCCCTAGGAACAAAATAGGCACATAAGGAGGGTGCTACTTATCATACACAATCAAAGAAGCAAGACTGGATAAGCAGGAAGCTGAGGGTCACCCCAATAGGAAGTCATGAATGTTGCTCAATTTCTTGACCTGAGCGAGTGTTCTTTTTTTTTTTTTAAACGTGTATTTTTGAGAGAAAGATACGGTGTGAGCAGGGGAGGGGCAGAGAGAGAGCGAGACACAGAATTCAAAGCAAGCTCCAGGCTCCCAGCTGTCGGCACAGAGCCCGACGCAGGGCTCAAACTCACAAACCGCGAGATCATGACCTGAGCCAAAGTTGGATGTTCAATTGACTGAGCCACCCAGGCACCCCCTGAGCCAGTTTTCAAACCCAAGAACCTATTGGCTACAGAGGTAGATGGTTCCCTAAAAGAAAGTATACCAGTAACACCATGGCAAATAGATACTGTAATGATTCCCTTGACCATTCTCTAATAAGACATATGATCATTTACTCAGATGGCTATGAACTGAGGAAAGAGAAATACCCATACGTTTTGAGGATTATTGGACACAGTCTGAGATGACCTCAATACCTGGAGACCCAAAATGTCATCATTGCCATCTGTCTGGGGTATGTGGAGACAAGTTAATAAATTGAATCCTGGCCAAAATCTAGCTCACAGTGGGTCCAGTAGGTCCATGGACCCATCCAGTGATCGTTTTCCTGGTCTCCAAATATATAATTGGGATTGCCATATGCAGCCATGAAACTCCAACATGGGATCATGCCCATCATAATAGAAAAGCAGAGTAAAAGCCTCTGAAACTACCTTCACCTCCCCAAGACAGTGAATCAAAAACCGTATCACATTCCGGGAGAGACGGTAGAGATTGGCAACAGCCCTAAAGATCTTAATGATGCTGTAGCAGCAACCTTTTTCATATCTTCATATCTCAAAGTAATTCACCAGTCAGGTCCCTGAAGAAGCAGATGGAGCCTATAGAATGACTACAGACTGTTACACATTCAACCAAGAAATAGTTCCAACAATGGTTGTCTTGATAATCATGGGATCTTTACTAGAGCAGATGAACACAGACTCGGGTAAATGGTATGCAGCCAATGAGTTCTTTTCCAGCTCGATCAGAAAAGAGAATCAGAAAAAATTTACATTCACGTGAAATGGACAATAGTATGCATTTTAGGACCGTCTAGGTTTATGCTAATTTCTTGCTATCACAACATAGGCAGAAGAAGTCTGGACCCTCTGGACATCCTGCAGAATTATCACACTGATCCATCACATTCATGACAGAGCAGAGAGAGTAAGAGAAGGCTAGCACAATGGAGGCCTGGGTGAAGCAACTCACTTCAGATGGTGGGAGAGAAGCCCTACGAAAGTAAAGTTTTCAGGGGTCCAGAGATCAGGGGCATGCTGAGAAATACTGTCCAACGTGAAAGACAAATTGGTGCATTTTTCATCCCCTACCATCAGGAATGAAGTACAATGTCTGTCAGCCTTCTTTGGGTTGGGCTCTAGAGGGGGCACATTCCACATCCAGCAAAACTACTCCAGTCGGTGGGCCAGGAAATCTGAAAGGTAGCCAGCTTTGCATGGGGCCCGGAGCAAGGAAGGGGCCACAGTACAAGTAGCTCTGCCATTTGGAGCATATGATCTAGCAGGCCATCCGGTGTTGGAGGTATCACTGCTGGAAAAACAAAAACAAACAAACGCACGCAGCAGAGGTCTTACCTCAAGCCCTAGTGGGAGAATCACAACATAGGCCCCTGGGGTTCTGGACCAAGGCCACTTGATCTACAGCATTTGCTTTTGGAGGAACAGATCCAAGCGTGTTGCCGAGACCAGGGGGATATGAGGTATTTGACCTAGAGCCAGATGGTTAAGGGTTGGGGGGCTCCCAATTCACATAGCTAAAGGAGAAAATCTCCAAGCTTAGTTTAGAGATGGGACATCTCGGAATGTGAGTACGAGCTGAAAATGAACGGTGGCTACAGCAGAGTCACTGCAGAGTGGACTTGAACAAAGGAACCGAGGGAAAATCTTCCCGTTGCGGGGAGCTCTGAGTGGCGCACCTAGTCATCTGCTTTGCATGGGAGAGGGAGCCTGAAGTGAGAACGTTTATAGACTCACAGACCCTGGCAAATGGCTTCTCTGGCTGATGAGGAGCCTGAGAGGAAAGGACTGGACCCAAGCAGGTCTGGAACAGACGCATGTGGGTGGCCAGGCAGCAAAGACGACCAGAAAATGTCATCATGGCGGACAAGAAAGAATCCAGCATGGAATAGGCATGGAATATCCACGCAGACAAAAATGACTCAGCCAGTTGACATTAACCAGTATTTGTCATCAGCCACCCACGCCTGGCAGGATAGGCACATCAACAGAATGACCACTGTAGCAGGGACCAAGGTTATACAACACAACAGCCTGGACTGCTTCTTACCAAAGCCAACCTGACTACTGCCACCTCTGGATGTCCAGAGGGGCCTTACCCTAAGCCCCTGATATGGGGCTATTCCGATCCGGTAGGAGTGGGACAGGGACCTGAGAATTTGCATTTCTAACAAGGACATAAATCATGCCAATAATCCCAATGATGCCGGTCTATGTACTACAGTTTGAGGAGTAAGGAGTAAGTTTGAGGAGTACGGAGGACTTTTTCCTCTATCCTTCTGATAGAGGAAAAAGTTCTCTCAATAGGCTCTAAAGGAGAGTCATGAAGTATTCAGCAGGGACCACTTTTCCCCTTTAAGCAGCAGCATCGGGGCACTGCTGACCCTTGAAGGCTGGCGCCACAGACTTAGCCGGACCTGGCAGAGGTGGTTTTCAAACCACGCTTCCCAGAACAAAGGGGCTGCTCTTTGCTCAGCAGCTTGGAGGTGCACAGCATGGATCCTGCCGTATCTTGAAGAATTTAGGACTTGTAACGAGGTCTTCTCTTCCCTCTGCACTGCTGGCCGGACGACGGATCTTACTTAAACTTTCAATCCTGAGTTTCTATCCGCTGCAACAGAGTTGTGATCAGGGGCAGCACGCTATTCTCCAAAGAAGTTAAGAGGTTGGGAGGGAGCCGGTGGGGATTCACAATAAATCCAAGTCCATACGTGCCTCCCTTGGGCTCTGCAAACCTGCTTTACCCCTTCTCCTTCAGAGTAGGCCTCCGGGAGCCGCAGGATAACCGTAAGTCAGACTGGACCGGGGCTGCATTTACACCGAGCTCCTCGACAATGGCCCTCTGGTGGACTGGGCCCATTTACCTGTGATTTGGCTCCAGATCCTTTTTTTGGTTTTTTCTTATCATATTTCATTGGAAAATCTGATCTCATTTAAGGTTTGTGTTTCCAATTGTGTTTCTGGGCAGGTGACCAGTGGAATGCAGCCGGGGAAATGTAAACAGTTAATGAAACCGAACAGGGTCCACGCTTTCCGCGATATTTCATGCCTCCGACAGGTCTGCCTCTCATATTTCCTGCGCTGCGCTCTTCCTCCTGGGTAAGGCCGGGGTCTGGTCTCCATCACCAGGGCAAGCGCCTCAGGGAAACACAGGTGGTGTCTGCAGTCATTAGAAATTCAAATCCACCTGCTAGACCACGTGCAACAAGAAGGGCAACTCAGGGTCAGCCAGGACGCGACGGGTGAGGGGTGGCTGTCTGACCACGGGCCCAGAGGGACCCATAAATCATGCCGGTTTCCAGAGGCAAGGAGCTCTAATGGGAGTCAGGTGAGAGCCCCACCCGCAGCCAGGCAGCTGGATGCTGTGAAACAGTGGCCCCCACAGGTCTTGAAAGTGGGTGTCTGTGGTTCCTTACACCCTGGAAGCAATTTATGGCTCATGCCTGCTCTTTCTCTGTGTCTGTCTCTCTGTATATCTCCCCTTCCTCTGCTCTCCTCCTCCCTCACTCTCCATCTCTCTTCTCCCTTTCTCTCCTTTTGATTCCCCCTCTCCTTCCCTCCCCTCCCCTCCCCCTCCTCTCCTCTCCTCTCTCTCTCTATGTGCAGCGGAACAAGGCTCAGGAACCTAAGCGTGAGGCCGGACTGGGACATCACTTATCTAGGCAAAGGGGATTTTTCAGCACATGGTTGATGTATATCAGGCCCTTTGAAACTCAGGGAGTCCTGCCTGAAGGGGCACCGGAAATGACCCGTTTGGTCCCTGTCTTCCACTTCCACCCCACTGTTGCCATTTTAGCATCTGGTCGCCTTTCTGGGCGTCTCCGTGGACCTCCCCTCCCTGGCCTCTCCCAGACCTGCCATTTCTGCTGCTGCTGCAGACCTTCCTCTCCCTTCTCTGACCCTTCTCCCAAGCTGCCTGCCAGGGCCCGCTTCATCGAGTAAGCACAAGCCTTTAGACCAAAGGATGACCTTTGGGGGGGGGGGCATTCCTGAGTCCAGGGCATGCCATCAGGGGAGATGTTTCAAGTGTCCTGGCTTTCTTCTGTCCCTCCAGTCACGTGACACCCAACCTAGGGGCCTGCTTGCCCTCTGGCATCAGCCCACCCCTCTAAGCGTCAACAGTCTTGAGGAAGTAACAGTGATAAACCAAGCTCCCCACACTCCCTCAGGCAACAAGACGCCATGAGGCTCGAACCCAGATCTCCATCGTAGCTGTCCGCCCCTGGACCACGTGCCTGTCTTCCGGGCTCTGCTTCCTCATAGGTTAGTGAGGGCTGGGTGGGACTACATGACCTCTAGGTCTCTTTTAGCCTCCAGCTTCGGTGGTTTATTCTGCACGATTTGAGTTTCTGAAGTCTGTCTGCTCTGTGCCCGGGAACAGGCTACCGATTATAGCCGTTTCGCCACATCCCCGGCTCTTTGTTCCATAGGACCCCAGAGGAAGGACATCGGCCCGTGAGATCACTCGTACCCTGGCGCCCCTGGAGGTATCTCCCGGGGGTTCACACGGCAAGTGGTGACCACAGACACCACGCCTCCCGTGGCAGCCGCTGGGCCTTTCCCTTCTCCCGCCCCACTCATGTACGCTGCCTGCATCACAAGCCCCCTGAGCGCACACAGCGTCACCTCTGAGCCGCGGCTGCTGCTAGTTCAATGCCAACGTCCGCACAAGGATGCCACCTGCCACTATTTCCACAGCTGCCGGGCCCCTCCAGGGGCCAGCAAGTTCTGGTCCTCTCTGCAGGGAGGTGATCGGCCCCTCCCCCACTGAGAATTACATGGGGTCACCTAGACCTCCAAAAGGCCCTGCTTGTGCCCCGAAGGGTCACAGGATCTATTGTACGAACAGTTCTTCGTTCTTTTCCTTGCAAGCTTCCCTTCTACAAGACCCAGACATAGCGTCTGACTACGTGGGGTCCTCCCATCCAGCCCCTTTTCCTCCCAGTGAGGGGTGGGAGAGCCTTTCTGCAAATCAGCTCGTGGTAATCTCCCCACCACATCCACAGGCATGTTTGAATCCCATTTTAGGCTCAGTCGAGACATCCCCGCTCTGCCCCCAAATGCACACGTAAGTATATATCGCTGATTCTGTAATTTCCACTGTATCATCCCAGCAAATAAATCAAAGGAGTGTGTGTGTGTATGTGTGTGTGTGTGTGTGTGAGCGGGTAAGACTGTGCGTGAGCGTGGGTGTGTGAGCACATGCGAGTGTGACTAAAACTGAGTGTGTGGGTGTGGGGTGTGTACGTGTGGGTGGGTGTATATGTGGGTATGGGCGTATGTGAGTATGTGAGTACATGAGTGTGTGTGGGAGACTGTGTGAGTTTGTGAGTTTGAGTGGTCAGGGAGAGTGTAAGTAGATGTGCGTGTGACCGTGCGTGCTGAGTGTGCATGTCCTAAGAGAAAAGGACTAAATGCTCTGCTCCAAGTGGCCTGTCCAGTGGGCCAAATTGCAAGACTGGCTAAAAACAGAGAATTCTCAGGGCGCCTGGGTGGTTCAGTCGGTTGAGTTTCCGACTCCGGCTCAGGTCATGATCTCCCGCTCTGTGAGTTCGAGCCCCACGTCGGGCTCTGTGCTGACAGCTCAGAGCCTGGAGACTGCTTCGGATTCTGTGTCTCCCTCTCTCTCTGGCCCTCCCCCATTTGTGCTCTGTCTCTCTCTGTCTCAAAAATAAATAAACATTAGAAAAAAATGTTTTAAATTAAAAAATAAAAACAGAATTCTCTTCTCCCCCAAATGTATTCTACAAGCAGGACTTGATCTCCAAAGAAAACCTGTGACAAACAATGGTGCTGGTGACTTTTAAAACTGTGTACTTGCTGACAAGTACGAATCAAATTAGTAAGGAAATAAAAGATCATACCGTAAGAAAGTGCTTTCTTGTGGTTAACGTAGGGGGTCTGGAAGCAAACCTACAGGCTAGATGCTCAGTCTGGAAAATAAGCATGATCCTAGTTTTAGAACTAATGAAAAGAGCCTTGTAGAAGGACAAGGTACAAAATAGCTATTTTTCTCCTGCTAAGAATAGGCGTTAAAAGGCGGTTTTGAAGGGGCGCCCGGGTGGCTCAGTCGGTTAAGCGTCCGACTTCTGCTCAGGTCATGAGCTCGCAGTCTGTGGGTGCGAGCCCCACATCGGGCTTTGTGCTGACGGCTCAGAGCCTGGAGCCTGCTTTGGATTCTGTGTCTCCCCCTCTCTCTCCCCCTCCCTCCCTCACGCTCTCTCTCTGTCTCTCAAAATTAAATAAACATTAAACAAAAATCTTAAGTGGTTATCAAGGTTATGGACCCAGGATTCTGAGTGAAGAAACTGGAACGCAGGCCTGACTTTACGGTCTGTGCTCCCTGCCCGTCAGACCACATGCTCTGGTACTATCAATTAATTAGTGAGCCGATTCGTGACTCGATTATTGCCAACACAGTGCATGCGACCGGAAGAGCAGACCTAGGCTGGGGCATCTGGGAGGACTTCTTGGAGGCACGCCGGCAGAGCTGAGCTTTAAAGGTCAGAGAGGAACTGCTGAAACAGAGTGACACAGCAGTGGTCTAGGTGGAAAGAGCACCACACAAAGGCAGGCTGGGCAGGAACGTGGGATACGTGAGGAATGAGGCCAATGTGAACTGGAACCCAGGGGGCAATGAGTGAGGCTGGGGAGGGACACAGATCGCTGTGGGTCATGTGAAGGACTTTTGTCCTTGTCGTGTGTAGTAGCCAGGGGTAGGTGGTAGCCCGTTTCCAACATGGTGTCCACTGCCTCCACCCCCTGGAAGTTGCACCCATGCACACAGAGTCCCCTCTTACTGCACACCTGCCTTGGTCCGTGTGACCAACAGCACACAGGAGGAGTGATGTTACATCACCTCTGAGATTAGGTTCCACTGTGCTTCTGTCTGCATTCTCTCTTGGATCACTTGCTCTGGGGGAAGTCACGAGCCGCCGTGTGGGGAACCTCACATGCCAAGGCACTAGGAGGCCTCTGGCCAACAGCCATGTAAGTGAGTTGCAGGCAGATTCCCCAGGCCAACCAAGCCTTTGGTTGACTGCAGGCCTGGTCGATGCCATGACTGCAACCCCGTGGGAGGCCCTGAGCCAGAACCACACACCTAAGCTGCTCCCGGATCCCTAAGCCTCAGACAACGTGTCAGATACTACATGCTTATTGCTTTAAGAGGCTACGTTTGGGGTAATTTGTTATGCGGCAACAGATAGCTGGTAACAATAGAGTTAGATTTACTAATTGTGTGACTTTGAATAAGTCGCACAACCTTCCGGGGGAATCAGTTTCTTTATCCACCTATAAAATGGGGGGAATGGCCTTGGGCAATAGGGTATTAGTACAGGAGGAGATGTGGAGGTGATCTAAGTAGGCCATAGCCGCCTGAAGGCAGACCAGTGGCCATAGGTGGGACCGCAGAGTGATTCAGCTCAAAAAGCAGCTGGGAGGGGGTAACGGTAAGAACCTACCGTTTCCCGGGCACTCACCTTATGCCAGGCACGATGCATGCATTGTCACCTCATGTAAGCCTCCCATTTGGCTGAGTTAGGTGCCAGACTACCCCCATTTTACCAAAAAGAGACGGTAAGTCAACGGCAATCCCATCCTTCCGCGCTTGTGAAAAGTTGTGTTCCCCTAGAAATATCTGCTACAAAAGGCAGGACAGACGGAAATCGCTTGTCCTTCCACCATCACCCTGAGTACCTCCCACACCGCCCCCATCAGCATCCCCTGGAAAATCACCCCAGCCAGATAATCCTCTCAAGATGACCCTATCTACCTCCTGGGTACAAATTTCAAATTGCCAACCCCACTTGCCCTAGGAGTTTGGGGTGAGGGCCAAAATTCCCTTGGGATTTGGTGCCGAGGGTGGGGGCCAAACAGCAGCCACACAGTGCTTTCCACCTCACTCACTCCCCTGGAAATACAGCCGCTGAAAGTTTCCCCAGACTCCATGGAATTTGGGGTCTTTGTTCCCATGTCTGGAAGCACATCAACCTGCCAATTCTGGTAACAGGCTCTGTGAAGCCGGTCTTGGCTTTTGCCATTGTTTTTGGCACAAGCGCTACTAAGGGCTTCTTTATTTTTTCGTTTTTGAATCTCATTTTTCAGAGGAGATAAATCAACTGTAAGAGTATGTTATGAAAACCAACTTGGCAAGGAAGGTCTCCTGGAGAGGAGCGGGGGTTGCTTTATTTTCCATTATCTCAGTGTGAAACAAATAGCTTTATCCTTTTAAGATGTTCTTGTAAGGTCATCAGGATCACAGTGATTGAAACCATGGCCCTTGGCTGACTCAGTCCAGAGCATGATCTAATCAGGTCTGGAATTCTCAAAGAAGAAAGGAGACAGAAAAAAAAAGAAACCAAGAAACAAAGAAAGAAAAAAAAACTGGCCTAGATGTGAGGGTTTCAAAGTTATCTCAGTACAAGGAAGTTTTCCCTTTCCGCTGAAACCTCCGGGGATTTCTGCAAAGGCAGCCCAGTTCTCCGCATTTTTAAAGGTTCTTTTGTTCTGCTCACATTGAGTGAGGTTAAGTCTGGACAGACCTGGCCCTTTCCTTCATCCTTCTGCCGACAGGCTCAGACCTTTCTCCTCCATGGCTTTGCTCTGGAATGTGAGTAGCTGAGTGACCTAGCACAAAGCATTTAACCCACCTGAGCCCCTGCTTCCTCACCTGCAGAATTGCACACAGAACTCATACTGAGACATGATTGGTTCTGCAAAAATTCAAGAGGTGATTGATATAAATAAAGGGATTCGCACGTTGCCAGGCACTTGTCTGAGTCATTTCAGAGCAAAGCAGCCTAGGGATCGAGGGTGTCTGTGCCACAGCTGGGGACACCGCATTTGCTAGCATCATTTGCTGGCTATGGGCAAATTGCTAGACCTCTTCAAACCAGTTTCCTTGTCCGCAAAAGGGGGTGACAATGGTGTGTATCTGCTACGTCCCAGGGTTGTCATGAGGGTACAATGGAATACTACTTAGAAGAGTGTCCTGGGGTGCCTGGGTGGCTCAGTCGGTTGAGCGTCCAACTTGGGCTCAGGTCATGATCTCACAGCTCGTGAGTTTGAGCCCCGCGTCGGGCTCTGTGCTGACAGCTCGGAGCCTGGGGCCTGCTTCTGCTTCTGTGTCTCTCTCTCTGCCCCTAACCCACTCGCATTCTGTTTCTGTGTCTCTCAAAAATAAATAAACATTAAAAAAAAAAAAAAAAAGAAGAGTGTCCAGAACATAGTACATAGGAAGTAAAAGGTAGTTATTGCTACTATGAGTTTGAGAACGAAGGCAGTGACGATCAGAGCTGCTTTTACTAATAATACTTCCCGCATATTACGTAAGAGTTGATCACCAAGCAAAACAAATCACCTCTGGGGAAAAAGAACAGAACATGTGATGAGTGGTTTGGAGACAGTAGAGGCAGTCAACGGACAGGTTGACTGGTCAAGCTTTGGAAGGAACCAGGAAGCAGGAGTCAGGAGAGCACCCAGGTAAGTCCCAGGAACTAATGACGCTATCTTCCAGGTGTTGCTGTCAGGATGAATCAGCTCCATTAACATGGAGTCACCCTCCAAAGGAGGGTTGACACTTTCACATCCCATCCGAGACCAAATCCAATGAGGAGGGGTAATTATCCAAAGGAAAATCTAGACAGTATCCAGGGCCTGAGGCTGGGATCCTGTGCAAGCAGAAATAAATGATGCCAACGACAAATGGGACCATACTACTAATAATACTTACAATAATAGTTGTAGTAGCTGCCGCTAATAGGATCGATCATTCAAGAAATGGCAAAGTCGGGCGCCTGGGTGGCTCAGTCGGTGAATCATCCGACTTCAGCCCGGGTCATGATCTCGTAGTTCGTGAGTTCGAGCCTCGCATCAGGCTCTCTGCTGTCAGTACAGAGCCTGGAGCCTGCTTCAGATCCTCTGTCTCCCTCTCTCTCTCTCTCTGCCCCTCCCCTCCCCTGATCATGCTCTCTCTCTCTCTCTAAGTAAATATATAAATATTAAAAAAAAAAAAAAAAGGAAATGGCAAAACCCAGTGAACATCTAGATTTGAAATCATGGATACTGTGATTCCTAGACTATCAGACTAGCCCTTAGATTAGTACCATATTTATTCCTCTTTTGTAAAAACTAAGTCTTCCCAAAATGCTTTCTTTATCTTTTGGAAAAATAATAATTTTCCCATGATAAGATGAAAACCATCGTTTCTTGTCTATATATTTATTCCTGTACTTTTTGAAAGTTTATTATTATTGGTTGTTTTTTTTTGTTTTGCTCTTGTTTTTTTTAGTAATCTGTATACCCCACGTGGAGCTTGAACCCATGACCCCGCGATCAAGAGTTGCATGCTCTTCTGACTGAGCCAGCCAGACGCCCCTCTGGTGTACGTATTTAAATGTCTGACACCGTGCACTCGACATATTTTATTTCACTAACTGTATTGCCAGGTCGGCTCAGCAGAAATAATTAGCCATTGTTAAATAAACTTTAATGGAAACAATAAAAATTAATTCTGAAGTCATAATAATTTTTTATAATTGTTAATGATTAATGCCAAGCTATGATAGTTTTTAATTTTGCATTAGAGCTTTTTTATGTGGTGAACTGGTCATTCAGTTCTCCAGGACAGAGTTAAATCCATGCCTGTCGTTGCAAGGTCTGCCCCTGCGATGTATTTGTGGCAAAACAGAAGACGCAGATACTCACTAAGACAACTCGTGTTTGTTGACTTACGAAGTGATTCAATGCATAGGACATCCAGGTGCTGTCATAGCATTTAAAAAGTCTTCGGGATAAGGTACTGCTTCTTAAAATAGCTTAACTTTCAGAAACTGAAAGTTTCTGAATCCATTAGGGCTCATATCCATTTAGCTTAATCCATTTAGGGCTCATATTTGAAAGCATTGTTTTCTGCCTTCATGGAGAGCCTGGTCTCTATGGAAAGGCAACCCAATACCCTCTGGGTTAGAATTCTGTCAGAGCTGGGGCGCCTGGGTGGCTCAGTCGGGTAAGCCTCTGACTCTTGACTTCGGCTCAGGTCATGAGCTCACAGCTCTGTGAGATCGAGCCCCGAGTCCGGCTCTGTGCTGACAGTCGGGAGCCTGCTTGGGATTCTCTCTCTCCTCAATCTCTGCCCCTCTCCCGCTCATGCTCTCTCTCTCTCTCCCCCACCCTCTCTCTCAAAATAAATATGTAAACTTAAAAAAATAAATAAAGCTAGAATTCTATCACAACGGCTGTGACGCAGGGGTGTCTCCCATTAGCTGTCACTTGGCCCTCTGAGCCTCTCTCTGGGCCTCAGTTTCAGCTGCTCTGGAGCACCACTGCCTATCCCTGCGTCTCAAATATTTTGAGAGAGACACATCGCTCTTTCCATCATTGAAAAGCGTGTCGTGAGCTTTTTCTCCTGGAATGGTGATGAGTTTTCGCTGACCTTTCTCTCCTCTGCTGACATTTCTGCTGTGCCCAGCGAAACACGCTTGTGATACTGGAGGAAGGGGATGGAGTCTTTGCAGAGCTACCTTGCCTGGAGGAAGTCACTCCTCCCCCAACACGCTACCCAGCATGAGCCCCTGAATCACAGCCAAAGTAAGGAAGCGGGAGGGGTCTCAGCGTCCACCCATAGGCAAAGCCCACACAGGTGTAGAGACTAAACCATCTAGAGACCAATGGAACAGACTCTGGCAGGAAAGCTACAGAAAGTCTTATTGTATAATGGCACGGAAGCCACTTATTAAAGGAAGAGTTTCCAGAAGAATTCTTTCTCCATGCTCCTTGGAGAGGCATGCTTGGTCCTTCGGTGCTGAAGTGCTTCATATTCGGTACGTGGACCTCCACCGGCCTCAACTCCTGTCTAAAGCCTGAGGGCACAGGGAGAGGACATGGGGCTGGGGGCCCTGGAGACAACTTTTCTACTGAGTCATTTTGTGAGAATTTTAACCCTGCACTTTTCTCCTTTAGTACATCCCCTCTCACACACGAGTGTTAGAAATCTGATCGTCTAACTTGCGCGAGAGTGGCTGGGCATGAAAAAGGAACAGGAGGGCTAGGGCAAAGCATCACTAGTAGTACAATAAGAAAGAGAAGCAGTCAGTGCTCACAGTTGGGCGCTAACCATGCGCCCAGCATCGCAAATGCTGGGCTTGGGCAGATCCCTCACCATCTTCAGGGTAGGTCCTTACTAACTCCCCCCGCCAGAGGTGAAAACTCATGAGGCTCAGACAGGCTATGATTTGTCCAAGGCAAGCCCAGCCAAAAGGCTGCCGGAGCTGACACTCAGCCTACGAATCTCTGAAACATGCCACTAGGAGAGCTGTCTTCGCTGATATTCACACCTTAAAGTCACCTGGGCAGTTTTAAATGATGGATGTCTGGGTTCTTCCCATGACGGTACAATCAGACTCTCTGGGGTGGAAAACCAGGCCTTTTTAAAACAAAACAAAACAAAAAAAGGCGCCAGAAGGTGCTTCTATCTTACGGCCAGGCTGGAGAACCACTGAGACAGGATACACACACACCACTCCTCACGGAGGAGACCAGAATCTGGTCTTCTTGCCTTCTCCAAAGTCTATATGGCAAGACCTCCCAGCAACTAGAGCTCCTTCACTGCCTCTCTGCCCAGTCCCAGGGCAGACAGAAGCCGCTGCCTCGGCCCTGCGGAGCTAAGGGGAAGTGTCAGGCCAGATCGGGAAAGGAACCCGGCTCCCCCGCCAAGAGGCGGACAGATTTATCTCGGTGTCGGTCCCGGGAGGTCAAGAGAAGATCAGAGGAGAGTCGGAAGGAAAACTAAAGGGCACAGGAAGAAATATGCGGGATGGGTCTGGAGGCCCTGGGGACGTGGGAAGGAAAGATCAGCCGCAGTAGGGAAGGCCTGGTTCTTGGAAGGGAAGGGGCGGGGGGAAGCTTTGGGGCAGAGCATTCGTCGGGAGCCAGGTGAGCCTCGGGCTCTCCCAGCCTCGGGGGCTTCAGAGAATCTAGAGGTAACGCCCTGGGCGGGAAGTCTTCTCTCCTCCTGGCCAGTGAGACTTGTGTTTCTAGGTTTTCTTAAGTAATCCCACATCTGGAGGGCCCTTGCTGCCCCACCCCGATCCTCTGCCCCAAGGAGCCAAAGTGGTCTTTCTCAACTTCACAGCAGGTTAATCCTTGTTCCAACTCCTTCCAGGACCCCTACTGCCCAAGAACAAGCCTAAATGCATGAATGTAGCTAAAACAACAACAACAACAACAACAACAACAACCACAACAACAACGCCGAAAAGTCTAACCCTAACCCTAACAACAACAACAACAACAACAACCACAACAACAACGCCGAAAAGTCTTTTGTTTCCCAAGCTTTCGGTCCCTCAAGCGCGTTGGCTTTGACTTATTCTGGGCCTTTGCACAGGATGCACCTTCTCCCTGAAGCCCTCTTCCTGTTCCACGTTGTACTCATCCTTCAGGACTCAGGTTAGATATTGCTTCCTCCGGGAAGCCTTCTCTGATTCCCCCAGTATTGTGCCTATTTTAGCTCTCATACGGGATTATAAATTCTTGTTTATTAATCTGCTTCCCTTTAGATGTACACTCCATCAAGGCAGGAAATATTACTATGGTATTTCCAGCACCTGGCACAGGTTTTTGAGGGAAAAAGTCCCAGCATTGGAAGGAAGAAATGCCTCCAAAGCGTAACTTGAGAATGCCCCCGCCAAATATGTGTCTCTTTCACTGACAGAAAAATCTGTGGTGTTCTAGAACAATCTTTGCTCCCACTTCCCCACCCCTGGCTTTACTGAAGTATAACTGACAAATAAAATCGTAAGATATTTGAAGTGTACAACAAAATGATTTGATGCACGTATACACTGTGAAAGGACTCCCCATAGAGTCAATTAACACGTCACCTCACATTTTACCTTTGTTGTGTGAGAGAGAACACTTAAGTTCTATTCTCTTAGCAAATCTCAATGATATAATACAGCATTATTAACTATGGTCACCACGTTATACATCAGACCCTCAGACCTCATTCATCTTGTAACTGAACGCCTGCTCCCTACTACCAAACCCGCCCTAGGTCTCCCACCCCGCCTTGCCCCTTTCTACTGTCTTTCTAGAAATTCGACACTTTTGTTTTTAAGATTCCACATACAAATGATACCACACGTTGTCTTTCTGTCTGGCTTATTTCACTCAGTATAACGCTTTCTAGGTTCCACCGTATTGTCACCAACGACAGAATTTCCTGCTTTTTTAAGGCTGGATAATAAATATTCCATTCTGCCTCTTACATCTTCTTTATCCATCCACCTGCCGGTGGACACCTTGCCTATTGCGAATAACACTCCTCCTGTCAATGTGGGAGTGCAGATACCTCCTGGAGGTGATGATTTTGTAGAACATTCTGTTTGACTTGGGGACACTGAAGCATCTGCAGAGAGATCAGAAATGCAATCTTCAAAGGCCTAGACAAATCACAGAAGGACAAGGAGGATGAGGAAACCTCCAGTTTCTCCAGGGGCCAACCTCTTGACCCGGCTCTCCAACAGCCTGTCTCGCTCCACTCAGCCAGTGAAAGGATCTCTCGGGCCTTGGCCGAGCAAGTGCCACTCTGCAAATGCAGGTACATTTACCAATCCCTTGTGCAGAAGAAGCAGTGGGCGCTGAAGCCTGAGGCCTGTTCTAGGAGCTTGTAACGCCCTCCAGGCACTTACTTTCCACAGCCCCAAGCTCAATGATGATCCTGCACCAGAGGGCTTTTGCCTGCCAGGGGCTTTGTCTCCTCTGGGGTTCCAGTGGACCATATCCACCCCTCGCCAGAGAGGCACACAAGGGTCATCCGAGCACGAGCGGTCAAACTGGGCGGTCCACTGCCCAATCACTGCCCAGGGATTCCTGTATTTCTTTTCCCTTCCCGCAGTGTCACCCTCCTGGAGCCCTCGGCTTTATATTTGATCAATCTCTGCATTTGGAGTCCAAGGACTCTGATTTGAACACTCCTATTTGAATACCGTGAGACCATACGGCCTTGGAAATGTCACAACTCTGAACCGCACTCTCTTCATCTGTCACGTAGAACTGCATTTGCCCCATTGGACTGGTGTGGGGAGGAAGATTCAACGTCGCGGCAGTGAGGAAACACGGCAAGTTCATAGGGACACAGCGCACACCTGGGCAGTGTGTGTTCTGCACACAGGTGCCCAGGTGAGGAGACAGGCAGAGGCCAGAATCCAGCCCAGATTCCACTGAGCAAGCCATGTGCCCACAGCTGTATCTGGCCAGAGGGAGCACCTTTCAATAAGTTCCACAAATGTACCCTAAAAATGGCCATGGCAGGGCCTGGCACGTGTGAGGTTTCAGTAAACATTAATTACACCTTAAGTTCTTTGCTATCCATAACAGGGAGAAAATAAAAGCCATTGTTGCTGAAATGGTGATAATCTAAGCACACTTTCCCGCAGGGGGGCAATATAGCAGGGTAGCTACGAATAAAAGCTTTCGAGCTAGACCAGAGTTTGAGCCCCAATTCTGCCACTAACAATGCTGAATGACCATAAGCAAGATGTATAACCTCTGTGAGTTTCAGTTTTATCATCTGTAAATGGGGAATCATTTGGGAGGATAAATGGTGGCCACCGTAATTACCATCTCCTGAATAACTCATGTTTCAAGTGTTCTGGGGCCTAGTTTTATGAGGAAGGAGACCCCAGATCACCAGAGGTCATTAAACATTCATTACTGTAATTGGTATTTATTAAAGTTCTAATGTGTTCTAGGCTCTGGAGGGCTCATACCATCTATTGAGAATGTTCTGCTTGCCAGATAATGTGCTAAGCACTTCATACGCATGATTTCATCCATACCCACGACCACCCTAAAAAGTGGATACTATGATTACCTGATCAAAGGGAACTTACAAACTAGTTAAGAAAGCAATGAATTAATCCTTCAAAGTATCTGAGTAAACATGAAACAAATAAAGACAGATTGCATTTCAGAAGAAGATAAGCACAAGGATGTACTTTGAACGAGCAAGCTAGGAATTGGAGTTCGTTGCTGGAGGCAACCTACATATCCCTCTCTAGAGAATTTGTTATAAATGTATAATGAAGTATTATACAGCAGTAAAAAATCATAGTTTACAGGTAGGAACAGGGCTAGGTCTCAAAAACCATGTTGAATAAAAAAAGTAAGAAACAGTGTGGGATTCAGAACACAGCAGAATGTGTGCCCCAAATTATGGGGCAGTCACTGTGGGGCTTTACTCATCAAAGAAGGCACCCCAGCCCTGGGAGTATCTACCATGGGTATTGGGGGAAGCCCTGGGTTCACCTGTGCATTCCAGATGCTGCCACTCAACACTCACTGGAAGCAATAGTGATCAAAACATGGACCCTACCCTCAAGGAGCCCACAGCCTAGGGTGGTTTCCATGAATCAGAAAGTTCTTCCAGAAAATTCTGTCTGCTTCACAGAAGCTTCTCTCCCACAGTTGTCTCTCTGGGTCGGTAGATTGGTTTCTCTTTCCCAGATGTGCCATTATAAAGCAGAGGACATACAGGCCTGGTCAAAGTGGAGAGTGATACCAGCTGAGAACTTGGCTAGCCATTCTGAAAAAGCTAATTAACCAATTTAACACTTCCCTCAGTGACTACCATCCATTCCTGCTTGCTAAATTAGAAGGGGCTGCCTGGCATAAGGAAAAATGAGCCCAGTGTTCTGTTCAATCATCTTGACCCTGAACGGTGCAAACTTTTTTTTTTTTTTTTTAATGATAACAATATCCTACATCTGCAAATGTTGGGAGAACTTTAAGGAATAATAGCCCAAGACTGGACCAGAACATCAGCCAGGACCTCTTCCAGCCCCTGTCCAACTCCAAGACCCTGTTGGCTGCTAACAGTGTACATTTGATTGCCAAACTCCTTGCATCTTAGTAAAATATGGGGCAAATGAATTCTCCAAGATGGCCCAGCATCTAGTAAATCCTAGCCATTGGAAATGCCACTACTCACATTACTTTCGCAAAGAATTCTCAGCCCCTCGGAGTTAAAGGTCATTTGACCACCACCTGCCACCCTCCGAAGTTTGGTCAAACAGAAAAACAAAGTGGGGCACCTGGGTGGCTCAGTCGGTTAAGCATCCGACTTCGGCTCAGGTCATGATCTCACAGTTCATGAGTTCAAGACCCTGCATCAGGCTCTGTGCTAACAGCTCAGAGTCTGAAGCCTCCTTCAGATTCTGTCTCCCTCACTCTCTGTCCCTCCCCCTCTCGTGTGCGCTCGTGCACTCTGTCTCTCTCTCAAAATTAAATAACATTTAAAGAAAACAGAAAGACAAAATGCTGTGTTGTAACGGTTAACTGTTCAGTAACTCTCCCCAGGGGACACTCAGGACTCTGAGCCTGTGTGAGACTGGTTAGGACTTACCCATGAGCTTTGGAGTATGGTTTTTGGAAAGAATGGGGGACTCTGTGATATAGAGCAAAGCCAAATTTCAAAGCTAAGGGACCATCACCCTTAGTTGAAAGGGTGAAACAAACACAGAGAGGCCACCAGATAGAAATCAGAGATGTGCTGGGATCGGGGTATGGAGGGGTTCCAGGCCCGAAAGCCACCAGAACACAGCACTAAGCACTCTGCGTGGACATCCTTATCTTCCCAAGTGAGTGATGAGGGAGACTGAAGGTCTTTGAGCAATATATGGCAGCATAAAGACGACTCGATGATCCCTGAATTCAGTGCCACCCTGATCGTACTGCATCACGACCCCTCTTTTCCTGCAAACTCAGGTTTTTTGCAGGCTGTGTTTGTCACAGAAAGTCAGAGCAGGTAGAGCAAATCACCCCAACAGATTCCACCCCGTTTTTCAGATGGGAAAACAGTCCCAGGGGGAGAAAGTAACTCGCCTGAGGTCAGGGACATCACTGGAGCCTGAGTAATTTGGGGAGAAGCTGCTGTTTCCCTCTGCTTGGTCCTGGGACTAATTACCCCTTCCCAAAGAACAGGTCGTGACTCTCGCTGGCCTCAACATCCCATCTGAAGGAATGTGAATGTTGTACTGTGATGTCGAAGGTCGTTCCGATCAGCCCTCTGATTTCGCAAATGGGGAACCAGACACTGTTCTCCTCACTGGCATTCTAGCTGTGAACACCTAACCCTCATTTCTCCAAGTAGCCAAATCCCTTCAGGGCCCCAGAGCCACACGGCAGCCCCAGGACAACTCCTGCAGGTACATGACCACCCAGATGGGGAAGCACTACTTCCTAACGACATAGAGGCGTAGGCTTAGGGAACATCGCAATGGCCTAGGTGTGACAGGGCTAGTCTAGAGTCAAGCCTGCTGAAGATAACAAAACGTTCTACTTGCCTGGAAATTCGTGTGCCACTTTTGGGGAGCAATTCCCTCGCCAGCCTTAGCTTTTGCCCCCTCTCTCCCATTTTGAACTTGAGTCAGAAATCCCAGCTCCAGTCTGTCTTTTGTCTTTCTCCTCTCTCTGCCCAGATCTGTTATTAAAGTTACCCCTTACCAGGTCACCCCTTCTCAAACCCCAACAGTGGTCTCCCAACCCTGACACTTGTTTATTTCAACTCTCCCCCAGCTCTACCTTGGCCCATGGGCGCTCGGCCAACCACTTCCCCACCTGCATTGCTCCTAACCCCAACCCTCACAGGGGCTGCCTGACCTCGGCCCCTCCACCCAGTCACCACACTAAAAACCTCTGAGCCTGGGAAGGGCAGGAAAACCTCCAGAAATGTTTTAGAATTAAGAGATGATCTCTTCCTCCTGTAAAAGAATCCACAACAAACCCTTGTCCCTTTGAAGAACACTAAATCCTGTTCCACAAGGAAGTTACACATTCAAGACTTCAAACCAAGGGAATCATGATTCTTGGCATTCAAACAGTCCTCTGTGTTTTGAAAACTCTCTGGCAGGGATCATCCTATGCATTCTATCCCAGAGCCACTAGGCTTCCTTCAGTAACACGATGAGAATGGAAGACGTATGTATATTTGCTAAGATTCTCCACCTACTATATAGCACAGACTCCAGCAGGCTCACAGCTGGACCTCATTTCCAGTGTCCCTTGCCATATGATTGTGCTCTAGCCAAGGGAATAGCGGGGTAAGTGATGTATGTCACTGCCAATCCTGGCACATAAAACATCCTGTGAAATGCTCTGCTCTCTCCTTCCTCATATGCTCGATAAATGGAAAAGACTCCAAGAATCTAGAGAGCAGAGCCACAAGATAGAAGGATCCTGGGTCCACGGGTCACCTTGGAAAAGAACGGACCAGGGACACCCACGTGGGACTTGCGCAAAAGTGAAAAATAACCGTGACTGAATTGCGCTACAGAAACTTGGGGATAATTGGTTATAGCAGCTAGACTACTTTGGCCAATCTAATTCATTACTCTGTTTTCCACAGATACCAACCTAAGTTGGTTCAGGACAGAACAATCCTTTAGCTTTGAGAATCTATTTGTGATAAAAGCATCCGGAGAATAACAGGAAAAAGATTTGCAACATATTTTATGTTCAAGCAGTTATGGCTAACACACAAAGAGTTCTAAATAGAAAACAAGGCAACATTACTGAAAGATATAAACATAATTCACAATTACAAATCACTAAAACGTGTATGAGAAGATGCTGAACCTTATTAGTGATCTGAGAGATGCAAATTAAGGTGACAATGAGGTACAATCTTTCACCGATTAGATGATTCTGGCAATATTCAGTGCAAGCAGGGGTTTGGGCACTCCCAGAGACTTTTAGTAGGAGTGCGAATCGACTCCACCTACTAGAACACAGAATGTGCTTCCTATCAAAATGTAAAATGTGTGGGCCTTTTGGATCAGCAACCATACTTCTAGGAATACTTACATAAGGACACAAGGATATATGTCAAAGGATTTTTCATTGCAACACCACTTACAATATCAAAGGCCTACCTAAATAACTATCAATAGAAGAACGGTTACACAAATTATGGTAGAGCCCCATGTAGCATCCAAAATGTTATGTAGCTGTTCAAGAAATGTGTAAACCATCACCCAAATGAAAAAGCCCCGTTTAGGACTATAAATGGGTAGATGTGTATGTATAACAGATTACCAGATGGGACTTGTCTTACCGCCTTTGAATTCTGCTAAGGCCCAAAGCTGAAAACAACTAGGGGACAAGTCCCCACACATTCTAAGGAGAAGTTCTAGACACATCCACACAGGTCTTACCATGAGGTAGGCAAAGAGGCTTTCCACTTTCAATTCTGCTCACCCAATTCCAGGTTACATAGGAAGAGGAAGAGGTCCCAGAGGGAAAATCTCTTGGAGGGAATTCAGAGGAGTAGAGAAAAAGTCCTGTTTCTCCTTCTTTCTGCTTCAGACCAAGGGGAGATGCTCCCCAAGAGGACCACTCCTGCAGTCTCGGTTTGTCTGCCGGGAGAAATGGCTACACCTCACCCTTCCTAACCTAATGCGTCCAGGGGACAGCTCACAAACCCACCGCCAGGTTCTGTACCTAAGTAGAGTGCCAAAGAGTCCTTTAAGAATCTGAAATGTAGCCCCCAGAGTTTGAGCGATACGGACAGGGAAACAGAAATGCCCACCTCTAGTCTGGAGAAGTACAAAGGTGGGGGCTTGCCAAAGCTACCTGTGACGCTAGGGAGTCGTGAGAGGGAGGCAGCAGAACCCCCTATGCTTCCAAGGTTGAGCACGTCATGGAGGCGTGAGTTTTCCTACGGGCTGAGTCACGGCCACCTCTAGTATTTCCAGGGCACAGACCAAGAGTACAAGTGGAGGCCCACATATCCTATATCTAAATATTTGTAAAGTATGAATCAAGCTAAAGAAAACATGCTCTATCATGTTACCTTGACAAATGTAATTCCATAATGACTTGGGGAGCTGGATTCTCCTGATCCTTGGAACTCACCCTTGAATGCAAGGCATGGTGAAGCCGGGCCCTTCCGGGGCCTCCCCTTCATTTCCCGCCAACGTTCCTGCTCCAGCACATCCACACATGAGTTCCACCCACATTCCCAGGAAGCAGCACCCCTTGACTACTCCTTGAGCCTCCAGATGTACATACCTGCAATGGGGCCCTGGGGAAGAAAACCACAAAGACCCTGGAAACAGGGTTGAGGCCATTCCGATAGGGAACTCCAGACTCCCATTACCCAAATGAGGATTAGGACTGCCTGAGCTCCAGGTGGGAATGTCCTCATGGATCTACTGATTTCTCACCAAGTTGAAGAGCTACAGATAGAAAAGGGCAAGCATGGGGTCCCCTAAAGGGTGGGGGGGGAGGGGAATGCAGGTGCAGGGCTGGTACCCTTTTTGCCCAAGGCTGGGGGCAGCACTGGGCCAAGAGAACTCCATGGACGTGAACAGGGCTAGGAGGCAAGTAGATCCCAGGGTGTATGTACCCCAAAGGGTAGGACCCAAGTTTGGGGAGCAATAAACTCATCAAATGGCATAAAGGAGACTGGATTTGCTGTGGAGTAGAGTAAGTCATGGGGTCTCTGAAGAGGCAGCATTCAAATGAGCATCTGCCTAACAGATTACAACACTGCCAATCAAATAAGATGGCACCCTTCTAATTCCTTCTTCCCAACCTGGGGGAGCCCAGAGCCACAAAGCACAGCAAGATGCAAGAAGTATGAAAGAACAGATCCTAAGGGCACCTGGGGGGCTCAGTCAGTGAAGTGTCAGACTTCAGCTCAGTTTAGGATCTCACACAGTTCATGAGTTCAAGCCCTGCGTAGGGCTCTGTGCTGACAGCTCGGAGCCTGGAGCCTGCTTCAGATTCTGTGTCTCCCTCTCTCTCTGTCCCTCCCCCACTCATACTCTGTCTCTCTTTCTCTCTCAAAACTAAATAAACATTAAAAAAAATAAAAGAAGAAGAAGAAGAAGAAGAAGAAGAAGAAGAAGAAGAAGAAGAAGAAGAAGAGATCCTATCACTACCACCTTCCTTCCCCATCAGGTCAGCACCAAGTTGGGGTCCGGGAACATGGTGGGGGTGGTGGGGAAAGAAACCAACTGAGATGAGAGATTAAAGTTTTCATTTATACTGGGCTG
Source organism: Acinonyx jubatus (assembly GCF_027475565.1). Classification (NCBI taxonomy): domain Eukaryota; kingdom Metazoa; phylum Chordata; class Mammalia; order Carnivora; family Felidae; genus Acinonyx; species Acinonyx jubatus. The sequence goes on along the minus strand of NC_069390.1, from coordinate 25,690,498 downwards.
GACTTTTTAACACCTGCCAGCAGTCCGAAAGCTAGGGGACCATCTGAGATGCCTTCAAGGGATTGAGAAAGGAAATCATTAGAGTACATTTGACATAAGAAATGGGGGGGAAATTGTACCGCTTACTGACTGCAACCCACCAAGCGTCACCCACTCAGTAACAGCCCAACCCCAAACCCAACTGTCACCAACACATAGTATTGATTACCCCAGAAGAGGAAGGCGGACGCGGGGGAGGGGAAATTTTGACTCTCCAATTCAAACATTCTGAGTTGCTTTCATTTAAAGCAATTTCTAGAGAGGCGTAGGAACTTTTGGATGACATATAATTCCCTCCATTTGCCCAATAAGGCGCTTAGCAAACCTCTTCGACCCGGGAGTTAAAAATCAAGCCAAACATGAGCTCTAACTTGGGTATTACTTATTCCCCTTCCCAATGCTGCCCCAAGGCCAAGCTCTGTGATTTTCCTAGGGGGGAAAAGAAGTTGTTTATTATTCCAGCTGTTGCCATAGCAGCCAGCATTTCCATGTCACCGCCTTCTTCTCCCCAGACGTTGCTCTGCTAATACATGTTCCAGACCTGCAATCCCAGGCATTTCAGCCAGAAGGAAACAGACTTGCGCTGCTGTAAAATCCAGAGGAGGCCAGCCCAGCCTTGGAGTCTGTGTCCTAGTGTTTTCAACCCCCTGCATCAGCGAGCGGGGAAGAAGGAACCTGTCTCTGGACCAACAGGACAGGATCCTGAGGAACTTCAGCCAATTTCACAATCTCCTATCCTCCTCCACCCACACCTTTGGTCCCAGTCATCAGAACCGATATCATCCCATAAAAGCAACAGAAAGAAGCAAACAGAAACTATAGAGCAGTTATTGGAGAGCCCGCCCCTAGTGACTCTAACTTCGGCATCAGGAAACAAAGAATCGGGATGATGCTTCTATCCTGATCAAGACCTCTGCTGTCTAGATATCACCAAGTCTCCCAATCTTGGTAGAGGGTGGCTTCTTCATTTATCGTTCAAATAGGATAGTAAATAAATAGGCAACCAGTATACATACAACGCCAAGGATTCTTGGGGACTGTATGTTTCTACTGGCCACCTTACCATGATTTTGTGTTTCTGATGGATTCTCTCCATTCCACGACTCATCTCGTTTGATTCTTGTCTTCTCTCTGTCCCACGTACCACATGCCGAACACTCCTTTCCTTCAGCCCCTCCAAGTAGTGTTAGCATTGTGTACAGAAGATTTTTACTGAAGGTTGTGAGCAACAGAATACAGCAAAGTATAAGAACTGGCTTATTTTCATCTCATATGCCTGTTTGTACATAGAACATCAGAAGGACATTACACAGAAGGACCTGGAGGCAGGGGCAGTAGGGGGACTCCCACTTATCCGACATATTCTGATCGAGCACCTAATACGTGCCAAGCATTGTTCTAGGTACTTGAGATACATCAGTGAACAAAAAGACAGAAGTCACCGTCCTTGTGTGTGTTCAAGGGAAGACAAAATAAACAACAAATTAAAAAGTAAATGATTTAGTACATTAAAAATGACGTGCTATGGAAAAACAAACCAAATACAGCAGGTAAGGGAGCTCAGAGTGCAGGGTAGGAGAGCTACAGTTTTTAACTGGAGGACAAGAAGGCCTCATTAAGAAGGTAGCATTTGTGCAAAGGCTTGTAGGAGGTGACAGAGTCATGAGGATACAAGGAAGAGCATTCCGGGGACAGGGGATGGCTGAAACAATGGCCACGAGGCAGGAGCACACCTGGCGTGTTAGCGAAATAGCAAGGGAGTCCGTGTGGCTGGACCACAGTAAACAAGAGGGAGAAGGGTCAGAAAGAAGGGCCAAAAAGGCCATGTGCAGGACTTTGGACTTTCTCCGTGTAGGATGGGGAACCCGAGATGAACACAGACTATAGTGAGACAAGGCCATTGCATGGAGCCCGGTTAAAAGGCAATCGTGGTCATCTAGGAGAGAGTCAGATGGTGGCACCCACCAAGCTCATAGCAGATTCTGGATTTCTTTTTATACACAATTTATTTTTTTAGAGCAGCTTTAGGTTGACAGCAAAATTGAGTGGAAAATACGGAGAGTTCCCATCTCCCCGCTGCCCTCACACACACACAACTTAACCTTCTGTCAACACCCTGCATCCCACAGGCACGTTTGTTATAAGCAATGAAATGAATCTACCCTTACCCATAGTTATCCCTCGGAGTCCATAGTTTACGTTGAGGTTCATTCTTGGTATTGTGCCTTTAATGGCATACACTTTGACAAATATACAGCAACATGAATACACCACTGCAGTTATTAGACACAATAGTTTCATGGCACTAAAACCCCAATCCCTGGCAAGCAGCAATCTGCTCACTGTCTCCATAGTTTTGCATTTCCAGAATGTCATATAGGTGGAATCATACAGTGTGTAGCCTTTCAGATTGGCTTCTCTCACTTAGTGATATTCATTATGTTTCCTCCGTGTTTTTTCATGGTTTGGGAGTTCATTTATTTTTAGTGCGGAATAATGTTCCATTGTCTGGATGTACCACAGTTTATTTATCCATTCACCTACTGAAGGATATCTTGGTTGCTTCCACATTTTGGCAGTTATGAATAAAGCTGCTATAAGCATCCATGTGCTCATTTGTGTGTAAACACCTGATTTTTTCAGTTCATTTGAGTGAATTTGAAGGAGCATTCTAGATTTATTTTGGTATCAGAATTCCTAATGGACTTGAGTGTGTAAGAAAAATAGAGAAAGGGAAAGATCTTGGATAAAGTACTTTGGGTGAAGAATCCAAAACTTAAATCTTGAACATATTAATGGAGGAGGTCCATTAAACCCAAATGGAGAAGGGGAGTAAGAAGTTATTATTATACTAGTCTAGAGTCCAGGAGAGTCTTTTTTTTTTTAAGTTTTTATTTATTTGTTTTGAGAGACAGAGAGACACAGAGAGGGAGAGAGAGAATCCCAAGCAGGCTCCATTCCGTCAGCACAGAGTCCCATGAGGGGCTCGATCTCACGAACTGAGAGACCATGACCTGCACTGATATCAAGAGTTGGATGCTTAACTGACTGAATCACCCAGACACCCCCAGGAGAGACTTTTGGTAGCAAAGCTAGGGTATCAGATGATATCACCAAGGGAGTGAGTGTAGGGAAGAGTATCAAGGACTGAGCCCTAGGGTCCTCCATCCATATCAAGAGGAAGACAAGAAGAGAGGAATCACAAGGAATTGAGAAGCAACAACTAGCAAACAGGGGAGAAAAACAAAGATAACGGAATGCACTGAGCACACTGAAGAAAGTGTATGAAGGAGGAGGGCGTCATCAGCTGTACAGGTGCCAAGGACCGGTCTATTAAGATGGGAACTGAGGGGCGCCTGGGTGGCGCAGTCGGTTAAGCGTCCGACTTCAGCCAGGTCACGATCTCGCGGTCCGTGAGTTCGAGCCCCGCGTCGGGCTCTGGGCTGATGGCTCAGAGCCTGGAGCCTGTTTCCGATTCTGTGTCTCCCTCTCTCACTGCCCCTCCCCCGTTCATGCTCTATCTCTCTCTGTCCCAAAAATAAAATAAACGTTGAAAAAAAAATTAAAAAAAAAAAAAAAAGATGGGAAATGAGAACTGACCACGGATTTGGCGACATGGAGGTCAATGATCTGACCCTGAATGAGAATTGTTTTCTAATGGGGACAAAAGAAGGATTAGAGTAGATTTAAGACACACATTCTTAGTGGGGTGATATCATTCCCGAGGGAGGGAAAATCAATTCTTGGGAGATGGAAAAAAAACCTTGCTCTTGTTATGTTTAGAGCACAGGTAAACATATAGTACGTAACTACACAGGATGTCTGCGGTATCACAAGTCATGGGTGAGAGAAGGCAGTTTAAAAAACACCCAAAAAGACGCATTGTGGGGACAATAACGAAAAAGCAAGCATGAGAAACACTGGTTCCAGACAGAAGGTGAGGAAAAGCCTCAGAGGCTGAGAAGATAAACAATACTCCAATGATTTGCTGCAAAGGGGATCAAAGAAATGGGACAGCACGGGTAGACAAAGTGGGGTTAAGAGAAGCACCTCAGAAATACTTGGTAATGACAATATACATATGGTGCTTATAACGTGCTCATTAGCAGCCACATACTGTTCCTGACCCTTTACAGATGGTACATGGATGAAAATCAGTTATTCCCTTTAACAACCCCGGGAGTGAGTCATTATCATCCCTGTTCTGTAGTTGGGTAAATGGAAGCACAGAGGGGTTAGGGAACTTGCCTACCCAGGATCTTGCAGCCAGGAAGAGTGGGACCTGAGATTTACACAAAGAGAGTGTGGCTTCCCGAATCAACATTTTAGATTTATGGTAGATCCTTTAAAATTGTTTGACTTTGCTCTCTCTGTTTCCTACCCCAAAATACATACAACCACACATGGTCAAAAAACTAATATTTGGCATTTCACTCCTAAAATCTATCAGTCATTCTCTGCTGTGGCAAATCCCTCTAAGATATATTCCTGTCTCCTTCCCCTTTGGGTCCTTCTCTCTCTGGAGACCTTCTTCACTCTGCTTCCGCTTAGCAAACCCTAATTCTTAGGACTTTATCTCCAGAGCAATTCACGCTCGCCCATTCAAATTCAGCCAGGCAACGGGGTTGGGGGTGGAGAGGGCTGTCTCACCTTTCTCATTCTTAAAGTCCATCAAGACTTATCAAGGTGATCTCCTTCACAAAAGCTGCCCACTTGTAAAGGGGAATTTAGATACAGTGAAATTACAAACAAAGGGAATTAGTGTCTCCCCTGGAATGCAGAAAGGCAACCAGCCATTCTATTTGTTAAATTCTAATTTCTCTCACTACACATCTATCTTCACCACCCCGTACCCTCACCCCCCATCCCCTCCACTCAGCTCCCCACCCCCATCTTGGGACATTTCCTCCTACAGACAGTGGCTTTGTTAACAGAGCCCAAAAGCAGTTTGGGGAAAATTTATGCGAAATGAAAAAAATCCTTTGCCTTAATTAGATGAATGCTTCAGAGAAAACTATATTTGAAGATGTTAACTTTAAAAATAAAACCGCCAGTTATTTTCCCAGCAAAAGATGGGTTTATTCAAGATAACAGAGAATTATAATCCAAGACAAGCAACCTTCCGGAAAAGCATAGACAAGTAGGCCAAACAAAGCAGAGAAACACTACTTATAGAGGAAAGGAGGAGATCTGGAGAGGCTGTTGTAAACAAAAAGTCCATGGGGGTAAACTGGGAATTGGAAGTATAATGGCTTTTCACTGGCCGAGTTGTGACTGTCTCTCATTGGCTGGGCTGTTGTCGGGGGAGGAGGAAAGACTTTCTTCCTGGTGCTGCCCCAGAAAAGAAGTATCCAGGGCAAGGTCTGTCTATTCCTGTTGGGTCTACAACTGGCAGAGTGGCAACCCCACTGCGGACATCCTGACTCCATTTGGTGAGGTCTCCCATTACTCATTTTCACAAAGACTACATTATTTGCATAATTGTCTTAATTCTTGACTTATCTGACGGGTTTACACCGAGTCAGAGGCAAAATGGTTTCATTCTGGTAGATGAGCCCTAACCAGCAGCTGTCATCTGTCCACGACAAAGTATTTTAATGAGGCCCCACAAAACATTCCAGAAATGGGACATACCTCGTATTTGTCCTTATTGTCCGGCTCTTGGCTGTTGAAATCAAACACACCCAAAGTCACACACCAACTTCAGAGGCAGTATACTCATCCCATAAGGAGAAGGAGAAATATTTTCTTTTTCCCTACAATTCCCTGTTTCTGAGCCCTTTCTGTTACCACGCAGAATGTCACTTCCTATCCCCTCTACTCCCACCCCTCACCCTTTCAAATTCTGTCCCCCTGGCAGCAATAGGCACCAACAGTAACTTTTTCCCCATGGCCCTAGCCTGAGCTTAGAATAACCGCATGTAAAGAAAACGTTCAGTTCCTGGCCAAGGGCCATTCTCATCCTGGAGAATGCTAATGGCGCTACTTTCACATGGACTGTGGGATGTCTTGTTCTCGAACTGCACCTGTTCCCGCCCCCCCCCCCCCGTCCCCGTTTAGGAATCGTATACGAATAGGAATGTGCGGGAGTGACATAACTTTACGGATAGCCCTGAACCTACTGTCATGTCTCAACCTAAATCATTATGAGCTCATATCCACGGGTGGGACTGATGGCAAATTACTCGCAACCGATCTGGCCACCGATTGCAGGTACACGGCAATTCTTTAGTTGAGATCCACTGCAAAAGACTAGGAAGTGGGGGAAGCACACAGCCCCGAGAGAGAGGTTCGGTGAGTCCAAGTTATGAAAACGGGGCACGGGCAGGAAGTACCAAGGCTAAGAATCTGAGAAACGCAGCCAGAGGAGGCCTGGGACCTGTACTTGAGGAACTTTACGACTTTAGAGACTTAAAGCCTTTTTTGACCCCGGGGGTTGTTTGTTAAAAGAGGTAATAATCTTATGTGCCTCACAGCACTGCTGTGAAAAATTACAAGTGACAGTACAAGTAAGCACAAGGCAAGGCCACATGGTGCTGGCTCTGTCCAGGGATGTACAACCCACGGAGTCACAATCCTACGGGAGGGAAAGAGGAGGCTGGGTTGAAAGTTTTGCAAAATAGTTTCCATATTATTGATAAAGAAAACATTTCAATCCATTTGCACGTTGCACAGATGTTTTAATTTTTCAAATATGTAGCTGATGTTGCAATTATGTGAAGTTATTGCTTACGCTTTATTTATATGATGGGAAACCAATGTTTTGAGACAATAAAATGGTCCATATATCCTTGCATGTTATCTAGATGAGCCATTTGAAAGTACCCAGCTTTGAAATCTGTCCCAGATCCAAGCTATTTTGACTAAGTGTTTTGAAGTTAAATAGTGTGAAACTTATCCAAAAATCTTAGTACTCAGATAAATAGGTTTCTACAGGGTTTTAAATCGTTTGCTTTAAAAATTCTTTAATTTTTAGATAGTAGAAAAATGTTACAAAAATATTTTGCCTAAGAGGTCTGGCTCAAAAAAAAAAACAGTTTGAAAACAAACAGCCTTGCACTGTCTTAAAAAGTCACTTCTGTGTTATAAAAACCACATGGAATGGATCCCAAATCAAATAATTTTAAGGAACCCATTCCAAAACCAGTATTTTGACAAACTTTCAAAATTTAACTATTGATGGCCATGACTCTCAAAAGCCCCAAGAAACCAGATGTAACTTTCCTGTTTTCAAACTTTACAAAATATCTTCTTCTTTTCCACTCCTGGTTTATTTTAGCTGCTGGCCTAGAGGACTCAAAGCAGTGAATGTGAGTACAGTTCAGCAACTAAAAACATGCAGAGAAGAAAGGCACCATCGCGGGAGGAAGAACGAACCTGGTTTTGAGTGAAGCCCAGGTTTGGATTCCTCTTCCATGCTCTATCATCTGTGGCATCTTGGCACTGTCCCCCCCCCCCCCCCCCCCCCCAGTTCTGAGCTGCAGTTTCTGTCTTAGATTGGGTTCCACCACAGAGCAGAGCATAAGCAAGGGCTTTTATGCAGGTACGCAGGTATTTGGGGAAATGACCTAGGAGAAGGACTGGGAACTGGAAGAAGTACAGCAGGAAAGGAGGGAGAGTCATCACCGGGGGTATTCTTGAGTTAGCCGCCACGGTGGACAACCGGGCCCCAGAGTAGAGGGACCTTCTGGGGTCCATGTTGAAGGTCCAAGGAACAAAAGAGGGGCTGGCTCTGGACAGGCTCCACCGTCCACCCCTCCACCCATCCACTCGCAGATCACGAGTATGTGACCACCAGATGGGTTCCTGCAGACGTCCCCAGCAGCTGTCTCGGGGAAGTCCTGAGGCAGTGGATATGCCGGAATATGCCACCTTAAAATCGGCTATTTTGGCATAAGGATTATTTTGAGCTGCCAGCCATTGAAAATGAAAAGATGCAGAAAGAAACCTTGTCAGTTGTCAGGGTTTTCCTTACCTGACTAAAAGCAGAAACTTCTGGGAAATGAGGCTGCCCTGAGTTCCCTCTCAGGGGAGTGTCATGGCCATCAAGAAAACAGAAAGACCATCTGCACCTGCATAAACAAACATTATCACAAACCTTGTCTTTTCTAGAGACATCTATTTGTTCTTCCCAAAGAAGAACTCCTTCCCTTCTCCCCTTTCTCCTACTAAGTTAGGTCTCTAATCCTCTAACTTTAACCATGTAATGAGCTAGTTACTTCTTTTGTTAACTTTCACAGGCAAGTAACACTTTTCCTCCTGCTAGTCTGTCTCTGTCAGTTTAACGTGCCGGCCTGCGGAAGAGGAAACGAAGAGGGCACGGGAAAAGTTCTTCCTCCCCAACAGCAGAAAGCAAGAGAGGTGAGGTACAGTCTGGATGAGGTGTGGTCAGGGAAGCCACACCTATGCCAAGCTGGTTGCTGCATCAATGACTAGACTCAATGGTAGGCCCAGAGGACATGAGCACGAGAGGGGCCCAATGCGGTTTCCTCATCTATCCAGTGGGGGTTAAAAAACAGTACGGGGGCTTTATTGGCAGAGCCTGTGCTTCAGCATCTGCAATTTCTTGAACTAAAACCCCCTCTTTCCTTATCTGCCTGGTGGGCAATTCCTCACCATCGAATTCCTTATCGCTGCACTTTTTCCAGATCTAAAGTAAAAGGAGACTTTCTTCCCCATTCCCCACCTTCCTCCAGGTCCCTGAAAGCCACTCTGTCCTTCTCTCCAGCCCTGGCCCCATTCCTACTCTCTTCTCCTAGTGTGAAGGGGGAGTATGACACCAGAATGTCGGTATTAGGAAAAGCTCTCTCTTTCAGGCTAGCCTGACCCTTCCTCCTACTCTGAGGTGAGCACATCCAGGTCAGGGCCCAGGGCCTCCCTTCTGAAGATCAGTCCTGAGACTGGACAGCATGAGGCAGCCTTTGCCTCCCACAGAGACAGTGGGAGGGAAGGCAGAGCAACTGACCCCAGCCACAGGTCCAAACCAGTCTCTCATACCCTGTCACCAGCTCATAGATCTGATGTGCTGGTCTTCAGATGAGGCCCCAATCTATTTGGTCCCCCAGTTACCACACAAGCTCAACAAGAGGAGGAATTTTTATTTTGTTCACTGATGTATCCCAAGTGCCTGGATCAGAGCTTGGCACATAGGAAGGGCTCCGTATTTATTTGTTTAATGAATTAAGGAATCCGCAGGGGGAAGGAGTGTGATTAGCAATCCAAAACCAAAATGCCCTCAATCATCCCCTCCAGACAGCAGTGGGCCCTCCTCCGTGATCCCTTAGCACCTCCCAGTACAGCACTTAACACATTATAACCATTCGATATGGAACCTGGCTCTCACGTTTGACTTGGAGCTCCCCAAGGGCAGAGATTTTATCTCCTATTTATCTTTGTCTCCCAAAGGCCCAGCCTTCTGGGACTAACTCCTAGAAGGTGCTCAAAAATAACAGCTGGATGGATGGTGAAGATAAGGAACACAATAATATTACATTTTAATTGTCTTCTTTTATTTTGAATGCCAAAGATGCTTTTGCTTTAAAGTTAGAACGTATGACTAATGAATCACTCCCAAGCTTGCTTGAGAACTCTGAACTGAAATGGAAAAAAACAAGATAAGCCAAAAGGGAAAGCCCAATGCAGTAAATGTAGACAGTGACTCTTGGCTCTTGAGCATCTGTTTTTGAAATCCAAGGAGCATGAGTATGAGTCAAGGGGAAGGGTGCAAAGTTCTTTGAGGATTTGCTAACATGTTATTAATACTACAGTGCCAAGAAGGGAAAAAAGGACTCGAGGAAATAAGGACAGAAGCTGTTAAAGCTCGAAAGAAATACATGAATGGCAAATACATGGCACTGTGGCAAATAATTCCACGCCATGCCCTCACCCCACCCCTTCGTCCTGCCAGCCTTGGTAAACATCAATGGTCAATTAGATACAGCACTTGTTTCCACCAAGGGAAAGTCCTTCCCTAATAGGAAGGCGAAGAACTCTAACGGCTACTCCTGCCTCAGATCAAGAGTTCTAACACCTAGATGAACGTCAAACTCATCCGGTGTGTTCATCACCTCAGGCGGCCATAACAAAATACCACAGACAGGGGGCCTTAAACAACACGCTTTTCTCGCACGCGATTCCGGAGACTGGAAAGTCACAGATCGAGGCGCTGGTCAGGCAGGTTTCGTTCTGAGAGGTCTTCTCTTGGCTCACACACGGCAAGCTCTCCCCAGCTGGGCTTGGTACAAGGTACGCTCTCAGGGATAGCCGGTCAATGCAAGAGAGAATCGACTCAGGTGGGGCAGTCCCAGACACCATGGTGCAACTCAGCGTACCCTGCGGTATCTAACGGAGAACACCTCTCTCTGAAGTCCCGTGGCCCTCCAAGACAGTCGTAAAGAAGACAGAGAACAATAGGGACAAGGCAATTCATTCCTTTATTCATCTAAATGTCTTCATTAAAAAAAAAAAAAAATTCCAAGATCATGGTTGTGTGTGTGTGAGACTGTGTTTTTTCTCTTACTAAATGAGAGTGCAGGACTGCGACTGTGGCATGAAATGTGGCCAGTGCAGATTGAGATGCGCTGTAAGTTCCAAATACAGCCCTAATTCAAAGACTTAGTATTTAAAAAAAAAAAAAAAAAGTAAACGATCACATTGATATTTTTCTATTAATTGCATGTTAAAATTAAAATGCTTTGGGGGTGCCTGGGAGGCTCAGTTGGTTATGGTCTGACTTCGGCTCAGATGGTGACCTCTTGCGGTTTGTGGGTTCAAGGCCCATGTTGGGTTCAACGCAGAGGCTACTTGGGATTCTCTCTCTCTCTGCCTCTCACTCGCTCTCTCTGCCCCACCCCGGCTCACACACATGTATGCGCTTGCTCCTGCTCTCTTTGTCTCTCTGTCTCTCAAAAATAAACGCTTAAAATACTTTCAATATGTTGGGTTAATCAAAATGTAATTTGAAAATTTTTAAGTCTTCCTGTGATGCTAATGATCAGCTAAGTCTGGCTGCAACTGGCAGTGGATATCAGATAAAGACTGGGCTCAGGAAAGAACATCAGGCACTGTGACGATCTGAATCGAGAAGCCTGAGTTGCCAAAAAAGCACTGTATTGGCACCACCCACCCCAGCAGTTAAAACTAGGATTTGTTGACACACGAGTATGTCACTCATGCTTGGTTACTAAAAACATTTACCATTAAGTTTTGAATACATACATATTAACTCACAATGAATCCAAGTCCTAAATGTAAAACCGAGAACTCCAAAACTCTTAGGAGAACAGGGCAAAAGCTTCACAATGTTGGACTTGGCGATGATTTCTGGAATGAGACACCAAACACACAAACAACAAAACAAAAAAATAGATAAATAAGACTTCATAAAAATTGTTAAATTTTGTGCATCAGAAGACTCTACCAACAGAGTAGAAAGGCAGCTGACAGAAAGGAAGAAAATATTTGCATAGACAGAATACACGGAGAACTTCTAAAACTCAGCAACAAAAACACTAACAACCCAATTCAAAAATGGGCAGAGGACTTGAAAGGATATTTCCCTGAAGAGGACATACAGATGGCCGACAAGCGTATGAAAAGATGCCCAATATCACTAATCATTAGGGGGAAAAAAAACAAAACCATGATGAATACTACTGCTAGGGTTGCCACTATGTTAAGGGGGGAAAACCCAGAAAAACGACAGGTGTTGGCGAGGATGTGGAGAAACTGGGACCCTTGGGCACCGCTGGTGGGAATGTGAAAGGGCGCAGCCACTGTGGAAAAGAGTATGGTGGATGCTCAAAAAATTAAAAATAGAATTTTTTGATGCAGCAACTCCACTTCTGGGTATTTACCTCAAAAGAACTGAAAGCCGGGTCTCAAAGAGTGGTTTGCACACCCCTGTTCATAGCAACATTATGCACTGTAGCTAAAATGTGGAAACAACCCCAAATGTCCCGCTGAGTGGAAAGGCCAGATGTGGTATATACATACAATGGCGTATTATTCAGCTTTAAAAAGGAAGAAAATTCTGACACCTGCTACAAGACGGATGTACTTTGAGGACATTATGGTAAGTGAAATAAGCCAGACACAGAAAGACAAATACTTACATGATGTACTTCAAGTAGTCAAATATAGAGACAGAAGGTAGAATGGTGATTGCCAGGGGCTGGGGGATGAGGGATGGGGCACTAGCATTTGGTGAGTACCGAATTTCAGTTTTACAAGACGAAAAGATTCCTGGAGACGGACAGTGGTGACGGTTGCACAACATGACGAATGTATTTAATACACTGAACTGTACGCTTAAAAATGGTTACAATGGTAAATTTTATGTCATGTGTATTTTACCACCATCCAAAACTGAGTTTGAGAATTATAGTTTTCTTTACATCAAATAAACATATTCAGGGATCCCTCCTTGTTATATCCAACATCATTTTCTCACTCACATACCAATATCCTTGCTTTTTTTTCCTTTTTCATAGCAGCTTCTTACTTGAGAATGGTTTTAGATTTACAGAGAATTGAAAAGATAAGAGTGGAGAGTTCTCGCATGTCTCCACAGTGTGGTATATTTGTCCCAGTTAATGACCCCATGTTGATATATTATTATTATTAACTAAAGTCCATACTTTACTCAGATTTCCTTCGTCTTCCATTATGTCCTCTTTTTGTTCCAGGATCCTATCCAGGGTAGCATATCAGTTTTAGTCATGTCCCCTTAGGCTCCTCTTGACTATGAAAGCTTCTCAGGCTTTCCTTGTTTTTGATGACTATAATAGTTTTAGCAAAAGCTAATCATGTGTCCTGTAGATCAAAACTGGGATTTTTGTGGTGGTTTTAGACTGAGGCTGTAAGTCTGGGGGAGGAAACCAGAGAGCTCAAGTGCCTTCCTCAGCGCAAATCAGCAAGGGTTCCTTTATCAACTTGACTTATCACTGATGATGTTGACCTTGATTACCTGGCTGTGATGGCATCTGTCAGGTTTCGCCATTGTAAAATTCCTCCTTTTCCCAAACGCAGTCTTTGGAAGGAAGTCACTGTGCACAACACACATGGAAGGAAGGCGGAGACAAATGTCATGATGCCCATTTCACAGAAACAAAAAAAAAAAAGCAGGTGAAAGGTGAAGTTACTTTCCCAAGGTTTCAAAGTTAGTAATTTGCAAAGCCGGGATCTAAAAAACAGAGGCTCGGTCCACAGGTTTTCCTCATGGTCTTCAGAAAAGTCGGCAGAAACTGACCTATAACAGAATTCACCGTAGGATTTCACCATATTCCTTCAATGCCATTGTCTTAGAAAAGAGCACAAGCTACCAGATACAGTTCCATTGCTCAGTCTACCCTGAAGCGTCATGTGGCCTGGGATCCTGAATACCTCTAGCCTTTAGCTGAGTCCTCCAGGAAACAAAACACACCACCAGGTTTAGGAACCGGGATTCCAATGTCTGAATCCAGCCAAGCCATTCAGCTATGTTACCTTGGGGAAATACCTTGCTGTCTCAAACGTTTGGCTTCTCATCTATAAAACAGTGGCAGTAACTACAAAATGTCGGTCCAGAAATTCATGTGAAGGAAGGACTTTAATTTTACTTTCTATAACTCAGCTTAATCTCTATCTTGAGCTCTGTTGAGATCCGAACAGCAGACTTTACCGCCATCGGTCCAGTGTCCTTGGCCCAGACGCGCCCCCCGCCCCCCCACCAGATGCAATCTTCCTTCCTTGTCTGGGGATCTCTCCACAACTTTCTTGACACATGTGGGTGCCTGGAATCATTCTCCTGCTCCCAGGCCACACTGGAGCCTGGAAAACGTTAAGACCATCAAAGGTGCCACGGCTCCTCTCTCATTCCCTTCTCTCTGTCTCTCTCTTGGACGGTCCGGAGAACCCGCTTAGACTCTGCACCATCCCTCTAGGGTTCTTTCCCCTTCCTGGGCCTATCTCCTGGCTAGGGCTCCACCAACATCCATACTCTTTTCAGTTCCTCTAAACCCATTCCCCTAAGTCCAGGACAGCTATTCTTGGAGGAGAACCTACCCAGGAGGAGGAATAATGCTTTGTACTCACTTAGGAGGGTCCCCCCCCCCACCGCAAACTTTTATCTCCGCCTTGAAATGCTTAGACCCCTCTAAGCATACAGGCTTTTAAAATATAAGGGCCAGAAAATTTGTTATTTAGTTAACATATATGATGGATTTGTTATTTTTAATGAGTTAATAAAAAGTTTTAGTAACTATGCTTCATTATTCAGTTAGAGCTTCCAATATGATACATATCAGTAGCTACAACCCAATAAATAAAAGTTCTTCAGAAATCCCAAGAAATGCTAACAGTATAAAGAGGTCTTACGACCAACATGTTTGGCTAAACCACTGATTCAGCCCAAGCCCACAGCTATTTTTCTGAGCATCTGTTATATTCCAAATAGTGGATACTTCATACCCACAGCTGGAGTATAAAGAAGAAAAGTCAGAGTCTTCGTCCTCAAGCAGTTCACACCAAGAGGAAGAAATGTTGAATCATATTAGACAGTCACTGTAGATTTCTTCGTCTGAACACTGACATGAGGGTAACTCTGGAAACACAGAGCAGGTGCTGCGCTTAACTCAGATGACGTGTCACTGTTTCTCCGAGACTACCCCTGACTCCCTGCACGGAATGAAAAAGGGGAAAGGAAAATCACACAGGGACACAAGGCAGGAAAAGGCGGTCCAGGCTGAGGGAGTTACACGTTCACACAACCGGAGGCCAGAGAGAGCCGCTGTGCTCCAGGGGTGTTTACCATGGCTGGTGTGCGGACCACACAGAATTGGTGAACGGGGAGCCTGGATGCCCAAAGTAACAGAAAATAAACAGGCGCTGCAAAAGCTCTCAATGTTTTCCTATTAGCAGGTGATAGTAGTTAGCTTCTCCTTGTCACACAGGAAACAAGCACGGATGACTCAGCAGAGATGACTCATCGAAAGAGAAGCCGTGGGTGAAGTCTCTGTCAGGCTCTCGGAGCTACACCCACGTGGTGCCTCCCCTTGCAAGATCAGTTCTCCACGGCGAGTCGTTTTTATATTTTTATATTCAAACAAACGCAAACAGTACAGCCCAGGATACACAGTGCATGTGAACTGCTGGGACAAAGCATTAACACTTAAGGAAACTTTCCGTTTGCAGCGGGCTGCTTGAGGACGTGCGGCACATTTATAAGATTCGGTTATTATGAGGACGTGCGTGGAGAAGTTTGCCGAGCACGGTGAGAATGCTACCCAGTCATTTGCCCTCTGCAAAAGGCAACAAAGCTCTAGAAAGGATAATATCCTGGGAAATGTAGTTTCAGCTTCTCACCCTTCCAGGTCATTCTTCCATGAGGCCCTCAAGCCAAGTTCATGTTTTTATTTAGGCTTCGGTTTGGGTTTTGTGTGGGAGGCAGCTTCTGAAAGGGCCCCCAGGGATCTCTCCTCTTGGGGTTCACAGCCGTGTGTAATCCCCTCCCCCTGAGTGTGGGCTATACCTCTCAGCTTGCTTCTAACAAATAGAAGGTGGTCACACAGACGGATGTCACTTGGAACATTCAGTTACAAAAGGCTCTGACTTGGAACATTCAGTTACAAAAGGCTCTGACTCCGTTCATACCCTCGTCCTCTCTAGCCCTCTCCCCTGTTCACTCTGATGAACCCCATTTCCACCACTGTGAGCTTCCCCGTGGACGGCCTCACCTGGCAAGGAACTCAGGGCAGCCTCCAGCCAATAGCCACTGGGAAACTGAGGCTCTCGGTGCGGTAGCCCTGCAAAAAAAAAAACCCCTGAAGATCACTCACAATCACATGGAAACATCCCTCCCCGGCTGGGTTTTGAAACAGCAGCAGCCCAGATGAGACCTTGACGATAGTCACTGACAGACCTTGAGCCGTAACTTTTGTTATGGTATAAATTGATAGAATTTAATAAAAGACGAAAACATTCTGTGTTTTGCCAGGCTGAGAGTGTTCCAGAGACGGCAGAGGTCAGGACTGGAAAATCCATTTGCCAGAAAAAATGTTCGCGTCCATTGTCTTCCTCCAAGGCACGCTTTTGACGTGCTCTCTCCAATTACCTCCTATTCCTGTAATTACACAAAGCCAACAAAGCCGTATGTTTAAGTACCTCCAATCCAAGAGCTGCTATAGCCACCTGGGTTCTCTAATCTCCCTTCTTTTGCTTTCAAAAATTCAATAAACATGTTACCACTTGTCAAAGCCGACATCCTCCCCCATGGCGAGAAAGGTTCTGCACTCAAAGGAGATTTTTATGTCTTTGTTTTTCCTATTCGACTTCCTATCCTTCTTCTGATATTTACTCTTCCTGTCAATGCCTGTATCCAGAGTATGGACTAATAAATAGCGTTTGCCTTATACCTCTGCTTTTCTGTGAGGATTTCCAAATTTAGGCTGGATCTGGGTATGACAGGCAAGCTGGATGGTGGCCCTGTGACAGCAGACATTGGATTCAAAATTACATGGTCCTCGGGGTTAGCCAGCCAGCCTTCCTTCCAACCAACACGGGCCCCAGAACTGTTCCTAGAGGCTGTGTTAGCCCGAGTCCTTTGAGAATCAGACTCCCAATGTGAGATTAAACATCTGAGGACTCGGGAGGGGAATCATCTGTGAGAGCAAACAGGGAGGGAGTCAGAAGAGGCTGGGAGAGCCACCGGACTGTGATGTGAGTCTGGTCCTGAGTGAAGGAGGCAGGGAGGGAAGGTCGGGTGGAAGCCCAAGGAGGATTCTTCAACGCTGTCAGGGAGTCTTCAAGCCAAAGTCAGCTGTCAGAGTAGTCGGTTTCCCAGGACCAGGTCTGCCATGCGGGTCACCGGCTGGGAGAAGGACATGTGACATCGGCACACTCACAGGATTTCAGGGGCAGCAGCCGGAGCCCTTGGTCACTTTCACCCCTCTGTGGTAAGAGGTCTGCAAGGAGCACTCCCAGGGGGAGCACTCCCATATGCTCCCGCAGGGGCATATGACAACGAAAATCTGGGTGTGGTAGGGCAGGGGGTTATTCTGGAATGATAACATCTCTCTAACTGCTAACCCTCGTGGCTTTTCTTCTTTGTCTTTATTGACAAAATCTTTACACTGCCACCAAAGGGGCAGAACTGTGGCATGTTCATGACTTAGGTAGCTCATGTTCCGTGTCGGCATGCTTCCCACTCGTTCATTCATTCATTGATGTCTTCTTTTATTCCTTCAGCAATACTTTTGAGAGTCTGTTCGGGCCCCTAGACAATCGATGCTAAACAAGTCATCCCTGGAAATATCTTGTTTTAGGGAAGATGGACGTGTGAACCAAAAAAAAAAAACCACGAAGACACAAATTTCTGACTATAATAACACTTCAAGGCAAATGAAACAGGATAATGCGACAAAGAACGACTTTTGGGGAGTGGGAAGGGAAACCTATTATGTCCCATCATGCTTTCTGTTACCTTCTTTTCTTGTCTCTCAGACTCTATTTTGGAACGTTGAGGTGGGGCATGGAAACTGCCTCCGGTTTGTTTTCTTCCCAGCATAAACACTGGCTTGGACTCTTCCCTCCAACTTCTGCCTTTTTCTAACAATGTTATTTCTGGCAAGTCATATTCCTGAAATACCGTGAGCCTCCTTGTACATCTCTCTATCCACAGGGGGGAGGGTTGGTCCTGCAGTGATGAATGCACATTTCTTCTAGGCTAGCAACTCCTCTTAATTTGTTTTGGACCATCCCTACTTTTCCGTTCACCAACTAATCCCGAACAAGGGTCAAACAAGTCACGTGAGAGAAAAGCCCACCAGGCCACACTCGGTTCTGGGAACACCAGGCCTTCCCCCTAATTAATCACAATGGCTGAGCATGAGCCACACAACTGGCTGAGGAGGAAGCGTGTGGGGGAAAGAGTACCGGGCCGGATGTCAGAAGACCTGCCTTTGGCCCCAGATCTACCCCTAACGAAATGTGCCATCTCAATCAACACCTTCCTCTCTGGTTCCTGGCACATGATAAGTACATAATACATACTGCTGAATGAAGACAGCAGGATCTTAAGCTATCACTTTCCATATCAGCTGGAGTATAGATTAAGGAGCCATAACAAAGAGACCCCCAAATGCAGTGACTTAAGCAAGAGAGGGGTTCATGTCTCTTTCATACAACAGAATAGTGGTAAGAAGGGGAGATTGGCCCCTCGGCTCTATGAGGTTATCCTGGGGCCCGGGGTTCCTTCTTTTTTCCTCTGGACCCTCTCAGGGTGATGCTGCATGTTCTGTGCTGGTTCAGCAGTATCACATGCAGGCAACTGCCAGAGGGAAGAGGGGAAGAGACGGGGAAGAAGCGATTTCCTCTTAGGGGAGTGCTGTGGAAATTACACAGTTCTGTTCCCATTCTATCAGCAAGACTCTGGCCACGTGGCCACGACGAACTTCCAGGGAAGCTGAGAAATATGGGCTCCCGCTGACCTGAGAGCACCCATGGAGCAGGGGTGGCAGGGGGAGTCCCTTACTAAATGGGGAATGAAAGAGGACAGACAGGCTTGGACATTTAGCGTCTCTGCCAAGCCTGTGACAAGATTCCATACTCACGTCCATGATTCTGCTAAAGAATGATTGTTACTGGCGTGCTATCCCTTTATCTTATTTTGCTTTTCTTCCCCAGAATTTTTCACTGGCCTAAACCCAATGACTTTGAACATGTGTGTTTTAATATGGGGTCCATGGCTCCTATAGACCCTAGAAGAGTCTTAAAATGTTTTGAGGATTTTTTTTTAATTGGGGGTTTTTCCTTCCGATCATGGTGTTAAAACTGAATGTTGCCATCTTGTGCATCATTCTTATGATCCCATATAATCAAATCATGCCATGGGATCTCAATGGCCTTGTTGGTTCCAGTGGCACAGATACAGACTTAGCACAGAAATGTTGGGTTTGCCCCAAATTAAGTCCAAATAAATTAATAGTAGACTTCACAAAGGGAGTTTCCAGAGCAGTCCAAATAGAGAGAAATGATGGAAAATTGGATCATCACATGGCACCTGGTAGGATACACATGCCAAAAGAATTAATGAGGCAGTGGTCAATATCATGTTCTCCTTTGAGAGATAATTTGGTTTCAGCAAAACAACATCATCCTTCCCATTAAATTAATGTTGTTAAATAGCATCACATTGGCTTTTTAGTTTTGTTTGAATTTAACTTGTATTGAATTGAGTTACAATTGACCTCTGAACAACATGGGTTTGAACTGTGTGGATCCACTCATATGTGGATTATACGTGTGTGTGTGTGTGTGTGTATGTGTGTGTGTGTGTGTGTATCCGCCTATATATGGATTATATGTGTGTGTATGTATGTATGTATATATATATATATATATATATATATATAATGTAGTACAGTACTGTAAATATATTTTCTCTTTCTTATGATTTTCTTAATACTTTTTCTCTAGCTTACTTCTTGTAAGATTACAGTATACAAGGCATATCACATACAAAATATATGTAAATCCACTGTTTATGTTATCAGCAAGGCTTCCGATCGATAGCAGACTGTTAGTAGTTAATTTTGGGGGGAATCAAAAGTTATACAAGGATTTTCAACTGCATGGATGGTCAGTGCCCCTAAGCCCTGCATTGTTCAAGGGTCAACTGTATACTGAACTCAATTCAACTTGCTTAATTTAACTTGACTTGGGTTTTAAACAGATATCAGAGCTGTAATGACAAGCTTGAAAGTAACATCATAATCAAACAATTGTAGTATATACACCGGGAAGGAAGTGGAAGTTGTTCTCTTCTTTTAAAGGAGCCCACACATCACGAAAGTTTCAAGAGCAGAGTTATCATGAATGGTTCTAAAGGATTATGATAAGTTACCTCCCTGAGAGTGATTCTCTCCCCTGGACTATGATTCCAGCAGACCCTAAAACATTTCTGCCCAGCTGACAGTTACTTTAGATTTTGTTCAAGTGCACCACTCAACCTCGATGGCCGCTCTGTTGTCACCAACTTCAGGAGAATAAACGTGGAATGTTCTAGCATTTGCAGCATTTCCTAAACCAAAGGAATTTTGCCCAAGAGGGTGGGTAGGTTACTCTCTGCTGCTAAGTTCCTGCTGGGGTAGTTGATTTCTGCTCCCTGAAAGGACAAGGAAGTGAAAAGTTCCTTCTCTTCCTCCCGCCTAACCCATGCCTGCAGTTTCGAGGGTAACTATATGACAAGGGCAATAAACATTCCACCCCCCTGAGGCAATGGAGTAGAAAATGACATATATAGGGGCTGGGTAGCAGCGCATGCATCAGTCTATCTGGTGCTTGGAGATCCTCTGGGATGAGAGGCGCTATATAACTGTAAGTTATGGGGACGCTTAATCAACTATTCTCCCACCGACTTGTGTTCTGTCCGTGATTTACTGGCACCTCTGTTTACCTACAGGATAATGGTCCTGGTGGAAGAGAGTATGAGGAAATAAATGACTTGGTGGGTGATTAATTGTCCTGGCGCAGCACAGAGTCCAGTACCAGGATCATTATTTCTATTGTATGACAAGAAAGAAAGAAGGAGCAGTGAAGCCGTGTGCATAAATAACAGGGGAAGGATTTCCTCGCTGCTCAGGAAAATTCTGCTCTCCCATTCTTTTCAGAACTGAAGGGGCCTATTCCACAGTCTGAACTCTCATCTCTTCCCTGAGCCTTCAGACGTGATCTCTGCTAATTGCTCTAGTCGGGAGCTAGGGAAGTTCTGGCGAGGGCTCCCATCCCGTTCACCCCAAGCACAGGAGCAGCACGGCACTGCAACTTGGCCCTTTCTGGAGCTCGCCCATACCAATCCATCTCTCTCTCCCTTCCATGCTCCTCTCCCTCTGTCCCTCTCCCTATCCCTCTCCCTGTCCTCTCTTTCTCTCTCTTTATTCATTCACTCATTCATTCATTCATTTACACATCCTGTTTCCTGTTGCTTCTGTATCTTCCGGAAAACCCTAATACATCCCTCTTCATCCATAGAAGGATGCCTCTGGCTATTACTATTAGTACTTCCTCCCTTGTCTCTTAGGAGGCAGCTCTGGGCTCTGAGAATAAGAGGCGGTAGGGAAGCTGATAAATTTGGATCGAATGAACGCTATGCGCAAAGACAGTACAATAGGAGGAAAGCTCCGGACACATAAGGGTAGCAGCTTCTGGCATCTTAGTTAATGAAACGGAGCATTTAATCCAGTTGTTCAAAACCCCACTACATGTTAGAAACACTCTACTTAGGAGCCTTAAAAAAAAAAAAAAAACTACCAATGCCGGGTCTCACCCTTGACCCATGAAAGCAGAAGTTCCAGGAGGGAAGTCTGGCATCTAACCTTCATACAGCGCTGATTTAATGGAAATGGGATTCCTAAGCCTTGGACGTAACTCTTGGGAGCCGTGGGGCATTGATTTCATTAGGGAGTCCCTCATTAGTCTAAAGAGAACATCAGGGAAGAACAACATACAAGCTGCTGAACGTTCCAGCTCCAACATTACTGCTTCCACTTGGGGAAAATAAATCACTGCAGAAGGACAGCGCCTCATTTTAACTAGTCCGGGTTTTAATAGCCCATCAGCTCCGCTTTAAATGCTTTTTGATAGCACGGCGCATTTGACCTTAAGCAGAGCACTTGGATTCAACCTTGACATTTACCATAATTAAACAAAGAGGATTTTTCTCATTAAATATTATTTTTGTTTCTTGGACCATGAACTGAATTGTGAATGAGATTCTATTTCAGTCGATGCCATGGCATGACCCTCCATTCTCCACAGCCGTTAGCAGCTACAAGCCCCAGTGTGCCCTCAGCTGCGGCATGAGGGAGCCTGGCATTTCCTGTGGGCTCTCTTTTTAGCTACTGACAAATGTCACAGAGGCCAGCATCATCCACAGGGAGAATAGGTAGGGTGCCAGGGGGAGGCAGACAGCCCCACCCCAATTCTCATAGATATGATCTTTAACTCCCTGGAATCCTCACCCACTAGATGGAGAAGGTCACTTTTGGCACTATCTGCCAAGTTCGTGTTGAAACCCTCTGTTCCTTCCTCATCCACAGTGGTGAGACTCTGGCACTTTTTTATTTTGTCAAGTATTACCTCAATTCCCTGCCATGACTGACTGGACCAGAAGTGGGTAGCACACCCAAGTTGGTTTCATCCAAGTTCCTCCAGTTAACTTGGAGGAATCAAGAAAAAGAGAGTATGATTTGGGTTGGATAACTGGACTTGTATGATGGATACGTTGCAGTTGCCACAGGGGTCAAGAGGCAGAGGAAGCAAGGCTTCAGGGAATAAGAATGGAACAGAGGAGATCAGAAGCAAGAGACCCAGGAAGAGTCCAGCTTGTGTTCTAGTCCTAGACATTTCTCCCAAGGCTCCGTTTTGTTCCTGTTATTGGTTTCAAAAGAAATTCCTGTGTCTTTATAATAAAGCAGGTGGAGAAACGTCCCTTGCCTACCCTTCCCTTAATATCGTTTACCTTCCCTCTTTTCTTCATGTGGTGTTCCAGGGGCCAAGTCAGCCATTTATAACTGAAATCCATGCAATCCCTAACTCTCTGGAAACTTCACCCACTGAGAACGGGTTTTGGTAACATCTCCCCAGCTCATGATGAACCCATTAACTCCCTTGTGAGGGTTCATTTTATGTGTCAACTCAGCTTCTGCCCAGATATTTGGCTGGGCACGATTCTGGATGTTTCTGTGAAGGAGTTTTTTGAATAAAATTAACATTTAAATCAGAGGACTTTGAGTAAAGTAGATCACCCTTCACAATGCAGATGGGCCTCATCCAATCAGTTGAAGGTCTTAATAGAACAAAGACTGGACACCCCAAGCAAAAAGGGATTCAGCCAGAAGATTACTAGGGACTCAGACTACAACTCTTCCCTGGGTCTCCAGGTTGCTCGGCTGTCCCATCAGATTTCAGATTCACCAAGGCTCCATATTCACGTGAGTCAATTCTTTAAAACCAATCCATCTCTCTCTCCCTTCCATGCTCCTCTCCCTCTGTCCCTCTCCCTATCCCTCTCCCTGTCCTCTCTTTCTCTCTCTTTATTCATTCACTCATTCATTCATTCATTCATTCATTTACACATCCTGTTTCCTGTTGCTTCTGTATCTTCCGGAAAACCCTAATACATCCGTCTTCATCCATAGAAGGATGCCTCTGGCTATTACTATTAGTACTTCCTCCCTTGTCAACTTGCAATATTTCAGCACTGATATTAACAGGTGATAGGGAGGTAGTGTGGCAAAGGAGAATGGACACTGGACCCAATTCAGCGAATCAGTGGTGTAATCTTGGGCAAATCACTTTACTGGTCTGGGCCTCTCCTAGGTTATAGTAGAAGATTCCTAAGGGTCTTCCTAATTTCAAAGTCCACAAAAGGTACCGTAACATCTCACACAACAATTTTAGGTGGCAATCTCCCTTTTTCTGTGTACTTCCCCTTGCTGGAAATCTTGTTTCTTTCCCTGTAGTCCTTCTGCCATTTTGGAACTGGAGAGGGAGAGAAAGGCCAGATAAAAGGGAGAAAGAATGATAAAGAGACGGTTCCAGCCAGACACAAGGGGAGAGTAGAGGGTACTTCCAGTGGAGGGGGGAGCTGCACAGAGGGGTGAACAGAGATGGATAGGCAAGTGAGACCTGGAGCCCTGACCCCCCCCCCCCACCCCATCCAGGTCTAAAGCTCCAAGCTGGGGTGGCTGTGAGTGCTCACTGGGACACCAAGGCGGGTCTGGAGAAATCTAGGCAGGTGATAGCCGGTGCTCTGCTTCCCCAAGTACCACCGGGACAGTCACAAGCCTGTAAGGGAAACTTGCATTTCCAAAGAGTTCTGTGCACATCAAGGGTGGGTACCACGTGGCAGCGTGGACAGAGGTGGCTGCCTGTATAGACAGGGACCGGGACAGCCCCACCCCCAACCCCTCCCCAAGTGTCTCCTGGCTTCGACAGAGCACAGAAAAGATCTGGAGAGTTCTCAGGAGCCTGTGAAAGGGTGGTAGAGGTAGCTAAGAGTTAAGATGTGAGAAGCCTGCCTGCAAAGATTCGCTAAGACACATGGTGGAGAAAGCTGCAACTTTCAGGGAGGTCTGACCAGGTCTGGGGCCCTGAAGGAAGATAAGGAGCAAGTCTCAGAGAACCAGCAAAGCGAGCCAACTCCCAGGGAGTTTTGTTTGTGGGTTTTCCCTAACTCTTTTTTAAAATATTTTTTAATGTTTATTTTTGAGAGAGAGAGAGAGGCACAGTAGCAGACGTATTAAATGCATTTCACTTAACTCTTACAATAGGTACAGCACAAGCAGGGGAGGGGCAGAGAGAGAGGGAGACACAGAATCCGAAGCAGGCCACAGGCTCTGAGCTGTCAGCACAGAGCCCGAAGCGGGGCTTGAACTCACGGGCTGTGAGATCGTGACCTGAGCCAAAGTCGGACACTTAACCGACTGAGCCACCCAGGTGTCCCAGTTTTCCCTTACTCCTATAGGGCTTCGGAGTAGGAGATCGATCATTAAAATAAAGGACGTGAAAAAAAATAAAAAATAAAGGACGTTTCCTTCTGGTTTTGTACATCTGAGCTGTAGTGCATAAAGTCTGGCCGCCCTACAGCTGCAACAGAGAATCCAGAGGAGGGAGGTCTTTCTTGCCTCCATGCCTTGGAAGGAGACATACCCACCTCCCCACTCACCTTGCACCACCACCATTGGGAGAGAGAGAGAAAGTAAGGAACAGTCCCAAGGACGCCAGTCACCGTAGCATGTGATGCCTTGTCCCTAAGGAGCCATCGTTAGGATAACACGGTAGTCAGAAGCATGAGGGCGATATTTAGAAAGATGGTTTGAATCTCTCCTCTGTCAACTACAGCAGGTTGCAGAAAGATCTGAGAGAGGCACCGGGAAACTAGTTTGTGGGGGAAGGAGCTTAGCCTGGACATGGTCTTTCCCAGCTGTTGAGAGACCGGCTCAGGGGTTCAACCGGGAGAGCGTGCCCTTGCTATTTCTGTCAGCACGCTTACCTGTTACACTAGGGCACTCCAAGAGCTGTTCGAGGTAGGGTTTTCAGAAAGGAAAGGAGGAAGACTGGAGCGTTGCCAGTGGGAACTAAAAAAGTGGGTGCACACAGCTCCGGAGCAGCCTGGGGGGCTGACTGTCCCAGTGAGCTCAGCTCCGCTCATTCCATTGTCAGTATATCCTACACCAACCTCTCATCCCTTCAGCCCTGTCCTACTGGCCCGTGGCTTTTCAGACCAGACCCATGGGTTCCTGGAGAATTCTCTGAAAGTGGTATGTTAGTTCCAACACTGTCTCTGGCTACGCGGTTGCAAAAAAGGCAATCCTTAAAACCCAACTGCCTTTTTCAACCACATCTCTACCACCCTAGCTGTTTCCCATCTTCACTCGCTGCTGCACAGCTCCATGGCATGGCTTGAATCATGGCTCCTGCCATCAGGTCCGCAAATCTGGCTTTCGTGTGTCTGTCACCATTGTGCACCTGCAGCGTGCTGGGCACAGGAGCAGACACTGTAGATGCATTTCATTTAACTCTTACAATAGGTACGTGCATTGCGTATGATGAGCCCCATCTGATAGGAGAAATACAGGTGGAGAAGGGAAAAATTACCTCCCCAAGGTTTCAAAGTGAGTAATTTGCAAGTCCATGAGTGAAAAACCCAGGTCTATCTTTAAGCAGAGCACGTGCACCACTATGGTGCACCGCTTCCTTGTGTCTGCTGTAACCACAAAGCCGAAGCCGCCTGTGGCCACACACCAATGCCTCTCCACCCTGCTGCTGCTGCTGTTGCTACGGAACGAGAGCCTCCGTACGGCTCTGATTTATCACTGTCGTTGTTGTGGGAAGAAAATGATTTCTGGATTAAGTGCTAACTGGAAAAACCTCACCCACCCCTGGAGACCCTTCATTTCCTGTGTCCCGTTATCAGTTGCATCAACAATAGTGAAAATGCGCCTGTGTCTGTTCAACATACCCGCCTTCGGGTCGTCCAAGAAAAAGATGAACTAGATGTCTGAATGTTTATATGCGGGTGCATTTTACACTCCACTGCTGTCTCCGGAGACTTGTCCAAATATCAGCTATCACGCAAAAAATGACTTAACCAGACTCGAAATGCAAAGCCAGCCAAATGCTTTCCAGGATTCTATCAGTATTTCTTAAACATCCAAATTGTTGGACACTTTATAGCTGCTCCATAAGGATGGTGAAAGCCTTTTGTCTTGTGCGTCCTACTCCCTCATGTATACTGGTAGTTTGAACCTTTTCTTTCAGAACAGTGCCCTGGTTTTGTCCCTACTCAGCATTCCCCTGCTTGTCACTGGTTCTTTCTCGATTTCCTTCAGGTAGTTACTGCTAAAGTCCTGAGGCGTTAATTGATCATGGCTTTCTCCCCCCCCCCCCCCCCCCCCGCCCCAAGTTCTGAAGACATTGAGAAAAGTACAAAGGAGTCAGAAGGAGATCCTAACAATAGGTGTGTGGCTGGCTACCCAGACTGGTGCATGGGGATTGACCTTGAGGCCCGAATGAGTTTTCTACTCCTTCCTCTCTGAATTACACTTAACCATCTCTTCATAGTCACAGAAGCTGGACAACGGTAGGCCTCTCCCCTCAAGGGCAGAGCTGGCCCCAGTGGGCTCACCACATGAAAAGGCAGGAACAGAAGAATGTATGCCAGCTTCAGGCCATCGAGCCTGAGAAAGGCGGCCATAGAGAGTGTGGAAGGTTGAGAAATATGGCTACAAATTCCTCCCACCCCTGAGTGCATGTGCCCTTGCAATATGGGGTCACTCCGGCTCCCATCAAGAAACAGACTTTATTTCTCGACTCTTCTTTTGGATCTAGGCTGCCCTTATGACTTGTTTTGGCCAATGGAAAGTAGTGCGATGCCATTATGCAATTTCTGAGCCAGGACCAAAAAAGACCTCTGCATTCTCCCTCCTGGAACCCAGCTGCCAAGTGGGGAAGCCTAAGCTAGCTTTTGCCCAGGATGAAAACCAGCGTACCCCAGCTGGAAGCTTGGGTAACTGCTGAACCTGTGAATGACATACTTCAGGAGCAGCCAACACCCAGTCAACGTGCCAACTGGCCACAGCACATGAGTGAACCCAATGACACCACAGAGAACAGAGAATAACAATTTTAACTCAGTCCAGCAAATTTATGCGCGAAAAAAGAGCAAGCTCATTAATTCCTAATTCAGCCTCACCAATCAGATAAGTCTCTCTGGTAGAAGAGTAGTGTGGCTCTAATACGGATTTGTCTGGAAACATGATGGGTGGTGTAATATTCCCACCACAAGTGACGAATCCTGCTCTTACGGTGTGCGCTGTAGCCCTCCACAAACACAGTGCGGGTACCCTTTATTTATTTTTTTTATTTTTTAAATGTTTATTTATATTGAAGAGGGCACCTGTTGGGATGAGCACTGGGCGTTGTATGGAAACCAATCTGACAATAAATTTCATATTTTAAAAAATGTTTATTTATTTTTGAGAGAGAGAGAGAGAGAGAGCGAGCGCACGAGCAGGGCAGGGGCAGAGAGAGGGAGACACAGAATCTGAGCAGGCTCCAGGCTCTGAGCTGTCAGCACAGAGCCTGACGCGGGGCTCGAACTTGTGAACCTCGAGATCATGACCTGAGCCAAAATGGGAAGCTTAACCGACTGAGCCACGCAGGTGCCCCATGAGGGTACTCTTTAAACACTGACCTTTACTCAGGGAGCTAACGAACAGTAGTGTATTTGCTTCCTATTGATGCTGTAACAAATTAGCAAACTTGGCAGCTTAAAATGGAACAGATTTATGAGCCTACAGTTCTACAGGTCCGCAGTCTGAAGTGGGTCTCACTTGGCTAAGATCAAGGTATCAGCAGCGCTGCATTCCTTCCAGATACTCAAGGCGGGAAGGTTCCTTGTGTTTTCCAGCTGCTGGAGGCTGCCCTCTTCTCTTGGCTTATGACCCCCCTGCACCTTTAAAGCCAACAGTGGCTTGTTGAGTGTTTCTCACTGACTGACCCTTCAACCTCCCTATACCACACTTCAGGACACTTCTGATACATGGAGCCCACCAGGATAACCCAGGATGTTCTCCCTGTTTTACAATCATGTGAGCAGCAACCTTAATTCCATCCATAGCCTTGATTTCCCTTTGCTGTGTAACAAGCATATTCACCTGGGACACCCCTATGGAGCGGGGCCGGGGGATGGCATTATTCCATCACACAAATAACAAGCACGGAAGAGCATTGTGCTTTTCAGTAAGGATTAACACTCAGTTCTCTGCTTGCACCTCTCCTAACAGTTTCAAAATACTCTAAAAGTAGAGTAATAAGAAGTCATATTTTTATGACATCTTTGGGTCTGGTCATGTAGGACAGAAATGGAACCTTGTTGAAAACAAAATACATTTTATCTCTTGCTGCACTCGAATCGTCCTGTGAAAGGCCAAGTTGACAAATGGCCCAGCTTCCCTCTCAATCACATTGCCAATAACAACATTGGAATGTTGCTTGGGGCCTTCAGGCTGGACCCTGTCAACAAGACAGGCCTCACTGAGTAAGAGGCAATCTGTCTCGGTCTGTCAGATGCTACAAGGTTTCTGATGGCAATGACTGGGAGAGCGCTCCAGTCCCCCTGTCTCCGATGGTCTAGGAATGGTGGGAGAGAAGCAGGCTTCCCTACCAGAAGCCAAAGAAGAAGATGGATACATTAAAGAGCACAGAACTTTTCTGCCTTCTTGGCCACTTGCATCTTGTCACTGAATGCCACAGGGATGATTACAAACGGGACATTTGTACCAGGGAGGTGTGCAGACTCCTCTCATTCACTGAATGGTACATACTAAAGGTTATCTCTACGACTGTGACGAGCATTCATTCGCCCAGACCCCATAAATAAAGCAAGTCAGAGTGGGAAGTACCATGTAAAACCTTTACAGGAATACATGCAAAGAGAGAATATGGTTCAGTCATGCTCTTTTGAGTGTTGAGTGTGTGTGTGTGTGTGTGTGTGTGTGTGTAGGACAGTTGAGGGCAGACTCACAAGAGACCGGCAGCAGACCTGAGAAAAGGAGTCTCAACGTGTCAGTCAGGATAATCTCACAATGGACTATGCAAAAGAAGTCGATGCCAAGGCAGGACGCCAGAAACCCTGCCCTGTTTAGGGTTTGGGGTTTGGAGTCAGACAGAGCAGAGAGTGTGAGACCCAGCTCCACTCCACCCTTGCCAGACATGAGTGAAGACCTTGGGCAAGCTATTTAACTTGGTTTTCTCTTCTATAAAGTGAAGATAACAATCAATACTCACTTCATAGCATCCGGTGGCAGACTGTTACATCTGCATGCTCCCGATGAATCCCCTCACCCAGTATCCGTGCCCTTGTGTGTCCCCCTCCCCCACTGATGCTAGACTTCGCTATGGGATTTGCTTTGACTGATGGGACATTGTCAAAGGGACACCTACAGAAGCTGATAAGAGTTTGCACACTGGGTTTGCCCTCTTGGAACACTGCCACCACCATCTAAGAAATCTAGGGTATCTTGCTGGGAAGGCCACAGGAGAAGAACCAAGCTACCCCCACTGGCAGCCCCAGCTAATCACCAGACACATTGTGACCACCAGAGAGTCACCTTCCGGGACCCTTTACCCCAGTTGAGCCACATGGGCAGATGACTGTGGTGCCACAAGTGACCCCAGGCAAAACCAAAGAGTAACTGCCCAGCCCAAATTGCAGAACACCCATCCCATTTGTAGAGATGATCCTTTGTACCTTGCACCATTCCGTGGATGACATGAGTCCACATGCCTACCCGGTACACATGCCCTCTTTTAAAAATTGTTTAATGTTAATTTATTTGAGAGAGAGAGAGAGAGAGAGAGAGAGAGAGAGAGAGAGGCAGAGAGAGAGGGAGACACAGAATCTGAAGCAGTCTCCAGACTCTGAGCCATCAGCACAGAGCCCAATGCAGGCTCGAACTCACCGACCTCGAGACCATGACCTGAGCTGAAGTTGGGTGTTTAACTGAGTTACGCAGGTGCCCCCACATGCCCTCTTTTTAACCACTCCTTCAGCATTCAGTTATAAGGAGCAGCTGAATAAACTGGCAGAAGAGTTCTGTGGACGGATCTTTCATCCACCCATCTCTTTCTCTGGCTTCTGGCAAGGAAGCCTGCTGCATTACTGTGTTCACTGCAGAATAAACAGTTGTTTTAAGCCACTAAGTCTGGGGATGGCTTACTCTAGAGCAATAGTTAACTGATACAGGCTCCTCTTGGGATTAAATCAGATGACACAAAGCGCCCGGCACAGCTCCTGGCACAGAAGGTGCTCTGGGTCTGGCAATGGTCACCTTGGGTCAAGTTCAGGCCTACTCAATCCTACCTTTTATCTGTTACCCAGCCCCCCTGCAACCACCTTACTCCTTTCTCTATATCCCCTCGGAAAAAGTAAAATAAAATCAACTCGTGAAAAATCACGTTTGAATTTTGTTTTCCTTTTTTTTGTTTTTTGTATTTTATAACATTATTTTCCTGTACCAAGGCAGAACAACGAAAAACCAGATGGTGCTAAGAATCTTAAAATAAAATCAGGAGTCCCTTGTCCTAGACTCCTGTGCCCAGCACAACCTGTCTTCATTTTAGGAGGCCCGCATTCCATGCATACCAAAATCAGGCAAACACTGTACATAGCATAAGTGAATACCATGACACCATGAACACAGATGCAAAAATCTTTAGCAAAATATTAGCAGATTGAATCCAGCATTATACAAATATACATATATATACAAATATATATATATATATATAACACATCATAAGCAAGTGGGTTTCATCCCAGGAAGGAAAGCTTAGCTCAATACTCAACATTCAGTTCACGTAGTTCACCATGTCAAAACCAAGAGCACGCCCCCCCCCCGAAAATGCCTGTACACAATTCTCCATCTCTGAATCTGCTTCTGAGAATTCAACTTGAGAAATATATGCTGAGTACCGCTGGCTTAAGCAAGGACGTGGTGGGATGTGACCTATGTTTAGAAGGAGTTCTGGCAACGTGTATCAATATGAGGAAGACATTAAGGGCAAGACCAGTCAGGAGGCCGGTGCAGCACAGGGACAGCGAGAGACCTGCAGAAGAGCAGGGGCGGGGAGGATGCGGAGGGGGAGGTAGACATGAGGCTGAGTGGGAGGTGGAGCTGACGAGATTCGGAGACTAACCGAATGGGGACAGAGGTGGGAGGGGAAGGAGGAACCCAGGCGATTTTTGAGCCTGGACAACTCTGAATGGTGATGTTCACCCCAAGATAGAAAATCTAACAGAGAAAGCACGTTTGTGGGGGGAGATCGCCCTGTGAAGTATGTTTGCCAGCTCTGCCTGACCTCTCTGAACCTCTGACTCTTCTTCTGACGGTGATTTATCCCCAGGGCACACACCTGGTGTGGAGCCCAAGGTCCTCCATCATCTGGCCCCTGCTCCTCCCTCCCTCCTCCTCCCTTCTCCCTCCTCCCCTGTACCCAACCACACTAAGCCTCTTTCTGATCCCAAACCTGGCTGATGTGTGTCCATCTCAGGGCCTCTGCTCTCAGAAGGCTGCCCTCCCCGGTCTTCACCTGACCACCTCTTTCTCTTCACTGAGGCTTCTCTCCCTTGTCACTGGCCATCGAGGCCTTCTCTGACCTTCCTAGCTCAGACAGCCCCTCCCACCAGGCAGTCAACCCACCTTATGGTACCTGATTCACCTTCTGGATGGCACTGAGACACGCCTTAAATGATCTTATTTGTTTTTCCTGGTATTGTCTGCTGCTACTGGAAGGGGCCCCTCGAACACAGGAAACCAGCTTTGTTCGCCACTGTTCTCACAGCAGCGCAACACTGCCTGGCACATAACTGGCCCTCAAGAAATACAGACTGACTGACGGACCAGCAGATGGCAGAACAGGCGCTCAAACCAACTGCCACGCGGATGCTGGACCTTCAGGGCCAAACCAGGAAGTCCCAGGCAAAGCGGGGGAGTCGGTCATCTGAACTCAAACCCAGACCTGCCAACTCTCTGTCCTGTCAGTGCTTCTTCCTCTGACCTGCCCATGTGATTCCAAAACACGGCATGAGACCTCATGCTTCACATCAGTGCCTGACACAAAGGAAGCTGACAACAAATAATGTGTTGAGGGAGTGAATGAATGAATGAATGAATGAAAAAAAGAAAGAGAAGGGGAGAGGAGGGGAGGGGAGGGAAGGGAAGGAAGAAGGGAAGGAGGAAGGGAAGGAGGAAGGGAAGGAGGAAGGGATGGAGGGAGGGAGGAAGAGAGAAAGAAAGAAAGAGGAAAAGAGAAAGAGAAAGAAAGGATTAAAAGAGAGAGGGGGGAGGGAGGGAGGGAGGGAGGGAGGGAGGGAGGGAGGGAGGTTGGGAGGAAGGAAGGAAGGAAGGAAGGAAGGAAGGAAGGAAGGAAGGAAGGAATGGCTTGGCTCCTTTAAGCAGAAGACAAACAGAATCACCCCGTATTAGTTCCTTGGTTCGAACCACGCACCCTGACCGCTCAGCGACATCCCATGCAGGGTCAACCCGTGCATCTCAGCATCCTACACAGTGAGCTAGAATAAGGTCCCCAGGCAGTCAGCTGCTCATGTCTTATGCTCTCTCCACTGGCGGGCTGCTGGGTCTCAGTGGTAAACCAAAGGCCCGCATGGATGGAGCTCGGACGGGCTCACAAAGCAGGGCAGGGGAAAACCCAAACAGAGAATCTAGATGAGTGGCTCAGATACATGGGATATTTTTTTCTCTTTGGGGATTTCTTTTCCATCTCATTCGCATCTGAGGACAAAGCCTGCGGTCCTGCACGCAGGGATGGGAAAGGGAGAGAGGCACAAAGGTAGGTCGGGATGGCCTCCTCTTGCCTTGGCCTCAGTGAGGCACTGCAAGAATGGGGAAAGGCCGGGGTGCATCCAAAGCCGGGACAATCTGGGACCTGACTGGGGAGCCATCAGGGGTGGCAGTAAAACAGACAGCTCCAGTGATCAGGTTCTGAGCCAAGAGGCAAGGGACAGCATCTTCCTGTGTGAGACACAGGACACACATTCAAGGCCTCGGGGTCTTTACGAGAGACAATGAGCGTTAGAGCCCAAATCACCCGAGCCTGATTCCCAGGTCTGCCAGTTAACACACGTGTGACCTTAGGCAGACTGTTTAACCCCTCTAGGCCTCAGTTTCCTCATCTGTAAGCTGGGATTTCTGTGACGACTGCAGATCCTGGGTCTAAAGCACTTGGCACGTAACGGGCATTTGTAAAGGGTGGCTGTCCTTATGGTCATTACGGTGCAGGTTTGCATCCAAAGAAAGCTTCTCGGGCTAAGGATGATGGGTGGTTCTGTCCCTGAAGAACAAACGATTATTAACCCAGCCATGCTTTACAAGCAGGCGTTGGCATCCTCACGGCGAGGTGGGAGTAATGAAGCCGGTGGCTTGGGATGCTCTCAACACACACGGACGGAGTCCTCCCCCGCCCTCCCCTACGAATTCCTGACTTCCATTTCGGTTTAATAGACTTGGATTTAACAAGATAGCTATTATACTTTAAACACACACCGACTGGCCAGAAAAGCGGTGTTTACTGCAAATGAGGAACGAGAGAGGCCACCCCTGCTACATCTCTGGTGTATCTCAAGCACAGCTTTGAATAATTAATTTGCCATTTTGATAATACACAATGACCGGCCTATTAAGCCAAGAATCCTGCATTTATTAAATGCTAACTTAGTGGCAAGCAAACAAAACCTGAGTCAATAGTTGCCTTGCGAGTTATTAAAAGCTCTTCTCCCGGAGGATTTGTGTGGGAGGTACCCCACGTGGTCGGGCTGAGGGAGCGAGGAGGACAGCCAGTGGGGAAGCGGGAGCACACAGGAGGCTATTCAGAGCCTCACCCTCCCTGCTCAGGTGGGAGGGCACTACCATGGCAGGCTGAGGTCAATGCCAAAGAAACCGCCTGAATTTCCCACCAACGGTGAACCACCCCTGGAGCCGCCAGCAGGAACATCTGCTTTTTGTTTGGGCTTTCTGGAAGCTATTTATTGCCCAAAGATGGGGCTTAGAGGCGGGAAAGGTATGTAGAACGTGGTGGGGATCCCAATATTAGGACCTCTCTCACCACAAGCCACGGAGAATTGAAGAATACAGTCCTGTGTTGTAGCTGACTCGCCAATACAGATGTTAACAGTATGGGTTTGGAAGAGGAAACCATGAGGACGCCATTGACTGCACGTAAAAGCAACACCAACTCCAAACAGTTTAGACAGTGAGGAATTTAATTTCCACCCAATAGGAAGTTCAGAAAGGCACAAGTTTCTCAGTTGGGATTAGACTCGGCTGCATATAAAACACAAATAACAATAGCTTATACCAGACAGAGGTTTAGATTTCTCTCAAATAAAAGCAGCCCGGAGATACAGTCAAAAGCTGGTATGGGTTATTGCGTGACTCATCCCACCATCAAGCACCCAGATTCCATCTTGGCTCTGCCATCTTGGCCTTGTCCTCAGACCACTTCTGGGGTGCCTGGGTGGCTCGGTCAGTTAAGCACCTGAGTCGTGGTTTCGGCTCAAGTCACGATCTCACGGTTCGTGAGTTCCAGCCCCGCATTGGGCTCCGCTAATGGTGTAGGGCCCTCTTGGGATTCTCTCCCTCTCCGTTTCTCTCTGCACCCCCCCCCCCCTGCTCATTCTCTCTCTCTCAAAATAAATAAATAAACTTAAAATAAAAAAATTAAAAATAAGATCACTGCTACCAGTGATTGGGCATGCCCTCCGCACCTAGCATTCCAAGTGTTCTACGTAAATGGACTCATTCAGTGCCACAGATCTGCTCCGGGTCAGTGGCCCTCCACCGGCTGTGTGGTGACACTGCTCCATGCTGCCACGGGGTCCACTCACCAGTTGCCCGCTCAGGCCATCAGACCCTTTGAAAGAGGCATCTCCCTGGCTGGCTCACTCCCTCGGAGCTAGGCAAATCCCTGGAGGCCCCTTGTCCAGCACCCATGACCTGGTTCTCTGTGCCCAGTTCTCCCAGCACCTCACAGTCATTCTCCTCCACGGCCCCCCACCATAGCCTCAGGGGTGCTGCTCTAGAGAGGACTCTCAGCTCCTGACCAGAGCTCACACTCACTGTCCTGCTTCTCAATTTGGGAAATCCACCACCTACCTTGGCCATTTTCCTCTTTCACCACCATCCACCCCAAATACGGACCATTCCTGCTCCATCATCCCAACCTAGAACTTGACAGCTCCCTCATAGCCCCTCTAACCCTCCCCCATGGTGTAATGGGCCCTATGGGTGGGAGAAAAGTGGGCTGGCCGTTTATATAAGGGTGGGTTGACACCCATAGAACTGTGATTGACTCCAGAAACCTAAGCCAGTCAGCATTCTCTAGCCAAAGAGACTCAGTCCAGAATGGACACGTGACCCACTTGGAGCCAATGAGAATCGAAGGGAGATTTTTCAAGGAACTTCTAGGGGAAAAACATTATCTTCTTCTAGATACTGTGGAGGTAAGGGCTGGAACTGCCACATCCATTTTGCCACCATGAGGAAGCCAGGCTGCTGTTGTATAAAGAGCAGAATACCAAACTTGAAAGACTGGGCCAGGAGTTTGAGGACACTGGTGAGGCCTCAAATCAAACCAACTCAGAAGATCTTCTAGTTACTCGTGCCTTAAATCAAACTTCTTTATTGCCTAAGCCATTCAGAGGAGGGTTTCTCATAGTTAGAACATAAAAAGACCTAAGGGACCCAGTGAGTCATCTGGAAATGGTCCAGCTCTTAGAAAGGCCTTAACCCCCCCTGGTTGGGGGAAGAATAGCTGAAGTCAGGAGAAAAGTATGAGAAACACCCCCGTTACTTAGGACCTAATTAGGCTTTTAAAGGAGTTCAGCCTAAATCTGAAAGCAAAGGGTGTTCTAGGAAGGAATTCATTTTTCCATCCACCCACTCATCACCAATGTCTAGGTTTCATCCTCGTCCAAATAGTACCACCTTGCAAGCTTTAAGCCAATTTGTGTGATACCCCCGTGTATTAGTCAGTGTTCTCCAACAAAAGTAGGATCTATACACACACACAGAGAGGAGACTTCTAGGAAGTGGCTCACACAGTTATGGAAGCCAAGAAGTCCCGTGATCCGCCATCTGTAAGCTAGGGAACCAGGAAAGCCAGTGGTGTAATTCAGCCCAGTCCAAAGGCCTGAGGATCAGGGGGGCCAATCGTTTAAGTCCTAGTTCAAGTCCAAAGGCCCGAGACCCAGAGACACCAATGCCCGAGGGCAGGAGACAATGGATGTCCCAGTTCAAGCAAAAGGAAGTTCACCCACCCACACTGGTGAGGGGGATCTTCTTTACTCAGTCCATACATTCAAATGCTCATCTTTTCTAGAAACACCCTCACAGACACACCCAAAACTAAGGCTTCACCAGCTATCTGGGCACCCCTTAGCCCATTCAAACTGCCATCTAAAATTTTTTATCACACCCCAGCTCCTGGCTCTTAATGACACACAAGCCCCTCCCCGCTTCCTTTCCATCCCCGCTGGCTACCA
Organism: Acinonyx jubatus; assembly: GCF_027475565.1. Taxonomy (NCBI): domain Eukaryota; kingdom Metazoa; phylum Chordata; class Mammalia; order Carnivora; family Felidae; genus Acinonyx; species Acinonyx jubatus. Next base: position 25,653,858 of record NC_069390.1, on the reverse strand, counting down.
GCCAAGCTCAGACCTTTCCTGTCTTCATTCCAGGCCCATCATTCCAGGCAGCTTCTTAATGGTCACCCATCTAATCTAAAGGCAACTAGGTTGCCTTTTGACAACCTAGTGCCATGAAGTATGAATCATTCACTCTAAGGCATCCCCTTCCTTGGTCATTCTAATCTGTTCAAAAATGCATGCTGAGTGTAATGAATAGAAGCACGCCAGGAATACATAAAAACATTTTTAAAAGAAAAAGGAGAAAGTTCTTTCTCTTCCAATTTCCTTTCCCCAAGGTTCCCACTGGTAACAGGTCTATGTCATCCTGGACTCTTTCCTAGATATACATATATTTCATACTTTTTTTTCCCAACCAAGCACAGTATAGCTTTACTAACATGCCTATGCTGCAAGACAGACTGCCCTGAAATCACATAAAAAAAACCATCCCTACATGATTCCTTGGGGCCACATTCACTCAAAATAATGGAAATTTCAACTCGACGGCCCTGCTGGGGGAGTATCCTGAAGCCCACAGCTCCCATTTTTGTCGTTGTTGTATTTCTGTTGCTTCATTCTCTGCTGGTTTAATTAGTGCATGGTAGCGTCTGAAGCCACGTCGTTTCTATTCCAGTTCTGGCCAGGGGCAGTTAGCACAAAATACACAATATTTTTAATTCCAATAAAACTATTCAGCCTAATGGCCCTGTTCCAGCAACTTTAGAGGTTAGAGCACTCAGCATCTGAAGCTGCAGATGAGGAACAAAGTTTTCCAACAGGGGCCGTAGAAAGAGGGCTCTTCAGGAGCGCCTGGGTGGCTCAGTCGGTTAAGCATCCGACTTCAGCTCAGGTCATAATCTCACGGTTTGTGAGTTCGAGCCCCGCATTGGGCTCTCTCCTGTCAACACAGAGCCCACTTCAGATCCAATGTCCTCCTCTCTCTCTGCCCCTTCCCCACTCAAAAATAAACAAACACTAGGCAAAGAAAGAAAGAAAGAAAGAAAGAAAGAAAGAAAGAAAGAAAGAAAGAAAGAAAGAAAGAAAAGAAAGAAAGGCTCTTCAGAGGGCTCTCACAGTTGGATAGCAGCTCCTGGAAGTTCATAGAGCCTTGGTCTCCCAAACATCCCCCAAAAGAATAGCCTCGAAGGCTTGGCTTAAATTCACATTATTACAGGGGCTCCTGGGTGGCTCAGTCAGTTGAGCGTCCGACTTCGGCTCAGGTCATGATCTCACTGTTTACGAGTTCAAGCCCTACATTGGGCTCTGTGCTGACACCTCAGAGCCTGGAGCCTGCTTCAGATTCTGTGTCCCCTTCTCTCTCTGCCCCTCCTCTGCTTATGCTCTATCTCTCTCTCTCTCAAAAATAAACATTAAAAAAAAATATTTTTAATGATATTATTACAGGGCTGGCTTGGGGAGAAGATATTGCATCAGAATTCCCCATTTGTTATAGTTAAGGCTGAGACTGCTCCCTGTTCTGTGGCTCGTCCCAGAGCAGCCAGTGACGGGTGGCAGAGCTGCTGGGTCCTGGGTCCTTCTGAGCTGGCTTTCCTACATGGGGAAGGCATTAGGTCTCAGTGGTCTGGAGACACAGTGGCCTAGGTTCCACTCTGGCTTTTCCGTTTAAGAGCTGTGCCAACTTGAGGGATCTACTGAAGCTCTCAGGCCCCTGGTTTCCTTGTTTATAAACAGGGGTTATAAAACCCACCGGCAAGGGCTTGTGAGGATATGGGGGTTGCCTGGCACACAGCCAGATGCAGTGAATGGTACCTGTTATCAGTCTATCCATCCTTTGTAGAGATGAGGCTTCTGCCTTCAAATAAGTAGTTTCTGATGATCTCCCCCCAACAACACCCATTCCTAGGAAAAAAAAAGTCACAAGGAACGGGTGGGTGGCCAGGGAGAGGATTTACTGCCACTGGGAAGGACGCTTCTGGGGCTAACGGGAGAGGAGGCAGCCAAGCCAGGCCTCTGTGGTGCTGGCGTTGCCAGGAGGCATTGCAAGGACACAAAGCATTCCTCCAGCCCCTCCTGGACTGGCCGTGCTTCCTGCTTCTCACTTTTTCCTAAACCTCTCAGGCCCTGGCTGGCCTCCTCTTTCCTGGGAAACACAGATGGTCAGCACAGAAAATGCGGGCCGGATCTGAGCTTGCCTTATGCAAGACTGGCTACATCATCCTGCCCTAGGGCAATGAAATATTCTCTCTCTCTCTCTCTCTCTCTCTCATACACACCCACCAACCGAATATATCCTGCATACATTCAAGTTCTTCATGTTCCCTGCCTCCCCATCACCATAGAATAACAGCTAGTGACAGAACAATCACAGATGTCAGATGTCCTATTACTTTCGTTTACCTTAATGAGGAACGTCTCAAACTCCTTTCCTAATCCGAGAGGCACCACTAAACAAATTTACGGAAATTCTGGATCTGCTAACTGGGGGAGTCAAAGCAGACACGCACGGTTATTGTTGTGTGGGTGTGTCTGCCATCGCAATTAACATTTACTCAGACCCAAGGCAGGCGTGTCACCTGTGACGTGTCGCTAGGCACGTGAATGACGAGTCACGGCAGACTGCTGCTTGGTTCTGATTTTCATTGGCTCCTTATCAAAGATGCGTACAATACACCCTGTCGAGACTGCCGAACTCTACTTATTTTATTGTTAGAGTCTTCCCATTCCTATCTAAAAAGTACCGCAAGGTGATAACGTGCCCCAAATCAAGCAACACAGAAGTGTCACGTGCATGATGGTCCAGCTAGGAAGCGCTCGCCTATATACCACCTGCCCTGTCAAGTGGTGGTAAAAGCTGGCTGAGCAGATGATGCAGAAACTTTTGTCCCAAACCGGACCAATCGGATTCCCTGTCCCCGGAATGTAAAAGCTTGAGTGGAAGGTGATGGGGGGTGGGGCTAAGCTGTCTTACACCTGTTCCCCTGACAGGAGGCCCTCCTGCTTACCTAGCTAGGGCTCCTGAGTTCTGGTGTTTTCCAACACCCAATTTCCAGTTCTTCCATGGGTAAACTCCTCCAAGGTCTTTCCACCAAATCCCATTTTCGCTCCTTGACTTAGTCAGCTTCTTTCGCTTGCCACCCAAGCCAATTCAAATGTAGCAGGTACAAATTTTACAACCACCCAAAGACAGAAGTACCAAAAGGTCCCATTCTTTATTATTTTCTGTGTGATCCTAACTTTTTACTCGACCCTCCACACACACCCATTAATATTTACACAGCATGCTTTCCCCAAACACTCTAGGACATTGAAAGTAAAAATGTATACAACAAAAAGTCGAAGCGCCTCCCCCCACCACACACACACACACACACACACACACACACACACACACACACACACCCCTTCTCCAGGAGTAATATTACTGACAGCTTATATGTATCCTCTCAGACACAACTCTATGCAGCTGGGCAAGTGCTTTGTGATACTGACTGACTGCCTATGATGTGCAACGTGCCAGAAACTCCATCGGGACCTTTCACGTACTCCATTTTACCTACTCCCATAATCTCATGTAATTCTCCCAGACCTCCCAAAAAGCAAGCAAGCACTCATGTCCCATCTTACACATGAGAAAACCAAGGCAGGAGGACTTCTATGTGGTCCAGCTCCCCTGCTGATCTTAAGGGGCACCCAGAGCTGCCAGACTAAATGATCCCCTCCGTGGGAAAAGACCTGCTTTAGTCTGTTGGCTTGGTTTTGCCCTGTGTGAGCAAGGGTATCCTACACAGGAGCAGAGAACAAAGAGAAAGATTTTTGTTTCTTTCTATTTCTTCCTTGCCAACTTTGGGTTGTTTTATGATCCCCCCATCCCCACCCCCCAAAAAGTCACTTAGAAAATAATCCAATGATTGGTGATTTCTCCCACTTCCTCCCTCTGACTCCCTCAGGTTAAAGCTCCTGTTTATGCTCTGGTTATTTAACCAACAGAAAGAGCCAAGCCAAGAAAAAGATTTTACAATAATCCCTCTCTTTTCCCCTAACTCTCTTGATTGTTCTTTCCCTCCCCCTTTCTGTCATAGATGCCAGCAGGAGAAATAGACATCACCACTGATTGGGAGAGGAGTTTTTAAATATTTTAGCTCTTTAGGAATTGTCCCTGGGCTCTTTTTTCCTCCCTCCTTACCGGAGCGAGGAGCTTTAGTGGACATTGTAATATACACGTAACATAAACCTGTAACCATGTGGAAAACCAGAATAGTGACAGAGGCTGCAGGTGTGAACACAACTGAGCAAAGAGGGAATGCTATGGGAAAGCTCTGAGGCGGAAGTCAGGTGAAGTGTGTTCAAGTTCCAGGTCACCGGGAACTAGCTGTTCACCTTGTGCTCATCACACAACGCAATGAAGCTCAGCTTCCTCCTTCAGCACATCGAACAGTCACTCACGCCTGCCCCCTCCTGCTCCCTAGCAGGATGGTATAAAAATCCAACAGACTGGCACGGGAGAGTACTCAGCAAGACTGCAAGGGGTTATATAAATATATCACTGTCATTAATCCTCAGCCCTCTCCCGCTATTCCTTAGGCCCATATTGTCCCTAAAATGCAGCCATTCTTTAAACTCAGGCAGGCAAGAAACGGCCTCTGAGGTCTCTTGCTTCCTTTTTCCCTCAGTTGAAAGGAAAAGGAACCAGAGATGTTCAAAAGCATGTCACGGTGTATGGTGTGTAACAAACATGACCGGCCCCACAGAGGCCTGCTCATCTCAGAGCTGGCTCTCGGGGAGGGGAGAAATCAGAGGAGAGATTACAGTGGGCATTCTTGTGTGCGATGCTCAGGCGATTCTGGCCCTGAGACAGCAATGGCGCCCTCCCCGAGACAGTTAGGTCAGCCCACTTTTTTTCCAGCCATTCTTATCCCACCTGATACAACATTAATCACACCGAACTTTCCAGTCCACACTATATCTCCCGGTAGTAGATGGGCTCAATCATGCAACACAGGAGAGATCTAAGTAAGCACCTGTTTCCGATGCTTGGGGGAAGACAATGTGCCAGTACCGAGGAAGAGACGAGTCCCTAGCAAGAGGTCCCTTTCCTGACTCACCAGGGTGTTTCTCAGCCCCAGGAGGCCACGTGCTATTGCGGTTAACGTATCTTTGCTCTTTCGGCAGACCACCGTTGGAATTCCTCTTGTGTCACTTAGCGGAAGCCTCCTGGACCAAGTGTTACTTGTCACAACGCTCCAGTTTTCCCATCAGTGAAATGGGGGAATAACAACTCCGGGGCAGGATGGGGTGGGTTTTAAAGATTAAGTGCATGCAAAGCTCTCAGCACACCGCCTTGCGTGTAGAAAGCCCCCGTTGGTATCTGTGTCCACCGGTATCCTCTTCCCAGTTTGATCACAAGAAAAACTTTGACAGTTTGTTGGCCTGAGATAGAACCTGAGGTCCTGAGGAGGCCTGAGTGGGAGTAGCCCCGTGTTACGCGGAGTAAGGGGGAAGTCTGCCTGTTTCTCCACCAAGGGCAGAGGAGGAGACAGAGGACGGGGAAGGGAGGCTAGATGGACAAAGGCCTTGCACAGTGAGGAGACACCCTCCCCGCTCAAGTCTGGGAAGCCCCGAAGATCTTCGGTAAAGTCACTAAACTCATACCTTCGGTCCAAGTGGATTTGGTGGAGGAGGAGTCATGAAGACACCGAACTTGACAGCCACGTTAATGTATGCTGGAGCCACGGCAACAAATAGGAACGCAGGAAGCAGGTGCAGAGGGACAAGTTTGAGGAACAAAGCCCCAGGGACCCTCAGAAATAGAGGGAAAGTCTCTGTACCCTCCCAAACCGTGGAATAGGAATCTGGATAAAGATTACCTGAATTTCAAAAGAGCAGAGACAGTTCAACTAACAACAAGGCACCACACGACGGCCGCCATCTTCACCGTCGCCATCATCATCATCCCCAGATGTTATTGACTGTCCGCCTATGGGATGTGGAAGACTGGTTTTAGGCGATGCAACCTGGGGCCCAGGAAGCTGGCACACTCATAACCAGGGCTGTGTTACTGAAGACCTTCTAGCTGGCTTCCCCCCATCTTATTGTTGAGACTTGTAGCTATCTCTCCATTCACTCCTCCCCACTAGCGAGTGCCTGTTAGCTACCCCTTCCAGCCCCTATTCAGTCCCACTGGCCATGACCTTCCCGGGTCTGCAGGTCTCTTGCTTTCCCACTTAGGCTGCTCACCAGTTCTGATGACACTCGTCCGCACTGCAGGGAGCCCCCGGTTATGAATTACTTACCTGCTGGCCATCATTTTAATGTAAATGGATTTTAAAAAGCAGCAAAGGAATATATTTTCATTTGGAGTTAAAGCATCCATTTTTTATTTGAGTTTGAGTCTGGTCTAAAAGAGACGGCAGAGGAATGGCTCCAAGGCTAATATAGCTAATGATTATGATGGAGATCCCATGAGCAGCCGATATTTCACTGGCAGCCACCTCTATCCCGGCTTTGCTGCCTGCACCACGTTTTTTTCTTTTTTTTTCCACAGCCCCTTCCATTAACACCCACTGCATATGATGGAACCATTATGATAATATCTCCACTCGCAGAAGCCTCGATTGGTCTTGACACATTATCAACCTAAGAGCTCAGCCAGTGCACACGAAGCCCTATTTATAATAACCCTTGGCAGGAGCCACCAAAATAAAACCTGGTACTTATGGGCCACCTTTCATCTGAGAAAATCAGAAAGCTTTACAAGCTTAATTAAGCTTCAGCATCTATCTGACTGATGAGATGTGCAGGGCTCCCAAGGAAGCTGAGCGGGGACAGCATTGCTAATTGCGCACCGGATAAAGCTCTGGGTGGCAATGAACAAAGAAATCAACAAAGCTGGGGAGCGCCACCCCCTTTAGCGGGAAATGTTTGTTGAGTGAATTTCTTCAGGGTGCAGGGAAACAGTCCTCGAAGAATGACGAAGGGGCTGTAGAAGATCTCTGACCCGGGGCTTCCCAAACTAGGGAGGGGGCCTGAGAATTGTTTCTTTTATCAAAAGCGGATTAAGCTAATCCCACATACTCAAGTGCTTTTAAGGATGAGGAAATTGAGCTCCTGAAGGATGTGGTAATCTGCCCGTGGGCACATGGCTGCTGAGCTCCCATGTTGTTCCCTCTGCTCGACTGAATGCCCTTCTCCGCGAAGCCTGACCTGCAAACCCCCACTTACCCTTCCAGACTCAGCTTAACATCTGCCTCCTTGGTGAAGCCTTCCTGGCCTTTCCTGGTAGATAGAATCTGTTGCTCCCTCCTCCGTGTTCCCATATAGCTTATATTTCCATAATTGCTAGAGCAATCAATAATATTTACTGAGCAACTTACTAAGTGCTAATGTGCATTTCATCCACACAATAATGTTATGAGGCAGGTACAGTTATCATCTCCACTTTTCAGATAAGTTAATGGGCTCAGAGAGGTTAAGTGACCTTCCCAAGATGGCACAGCTAGCAAATGCAAGACTGGACCCGGCTGCAGGGCACATGTGCCTAAAGACTTCACTTCGCTGCCTGCCCAGGAGCACAGTTGTGATGGGAGAGATCTATTTACGTGTTTGCTCCTCCCTGGTTTGTAAGCTCCTCTGTGAGAGACGGTATCATCTAGGAATCACTGGTCTGAAAACAGCAAAAAGCCCCAATTTGGAGAGCGTTCAACCACGCAAGAAGTCCAGAGGAAAGGTGGCTTCAGGGTGGATTAATCTGAGGGCTTGATGACATTACCAAGGACCCAGGCTCCTTCCTTCTGCCCTGCCCGCCTCACTGTGTCCTCTTAGCTCCCTTTGCAGTCATACAGTGACTGTCCTATTCCAGCCCTCACAGCTGGACCTGAACCACGGAGAAAAGGGGCCACACCTTTTCTGTGTCTTTTTGCCATAATATGGATACCTTTTCCGGAAACATCTCTCGGGTCTTCCAGGTCTCACTGACCAGAATGGCGTCACAAGCCTATGCCTATACCTAACGCGGGCAAGGGGATTGAAAACACCGTGACTGGCTTAGCCCAACCAGGGCTCAGCTTCTCTTCCAGCCCCAGGCGCAGGGAGGAGAATGGGGAGCTGCCGGGAAGAAGGACAAAAGAGAAAGCTGAAGGGAACCAACCAAAGCTCCCAACACAGGCGTTAATGAGGAGAGAAAAACAGATGGCCCATCACTTACTGCCCAGTTCTTGGCCTTCGCCACTTGAAGACAAAATTGCAGTTGAACTAAATTATAGCAGAGAAAAAAAAAACTCCTGTCCCCAAATGCCCAGCCCGGTATTTTTATCACCACACCCTGTAACTAGAGTATGACGCTATCTGACAGGTTCGTCTCGGCAACGGCTTTAAAACCTGCTAAATTAATTCACCAGAGCACTAACCTTTAGATTCTAGTTTCTAACACCAGTGGCTACAGGAATCTTTTTCAAAAGCAGGTCAAAAAGGGAATAAAGAGGTTCATAAAAATGCTATTCTCACCATAAATTACGGGTTTATGTCAATTTTGACTTTCTTTCCAGAAACACAGTGTATTCTTAAAAGCAGGACTCATTCAGGCAGACAGATTAATTGCAAAGTCTACTACATTTCCTGACCTCCTTCTAGCTATCCAGCAGGATTTACCTGGAACAGGGTGTGTAAATACCTGCCCCTGGCAGCCAGGTATGTGAGGACGGGATCAGTTAAGCAATTCTTGAGCTCAAGACCCAATAGAGACATACCAAGGAAGGGAAAGTGATCCTCAAGCAGAAAAATACGGTACCCTACGGGACAGAGAATGGGAGAAAGGCAGACCCAAATAAAACTATGGCCCAGAGAGGTTAGAAAGCTGCCCAGGGTCACAGAGCTAATAATCTCTCACACATAGTCACACAAATACTAGAAGAATGAACTCAGATAGTCTTTCAAGCATTTTAAATACAGGACCTAATTTAATCCTCACAATGACCTACAAGGTTTGTTACCGATAAGTAGTGTTAATCATCAGATGTTACATAACTGTTACCATTAGTATTAGTAACACCAACAATACTTGTACAACCGCACTTTACAAATGAGTACACGGAGGCACAGAGAGGTCAGGTAACTTAAGGTTACATGCCCAGGAAGTTTTAAACCCAATTTGGCTTGAGGATTTGGTCTCTTAACTGTTTCACTTAGTAGCAACCCCAGAGAACATTTCAAAGCAAAATGTAATCTGAGTTGAGTCTACTTGGATTTAATGCAATAATTTTTTTTTTTTTTTGCAAAGGCTTTGTCCTCCATCATTCTAGAATCTCAGCCCGGCTGCCCTTTACTTACTATATGGCTTCAGGCTAGTCATTGGCTAGGCTTCAGCATTCCCATCTGTAAAAGGGGGACAATCGTATTTGCTGGAAAGGTTAAAGCAGATAACACGTGTGCGGGGCTTAGCCCCGTGCCAAGCCCATAATAAGCACTCGGTGTTTGCCGCCAGCTTTGTGGTGATTATTAATATCTCGCTAGCACGTCCTAACAACTGCGTGAGGTAGGTAGGATTTATTACCCTCATTTCTCAGATGTGGAAATCTAAACTCATAGAAGGGAAATAACTGGCCAGAAAGGAAACAGCCAGAATGTGGAAATGCCAGACTTGGGAAACGTTCCAACTCCAAGCCTCCAGCCCTGCTCCCAACCCTCCACTCCACCCCCACCCTCTTCCCCAGGAGGCACTGTTAAATGAGCCACATCATTCTTCAAACAGAACTATGGAAAAATTTGAAGCAACTGGAAGTCAAGGCTCAGGGAGAAGCTCCGAGGAATATTAAGAAAGTTTTCAAGGTGAAAATAGGTTCATAGGGACAGATGAGCAGCACCTTCCTTTATCCGCAAGCATCAGACTGTGCTATCCCACAGTCTGAGCCACAGTGACTTGGCCAGGAGCGGGGGAGAGGAGTGTCCTTGGACTGGGAAGTAAAGGCAGGAGGGAGTGTGGTCATCTTACAGGTAAAAACACAGGGGTGTGTTTATATACTCTCTAAAATCATCAGAGACCATTTTAAAACTGCATTCCATTGGGGGCTTGCGTTTTGGTTTTGGCTTATTCCTTTGGTTTTACGGAACTCTGCATTTCGGTGCATTTGTTCAAGTTTCTGTTAGCGCATCCCATTGTGGTATGAGGTGCATTCAGTCCTGTAGCTACCGGCAAAGGGCTACGATAAGGTCAGCCCATCTTCCTAGGGGTAAGAGCTTAGCCAACCTCTTTAAGGCCCAGTTTTCTTCGTCAGTACCAGGAACATGACTGAAAGATTCCGGGATGTGGTGTTGCTGGGTTGGAGGCCAGCTCTCCCTGAAGGAAAGCCACGTGCTTCCTCTTCCTACATTATGTGGAGCCTTCACCAATATTTTTTTCCTTTTATACTGAACGAAAGTTCTTATTTTGTACCTTTTAGTAGTACACAGATTTTATTAAAAAAAATAAAAAAACTGGGGCGCCTGGATGGCTCAGTCAGTTAAGCGGCCGACTTCGGCTCAGGTTGTGATCTCGCGGTCTGTGAGTTCCAGCCCTGCGTCGGGCTCTGGGCTGACAGCTCAGAGCCTGGAGCCTGTTTCAGATTCTGTGTCTCCCTCTCTCTGACCCTTCCCCGTTCATGCTCTGTCTCTCTCTGTCTCAAAAATAAATAAACGTTAAAAAAAAAAATAAAGTAAAAAAAAAAAAAATAAAAAAACCAACATGCCACTTGCCGAAACTTAATCTCATTAACATTCCAATGACTTATTCACCAAATCGTATTGAACACCCACTAAGTGCCAGGCACGGTGCCAGGCAGCCCTGAAACAGACAAGAGGGACTCCTTGCCTCATAGTTTACAGTGAACTATCCCTGGCAGTTCTCTATAGTTTTTGTTAACAGCTAAAAAGACAAAGACGCCGACTACTTTTCATTTCCCCATAGCACCTAGGACATGTCACGGACTGTGGTAGCCGCCTAATATTCTCAGAATTTAACTGAAATAATGAATTATCCTGTGAAACATGCATACACATATGATATTCCACTTGTGCCCACAAGGTGGAGATCTTGCTTACAGTTTACCCAAGCTGAAAGCATCGCGTTTAAAAAAAAAAAAATTCTCAGAAGTTAAACCAAAAGACAAAAAATCAAATTCAATTTACTGAGCATCTATTTGGTGTAATATATTATATTAGGTGGTAAGAAAAATAAAAGGTTGTCAAGAAACATTAGTCCCTGCCCTTTAGGGAAACAGAAGGTACAGGGCATACACAGAGCAGAAAGTATCTTTTACTGAATTAATATGTTTTGATGCATACATATGGGAGCCACAGTCAGCGCATCATCAGATAAGATCTATAAAAAGGCATGATATAGCTGTGTGGTGTGGAACAGATTCAACAAAGACTCCACACTTCAGCCAATATGGAAACACTTGAGGGCATATAGGGCTCAATAAGCCCTAGAGGGCATATAAGCACTAGAAGGCTCCAGATACGGTCTGTTGATGCCTCTGTTCAGCCACAAACATGAGGGCGTCTGCCCTATAACTCTAAACATTCATTCTTTGGAGAATAAAATATAATCAGTGCCAGCTGATGAGCTCATAAAGTCAAAAACCCCCATGTGCACCTGATGGAGGATAAAGAGAGAAAAGAAACACATGCAAGAAAACATGTCAAACCCCTGCTTTCAGGAGGTGGATTCTGCCTTCACCCCCACCCCACCCCCATCTTGTGTCTTACCTGTTTTGTTTCTGGGACATGCTCCTGCAGAGAGGGAAGGGGGAAAGTCAATTCTTATCCAAGAGCCTTCCTGGTGGCTTGAACCCAGAGGCGGCTGGAAGACAATGCGGTCTGTTATGTCATTGTTTTGGGTTTTTTCTCTTCCACCCTCTCCCCAATCATATTTTTCCCTTAAGCCATTAAACCAGCAAGTCAAATGTAATATCAGGATTCTTTTTCATTCGAATTGAAAGTCACTTTTGGAGACGAAAGTAACTGGCTAAATGACAACGATTTAAAAAAAAAAAAATGAAGATGCTGGCAACTTGATAAAGTAATGAGCTTCTTGATGAAGGGAAAATCAGGTGGCACGCTGCCAGAAGGCCCAAGTTTGAATTTTAGTTTGTGCACTTGCTAAGTCTAGCATATTGAGCAAGCCTTCTCCCTGCCTCACTTTTCTCGTGGGCAAAACTGTATCATTTCTTGAGAGAGAGAGAGAGAGAGAGAGAGAGACAGAGAGAGAGAGAGAGAGTGTGTGTGTGTGTGTGTCCCTGGCACCTCTACCTCCTGCACTAGGTCGGACCCTGGGTTACACAATGCTCTCTTAGCAACCTGAACCTCTCCCAGGAACGTCAGCTCCTCGAACACGGGGAGAATCTGTGGGTTTTACTGCCCTGAGACCGACGCTTTGTTGAATCGATGAACGAAAGGCTAGGAGCTGCCCTAGGTGTTCTATTACTTGCACAGCCAGGTTTAATGCCCCCGTGAGTCCCACGGGAAAGACGGAACCACCAACGTCAAAGCGCACACGCCCGCAGCGGCCCGCCGCGGTAAGCACAGTCGGAAAGCGGGGTCGGTTCAAAGTTGTTTGCTACAGACGGTTCCTCTAACCGGGCTAGAGTCACATCCTCCGTGGCTCGGAGAGATTCCCAGGGATTTACATAAAGGCAGGGTGAATCACACCGTCGGAAAGCGAGCAGGCGAAGGGACCCGCCCCAACACTCGCCAGGCGGCGCCCAGAGCGCGGCAGGGGTCAGTCTGAACTTTGCAGGAGGCCGGCGCTGCCCCGGCGCGGAGACCCGGCGACCTCTCCAACCAGGGACCGAGCCGTGGCCCTCCTACCCCGCGCCACTCCAGCTCGGTGCCGCCCCCTCCGACGCCCCCGCGCGGGCGCCGCCAGCCCGGCTTCCTCCAGGCCTCTAAGTCCCCGACCACAGTGGGGCCGCCTCTCCCGCTCGGAAAGAGCCATCGCCGCTTTAAGGGGAAGAGGAGGGGAAGGGGGCGGGGGAGTGGGGGGCGGGGAGCCGCGGCCGCGGAGGGGGAGGGGGATCCCCCTCGCTCCCACGTGGTCCGGGCGCCTGTGAATCGCGCCCGCCCGAGGGTCTCACAGCGAAATACAAAAGCAGCTGGGAAGCGGCGGCGAGGCGAGTTCCCAGCGCGGGGCGGAGCGCCAGGCAGAGCCCCGCTGCCGCGATGGGGCTGAGGCGCCCGGAGCCCCGGAGCCAGCACGCTGCCGGGCCCGCCTCGCCGCCGGGACCCGGGCGCCCGGGCTCGGCTTGAAGCGGCGGCGGCCCCGGCACGGCCGGGGGAGCATGGGCAGGAGGATGCGGGACGCCGCCGCCGCCGCCGCCGCGGGGCTCTGGCTGCTGGCGCTGGGCTCGCTGCTGGCGCTGTGGGGCGGGCTTCTGCCGCCGCGCACCCAGCCGCCCGAAGACCGACTCCCGCGGCGCCCGGCCCGGAGCGGCGGCCCGGGGCCCGCGCCTCGCTTCCCCCTGCCCCCGCCCCTAGCGCGGGACGCCCGCGGCGGCTCCCTGAAAACTTTCCGGGCGCTGCTCACCTTGGCGGCCGGCGCGGACGGCCCGCCCCGGCGGCCCCCGGGAGAGCGCGAGCGACACGTGCCATCCCGGCGGCTCGGGCCGGAGGGGCGCGCCGTGGTGCACGGGGGCGTCTTCTGGAGCCGCGGCCTGGAGGAGCAGGTGCCCCGCGGCTTCTCGGAGTCGCAGGCGGCGGCGTGGCTGGAGGCGGCGCGCGGCGCCCGGGTGGTGGCCCTGGAGCGCGGCGGCTGCGGGCGCAGCTCCAACCGGCTGGCCCGCTTTTCCGACGGCACCCGCGCCTGCGTGCGCTACGGCATCAACCCCGAGCAGATACAGGGCGAGGCCCTGTCCTACTACCTGGCGCGCCTGCTGGGCCTCCAGCGCCACGTGCCGCCGCTGGCACTGGCCCGGGTGGAGGCTCGCGGCGCGCAGTGGGCGCAGGTGCAGGAGGAGCTTCGTGCCGCACACTGGACGGAGGGCAGCGTGGTGAGCCTGACGCGCTGGCTGCCCAACCTCACGGACGTGGTGGTGCCCGCGCCCTGGCGCTCGGAGGACGGCCAGCTGCGGCCCCTGCGTGCCGCCGGGGGCGAGCTGGCCAACCGCAGCCAGGCGGAGCTGGTGGACCTGGTGCAGTGGACCGACTTGATCCTTTTTGACTATCTGACGGCCAACTTCGACCGGCTCGTCAGCAACCTCTTCAGCCTGCAGTGGGACCCGCGCGTCATGCAGCGCGCCACCAGCAACCTGCACCGCGGCCCCGGCGGGGCGCTGGTCTTTCTGGACAACGAGGCGGGCTTGGTGCACGGCTACCGGGTGGCGGGCATGTGGGACAAATATAACGAGCCGCTGCTGCAGTCGGTGTGCGTGTTCCGCGAGCGGACTGCGCGGCGCGTCCTGGAGCTGCACCGCGGCCAGGACGCGGCCGCCCGGCTGCTGCGCCTCTACCAGCGCCACGAGCCTCGCTTCCCGGAGCTGGCCGCGCTCGCCGACCCCCACGCTCAGCTGCTGCAGCACCGCCTCGACTTCCTCGCCAAGCACATTTTGCACTGTAAGGCCAAGTACGGCCGCCGACCGGGGACTTAGCGTACCCTGGAGGAAGAGCGAGAGAGACCCCTGGCTGAGGAATGGCTGATGGGGGAAGGGCCGTCGCTTCGGCCGCCGCGGGGGACCAGCCGGCCAACGCCCAGCCAGTGGCCGGAGCGGGAAGGAGGCTAAAACTTCAGCTTCACCCACCTGCCCCTTTCTCTCCGTCTCCTGCCGTTTCCTTTCAAAGTTCTGGGAGGACGAACTCACCGGGGGAAGAAGTGAACCATTCCTTCCGCCCAGCCTCTGAAAGGATTCTACCCTGTGCCAGCACTGAGTTTGGATCCGAAGAAACGGGCTGCGGAGTTTGGCCCCCGGGTGGCCGTCTCCGTGGGAGATGCATCCCATTCCTTGGCCCCCGCATTCCCCTTCCGAAAAAGGAAAACTTCTGTTTGAGCCGTTGAGCTAATCCTGCATTTCCTACCAAACGCTGCGCTGGTGGCCCCGGAGCTGGGCTGTGACATTGGCTGGTGGAGCCCCCTTCCTGTGTTCCGCCTTTGTTCCAGCACCGTGATGGTGAGATCACTGTTAGGAGCTGGGGGAAGGCTCCCGATAGGACAAAGAGAGCAGGACCTTCGGAACCGGGGTGGGGGTCCTACAGACCCTGACAATGAGTCTGACTTGTTCCTTACCACTTGTCATTTTGGCCTAAGGGCTACAAATACAGGACCGGCTGTATGCGCTGAGTCAAGTAATGAATTTATTCTTCTTCCCCCCTCCCCATCGACCAAAATTTTGACAATGATGATGTTCACCAGAAGAAAATGAATTTCATGCACTTTACTTTGTTTTTATTTTAATTTTTTATTAAGAAAAACTTTTTTATTTGACAGAATTTGCCTTCTGTGTATATATGTGCATAAAGTGTTGTAAATATGCTAAACAAACTTATATTTCAATAAAAGGGAGTTTAAAATTTAGAATTTAATTTATGTGGTTTTAAGTGTGGGAGATATCTGATGCCCTACCAGCTTTTTAGAATAAGCCTTAGGGTTTCTCCCTTGTGGATGTGCTTTACAAAACAAAGGATGCATATATATCCCAATTGTCACTATCAGAACTTGGAGAATTAAACAAAGACAAGAGCAGATTCCCTGTCCTGTTTGCTCAGATGAACCCTAGTGCTGGAAATTTCAGAGTTCAGCATAAAATGTGGGGGAGAGAGCGGAAAGGAAAGAATTCTACTTCCTGGCAAATAAAACTTTAATATGAAAGGATTTTCACTGCAATATATTTCTATATTAATCAGTTGGCAAATATTGTAGAACCAGATGTGCAGACTAAAATGTGACAAATGCCCCCCCCTTTAAACTTAACTACAGTGGACACGTGTTGCCCATTATTTTCAGCATTGTAATTGCTGTGCATCACAATATGTACAGATAATAAGCTGAACACATACTGCAAATAGGGAGAGAAAGTCATAAATTAATTCTTCTCGTTAAATTCCATTTTATCCAGGAGGTCAATCTCCAACATCTGGGCCTCTCCAACTCTCTTAAGAGTTTTTTTTTTCCCCCCAGGTACTAATTGCACAGTCCCCTCAGAATAGCCATGGTGAGACCAAGAAAGTGGGAAGTACTTTGTATGTGACCTTTGAATCCTTGCTTTTTGGGGACTTCAAACTCAGAAAATATTTTTGGATTGTCTTAAGCTCCTTTTTGACCCATGAGGGAAGAGGAGAGGGGGGTTGGTTTGTGTTTGTTTTAAACCCTCCGGTGTTTAATCTGGACATTTCATTCGATCTCTGGGTCCAAGTGACCTTGCTTGTCATCTCATTTTTATTTAATGACTTTTAACTCCACGCAACTTTTGTTTACTTTAATAGTTGGTTTATTTGGTGTGCATTTGTAAGCCTAGGGTTTTTTAGACTCCTGAAGATAATTGAATCTCTGTGGGTTCCCCTTCTCACTCCACATTACAACACAGCCCTGCGTAACTTCACTATTTAATACCATCCTTCCCCTTTTAGTGCCTTATGCTAAGCCAAATCTTATTTCAACTGAAAAAAAAAGTCCATAAACTTTGTGGGATAAGCCAGATTTTTCATTAGTACAGCCACAGAATGTACTGATGATGGCAAATACTATCTTCTTTTCAAGATCTTGTTCTTGTGAGACCTCTGATAATTATACCTTTCAAAAAGAAACATTTTCCATTTCTGATGATTAATAACTATATGAGACTTGCTGCCTAAGTCAGCCCAGGCTGCTCCGAGAAAAGGATAAATATTTAGCAACCTGCATTTTTACTCGACATGTTCATTGAGGAAAACGATGAGCAGGAAGAAGTTCGAAGTTTCACAGAATACGCAGGAAATACACCTCGACTCCCACGTAGCATCAGCATTGGTGAGTTCAGGGTCAGCAGCATTCTTTATGTGCCCAAGCCCAGACTTGACCAAACCAGAGCAAGAAACTAGGCATCATTTAAATGGCTGTTCTCAGATTCTTTAGTGAACCATATCTGCCTGTTCGAGAAGTAAGTGTAATTACATGGTGGAGTTGGTAAGGGAACCAAGGCTTAATTACAGAGAACAGGCCTTAACTGTTGCCATTCCTCGTGGATAATCGGTAGGCTATGGCATGGAAAGATCAATTAAAGATTTGCCATGGTCAGTGAATAGTGCTAGGGCCAAATCATTTTTCAGATGACGAAAAAAAAAATTTTTTTAACTTTCGGGCTACAGCGTGATGTGGAAAGAGTAATGGATTCTGCAGGCAAACTGTATCCTGAATCCTGCCCCTCACCTATTTACTTTCAGCAAATCATTTAACTTAGTTCCCTCATCTATGAAATGGAGATTCCATCAGAGTATTGTGGGATTTAATGTTAACCTATAAAACATAAGGGCATGTAATAGGTACTTAAAAAAAAAACCCTCACTTCCTTTTCATCTTTAAAAAAACCTCTTGCCCTCCTTACACTTCAGTAAACTTCTACTAATTTTCATCATCAAAGCCAAATCTAGCAGTTTCCAAAGTCAGTTTTCGGTTTTGAAGTGTGATAATAAATGAATTCAACACAGTATTGAGGATCCTCTCCCAGCACCATGCAAAGCACTGGATGAGGCCCAGGGCACAGGTTTGATCTCTACATGGGCTTGAGGGGGTGTTTTCTGGACCCAAGCAGATGCCTCACCACCAAAGCAGCTATCCTACAAATATATGAAGGTAATTTTTTTTTTTTTTTAAATAAATGGCTTGCCGCAGATCTATCACCACTTCTGGAAAGCATCAGAAAGTGATGAATCTTCACAAGGACAATCCTCCCCCGGTTCCTTCGGCCAAGAGAAAGTAGGCAGTTGACCTTTTCTCCCTGGATTTGGCTATTGATTAATTCACTTCGTCAGTGACATGGTTTCTACACTATTAACTTTACTCACCCTCCTGTCTTCGGATCAGGAAGAAAAACATTATTTTATCACATCTCCATGCTTCTCAACCTTGTGCAACTAGGAGAGTCCACCAAAGCCTAAAGGTTGACTACGTGGATTAAATGAGTAAATATTTATAATATTCTCAGAACAATACCTGGCACATAGTAAATGCGTTACAAGTGTTTGTTTCTCGATGAGGGTGATCATTCTAAGTCCAAACCAGAGGCACTTTGAATCCCGGGCAGGATCCTCTTTCATAATCCTGCTTTGTCTTTGCAGTCATAGAACACTTTCTGCATGCTTCTATTTCGGCTCAGGAAGACCAGCCAGAGTGCATGAGTCTGGCAGGAATTACCTAAAGCCCACGGTTGTCAGCTGGTTGTCTCCTTTCTGAGAATGCCTTCTATGTGAGTGGTCACAGGCACCCCCTCTTTTTCACAGGGAGGCTGTGATTCTGTTTCTCGAGTGGCTCATCAGCTCCAGGCTGCAGTCAGGGGTGGAATTTTGCACCTTCCGAGCTACCCAACAGTCGTGGATTATCCAGGCCTGGCCACTGACGTTTGTCCCTCTACACACCCACTCCACCTCACAGAGCGTCAGATGCTGTATGGCATAAGGTTGGCAGAATTAGTGGAGGAGGAGAAAGGGGAGTCCGGCCGACCCAGAAGCACAGGAATTGCTCCAAAAGGGGACTAGAATGTCAGCTGCCGCGGTATGGAAGCCACAGGGCAAGCGTTGACACCCACCTACTAGTATTCTTCCATCATCAGAGTCCAATGTTAAGGATCTTGGGAGTCAAGAGATCTGGACTACTTCTGACACATGGTACTTGAGAAAGTCATTTACCCCCTCTGGCTCCAGGCGTCTTACCTGGAACAGAAAGCGATTACATTGGTGACTTTCTCATTTTTTTCACCAGAACTCATAGTAAGGCACACACTTTACAGTGTGAACCAACATGTGTACACACACACACACACACACACACACACACACAACTGAAACAAAAGTTTCTCAAAACAGTATATGCAAAAGGCGTTTAATATTCAATTTTATTCTATCGCCTCCTTCTTTACTTTCCAGTGCTAACTGTGACCCTCTAAACTGATTTCATACCTCACCCGGGGAGCACAGACTCCACACTGCAAAACACTGAGTTAGACGATGACGGGCAAAGTCCTTTCCAGCTCTAAGACTCCGGAGAAATTTGACTTGTAACCAGTTTTATGCAACCTACTACAATTTTTCTCCAAAGGGAATACAGACGTCAATGGTGTATAATGTTTAAAAGCAAAAGACCAGGGTTTTATTTCAAAACGTAATTAGGAGCACTGCTCAAAATCTTCCAGTAAGTTCTGCCTATAAACACCTTTCAGATCCACTAAATGTGGGAGGTAACTTGCAGTCTGTTCCAACCATGTGTGAGCAAGTAGTGCTGCTTTGGAGGAAAAAAAAATCCTTTGCATCTCTGCCTTAACATGGCCCAAGGACGACTCAAGAGGACACTTTCTTTTCTGTGTATTCATAAAGATCAGATGTAGGAGTCATAATTTTTTAATGTGACTGTTTTACCAATTTCTCTTTTCTATGTCCTGCTGTGGGGGAAACTGCATTAATAAACTATGTCTCAATGCTGCCTGGCTGGAATTTTTTTTCTCTGCAGGACTCCACCGAATATAGCGAAAGGAATGCTCATTTTTATTTATCTTTTCAACTTTCTTTCCATTTAGGATATGTCTTCCTGACACTTTTGAAATTTTTCTCTTAATGGCACCCTAATATGTTTAGGAGAATAGAGAGCAAATTGTTCATTGAGTACTCACAACAACAAAAAAGAACTCTTTCTCCCCTTGTCTTTGGTGCCATATGGTATCTTTTATGGTTTTAGCGGTTATTTTACACCCTATCCAGAAAAATTAAATAGCTTATGGAACTGGCATTTTTCTAGTATCAGCTTAGAGATTTTACTTTGCTGAGAAATTGTGGGTTAATAATAGAGAAATGTCACTTTTAATTTGATGGTCCAACATCAGGCATTATGTCTGCCTGTTTGCACCCTCCCTCAATGATTTTTTTAAATGCTCATTAAAGAAATTGTCCCCGATCTACAAACGGCCTGGAGAAGCAAGGCAAATGGGGAATGACCACAGCCATGATTTTCATTTCTTTTTTCTTTTAGTTGTGATGAAACATACATAGCGTATAATTTGCCATCTTAACCATCTTTAAATGTGCAATTCAGTGATACTATGCTATCATTGTTGTACAACCATACCATTATTTATTTCCAAAACATTTTCATCATACCAGACCAAAATACTGTCATCATTAAGCAATAACTCTCCAGCCCTCCTCTCCCCAGCCTCTGGTAACTTCTAATCGACCTTCTGCCTTCCTGAATTTGTCTATTCTAGATATTTCATAGAAGTGGAATCGTACATGACTTGTCTTTTTGTGCCTGGCTTCTTTCACTTACACAGCCATGATCTTGGTCACGGAGGCAACACAATACCATTTGGGTCTGATTTCCACCATTTAATAAATAGCCCTAGACTTTCAGGTGAATCGATAAGCTCATTTTTCTCATCAGGAAAGCAATGGGAAGACTAGATGTTTTCTAGAATCCCTTCCAACTCTAGGAAAATACCATGGTTTTATATACAACAACTCTGTAAATAAATTCCATCCCTAACTTCCAATTTCTTTTCTCTGAAGATTCAGTAACTTTTTAAGTGCCTCCTTAAAAATTCCAGGCCATGTGCTAATCACTGTGGATTCAGTGGTTAGCAAGATAGGTAAGTTGGTTGCCTTCAAGGAGCTTAGAGTCTAATGAGGAAGCTGGAACATTATCTAGCAGAAACAATACATGATTAATGCTATGAAAAAGGAAAATACTATGGGACCATGTGGCAGGACTTTGTAAGCTGCTCTGGGAGAAGGTCAAGGAAAGCTTACAAGTTGGTTTTGGATTTATCTTTGAATTTAGGGAAGTCCTGAAGACAAGGAAACTACAAAAAGAGAGATTTTTGTAGTAATTCTAAAGATGTCCTGATGGCAAGACCACAGGGGGGTTGATCTCTAAAGCTTATCTTGCAGCGTTGATGGAGTCCCATGTTAGTGGTTTAAGTTTAAGGTTTTTGTGCCTCAGGAATGGCACTATGCAATATGACATACATTTAAATATTAATTATCCTGAGGTTGGGTTCAAGGGCAAGGTTATGCTATAGGAATGTATATCATGGGAAAATTACTTCTGTCGATAATAACTCCTTTTTGCTTAACATGTACTAACAAACAAGCCTTTGTGTTAGGCATTTTGCAGGGAATTAGCGATGACTATGGATTGAATATTTATTTTACAGATATGGACACTAAGCCTCAGAGAGGTTAAGGTCAAAGAGGTGGGGTTGCTACTTAAAGACAGATCTGTCTAATACCAGAGAGTACATTGTTCTTTTTAGTTTTTCTCTTTTGTCTTCCTTTCTTTTTTTATTCCCTCATTTTTCTTAATATTAGTCTTTTGTAACTGGTTTCTTTTAAGATCTCTTTGTTTTTGGTGTCCTGTAATCTCATGATGTAGTTGGATATGGATTTATTTTTGTTTTTCTCTGATAACATGATGTGTTTCTTAAATCTTATGAGTCTGTTTTTTTCAGTCTAGAAAAAAGTCTCAGTCATTATCTCTTCAAATGTTTGATCTCTCTTATTCTTCTATTTTCTCCTTCTAGAAATATTATTGGTCATATGTTAGGTCATCTTTCTCTGTCCTCCATGGCCCAATTTCTAGTACATGTTTTCTTTTTTTAATTTTAATTTAATTTAATTCAATTTTTGAGAGAAAGTGGGAGTGGGAGAGAGATGCAGAGAGAGAGAAAGGGAGAGAATCTTTAAGGAGGCTCCACGCTCAGCGTGGGGCCTGACACAGGGCTCAATCCTACAACCCTGGGATCATGACCTGAGCCAAAATCAAGAGTCAGACACTTAACCAACTAAGCCACCCAGGTGCCACTAGTACATGTTTTCCATCTCTTAATTTTTCTATCCTGCCCTCCAGGTAATTGCCTCAGATTTGTTTTCCAGTTCACTAATTCTCTCTCCAACAGTGTATAAACTGTTATTTATCCATCCCTGAAGTTTTGTTTTGTCTTTTTTAATTCAACAACTTTATTTTTATTCCCAAAAGTTCTTTTTGCTTCCTTTTTTTAAAGACTTTATTTTTAAGTAATCTCTACACCCAATGTGGGGCTCCAACCCACAACCCTGAGATCAAGAGCCACATGCTTCATCAACTGAGCCAGCCAGCTTCCCTCTTTTTGTTTCTTTCTTTTTTTTTTTTTTAAGAAATTGCTCCTTTTAGAGCAATGTTATGTTCATAGCAAAATTAAGCCAAATGTACCAAGGTTTCCCACATACTCCCTACACACACACATTCATACCATCCCCATTATCACCATTTCCAAACCATAATTTCCCAGCAGACATTTCCCACCAGAGTGTTAATTTGTTACAATTAATGGACCTATATTAACACGGTAAAACCTTGATTTGCGAGCACAATTCGTTCCGGAAACATGCTTGTAATCCAAAGCACTTGTATATCAAAGCAAATTTTCCCATAAGAAATAATGGAAACTCAGATGATTTGTTCTACAACCCAAAAATATTCATATAAAAATGATTACAATACTGTAATATAATACAAAATAATAAAGAAAATGCAAAATATAAAGGAAAATAAACAAATTAGCTGGCACTTACCCTTGAAAACCTTCAGGGCTGGTGTGAGGGAGACAAGAGAGGAGGGTTATTGTGTAGGATATATCACTAAGGGAATCACTGCCGTCTATTGGTTCAATGGAATCTTTTTCTTTTCCTGCACCTTTAACAGGAAACCTTTCCAATGACACTTGCTTTTGCCTCCTTTTGAGGATTTTTGTGGAAATGTGCCATTGCATTGCCATTAAACAGATTCATCGCTCACCCTGCTATCGTCTTGATTCTGGTGGTTGTTATCTACAAAATTTTGCACTGTTTCCTGCATTTTACACTATCTCCCCAATCTCATTTGAAGTGAGGGATTCCTCTGCATTTTTCTCCTCCTCCTCTGCAGAGGAGATGCAGATGTAAACGTCTTATAAAATCTTGCAATTTTGGCCACTTGCATACCTCATTTGTACTTCTTGATGACTTCCTTCTTAACTTCCACCATAAATATCTCTTTCTTACTGCCTTTCTTTTCAACACTTTTCTGCATGGGGACCATTGTACACACTCTCATGGATATCGGCTACAGGACAGTATTAATAAACTCTTGTCATATACTGTATGTAATGTAACTGGTAAGAAGGCTGCAGAGGAAAGGATCTGTATCTGCAGGCAACCTGACCTAGAATAAGCAAAGCATTCCTAAGCTTACGCTCATATGGAAATGCAAAGGGATGTCCAATGGGGCTTCGAAGTGACAAAAAATACACTCATGCCAGTTGTGGGCAACTTCCAACATTCTGAAAAATCACTGATTTCTGCCAAACACTCCAAGCTGAGACTGACCATCAGAGCATGGGAGACGATCACCTACAATCCCACAGTGAGAGGGGGAGACAGAGAGAGAGAGAGAGAGAGAGAGAGAGAAGAACCATTGGCTCAGTTGTGATCATGTGACATTCAGCATCACATGCTACTTGTATTGCAAGACATCACTCATTTCTCATGTTAAAATTTATTAGAAATTGTTTGCTCATCTTGTGGAACACTTGCAGAACAAGTTACTTGCAATCCAAGGTTTTACTGTATATCATTATCAAAGTACATGTTTACATGAAGTTTCACCCTTAGTGTTATACATCCTATGGATTTAAACACATGTACAGTGACACGTATCCACCATGATAGTAACATCCAAATATATAGCTTCACTGCCCTAAAAATCCTTTGTTCTGCCTTTTAACTCTTCCCTCTCCTCTGAAGCATGGCTACTGATCATTTTATTGTCTCCCCAGTTTTGCCTTTTCCGGAATGTCATATACTTGGATTCATACATGTGTAGCCTTTTCAGATTGAATTCTTCCAGTTAATAATATGCAGTTAGATCCCTCCTTGTCTTTTCATGGTTCTATAGCTCATCTCTTTTCAGTGCTGAATACCATTCCATTGTCTGGACTCACTACAGCTTATGTATCCCTTCACCCACTGAAGAACATCTTGGTTGCCTCCCAGTCTTTGGCAATCGTAAATAAAGCTGCTATAAACATCCACGCACAGGTTTTTGTGTGTACGCAAGCTTTTTTTCTCCTTTGGTAAATACCAAGGAGTGAAATTGCTATGTCAGGTGATAAGATCATATTTAACTTTTGTAAAAAACTGCCAAGCTGTCTTCCAAAGTAATATTCAGTTCTTTTTCAAAACTTCCCATTTTTTAGTATTTTCTTCGTTTCTCGTGTTTTCAAAATGCATTCAATCATTTAACGTATTCAATCACTTAAATTAGTCTAGTCTTTGGGGTTCTGGGGTGGTCTGATCCTGTTACTTGTATGTCTCTTGACTTTTGCACATATAGGGTTGCCACATAAAATTTAAATTGAAACTTAACTTTTAGATAAACAGCAAATAATTGTTTAGTGTAAGTATATTGCAAGCAATATTTGAGATACGCTTGTATAGAAAATTATTTTTTTTCCTAAAATTCAAAGTCACCTAGGTGTCTTGTTTTCTTTTGTCTTCCTAAATCTGGCAGCCTGACTCACAAAAGCTTCGTATTTTGTAATTTCAGAGTGTAAGCCCACACTCATCCAGGCTCTTATCTGTGACACTTGCACATATGTCCTTCCCGAGAAGTTCCATTCCCTTCTGTCAGGCAACCCAGGGTAAAAGGCATAACGGGCTCACTTTCATATCAATTATTTTGCCTGGAAGTTGAGGTCCCAGACGGGAATGTAAATTTAAATACTATACATGGATAACATCAGGAGGAGTCTTCCCGGAGACTTTTCTGTTCCCAGACCCGAGTTCAGGCTAAGACCAGCAATCTTCTCTCACATTTCCCTTTGCTGTAAGGATAGTTTTGTTGAGGGTCTTACCTTTATGTAGAGTGTTGGAAAGATCCAAATTCCCCACCCACCCCCAGCTGGAGCACATGAAACACACAAGAACACACACACACACACACACACACACACTCAAGGCAGGCCCAGTTTCAGTTCACACCTATCACTCTGATTTTGATTCTCTCTTTGTTTTGGACCCCTGGGGATTTTCCTTCCATTTTTATGAGCTCGGCTATGCATTTAAAAAGATGTTTGTTATATTTTATAAAACATTTATAGGTGTTTTACAGAGGGAAGGTTTTTAGGTCATGTAGTTTGCCTTTTTGCTGGAGACAAAGTCCATCTGAGCTCTTTCTAAACCCTGCTATCAAATCCTGCTTGTGATAAGCTGGCCCTTGCTTGAGGAGTAAATGCCCTGTTTGGTTATTCAGAGATTTCCCTACAGTGGAGACATTTACTTTAATAGGATTTGACCTGAAATAATCCATGAAACAAGTGACCCAGGAGTCAATAACAAATTCTGCTCCGTTTGCCACTGGCAAATTTGAGATATAGGCCAGGAAAATGATTAAAAGGGAAGAAAAAAGGAAAAGCTTGAGAACAAGAGGGCAGGGCAATGAGGAGGGATTGTTAAAAAGAACCACATGTAGTAGAATGGCCAAGGGGCAGCCTTTGCCTCTGGAACACCTGTCACCCTCAGATTGACCTTCAATTAGCGTTAGAGCAGGAAAAGCAATGCCACATTAAGGCAAAAGAGCACGGGCCTCTGCAGGTGACATTTAGGATTAAAGAAAGGTCAAGTAACTTCAGGGAAAATCACTTGCCGTCTGTAGTCAGCTTCCTGCCTCCGCCACAGCTCCCAGCTATGCAAGGTCCAGCCATCACCACTTGATCTTTGGCTGCTGGACACTGAAGACCCGAGACCCGACTCTGCCAACCTTGTGAAGAAAACAACAACGTGACCATCACACACGAATCTCAACCTTGCACTTCCAGGGGCAGCACGATCAGTTTTGTCATTTAGAGAGACCATCTCTAGAGATCTATTATTAGCAACATCGAAATGCTAATGAAGAAGAGGTTGAGCATCTTTGACTTCTCA
Organism: Acinonyx jubatus; assembly: GCF_027475565.1. Classification (NCBI taxonomy): domain Eukaryota; kingdom Metazoa; phylum Chordata; class Mammalia; order Carnivora; family Felidae; genus Acinonyx; species Acinonyx jubatus. The sequence goes on along the minus strand of NC_069390.1, from coordinate 25,627,779 downwards.
AGGCGTCAAGCTAATAAAAGATGTCCTCCAAAATGTTGCCGAATGGCTCCATTTTCCTCCATGCATTTGCAGTTGGAGACCTATCCAAAGTCTCCCTTTAATATATATTCATGACCCAACTCCAAAGAAAGCGTGTATCCTTTCCGATGCTGTGATCCCGGGTGCATGACTCATACCGTACAAATTATTGTAATGCCTCTAGACTTAGCAACTCAGAAGTTGGTGCTCCATGTGAAATCCCTATTGGGTTATTTTCAAGCGATTACTCATGGCTCACATATGGGCAGTTACATTGGTTATTAGACTATTGAAATACTTCCAACTCGGTTGAGAAATGCCTACTGCCCTGAGTCCCCAGAGAGCCTCTCCCACTTTCCCAAACACCCCCGCCCTTCTCCTGAACAATGCCCTATACCCATGATCCAGCCACTAACAGGTTAACACCTAAAACAGCAGGAAGTCTCTTGGACCAGTGTCCCAAGACTAAGACTTGATTGCTCCTTATGCAATTTGAATACCATTGCCTGGGTATAAGGCAAATGAAACAGCAGGGTTGTCATCCTAAGCCCTATCTTTGGGGTGCCTGGGTGGCTCAGTCATTTGAGCGTCCGTCTCTTGATTTTGGCTCAAGTCATGATCCCAGCGTCTTGACACCAAGCCCCGAATTGGGCTGGAGCCCAATTCTCAGCATGGAGCCTGCTTGAGATTTTCTCTCCCTCTCCCATTGCCTCTCCCCCACTCCTGTACTCATGCTCAACCACTCTCTCTCTCTCTAAAATTAAATTAAATAGGGACACCTTGGTGGCCCAGTCATTTAAACTTCTGACTCTTGATTTCCGCTCAGGTCATGATCTCACGGTTCATGAGATCAAGCCCCAGTCAGGCTTTAAGCACAGAGCCTGCTTGGGATTCTCTCTCTCCCTCTCTCTGCCCCTCCCCTGCTTGTTCTCTCTTTCTCTCTCTCTCTCTCGCTCTCAAAAATGAAAAAAATAAGCATTTAAAAATAAATAAAAAATAAATAACCCCTACCTTTGGTTGCCCTGCCTCATTCGCCTTATTCATTTATTTGGCAAGCAGATACTGCGCATCTATTTATTCTCCAAATATTTCCTGGCTGCTTACTTTGGGTCAAGCCTTGTGTTAGGTGGCGGGGTGGGCAGGTCAGCAAACTAGAGACACAGTTTCTGGTCTTCTGGTGTGTCAAGCCTGGTAGAGGAGACAGACATTAAGCAAATCATTACTGTAATAAATGGGATGACAGGAAAATACATGGCCCTGTGAGAGTGTTAATAGGGGACAACCTCACATTGGAGGTTGAGGGATGTGGCATTTAAACAGAGACCAGAGCAATGAGTGGAAGTCAGCCAGCATAGAGGGGAAAAGAGGGAGTGGAGAGCATTTCAATCAGAAGAATTGCATGTTTGAGGCTCAGGGAGAAGGAACTTGCTCTCTAGAAATCAAAGAAGGTCAGTGTGATTGGAAAGTGTGGTCCCAGATGGAGAATTGTGATTTAAGGCTGCAAAGGTAAGCAGGCACCTGCCGAGTACCAGGCACAGAGGGCAGGGGATGACCCCTGCCCTTTAGGGAGACACTATACATAGCTTAGTAGCAGAGGGCTGGAATCTAGAGGAAGACTCTAGGTCCTAACCCTGGCTCTTCCATTTTTGACTCTGTGACCTTGGGCACTTACACTCTCTGACCTTCAGTCTCCTCCTCTGAAAATAGGGAAAATACGAAGATCTACCTTTTATGAGTTAACACATGCAAAGCACTTAGAAAAACACCTAACACACAGTAAAGAATCAGGAAACATTAGGAATTGACCATTAGGACACAGGCAAATTAAGTGGCTTCTTTTTTACCCATTTCCACCCACTGCATGTGTGGGAAAATATTCTGTGTGTAATGATCCCCTTGAAAAACACCTAACACCGTCTGTGTTACTGTCACATCAATAGTTCACGAGAAGCTTCCATGTTGACCCCCTTCCCATGACTCGCCCTTTGAAAAGCAGGCTTCATATGTCTTTGGGGGTTCACTAGTGATTTCTTAGCATATGCCTCAAAAAGAAAAAGCCACAAAAACCTGCTAATAAAGGGAGATCATCCAGACAGTGTCAAAGAAACAAGGCCATCATCTACAGAGCTGTTAAAAAAAAAAAAAAGAACAAACCAAAGAGGATAAAACCACCTTTCTGAAATCGATCACAACGAGGAATAGAAGGAAAAGGAATTCAGACTAGAAAAGGCACGCCAACGCCCAGAGGTCCTTCTGACAGGTTTTCAAAAGACTGTCCCGAGGCCTTAGTTGGTGCCCATAGAAATGTGCAGCATCTTGGAGGAAACATATAGCCTTAGGTTGTCATTCCAAGATTATAGATCCCTGGGGATTCTGTGGAGCTGTCATCAAAGCCATCATGGCATTAATCACCCTGGGCAGGAATGGGAGAAATTGGAGATGAAAAGGACTGATTAAGTTCTTGAGTCTTTCCCCAGAGAAGGCCACACGGAAATCGCTTGGTGAAGTGGTCTCATGATCTCCATGAACTTTGGGATTATTCAAACCAAAGGCAGACAGCTCTATCCCTTGGTTTTATTATGTTCTGCAGTCCGGTGGGCCTTAGGGCTTTTTCACTGATCTAGGCTGCCAACGCATTCTGTGAAAGACCACGATGTGAAGTTCAGCTGGCATGACCACCCCCTTTGCAGAGAGGGACCTCAAAACCTTTCCCACCAGGAGGACTTGAAGGTAGAATGAGCATTTGCATTGGTTGTGGCCAGCCTGCATCCGTTTCTTCAAGTGCACCTGGTTTACTTTGGGAAAATACCCGGTTGTGGACAGTTCGGTTGAGTCCTAAATGTAGATGCCCTCATGTAGTCAACAAGTGTGCATGAGATCTAAAAACTCAGTCAATTGAATTCTCCCTCCTAAGAGTTTGCTTCTTAAGCAAGGAAAAAAAAAAATAAAAGTTTAAAGCCTATTTATTCTGGTTGGTGATGCCAGAACTTTCTGCAGCTGCCTGGGACCTGTCTGTTCCAAGCCATCTACTTCAAACTCCCTTTCAAGCCTGTGAACGTGTGATTTGTTACCGTTAAACTTCTCTTTTTTCTTCTGTTTGCCAGGGGTTTTTTCCTGTTGCTTACAATTAAAGATCCCCGACTAAAGAGAATATTCCAAAAGTAGGATGGGGAGAAGTCGTGTCTGGAAAGATGGCCTCTGGCAACGGGTATTTCATCTGATGCATTGTCACAAGGACAGATAGTGATGAAGACTACAGAGTATCTGCCTCTCCCCATCAGCCTGATTGGGGAGCAGCCTTTGACCTGCCTGGCACCCCTCTTCTCACCTGGCCCCAGAGCTGTGCAAAGGCAGCCTTAGTGGCACCATGAGTTCCCTCGTACCCAGCAGCGTGTTGGTACACGTTTAATGACTGGGTTCGGGTAGGAAGGAGGGAGAGGGACTGAGCTGCAGTGTTTGCCAATTTTCATGGTGTGAAAGCTCCCATGGGGGGGGGCGATTTCAGGCTAGCAGGGTGCTCTCAGTGCATAGGCAGAGTCGGGAAGAGATACACAACAGCAGCGCTCCTATGTCGGTGTGAGCCAGCTGTGCCTCTCCCCTCTAGCGGCGGGGGTTGCCTAGGAAAGCTTCCGGGTAATCATAGCGACTGACTTGTGTTACACGTTTCCCATTGTTCCGTTCCAGGTAGCATGCTAAGCCCTTTGCAATTAATCATGGCCTTTGAGGCAGGTGAAATTCTTGTCTCTGTTCTAGGGATCAGGAAATTGACAATACAAGAGACCAAGAGGAGGGCCTGGGTGGCTCAGTCAGTTAAGCATCCCTCTTCGCTCCGGTCATGATCTCACGGTTCCCGAGTTGAGCCCCGCATGGGGCTCTGGGCTGGCAGCGTAGAGCCAGCTTCATTTCTGGTTCTGTCGCCTCTCTCTCTGCCCTCCCTCACGTGCTCTCTCTCTCTCTCTCTCTCTCTCAAAAATAAGTAAACTTAAAAAAAAAGAGAGAATAAGAAATTGTTTAAAAGCGTAAAGCTTAGACGTTGAGGTGCCACGATCTGATCCCTGATTATTGACTCCAGAGGCATCTCACTTAGCCACGACACTGATGACAGAATATCACGAAAGGTGTCTAGCTGCCTTCTGGTGTGGGAGGTGGCATCAGACATCCTGGCAGAAATGGCAGTGGCAACGTCCCCAGGTAAGCCCGACACAGATATTTTTCTTTTTGAGTCCAAACTTTATTTTTTATATACACATTCTGATTATTTATGCCCCATCGACCATCAAAAGGATGAAAGGTAGCTGGAAATGGTAATATCTAACATTTATTTGTATTTTTTAATTAAAAAAATTTTTTATAGCTCAAGGGGTTTTTTTTTTTTGAGTTTATTTTATTTATTTTGAGAGAGACAGAGACGGTGTGAGCAAGGGAGGGGCAGATAGAGAGAGGGAGAGAGAGGGAATCCCAAGCAAGCTCGGGGATGCCAGCACAGAGCCAGACACAGGGCTCAAACCCACCAAACCATGAGATCATGACCTGAGCCTAAATCGAGTCTGACCTTCAACTGACTGAGCCACCCAGGGGCCCCATAACTAACAATTATTGAATATGTATATGAACCATTTACTTGTCCTAAAAAGTACCTCATCTTACGACAATCCTTTAGAAATAGGAGTTATTCTACCCATTAGCTCATTAAGAGTTGATCTACCAAAGCCTATAGAGTTAATAAGTGGCCAGGGGGCCATTAAAAATAAATAAATAAATGGTCAAAGCAAAGTAGATTTTTTGTTTTAATTCTCTTTCTTTCATTGGTGTGGAAACAGGCACAGAGAGGTTAAGTAATTTGCCGCATGCAGCATAATTATGCAAAGCAGCCCAGTCTGTCTGCTGCCAGAGCCCATGGTGGTCACGCCGTCCCAGTGACTTCCCCTTCTAAGCAGACCAGAAGTAATTTTCCTAGAAAGCCCTGTCTGGGTAGCTTAGGAAGGTGACTCTACCAGGTGCCCATTGAAGGGCCAACTGCATTTCCGTGGCTCAGCGAGCTCCCTCCTAACCATTTGCTTAGGATCTACTGACCTCTGGCCATTTGCTCATGCGCTAAGTCAACGCTATTTCCCCTGAAAAGCTCCTCTCTCTGCTAAGCTCAGCAACAGGTTAAACGCAATGTAACAACAATACTGGGTTTGGTTTCTGGATCATGGTGACTTCTGATGTTCTCCTGCAGTTTCCCTGCGGGGACGGGGCTGGATTGGTGAGCTACATCACCAGAGTGCAGGATTCTCCTTGCGTGTGATGCTAGAGCTGGCTCTTTGGATACATACACGACCCAACCTGACTGCCTTGACAGGTGTGATATGGATGAGGTACTCCCGTTATTGGTGATAATGAGACTTTTTCAGTGTCTGTCAGTTACGGAACAATTGATGTCATCAAGAAACTGGCAGCTTCTCAGCTAACTCACTGCTTGGAGTCAGGGCTGCTGAAACCCTGTATGCTTTGAGGAAGTCACGGATGCTGGTTCCGGAAGGGTTAACACATCCCAATGTGCCTGGCTTAGCTCTTCCAGCAGAGAGAGGAGGGAGTGTTGTGGGGGTGGGGTATGTGTCACATTCAGACACATATCTATAGCAAATAGTCGAGAAACAGTTTTAAACCATATTGTTCCCAGTTGTGGTTTGCATACTAATATCCTTGGGATTACTTTCCCTGCTCTGGCAATCCATCACCTGTAACTGGGGAGGAAAGGCAGGCAACAGGGAAGCCTAGGTGAGTGTGTAGCATGCCCGTTTTTACGGAGCTACCCTGTAGGTCCTCGAAGGAATCTGAGCGCTGATGGGAACAACTGAGAATCACCCAGGGTACCTGTCAACACCTCTTCTTCTACTCCAAATAATATATACAAAAGACACCCAGTCTCAAAAATTAAACACGGACTTACCGTATGATCAAGCGATCCCACTTCTGGATATATACCGCAAAGAATCAAAAGCAGGGATTTGCACGCCTCTGTTTATAGCCACATTATTCATAATAGCAAAGGTGGAAACAACCCAAGTGCCTACTGATAGATGAATGGATAAGCCAAATGTGGTCTATGCATACAATGAAATATTATTTGGCCTTAAAGAGGGATGGAGTTCTGACTCGTGCTACAACATGGATGAAACTTGAAGACATTATGCTAAATGTAGGAAGCCAGACATAAAAAGACAAGCACTGTGTGATTCCACGTACATCAGGTACCTAGACTAGTCAATTTCAGAAAGTGGGGTGGTGGTCGTCAGGGGCTGGAAAGGGGGAAACGGGGAGTTCGTGTTTAATGGTCCAGAGTTTTAGGCAGGGAAGATGAAAAGGTTCTGGAGATGGATGGTGGTGATGGCCGCACAGCAGTGTGAACGTACTTAATGCCACTGAACTGTGAGTTCCAAAATGGTTAAAATGGTAACTTTTATGTTATGTGTATTTTACCGCGATTTAAAAAGAGAGACACGCAGTATAGTGCACGTAGCGTACTTCCAAAGCGTGAGCCAAATGAAAGCAAGCGTGGGCATTCATTGCTGTAATCGGTAAAGTGCCCTAAAACGTCAGCTAAATGTGTGCGCTTTTCTTACCCTACTTAATCTTCAGGGAGGTACCATCGGCTTCTTTTGACAGAGCAGGAAATCAACGTTCAGAGAGGTGCACTAAGATGCCCCAGTTCCACTGAAGTGATAGAGGGGAGATTTAAGCCTTGATCTGCCCATCCTCACATGTAGCATGAATTACATACTCTGAAATGCCCGGAAAAAACACCACTCTTTCAGGGTGTTCATATGTTAGACCATCAAAGGAAGCTGAATTCACCTGCTTCCTGAAATATAGGGCACCCAAACTCAGCAACACTTCAGAATTCATCAGTAGGAGTCAACTTATCATTCATAGAACTAAAATGTACAGATGCTCTGATCATAGCTAAGTGGAGAGAGACCTGGAGAATTTCCCTAATAAAGAGGCAACTATCTGTCATGTGTGGCTTTGGTTGGCTTGTAGAAATCATATCACAGGATGCAAAGCATTCCAGGTTATCAAGAGAGCCATACCTGAACTGCCCTGGTGATAACCACAAGCCACTGGTTATTTTTCTAAGCTCAATCGGAATAACTTACTTATTCCTGGCCAGGTCTCTCTCTTTGTTTGAAATGAGGTGTCATTTGCACTATGTTTTTCTTCTAAGTCTGAACATCCAGGGGGATGTGTGCCACCCCCAATGTTTATGTTAGGATGTACATTATAACCTCAGCCATGATCGTAACAGTGGTTGAGATCATGGGCTCCAAGATCTTAACTGTCAGGGCGTAAATCCCTGCTCTACCGCTTACATACAACCTGTAACCTTGACCTTGGGCAAGTTACTCCACTTCTCTGTGCCTCAGTTTCTTTCTCTGTGATATGGGGATAATAATAGCACATACTTCATGGGATTCTTGTGACATTTAAATTCCTTGAATACATCACTGCATCTCCGTTCCCAAATTCCAGTGATCTAGGAAAGGTCGAAGGTCATTTATCTTTAGAAGTGCACCCATTACTATCTCAGGAGAGGGTGAGGCAGGGAGTGGGAGATGAGGAGAGGTGGCTTTGAACCCAGTATAAGCATCACACATTCTCCTCTGGTACCAATTACTGTGATAAATTGAAGGTGACAAGTTATTTTATGACATAAATGCAAATCAGTATCCACTTCCCTGTTTTTTTCCAATGCCCTGGCACTTTAATGGTCCCCATAAGTTTGCTTCACTTGCAGTATCGGTATGTTCACAGTCAGCCAGAGAATTTATTTTTAGGTGGGGAGTGCAATGAACTGAGCCCACCGGCTGACTTAGAAAAATGATCGCATTCCCATCCACAAATTATTCACAAAGCTAGTTAGCGTTTGAGCCTTTGTTGGTGAAATAATACAATAAATAGAGATTTTTGTCAAAAGGGCTCATTTCCACCTGCCAGACTTGACTCTAAATATGAGGCACTCACACATTGGTGGGTGCCTGTGTGTTTATGCGTGTTTATTAGAAAAACAAAAACCTGCCTCTTAACGTAACATTCTCTGCAAGCGGCGAGGAGCTGAGAACTTCTACCCCTGAACCCAACGCCAGGGAGAGAAGAGGAGGGCTTCCAGTCTGTGGGGCCAGTACGGACGGCCCTGTGCCTGAAACTCCACGCACCCGCCCCGTGATTTCAACATGAAAGGAGACAAGCAGGGGAGAACCACTATTTGTTTGCTTTTCACCCTGGAAGCTGATTTCCTGTCCTGCCAGTTCCACCCGCCTGTCACCCCTTCTCTTTTGATGCTGATGGGGAAGTGGGGGCAGGAAACAAAAAGTAAAGAAAAAGAAAACAAAACCCCAGGGATACGCAGCCTTGTCACTATCAACAGGACTGCACCGCCCCGCCTCCTGCTCTCAAGCATGTTGGCATTAACAGACAGTGGAAGCTGTTAAATCCACGGCCTAATTAATTTAAAATACAACTTCAGAGAGACGGCCCCTAATTGTTCAAAGCGCTTTTATTAGGGCATAAAGATAATCACAGAATTAAGTCATTAAGAGTCATAATAAGGAAACTGGTGTACAAAATGAAACGCGATTTCCAATGTCACCCTGTTGCTGAAAAGCTTTGCATTCATTGGGTGACCTGGTAACCGCATATTTAGTGAGCACCTACTACCACTAGCCCGCTCTGGCCAGCAAGCCGCCAGAAGGTGGCACATTCTGAAACATAGGTAGCTTTCTTTTCAATTTTTCTGCTTCATCCCAAGAATTGCTGCTTGACTGCATAAGTGTGTGTGTGTGTGTGTGTGTGTGTGTGTGTAACAGTTTACGTTCTGAGATGCCATCAGCATGCAAGGGCAGGACAGGCTGAGGGAAACCGGCAGTGAGAAATATTTTTCCTGCATGCCACAGAGAAAGGAGTCTTTGTATCAACACCTTTCCTTAAGTGCATTGCGTTAGGCATTCCGTCTGACAAGTTGCCACTTGGAGACACAGTCTTAGCTCCCTCCCCCACCCTCCAACCCGAAACCTGACATTGCTTCACATCAAACGTTTAATTTCCCATTGTTGGAAATAAGATGGTATGTAAAGCACGCGTTGCCATGGCTGCACAACCCAAGGATGCATATGGAGGTTCCTGAAGCCAGGAGCTTTGCATCTGCCCGGGTGACAAGGTGCGGAGCAAGGCGAAGGAAGAACTGACCCTCCCCAAAGCCACTTCCAAAATGGGAAATTCTTCAGCTGCAGCTGTAGGCTGGTATATTCGCCAAGCCTCAAAACTTTGTCTCCCGCCTACAGAGGATGCGCCTGCTCCCTTCTTTCATCTGCCATCAACCAAGGCGTTTTCTTCTCCGTGCTTCTAGGGTTCGAGTCCCTGGCTGGAAGCTTGTCTGAAAAAGTTCCCGAGCGGTCCTGTCGTGATTCCTGAGGCACGACAGCAAGGTTAGCGGAGTCTGCACGCAACACTTAAAGCCGGGTGGCCTTTAGGCCTTCAGCTCCGCTCCTGGGTACGTATCTAATACATACCTGCGCAAGAGCCAAGTGCTAGAATCTTGACAGCGGCACTCACGACGATAGCCCCACACGGGAAACCGCCCACATGCCCACCATTACAACGGACAACTAAACATCAACGCAATGAAGGAACCACAACTGCACATCACAGGGATGCTATCTCACACCCGACGCTGGGGGAGAGAGGCCAGACCCACGGAGGACCTGCTGGGTGCGGGGTGATTTCTATTTAGACACAACCTACAAAGCAGGCAACACTGATCCGTGGGGAGAGCCGTCAGGACAGAGACTGCCTTCAGGGGAAAAGGAAGGACAGGGTACACAGAGCACTTTCTGGGGGGTTCCAGCAATGTTGCATTTCTTGGCTAGCTGTCGGTGTTGCGCCCTTTTTGGTCTGTGTGATATTATTTCACAAAAAATAAAAAGCTGAGAAAGAAAAAACCCTTGAGGTTGGCCTTGAGGCAGGCAAGGGCAATTAGCTCTCCTGGTTCAATGTGAATCTGCAGTTTCCTCACGGCCACTTTAGGGAAGCCTGGGAGACGGTTCAAGGCGGTCGGTTCAGGGCGGCAGGGAGGCAAGCCCTTCTGCTCCCACCCAGAGGTTCATCGGTCCTGACAGTGAGGCAGGCTGTAGCATTGCCTCAGTTTCCCTAAGGTGCATATTCTTTTGGAACATAAGCATTCACAACGGCCAGTGGTTATTAACTTTTTCTTCTGTTTAAAATCCATCGTAAGATGAGGCGCATGGGTGGCTCAGTCGCTTAAGCCTCTGACTCTTGATTTCAGCTCAGATCACGATCTTGCAGTTTCTTGAGTTCAAGTCCCGTGTTGGGTTCTGTGCCGGCAGCACGGAGCCTGCTTGGGATTCTCTCTCTCTCTCTGTCTCTATCTCTGCCCTTCCCCCACTATGCTGTTTCTGTCTCTCTCTCAAAATAAATACATAAACTGAAAATTTTTTTAAATAAAATCAAATCAGTTATAAGAGGCTCTTCTCCACTGCGCACACACCCATTTTTCCATCTTTGAAATGGGCATGTGCCTCACTGGTGATGACAGGAAAGCATTGTGCCGGTGTTACTGGCAGGGTTTTTCTTTTCTCGTCGTACATAAAATGGCAGCGTGTCTTAGATCTGCTGCGGCACAGTACGTCTCTTGAACAGTGAGATGGTTTGCCTATGCCCTCTCTGCTTCTCTAGGAGCTGGCACTAGATTTCCCGCCCCTTCCCTGCACGTTTTCAGGTTCAGGTCTGCCACTGAGAAGCCCCTAAGGAGGTATTTGGAAGGCAGGAGTGGAGAAGCCATTTTTCTCCTGAGGTAGTTGCAAACAGACTCCTGGGCGGGCAGACCTTCGAGAATCCCCAAGTCCGGGGCAGCCGGACCCGAGGGTCAGAGGCTACGGAGGGGAGGAAAAAGTTTTCCTGGACCCTCTTAAGGTGCCTGGCTGGGTCTGAAAATTCAATGGACAATGATTAACAGGAGAAAAGCGTACAAATTGTATTGAATTTTTACATGCACATGGGAGACGTCACAAGAGAACAAGGCCTCAGAGAAGACAAAGAAATAGTACATTTGTGAAGAATCGACAAGACAGAGGGGTTTGGGCTAGCAGAAGTACAAGGCGAGGAAGTCACTAGGAAGACGAGGAGAAGTTTAACAAGGTTATTCTGCTGTGGAGACTTCTCAGCCCCCGATTCCCCATCTCTGGGGATAAAAACGTCTTCCTTCCTCCTGGTACAGATAGGGAGGGCACTTGTCACTCAGGAGTTTCACAATCTTTTTTTGATTTTTTGTTTAACGTCTATTCGTTTTTGAGAGACAGAACACACGCAGGGGTGGGGCAGAGAGAGAGGGAGACACAGAATCCGAAGCAGGCTCCGGGCTCTGAGCTGTCAGCACAGAGCCCAACGCGGGGCTCGAACTCATAAACCAGAAGATCATGGCCCAAGCCGAAGTCAGAAGCTTAACCAACTGAGCCACCCAGGTGCCCCTGGAGTTTCCCAATCTGTTCGAGGGAAGAAACGGGGCGGTTGCATGAGGTTCCCGTTTTGCTGTTTTCTCAAATTCTTTCAGCTCGCTATGCCAAGGTGCCATATTTGGGGGGAGTGTGTCCTAAATCCCAGCAGTTGCTTTTCTGACCTTTGTTCTATCATCCCTCCCACCCTCAGCTCAGTTTTGTAAAACTTTGATTCCCTGAACCATAACCTTCCATCGTGGAGTATATTGAGTGGCCTTTGTTTTCCTGTTTACCTTTTCTAGAATAATAGAAACATACACACACGATTCTACCATTCTGGGGCCTAATGTCTAGACTTCGAACAGTGCTATGAAGCTGCTACTAATCTCTGGGGCTCGCCTGAGGAGCTGGCTTCCACAACTGAGCTGTAAAACCTCCATAATCCCACCTCCGGCTCTCTCTGTGACCTCACTCACCTAACACCAATCATACCTTGCTCTCTGAGCTCCAGCCAGACTGGATCATTTTGGTTTTCAGTGCTTTGACATGCCTCATTCTGTACTGACTCTGAGACTTCACACTAGCTCTTCCCCTTATCTGGGGGCCTCTTACCCCGAGTGGCCTCCCCCTCAGCCACCTGACATGCACCCTTGAGGCATTAATTAGTCACTTCCTCAGGGAGGCTTATAGTCTGGTGGGAGTCAGGCATTGCCAATCGTAAGTAGGAAAGAGGCAGGATAGGGCATAATAGGAATACGGAGCAGGAGGCCCAAACTATTCTCAGAATCGGAAAATGCCTCTTGGTTTTTTGTAAACACCCAGTGCCAAAGAGAGTCTTGCTATATTTCTGGCATCCAACTCCCTCCCTGGGCATAGAGGACACTCAGTAAATATTTGCTGGTATTCAGACCCCCCCCCCCCCCTTCATGCGTAAATAAGGTATTTCCCTCAAAACAGATGGGACTCAGTTTCATAGCAGGTGGGATTGACCGAGGAGCAGAAGGAATTCAAATATTCATATACTGGGCACTTTCTGTGCACTCTGCATGAGGCCACGCACTTTGCCTACATTACCATCATTTAAGCCTTAGAGGATGCTAGGAGGTAGATGCTGCTAATATCTCCATTTACAAATGAGGGAGCCGAGGCTCAGAGAGGTTAGGTAACTTGGCCGAGGTCGGATGACTGCCCCAAGTCTCAATTCCTCATCCTCTGTCCCCTCAGTAATTGTTTATGATGTCCTATGTCCCTCACATGGATGGCAAAAAGTTCTCAGAAATAGCAACAGTTAATTTCCATAATAATTACGTGAGGTTGTTTTGAATGTGTCGTGATATTCTATTTTGTCACTTTAGCAATGACAGGCTTGCATTGCTACATCACTTAGCTACGGTGGCTTAGCCCTGACCTCTAACCTCCCCCCGACTCTTTGAAATTGCTTCGTTTCTCTCCCTTCAAAGGGAGCGGGTCCTGCTTGGGTTAGGAGGCCACGACAATTTCCTTCCAAATCCTTCTTTTCTCAGGCTGCATTGAGGTTACTGGGTGTCTCAGAGGCTGCCCCGCCCCCACTCCTTAGTAGCTTCCAGGGTGCCAGGCCTGCTGGCAAAAGCAGGTGGGGAGTTAGCGGTGCAGTGTCACAGCCAAGCACACGTACGGGCTCTGGAGTCGAATAGAAATGTCGGTTCAGATCCTGGCGCCACCACTTATTGTGTGAACTTGTGTTAACTCTCTTCTCTGCCTCACTTTCCTCCCCTGTAAAATGCAAGGGATAATAGTATCCACCTGATGGGGTTGTTGAGGGGATTAAATGATGTAACAAACGCATGGTGCTTAGAGCAGTGCCTGGCCCCAAGCAAATGCTCCATAAATGTGAGCATTTATCACTATATCAACGCCTCCTGCATGAGAACTTGAGACGGAACATTAGCAGCTTTATCCTGCATTCAAATTGCAACGCCTCTCGGCTTTGGGTTGTTTTCCTTCTCCCAGGGACCAGAAGCTAATACCCCCGGGGCTGTTTCACAGTGAACTCAGGAAAGCTTGGCTCCTAGGAAGAAGAATCCATTCCCAAATCCGCCCCATCCCCCTCCCCCCCCCCCAACGCTGCGTGAGCCCCTGGCCCCCACCCCTCTGTGGGGAAGAGCTTTCTTCCACCAGTGCCAGCACCTTCTCTCACCTCCAACCAGTGCTCTGGTGGCAGAAAAATTCATTCCCCTTTCTAACTGAATCACAGCTTTAATAAAGCTATTGTATTTGACCACAGGCTTAGGAAACAGTAATATAACATAATAAGAGAAGATCATTAAAGTTCTATAAAGCGAGCCTTCAGCTCCTTCATTTCCAGTGTCCCTGAGCCTTAGATAAGGGATAAACATTTTTTAATCAAAATCTAAGTAACAGTAAACCTCACTTTTCATTTCATTTCAAGTATTTTTCCAGTTAAGTATGGGGTGTTTTCTAATTTCCTGTGCGGATCAGATGAACTATAAAAGTTGGTTGTTGATTTTTTTTTTTTTTTTACGTTTTTCAGGGCACTGTTCTGACTGCAATTCCAGCACATGTCTTTGGTACGGTTGTCAGAGAAGTGAGCCAAGAATGATTAAAATTCTGGAGACTGATCCGTAAGAGAATAAAAACAAATGAGTACTGGGAGGAAAAACACTTATTGGAGGGATAACTGGCTCAGGGAGACTGAGGGAGAGCAGACATTAATTATACGACGCAAAGAGTTATGTTTGCAGAATTTTTTATAAAGGAAAATAGACGCTCCCAGCCCCACCCCGTTGTTGCTTATACGAAAGACAGTGGTTATGGGCACAGGCACTGAAGTCCCAGGCAGAGACTCAAGTCTTGTCCCTGCCATTTACATGCTGGGTGGCCTTGCACAAGGAACTGAACGTCTGTGAGCCTCAATTGTGTCATGTGCAAATGGCAATAGTAAAAGCCTAATTATTCATGAAATGATCATGAGAAATCAAGAGGGATAGTACATTTATTGTACCTAGCACAGCGTCCCGCACACAAGAAGGTGTATATTTCATTATTAATGTTTATGGAGATAATCCTTAACAGTACTGTATTTGTTAAATTTTTAAAAATGTTTATTTATTTTTGAGAGAGAGTACAAGCAGGAGAGGGGCAAAGAGACGGGAACAGAGGATCCGAAGCAGGCTCTGTCCTGACAGCAGAGAGCCCAATGCGGGGCTGGTTCATGAACCATGAGATCATGACCTGAACTGAAGTCAGATACTTAACTGAGCCACCCAGGTGTCTCCTTAACAGTACTATATTTTGAACCATGAAAAAATTTCCAATAGAATTGCTCAAAGGGAACTTACTTGAGACATTTTAATGCAAATACCATGTGGTTTCATTCATATGTGGAATTTAAGAAACAAAATGAAGAAGCAAAGGTAAAAAGAGACAAATCACTCTTAAATACAGAGAACACGCTTGTGGTTGCCAAAGGGGAAGTGGGTGGGGGGACGGGTGAAATAGATAAAAAGGATTAAGAGTACACTCATTGTGATGGGCACCGAGTGATATATAGAATTGTTGAATCATAGTCGACACCAGAAACTATAACACTGTATGTGAATTATATTTCAATAAAAACACATTTTGAGTTAAAACTAAATCATGGTAAGGCTGGGAGTAGATTGGCAAAGGGGATTTAACACTTCCAACACCCTTAAAAAAAATTTTTTTTTTTTTACTGTATTTTACGGACTCCAAGATGCATATTTTTTCCATGTTTGACACCTCTCAAATTGCGAGGTCTTATGGTCCTCACCATGTTTTCTTTCCTCGTGCTTTACGGAAGAATTAGTGCGTATTTCAACCGATGGCATCTAAGCATTGATGAAATATGGTTTTAAGCATAATGCTTCCTGGTGTACTGTTCTGAGCCAATAAGCCCAGACAGTTTGGTCCCCCAAATAATTTACAATGTGAGATGGACAGTGTATAAAGAACATTGAAACAACTAAGTCGACATTGGATGAAAACGGGGAGGATTTGTGGTTCTTCGTTAGGAAAAATTATAATAATTTTTAAAAATCCCATTTCACCATTTGCTTATTGTGTAAATATGGTCAACTACTTCATTTCCGTGAGCCTTGATTTTCTTCTCCAGGAGAGGGGCCTAATAGCATCTCTTGAAAGGTTGTGGCAAGGGTTGAAGGTACATAGAGGGTGTGATTTTCATGCCTCCTGTCCCCTTCGCACAGCCCCTTGTTATCAAAACTGCCATTTCTCTCCTCCCTGATGTCCCTGCATGGAGGAACCAGACTCCGGTTCTACCCCAAGACCGCCATCTTAGGTGGAGTCGCAAACATCTGCTGCCTCAGCTTTTGCTCCAGTTAACGACCCATATTCACCCACTGCTTTCCCTCTTTATGGGTTTCTCTGCCGCATCTCGGCCCCATAGCTGCCTGGACTTACACCTTCTTGTTCTCATTGGCAACTCCCATGCTTGTTACCAAATAGGATTTCAAAAGACCCTGGTGCCACAGAATACATACTTCGGAAGCTCCATGCAGGTAGAGCTATGATTTTCTTGTTGGTCGCTGAGTCCGTGGTAGCAGTCACAGAAGGATGTAGAGGAGGGGCTCAGTGGCAGGTCCCACTGGGCTAAAGTCCGGTGGTCAACATGGCTACACTCCTTCCTGCAGGCTCTAGCGAGAATTTGCTTCCTTGTCTTTGGCAGCTCGTGGAGGCTGCCCACATTCCTTGGCCGGTGGCCCCTTTTCTCCATCTTCAAAGCTAGAAACAGCAGATCGAGACCTTCTTACAACACATCACTCTGGTTACCTCCTCTGCCCCCCTTGTCCATTTTTAAGAACCCTTGTGATTACATTAGACCCACTTGGATAATCCGGGATTTATCTTCTTATTATAAGGTCGGCTGATTACCAACCTTAATTCCATCTGCAGTCTTAATTCCCCTTTGCAGTGAAACCACATATTCACAGGTTCTGAGGATTGAGACAGAGACATCTTTGTAGGGATCATTACTCTGCCTGTCACCTTAGATAATGTTTTCATTGAAAATAGCAAACATTTGTGAGAGCCTCATATGTGCCACACACTATGCTGA
The DNA here is from genome assembly GCF_027475565.1 of Acinonyx jubatus. Classification (NCBI taxonomy): domain Eukaryota; kingdom Metazoa; phylum Chordata; class Mammalia; order Carnivora; family Felidae; genus Acinonyx; species Acinonyx jubatus. Next base: position 25,611,171 of record NC_069390.1, on the reverse strand, counting down.
CTAAACATTTTGCATGCATTCCCTACTTTTATCTTCACGATAACCCTGGGAGGGGGCAGGCACCATTATTATCCTAATTTTAAACATGCCAATGCTAAAGAACTTAATGGGACTTAAATGACCTGCCCGAGGTCACAGATCCAATCAGTAGCAGAGCTGGGATTTGAACCCAAGGCCAAGCCAAGTCCCAAGGCCTTACTCTTAATGACTAGACCCTAGAATTACAGGTGGTGGCAAGAATATCTATAGGAGTAGACGAACTTGGCTGAGGAACAGAGGTTCAAGATAAAAGTTGCAGCGAACACCCTAAAATCAAAGTGGAGACTCGGTGGGTGGTTTCTTAATGAATAGCCACACTTCCTCAGTTAGGAGTCTTTTCCTTGCAAATGACACAAAAGCCCACCAGGACAGCTTATTCTAAAAACGGAGGGTCAAATAAATTGGAAAAAATGCAAGATGAGGGCTTCAGGCATGGCTGGATGCAGAACTTCCGTGATCTTGTCGAGAATCTGTTTTCTTTCTTTTTTTTTCTTGAGTCTGCCTTCCTCATTGAGTCTTCAAGTCCATGGGATGGTAGAACAGTCACAGTGGCTCTAGCTGCTATAGCCTATCAGCCTTTAGGTGCAGCAGGAATAAAAAGTCCTTTTTCCAAAGGTCCCCAGATAAATTGCATTGCCCCTCATTGGCTCTGCCGGAGTCCCTGGTCCATCTGTGAAGTAACTACTTGGTCCCGTGAAAGCATGTGCTAGTTGCTTAGTAATGGGTTATGTGTTCTTCCTGGAGTTAGGAGTGGAGTCAACATCACTAGAAACATATACACTCAGAGGGGTGGGGGAGGGATACTTTTGAGCATAGGTAACAGACTCATTTATTATCTCATGTAACAGGAAGTTCAGTGGTAGGCAGTTCAGGATTGGACTTAATCCAGAACTTAATATCATGTCAGGGGTCTAGGCACTTCTCTGTGGTCCTTTAGGGTTACCCCTCATGATCACAAAGTGGCTTCCACAGCCAGTTTCACACAACGAGATCATAAATCAGTAAAGAAGAGACAGAGCTTTCTCCCTACAAGTCTTTTACTTCTGTTTGGGAAGGAGAATCTTTTTCGGAAGTTCACCCATGAGATTTGCCTTGATGTCTCATTGGCCGGTGCTGGGTCACATGTCTAGCTTTTGGAAGGTTCATGCCTCATATCTGAGGATACTAACATGTAAGTAACTGGAAAAATGGGGGGGGGAATCAGGAAGAATGGGGGGGTGACATTTTGGTTAACCAGCTGTGTCTGCACCAGGTCCCTGGATTTTGGTCACCAGAATGAAGCAGAGAGGATACTAGTTGACAAAAACAATGGATTTCTAGTTGGGCTAAATTGAGAGCAGAGAAGGTTTCAAATCCCGGAGCCCCCTAGATGCTCCCTGAGGAAATCATGGAGTCCATAAACCAAATCAAGAAGTGGGATTGCCCTGAAACTTTAGGCTTAAATATGGAGGGTCAGAGCCAACATGTACCATAGGGATTATGGCGATTGCTTGGAAAGGGAGTCACAGTAATCGGTACCACCCTGCACGTTTTTTCATAACGTGACTTTGAAAGTCTTCAGGAGGAGTCTCTTCCTTCCCCCATGAAACTTGGCTGGCCTCCGACTTGCTTTGACAAATATTTTACAAATAACACTGTGTGACACTGACCCAGACCCGAAGATGCTTTGAAGCGTCCGTTTTTGCCTTCTTGGAAGCCTGCTGCCACGTCCTGAGTCTCAGTTATCTGGCTGGAGGGCCATGGAGAAAGAGAATGGCCCCGGAGGATGACAGAGAACCGAAGCTGACAAACACAGCTGCCAACTATGTGGGTGACACCATTCTGGATGTTCCAGCTCCAGGTGGGCACCCAGCTGCAAGCAGCTGCCTGAACGACCACGGCCTACGCCACACAAAGCAGAAGAACCGCCCAACCGAGCCCAGGCAATTCACGAGATCCTGAGAATGATTGAATCATTATTGGCTTAAGCCAAACACGTTTCGGGGTGGTGTGTGGCATGGCAATGGGTAATTGAAACAGGAACCATTTCCCGTTCACGCGTTTCGCAGAGGAGACTAAACAACCAACGAAGTGAAATAACTAGCTAAGAGCCTCCTAGCTCCATGGGGGCAGACGCATGGTAGGCACCCGGATTTCTGCTTTCTCAGGTCACCGATCATTAAACCTGGCATAACTGTTTTCATACAGACAAAACGAGTGCATTTGCAACTCTTGCTGATGTGCATATAATGTAACGGCTTGCACTGAGCCAGTGTTTATTATATGCTTGGCACAGCGCTAAATGCATTATCTCACTCAATCTTCACACGTGAGCCCACAAAGTAGGTCTGATGTAACCCTCCATTTAAAAAAATAAGATAACTAAGTTTAAAGAAGATAAAAAAAAATAAATAAAACTTGCTCACAGTCATTCAGCTAGGCAGGAGGTGCAATCAGGATTCAAATCTAGATCTAGCAGGCTCTGAAGTGTTGCTCTTATCACTGTCCTGGAACACGGCTTGCACGGACCCACAGAGGCGTTTTCCCAACCTACCAAGATTCTCTTTCTTGCATGATGCAGTGACGCCCTTCAGCCTGACTCTGCATTTCATGTCTTAACTGTGCCTCCAGGTCATGATGGGCTTCAGGACGAAGACAGCGCACATATGTTTCCTTCCTTCTAAGAGTTTCTACTTACTGGGCGTTTGCTCGGGTCACCAAGACCCCTTTTAAGGTGAGAAATTAAAAAAAAAAAAAAAAAAAAGGTCTTGAGTTTTGATCCCTCCCAAGAGCTATAATCATGGCGTTTGCTGCCCTGCCCCCCACGCGCCATACACACGACGTCAGGATTCTGTGTGCTCTTCTCGCCCTTAAATTACCTAGTGAAGGGAAGGATGAAAATTGTAGTGTTGTGGTTTAGCAAGTTTGTCTGAGTCTTGCTGAGCAAGGACAGAGGAAGTAAGGCAGGAAAGAGCAATGGAAAAGAGGGGATACACAGGAAGGAAGCTGGACGGGTGAAAGGTAAAAATATTGGCCGATGATTGTGGGCTAAGAAACCTAAGGCTGCCTGCGCTCGTCACCTTATTAGGATGACTGCACCACCCAGTGTACCCACGTCAGTTTGGGTCCGTTCCTCGTGTCCTGGCAGGATCGTCAATAGTGCTCGTTTGCACTCTCTGGGTGTCCGGTTTGGATAATACATCGCACGGTGAGCCCCTCAATCATGGTTCACTGTCAGCCCACCCCATCAGGTCTCGTGGAAGAGAACTGGATACTAGATGTCATGAAGGATGCCAAGGACACCAGGGTCAAAAGACGCAGCCCCTGACCTGAAGGAGTCCACGGTGTGTGTGGGAGCCATGTAACAGCTTTGTGATGTGTGAAGCACAGTAACAATGGTGCTACAGGGCCCACTGGTAGGTAGCAGCTGGGGGAAAGAGCCGAGGCAGTGCATTATGGGAAGAGGGAATATTGGCAAAGACATGGTAGTTTGGAAAGGCACGGCATGGTTTAGGGAACCACAGAAAGCAATCACTCCTCATGGCCAAATTGTAAGGCAAGATGCTCCTCCCAGGTATTTTTTGGAAAGGGGCCATCTTATATTTGATTTCTTCCAAAGTCTTTCATTTTATCAGGTTATCTCCTGGTTGTTTAAGTGAATATGTTAAATATTACTGGTAGCTATTTAGGCTTTTCAGTGATATCCTCAAACATTTATACATTCAAGCGGGCCATTAGAGCTTTTTTGGGGTGCTCTTGTCATGACAAGATGGGGGAATCGCCTTACATTGGGGTCACCTGAGGTTAGTGTATGTGATGGTTTGTTCTACTGGAGACCAGCCCGTGGAGCTCAGCAAGAGGTGAAGTGGGAGAGTTAGGCAAGTGGTCAAATCATGGATGACCTTGGGTTACATGCCAAGTCTGCAGCAGGCAATGGAAATCTGATAAAAGTTCATAAGATCAGTGTATCTTAATGAAATCGGCATTTTGGAAGAATTATGTGGGTGGTAATGTAGAGAGGGGCCCAGAAATGTAAGAATGTCAATTTATGACAGAAATACAAGTGCACCGGCAGCAGTAATCCTGTCAGTCTCGTGTTGTGGTTGCATCCTCAGAGGCTGGAAGAGTACCCGGCTCAGGGAAGGCAGTCAAAACCTAGTGAAGGATTCAGGGGCGGCAGGGGGGTGGGGGTGGGGGGCACCTGGGTGGCTCAGTTGGTTAAGCGTAAGATTCCTGATTTCGGCTCAGGTCATGATCTCACGGTTCGTGAGTTTGAGCTCTGTGTTGGGCTCTGTGCTGACTGATCTCTGCTTGGGATTGTCTCTCCCTCACTCTCTGCCCTCCCCTGCTTACATGCATGCTCTCTCTCAAAAATAAATAAACTTAAAAAAAAAAAAACACCTTAGTGAATGAATAAATGAGTGAATGAACAAATGGCCCACTCTAAAACTACCTGTCTTTACTCCACATTTCACCCTCATCAGAAGAGGCTACCTCAAGAGTTTTCAAGACGGCTTTTCCCACTTTTGACCCTAGGTCCCTTCTGGTTTAATCTGTCTTTCCCAACCGGAGCCCCTTCTTCTAACCAATTCCACTCTTCTGATGTCTCATCATTAAAGTCTCAAGGACTACTATGCCAATATATTACCTTAAAACTTTTGTGGAAAGGTACCACTTCTAGGGAGCATATTAAGGGCAATAAGTCTCCTTGTTACTTGCCCATCACCCTCTACTCTTAGTCACCTCGTCGTGGTACCTCCCATAATACAAATTTCTTCATTCCTGGTTAGGCTTAGAAATTGAACACAGATATTGAGAAAACTGTCTCACTCTAGAGAATAAAATAAAGTTGGATCGGCACTTCAAACTGTATACAAAGGTGTCCTCCAGATGGACCTCGATGTGAAAAGTGAAAACAAAGGTAGAAGAAGCTGTGTGATCTCGCAGCAGACAGGACTTCTCAAACAAGATGGATTTGACTACATCAAAACATTAGATCTCTATTTGAAAAGGACACGGCTATAGACAATGTTAGTAGATGGGTGACAGATCAGAAGATATTCCCAGCGTCTAAAACTGACCAGGGGTACCATCTGGAAGGTACAAGAAAACCCTGCCAGAAAATGAGAAAATGGCAGATAACTTAATCAAAACAAGGCAAAAGCTAAAGATAGGTTATTCATTGTTGAAATAAGTTTTTAGGCCCAAGATGGAGCCGTTCCTGCCCAGGATGCCACGTCCTCAAACTTTTGTGCTCCTGTAAATGTTTCACTTGGCCAGAAATGGAATATATCCAGTTAGCTAATCTCCAAACACCAAGTCAACTCTGGGTTCTATACTTATTTCCTTGTTTCTTTTTTTTTTTTTTTTAATAAGGCCAGATATATAACACCAGCCAATCGTGCCCTGTTTCTGCTTTGCTGCTTCTAATGCTCTAATAACTTGCTCTTGCCCAAAATCCCTCGGGAAGAGTGTTCCACTGCTTATGGGGCATGTACTCACCCAATCCATGGAATGTTTTCCCTTGAATAAAGGACATCGAATTCACTACAACATTGTTTTAGTTTTGTCATTTGACATCATATAACAAAAGTATAAAGAGCTATTCATCTTTGTTAGCAATCCCCCAAATGCAAATTATAATACGACAATGAGTTAACACTTTATATCCATTAGATAGAAGAAAATTAGAAATTTAGAAAATACCAAATGTCAAAGAGTAGATATCCAAGGTTTTAACAATCACAGCATTGGGGGGAAAGAAAGAGAGAAAGAGAGAAAGAGAGAAAGAAAGAAAGAAAGAAAGAAAGAAAGAAAGAAAGAAAGAAAGAAAGAAAGAAAGAAAGAAAGAAAACGGAGCGCCTGGGTGGCTCAGTTGGGTAGGCATCTGCTGATTTCGGCTCAGGCCATGATCTCATGGTTTGTGGGTTCGAGCCCCGCATAGGGCTCTGTGCTGACATTGTGGGGCCTGCTTGGGATCCTTCTCTCTCTCCCTCTCTCTTTCTCCCTCTCTTTCTGTCCCTCCCTGGCTTGTGCTCATGCTCTTTCTCTTTCAAAAGTAAATAAATAAACTTAAAAAAAAAAAACAAAGAATTCTTGAGTGTCCTGTGTATGTAAAGTTTAACACATACACAAAACGATAGAATACTTTTTAAAGATACATACATTTTCAAGGACATTTATTGAACACAGAGAGAGTTTCTGTCAGAAGAAGTTGGGGGAATGGAAGTGAGGTTTGGAGAAAGGGAAAATAAAATAAAGTTAAAACAAAATGCAATGAAATAAGAAAGCTCTCTTGCACAGAGTAAAGGTGGATTGTGATCTGTGTAGCATGATTAGCTCATCTGCACCTGAGTTCCAAAATAAATAAATAAATGGAGAGAACAAGCCTCGGGGAAATTTCCCTTCATACTTTCTGATTTACAAGGTAGTGCACTAACTGCTGAAACACAAAGTCTTTAATTAGTTCCTGTCCACAGGTGACTGCTTTTCCAACTGGAGTAACGGAAGGCAAATTTGGGGATTTTTCTCACTCCCCAAGTACTGATCTTACAGATGATTAAGTGTTCGCTCTTGTTCCCTGCAGCCCACTCAGATAAAAGCCAAGACCACCCCTACGAAAACATTTCCAAGGAGAGAAGTTTGAAAATATAATTTTGACAAAAAAAAAAAAAAAAAAAAAAAAGAATTAGCATCACCCAGGGATTAGGGAGCTGGCTTGAAGACCACACAGGAAGTCAGAGATTAACTCACAATTGACTGGATATTCTTTTTTTTTTCTTTTTTTAAAGTTTCACCTTTTATTGCTGTGAGTAGCATATTGCATATGCACACTTTTTAGAAATTGTTTTGTTTTTTTGTGACCACATGTTCTTTAAAAAAGTTTTTTTAATGTTTATATTCATTTTGCGAGGGAGGGGCAGAGAGAGAGGGAGACACAGAATCCCAAGCAGGCTCCAAGCTCTGAGCTGTCAGCACAGAACCCTGAGGCGGGGCCTGAACTCATGAACCTCGAGATCATGACCTGAGCCGAAGTCAGACGCTCAACTGCCAGAGCCACCCAGGCGCCCCTATGACCGCATGTTCTTGTAAATAACTTGCCTGGCATTTAATTTCCACATGTTAAAACGGGGACATCCACTGTCAGGGACTTTGTAGAAAGCCTCTGAAGAAAACCAAAACATGTATCTATGGAATCTTGAATTCTGAGTGTGAAGGGCATGGTGGTTATGAGAATCAGGTATTTGGGGGCACCTGGGTGGCTTAGTTGGTTAAGCGTCCAATTCTTGATTTCGGCTCAGGTCATGATGTTGTGGTTCATGAGATCGACAGGCTCTGATCTGATAGCACAGAGCCTGCTTGGGATTCACTCCCCCTCTTGCTGTCCCTCCCCTGCTCATGCTTTCTTTCAAAATAAATAAATAAACTTAAGAAAAAAAGAAAATGAGGTATTTTTATTATTTGTTTATTATTTGTTTTATGCTTTGTTTATTATTTGTTTATTATTTGGAGTTATTTAACACTACTAAGCAAGTAAAATACCAAATGAATGTAATTAAAATAGCTCAGTCAGAGCTTGTCTGGGGTTGTGCTTACACATACTTTTTTTTTTTTTTTTTTTTTAAAGGGGAGAGGTGTTTAGAGCATTCCAGTATCAGTAAGCAGTGAATCACTCATAAGAACTGGATGAAATGAAAATATTCGGAAGAGTGTTGGGCCAATGCACCATTTTGGTATTCATCTTCAATGGAGTTCAGAGCAAAAGAAGAGGCTCAGGCATAGAGGCTTTCTTCTTTATACTTCGGTAGGGTTGGGATTGGCCAGGGGATAACATATTTCACTGCGCTGACTTTAATAGGATAAGGTGTTGGCTAATATGATAACAGCATGAGAGGAGATTTAGGTGATCTCAGGGGCTTGGGGCAGGGGGAATGAAACCAGTCACTAAAATGACAGTCTAATGATATAAGAACGGGACCAGCTGAGGGGGTGCAAAAACCTTACCCGAAGCAGCGGACTTAGAAATTCTACACTGTTCCCTCTCAACTTCTAGATGTTTTTCTGAAATGAAATGTGCCATGGTATGAATCTTACTAAACCCAGGTCATCTCTTTGGAACAGGTGACGGGGATAGAAGTTGACGTCACAGGTGGAAGGGAAAGACAGGTGAGGTTATGGGGAAGCAGTTATCACCTATTTATACCACAGGTGAGTCTGGTGAGATGGCGTTAGATCGGAGTTTGAATCCCAACTAGGCCAACTTCCGGCTGGGTAAACTTCAACAGGTTTCTTCACCTCTCTGCACATAGGTTTCCTCATGTGTGTAGGGTTCAAATGTCTAATAATTGAAGAGCTATCACCCATGTAATTAAGAGACACCTGTTTCTTCTGGAATACAACATTTATTTCTACAAGTCCCCCACACACAGGTTGGTCTCAAATGCAAGCTTCCGTGTCCTCCACAGGAGTAGCGAGGAGTGTCTTCTGCCTTCCGGCAGTAGCATCTGGAGATGCCTTCCATGTGTTGCTAACCACAATGGGAAGACAGCACCAGAGCCAGTAAGTCAGCCCTCAAGATGATTCAGAGTTCTGGGGTAATTTATTACACACTCGTAAACAACGAATGCATTATTTTATTATGATGCGTGAGGTGCTTCTGTAACAGAAACCTGAAATGTTGGAGTGGCTTTGGAACTGGACAGTGGGGGAAGCTGGAAGGACTTGGGAGAGAGTGTCAGCGAAAGCCCTTAAAGTCTTGAAGAATCTGTGAGTACAATCCTGATGGCCTTTGAGAAGGCTGTAGATGAAGGCTTTAGGGGAAATAAGGAAAAGGTTATTGAAAACTGGAGGAGAGGGGTCCTTGTAACACAGTGGCAGGAAGTTTAGCAACACTGTCATCTGGAGGGATGTAGAAAGTACAAAATGTGTCTAATTAATGGAGTGTTCTAGCTCAGTATATTTCCAGGTAGAGTGTTGAAGGTGCTGACTGATGTCTTCTTCCTTATTATAGCAAAATGTGAGAAGGAGAAAAATCTAAAGAAGGGCTAAAAAGAAGCCCAGAACTTGCTAGACTAGAAAATTCCCATCTTCTCTGGATGACGAATAATGCTGAAATGAAGAAATGGTTTCCACTCAAAAATAAACTCTAGGATACTTCAAGGAGCACATCATCAAATAATGGATCTGACAGTGTGGCTATAGAGAAGGGCTTATCCCAAAGAGAAGGGTATGGGTATGGCTTCTGTCCAATGGAGTGGTGCCTCAATTACATTCATAGGAAACTCACAACATTTTAAAAGAGTTGTATTGAGAAATACAGAAATACTGCCAGCATGGACTAGGGGGACAGAGACAGTACAAAATGAAAAGGGGTCTTTCGGCCCCCTAAATTCTACTCGCAGGAAGCAGACTGATAAATTACTTAGCTGCACACATGGCTACTTTTCACAGAAAAGTTAAGATGACTCAGAAAGTGGAATGAAGAGCCCACAGGGTAAAGTCAAAAGCCATAGAGAGCCATTCCCTGGCATAAGTAGGACTGAGCTCTAATCAAAGAATTTCTAACATGTGTCCAACTGGATTATAGGATTGCTGTGGACCAGTGACTCCTTTGTGTCTCCTGTCTTTTCTCCTTTTTGAACTGGAGTGTCTGTACCAGTTATCCTAAGCCTGTCCCACCATCGTTAAATTGGCAGTGTGCAGAAACATAATTATTTAGATGAAGGGGAACTGTACTTGAGAGGAGCTGCATTTAAGCCACTAGAAGCTTCCTCCATAGCTGCAGCTGATTTAAATGATAAAATTCTGGACTTGGAGCTGATGATGTAATGGGTCGAGACTTTTCGGCACTTGGGAGGAAGTGAATGTGTATTGCATTTGAGAGAGATGTGAATCATTAGGGGTCCGAGGGTAGAACATGGTAGCCAGCATCAAAAATGACCCAAAGATCCCCACTTCTTGATATTTATGCCCTTGTGTAGTATCTTCCCACAATGAATAGGGCTGATCTCTGTAACTAACAGGCTATGTCAGAAATGATGATGTGTGACTTCTGAGCTTAGAGCCATAAAAGACATTTCATCTTCTACCTTGCCCTCTCTCGGATCACTTGCTTTGGGAGAATTCAACTGCCATGTCATGAGGACACTCAAGTAGCCCAATTGAAAGTGGTAAGGCTTCCTGCCAACAGCCGAATAAGTGAGCTGTCTTCGAAGCAAATCTTAACATTTCTAGTCAAGGCTTTAAGTGACTATAGCCCCAGGCAACATCTTCACTGAAATCTCTTAAAAGATTGTGAGTTAGACCACCTAGCTAAGCGACTGCCATATTCCTGGCTCACAGAAATAGTAGGAAATCATAAATGTTTACTGTTTTCAGCTGCTACTTTTTGAGGTAATTTTCTAAGCAAAAACATTCATATAACAAAGTTTCTATCTCTGGATGCTCCCAAAGATTCCTGGGGAATCAGACCATTCTGATTTCTGTGCTGAGGGGGACAGAAGGTCCATCTCATGGAGTCAACCACACCCCATTACCAGAACTTTATGAAGTCCCTTTTTAACAATTCCATCAACTTCTGCCTCTAAGATCCTCTTATCGCAGAGAGTTCAAAGAAAGATTGTGAAATGTTAGATACTGAACTGCACAGTATGATCTTTTAACTTTCCCTCAGATAAAGTTAAGAACAAACAACAACAATAATAATGACAACAAAAGACACACGTCCCTCTCCACCAAAGACCCTGGACACAGAAATGTTCTCTTAAGACATTAAAGAATTGTTTTCACTGAAAAAAATATTTTCTAGCTGCGATAACATTATGTTTGTATAGGCTGCTGTTTCTTTTAAGCCTGGGGTGGTGGAAATTAGCAAGCAGGAAACACTATTCACTAGGTATACTATTGCTGATATTTGAGTTGACATTTGTTGACTTTTTTTTTTTTTCAGAATGATGCATCAATCCCTGTTTCAAATGCAGGCACAGAAATGATTTCCAAAGAAATGAACTGGAGAAAGTAGAAATGCATACGGAATTGGAATAAAACAAACCTTCCTTCTGATCCCCCCCCCCCCAAAATTCTATACAATTACTCTGAGGTTTAAAAAAAAAAAGATTTCAAAAACATAAGTCTTGGACAACAGCTGCACACAAATGAAGCATACATTACATATGTGAAGACATTAAAAATGATTTTAAATGATTTTTACCTCACCCCATGCCCCTGGCATTTTGTGAAACTCAAATGGAAATCCCAGCTCAAAATTATAGAAGTGAATCAACGGAAAACAAACACCATTCCATTCCCCTCCATTCTGTTCAACCATACCTCAGCCTCTCCCTGGATTAGATCAAAATGTCCTTTTCCTCTCCTACATTCAAAACAAAAGCTCTTAGTCTTGGAGAGACTTAGATATGGGGTAGAGGTTTAAGGGGGGGGGTGCTTATACTACCAGCGTCTAGCCAATAATGCCTAATGCGTTAAAAATATGGTTAAAACTTCCTTCAAATATGGGCAACTAAATAGAATTGAGCCAATAATAATAGTTAAAATGTAGTGAATACTTCTACAAGGCAGGCACCTTTACATTTCATCCACAAAGGAGCCCCAGCAGGTAGAGATTACCATTATTTCCACTTTATGTATGTTTTTAAAAAGCGAAACACAGAATGATCAATTAACTTCTTCATGATCACAAAGCCAGTAAGTTGTAGTACTGAGAACTGGGAGCCCTCCGGCAGTGGATCTTCCAAAACTAGCTTTTAAAATGACACGAAAAGATCTGGTCCAATTCTTGGCACTTCAGAACCGGTTAATAAATAACAGTCCCTTTCATTTCTCTTGAATCCCAATCTGGACCTGGGCGGTCTCCTAACATAAAGCAAAATGACTGCACGTTGGAACTCTCACTGGACAAATCCTCTCTCCTCACTCGCCTCACCTGACATCTCAGCCAGACCCAAGGCAAGCAAGCTCTCAGGAAAAAAAAGGCATTCAGGTTGCCACCCTAGAGATTCTGAGCCCCAGAGAAGCAGGAATGCAAATAGACTTTGCAAATACACAAAGTATAGTATTGCTGTGGATCGAAAGTGTCTGTTTGCCCAGCCCGACTCTGAAATTCCCTGAGCCTGAAAGAACAAATACAACCCTTCCGGGGGCCCTCATAAAATCCCAAGCGGTCAGGTTCGGTCTGGTAAACAACACTCAGTCCTAGCACCTGGCGGAACACGGGGCGGTGGGGACTGGGACGGGCAGCAACCAACTGGAAGGACAGAGACTGCAATCAATACCCACTTACACCTGCCTAGCGGCCTTGAAAAGTCAGGTTGACACCTACAGGGAGGGACCCTGGGAGGCGGGGCCCGATTCCCGCCTCGGGAGTGAGCGGGAGACCTCCTCCATCCTCCCCCTCCATCCGGGGCTGCCGAGCTCCCCCCATAGAACGCGGAAAAGGGCCCTTGCCACTTTAAATGACTCAGGAAGTGAAAAGAGACCGCTGACAGGGAAAGGGAAAGCAGAACCGGGGCGGCGGGGCTGGCGGCGCGGCGATCTCGCCCCGGGCAGCGCGAGGCAGGAAGGCGCGCGGCGCGGGGGCCGACGGGGGCGCGGGGCCGCCGCGCCGGAAGTACCCGCGCCGCGGGAGGAAGCGCAGCGGGCGCCGAGCGGCGGAGCCGGCGGGAAGGCCCCTCGCTCCTACGCCTGGCGCGAGCGGGCGGCGGCGGTGCCGCCGCGGCCCCAGGCCTGTCCCGAGACCCGGCGCGGCCAGTTCCTGGGACGGGACCCCTGCGGGGAGGAGGACGGGAGGAGGCCCCGCGGCGAGCTCGGAGGCCCAGCGGCCTGGGCCGCGTCACCGCAGCCACATGGCCTCCGGAGTGGGCGCGGCCTTCGAGGAGCTGCCGCACGACGGCACGTGTGACGAGTGCGAGCCAGACGAGGCCCCCGGGGCCGAGGAAGTGTGCCGAGAGTGCGCCTTCTGCTACTGCCACCGCCACGCCGAGGCGCACAGGCAGAAGTTCCCCAGCCACCACCTGGCCCAGTACGTCCACGGCGCCGCCCCGGCCTGGACCGCGGACGCCCCCGCGCAGGGCGACGCGAAGGCAGATGCCCAGGCCAAGGTGGAGAATGAGAGGGATGTAGAGAGCGAGGTGGGGGAGGAGAGCGAGTCCGAGGAAGACAGTGAATCCGAAGAAGAGAGCGAGACGGAGGAAGAGAGTGAGGATGAGAGCGATGAAGACAGTGAAGACGACAGTGAGGAAGAGATGGAGGATGAGCAAGAGAGCGAAGCAGAGGAAGACAACCAAGAAGGAGAATCTGAGGCCGAGGGAGAAACGGAGGCAGAAAGCGAATTTGACCCAGAAATAGAAATGGAAGCGGAGAGAGTGGCCAAGAGGAAGTGTCCGGACCATGGGCTCGATTTGAGCACCTATTGCCAGGAAGATAAGCAGCTTATCTGTGTCCTGTGTCCAGTCATTGGGACTCACCAGGGCCACCAGCTCTCCACTCTAGATGAAGCCTTCGAGGAACTAAGAGTAAGTATTGGGAGTTGAGAGCATAGGTCTAGAGGTCAGGACACCTGGGTGTCAACTCAGGTGCCCGGCCCACTTGTGGCCACGTTCGCTTTCACCGTAACCCTAAAAAGCCAGTCTATGCAACTTGTTGGGAGCAGTGCTTATTCCCCCTTTTTGGTTGAACTCCTTTGAGAATCAGATGAAAGTTCTGGACTCTGACCCAAGGGAAATATATGTACACACAAAGCTTAGTGTACACTTTTCTCTGGAAAATTGCAAGCCACTGGTCCCTGGATCCCAGGTGAAGCATTCCTTGGGAGTTTTGACTCCGTGTAAGCCAGTTCCCACAACGTCACCTTGTTGAGCCTAGTGCCTTGACTTGGTAAGGCAGTCTCTTTGCCTGCTTGAAAACACGGGAAACTGTGGTTTGGCCAGATGAGTCCAGGTAGTTCCTCTGTAGTGAGGAGCCCCTCGGAGATGGTGGTATCCTATTAAGGTCATACGCACCCTGAGTTTCTTTTAGGTTCTTCATGTGTGATACTTATTTGGAAAGGAAGATGAGAGGTTGGAGGCAAACTTGGAATGCAAGTGGGAGTCCCTGTGTGCTCCGTCTTGATGGGAGGGCAGGACCTTCTATTTTGAACCTTGCTAGTCCCCTGGACGTGTTTGGAAAGTAGTAGACATTAATCAATATTTGCTGGGCGAATGGATTTGCAAGTGATTTGCCTTTTATTTATATTGTGGTTATTTACAGCCAGTGAGAGAAATCGCTGGAGTTAACTAGGGAGGAAACCGAATGATCAAGTTATTAGTGAATGTTGTCATATTATGATGACTGGTTTCCTTAAGCAACCTTGCAGTTGCTGGCAATGGAATAACAAATACTTGGTTAATGAGTATCTCTTTTATGAGATTTTCCCTTTTTTATTGTAAAATACGCAGTGTGTGAAAACGTGCACAGTCTAACAAGTCATTATAGAGCAAATTCTGATGTGACCTCCATCCAGATTAAGACATAGAATATTAGTAGCAATATTGAAGCCCAGTGTCCTTTCCAATTATAACCAGTTCCCATTCCCAGTAACCATTATCCAACTTCTGAGGTGGTATTTCCTTGCTTATCTATCCATGCATGCATGCATGCATGCATCCATCCATCCATCCATCCATCTGTCCACCCATTCTTAAACTTACTTGAACTTGACACAATTGATACCATATCGTTATTGTGCATTCTTTTGAGTTATGCTTCATTTTTTCAACACTGTGTTTCTGAGATTTGTCCCTGGGTGTCTGTGGTTTGTTCGTTTCCATTGTTGTGTAGATTTCGATTTTATGACTGTGCCACAAGTTACCTGTTCTGTCAGTGATGGAAATTTGACTCACAAATTCTGGAGTTTCTGCCTATCATAAACAATGTTGGTATGGACATTCTTGTTCAAGTCTCCTGGTGCATATCTGCATATGCTTAAATGGAATATAAACCTAGGAGTTAGATTGTCCAGTCACAGACTGTGCATATCTGAAATAATACCAGATGTTGCCAATTATTTTCCAAAGTGGTTGTACCAGTTTACATTGCCAGGAAGAGTATGTGAAAATTCCTGTTGTTCTGTATCTTTAGGACTTACTATTATAGAATTTAAAATTTTTGTCAATTTTGTGGATATGTGATAGTATCCTCTTGTGGTTTAAATTTGTATTCCTCTAGTTACTGATGACTTTGTGTATCTTTTGTATTTCTCCTTTGGTGAAATACCCTATCAGTTTTTTTGTTCGTATTTCTATTAGGTTGTCTTTTTCTCATTAACTTATAGGCGTATTCATGTATTTCTTTGACTTCTTTGTTTATAAGGGTTGAAAATATTTTTTCTGTTTTTTAAATTATGTCTTGGGTAGAAGTTGTTCATTTTAATGTAGAATTTATCAATAATTGCCTTTATTGTTAGTGCTTTTGTGTTTTATTTCACTTAGTATTGATTTCTGTGTGGTGGAAGTAAGGACTTTATTTCATTTTTTCCCTATACAGGTAGCCAATTGCTCTAGCAGCATTTATTGAAAAGTCTGCCTTTTCTACACGGATTTGCTATACTACCTGCCTATATGTGTGTGAATGTGTTTCTTGGGTCTTCTATTCTGTACCATTGATCTGTTAGTGTATCCCTGTGTGAAAAACATGTTTTCTTAGTTATCATAGCTTTGTAACAAGACTTAATATCTGGTAGAGCAAGTCCTTCCACTTTGTTCTTCTAGGTGGGTATCTCAGCCAGTCTTGGCCTTTTATATTTCTTAGAACAAACTGTAGCCTGCAAGACATTTTTTGTATTGCATTTAGTTTATAAAGCAACATATGAAGAATTAACATCATTACAAGATAAAGTCTTCTGGTATGTTTATTTTGGTCTAAATTACTTCATGATAAAGTTTTATAGTTTTTTGTTTTTTTTTTTCTGAAAGATCTTGTACCTCATTGTGAAATTTATTCCTGGACACATAAAACTTTATAGTATTGTAAAAAAATTAAATTTTTAAAAATGTTTATTTACTTCAGAGAGAGAGAGAGGGCATGAGCGGAGGAGGGGCAGACACACACGCACGCACGCACACACAGAACAAAGCAGGCTCTAGGCTCCCGAGCTGTCAGTACAGAGCCCTACACGGGGCTGGAACTCACAAACTGTGAGATCCTGACCTGAGCCGAATTTGGATGCTTAACCAACTGAGGTGCCCCCAAAACTTGTTTTCTAATTGTATATAGGAGTATGATTAACTTTTATGTATTGATTTTTGTGTTAAAATGTCTGCTAAATTCTCTTAAATATTCTAATAATGTGTAGATTTATTCTACATACATGACCTTATTATTTGCAAAGAGAGACACTTTTTGTTTCTTTCCAATCCTTATATGTGTTTTTTCTTGCCTATTGCTTCAGATAGGACTTCCAATATAATGTTGAATGTAAGTAATAGTGGGTATTGTGGTCTTGTTCTAATTGATGAATAATTTACAACATTTCACAAATAAGTGTGATAATATATTTATATATTATATATATCACAGATATATTTCATCAGATTAAGAAATTTCCCTTTTTTTTTTTTAATGTTTATTATTTGAGAAAGAGACAGAGAACAAGCAGGGGAGGGGCAGAGTGAGAGGGAGACACAGAATTGGTAGCAGGCTCCAGGCTCTGAGAGCCCGATGCGGGGCTCGAACCCACAGACTGCGAGATCATGACCTGAGCTGAAGTCGGCCGTCCAACCGACTGAGCTACCCATGTGCCCCAAGAAAGTTCCTTTTTAATCCTAGTTTAAAAATTTTTCTTAATATTGAATGGATACTGAATTTTGAATGGTTTTCTTGCATCTATTGGGATGTTCATGTGATTTTACTTTTTTACTATGTTGATGTGGTGAATTATATGAATTGATTTTTTCAATTAAATTTAAAAAAGTAATATGTTCACATGTCTCAAAAGTCTCTTGTTCACCCTTGTACTTTTCACGTGGTGCCCCCCCCATGACTATTGGTAACCACTTCTATTAGTTTCTTGCTAAGTTTTCAAATATTCTTGTATTTGTACACAAAAACACAGGGGTGTGCATATATATGGTCTTATTTCCATCCCTTCATGTCATTATTATTATATTTTACAATTAAAGCAACGTTGCATTTGTGGGAGAAACACAACTTGGTCATGATGAAATATCTTTATGTTTTTAAATTTGGTTCATTAATAATTTATCTGGATTTTTTCACATATTTATGGGAGAAATTAGCTTATAAAATTTTTTTTGTACTGTCCTTACGAGATTTTGCTATCAAAGTTATGTTGGCTTCACGAGTTGTCAGCACAGAGCCTGACACAGGGCTCAAATCCATGAACTGTCAGATCATGACCTGAGCTGAAGTCAGACACCTAACCAACTGAGCCACCCAAGGTGCCCCGTTTCTATGGTATTTTTGATTATGGATTCAATTTCTTTAATGATAATAGGTCTGTACAAGTTGTCTGTTTTTCCTCAGGTCAGTTTTGAAAAGTTACGTTTTACCATAAGTTTGTCCATTTTGTCTCACTTTTTAAATGTATTAATATAAATTTGTGAATCATATGCTCTTATTGTCTTTCTTCATATTGTAACTATTCTCTTTATTCCTTTGAGAACAGTGAATATGTTGGTCATAATCTGTTTTTGATTATTCTAGTTTGTGAAGACTTTGTGGATCCAGTATGTGAACACTTTGATGGTGTTTTTCATGTTTATTTCCTTTTGTGCTTTTTTATGTCTGCATAGCTCCTCAGTGCCTTTGAAAAATTATTTGTGGCGATTTCCCAAGCCTTGGCACGAAGCTGTATTCTTCGGCATGAAGCTATACTCTTCGAAAGAGGATTTGAATTTGCTTGTGCAAAGGCCTGAGGGTACAATTTGTTTAGAACCCCCTTAAACTAAATTAATTGCTTGAGATTTCCTGGACCAAATTTTTAGGAGGTACCTGCCCACGTTTACAACTTCTTAAAGATTCTACTTTCATCCATTCCCACAGCTCCTCACCCCCTTTTGTTCAGCTCCAAGGCAACACTCCCACAGTCCCCTTTGGAGGGTGAGATAGTGAAAGGTTTACTTTAGTTTGTCTTTACTCTAGGATTTTACTCTTTGGCAGTTGTGAAAGCATCCCAGGTCTATGTGGATAGGGTCTCTTTTAAATGTCTCACTCTGGGGGAAACCTGGCTGGCTCAGTTGGTAGAGCATCTGACTCTTAATCTCAAGGTCATGAGTTTGAGCCCTACGTTGGTATAGAGATTACTTTAAAAAATAAAAATAAATGTCACTCTGAGCATGTCATCAACTTTGCTTTCTCCTCACTTTGCACCCCCAGTCAAATGTACAACGCATTTTATTTCGGATCAGTGAATGTGCTCAGATCAAGAGCTGCTTCCCAGGGACACCTGGGTAGCTCAGTCACTTAAGCATCGGACTCCTGGATTTGGCTCAGGTCATGATCTCATGGGTTCAAGCCCTGGGTCGGGCTCTGTGCTGGCAGCACAGAACCTGCTTGGAATTCTCTTTTTCCCCCCTCTGTCTGTCTCTGCCCCACTCACACTGTCTCTGTGTCTTTCAAAATAAATAAAACAAAAAACAAGAGCTCCTTCCTGTACTCTTCTTATGTTAACGTTGGAGTATTGCTAACTAAACTATGGACATTATTACAGTTCCACCAGTTTTTCCTTTAATGACTTTTGTACCAGGATCCTGTGGTCAGATTACATTTTTTGCTTTTGATGACCTTGATAGTTTTGAGGAGTGCTAGTCTGGTGTTTTGTACAACGTCTCTTAGTTTGGATTTGTTTGATGTTTTTCACATGGTGAAACTGGAATTAATGGGGTTTTGGAGGATATAAATTATCTCTTTTGCTTTGCTTTTTTACTTAGTATGTCTGGGAAATAATAGATAAATCTGTTTGTTTATTTATTTACAGCTACATATACTCTGTTGTATGTCATTTGTTAAATTCTTTTTTAAAATATTTTTTAAGTTTATTCTTGAGAGATAGAGACAGAGCATGAGCAAGGGAGGGGGAGAGAGAGGTGGAGACACAGAATCCGAAGCAGGCTCCTGGCTCTGAGCTGTCAGCACAGAGCCCGACGCGGGGCTTGAACTCCCCGAGAGAACACGATCTCACAAACCGCGAGATCACGACCTGAGCTGAAGCTGGATGCTTAACCGACTGAGCCACCCAGGCGCCCCCATTTGTTAAATTCTTAGTTTATAATGTATTTTTCAACTATAGAATGCTTATTTGTTTATTTTTAAAAGATCTTTTAAAAGTTCTTTTGGGGTCTGATTTTATGTCACATTTTCATAATTCTTCTCATGTCTCATGATTTTTCATCTAATACTAGATATTGTGTTTAAAAGAACTGGGGACAGTAGTATTTTCTTTTTTGTCCCTCAGAAGGGGTATATGCTATTTATTCTATTAGGCAGCTAGGATGAAGGGCTAATTATTTTGATCCAGTAAATATTTGAGCTTGATCAGAGCTTAGTTACAGCTTTTAGTTTCAGTTCACTCTGGTTTCAGATGTTTTGAGGCCAATGTACATTTGCTTATTGGAAGAGAGTAAGGCTCTTGGAATATTAAAAGTAGCATAGCATGGGGGCACCTGGGTGGCTCAGTTGGTTAAGTGACCGACCAACTTCGGCTCAGGTCACGATCTCTCAGTTCCTGAGTTCCAGCCCCACATCGGGCTTTGTGCTGACAGCTCAGAGCCTGGAGCCTGTTTTGGATTCTATGTTTCCCTCTGTCTCTGCCCCTCCCCCACTCACACTCTCTCTCTCTCTCTCTCTCTCTCTCTCTCTCTCTCTCTCAAGAATAAAGATTAAAATTTTTTTTTTTTTTTTTTTTAAGTAGCACAGCATGGGGCGCCTGAGCGTCTGACTTCGGCTCAGGTCACGATCTCACGGTCCGTTTGTTCGAGCCCCGTGTAGGGCTCTGTGCAGACAGCTGGGAGCCTGGAGCCTGCTTGAAATTCTGTGTCTCCCTCGCTTTCTGCCCCTCCCCCACTCGTTCTCTCTCTCTCTCTCTCTCTCTCTCTCTCTCTCTCTCTCTCTCTCTTCGTCTCCCTCTGTCAAAAATAAATAAACATTAAAAAAATATTATAAAAGTAGCACTGCATGATGATGGTGCGAGAACAGGATCCATGTTCCACTGCATTCATTCATTCAGCGAGTATTTATGGAGTATAGGCCAAGGACAGGTGCTTTCTAAGTATTGGGGATATAGCAGTGAGCGGTGGAAAAAGTCCCTATATCTGTTGCAGCTAAGAAAATAGAGAAAAACAGATAAGCAAATATACATGTAGTAAGTGTTGTAAAGAAAAATATAAAACAGTGCAGGATTAGAGAGGGACAGAAATTAGCTTTGCTGCTTGCTTTTTGACATTGGGCAAGCTGTGTAACAGTTTGGCTATACTTCTGTATCTCTAAAATGGGTATAAAGTTATGAAATAAAGTAAAATCGGATTTGGGGGCACCTGGATGGCTCAGTCGGTTAAGCGTCTGACTTCAGCTCACATCATGATCTTGCAGTCTGTGAGCTCGAGCCCTGTGTGCTGACAGCTCAGAGCCTGGAGCCTGCTTGGGATTCTGTGTCTCCCTCTCTCTTTGCCCCTCCCCCGCTTACACTCTGTCTCTCTCTCAGAAATAAATAAACATTAAAACATTTTTAAAAATAAAATATGATTTTGATGTGAATAAAATGGTTTAGCTTGTGATAAGACACTTTAACAATGCTTAACACATTGTAAGTTCTCAGCAAATGTTAGCTGCTATTTTTATTATTAATATAAGGAATGTAGTGAAATATACATCCTGAGTTGAGAGGAGTTTGTATAATTTATGTTTTGGTAGCTTCATGCCTAGCCAGGCTGTGAGTGTCTGGTGTTGGTGGTAGAAGGCCAAATTGTTGCCAGGGGTTGCTGACACTTAGAGGAAAGCAAACTTAAGAATAGACAGAGAACCAAGGCGGTTGTCAAGCAAGAGGGGACTGAGGAGAGGTTATTGGAAGGCTAGGCCAAAAGAACTAAAGTGAACACTTTGAAGGGACAAGATTTAACACCTAGTCCCTGAAGTGATTTTTAAAGTCTTGCCTTTTCTCCTATGCTGTATTTATTTCCATTTGGATCCAGAGGATTCTGTCTTCAAAGAATTTTGTGGGTCCAAATTTGAATTGAACATGTGTTCCAGCTTTATCATAGAAATATAGTTAGTTACACAGCCCAAATTATGATCTCTCATCTGGGTCATAACATCTCGTCCAGATATGCAGGTTTCTCTTACCATAATTTCTGGCCCTGAAAATGGGTCATTGGGTCTGACAAAGGAACTCGATCTGGCTTATGGATTTAGTCACATGAAAATTCTTATATTGTCAAGGTGATTTGCATTCATAGCTACGTTAATGAATCATTTTTGTTAAACAAAGAAGTGCAATTAGATATACTCAGAATTCTAGACCAGTAGTTTAAAAAATTGAACATAACTTACAGTAGGGGAAGTGTGCTTTATACTGTAACCTTGCTTAGACACACGCACATACACACTCCTTTAACTCAAATGGAACATGTATGGCTTACCAGATATGATGTTTTCTGTTTTTTGTTCTGTTCTGGATTTTCCTGCTAAGTTGATTGTATTGCACATTAATGGGTTATGTCCTATGACTTGAACAGTACATGTCTAGCTCACTCGAGGATCACTGAGGAAAAGGTAAGTTATAAAATGGCTGAGACAAGTGGTGCAGAGTTCAGCAAGTGCTTATGAGCATCTGTAGAATTCTTTTTTTTTTTTTAATTTTTTTTTTAAATGTTTATTTATTTTTGAGACAGAGAGAGACACAGCATGAGTAGGGAAGGGGCAGAGAGAGAGGGAAACACAGAATGTGAAGCAGGGTCCAGGCTCTGAGCTGTCAGCACAGAGCCCGACGCGGGGCCCAAACTCACGAACTGTGGGATCATGACCTGAGCCGAAGTCGGATGCTTAACCGACCGAACCACCCAGGCGCCCCTAGAATTCTTAATATGGCTTTCTTATGGATAGATCAAAGGATTTGAAGCCACACCCTCTGCCCTCGAGTGTGTCTTTAAGATGGGTATTTGGGGAGAAGAATGTTGGGTTAAGTGACATTGGGAACAACTGCAGAGAAGAGCTGGTGAAGGGGCACTAGTAGTGGAAGGTTAGAAGGATATACGCATATGCTCAGAACAGCTGCGGCTCTGGAAGGCCTGGAGTTGGAGGTAGGTCACTGCTACATCCTATAATGGTGCATGACTCCGGCTCTCCAGTCAGCTCATAAGAAGCAGCTCTGGTAGGGAGGCAGAAGCTTGAAGGTCTGCTGAAACGGACCTGTTTATGTTATTTTTAATTCTCTGAAAGATTTGGGATATCTTTTTTTAATTTTTAATATTTTATTTATTTATTTATACATACGTTTATTTATTATTGAGAGACAGAGCATGAGCATGGGAGGGACAGAGAGAGAGGAGGAGACACAGAATCTGAAGCAGGCTTCAGGCTCCGAGCTGTTAGCACAGAGCCTGATGCAGGGCTTGAACTCACAAACCCTGAGGTCATGACCTGGGCTGAAGTCAGATGCTTAACTGACTGAGCCACCCAGGCGCCCCTTGATGTTTATTTTTGAGAAAGAAAGAGAGTGCATGTGCACGAGCGGGGGAGGGGCAAAGAGAGAGGGAGACAGAATCTGAAGCAGGCTCCAGGCTCTGAGCCGTCAGCACAAAGCCTGTCGTGGGGCTTGAACCCACAAATCACGAGATTATGACCTGAGTCGGATGCTTAACCGACTGAGCCACCCAGGCACCCTTGGGCTAACTTCTAATAAAACCATGAAGCATTAGCTGTGTAGTGGTTCAGTGTCTTATTTATTTGTTTAGAATAAGACAAACTAAGATTAAGGTAAAGAGAATGATTTCCTACCAGTTCCACCCCAGTGGTTCGTTCTGTGAAAAGTTTGTGAGAGGCCTGTAGTTCTGGGATTCCCTATATGAGTCTGTCCTCCAAAATGTACTTTCTGACCCTGTAATAAGTCTAAGAGTTCTGTAGTGAAGAGGACTGACAGGGCCCCAGCTTTCATGGACTTTACTCTCTAGCTGGGGAGAAAGAGAGGTAATTTTGGATGGTAGTATGTAGTATGAAATCTTTGTCAAGTCATAGTAGTCAAAGAGTGAGTGGCATGGCAGCAGAGGGTTATATTTTGATGAGGTAGTCATGGAAGGCATCTGTGGGCATATGACATTTGGGCAGAGACCTGAATTTATGAGATCTAGGGAAACTCTTCTGTTGTGTTACCAATTGAGTACTGCTTTTGCAAAGTTCAGTGATTCGTAGCAGATATGATTGCTTTGGTTCATGTAAATTTTCATAAAGGGATAGTGACTCTTGAAGTAAGAAGAATAACATTATTCTAGCAGTTGTAATGTTCTGTTAGCACAGAGAAAATATTACCCTATGGAGGGAGTATGAGCTTATGGGGATCCCTTTTACAACACTTTATTAGGGGATTCAACATCCCCTAAGGCAGTGCTTCATTAAAGAGAGCCTGGAGGGCTTCTGCAGGGTTAAATGCAGGGAAAAAGCCATCTCAGTGTGTCCTGTTAAAGAAATGGACTTTTTGTGCATGGAAGAATGAAAATTATACCTTGTGATATAAAAATTCAAAAAAATTCTGGGAGAAGAGTGGTTAAGGTAGAAGGAATGGTGAATGCAAAGGTTCTAAGGTAGAGGTGAACTTGGGGTATTGGAGGGACAACAAAAGGTCCTTATGAAGTAGAGTGGAGTGAAAAAAGAGTAAAAGGTGAGGTCAACAAAGTAAACAGTGTGTTCCTTACCTCGGTGCCACGTTTCTGAATCATCTGTGTAGGTGATTGTTTAGAAAATACCTGGATTGGCTCTATCCCAGCCAGTTAAAGCAAATCAAAATCTCTGGGAATGGTCATTTTTTTTGTAGAATGTCCTTTACTCGGATTTGTCTTGTGTTCGTCTCGTGATTAGACTGGAGTTAGTAGTTTCGGGAAGGAAGACCGCAGAGTTCAGGGTACACACTATCAAGATGACTTATCACTGTTGGTGTCTGGGAGACAGAATGGATTAATAGCTGGCAGTTATATAATAGGTGCCAGGCACTGTTCTAAGCTCTTTATATATATTAAATTGATCCTTGTAACAACCCTGGAGGTACATTATTATCTCTATTGTAAAGAAAAATGAAACTTAGTCATAGAGAGTTCATATAACTTGCTCAGAGTCCTACAGTTGGAAAGTGAGAGAGCTTGGCCAGGAGTCTTAACAGCTGACTCTTCACAGAAAAGGTCCAGGCTTCTCCTTTTCTTTCTCCCAAGAATCCAATGCCCTCTTTTTCTCTTCCCTGACCTTTCAATCAAAATAGAATGGGTTGGGGTGTTTGGGTGGCTCAGTTGATTGAGTGTCTGACTTGATCTTGGCTCAGATCATGAGCTCACGGTTCGTGGGATCGAGCCCCGCGTCTGCACTTTCAGTGCAGAGCCTGCTTGGGATTCTCCCTCTCTTTCTCTCAAAATAAATAAATAAACTTTACAAACAAAACCAGAAAACAAAATAGAGTAGGTTAATGGGCATTTTATATTTTTAGATTATTGCTTTTCAGGGTAAAGTTGCTGATGCAGTAGTCTTATAATTCTTAAACCCCTCTGAGAATTAAGGACTGTGTGCCTGTGGCACCAGCTTCTCTTAACTACAGCCTGTAGCATGGAAGTCGCCCTGCCTATTCACTGATGCACCCACTTCTCTTCCCTTGTGTCCGACCCAGGACTGAGAAGCCAGAGGTCGATCTGTGTCAGTGCTCATTGTGTCTTCTGCTTGAAATAACAGTTCAGCCTGAGATGACCAGCTCAGTTTCACATTCCTGTCCCTGTTGGTTATTTTAATATCCAGAGCCAGAGTCTAAATGTATGTGACAGGAAGAAGCACAGATGCTCACGGACCTCTCAGAAGAGGGGAAAGAATATATACAAGGAATAGGTGAAATGAAAGCTTTAGTCCTGATATGTGGGGTAGAGATGAGAATGGGGGAAGAAACAGAACTGTGGCCTTAGGAAACTTAAATCCTTTGTATGTGTGTTTTGTTTTTGGTGTGTGTGTGTGTGTGTGTGTGTGTGTGTGTGTGTATCACTATGATCAGGATCAAGCCAACATGGCATCAAAGAAAAAAAAATACCAATATTGATACCCTTTTCAGATGTCACAAAATAAATCAAGAATGAAAAAAACAAAATTCTTCAAATATGCTAAAGCTCTCTCCATAATGTAGGCCAAATAACCATATTCTTATTCAACATTTCATTATGTGCTAAACTGAGTTCAGATGTGTTTAGATAGTTTTGATCAGGTAGCAGGGTAACCCTTTAACTTCAGTAAAAGATTAAAGGAGACATTCATTTTAATGTGTACAAACTATAGCATATAGTTAGCTTATTGTTAAAGACTGGTATTTTTAAGTTAATCTTATTTATCTGAGTAATTTTTGAGTCATTTTGGTGAGCTGTATGATGTATATTTAGAATAAAGACAAGTTTTTGACATTAGGAAGCTTATAGTCTAGTAGGAGAGATAGTCTTCATGTGCTTGTTTGTGTGTAAATGTTAGAGGAGAGGTACAAATAGTATGCTATGGGGGCTCAAAGAAAAGAGAAATTAATTTCATCTGTAAGCATGGAATTAGGAAAGATGTCTTGGCAGAAGTGGTATTCGAGGTGGAAAGGATGGATAGGATTTTACTAGGTAAATACAGACTAGATACTGTTAGGTACCCCTCCTCTATGTTCCCATAGCAACAGCCTATGCACATTTACTGTGGTATTAAATACCGTACTGTATCAAGTGTTATATCTTTTCATGTCTAATTTGGGTTATAAACTCTTCTAGGGCCACTCTTCTATGTTATTTATCTTTGTGTTCCCAGTACCTAGCACAGTGCCTGTTGAGTAATAGATGTACATATAATATTTGGTAAATACATGATATGAAATATCTAGTCCTAGGGTGTCAATGAAAAACTGAAAGAGACAGTATTGCATGATTTAGTATATCAGTGTTTCCATTAATTCAGCTGCATCTAAAATAATGAAGTAATTTGGAAGAATCCCAAATAATAGCAAAATCCAAAATAAAAGATAGATGTTTATTTCTCCCTGTGTCAAAGGGATGTGGATGTAAGCAGTCTAAGGCTAGTATGGAGGAACTGTGAAGTTATTAGGAATCTAGGCTGTTTCTAGCTCTGCTCTGCTACTTTTAGGGTATAGTCATTGTCATGGACCAAGTTGACTGCTGGTGTTCCAGCCAGCACATCCAGGTTCCAGGATAGCAGGCACAGGAAGGTGAAGAAGGGAACACCTCTCCATTTTAAGAAAACCCTCTAGAAGTTGTATACATTGCTGCTTATGTTTCACTGGCCAGAATTCAGTCCTGTGGCCTTATCTAGTTGCAGGGGAGATGTTTTCTCTAGGCTGTGTCCAGCTAAAAGCTGGGGTCTGTTACTAAGGGAAAATGGGACAATAAATATGAAGGGCCAAGCAGTCTTGCATCAGTTGGCTTTGCAGTCTGTGCGTTTGAGTACTTACTAGCTGTGTCGTGTTGGATAATTCACTCAGCGTCTCTGAGTCTTGGTTTCCTCGTCTGTAACATGGGCATAATAATTGTTTCTCCTTATTGGGTTATAGTGAAAAATAAACAAAGATCATACATGTAGAGAGGCTAGCATAGTGCCTGGAATATAATAAGCCCTCAGCAATTGGTAGCTCTTATTCTTATTACCATTATAAAGCCATCTGAGGTTCCGTTCTGAGTTCAATTCCAGACCGATTAGTCTGGCAGCAGTAGAAGTTCTGGACACCAAGTTTCTTTGGGTGAAAAGTGTTCAGCCTCCTCTCCTTCTGCTCCTTCTGCCTGCTCTATTCTGGTGGCAAGATAGTCTGGTGAAAACCTTATCTTTGAGAAGAGGCTCCTGTATGTTTCAGTGTCCTGCTGGTGCCTTATGCACTAGCTAACCAAAACACAGCTGGTAGGTCTAATTTTAGGTTCACAAGTCTTGCTGGTTGTCCTCTTTAAATTCTGTTTTACATTCTGAACTGTGGGAAATTTTTATAGAAGCAGAGGGGAGGCAGAGGCAATACACCCTTTACTTTCTGGTTAGAAAATAGCCTCCATTTTCTCTCCAGTAGGGGAGAGGTAGTGTAGGCACCCCTCTGCTCTCCTCTCTGTTCTTTGGGTCAGCCTGAACCCTGGTGGGATATAACCTGTGTTGAGTGGTAGACTCTGACTTAACGTGCACGAAGAATGAAAATGCTAATCTTTCGCTGAGGTTATAAAACTAAGGCGGTCTAGAAACTCTTGTCTGCTGTTGAATTTTGAGGCTCTTTCTGGAGATGAGAATATAATAATAATAGTTACTGAGTGGTTTTAGGTCAGGTGCTTTTCATTCATTATTTCAGTTGATCTCGGTACAACTCCCACAATAAGTTATATTATGGTTCTCATTTTACAGGTGAAAAAACTGATACTCAAAGAGCTTGAGCTTTGCAGAAGGTCACCTAGCTAATAAGTAGAAGGACTAACATTTGAATCCAGGTCTGATACCAAAGTACATGTTCTTTCCACCACCTCCTGTTGCCTCTACTCCCACGTTTTAATTATTCCCACTTACATTTAAACTTGAATGCTGTACCAGCACATTCTGATGTTTACCTTCTGTATGAAAGCATTTAATACTTTCTGAGTATTCTAAAACTGTTCTTTCTCTTCTATCTAAAGTTTTCCTCTTAGATATTTTACAGAGTATTTTGATTAATAACAGATCATTTTGTCATTTTTTTCCCATTTATCACTTCTCGAAGTCTGGTACTTGGTACTTAGTAGTCCCTCAGTATGTTGTTATTCAATTAATAATAACAAACAACAGTAACTAAAACTTATTGAGAACTTAGTATGTGTCAAGTTCCTTACTATAAGCTTCCCACGTTATCTTATTTAATTTTTACCACCGTTCTTTGAGGTAGAGTACTTATTGAGATGTTTTTATATAGTGTTTAAAGTTAGTGGCATGGTGATTTTTTTTCTTTGCTCTATTCGTTTAATCAGGTGTGGAGTATTTTTGGACAGCAGGGAATTTAACAGTAAGTAGTTCTAAGTCCCTGCTCTCATGGAGCTCGTATTGTATGAGCAAAACAGACATGAGGAAGTTCAACAGTAAACAGTATTTCAAATAATGATAAATACCGTGAATAAGAAACTAGGAGAAGGAGAGGAGACTGACCAGGATGGGGAATGAGAGGGAGGCTGTTTAAGGATCTGAGGAGTTTTTCGAGGGTAGTGACTTGGGTTGAGTTAGAGCCAGTGATGGGAAGATCTGGGGGCATAGTGGTTCATGTGGAGGGAGTAGAATGTGAGGAGGCTCGGGACCAGAATAAACTTGCTGGAAGATAAAAAGGACGGTTGGAGAATAAATGAGTAAGGGTAGGGGATGAAGGAACAATAGTAACAGATAAGGTCTGATTACCTTGATGAGGTAGGCCATGATGAGGATTGAGTGCCATAGACTGTTTAAGAAAGGGTGTGAGCAACATGGCCTGTGTTCTTACAGTTTCACCACCGTGTCTGTGTGGAGAACGGCCCGTAGGGTATCGAGAACGGGGGCGGTGTTACTGCTTGGCCCGAGGAGTAGTGTGGACGGTGAAGAGTAGTTGGAGGCGGCAGATGTTCTAGAGTTAGGTTTAGAAAGACTTGGTGGTGGGTTCCTTAGACCAAGAAATAATTTTGGATCTGAGCAACTGTATGAAGATGGTCGCCCAACATAGGAGTGGACTTGGAGTTGGAAAATCAAGTCATGTTGAAGACAGTAAAGAATTTTTATGCATGGCGTGGTGATACAAAAACTCAGCTTCATTTCCTTTTGACAAGGCTTTGCTTTCTGATTTGACTCCTTAGGAGGACTTGTTGTATATCCTGTCTTTAGTCCTCTTCCACTGTTTTTCCCAAAAAAACTCTTTTTGTAAAAATAACAAAGTTGGGTTGATTTTTTTTTTTTTTTTTTTAAGGCATGTTACCAACACAAGGCCAGTGGGATAGGAAAAAAACCAAAACAGCCAGCCAGTGTGCTTTCTGAACTCGGTATCTTCTGATCTTTTTGTAATGCAGAAGTCAATACTTAGGAACCCCTTAAGGATGTTTAAGTGATTAACATTTGCATTTCTACTGACAGATTGTTCTTTTGGTGTCCAGCTGGTTATTGGCATTAGACTAGACTAACTCCCATAAAACTACAGAGATACTTCTTGTCAAGAGACAAAAGTCAAGAGATACTTCTTGCTCTGATGCGGCTTTCACCTACCGTATTCCACCTTTGTTTCTGCCCTTACACTTTTTCAAAGGACATTTACATTAGAATGAGCTACATTATTTTTTTATTTTGGAGGTGACTGGATGGACATGTGTTGTTGAGGTGTTCTCAACCCCTGTGAAGAAAGACCTCCCAACTTTTGGTGTTCAAATACAAGGACCCTTAGAGGTAGAGAACTTTCCAGTGTTGCCTCCAGGGATAGCCATTTCAGATGTCTGCAGGACCAGGAAGGTAATGTAAATGAGAGAAGCCAATGAGGGTGACTATGGCAAACTGGAGAGAGCTTGCCTGGTAGAAGGCAGATAGCTGCTCCTTACTCAGCCGGTTGCTGCTGTATGAGAATGGAAGCCCAGTATAAATCAGGTCTTTTAGATTTTCCAAAGAAGCTAGGATCGTGTTTTGTCCTCGACAGAACACGATTCTAGCTTATCTCCTTGATTTTTAAATGCTGGCAACTAATTTAAAATTCCCAGTATGCTATGTGGGATAACACTCTAAAAAGTAAAAAAAAAAAAAAAAAAAAAAAAAAAAAAATTCTGTAGGCTGCAGGCTACAAATTTGTAGATTCTGATTTGGTCCATTTTCTTTATTCACATATTGAGAAACAGAAACCCAAAGATATAAAATGACTTTCCCAGGCTCACACTGTAGTTAGTAGCAGAAGTAGGACTAGAACCTGGGTCTTCTCTCTTTGTGTGCAATTGTCTTTGCACTAGGAAAGTTAAACTTTTTTGGTGCTCTGAGGAAAATTAAGCCCCTTTCCCTAGAAAAGTGCATGTACATTCCAAATTTTGCATACAATTTTAGGGATTTCTAACTCCCTGGAATCTTTACATGAACACCAGGTAAAGAAACCTCTCTAGTACCTGCTGATTCATATGTTTGCAGTATAAGGGGAACAGTGCCCTAGTATTTATTTAAGCAAACTCATGTAGAGAGGTACTTAAGCTGTAGGCCTATCCTCCCTCCGTCACTCCCGCCTTTATGGATACTAAATCTTAAATAGACAATAGAAATACGTTTAGCTAAATGTAAGACCCTTCCTACTACTCTCTGCAATACCAGCACTTGCAGTCATTTCTTTCAGGTCTTTTACATACATACATAGCGCCCATAAAAAGTAATAGTTTTGTTTGTTTTTAAATACATGATAGGTATACTATGTTTCCTTTTGCGAGGTTTTTAAAAAAAAAAAAATCATTATGTCTTGCCTTGAATCCAGGTATATAGCAGAGTTCCTAGTTTCACCAAAGCCCCTCATCGCTTCATATTATCAGTTTTTTAAGTTTATTTATTTATTTTGAGAGAGAGCAAGTGCGCATGTAGAGAAGAAGCAGAGAGAAGAAAACAGACTCTCAAGCAGGCCCTGTGCCATCAGTGCAAAGCCCAATGTGGGCCTGACTCCTGAACCACGAGATCATGACCTGAGCTGAGCTCAAGAGTCTGACGCTTAACCCACTGAGCCACCCAGGCACCCCCAGAACTCTTTTTTCAATGTGATGAATAAAAAATATCTTAATTGCAAGAAGTTTGAGCATCTTTTGCATCTTTTCAGATGTTTATTAGCCATTCTACATTTCTGTTATGTTCTTATCCTATGTTTGGATTTCACTGGGGCATATTTGACTTTTACTTGTTTATAGGAATCCCTTTTGTATTTTCTTATGTATTCTTGACACCAATCTCTTCTGTTATATATATATATATATATATATATATATATATATATATATATATATATCTCAATCTTTTTCATTTGAATCATTCTGATCCTGGTTTTTGCTACTGACTAGCTTTGTGATTTGGGGGCATCATTTGGGTATTCATTTGACTTCCACAGAACCATTTTTTCACCATTGTAAAGTGAGAACGTAGCACCTCTTAGTTACTGTGTCACTGTGAAATGCCATTGACAAAGTGTATGAGCCGTGTGATTTTTGGGTTCCTCATTTGATTTCCACGAGCCATTTTCTTGGCTGTGAAGTGCGAGTATACTAGTTTTTAAGTTTATTGTGAAATGCCAATGAAAGCATATGAAAGTGCTTTGGAGAGTAAAGAACACCTTCTAGTGTAAGGCATTTTTCCTTTCTTTGGCTTTATTATGACTCACTCCTATGAGCTGACTTTTCTGAAGGATGTTACATCTCCACAGATTGATCAAACTCTTAAGAGTCGGGTGTCACAACATAGCAATTGTCTCTTTGTGTTCTGCATTCTTTCAGGGAAGGAAAGAGATGTGTAAACAAGATACGATTACATTGAACTCCTGTGTTCTTGGAAGGTATTGGGTGGGATGGAGGTGGAGGAGAGCAGTATCAGGAGACTCTCACTTTGCCACTCAAAATGCCTGCTGAAGGAGTGACACAGTAGAATCTGGCCATTTATGGAACCAGGTATCTACAGGGTTAGAATTAGCCTGCCTATTCTTACCGTTATGGTCCACTTCTCAAATAGAACACAGCTTCATAGGCAGTAGTTCTATCCCCCCACAGTAGGGAAGTATGAGGGTATAGTTTCCTATCCTGGTTACCTTTTGCAAACAGATGATTAACTAAAACATACTACCCTATGCTTTGGGGACATGCAAATTCAAATGCCACTTCAGACCTAGATAACCCTGTGTTTCTACCCTACGTAGCATGCTGTAGAGGGCCCTTTCTTTCGCCATCCCCTTCATGACTACTCTCCCAAGTATCCAGGACTCAAGAATTACCTGATGAAATATCTTGAATCTGCTTTCGAGGCCTGTAGAGCCTCTTTCTGAGTCTGTTCCTCCGAAGATGGATCAAGCCGTTAGATTCTACCCCTGAATGTGTGTAACTAGATCTCAGATGTGGCCAAGGGTGACTCCTTGAGAGAGATGTTCCCAGAGCTTGGGTGCACTAGTTTTCACATCTGTGCACAAGGCTTTTTCAGGTGCAGGAAGGGACTGGTGTGTGGGGAAAGAAACGAGGTGAATCTGGGGCCAGGGTCTTCCACTTGGACTTTTGCCCCAACCTTGCAGCTGTTGGGGGCAGGTCTGCCCAGAGGAGCCTCTCCCTTCTAACCATCTGCTTATTTTATGGGGCGGGGGTGGGGGGGTGGGGGGGAAGCCATTGGGGCATGTTTTCTTCACCACCCATTTAGAGGCTGAGTATAGCTGGCTCAATATAGGCCCCAGTTAATCTCTGAGAATAATTCTCAAAAAGAGTGGGGTGGGGGTGGAATGGGTGAATTTCCTGAAAGGAGAATATCTGTGCATCTTCCTCTGTCTCTCCCCTGGGTAGGCAGTGCTGCTGATGCTTGGTGAAGAGGAGGAAGGATTCTGCTGACACACTGTATTTTTATGAGAGAAGGCTAAGGGTTCCCTTATCTCTCCACACAAGGCACGTCTGCCTGCAAAGGGGCTGTCTGCTTCTTAGGGATTCCTTCGTCGTTCCATTTCTTTTCTGAATGTTTCAAGGCACAGTTTTGGTGCATTCCTTTCTGTTGTCTAGAGCCGGGGGGGAAGTCATAATATATCAGGGCTCTTGCTTAAGAGCTTAAATTGGGCGCTGGCAGCTGGGATGTGGGGGAAGAGAGCTTTCCAGGGACAAGTGACCTGCTTGTTCAGCCAATGAGAAGCAGGTTAGAGAAATGATATCACCAGACAGGCTTTATTGTTTGATCATCTCATAAAAGCAGGATTGTGTCTGGCGACTTAACCCTTTTTTAGGTATTTCGGTCTCACCCAACTCTCTGGTATGTGACCTCTGGATTCCTTTTCCCAACTGTCTGCTGTGAGACCACAGAGATTAAGGATTTAAATTGGTGATGAAATGTGGAGAGTTGTGAACCATCGTTTTAAAACTACAAATTATTAAAATTTAGAACCACAGCTAGGATGGGAATATCAACTACTCTGTGTTTAGAGAGCACATCTAAAGCAGATACCAGTCTAGTCGTATTATACCAGGCTTTTACTGGATAGACTTGGAAGAGAAAGAGTTAGAGGGGAAAAAACATTGAGCCTTTAGTCTATTTTAATCTACTTAAAGGGGTCTTACTAAGTATTTCCTGTTTTAGAGGAATTGGAATTGGTTCTGCAAATTTGGAAAATATCACTGATTCTGAGACCAATTTTGAGTAACAGATATTTGTAGTGTTTGTTTATATTGTACCTCTTTATTATCCTTTTCCCCATAAAAATGACCGTCATTTTACTTCCTCATGCTTCCTTTTCTTCACTGGTAAAATGCGGGTGATGATCCTACCGTATCCCACAAAGGAGTTGAGATAAAATAAGCTAATTTATGTGATTTTAGAGTGTGCTACACATGTATTATAATTAGGTCATTCATTTTTTTCAGATTGCATATTCATTCATTTGTTCAGTAGACTTTTTCAGACCCTTCTTGATGCTGGGCATAGATGCAGAGATGGATGTAGTTCTTACCCTTAAGGAGTTTAAAACATTATGAGGCAGATAGACAACAATAATAAAAGTGTCTCATGTATCTGTCGCATTTACCATGTTCCAGGTCCTTTTCTAAGCACCTTAATGTATACTAGTTCATTTAATCTTGATATAACCCCATGAAGCAAGTATTGTTATTAGCTTCGTGTTATACAGGTAAAGAAATAGAAGCGTAGAGAGGCTAAGCTGCCTTGGGTCACACAGCCAGTGGTAGAGTTGGGACTTGAGTCCAGGCTGTGTGCCTATAGAGTCCATTCACTGAGTCTGTGTTGACCAACACAGTACTGACTAGCTATCTCTAGTTTTCGAGGACTTGAAATGTGGCTTGTCCAAATTGAATTGGGCTGCATTTGTGAAATACACACTAGATTTCAAAGACTTAGTATGAAAAATATGTATAAAATATCTCATGTTGAAATTACATGTTGCAGTGATAATATTTTGGGTATTCTGAGTTAAATATACTAGAATTAAGTTCACTTTATTTTTGTGGCTACTAGAACTCTTTTTTTTTTTTTTTAACATTTATTTATTTTTGAGAGAGAGAGAGAGACAGTATGAGCAGGGGAGGGGCAGAGAGAGAGAGGGAGACACAGAATCTGAAGCAGGCTCCAGGCTCCGAGCTGTCAGCTCGGAGCCTGACACGGGGCTCGAACTCATGAATCGCGAGATCATGACCTAGGCCGAAGTCTGAGCTTAACCAACTGAACCACCCAGGCGCCCCTGTGGCTACTAGAACTCTTAAAATTACATATGTGGCTTGCATTTATGGCTTACATTACATTTCTCTTGGATTGTGTTACTGTAATCGTTCTAATGCAATAACAATAATAATAGACATTTATTGAGCACTTACTAAGTGCCACATACTGGGCAAATACCTTTACACTGTTCTAGTGAAGTCTCAAAATAATGCTGCTTATTATCCCCATTTATAGAAGGGGAGAAGGTTTTGAGAAAGTAATTTATCTGAGGTTAGTCAACTAGTTAATGACAGACCCCAAATTTGAAACCTTACATGTCTGACTCAAAAGCCTGTACTCAACAGCACACTGTAATACCATTTGAAATCTTGGGGCATTTTCTTTGTTTTTATTTTTACAAGAATATTTAATACTGCATACTTCTGTAATTGGCATGTAGAAGTTCAAAATAAAAACCACTAAGTCATAAAATGGACATCCCAGATCAAAATCTCTTTTCAGACCCTCAGCCCTCAGTGAGCACTGGCGCAGTTGAACCCTAAGATGAAGCAATGTGTCAGCCTGTACAAATTGCATTTAGTTTTCATTCCAGTAGTTCTCTCAGGTCAGTGGGCAATTTATGTCCCGACCCTCTTTGTCCAATAGAGGAAGAGGGACAGTGCAGCTTTCCTTAGTCGTTTAGTTTTCTTGGCTAATAAGAAGAAAAAATTGCTTTCCATTTCATTGTCCCATGAAATGCTATTTGTGTTTGAAAGAGCAACAAAACGCTGTCTAATGACCCCTGACTTTTCTTTCTTCTAGAGCAAAGACTCTGGCGGACTGAAGGCGGCTATGATCGAGTTGGTGGAAAGGTTAAAGTTCAAGAGCTCAGATCCTAAAGTAAGTATTGTTTTGGAATTGATCTGGTATTGGTACTCCAAGTATTTCGTTCTCCTTGAGCTAAGTTCTAGGGATGTTAATGATCATCTATCTGAACGTCGCATCAAGATCTAATTAAGTCTGCCTATCAGAAGCATTGTTCTCATATGCCTAGAGATAAGTCATCTGTTTTTTCCCTTCTCTGTTTTATGACTTACAACACATAATCATTAATTGTTTTCTCTGAACTGCAGACAAGTGCATTTTTAATCTTCCTTTAACAGGCCTTTGAGACTACTGTCCTTTGTGCCCATTTAATTCAGCCAAAGGCATCCGAGGTACTGATCAGCTTAATGCTGGGGACTGGAACAGGCTCCAGACTTTTCCAGTTGGTGTTCAGCACTCGCGTCTTGTCTCTCTGCCACTTACAGGAACCAGCTGCCACCGCGAATGCTTTTGTCCTCATGACCTCGAGTCTGGTCTGGGAAATGGTTTCAGCTTCCCAGCTTTCTTTGCAAGATGTTAGGAGCTGTAGGATTGATATTCTGGGAGATTCCATACCAGGGTGGGGGTGGACTGGGAACTGAACATGCCGGAGGGATTATGACTAACACAGCCTCCCTTCTCCTACCCGGAGACTTACTGTGGCACTACTTGGTATCGATGCCAGCTGGCTCTCCTGACAGTCAGAGCCTCTCACAATTAAATAGGGAAAAGAGCACAATTTTGTTTCACGTTTTGTATCCCCTACCTTTTTTTTTTTTTTTTTAATTTAAAGTTCTTCATATGGTGAATAGACTAGCATTTTTTGAGTACCCACTGGGAGCCAGACACTGTGCTGGGAGCCTGACATTCCTTTTTTAAAAATTGTGGTACAGGGGTGCCTGGGTGGCTCAGTCGGTTAAGCATACAACTTCGGCTCAGGTCATGATCTCACGGTCCGTGAGTTCGAGCCCCGCATCAGGCTTTGTGCTGACAGCTCAGAGCCTGGAGCCTGTTTCAGATTCTGTGTCTCCCTCTCTCTCTGACCCTCCCCCGTTCATGCTGTCTCTCCCTGTCTCAAAAATAAATAAACATTAAAAAAAAAATTTAAAAAAAAGAAAAAAATTGTGGTAAAATATACATAATGAAACTTACCCCTTTAACCATTTTTAACTGTATGGTTCAGTCTCATTAAGTACATTCACATTGTTGTCCAACCATCACCACCACCGCCATCCATCTCCAGAACTTCTTCATCATTCCAAACTGAAACTCTCTGTCCATTAAATGCTTCTTATTCCCCCTGACTTAAATTCTTGTGATTTTTGCAACAACCTGGTAGAGTAGCTTATTATTCCCATTTTATTGATAAAGACACTGAGGCTTAGGGAGGTTAGGGCCATTTGCCCTGAATCTAGTATAATTTAAAGCTGCGATTCATACTGACTCCAGTAGCTGTGCTCTTTCTTTTATGTCATGCTGCAGACCAAGCCCTGGGATTCACCTCCTTTCTATCCTCTAATCACATTGTGCCTCGATTTTCTAATCAGAAACACTATCAGGGCAGAGTCACAGACAATGACAGACTTTTCAAAAGGTGGCTGTGGTCCTGAATCTGCAAAATTTCATACAGCATCGACAGCATTGGAACATTGGTAGTATCTCTTATCTTCTGGTATAGTTAGGGTTCCAGAGATAGAGAGGATCTTGATAGAAAAATATTGGGGTAGCCTTCATCAATTTTCTTAGCTCAGAGTAGAAAGACCCCTGGTATGAGTAGTTTTCCTTAAGTGAAGATGAGCTAATTAATTATTAAAGATTACTGAAAGCTTTTTTTTTTTTTTTTTTTAACTGAGTTTCTCTGGTTTCTGGGGCAACGTCTATCCTGAAGGAGACAACTGTGTTTTCTGTTTCTGCCACACCCACATGCTTGTGGGCAGTGATGGAGCAAGAGGATGTGTACAGATTACATTGAGTGGCTTCTGTGCATGATGATAATACAAGTAAAGTGCTTTGGGGTCCTTTATGGATGCATATAGTGCTTCTAATGGGAAGCTTGCCAGAGGTGAAAAAATTGAGTGGTCCCATGGGAGCAACTCCTGGAAGCCTCAGGATTTTCCCATGATGCATCATAAGCTAAAGGATATTTGTTAGGACCAGACTTGATCTTGGATATGTGCATACACACTCACCTCTTTTATCTTCTCTTTATCTTGTCCCAGATTATTTCCACCAATCTATTTTATTTTCAAGCCCCATTCCAGTTTCCCGTATACATATGCTATATGGACCCAGAGCTAGCTTGAAGAAGGACCACTGTAATTGCAGAATGAATGTCAGATCACTAAGGGGGGTGTGTGGGAAATGGGACACTATATATATAATTTTCGCAACAAATAAATAGTCGTCTTCCGAGAGAAGTTTTTAGTTTGTTC
This sequence comes from Acinonyx jubatus, assembly GCF_027475565.1. Classification (NCBI taxonomy): domain Eukaryota; kingdom Metazoa; phylum Chordata; class Mammalia; order Carnivora; family Felidae; genus Acinonyx; species Acinonyx jubatus. The sequence goes on along the minus strand of NC_069390.1, from coordinate 25,573,288 downwards.
TGCTTTCCCTCAGAACTCCACCATATCTTTTTTAAGTTGGCCTATTTAAGAGGGACAGAATCTCTCAGGCTTTATGACCTGTCACTTCCTGGCACAGGAGCTTTTCATAGAAGCACTGATTTGAGTCATGGAGCACTGAGCACTATCTCTGCCTCGCTTCCTCTAGAATTCCCTAAAGCATCACAAAGCTTCATTAGTCCAGACACTGAAATCTACAGGGGACTGAGTTAATTTTTACCTCTGAGTTTTGTCAGAGAGGAGTGGAAGATGACTAGATTAACCATTTTTTAAAATTATAAAATAATATATGCTTATAGATTAAAAAATACAGATATCCATAAAGGAAAAGTCAAGTGAATCTCCCCCAAGCTAACCACTACTAACAGTTTGGTGTGTAACCTTCTAGACAGTTTTTCCATGTGGAAATATACGTCTAAGATTTTTTTACAAGAAATATACTATACCTGTGGTTTTATTACACAGAATATCTTGGGTATACTTCTGTGTCAATAATGTAGACTTAATTATTCTGAATGAGAAGCCTCATTTTGTCCAAAATATTTGTCCGATGCCCCTTTTTCTTTCAGACCACTGGTTCTTAACCTTAAAACATTAAGTTTTAAAAATCACCTGGAGGACTTATAAAATACAGAGTGCTGGGCCCACCCCCCATGGTTGCTGATTCAGTGGGTCTGTGGTGATTAGAGACTATGGTGGACCTTAGTGATTTTCCTTCCCTCTTGTTTTGATTTTTTTTCATTCCTTTCAGCAGATGGCCAGAAGAGCCCTTATAAATAAATCTAAGCGATTTCAACTTCAAAAAAAAAAAATGAGATACATAAAACTTCAGACTTAGAAAACAAACAAATTGAGCTGAGGGGGCAGAGGAGAGGAGAGGGAGGTACACTGAGGCTGCCTGAGAGGACAGGATTTCTGTAAGGCACCATGTCCAGCAGAGAAACACCAAGGCCCCAAAGAGGGAGAAGAGTTCTGGTCAGGATTTAAGAGGGTGACGGAGGCTCATGCCATGGTACAGGAGTGGGCTGAGTTCTAAAACCAGAGGACATCAGGGGACACCAAATTCTAGCCACTAGGGGTGAGCCTGAGGACAGGAATCAGAGCCAGTGGCGGTTGGGAAGTAAGGCACAGAACCCGATTAAGTTGTGTGCATGCATGTTGCTATGGTGAGCCCTGTTTTAAGGGTGCATATCTCCGGGGATCTAGAACTTTGTTTACAATGGAAAGAGAATATTTTTAGTAACAAGCAATCTTTAGTTTGTTTAATTGGAAGTGGTCTTTTAAACAATAAGGCATCCTGATGTGTTTGATACGAACCAGTTTGCAAACAAGTTTTTTTTCAGTCCTACTTTTCAGAAACATTTATTGCACAAAGCAGGATTTTTATCTGTAGAATTCTTATATTTATGTTAGACTTCAGGGAAATTAAAACATGTAGTTAATCGTGTGTGTGTGTGTGTGTGTGTCCGTGTGTCCGTGTGTCCTTGTGTCCGTGTCCATCCACACCTGGATTTTTAACAGCTTGAAAGCATTCTGAGTTCTTCACAGCTCTCCCATGAAGTGACTATGCAATAATCTTTCATAGTCTACCCAGAAGAAACTAAAACTCAGAAAACACATTGATTCCTTTCCCTTTCTTCCCCCTGTCCAGCCTCTCAGAAAGCATTGAACCAAAAGGATAACATACTAAACTCAGTCCAACTAACCTCTTATTATGCAGTTAATAACAGCCACTCTATTAGTGGCTTTCTCTATTAGTATTGATTGCTTTTCTTTCCATCTAAGATGCGCTGTTCATTGTTTCCTATGTCTGGTGTGCTTGAAACAAGTAGTTAAAAACACAGTTGTGTCTCAAAAAAAAATCATACTAATCTTTAAGAAGTTATTCTCAAAAAAGTGCCTTAAACTCAAGCCAAATGGCTCACATTCTTTCAGACTGGAGTGGGATTAAACATGGGAGCTAGCCATACGAAGACTGCCTAAAGCATAACAGGGTTTTTTTTTGTTTGTTTTTTTGTATTTTCTTCAGTTTCTAAAGGTGTTCGTACTAAAGTGTGAAACCAAAGAATTGTCTGGCCACGTGAAATTAAATATATCTGAGAATTGTCCTATTTTTAGTTAGCATTTACATAGCATTTTATAATTGCAAGAGAACTTTGCAGTCCATTTTAGTAGCTGATATCATTGAATGGAACATAGCCCAGTCCTTCACTCTACTGTGCTAATCAGACTCTTGTTAAAATGGTAGGCTTGGCATGTACAAATAGAAATGGATGTAAGCAAAATCTAACTTAAATTCCCGTTGTTAGTGTCTTGTTATTCACCAGGGTCAAGCCAGGTCTCGGTGCTGGTCCTTGCCCTGCCCTAAGACAGAAGCATTCACTGGGACAGTGTTTATTCAGCCAACTGAAGCAGAGAATTGAGATGCCTCAGTTATCAAGATGATTCATTCAAAAGTGATTCTTTGGTTGGAAAGCAATTAGAATTACTGACCTATTTCTGCACTTTTCATAAAAAATAAAGGAAGTTGTAAGTAGTAATCTGAAGTGTTTTGTTGTATTTTTTATCTCTGTACCCTCAAGCCCTAGTCGGGTACCTGGCCATAGTAATAGATATACATTATCTATTACAACAACAGAATGAAAAGAAATACTATCCTTTGCCCTGTTCTATGGGTAAGCACTCTGAGACTTAGCGGGGTTAAATAGCTTGCTAGTAAGTGATGGGAGCGGGACTCCACATTGGGGTGCTTCCTGTTCTTACCCCACACACGGTTGTTGAACCCACGGATGAGTAAACGTAGATAGATGTGCTGTCGTCCTTAGCAGTATGACTCTTCGCTGACTATTTTTCCCTCACATTCTTCTTTTACCTGCCTTTACTGGGTCCTGCAGCCTACAACCCCAGGGTCCGAGGACTGGAGGATAGCCTTTTCCAACAAAGAGTACGGGGAGGTGGCAAAGGAGCCATGACAGCCCGGAGCATTTAGCCCTGACTAAATGAAGAACCCAGGCTGGTGTTTCAGCATTTGCCTGTTATTGGTGTAGAACACCAAGTGGGAAAAATGCCTGTGCTTTCTCAGGTCCGATCTAGGCTCTGAGGCCTAGAATCCACTGGGAAACAAACGTGGCCCTTTTCCTCCTCTGTGGACACTCAAGCAGCAGAAAGAGGAGAAGCATGCTCTTTATCCTCCTTCACTGTCCCCCTGCCTTTATCAAAACAAAGTGAGACAGCTTCCCTTTTTCCCTGTCTGCCAGTTATCAAAATAATACATTCTCTCTGTAGAAAAATGTGGAAAACAGACAAGCGTCAAAAAGAAAGGAAAAAGCCTTATGCTATTTGCAGTGGTTTGTAAGCTTCGAGTGCCTCTTTTTTTGACTGCAGATTCTTGAGCCTCACCCAGAACGTCCAACTGGGTAGTTCTGAGACTGCTCTTGTGATACACGGCCTGCATGATTCTGGTGCACATGGTCACTTCTTCACACTTGAGGACACACGTAGGAGAAAACTGGTTAATGGTGCTCGGTCTTTCAAATAGAAAATTAGTATTATTGTCTCTCTCTGTGTAGCTGTTATCCTGTGTGTGTGTGTGTGTATGTATTAGTGTGAGTGTGTATTTGTGGGTGTGTGTATGCATATATATATACACACACACACACCATGCATACATAGTTTGTATCCTGCTTTTTTCATCTAACATCATCCCTTATAAACATTTTTATCATTTGAATCCACTTCAGTCTTTGAACTGTTACTTGGAAAACTAAAATCCTAAAGGCCAGTCTGCCATTATTGCCAAATGGAAGTTTTATCCAGTAAGGCATTTCTGTTTTCTTCCTAATAGCATAAGCAGATTCTGTTAATTTTTTTTTCAGGCAGGCCAGTCACCGTGTAAGATTATTCAGGTACAGTGGAAACTGAGTTAATGCGAAGTCAGGTACGCAGGCGTGCAGTCAGCCCCAAGCTGAGCTTTTGACAGCATCTGCCTTCCCACTGGTCAGGGTGTCTCACGTGATGTGACTAAACGAATAAACGTAGGGCTCAGTGGAAAGTTCTGAGGCCATCTCCAGTCCCCCACTTAACAGCTGAGGAAACTGAGGTGCCAGGACCCCCTGCCGGAGGTCACCCAGGCAGTGATAGCAGAGCCAGAGCTGGCTGGCAGTTTTCAGGACTACAGGGCTCTAGTTTTTCCAGTAGAGAGATGTTTTCAACTTGGCAAGGTTGTAGAAACATTGGAAATGGTACAGTCACTTTGGAAAACAGTCTGGCAGTTCCTCACAGGGGTAAACAGAGTTGCCATAGGACTTAACAAGCCCATTCTTGGATAGATACCCAAGGGGAATGGTAACAGGTGTCCACACCAACACTGCACACCAGTGGTCACAGCAGCATGATCATACCGTCTGGGATGTGGAGACCACTCAGCGGATGACCGCGTAACTATAACCTGGTATGTCCATACAGTGGGATACTGCTGGGTGACACACAGAAATGAAGCACCCATTGCAAGCTGCAAAAAGGATAGCCCTCAAAAATGTGATGCTAAGTGAAAGAAGCCAATCCCCAGAGACCAGATAGTGTGTGATCCCGTTTATATGACATGTTGAGAACAGGCAGATTTATAGAGGTGGGAAATAGACCCCTTGTTCCCTGGGGCTGAGGGAGATGGAGAAATGGGGTGGGGGTGACTGGTAAGGGCTGGGGGGTTTCTTTTTGGTGTGATGAAAATGTTCAAATTGATTGTGGGATGATTGCACAACTGTGTGAATGTACTAAAGACCACTGAATTGCATCTTTAAATTGTGAGTTGTATGATTATGTGGGTTATATCTCAATAAAGCTTCTGAGAGAGGAAGAAAGATTTCTGTCCCAGTCCCTTTTTTCAGCCCTTCACTTAAAAGCATCATCAGGGAATAGTCTGACTTTCTCCCCAGACAACAATGAGGGGCAGAAACCTGATGTCAGCCTCTGTCATGGGGAGGCAGTATTCTACAGTTAGTGGAAACTCAGGCTCTGGATGGGACCGCGGCTGGTCAGATTACCTCCAGTGTTGACCGCTTTTCCAGCCCAGGCAGATCCTGTGCTTAATCTCTTCATTGCTCAGGTTTTTGTTTTATCCAGCTGCAAAAGATGGGATAATAGTACATACTTCATAGGGTTGTTAGGAAGATTAAGTGAGATAATCCATTTAAAGTGCTTTGTACAATATCCTGTGAACGAAGGCTGCTGCTAGCTTTCTCCTAGTCCTGAGAACCACTGCTGCTTCCAGCAGAAGACTATGGGTATGTGGGGGCCGTGTCCCAAGCCACAGTTGAGGAGGCCTTCTGATCCCTGTGGAGAAAAGTAAGCCACCTGTTAATACCTAACTAGATTCTATACTTTGATCAATTAATGCTTCCCAGGATTAGTGACACTTTTAAGGGCCACTGCTACCTCTTTTGAGCGATAATGGCATGCAGTTGAGTTAGACCTCCCAAGTTGGAGCCCCTTGGTATTTCTGGCTGGCTGGTTGGCTCTAGGCCTTGCGTGGCCTCCTTGCCTGGTGTTAGTTCAGTGTAGCAACGTGGCCCGTTCAAGTTGAGGCACATATCTCTGCCTTGGGAGTTTACAGCTGTGTGTCCATATATTCCCAATAGAAATAAGAAATCAGTGCATAGAAGCAGTTATGTTTATTGTTGTGGAGCAGACTCTGTAGTTAGCAAAACTGCCTGGTGCCAAATTAAAAAAAAAATAAGAGTCACAGAAGAAATTAAGTGTCACATTTAAGAAACACATTAGGAGATATGTCTCGACTTTAAACACCACTGAGATTCTTTTTCTCTTCCTACTTCTGCCTTCTCCTGCAGCTTTACCCTTTGGCCATCCTCTTTCTGTTGGAGCACCAGAGCTCCTAATTGAAGTACCGTACAAATCAACTCTGGGCATTTAAAACTACGGTAGGCATGGTTTCTGAGCTGCCTGGTGGGCTAGAGCATTGTTCGAAAGCAAAGGGATTGAGCTTTAAATGGCTTAATAAAATTAATACATTGTGATGTCCTCTTCCCCCTGCTCCAGGTCCTGTCTGCACTGACGGGAGACCTGATAATATACTCTCTGCCAAAGCCTGAAGGACTTATTACGTGACCAGTGTGGAGAGGGGAGTGGGGCTGTCAGGGCTCCCCCAGAGCAGCCACACTTCATGTTGCCAGCGCAGGATTGTATTTGACATTTAATTTAGGAGGCTGGGTGCCTAGATATAAAACTTTATTGTGATAACAGCGATAAAAACCACCCAGACTTTTATGTAATGGCCTCGGTCTCCTTCTTTCTCCCTTCTTCCCCTTTTCCTGTTAGTTCCACCTCTCATTCGGCCAGGCAATAACACTCAGGTCTGCTCAAGTAAAAAAGATGTTTTCTTGATCTCTTAAGGCTAAAGTTACAGAGTGCGACTCTCAGTCTACCTCAGGTCTGTATGTAGATGCTTGTGTGTATATATAAAATGTAAAATTTGAGAACCACATCTCTCCCCTGACTGCATTTAGCCAAATGGCAAAATCCGTCTGTGGCTGTGTAGAGAAGGTCAGTTCAACCCAGTGATTTAGTTGATTACTAACCTTTGTTGAATGGCTTCTGTTTACCTCTGCGGCTGGTGAAATAAATTCTATGGTAGATCCTTAATTCCTAACTCAACCTGATTACCTAGACGGTATAATCCCCATTTTACAGAGGCGGAAACAAAGATTTAACAGGTTTAATGACTTGTCCAAGGTTAATGATGCCAATAAATTGCCTTTTTATGATTGCTATGTGGAAATGTTAGTAGTTGTAGGAAGTTACTAACTTTTACTTATAGAAATGGGTTGGGAAGAGTATACCAATAGAGAGTTTGTTCAGACTTCCAGGGAAAAAAAAACCTATCGCGTATGACATGCTTTCTTTACTTCTGTGGTGTAAGGGCACAGACTTTGGAGTCAGATGACCTGAGTCCTTCTGGCACTTGTTACCTGTCCGTCTTGATTTGTCTGAGCCCTTAGCGTCACCCATAAGCTAGGACTAATCATATTACATTTTTATTACTGAGTACCCTGAAAACGGAAACTTTTTAGAAGGAGATAAGAAATAATGGAGGATGGTTAGAAGCATGGCCTTGGGGGGGCGGTGCCTGGGTGGCTCAGTCGGTTGGGTATCCGACTTCAGCTCAGGTCATGATCTTACAGTTTGTGGGTTCGATCCCCGTGTCGGGCTCTATTCCCGTGTCAGGCTCTGTGCTGACAGCTCAGAGCCTGGAGTCTGCTTCAGATTCTGTGTCTCCCTCTTTCTCTCTGCCCCTCCCCTGCTCATGCTCTGTCTGTCTCTCTCTCTCTAAAATAAATAAACATGAAAAAAAAAAAAGAAGCATGGCCTTGGGGACCGAAAAAGTATTTTCGCAACTGTACTTAGTACCTTAGAACCCTGTGGTTCTTGGGTAAGCAGACTGTTAGCTGCTCCAGGGGTGTAATAGGGCTTCAGTCTGCAGAAGAGAGACAATATGGTAGAGGTAGGTTGTGAGATTGAGGCAGACTGTGCTTAGGAGCTGCGGGGCAGAATGTGACCTACCCTTCCCGCATGCTGTGTTTTGCCCTGGTGTCACTGAAGTAGACTGTATCTGATCTTATCAAACTAGAAGAGACAAACGTTGCTCCTTGACAGCTGGCCTGTGGCCATTTACTGAAACCAAGGCAAGGAGCCCCTGATTGACATCCTTACTTTTCCTGCCTAGGTTGTATGAGAAGGTCCTTCCTGTGTTCCTTTGGGAAATCTGAATCTGCTCTCCCAAGGGTGTACGTTCTCCTTCTGTAAGAAAACTAACTGGGGGCTCTTTGTCTGTGAGAGCTCAGTGGGTACCGTGTAAAAGGCACACAATACATGTTCATGGTTACTGTCATCTGCACCTGCAGAATAGTTCTGCTGATGTTCCTGTGTGCCCGGAGAATACGAAGTTCTTTCTGTGTATTGTGTAGACTTCACAAAAAATATCTGTGAGAAAGATATTATTACCTCCGTTCTACAGACGAAACTTTCACCTTTCTGAGCTTCAGAAACACAGTTATTAGTCAGTACTCAAACCTGTTTCTCTACCACAACAGACTCCGTGAGGTTTACCGTTTTGACATGTAGCAAAGGAGACCTGCGTCTCAGTGCCCTTTCCTCGGTGTTCTTGGTGGTGTGCCGTTGTTTGGTTTTGATGGCGAACAAATAACTGTGGTTTTGCAAGGAGAATGCTCAAAAAGGGAAGTGGAATAGAGGAGGAGGGCTAAGTCTTATTTTAAAATTGCTTTAATCTTCAGCAGGTAATATAGGCCTACTTAGTATATTCAAGTCTAAAAGGGTTAAAAATAGTATTTCTGTTTAGTTATCCCTGAAACTTTCAGTGTCAGTTCCCACCTCCCACCTCCTACAGGATAATTTCTGAGGCAAAAACTGTCTTTTTAGCTTATGCACAGGTTAAGATGGAAGAAAAGCAAGAGAACAAGGTAAACTGGAAGCTCTGACTCTTACTCCTGTTACAGGTCCTGGGTGTCTCTGGGGGACTCCTTCTTTCACATTTCTGCGGGGGGGGGGGGGTCACTCAGAATTATTTTTCTGCTCACTCAGGAAGAGTTGTGTTCAGAAGTTTGTGATTGCTTTCTTTATTGCCAGCCTGGGGTCAGGCAAGGAGAAAGGCCTCTAAAGAGCAAGCAGTAGACTGAGTGGACTGTCAGTGAGCCTAGCATTCCCGTTGAACTGTTCTCCGGTGCCTCCAGTTCAGCACCACTGGGTTTCAGTGACACTGGGTTTCACCTCAAGTTGTCATGGCAATAGAGTCATAGCAGCTGACAGCATGAACAGGCAGCCCTGGGAGGAGAGGATGCTTGGCGGTGGTGCCACAATCATCGTGGCTAGATCTCCGTCTCTCACAGTAAGAGCTGCTCATCAGTCTGCTGTGACCATGTCTCTGTCAGATGACTGGGGGCACACAGTTGCTGTCTGCTTCACAGCTGATTGGCAGATTCACTTCAGTTGTTTGTTAGGACCTTTCCAGTACAAAGCCTTTAGGCAGCACGGTCCTGAGCCTCTAATGCTGTGAGTGTATGTGCATGCGTGCGTGTACATGTATGTTCATATTTGCATTTGGGGGAGGGAAAACCATGAAGGAGGAGATTCAGAAGAAGCATAGAACAGGTTCATAAGCATGAAGCTGTTAAAGAAGAGAGTACTTAGGCTCAGGTACCAAAATTTACAGTCACAGGAGAAGCACTCTAGCATAAAATGAAGGAAGGCTGGAGTATTCTGACTGGAATACGGGGTTCCTACCTGAATCGAAGGTACACGCCAAACCAAGGACTGCCTAAGACAAAGCAAAGTCTAAACACCAAGGAGGAGGGAAGGGAGGATCAGCCGGAATTTCTCTGGGGCTTAGGATTCTGGTTAGCAAGTTTGAGGTACGAGTGAGAGTGGGACTGAACTAAAGGGCCTGAGGGGGGTGGGTGGCAGTTGGAGCTAAAGTGAAGAGTGTGGGTCTGGAGACCGGGTATAGGTATTTGGTGGAGAGTCATGGAAGGGAATGCAAAGAAAGGGGTTTTCATAGATACAGGGCAGACTTCTTTAGCCACTGTGGTGGAGGAGAGGCAGATGTGGGATGGCTTCTCACATTTAGTCGGAATGTATTGACCACCATTTTGTGCAAGAGCCTAAGCAAAGGTGTCATCGTTTCTCCTCTAGATACTAAGTCAAAAGACCTATTATCTGGTGGAGAAAATAAAACTGAACTCCAGAGTTTAGAGCCTGGCTGATTTCCTAAACCCTGGTGTCATTAAGAGGGAAGGCGGGGAATAGGACAAGGTCTGAAGGGAAAATATGGAAGAATAATATTGTGGTTAAAAGGCAGATGTGTGGTCAAACTATGTGGGTTCAAACTCCAGGTCTGCCACTTACTCTGTGTGAGTTTCTCACCCCCTCTGCACCTCAGTTTCTTTATTTGTAAAGTTGATGGAATAATAACTGCCACCACTTGGTATCGTCATTGTGATGACTAGTTGAAGGAAAACACGTGAAATGCTTCCATAGTACTTAATATCTGGCCACTCAGACCAGGCAGCAGGAAAATGTTGAGGAGGAGGAAGAGGCCTCAGTTTGAGGCTTAATGGTTTGAGTAACAGAAAAGCACCCAGGTAGAGCCACACATCAAAAGGAATTGCGACACTAGAGGCCTGAAGAGAAAATCGAGGTTCGGGAGCCATCTGTGTGGAGGCAGTAGCTGAATTGCAAAAATGGGATGAAATGACTAAGGAGGAAGGTGTGGAGAGAAGGTGGTTTGACCACAGAGGGTGTTTGACGATGTCTGGAGGTGGGGCGCGGCGCTACTGTCACCTCCTGCGAAGAGGCCGGGGTGTTGCTACGTATTTCACAAGGCACAGGACATTTCCTCTACACGAAGAGTTGTCAGCTCCGAGTATCAATAATGCTGAGGTTGAAAAAACCCTGGTTAGAGGAGTTTCTCAATCATAGTCACCTAGAGAGAGAGGGTAGAACTGCAGGGAGGAGCCGATATACAGAAAGCCCGAGAAGTCCAGGGTCACAGAAACCCTGGAAGGAAATTAAAGACTGAGGGACATCGGTGGTGTCTAAATGCTGCAGACAGGTGACTAGTGAGGTTAAATGGAGTTGGTGACTAGTCGACTCTTTAGTGGTGTTCATGAGTGGGTTTTAGGTGGCTTTCTAAATAAGCTTGGTGGTTAAAGGTAGGAGAGAGGGTAATTGCTTGACAGGGCAACATTGTCAAGGGAAAAGTTTATTTTATTCTCTTCTTTACTTCTTGTTTTGTGTCCCCTTTAGAATTTCTATAGCAGATTCCTAGTCTCCCAAAAGCCCCTCTAGTTTTGGCAACAAATGTGATTAGAGACAAATCCAAATTGGCGAAGCACTGCTCCAGGAACGTTAAATTTATGCAGTTATATCATTTTAGAGATAAAAGGGACACCGTTTGGCTTTTCACTTTTAGTAACTCGGGAGCCTGGGGCCCTGAGAGATTCATCGGTGATTGCCCCAAGTCACCTAGTTGGTTGGCTCCAGAAGACAGGACTGACTCCCTCAGGGCCTCTGACTTCTCATCCTGAGTGCTCTCCTCTGTGCAACTACTAGAGTTGCTCTCTTGTCATCTGATACTGGTTCGCAGGGGCTCGGTTTCCTTTTCAGGGGCATGGTGCTCTGTGGGGTGGCTGTCAGGGCACTGACCTGGAACAGGGGCGACTGAGGCGAATCTTGGCTCCACAGCTTACCTGCTGCCTGACACTGGGCAGGTGACTTAATCACTGTGGGCTTCAGTTTCCCTTAACATAAAATGAAAATGTTATTACCTACCTGAAAGTTAGACTAGAAACACTTGTAACAGCACCTGGAACACTGACTACACGTGGTAGCTCTTAGTATTTTCATTGTCATTATTCATAAGGCCCTGTCTTTGTCATGGATTAAAGGATCCGAGAATGTCCAATGATGGAATCAGGCCAAAGTTAGGCATACCTTCTCTTTTCACCCAGCGTTGCTTCTAACTCCATCTCCCACTTTGTAATAAAAGCAGTATCATGAGGCTTGGTGCTCCTTGGTTATATGAGGTCCTGAAGCAGATGTCCCTCTGACGTATCGTTAGGATGTCCATTGCTCATTGATGAGCCTGATACTTCTCTAAAATATGTGGCTTCACACTTGGTTACTCATCGGATCAGTTAGTTAGATCTTTTTTAGAATTTTTCAAGACGCTGAAACCTGCTCGTCTGAGGAGCCTCGGGAGGACTGAAGCTCCCATGGAAGAACCTTCAAATGACGGGAGTAGCATGTGCTAAGTGCTTGACTGTTGTGGAAGCCACTATTTTAATGGGCTTAAGTTGAAAAGGGCTTTAAAAAACCCTTTGATTTCTTATAGAAAAGGGAAGTCCGATTAGGAAGGAAGGGTCCGTTATTAACTGGGAAGGCAAAGAATGAAAATGTTGATGTGCTTGAGACGTAGAAGAACTTGAATTGGCCTGGCCCTTTGGATGCTCACTTCACCCCCCAGACCTTTCCTAGGCTCCATTTCAGTGGCTATTTAGTTTTGTTTCAATTGTTTAACTTTTTTTTTTTTTAAATAGACTTTTAAAGAGCAGTTTTAGATTCAAAATTGAGCAAAAAAAAAAAAAAAAATAACCAAGTTCCCATATATCTTCTGCCTCCACACACTTAGCCTCTTCCACTCTCAATGTTTCACACCAGAGCTGTAGATAAATTTGTTACATTTGATGAATCTGTATTGACTTATCATTATCACCCCAAGTCCATAGTATACATTAGGGTCCACTTTTGGTGTTATATATTCTGGGGGGTTGAATGAATGTATAGTAATATGTTATCTCCCATTATAGTATCATACAGAGTATTTTCACTGTCCTAAACATTCTCCATGTTCTGCATATTCATCTTTCCTTCTTCCCGGAATTCTGACATCCACTGATCTTTTTGCTGCCTCCATAGCCTTTTCCAGAATGTCATGTAGTTGGAATCATACAATGTGTAACCTTTTTACATTAAATTCTTTAATTCAGTAAGATGCATTTAAGGTTCCTCCATGTGTTTTCATGGCTTGGTAGCTCATTTTTTAACGTCGAATGGTATTCCATTGTGTGAATATATCAGTTTATTCATCAGTTCACCTACTTGAAGACATCTTGATTGCTTCCAAGGTTTGGCAGTTATGAAGAAAGCTACTATAAATACCCCTCTGCAGGTTTTTGTGTGGACACAAATTTTCAGCTCCTTTGGGTAAATACCAAGGAGCATCATTGCTGGATCATGTGGTAAAGGTATGTTCAGTTTTTAAGAAACTGCCAAACTCTCTTCTAAAAGTGGCTGTACCATTTGGCATTCTCATCAGCAACGAATGAGAGTTCCTCGTGCCCTACATCCTTGTCTGCATTTGGTGTTGTCAGTGTTCAGATTTTGGCTATTCTAGTAGGTGTGTAATGACACTTCATTGTCTTAACTTGAGTTTCCCTAATGACATGATGTTGAGCATCTTTCCTATGCTTATTTGCCATCTGTATATCTTCTTTGGTGAGGTGTCTGTTCAGGTTGTTGGCTCCTTTTTTAATTGGGTTGTTTGTTTTATTATTGTTGCATTTTAAGACTTTGTATATTTTGATAACAATGCTTTATCAGATGTGTCTTTTACAAATATTTCTCCCAGGGGGCGCCTGGGTGGCTCAGTCAGTTGGGCGTCTGACTTCGGCCCAGGTCATGATCTTACAGCCTGTGAGTTCAAGCCCCAAGTCAGGCTCTGCGCTGACAGCTCAGAGTCTGGAGCCTGCTTCAGATTCTGCCTCCATCTCTGTCTGCCCCTCCCCTGCTCTCACTGTGTCTCTCTCTCTCAAAAAAAAAAAAAAAAAAAGAAAGAAAGAAAAACCCCAAATACTTCTCCTAGTCTATAGCTTATCTTCTCCTCCTTTTAACAGTGTCTTTCACAGAGAAGTTTTTAATGAAATCCAGCTTGTCACATATTTATTTCATGGATAATGCCTTTGGAATTATATTTAAAAAGTCATCACCATGCCCAAGGCCATCTAGATTTTCTCCTGTGTTATCTTTTAGGAGTTCTATAGTTTTGCATTTTACTTTTAGGTCTGTGATCCATTTTGAGTTAATTTTGGTGAAAGATGAAAGGCCTGTGGCTAGTTTAATTTTTTTTTGCACATGGATGTCCAGTTGTTGTAGCACTATTTGTTGAAAAGACTCTTTTTCCATTGTATTGCCTGTGCTGCTTTGTTCAAGGGGTTTCTGTGGGTCTATTTCTAGGCTCTCTTTCGTGTTCTATTGATATATTTGTTTGTTCTTTTACCAGTTCCACACTGTCTTGATTACTGTAGCTTTATAGTAAGTCTTGAAGTTGGGTAGTATCCTCCAACTTTGTTCTTCTCCTTGGATATTATGTTGACTCTTCTGGGTCTTTTGCCTCTCCATATAAACTTTGGAATCATTTTATCAATATCTACAAAATAACTTGCTGGAATTTTTATTGGCATTGCATTGCACTTATGGATCAAGTTGGGAGAACCGACATCTGACAATATTTAGTGTTCCTATCCATGAATATGGATCTATTTAGTTCTCCTTTGATTTCTTTCATTAGAATTTTGTAGTTTTCCTCATACATATTTTATTAGGTTTATACTTAAGTATTTCATTTTGGGTTGCTATTGTAAATGGTATTGTGCTTTTATATTCAAACTTCATTTGTTCATTGCTGGTATATAAGAAAGTGATAGACTTTTGTATATTAACTCTGTATCCGGCAACCTTGTTTTAATTCCTTATTAGTTCCAGGAGTTTTTTGGTCAGTTCTTTGATATTTTCTACATAGACAGCTATGTTATTTGTGAACAAAGACAGCTTTATTTGTACCTTCCCAATCTGTAAACCTTTTATTTCCTTTTTTGTCTTACTGCATTAGCTAGGACTTCCAATATGATGTTGAAAAGGAGCTGTAAGAGGACACATCCTTGCTTTGTTCCTGATCTTAGTAGGAAAACTGTAGTTGCTCATTATTAAGTGTGACATTAGCTGTAGATTTTTTTTGTAGGTGTTTTTTATGAAGTTAAGAACGTTTCCCTCTGTTCCTAGTTTGTTGAGAGTTTTTAAAATCATAAGTGGAACTTAGATTTTATCAAATGATTTTTCTGCATTTATTAATATAATCATGTGACTTTTCTCCTCTAGCCTGTTGACATGATAGATTATATGAACTGATTTTCAAATGTTGAAACAGCCTTGCATACCTGAGATAAATCCTGCTTGGTCATGGTGTGTAAGTTTTTTTATAACATTGTTGGATTCAATTTGCTAACATCTTACTGAGGATTTTTCTTTGAGCTTCATTTCTTTTTAAAAATTACTGTTCAAGAAAAGTGTCACACATTATTATAGGAAATTTGGACTGCAAGTGAAAAAAAGAAAAATACTCTTAATCCCATTGCTCTGAGGTAACCACTCTCCAACATTTTGGTGTATTTCTTATTGTCTTTTATAATAGAAATATTAATAACAGCAACAGTAAATATCATTATTACTTCATTGAGTGGATACTTGAAGTAACTAATTGATAAGTGAGGTAGAGATCCCATGGTGCTGTATTTACACAATGGGATAATGAAAGAAAGTAAGGATATACATGACTGCTTTTGTCTAGAGTCTTTTGATGAAGATAAGAAAAATGGTTTAAGGAAGAGATTAAATATTCACCTTAATTACCTTTTCTATACCCTCCTCAGTGCCCCATCGTAATATCCAATCAGTTCAGGCTTCTAACCAGGTTGTCAGGAAAATACTTGACCTCACTCAGAATGTGAGTAATGGAATGTAGTTCATAGTTTGTGTCTGCTGTGTTTCTAGGCTGCTGGATAATTTTCCAAGCCTTAGGAATGAGCCTTGGTTTTAGTCACAGATAGTGGCTATTCTTCTCATACACAAAAGACACTGAAAAAGGACTTTATCCTCCTCATTGATGAAGCTCTTCCCTCACCTGCCCTCACTGGAGCCCGATAGAGATTTGGACAGTGGTCTCATGCAACAAAATGCCAGAATAAATACTAGAGGCTATATAGAAGCCTGAACTTTGAGATTCCCAACATGAAAGTTTCCATGGACACTGGCATGCAGGGAAGGGCAGTGTGCTGGTGGGAGTGAAGACAGATTGCAGCATCTGAAAAAAATCCATTTCGTGCTTTTTTATTTTTCTATTTTAGAATTGTAGTCATTCAGAAAAGGAAAGGGGGAGTAAAAGTGGACTTCTTGACCTTTGGGGGAGGAATTTAGAGTCTTCACAAACCATTTCATACAGCTCACACTTTTTTAGGTCATTTTTGGAGTAGACCCTTTAAACTTACTTGCAGGAAATTTGTCTAGTAGAACAAGTATTTCTGACTCTTCAATCAGTATAGACTCTGATGCTTTTCTTTTGTGTAGCTTTCTTGCTCCTGACCGTGTTCCATCTTTCTCAGTTCCTGTCAGCAACACTTTTCTGGAACAAATCTTTCTTAAGCTATGATGCTTTCTAGCTAGTGTGCTTTTTCCCTTTTGAAAAAATAATCTGCCTATAATAGAAAAATAAACATTGGTTTCCTACAAGCCAGCTAGCTAGGAGTTAATGGCTTATAACCCATGTCAAGCATACTGAATGGTGTTGTTTTTAAGTACAAGCTCTTAATTCAAGGTTTTATGTGTTTAATTATGTATGTGTAAAGTGCCAGTCTGTATGCCTGTTGGGTCCAGCCTGGCTTGGAAATATTAACTATGAGAGCATATAGATGTACCATGGGATAAAACTTACCTCTTCAGATGTGCATCCTTTATCCCAAGATTCACTTGTGGGGAATAACATCTCAGTGGGGATAATATCAGTGCTGCATGTTAACCAAGGAAACATCTCAATTAGGAAGAAATACATTTGAAGGATCTGAAGCAGGCAGAAAGGGATCATTACAGGCGGTAATGTTGTCACACAGAATATACTGGGGTGGACCAAAGGAAGTTGATTTCTAAACTTGACTTTATTACTGCACTTCAGTGTGTGTGTGTATGTGTGTATGTATTACCTATAAAATGAAGAGGTTGGACTCCACTCTAATGAGCTCAGATCTTCACTTGTTATAACTATTCACAAATAAGCCATCAAGTTTTTCAAATTACAATGCTGTGTTTAAGTAATTTTGGTAAAATTCTGTGTTTAAATAATAACATAGTTTCTCACCCTAATGCAATCATAACAAAGATATATCAACTTGTGTGTAACCCACGGCTTCTAAGTTTCAACAGCTTAGGGGCCAGTTGACCAAAGGAAGCAAAATCCTTTTAGGGTTTCATTTGTGTAGAGGACCCAGGTACCTCAGGGGAGATTTTGCTGGAGACCACTACCAGTGCCCTAGGAATTACTTGAAGGAGGAGGAGATTTTTCTTTTAAGCAGAATAGTTCTATTTGGGGTTCTGTTATATTTTAGGGTTCTACATTAAGGTTTTGTTTGGGGTAAGAGAAGTTTTGGGCTTTAAAAAAGTTTAACAATTACTAGTAGATCCTATAAAAAAAGGAATCTTTTACATTGCCAATTTCACCGTTCTGTGATACACCCACCCTTCTCTTCTCTGCATATGTGGAGTTTTCTTTTTTACTAACACTGTATGTAATACAGTTAGGAATATAAGACTATCACTCTCACCTTTGGGGAGCTATAGGATAGAGGCTGAAGAAGTTCCAAGAAACCCACTCAGAAATGATGTCAGTAGAGGTGCTGACAGGAGGAGTCTGCTGCTCTTGGAGAACTGTGACGTTTGTAGCAGAATGGAGTTTTGATGGCAGGGAGGTGTAATAAAACTTGAAAAGGAATTTTGAAAGTTGTTTCACTCCTGCCATTGGTAGGAGTCCTTTCTCCTGACTACTCAACCTGTCACAAGCCAGGTACCCCGGGAGTCCCTTCTTTGGCCTCTGAATTTGAATGGATGCCAAGGCCCAGAAATCTGTTCTTATCATTTTGAAATAGGTTGCAGAATACCTATTTGTTAATTAGTAGGGAACGGGAGTGAAAAGGATAAAGGTTTATGGAGTAGGTTATTCTGCCTTCAATTCTTATTTGTGGATGGTCTGAATAAGATAAACTGTACAGAATAAATGTTGGAAAACCTATGTAAAGCAATGGGAAGTCGAGAATTTGACTTTTTTTTTTTTAACCCATGATTTAGTCACCTGCTCCAGTCTAGTCACACCTTTCCTGACTTATAGCTTCTGACTCAAACCACATGTATACGTGAGGGCTAGTAAAATAGGTTGTGAGTCAGTTTTTATTGTGTTCTCATTTTTAGTCACTTGTAACTGTTGAGCGATTTTTTCAGGCACTCAGAAAAGTTCATCTCTTAGCTAAAACTTTCTAGGTTTAGTCTCCAAGAGAAGGTCTTAGATCTTAGAAGATGTAATTTATTTCAAGGTTACAGATTCATTCGTAAAAGATCATCATAAAGTAGAAGAGCCTTGAAATAAACACACTAAAAATAAAAAGATATTATATAAATAAACACAAATCACAGTTCTCAAATCTGATACAGAATTTGCAGGGACATTAATAACATTTAACACTCCCCCTCCCCTTTTCTTTAGCACGGGGAGAGAGTATAATGAATTCCTGAGGGCTCATGTCACTTAGTCACTTGATGTGTGAAAGGATATGGATACTGTCATACAGGCTTTATTTTGTATTGGTGCTCTTATGGCAGTGTTACAAAAGCTGCTTAAAGTATCAGGCCTCCTTCACTTTTTAAGAGCTAATTAAAAATGGCCCCATCTTTCCCTCTTCTTTAGACTTTCTCTTCTTCAGTCTACTTTTTAGGTTTTCCCAGTTTGACTTTTCCTTCCCAGAGACTATTATAGTGAACAGAGCACCACTGGGAACAGGAAGATTGGTGTCCCCTGCATCTTTTACGAGTCCCCTGCAGCTGCATCTGTCTCCTTATCTGTAAAAGAAAGTTGTCACATAGGTGACAACTACTTTCTCTTTCAGCTCTAAAATTCTCTACTGGCCTTTCTTCTGTCCACTGCTTTACCTTTTCCCTATTCCCTACGTTAGCTGTTCACCATGCATAGTGGTTTGAAAGTACTCCTCAGATAAACATGGTCGTTGGGAAACATCAGTAAGTGTAGTTACTGGTAAGAGACAAGAGTTTAGAAGTTCTTGTTTTGGTAGTTTCTCACTTTGTTTACCGAATGCCCTAGCCACGTATAGCCTGCAGCCATATTTTATTTGGTTGGCTCGGTGGTTGCTGCAAAATAAATCTGTAATATAATTTTACTCATCAGAGAATAAAAATTTTAAGGCTTGACATTATCTAATATTGGTGAAGGTGTAGAGAATGCTTACTTTCACACGTTGTGGGAATGAAATTGGTACATCTTTTTTTGGAGGGCAGTTTAGCTGTATCAGTTAGTATTTTTAGAGTACATATAAATTGATTCGGTGACTCCAAAAGTCTCTGAAAAAAACTCATATGCAAATACTAAGAGATCTATCCAAGGATGTTCATTACTGTGTTGTTTGTAATAGCAAAAGTTTGGAAATATCTTGTATTTCCACTAAGAAGGAAAATATTTAATGGGTATGTTTGACTTTTTATTTATATATGCAAGTATTCGTATTGTATACATCCATATCATACAGACATTTAAAATAAAACAAATGAAGTTGATCTGTATGTACTGACATAATTTAAATAGAAAAGACACATAACGTATGTTCACTATGACCCATTTATATAAAAAGAACATAATTGCATACATATATGTATATAACTGGATAGGAAATGGCTGGAAGGTTACATACCAAACTGTTAACAGTAATTACCCTCCAGAGAGAAAAATGGTATTGAGATGGAGAGAGAGGAGTAAGTTCATTTTTTACAATTTACACTTACCTATTAAATTGTAAAAAGTAATATGTATTATTGGTATAAAAATGAACAAAAGGATAAGCAAAACGGGAAGGATACGGAATTACTTCATAAAGATTGTAAAAAAGGCAAAAATATTAGTAAGAGATTCATTGACAATATCAGGCGAACATTGTTTAGGGGCTGTTCCTAACACTTCAGGATCAGACAGGAAACGCTTTTGGCCGGGGCGGTCCAGCACTTACAGTAGCAGCTCTGCCGTTCCATTTCTCTGTGTGTCCAACTCATTATTCTTACTTGTCTGTGTTCTGCAGGTAACCCGGGACCAGATGAAGGTGTTTATACAGCAGGAATTTAAGAAAGTTCAGAAAGTGATTGCTGATGAGGAGCAGAAGGCCCTTCATCTAGTGGACATCCAGGAAGCAATGGCTACCGCTCATGTGACTGAGATCCTGGCAGACATCCAGTCCCACATGGATAGGTTGATGACTCAGATGGCCCAAGCCAAGGAACAACATGATACCTCTAATGAATCAGCTGAGCCAAAGGCAGAGGTAAAGGAGAATGCCTATAATTATTCGTAGCAGAAGTTGGAGGAAACGGACTGCCGTGTTTGTTAGCTCTGGAAATTCTCCTTTGTGGTCCCTAAACATGAGTGAATTGGAAGCTCAGATAGGGTGTAAGTGTTTAGATCGGTGTATAAACCAATATGGAAGTATTGGCTGCTAGGGCCTACACTCGGCAGCTGGAGCTGGCAAAATATTTGTCTACGATGACTTAAAGGAGTCTAGTCGATAGGGCAAATACTAATCACAGTTAAGGAGGGAAGTGAGAAATCAGAGTCACAGAAGAAGGCAGTTGACAGATTCCCAGTTGTGAAATGAGCCTCCAAATAAAGTCATCACAGGGATGACAACAAGGTGAATGAGAGTAAGTCAGGATGTAGGGCATAAAGCAGCCCAGAATGAAACGTTTTGGACTGATTTTGTGAGTAGTGAAAAGGAGCCTCGGCTTGGCTTTTATATGGAGCCAACTGCATAAATTGGGGGCATAACTGTTGGATTAAGAGAGGCATGTGGCACTGGATCAAAAAAGGTGTGAATGAGGGGCACTTGGGTGGCTCAGGAGAAGTAGGTTAAGCATCCCTACTTTGGCTCAGGTCATGATCTCGCAGTTCGTGAGTTCGAGCCCCGCGTTGGGCTGTGTGCTGACAGCTCGGAGCCTGGAGCCTGCTGGGATTCTACATCTCCCTCTCTCTCTCTCTCTCTGTCCCTCCCTGGCTTGTGCTCACTTGCTCTCGCTCTCGCTCTCTCAAAAATAAATAAAAATTAAGAAAAAAAAAGGTGTGAATGAAGGACACAAGGTATATGTTGAATCACTACAGATGTTAGTCGCTGTATTCATTGTTATTTTGTAACAGGCAGAAAAGGTCTTAGGCATTTTACCAAACAACATATTCTGGCATTTAGAATATAATTGTAAAATAAAATTTAAGACAGCCATTTGAAAAAATATTATGGAATTTATATTTCAGCCACTGTTGAAAATTCTGGTCAAGCTTATGCGAGAAGGGTAGGCCCTTCTAGAAGAAAACCTAGGGCAGTCCTGTGGACTTTCCAGGACTGCTACTGACTCACTGAGCTTACTGCTTAGCTAGCAGTCTTGCCTTGGCCTGGTACAGCCTAGCCACAGAATACACCAGCCAACGGAAGAGCCAAGGTATAATCCAGGAGGCAGGTATTGTCTGAGCCTACCTGACAGAAAATGTAAGAGACTATTGGACAGTTATCTGCTTCACTCACCCAAGGTTCTTGATTAATTTTCATCCGTGTGTGAAAAGGATAAAATAGGTCTTGTTCTTTTCATTTTATCCTCCCCAGAATTAAGAAAGTGTGTGCCTAAGTAAGTCTCTAGCTAGGAAGAGAGCAGTTTATATTCATCATTTCACTTAATTCTTATATCAGCACCCATTATCTTTGTTTTACAGATGGGATATTGAGATACAGAGAACTGCAGAGATCCTGAGCCAGTATCATTTAGTTAGTAGAAAATGGAGCCAGGATTCAGATTTAAGTCCATCTTGTCCCAGTTGCCTGTGTGTTTTCCCTACTGCATGCTGTATGCCAAGTGTCCCATTTGTTTATGTGGGGAAAATGAAGAGAATTAGTGTCCTAGACGGCTTTGCACTCCTAAGATCTTTTATAGTGTCGAGGTGCTCACTTTGTATCTTAAACAAAAAATTCAACCACAGTTAACTCAAGGGATCAATGACCTAACTCTGTCCCAAATTCTCTGCAAATCGGACCCCCACATTTTTCTGTGTGTTGATTAGGTTGCTTTTTCAAAAGTAAAGATTTAATTTTTAGAGATATCTCTTTTATTTTCATTTCAAATAACAAATTTAGTCCCTCCCCTGCATTAACTGCCCTCTAAGCACGTCAGCTGCTCAGCTGAGCTGTGCTTGTTAACTCTGATGGAATTACTCCTAGGGATGCAAAACTGACAAGGCCTAAGGACCAGGCTGTGGACAGAATAAGCTGTTAAAGACAAAAAGTAGCATTCAGCTGGCTAGGGCTTTTACAAAGAGCTGTTCTCATCTAATAGCCTCTTGTTCCAGCTAATTTGGTAACTTATTGATCAGAGCAAATCCCCAGTACCTCTCTTTCACTCAACAGAGGAATTCTTTTCTTCCTTTTGCATGTTCTAGATTTTTTTTTTAATCATCTGCATTTGGATTTGGCCAAAAGATTCTTCCCTGCAACATTTTATTAGAAATTTTCGAACATATCGCAGAATTGAAAGGATTTTACAGATTACACCCTATACTTCCACCTAGATTCTACCATTAACATTTTTTAATTAATATTTTAATATACCTGAATCATGATATATACATAGCCATCTTTCCAGCCTTCCAATCTTCAATGCACCTTATTTTTTGATGCATTTAAAATCAAATTGCAGCTTCTGATTCTGAGCAAGATAAACATATTTCACTTTATTCCACTAATCACAGCAAAAATTCCCGAACAAAATATTTAAATTACCTACCAGAAGACTCTTAAAAGCATGGAGAAAAGATGGTCCTGACTTGGGATCTTGGGATCTTGGGATTTGAGGAACTACATGGCAGCGAGTTCTCTGGGATTTTTCTTGCTTCCGTATATCCTGGCCTGGGTGCCCTGCAAACTGGAAATCCTAGTGAGCACAGACAAAAAGAAAATCTCCAAGAAAAGCCTGCTCTCTTTAGTTAGAGGACTAGGAAAAAGGGCACTTCAGCTATAGAGAAAGCTTTTGACCATCTTACATATTCTGAAAACACACACCATGAATAATGCTGCACCCCTTCCCAGCCCCAGATGGCACTGCAGTAGTGGAGCCAGTGGAGTGAAAACCTATTTTTTATCCTCCCCTGCTTTTCCCTGGAGCCTCTAGGTGAAAGACTGGCTTCTGTTATCACCCCCGCCTCGCTCAGTAGTCAGTGGTGCCCATCTCCCATGGAGCCTGTGGGTAGAACTCTTACTTACACCCCTGCCCTGCAGCATCAGGAAGGAAGTAGTATCCCTCCCCTATGGAGACTGTAGATGGAGTTCTAACTCCTCCCTCCCCACCCCTACACTAACTAGACAATATACCTCCCTAACGGGTCAGCGCGTAGAACCTCATCTTCCACTCTTACCCGGTAGTAATGAATTGGTGCCCCTGCTCCAGCTAGCACTGTGCTGACTGTAGCATGGAGTTTTGTCATGTAGTGGGGCAGACCAGAATAGCACTGCAGAATCTTTTAAACTAAACTGATGTTTGAACCATAGTCCACAGACCTGATCTAGGACATGTGTTCTGATTCTTCTTTTTTTTAAAAACCATAATTTATTTTTATTTTTATTTTATTTTATTTATTTTTAAATTCAAGTATAGCTGATGTACAATGTTACATTAATGTAAGAGGACATATGTTTTGAATTTAAATAGGTTGACGTCTTGCTAGAATAGAAGATTTAAATAGGAATCAGATTCTTAAATACTCAAATGTTCAGGATACAGTCCAAAATCACTCATTATACCAAGAACCAATAAATCTCAATTCTGAGAAAAGGCCACAACCAAGATGACACAGATTTTAGAATTATCAAAGGATTTTAAAGCCACTATTTAATGAAAATGACTCAGTGAGCAATGAACACATGCCCTGGAAACAAATGAAAACTAAAAAATCTCAGCAAAGATATAAAAGATATAAAGAAGGACCAAATGAAAATTTTAGAACTGAAAAATACAGTAACTGACATAAAGCATTCACTGGATTGGCTCAGTAGCAAATTGGAGATAAGAGAGGAAAGAATTGATGAATTTGAAGATATAGATCCAATCTGAACAACCAAAAAAAGAAAACTAAAACTGAGTCCCAAGGACCTGTGGGACAATAAAAAAAGACCTAATATACACGTCACCCACGTCCAGGAGGTGAGCAAAAAGAATGTGGGGCTGAAAAAAAATTGAAGAAATAATGGCTCAAAACTTTTAAAATTTGGTTGAAAGACATAAACCTAGAGATTTAAGAAGTTGAATGAACCCAGGCAAGATAAATCTAAGAAATTCATGCCCAGACACATTAAAATCAAACTAATGAAGGACAAAAAAAATCTCGAAAGCAAAGTAGCTACAGAGAAATAACACATTAGCTATGGGGAACAATAATTTGAATGAATGTGGTGTATATAAGATAATTTGTTCTGTATCTATCGAAGTGATTATATGGGTGTTTTAAATTATTTTATTGTAATGGCTGATTATATTGATTAATTTTATAATATTAAATCAACCTTGCATTTCTGAGATAAACTCCCTCTTGGCCATTATGTATTTATCATCTGGGTTCAATTAAAATTTTTATGTTTGTGTTCAATGAGGGATATTCATCTGTAGTTTGATATTTTTATAACATCGTTGTCAGGCTTACATATTAGGCTTAGCTGGCCTCAGAAAACAAGCTGAGAAGTATCCCCTCCTCATCTTCTGAAAGTTTGTGTGTGATTGATGTTATTTCTCCCTTAAATATTTGGTAGTGTTTACTAGCAAGATCATCTACCCTGGAACTTCTTAATGTAAAGGTTTTTGATAACCAATTTAATTTCTTTAATATAGAGCTATTTTGGTTTCATGTTTATTTAAATTTAATTTGTGTTGTATTTAAGTTGTGTTGTGTTTATTTAAATTTGTGCTGTAATTTTCACAGAATTTGTTGTTTTCATTTAAGTGGTATTTTTTACTGTGAAGTTGTTCATAGTGTTTTCCTGTTATTTTTTTAACTACAGCATCTAGAATGATAACCTATCTTTCATTATTGATAACTTGTGATTTTTCTCTTTTTTTTATTGAGCAGTCTAATTGCTATTTTATTAATTTGGTTAGTGTTAAAGAACTTTTTGATTTGCTAATTTTATTCTTTCCTATTTTGTTTATATCTGTTTTTATTTCCTTTTTTTCTGCTTAGTTTGAGTTTACTCGTTCTTTTTTCTAGCTTTATGAATCATTGATTTTACTACCTTTTAAAGTCAGTTTTCAAACCTGTACATTTCTCTCTAAGCACTGCTTTAGTTGAATCCTAAACTTTGGCTGTGTTCTATTTTCAGTATCATTCAGTTTGAAATATTTTTCATTTACCATGTGATATCTTTTCTTTACTCACTGATTATTTATAAGTGTCTTGTTTAGTTTCCAAATACTAGGGATTTTCCTACATGTCATACTGTTATTCATTCCTAACTTTTTCCATTGTGATGATCAAAGAACATGTTCTGAATGATTTCAAGCTTTTAAGATTTATTGAGACGTATTTTGTGGCCCAGCGTATGGTCTATCTTGGTAAATGCATATGTGCACCTGTTTTGTAGTTTGTGGTTGTAGTGTTCTATTAAATATCACTTAGTGCTCAAATAATTTATGTTTTTACTGATTTTTGTGTCCAGTTCTATCAACTGCTGAGAAGGGTTAAATTTCTAAGGATGATTAAGGAATTATTTATTTCTCTTTTTAACTCTATCAATTTCTTGAGATATTTTGGAAGTCTCTTCAAGCAAATACATGCTTATGATTATTATGTCTTTCTGATGAACTGACCCTTTAATCATTATAAAAAGTCCCTCTTTTTCTCTGACAATACTCTTTGTATTCATGTGTATTTTATCTAACATTAGTAGAGCTGACCCAGTCTTCTACTTACTGTTATACATGGTATGTTTCTGTCCATTTGTTTTTGGTCTATCTTTTGTTAAAAGTGTGTTTCTCTTAGGCAGCGTATGGCTGGGTCTTACTTATTCTTTCATCTTCCGGATAATCTCTGCCTTTTAATTGAAGTATGCAGCCCATTAACATTTAATGTTATTACTAACCTGGTTGAATTTAGGTCAGCCATGATTTGTTTTCTGTTTATCCCTCTATTTCTATTCCTCTTGTCTTTTCCTGTCTTCTTTTGGATTTTTGAATTCACTGTTAATTGAATTCCATTTTAATATATTTTTTGGGCTTTTAGCTCTGTTACTTTATTCTTATTTTGTAGTGGTTTCAATGGGGATTGTAACATATATATTGTGATGTATGTAATATATGTTATATATATGTATAGATCCTTACATTTTCTGTCTACTTATAATTAATATAGTACCACTTCTTATAAAATGTAGATACCTTGAAACTATATAGGCCAATTCTCTTTTTATGTCCTTTATGTTATAGTTGTCATATGTAAAAAATCTACATTATAAACACTACAAGGCAGTTATAATTTTATATCAAACAGTCACATGCTTCTAAAGAAGTTAAGGAAAACAGGGGTTCCTCGGTGGCTCAATCGGTTGGGTGCCCAGCACTTGATTTCAGCTCAGGTCATGATTCCGGGATTATGGGATCAAGCCCCACTTTGGATTCTGCTCTGAGCCTGGAGCCTGCTTGGGATTCTGTCTCACTCTCCCTTTGCCCCTCTCCCCCACTCACACGTTCTCTCTTTCCCAAAATAAATAAAATTCTTTTTTTAAGTTAAGGACAATAAAATCATAATTTTGTATCTGTATATATCTAGTTTTTAAGCAGGTTTGTGATAATGGTTGTGTAACTGTGAATTTAAAATTATTGAATATACACTTAAAACAGGTAATTTTATGGTATGATAAATTATACCTCAATGAAGCTGTTAAAAACAAAAATTGTAAATATTCTACCTGCTCAAGTGCCATTTGCCTTTGATTTATGAAGATTATTTAAAAACCCGTCCATTAACACAGTGTGCCTGTTTTAAGAAATCTTCAGTAGGATCAATTTGATTAGGTCAAGTAGAATCACAGAGCTTCTGGTTGAGGAAGTCCAGAGATGACAAGGTTTTTTAGTGACATTTCTTTTTAAAAATGCATTTCTGGGGCACCTGGGTGGCTCAGTCAGTTAAGCGGCCGACTTCAGCTCAGGTCATGATCTCACGGTCCGTGAGTTCGAGCCCCACGTCGGGCTCTGTGCTGACAGCTCAGAGCCTGGAGCCCATTTCAGATTCTGTGTCTCCCTCTCTCTCTGCCCCTCCCCTGCTCGTGCTCTGTCTCTCTCTGTCTCAAAAATAAATAAACGTTAAAAAAAAATTAAAAAAAAATAAAATAAAAATGCATTTCTAATAAATCTTTTTGGGTCCTCTTATAGAATATAGGGTACGGGAGGAATTTAAGTACCACTCCCATAGGTCTAATGGGAGGTGCTCTTTCCCCTCTTCAAATAACTAACTAAATAAAGTTGTTTCCTTCTTAATCACTATAGAATATTAAAAACTTAGAGCAGAAAGTAAATGCACTAAATTGGTAGTTATCATTGGGCATTTTTTCCTTTTTTCTTCTTTTTTTGGTATATGTTTTTTCCCCCAGCTTTATTGAGATAAATAGACATATATGTAAGTTTCAGGTGTACAAGTGTCATGATTTAATACATACATATATTGCAAAATGGTTGTTACCACAATAAAGTTGGTTAACCTATTCATCCCCTCATGCTCTTTTTTCTTAACATTATATATTAAATTTCCTCATATTATCAGAAATTCTTCATAAGCATAATGTTTGAATCTCAATGATACAAACTTTACTTAATCTTAGGTTGCTTCTGACTTCTGACTACCATTTATTACATTACAGGGCATAAGTCATAAGTAATTACTGAGTCAAAAGTATGGGCATTTTTTAGGCTTTTGTACCTATTTGTAAACTGTCCATAGAACAGTTACATCAGTGTAGATTTTCATCATCAGTTTTGACAGTCTTTCGTTTTTTGCCTGAATTTTATCAACTTCTTTTCCAAAGTCAAGTACTTTTCAAGTATTTTTATTTGCACGTCGTGAGTACTTCCATCTCTTGTCTAGTTGGGAGAGAGGAGTACTGAGCTATGTGAGATGATTTTAGAAAAAGTTCCAATGAGCAAATAATTAAAAGTGATACGTGCATACCCTAAACATTTATTTTAAACTTGAAATACATATCTGTATATTTCTTTGATTTTGAGTCAGGTTCTTTTCTTTAAGAATATGGGTTTGCCACGTGGAGTGGAGCATCATGTTCCTGGTATAAACCACATCCATACTGCACTGTTTATAAGGCCCAATTCCAGGATAACATTTGAAGCAAAGTGAATGTAGAACCCTAGACTTGTATATTTTATTTTTTCTAATATTTTGCATGTGTCTCACCTACACCGGAGTTGACAGCAGTTTTTAAGTAACTCCTCTTCATTCAACTTAGTTTTCATGGAAGCAGCAGTACCCTCCTTCATTCACTTTTTGCTATTTAGTAAGATGTGCTGTCCTACTTACAAGTTCAGCTGACATAAACAGGCTTAGCAACAAACTTGCTTGATGCTTGGTGAACATACGTTTCCTCTGGTGGAAGGAGAAACAAGAGGTCATAGGTACTAGAAAGTAGCTGACCAGCCAAGAACATACAGGATATTTGATGGAGGGATTGGAAAGCACTGCTTAATCTAACAGGTCATTTAAAGAGAAGCTGTTGTTTTGCAGGCTTTCACTTCTAATACTCTCTGACACCAAAATTCATTCACAATGGGGGTAGAAATTAATCTTAATTCCTACTTACATCTTGCCTTCCTTCCTTCCCATTCTTGAATAATTATTACATGCCTTGTGCTGTGTTAGGTGCAACGAATAAAGAGATTAACAACACACAGTTTCTGTTCTCAAGGAGTTAAAATCCAAAGAGGGAACTACTGTATGGTACTGTCACTGTTGGTTTTCTGCTAGAACCAGCCCAGAAGTATGAGCCTATTCAAAATTGCCCTGTGTGTGTGTGGGTGTGTTTGTTCTTTCATTTATTCATTCCTTCAACAGTTGAAACGCTCACCCTAGTCTTTCTCCATGCTTTGTGAGAGTGATTATTGCTTCTGAAAAGCCACATATCTATAAGCAGAAATGAATGAATGTAAAAGCACTGTCTTATGCCCCATCTTCTCTGTCCTTTCCCACTCTCCCTAGAGACATTATTAATCAATTCAGGGGAAGTACAATAATGGGCACCATTTGTCGAACACTTATAATGTATCAGACACTTACTCAGTGTTCTACATGTTTTCTCATTTATTTTAACCCGTATTGCCACCCTGTGAGGTAAGAATTAGGATCCCTATGTGTAGAGCAGGGAACTGAACCTTGGGGAGTTAAGGCAAATTGCCAAAAGCTTCACTGTTGGAATTGACGGACCCGAATTTGAGACCATGTTTCTCTAAGTCAGAAACCCCATCTCTTAACTGCTGCGCCAAGATACAGGATTGTGAGGAGGACTGACTCTAAATCATGGGAGAGTTTGGCTACTTTTTTCCAAAAGATTCTCCTAGACAATTACTTGGAACATCCAAAGATAATTGAAAAATTGTATTGAGGTTTAATTAAGTCATTGATAGTTATGTAACTCATATTCAATTTAAATTCTATGAAGTTTTTTCTTACTAGATTATAGTTCCCATAAGACCTGCTAGTCGATCAAAATGCAAAGAAAGCTTCCAACACCCCTATGCCCTCCTTCCACCGCTCGCCCCACTTCTCTCGTTGGAGTGTGGATGATTAGTGCCCTGACCAAGACTGCAAGTCCTTAGCAGTCTGCTAAAAATGCCCTCCTTCTCCAACCTCCAGTGTATCATCTGATTTAAATCACCTTTCTGGCTACAGCTGTCCTTTTAGACTTGTGCCCCGGCAGTCCCCCTTGACCTCAGTCGCACTCGCAGCCCTCCGGCCCCACACCACCGCCACCTCCCCTGCCTGGAACACACACAAACACGTCCCCGTTCTCTAGTTTCATTAAACTCAAAATTCCTTAAAAATACTTTTTTTTTTTTTTTTTTTAAATTGCTATGCCTTTGCTCTTACTAGTCTGGTGCCCTTCCCACTCACCTTCTGTTGTCAACTTGGGAAAATCCTGCTTATCCTTCAAGGGCCAATATAAATGTCACCTTCTCTGTGAAGCCCTCCCTTCCCCCTTCCCCAGAAGAGGCAGTGTTTGTCATTTCCCTTCTGACTCTTAAAGCAGTCTGTCTATGTCTTTGGTAGAGCCCTCGACACAGTTCATTTTCTGTCTCTTTTTGTCTGTTTCCCCTGCTCCTGATTGGGAGCTCCTAGGTTAGATCATTATTTATCTTTCACCCTCAGTGCCCACATGTAGTAGTTTCTTAATGATCATACTGAATCGTTACTGATATTGATACTAACCTTTATTAAGTGCATCCTATATCTTAGGCACTGTGCTTGATGTTTATACATAAATATTTCCCTGTTTAATCCTCATACTCCTTGTATACTGTATTACGCCTTGTTTTACAAAGTAGGAAACTGAAGTTAAGTGAGGCAAAATAACTTGACCAGGTTGACACAAGTGGATGGAGTAAAGATTTGAGAGTGTCTGACTCCAGAGTTCATTCCTTTATACCGACAGAAACAGTCAATCTGATACGTTCCCTGGGGACTTACCAACAACTAGGAGATAGATTCTCTATTGAGACCAACCCTGAATGGCTAAAGAGAAGCATGTAAAATACCCTGTAACAAAAAGGATGAGTGAGGTCCTTGGAAAAGGCTTGAGAGTCATTTGAAAAATTTTGTTTATTCGCAAGAAGAGGCTCAAAGGACTCTGTTCTGATCACTGGTAAAGTTAGGTTCAGAAAATCCAGTATCCGGACAAATAACCCTCACACACTGTTTTTGCAGACAGGGATGAGAAAAAGAGAAAAGCCAGTGTTGGGCTGAAGGATGTTGTGGATCATCAAATGCCAGAGCTACCCTTTTACAAAGGAGAAGACCAAAGGTCCAGATTCATTAATTAACTTGCCCAAGGGCACATAGCTAATAAATAACAGAGCTGGGCCTAGAATCCCCATTTTTTGAGTCCCAGTTCAGTGCCCTTTCTACCATAGTGTGCTCTATATTAGAGTTGCTATGTTCATGTTTGGAGAAAAAATGCTGGACCAAGGCAGAAATGAGTCTTTGAAGGAAACAGCTTGATGCCTTTGGAGCTGGTCAGCTTTTGCCTAAGACCTGCTGCTATTTTGGGCTCTCGGTTTGCTCAGAACTAAATACTGCCAGCCATACAAATAAAAAGGCAAGGCTATTATTTAGGCCTCCTAGGTCTGTGCATTCACTTATCTGCTTGCAAGGGCAAATTATCAGTTCATCTCTGCTGGGCAGTTCGAGCATAGGATTATATTAGCCCTTGTCTTAGCCCTTGGACATCTACTGGTATATCTCTGTTAAAATAAATGCACAAGCCATGCTTCTGCGTTGCCAGAGGAGAGGGAAAAGAAGGAAAATAAATCTGTCTCTACCAATGCTGATTTCTAATGCTGTTTCTTTCTGTTTCTTTCAGGGTGACGAGGAAGGACCCAGGTAAGATCACATTATTGCTGCTTGTCTGTTCTCAGAAATGAAGTAGAGTGACATTTGTGGCCTTTTAATGCCCCATGAAATATGGACAGCCAAAGAACAGCACAGAAAAGGGCTCAACATCTTAAGCCGGGGCTTTGAAGATCTTATTTTGTAAGGCTCCCATCTCCCTCCCCATCTATGCCATTTCCTGCCTGTAACCTTCAGATAAAGGTAGACTTTAAAGCATGTAATGACAGTAACTTCAGAATACCTTGTTAAGAAGAGTAGGCACTATATTTGAATGGTAATTAGGCTCTCAGGTGGACTGCCTAGATAAACTTTTGCATTGTTCTTTCTTGATTGGAATTGGATTGCTTTTTTTTTTTTTTTTTTAATGGGCTCTGGATCCAATATTCTTTATTTCTGATCTATAACATCTTTGTGTCTGACTACAGACACCTATACCATGAATCCTATGATATTATGGAACTTCGTTTAGGAAAAAAAAATCCTTTCTGCTTCTGTATCATCACATGAGATTTGAAAGCGTGTTTCATTATTGCCTCAGCCTTGCAGTAAATCTGGAATTTGGTTTACTTACCTCTGCTGTCCTGCTGTTCAGATGGTGAGAACGGGCTCTCGGAAATGCTGCAGCTTGGCCATCAACACAATCAGGAGGCTTCTGTGCAAAGTAAAATACAACGTCCAGATGGGTCCCCTGTGTCACATAGGATCAACAAGGACTGTTAAGGCTAGAGATACCAGGAAGTTCATTTAGGCCACTCCTATTCAAGCTTTAGTTTTAGAAGAAGTGCCCTTGTTTTCAAATGAGCTTTTGAGTAGAATCCCAATGTACAAACCTAGGGTTCCTCAGAACTCAGTTTGAAAATCACTTATCTAGTTCAAATTTCTCATTGAAAGAAGCTAAATGACTTGTCCAAGGTACCTTACTGGAATCAGCGTCTGGTCCTTCCTTGGTTTCATTTATAAACAAACAAATAAAGTTTTTTCTTCTTTCTTTTTCTGCCCCCATATCCTGAGCCTCTTCCTCGGTGCCATGTTACCGCACATCTTGTCTCTCCTAATGCTTCGGAACTGTGCTTCTCAGCGTAGATCTAGCTCCTTGTCTACTGTGGCTAAAGCCACAGGCGCCCTGGCTTTAAAACTGCAGAGCCTCAGGAAATTTCTTCAGACTCCTCTTCCCAGTTGTTCTCAGGAACAGACTTCTGTGTTGTGGTTCACTTATTTCCTCCCTCCCTCCTTGCTTCCCTCTTTCCCTCCCTCTCTTTAAAAAAAAATATATATATATTTTTAATGTTTATTCACTTTTTGAGAGACAGAGTAGGAGCAGGGCAGGGGCAGAGAGAGAGAGAGAGGGAGACACAGAATCCTAAGCAGGCTCCAGGCTCTGTGCTGACAGCTGAGAGCCCAACGCAGGGCTTAAACTCACAAACCATGAGATTGTGACCTGAGCCGAAGTCAGATACTTAACCAACTGAGCCACCCAGGTGCCCCCCCCACCTTTCTTTTCTTATGACCTACTATGTGTCAGGCATCATGCTACATACTGGGTATACAGTAATAACTAAGACAGACATGGTTCCTATCTTTGTGGGAGAAACAAGCGTATAATCGGGCCCCTACACTGTGGGTGAAGTGCTATGATTAAGGGAAGTTTAGGCTGCTTTAGGAAAGCTCCTAAGTCAGTGTTGGAGGATAAGGGAAGGCTTTCCAGAAAAGGTTATATATGAACAGAGCTCTAAAAGATGAGAAGGCAGGCAAAGGAGGAGGAGGGGGTAGGGTTGTTCTAGGGAGAGAGAACAACTTGTGGGAAAGCTCTAGGTAAGAGAAGGGTGGAGCAAAGAAAGCCGAATCCAGATCATTTAGGGCCTTAGAGGCCACCTATGGTATATGAGCACTAGCTTGCCGGCAGTGAGAAAGCATTAAAGAATTGAAATGGGAATTGACCCCGATAGATTTGCATTTTGGAAGTCTGCCCTGCATGCCTGAACTGGAAGTGGATTAACACCAGAGCCTGGGAGCCTAAATCCACATCTTCTCTAGTTATTGACCGGGTTTTTACCATTTTGCATAGACCTTCGGTTTCAACAGACTCTAAATTGTCTCCTTGGCACTCCATCTCTCCTACTGTCAAGACTAGCTCTAGCTCCTGAAAATCTGGGCCGAGTACAGCCCTGAACCTTCTTCGTCCCCAGAAAGAACATTCAGACAAGACCAAATAATGAAAACACCTTAGCAGAGGTAATGTGGCTTGGAGGAGCCTGATTAGGATGAACACACTCATCTTGTCTTCATGGGTACATGTCAGAGGCATGTTGAGTAGAAGAATACAAGGGACCTTATGAAGAGAATACCTCACTTCCAAGATACTATTTAGTGTAAGATCCTGGTTGTAGAGTTTAATTGCAGATACCCTCGTGTCATTTTGACAAGACAGTCATGAAGCATAGTTTCTTTACGAGCAGCCACGAAGTCAAGCTGTCTCCCTAAGCGAGGCTGTCATGGATGTTAGCAGGGACTCTTTTGGACCGGGACTCAACAGAACCCTCTTGTGGTACGATGAGCACTTGAAGAACATGTTCTGATTTGGCAGAAAGAGAAAAGAGGAGTCAAATTTTCTTCTTAAACTTTAAATTTATACTCGTTGGTTCCATTCAGTTTGTGTTGAACTACCATTTGGCTCAGTTAATTCCAATTAACACTTCAGGGCGGATTGCCTTTGATCTGAAATTTCTCTCAATTATGATATACACTTCACCATCCCAATAAACCAAATTGAGTTTTGTTCCAAAGGCTCCTGTGTTGCGGACAGTATTAAATGAGAGTTTGATGTGTGAGGGAGACAGAAAGGAAGTGCGGGTCTGCCTGCACAAGGGACGGAAGAGGAATGAATCGGGAGTCTCTGCATCCAGGTCTCTTGGATGGTTATACCTGTGTCTCCTTTGCTGGCATTCTTTCTGTACAGCCGCTTCCCCACTGTCTGCACGGAAATCCAGCCTCTCTCCACAGTGGCGGGAACAAAGGAGATTTCCTGTCCTGTTGAAACGTCTTCTGTTTGTAACAGAGGTCTCTCAGCTGGGGTCTCCCTGCCTTCTTCCTCCTTTCCCTTCTGACTCCCCAAGCCATTTGACATGACATGTCTCAGTATTGTACTTTTGGTCCTGTCTGTTCCTTGCCCTGAATTGTATTGTGTAGTTGTCCTACTAATCAATAACAGTAATAATCATAGCTGTCACTTACTGAAGGTTTACTAGGTACGGTGTTTTTATATATATCCTCATTTAATCCTCATGTAAAGCCTATGATGTGGTTATTATCTCACTTGTAAAATGAGGAAATTAATGCTCAGAAGGATGAACTTGCCCTAGATCACAGAGCTAGTAAGTCGCAGAGCTAGGATTTGAATCCAGTCTGGCTTCAGGGTTCATGCCCTCCACCACCATTTGGACTATCTGCCCTCATCGGCCAGCGCACTGCTTTTCCTCCCCGAAAGCTGTGAGAGCCGGGAGGCTTCACGCCTACTCCTCGGGGGATCACCTTGCTCTTGTTCCTCTGACCTGGGAGGTCTTGACTTGCTTTGACACTGAATTGCTGGGGCCTCTGTTTTCTGCAAGCTGCCTCTCCCCTCCTTAGCCTCTGTCATCCTAAAAGGATATTTCTTCGCTTACCCGCACACAGTGCCCTTTCATGGTCAGCAGCAAACGGGGCCCTTTCAGACTCCCCGGGGAGCAGGCAGCCAGGCCTTCCTTTGACCCGCTCCCCCCACCCCGCCCCCGCAGAATCGGCCGCATGTTGCCCCTGCATCTGGTGGTCTACTCCTCAAATCCACGTGATGGCTACATAGATGGTGAGGGTCCTTGGAGGGCGTGGAGGAACAAAAGTCCTCATGTGTACAACATGGATATTACCCATCGTGGAGTCATCTTTTAAGAGGGTGT
The DNA here is from genome assembly GCF_027475565.1 of Acinonyx jubatus. Taxonomy (NCBI): domain Eukaryota; kingdom Metazoa; phylum Chordata; class Mammalia; order Carnivora; family Felidae; genus Acinonyx; species Acinonyx jubatus. The sequence goes on along the minus strand of NC_069390.1, from coordinate 25,537,975 downwards.
CTTTGAAGCCCAGAGTGATTTTTTTTTTTTCCAAGCAAAAAAAGCAATTTACACTTTTGGCAGCAATTTTCTGTCTTCTCTGTGCTATTACGGGAGATCTTGTGTTCACTCCCTCACAGATCGGCTCCTCAGCGCCTGCTGGAGCCCGCTGAGAAGTGATATATATTCCAGGAGAGGGGGTGGCAATAGATGCTGCTGCCTTAAAGCTGTTTTGTAGTGGGAGGAAGTCAGAGAGGGAAGGACCCCGAAACTCTTGTGCTCGGAGGAAAAAGGAGCAAGATCAATATGAAATCTTGATTTGTTATTGAGATGTTCTGTGATTTTTTTCTTTTTTTTTTTTTTTTTTAACATAGAGGAAAATGGCTTTTTAATAGTAACAACCATATTTGGGACTTCTGTAGAATATTTCGTCTTCAGAGCTGGCTTTTATTCAGGCAAAAAGCTCCCGCTGAGATCAGTGTGAATCTGACCCGTGCCGATTCTGTGATCAAACAGGCAGCAAGTTCTGAAGGAGTAGGAGCTCAAGGAGAGTCAGCAGACCTGCCTTCTATTCTTGGTCTGCCTGAGACTGACTGCATGACCTTGGGCTAGTCATTCAACCTCGTTGCCTCTGTGTAATCTGTTTTTATTTCTCTGTAAACACTAGCCTTTCTTCCCCCTGCTCTCCACCCAGTTTTTTGGGGATGTGGTTGTGTGAAGAAATACAGTCTTATATCACATATGGAGTGGAAAGAATCTGCTTCTTAGAGATTCTGTAATTTAGTAGATTCTTAAAAAAATCTTCTGAACTTTGTTTCTTTAAAAATCTTCTTGGGGCTGTATACAAGGTACTCTTCCCCACCCCCAAAATAATAACCATATGTTCTTAGACATGACATCTCTCCTCCTGACAACTTAGTTTGTAGAGATAAAAGAGAACTAAATCAGTGATACACTTAGGTTTCTTTTGTCCTCTGATTGCAAATTCATGACTTGGTTTTTGCACTCTCTTCATTTCAGAAGACCTAGCTCGAAGCCAAAGAAAATGGCTCAAATACTTGTGACATGGGATGGAGTGATCAGGGCTGCTTATTATACAGAAGTGGGGTCCCAGCATCTAAGCTGGCCTCCTGTACAGAGAATCTCTTAACTGTCGCATTTCCCTGTCACAGAACCTGGGTTGACTTTGCTTTCCCCTGCTGATGTGGATCGTTTATCCCCTACTCTCCCAGGTGAGGGATGGAGTTCTGCTGTGCATTATGCTGCCTCTCAGTAATAGAAGCTAACGTAATTGATTTTCAGATATTTACCCATGATAGTCACTTTATCTTATTTTATGCATATTGGTATACAACCAGAGGATGCAGGCACAGCTGGAAAATTCAGCCAGGGTGCCTCTGGTTTACCTCCATTGGCCTCACACTAGAAATGGCGGCCAGGAGCAGCTGCCTGCCTTTTTGGGCTGTGCATATCGCTAGCAACAGCAAGAGCCCCAGTAGGAAGGGGCCCGGGTGTCCCTTTGCACACTGTGGTTTTACTGGGAACATTTATGTGTGTTACCTCATTTATTTCTCATATCAGTCCTCATAGGTGGCTAATCCATTATCCAGAGCTGCAGAGAGGTGATACCTACGTGAGGTGACACAGCTGAAAAACGGTAGAACTGGTGTTCAGACTCCAGTAGTCTGACTCGAACATGTGACTCTTAACCACTGCACGGTCACAGCGCTCGGTAAGAAGTATGTTGGATGTAGAGTAGGGTACAGCCAACGCAGAGCAGAGAGTCAGAAAAGATAACATTTGTGCTGGACTTCGAAGAATGGGTATGGGTAGGCTTTTCCAGGTGGAGAAGGTAGAAAGGCCATCCAAGCAGAGGGACCAGCATGTCTCAAGGCTCGGAGGAAAAACGCATGTGCTGTGTGAGGAATGGTGAGCCACTGCATGACCGGACTGTGGCAGGAGGTGGGCCTAACAGATGGGTGGGTTCGCCCTGCAGAGGGTCTTGTGCGCTATGCTGGGATGCCAGAAGGTTGTACTGTTGCTTTGTCCTTACTATAGAAGAAGTGGACAGACTTCTAAATCTTGCAGGTCTCTTCCTGTAGTTGTATCTCGTGATTTGTTATGGGTAAATTGTTTGCTCTCTTGTGCCTCAGTTTCCCCATCAAAATAACACATCCTGTTATACTTAAAGACAAGTATGCCGTGAAGCATTGAAAGTGTGTTCTTTCGGGTTTCTTTTTTTAGATGGAAAAACAAGCAGCTGAGCTAAAGTAGCTGAAGAGGGAAATTGTTTGATTTGTGTCTTATAACCCTATTTTGACAGCTCCTGCCTTCCTCAAACTTAAAATCGGGTTTGGAAAGTAGTTATCTAGTTCCAAATTAATAGAGAAAAGGAGTACTAAAGCCCCGACATTTTCCAAATAGATTTAGGACTAAAGATATTTTTTAAAACCTTGTCAAAGAATTAAATCGATGTCACATTTGTCCCTGAGTTAGATCCGGTGCTGAAGAGTCTGGCTGGAGCCTACTTCTCTTCTTCCTTGTTTGTCTTCATAGCCATTTTGGACCAGCAATTAAACATAATTCGTTTGAGGAAGTCACAAAACTCCAGTCTGTGTTTTAAGAATAACTAGATTGGATGTCATTGCCTGTGCCCCCCTCCTGGGGCAGCCATTGTAAAATTGTCGTTAGTGGTGTCTTTTTCATTTTAGGAGAAACCAGCCAAGCTCTAGCATCTTCTCACTTGCTCCCAGTGAGAGGCACGTAAGAGGTCAATAATTCCATTTTCCCAACAAGCTTCCAAGGATCTTTCCTTTTTTTGTAGCTCCGTGTGCCTGAACTGCATTCACCTCTTTACCCAGAAACCCGCAGCATCCATGACAGATGCTGGGAGCAGAAGCTGGTGTGTTTTTGTGATTTGGTTTGTTTTTGTTTTCTTTTCTCCTTCAAAGATGATGTGAAGTTAAGACTTAATAAGCGTAGGTCTCTTTAAACCCAGCTTCAGGACAGTAAGAGGTGGCCGAAGGCCAAGATGAAACTTGGGTACCCTAAATGGTGAGGTCTTTGCCAAGGACCAGTGTTCATGTATGTGCCTGTTTGGACCTAGGACCTAACTATGAGCGTGTGTATGTTCATAAAAGAAATACTTCCTTAGCCACAAGCAGGGGTTTCAGGGAAGAAAAGCACCTTCTTATATAAATGTCTCATTCCCCCCACTGCTTCGCACCGCTGCCGATTGTTCCCTGTAGGTTGTGGTGTGGTTGTAAAGTGGAAAAGCATTTGTTTCCTTGGTGAGTACACGTCTCCTTCCCCTCTGGCTCCATCAGTTCTATTTAAAGGAAAGTGAGGTGGAGCATGAGGAACACAGCCCAGAGCAGGAGGGGATGTGAGAACTACGGCGAAGGTGAGAGAGAAGCATCTCTCAGCTGCCCCCCGGCTGCTAGACGCGTCTCGGTGGAGATGCAGTGGGGTGCTGTGTGGTCCCCCACACCTGAACAGGTGCTTCCACCTGAGGACCAGTGAGAGCCGCCCAGGCGGCCGGCTTTGCCGTCCACGCTTGTCCAGGACTCACAGTTCTTCGGCAGCAGGGGCGCTGCCTGCTTATGTGCCGAACGTTAAACAGGAGCCGGATCTGCATGGCGTACTCAGGCATTGAACACAGCTCTGTGAGGTAGAGTTATTCCATCCTTTTTGCAGAGGAGGAAACTGATGTTCTAAGAAGTTACATGATTAAGCCATGGTCACACCGTCAGAAAGTGAGTCCATCGGGACTGGAACCCAGATCTGTCAGGCTTAAAATTCTGTGCTTTCAACCACTGCGCCATACTGCCTTTCTAAGGTGATGCAGGATTCGTATCTTCCAACGTCTTGGCTGGGAATAAGTGACAAGGCAGCAGGGATTTGGCATTTTTATCAGAAAAACTTTTCATTTTCTTTGTTGAATGGCAACAAGCAGTTTGCCTGAGATGGAAGTTGAAGCGGAGCTTGCCAGGAAACTGCCTGAGGGGGAACGAACCAGAACTTCTCTCCCCAGACAGGTAAACATGAGTTTACTCCCTGGCTGTTGTGGAGCCAGCAACTGCCATCGCCTTTTCTGAAAGAGCCACTGTTCACCCAGTGGCAGGTGCAGGCCAACTGTTGTCATGGCAACGGCAGGAGAGGCGAGCAAGTTTAATTCCAGAACTGATAATTAACTCGGGGGTGGGGAGGGGGGTAAGGAGAGGAATGGGGGGATAATTGTTTCAGGAGGGAAAACTTAGCAATTACCAGCAAGCTGCATAGATGAAAAGGCCAGATACAGATGCCCCTGGAATTCAGTGCCTATCCCCTCTGGTTAGGAAGTTTTGATAACTCGTCCCCAGCCAACCAAGACACTTTAAGGAACCAGATGAGGAAAGAGGAATGTTACATAGGCTGGGAAGAGAAATTCAGGGGGTCAGGTGAATGACTACCCTAAATGACGGCAGCCGTCTAGAAGCAATCCAGAAATGCCATCTGAACTCTGCGGGAAGAATTCGTGCTTGGGGAGAAAGCAGGGCCCATAAAGCACACCTGTTTTGAGTTTGTACTTCTATGTATGGAATGAGGGACAGCGGCTTCATAGAGAGTAAAAGGAAGACTTGTAGAGACAAGGCACTTGTTGAGGCGCTTGATCATTGTGGCTGTTAGTCTGTAAACCCTCAGAGATTGTAACATTGAAAGTAAGATAAGCATTCCACATGGATTATCCATCTCATTTAATCCTTACAGCCACCTAGAGTGAAGGTGTTTGTTATTCTCCTAAAAGAATTTGAATATTCAGTACCTTGCCCAAGGTCACAGAGCTAGTAAGTCACTGTGCTGAATTCTATTGTCCTATTGATTTGTATTTATAAAATAAAACCTATACTACTCTATAGGGAAGAATCAGACTTAAGTAGATATGAACACTTTACGGTAAAAAGGAAGATAATACTTTTTTTTAGCGGAGGTAAGGTGAGCTACAAAATAAAAATTACTGAATGAGAAATATTGGAGAATGTCCTGTCATGCTTCTGAGATCTGTCACACTCCTAGCTCACAGATTAACCCTGTGTCTCCAGTTCTGATTGGGGAATAAGTGTGAGTCATGGTTCCTTCCTAACTTGTTATATATTTTTTAAGATTATTTTTTTGCAGATGTGGAGCTCGAACTCATGACCCCAAGATCAAGAGTCACATGCTCTTCTTTAGGGGTGCCCGGGTGGCTCAGTTGGTTAAGTGTCCGACTTCGGCTCAGGTCACGATCTCACAGTTTGTGGGTTCGAGCCCTGCAGCGGGCTCTGTGCTGACAGCTCAGAGCCTGGAGCCTGCTTTGGATTCTGTGTCTCCCTCTCTCTCTGCCTCTCTCCTGCTCATACTCTGTCTCTCTCTCTCAAAAATAAACAAACATAGGGGCGCCTGGGTGGCGCAGTCGGTTAAGCGTCCGACTTCAGCCAGGTCACGATCTCACGGTCCGTGAGGTCGAGCCCCGCGTGGGGCTCTGGGCTGATGGCTCAGAGCCTGGAGCCTGTTTCCGATTCTGTGTCTCCCTCTCTCTCTGCCCCTCCCCCGTTCATGCTCTGTCTCTCTCTGTCCCAAAAATAAATAAACGTTGAAAAAAAAATTTAATAAAAAAAAAAATAAACAAACATAAAAAAATTTTTTTAAAAAGTCGCATGCTCTTCTGACTGAGCCAGCCAGGCACCCCACTGATGTATTTTTTTTGAGAGAGAGAGTGAGAAAGACTGGGCACACACAGGTGGGGGAGGGGCAGAGGCAGAGGGAGAGATTGAAAATCTGAAGCAGGTTCCACACCCAGTGCAGAGCTGACGCAGGGCTTGATCTCATAACTGTGAGATGACCTGAGCTGAAATCAAGTCGGATGCTTAACCAACTGAGCCACCCAGATAGATGCCCACCTAACGATGTATTTTAGTCAAACTTCCTTGGTTTATGTATTTTTCATTGGGAAAAAATGTCATACTGTATAGCAAGACTTTCCTGTATTCTGTGAGTGTGTGTGTGTGTGTGGGAGCGAGAGAGAGAGAGGTGTGTGTGTGTGTGTGTGTGTGTGTGTGTGTGTGTGTGTGTGTGACAGAGAGAGAGAGAGAGAGAGAGAGAGAGAGGGATGGGGGTGGGTGGAGAGGGAGAAAGGACCAGGGAGAGAAAAATTTTGCTTTAAAATGATGAGTCTCAGGGGCACCTGTCTGGCTTAGTCGGTAGAGCATGAAACTCTTATCTCAGGGTCATGAGTTTGAGCCCCACATTGGGTGTAGAGATTACTTATGAGACAACAACTAAAGTGATGAGTCTCAGTGGAAAGAGAAACCTAGCATTTATCCAGCAGTATCTTCAGAGCACCTGCTTGCTTCCAGGTGTTGTCTTTGGTGCTAGGAGTGTAGTTGCCAACAAAACATTCAAGGTTCATGTCCTCAATGAGGTTATATCCTAGACTCTCAAGTAAGGATTGTGAAATGAAAGTGGTATATAATTTAAAAACACATTTTAAATAAATCCGTTAGCCTCTCTCCTAAAACCAATTATAGGAAGTCAAACTTGTCCAGTCCTTCTGACTGGGAGGAAAATATGCAGAAAATAGAATAAAAGTGAAGTATATGTTGATAATCACCACTTAAAACTATGAGCTTCCCCTCGATTTTCCAGAAGTTTGACAAACTCTCCTAAGTTGATGTTGCCTTTGTAAGTGAAACAATTAATATCAAAATTTGGGAGTTCGACTGACACAATAATTATGCTGGAAAATGTAATTTTGCCTGCATAATAGAGGTGGGATTATTTCAAGGAGATCTCATTAATGTGCTGCTCATCAACAAAGAGCAGTGTAACCTTTCTCTTATTAGATTAGTACAGGGTCATGATGCAAAAGGCTGTGGGAACAATTCTCAGTCTTTTGTTCTAAGAAAATAAATTAAGCACTGTCCAGAAGTCTAGATATGGAAATTGAAATCATTGAAGACAGAAAAACAGTGTGGCCACTCATACTGAAATCAACATAACCTTCTTTCCTTTCTGCGAGTTTTATTCCTTTACCCATTTGTTGAGCAGATTTTGCCAAGTGTCTGCTATGACCTAGGCAGTGCTAGATGTTGGAGCTGTTGTAGAAGTCAAAATCAAAACCAGCCCCTGTTTACGTACAGTGGTCGGTCTCTCCTCCGCATTTCAGGGGCGTACATCTGCTCTGTCTGCTCATCTCTCTGTAAGCGTAAAGAATCAGCAGCCTACTAAAAAACTGCATGTCATGTGCAATTGTAAATGGAAGTCCCCCAGTGCAAGGCTTCCCAGATACAGTGGACTGAACACTAGTTTGAATTGTTGACTTACTCTTCTAAGGTAGAGTTCCACGTCCAGTCAGTGTGGAACATGCTACCCGTTTATCTTGGAGCTCCACAAGTACCGTGCATGGTATGATGAAGTTCGAGCGGCCTTGTGATAATGAGACCTGCCTCCTTGTTTAACCCAACGTTCCCAAACTAATTGATTATAAGGCTCTTTTAACTCCTATCACATAAATATCCCCCAGAACAGTGTTCCTCACCTGGAGGAATGCAGCTCAGTCTCCACTAGACGATGAGACCGGATGCTGACAATTGGCCAGTCAAAGAGGGCAGGAGACCTAAGGCAATATATTAGGAGTGTACATCTCTCAGGCTGAAATCTCCCCCTCATTGTACTTCATGTCAAATAACTGGGATTTCTGAACTGCTTTCACTGATGTGATTTATTTCCGGTACAATTGGAAACGTACTTATCAGGGGTACAAATAATTGAAGCTGATATACATTCTTGGGAAAAAGAAACCTAGAAAGGGCCACTGGGATTTTTTTTTTAATTGACATGAAAAAAGATAAAACCTGGATTTCCATAATTCCGTTAAAAATAAGACATCCATCATAACTAATTTTTTTTTGTTCTTTTCATCTTAATGTATTTCCTTTCACTTTTTAACAACAAAAAAGTTGTGATACCGGTGCATACCAAGCACCTAGCACCTTGCCTAGAACAGAGTAGACCCTTAAATATTGGTTGAGTGAAGGAATGAATGAATGAGACAATGATTAGGGACGTTACTAAACACAGAATAATCCAGAACAAGGTCATTTTTGTTTGTTTGTTTGCTTTAAGTCAGTGTATATAGTGGGCCTGCCCTTTTATCACATGATGGTGCCTCTTATATCCAGTAGCAGTCATGTGCTTATCATAGTTTGGGAGCAACTAAGAAAATAACATATATAAGAGTGTTTTGCAAACTGTTAAGTGCTTCACCCAGGGAATAGTTGTATTTTGTATTTTACCAATGATTATGAAAGTGCTCAGCATTCGGTCTCAGAAATTTCCCTGATATAACCAAGCACTGATGCCAGATGGATTATACATCAGGATCACAGCATTTTGACTTAAAGGCCCAAGAGACGTTGGCAACGGGACTAAGATGTCAGGCCTTCGGGAGAACCTCTGCCCATGCGCTTTCTCCTCAGCCTTCTAAGGGCACCCTCTCTGTCTGTATTGAGAATCAAGTGAGCATATATGTGAATGATAGTATGTGAGATGCAGATAAGAAATGAGAATGATGCTCTGTGCCCTTCAGAAGTATAAAGCGTGAAGCAAGCACAGTAGGATTGAATGGTAGAAGATGAAGTCTTTGTATAACGGTATCTGCTAAGACATAATTGTGTTTACAACTTGAGGTTCGTATGTGAGTCATTTAAATAAACACCAGGATAAATAAATAAACATTTACCAGAAGTAATGAAGGAAACAAGAAGATTGACCTTGATTCACCACCTTTACAACTTACGGGGTATGCACAGACATCTCATTTCCTTGTACTGACAAGCCTAAGAGGTGGTTTTGCTGTCCTCACATTACAGATTGAGGGGACTGAGTGAGAGTAAGTGACTTGTCCAGGGTCTCCCAGCTAGAGCTGGTAGTGGAGAGGGTCCACGCCATTGGAAGTAAGGCCTTCTTGTTCTGTATTCTGTATCTTTGCTCTCACAGCTACTTGGGTTCAAAGGATAATTCTTGTTTTCTCCTCCCTCTCCAACGTGCTTCTGCCCTTGACTTCACCTTCTCAGCTAATGGCATCATCATGTCTCAAGGCAGTAACTTAATAATATTCAATATCTCTCTCTTCTTCACACTCCATATCCAATTAGTCAGCAAATCCTGTCAGGTTTGCCCTCAAGTATACATCAGATCCAAGGACTTCTCACTACCAGCCCACCTCCTGTTCCAACCAGATCCTTTCTCTCCAAGAGTCCCCCTGCCTTCCCCTTGTCACCATCCTTATCTGTCCTTCCCCTCTACCTCCAACTGCATCCTTCACATAGAGCCGAGAATGATCTTCTGGGATGTGAAGATCAGGTGGTTTTGTCCACTCAGAGTCCTCCAGTGTGAGTTCTGTCGTGTCTGCAATTTGCTCCAGAGTAACTGGGGGAAAGGGAGCTTGTAGAGTCCCACAAGACGTGGCTCCCACCTGCCTCTCTGTCCCCGCACGCCTGCCGCTCACCCCAGGCTCGCTTTAACTACACTGCATTCTTACTCTTCTTCAAACAGGTGTGACGTGTGGCATTCCTTCTGGCTTCAGGGCCTCTGTGTGGTGTTCCCTTCTGACTGAATGTTCATTCCCAGATCTTCATACATAGCTCACTCTCTCACCTTATGTAGGCCTCTTGAGACCTCCATTCCTTACCCAACTTTGGGTTTCTGCACATACTTATCACTACGTGAAAATACGTTATGTATGTAACTTGTTACTTTCTTTCTTCCTCACTGTACAATAAGGGTCATAAGGGGAAAAGTCTTGCTTTTCTCACCACTGCATTCTCAGTGCCTAGAACGCTCTAGGCACACAGTTAAGTTTTTGAATGAATAAATAGCTGTGCAAAATACACGTTCTGTGTTGTGGTGGGAACCCTGGTTTGGAATAGGAAACCCTTAGATTCACTGGAAGGCATTTTCAGTCTATCACCTTGGCAGGCCATTCACCATCAGCTCTTACTGGTGAGTCTGCTTTTGTTATCCACAAAACTTCACAGAATGAGCGTAAGAAGGTCATAGAATCTGGAGTGGGAGGAGTAGGTGGAGATGAAACGAGCAAATGTGTATGCATCCTCTGAAAAGATGTGGAAGAGAAAGCCCTTATGTGACTTTCAGAGCTCTTGAGCTCTGTACCCATAAGGCTTGGCAGAGACTATTCTGGCAATGCTAAAATCGTAAGCCTAGGCCCTCTCATTCATCCTCAAACCCTGCCTAAAGAACACCAAGCCATAGGGTTCCCAAATGACGATGCAAAATAATGCTTATGCATCATAATTTTTGCTTACAACCCACTGATAACTAAAGTATCTAGGGGCAGTTTTCCTTACACTGGGCTACCTTAACAATGGGAAAATCTTCTCTTGATTATATTCAGTCTTATTTTGTTTCTCTGAACATGCCTGTGTTTAAATAGATGAGTAACACTGTCACTTCTCAGACCAGATCTAACCTTTATGCGGTTTGGAACGGGAAGGCCTCATCCTCTGCAGCTACCAAATTGATTTAAAGGAACTGACCCTCCTGTCATAACACTGTGTGTCGACACCACAGGGGGCTAGGACTCCTTTCAGAGACCCATACCCTGCTGTTTTTCTGCCCCTGGATACTCAGCCTTAATGTGGTGTCTGGTTCCAGCCTCCTCCTCCTCGTACCTCCGCTAAGGGGCCGTCTCGCTCACCCTCCGACCGATATAGGCACTTGTCATCCTGAACTATTTCTTTCTCACTAGAAGCTGACTGGTAATGCAGTGAAATTTCTAGTTACTGTAAGTTGTGCTGACACTTTTAGCATGAGTCTTGCGGCAACGAAGGGCCTTACCAAATAAATAAAATCTAGTTGTTCACATAAAAGGACAGGGGGATGGTTTGTGGGTGAAGAGGAAGGACCGGACTGTTCTCAGAGCCTAAGCTGCTGCTTCTAGCACCCCAGATTGAGGGGAAGAAGTATAGATGGGGGGAAACCGTTACCTGCTTCTGCAGCAGGCCCTGGAGGCAGCCTGATGGCTGGGGACACATTGTAGTCCCAGGAGGAGTTTCAGGAGAGGAAGCTGCCTCTCGAAAATGCGGAGCTGAGAATCCTGCCTTCCTCCTCGCGCTTTGGGTTCTTTTGTTCTTCCTGACCTGAATCAGATTACAAATGTTGGATCTAGGTCAACGTAATAGTAACAGTGTAATAGAATCCACTCACTGAATACTTAGTAAGTGCCTAGTAAGCACTAAGCGCTCTGCCTGTGTGTAAACATTGCCCTGAGCCTTCAGGCTTGGTGTTAGTGGTCATCTTTCGGGTGCATAAAAGAGAGCTAAGTAGTTAGTTAAGAAGTTCTCGTAAAGATGCGCCGGTAAGTAAAGAGCACGGGCAACAGTCAGCCTCCTTACAGACCTCGTGGAAACACCATTCTGGATCTCGTGCCACCCTCGTGGCCAGTGTCCGGGCCACCTCTTCAGCAGCAGCTTCTCTTGCCGTCCCTCCAGGGCTCGGCTGTTACGGAGACTCCGCCATCTGTCTGCTTTTCACCCTGTACCGCGTCTACCCTTCCTTCAGGGCCCAAATCAATTCCTTCTTTTGAATCCTCCTGTGGTCCTCCAGCTTTTATGGTTCATTTCTGGACTTACCACTTTCTCCTCTGTTTTGTAATCACGTGTGTGCTGTGTCACACCAACAGCCTGTGAGCTTTGGAATGGCAACATCTGTACTTATTTTTCTTTCTCTCAGGAAGTCGTAGTAGGTCTGTTACACTTTTCGCTAATCCTATACCTGAGCAGGATTTTAGCACGTTCCAGACTGGGAAAGTGACTGACCAGGACTGGTGAGCCCTTGGCCATCCCTTGGATGATGATGATCATGGCCATAATAGCTGACACTGATGGAGGGCTTACTGGGCGCCAGGCACTGTTCTGAGGGTGTTATGTGTCATGATTTCGTTTAATTCTTACAACAGCCCCTTAGGGGTAGAGGCTGCTACCGTCCCCATTTTCCAGACGAGGAAAATTAAACATGGAAAGATGGAATAATTTGTCCAAGGTCACGCAGCCAGTAAATGGGAGAGAACTAAGGTTTGAACCAGAGCCATCTGGACACCCACCTGTCTCGATTGCCTTCTCAAATCACCACTGTAGGCTTGCGCTGAAATAAATAAACAAAAATTTTCAATATTTAGCAAATAAATATTAAGTAAATGAAATTTCTCCCATGCACATCTACTCGAATGAGGGGTTTTAACCTAATTATTCAAGGCTAGTTCCTTTGCTGTTTTCACCTAAAGCTGCACACTTGCTCTGTCTGCTATGTTTCAGCTTCTGGGAAGGGCAGCGAGGCAGCAGGGAGAGCTTTGGAGGGAGTAAACTGTGTTCCCAGGACTGTGGCAGAAGAGCCCCTGGAGAGGTTTGGGCAGTGCTCTTTTCCTGTCCTTGGCAAGTAACAGGCGACAGAGGTGCTAGCATGACCGTAGCCGCCCATTCGGCTTCAGACCCGTGTGCCTTGTGCATGATGAGATTGGAGAACAGCAGCCTATCTGAGCCAGCCCCCGTGCAAGCTGCTGTCTGCAAAAGCAGGGGCGATCTCAGATGTATCATCGCAAGATAGTTCCTAAAATAAACAGACTTTTTGTTCTGACTCCTGCTTTTCCAGCTGAGGCCTGGCTGTTTCCTCTTTCTTTTTTTAAAACAATCTTTCTAGAAGGCATTTCTCTTCCTTCCTGCCTTTGGGTAATAGGGCTGACATCTGGGAAGAAGGAAGTGATCGACTCCTTCAAAGGTTGTATCTCCACCAGACCCGAAAGTTGTTTAAAATTAAGTTGTGGCCTCTGGGGCTCTGAGTCAAGGTGAGCAGTGCTTGGGCCAGACTTCTGACTCCCACGGGGCCAGAAGCGAGAAAGTGAGCTCTTGCCCTGCATCAACCATCGTCAGTCAAGGAAACAGGTCTTTACTGAGTCTTAACCAGGTGCTCAGGCTTGTGGTAGCATGCGGGTTGCTTACAACCAAGAGGAAATGGGGAGGATAGTCAAGATTGGAATATACGAAGTAATTAGACAACAACAGTGAGATAATACAGACTAAAAACCAAATGTGTGTTTTAGACTCTCACAGTTTTAAGAGTTCTTAGAATCAGCAAGATATACTAGTTAAACAATTATGACCTTGGAATCAGAGGTTCTGGGTCTGAATTCCTAGCCTTATACACCTAGTGCCTGTATAGCCTAGTCCTCTCATTTAAACTCCCTAGGCTTGGTTTTCTCATCTGCAAGATGGAGATGCTAATAGTGTCTAAAATATGGTTGCTGCGAGGATTAACGAGATGATGTATTTACTCAGTTAACAAAAAAGGGCTGTTGAGTGCCCTCTTTGTGTCTAAGTGTATGGAGTTTGCAGTGTCTAAGTGTATGGAGTTTGCACATGTCCCTGAAATCCCAGTGGCTGCAACACAGGTGTTTATTTCTCTCTCATAGTCTGTGTCCATGGGGGATCAGCTTTAACTCTGCTCCCTTCTTCATTCTAAGGCCAAAACTAAGGAGCATCTCCCATGTGGAACATGCCTGAAAAGGGAAAAGAGCAATGCCAAAACCATGCACCCCACCCCTGTAGAGCAGGGGGTCACCGTTGGGACAGTGCACAGAGTGATTTCAGACGGAGAGAAGAGTCCTGATGGCCCAAGCATCGTCGCAGGGATCTAGGTAAAAGATCTCGAAGTTCTAGGCCTGGATAAGAACAGGAGCGGTGGGGAGAAAAGGATAGGTGGGTCAGCATGGGCTGGGGAGGTGGAGAGGACGTAGCAAACGACCGTATTTGAGGAGTAAAGGAGGAAGAGGGAGCTAAATCGGGAGCCCTGGCTTCCACGCCTAGCCCTGCCATGACTTCCTCACATAAAGTCAGACAAGTCGTTGAGCTTTGCTGGCTTGCGGTGCTGGAGTGTGAACTTTAATAAAAGGGGAGACCTGAGTCTGATGTGACCCCTGAGGTTCCTTCCAGCTCTGTCCCTCTGTGGCTCTAAGACTACAAGGTCTTTGTCTTAGGAGGCCACAGACTGTGGGGACCCAGGCTGTTGGCAGGGAAAGTTGGTTTGGAAAGGAAGACGTTGTGAGAACTCCAGTTTGCATGTGTCTCAGCCCCCTGGCTTCTCTGCCTTCCACTGTGCCTCTCTGCTCATAATCTTCACTTTCTCCTGGGCTTTGTTGTGAATCCAAAACAGGAGATAGGATTTCTTTTTTCATCTCCAAAGTGGGATCTGTGGACACACAGGGCCTGAGGCCGTGGGACTTATGTAGCTGTGTGTACAGTGTTTCTCCAGTATCTTTGGTATCCTGGCGTCTTTATACGCTTCTTCCAGCATATTTCATCTTATGAGACCATCTTTACGATGTCAGCCTGGGGGTCTGTTTGGGGAGAAAACTTACTGCCTCCTCCCCCATATATCCTCACGGCGAGAAACTTCTGCCAACACTTCCTCTCGAGGGCATGCTTCTGCCTCCCTTAGCTTCTACTGGCCCCTGCCCTTGGGAAGAGGGGTAACTTGTCTGACTGGCAAGAGTCTGGCGGTCATTTGGCTTTTCTTCTGTGTTGTGCAGGGCGAATATGTTAACAGTCACTGCACTGAAAAGACAACATGGCCATATCATTCTCTCTTCTCTTTTGCTTTCTCGGTTCACCTGGTTCAGGCAGGATGGGGATCCCTTGCTCTTCTGCTCTCCTTTGTGGTAAGCAGATTAGGAAGGAATTGCCTCTCAAGGACACAGATAGGTCTTTGTTCCAGCTTCCCTATCTGTGGTGACTAGATGAGTGAGTCACTCCTGCCCTGCAATTCAGGTAACTTTGAGATAGTGGCCTGGTGGCAGGAGGCACTTTGTGTAGCTTCAGACACGGGTCTGTCTCAGGCAGCACGGAACTTTATTAATTGGGTCTCCATTAACAAAAGTAGCACCTTGATGGCAACTTAGCTCCTTAAGTCCCTGCTGTGCTTGTTTGAAATGAGAATACAGTGAAGAAGCAGCACCATGACCTTCCACAGAACACTTTCTGGCATCATATCGCGGTTGGTAAGGGCTTTCAGACCCCCTTCCTCAGCTTTTCCAGTGGGCAAGTGCAGCTGTTAGAGAGGGGACTGCTCGTCACCGTGCATCACAGCAAGTAGTGTGTTTATGAAGCTGAGTGGCCATCAGCCAATGTCTGCTTGACCCGGAAGCTGTGTTTCTAGGAAGCTTAGTCCAGCTCTGTATCTGGCATTTTAACCACTTCAGCCAAAATGCTGAGTTTGCTACTTTTTTCATGTGGTCATTTCAGTTAAATGACTACTTTGATTTTTCAGTATTGACTTTATTGTGCAGTCTAAGTTCACCAAGGATGACAGTTGTACCTAACAACTTTGAGGTTTTTAGCCTCTTTCCTATCCCTAGCACCAGGCAGTGTTTTGAAATATGCCTTTTAACTGGCAGATATTTAAGTCCTGACATGATGTTGGCTATCTCATGATTTAAGCCCTTGGTAAGCATTGTGCTTTATTCCGTGAGAAGAGAGTTTTGCCAACGTTCATCCTTCTGATTCTAAAAAAAGCATGGACATAATAGAAATAAACTTGGCATATTTCGAAGCTATTTTGGGGGCCTTTTCACCTTGGAACTTTCATTCATTCATCCATTCATTCATTCATTCATTCATTCATCCGTTCGCACATTCTCTCCCTCTCTGTGCAATGTAAAAGAAGGAGATTAGTTTCCTTTTAACGGTCTCCTCCTCTTTCAGCAGTTCTGTGTTGTAAGCACAGCTTCCTAAGTGAGACTGTTGGTAATGAACAGAACCACCCAAACTAGTTCAGACAGCACAGCCGGCTTCGGCAAGGACATGGGGCATTTCACAGAACCCGATTGAAGGAAGTCTTCCTGTGCCTGGTGGAGACAGGAGTGTCAGCTGGTCGAGACTCTCCGTCTCTGTTCTTCGTCCCTGTCTTCTTCCTGCCTCACTTCCACCTGACAGAGCAGCCTCCTGTGCTTGATTCTGTCCCTCCTCTTCCCTTGTAATTTCAGCTCGCCCTGGTGCCACTGTGGGCCCAGCTGTATGGCAGTTTTCTGATGCAGGATTCAGTATTGCCTCATCACGGGTCTCAAGAGAAGACCCAGCCAGTTCATGTCTATTAATTATCTGCCCTTGAGTTAGGTGGTCGTACCTCACCCAGACAGCTTCAGTAACAAAGGGGGTGGGGGGGGAGGGGAGGTTGTGTGGTTTGTAGGGCTTCTCCACAGGAGGGGGCAGGGCAGCAAAGTGAGTTGGGGAAGGGAGGCACAATTGAATGAAATTCTGCTATGCTCCCCTATAGAGACAAACTAGTGTATAATGTAGGATGACAATTTAGCTTTTCCTAACACGGTTTTTGACAGACAACAGAGTGCCCATCGCAGACAAGTTCCATTTCTTATTCACCTAACTGTTTCACAGAATGAAACACTCGACCAACATACGGTTCCTAATGGCACCCCTGTCTCTCATTTGCTGTGACTTCTTACAAGCCAGGGTATATGAGAAAAACTATGAATCTGAAGTCACAGGAGTTACTGCCATCTCTTGCTAGTTTGGTGACTGTGAACTAGCTCCAACTTCTTAGATTCTGTTCCCTTATTCACAGAATGGGGTTGACTTGCTCCTCACCAGCCTCTCTGGGTGCTCTGTGAGGAGCTCATGGTAAACGTGTGTTGGATAATTTTGTGAATAGTAAAACACTATACAGATGAGTTCAGGTATTAATAAATTATGTTAGAGATGGGAACAAAGATATAGTTTTTTGTTTGGCATTTAACATGAGGTGCTATGGAATAGACCGTCTGTCATTTGCTTACCCAAGGAAGGTCGTGGCTTTAGGCAAGATCCCTAAACATCAAGTTTCTGGCTCTCCACCTTTAAGTCTCAGGGCTGTCGTGAACCACTTGGAGTTCGTTGGATGAAAGGTGTAATGAGAGGTAATAGGTGTATGCTTCTTCATCGGTGTGCATATCATCATGGTTCCTGGTCATGATAGAGGGCCTTCTGTTCATTTCGGAGGTGAAATTGTTTTAATCATTATAATGGTATTACATGGACTGTTATCTGGGGTGCTTTTATTATCTGGGTTGCTTTTAATTAGATGGTGATGGTGAGGAAAAAAACGTGGGTCACAAATTATTTCCATTTTGCAAACAAGTAAAAGAAACAATGAGTCGTAGGTCACTCGAGTAGTAAGTTGAAGAGCTAGGATTCAGTCCAGTTCCATCTGATTCAAATTCCCACATTTTTCTATGTGTCACTGGCACCAGATCTTAGAGCCCACTTTAATCCAGTGATTTCTAATGGGGGTTCTCAGATCCAAGAGGATCTATGAAGATAGAAATAAAATTGTAATGGGAAATCTTAACATTTAACTATAACAGGATTTTGAGTTATGTTAGCTATTTCCCCTCCTTCTGACCTAATTTGTCAGTTATTGATTATTTAATTAATACAAGAAAACTAATTAAATTTTCAAAAATGCTGTTTGTTAGACAAAGAGTTTCAGATTCTGAAGCTCCTGAAAGGTATATAGGGGTCATTGGTGGTTAAAAAGATTGTGAAATATAGTCTAATCCAAAGACTGCAAACTGATGGGTCATCAGCCAAATCTACCCTAAGGAAGTGTTTTGTTTGGATCCTAAAGTATTTTTTATGAATACTTTTATGAATTACTGATGAGCATTTAAAACTTGGACAATTTTACCTCAAAAACCCACAATTTTTAAAAAAAATTTTTTAACATTTTATTTTTGAGAGATAGAGTGTGAGTGGGGGAGGGGCAGAGAGAGAGGGAGACAACGAATCCGAAGCAGGCTCCAGGCTCTGAGCTGTCAGCACAGAGCCTGATGTGGGGCTCAAACCCACAAACAGTGAGATCATGACCTGAGATGATGCCAGACGCTTATTAACCAACAGAGCGACCCAGGCGCCCCAAAAGAAAACAGATTTTTAAAGCTTCTTTTGGAAATTCAAAAGTTCTGACAATACTAGATCCATATTTTTCCATGATGTTGACCAGCTGGCTTCTTAGATAGGCAGGTGCTTTCCAATTTACCAGTGTTCACCTGGCCCAATTTATTCATTTGTTTTGTGCCTTGGTCTTTTTTTTTTTTTTTTTAATAAGTTTATTAGGGAGAGAGAGAGAAAGAGCATGAGCCAGGGAAGGGACAGAGAGAGAGAGAGAGGGAGAGAAAGGATCCTAGGCAGGCTCCGCACTGTCAGCACAGAGCCCGACTTGGGGCACGAACTCATGAACCGTGAGATCACGACCTGAGCTGAAATCAAGAGTTGGACACTTCTCAACTGAGCCACCCAGGTGCCCCATGTGCCTTGGCCTTCTTATGCTGCTATTTTAAGGTCTTTCATGCCCACTTGTCTATTTGGCTCTACTATGTCTTTGACAACAGGAACCACATTGTCATCTTCAGTTCAGCAAACACCATTGGCATCATTTGGGGGGTTGGGAATGAAAAGAACAGTAAAATGGAGGTCCTACCCTGAGGAATATCACAGCTCAGCATCGTCTCTTTTTAATTCATTAAAGTACCTATCACCTTGGTATGTACAAAGTGCGGGTTCAAGACCTACTTGCTAGAATATGACCTCAGAAAGACTGAGGTCAGAGCACTGACCTGCCATTTATTGCCCACTGAAGCTATTTAAGTAAACTCTTCAGCTGCAGTTTTCTGGTCTCTTAAATGGGGATAATCTTGGTGCCTGTGGGGTGAAATGCAGATTGAATGACCTGATGGTCATCAGGGGTTAGGCATGGTGCCTTACATTTAATAACTGCCAGTGTATGGTGACTCTGATTACTAGGGTTAGACATGCAGTTGGCACTCAATTAATGCTTGTTGAATTAACAAGCGAGTGGGCGGAATAAAGTGTAAAGAATTAAATGTGTTTAAACAGGCAAATAGCTGTCAAGGATGATGTCACCAAAAGTGTCCCTGGCAGGCCTGGAAACCACAGATTTTTGATGGCTTTGAATGTTCTGGTTTTAATGAGCCTAGAGAAAGCGCATGTTGTGGCAGAATCAGCACCCAAACTGCTGTAAAACACATTTATAAGCTTACCTCTGTGGAATAATATCAATCCCAGGTTAATACAAGGTGATACAAAGTTGAGAAGAGAGGAATAAATCTCCAGTAATCTTGCAAGGTAGACTTGTGCTTAGTGTTTTGAGAATGTACCCAGGACTTCAGAGTTGGCCTGTAGGCTAAGACTCCCCGAAGCAGCAGGTTGACATTATCTCTGTGAACAAGCATCGTGGTTGCTAAGGGGACGGCCCGAATGGGAAGAAGCATTAGGCCACTTTCCCAGGGCTCCTGGACTGCTTGCTTCTCTTTTTCACAGCCTTAAGGGACAGGCAGAGGGGAATGGACTTATTTACTCTGTGTTATTACTGTCTCATATAACTGTTACACTGATCCTGTGAAACAGTTTATTATACAGATGACAAAACTGAAGCTCAGAGAGATTAAGAGACAGGTTCCAATTCTCATACATCTTGCAAGCGGCAGGACAGGACTCTGGCTCTTTCCATAACCACACAGAGCCTCTCAGAGCCAACCTCACCATCTCTAAGGGTTCACTCTGGCCACCCAACCCATTCTCATCCCTGCTTCCAAAAGGAAGCTCAAGTAAAGGCCAGCAAAGTAGATTTACTAAGTGAATACACACTGCTCACTTTCTTCTTACTCATTTTCAACGCATGATTATTTAGCACCTACATTATGCCAGGAATAGCTGCTGTTGCAGAGGATACAGGGTGAACAAGCCAGATAAGAGGAGGTCCCTTCCTTAGCTCTAGTGGGAAGAGGCAGACAAAAAACCAAAAACACTAGTAAACCACTAAATAAAATAATTTCAGATGTCAGTATTAGGAAAGGAAAGAAGGGATTTGATTGAAAAGGACTGGGAAGAAGACACTACTGTAGATAAGGTGTTCAAAGAAAAGCTGAGGAGGTCACTTCTGAGCTGAAAGCTGGCTGCACAAAGGAGCCAGTCAAGCACAAATGGGCGTGGGGAGCATTGCAGGCAAAGGGAACAGGAAGTTCAGATTAGAGGCTGGCCTCAGGGGACTGTCACAGGAAGACCACTTCACCTTTTAGACTTTTTTTCTTTTAATGTAATGTGCTTAACAGTGGAGCAATGTTTCTGATTTATAATTTGAATGACAATATTATATTATTTGATATTATTTTTCTAGATATTTCGGCAGTGCGGCTAGTAAACTTACTTTAAAAAGACTGTGAGCTATACAAGTCAGGGACACAAGCTGGTTTGTAGGAAGAAGACACCTCTGTTTCCTGGCAGAGACCCACATACCTTAGGCTCTGCCTGGGCAGTGGCACACTGCATTCAGGGATGGTAAGGACCCAGATATGGCAGGATCAGGGGGAGGCCTCCAGGAGCCCCGATCACACAGACGGCACTGGGACATCTAGGAAGGGAGCCGCCCGATGATGAGAACACTTATTTTGGTACCAAACGAGGTCATTCCCGGGATGTTTTTGGTTATCCCAACGGGTAAATTCTAAAACAACAAGGAAATTAAAACAAAAAAAACTTTTTTTTTTTTTTTTTTTTTTTTAGGAAAGTGTGGACTAAATACAGAGCATAAAATAATTTAGGAAGTAGAAGGAATGCCATGAACTCAAAAAGGTTCAAGTGGAATAACTTCCGAAACATTAAGAATCACTGCCTCGACCAGTGCGTTCCCAGCCTCTACACCCTGAACGTAGTAATAGGAATTAGAAAGCTATTTGCAGCGTTTCAGGAATATGAATGGCTAATAAGGTTAGACAGGCTATCATTCACTCCGCGCCCTTTTCGGTCACTCTTACATTGGTTCCTTCCGTATTGCAGCAAATCCTTAATGAGTTATCCACTGTGTGCCAGGTAGTATGCGAAGTGCTAGGAAATTTTTTAAATGACTAAAATAAGAATCCTTGCTGTGGAGACATTTTAAGCGTCTGGAGAGCAAAGGGACAAGTAAATGGATCATTACAAAGCACTATAACATGTACTGATAGAGGTGTTTATGGAGTGCTTTGAGAAGTCCACACAGTGGGGCAAATGCTAGCCATAGGGTCTTGGAAAGCTTCCTAGAGGAGGGATCACTAAATCTAAGTTTAAAGGACATATATAAATTAGCCAGATGGGTCGAAGGGAATGAAATTCTTGGCAGTGGAAGGATCATATACTTAGATGCAAGGCTTTTAATTCTCTAGAGTGCTTATGCATTGTATCAGAATTGAGTTGGGCTTTGAGTAAAACTCTGGTATCAGTAGCTTAAGCAAACAGAGGTTTATTTGTCGCACATATTATGTTTGGAGGGAAGTGACTGCTGGCTTTGGTTCAGTAGCTAATGATATCAGTCTGCCACATGTCTCTGAGGCTCCCTGGACTTGTTGCCATACGATCAAAACGGGGCTATGGCTTTGGGTATCATATCTGTGTTCAAGCATGAAAAAGGCGTCAGAAAAACGGCCATGTCTGTCTTAATCAGAAAAGTGAACATCCCCCACCCAAAGCAGAAGACTTATTCTTCTGTGTCATGGGCTTAGACCAGGCTACATTTCCCCCACCTCGCCCTGCAGTGTATGCACATACTTAACCCTTCCACCCTCCAGAGTGGAAACCAGCAAGGGAAGCAAGTTAGCAATGACTAGATCAACCAAACAGTGGTCTGCCAAACACATTTCATTTTACTTTTCCTCATGATAAGCTCAAGAGTAGGAGAAGCAGGTGTTCTTGGCTCCACTTTACAGAAGAAGAAACTGAGATCGTGAAATCACAGAGCTGTACCTTTATTTAGCAATAACAACAGCAACAGATGAGGGCTGATGTTGATTGTGTGCTTATTACACACCAGATTATGCGAAGCACTTTACATTGTTCTCTCATTTCGTCCTCACGGCCCCAAGAGGCAGGCTCTCCTTACTTGATAGATGAGCAGTCTGAGGTGTAAGATGTTGACATAACCTGCACAGGGTCACAGAGCTAGCCTGGAGCAGAGCCGGGATTCCAGCCTCAGTCCTCCTAATGCTCTTCTTGCCTCTTCTACCTGGAAACTCTCCGAACTTTCTCCCCGTGGATCCAGTAAATGTGCCATCTCACTGACATTGCCCAGAGCCCTTGAAGCCATCCCATGCCCCTGTTACTCTTGTTAATTTATTTGAGCCACTCCTGTTTCTTCATTATTGCCTTTATGGACAGAGAATCCAGCAACACATTATTTCAAATGTTCTGCCATTATGAATGCATTTCCTTTCATTGTAATAGCACCGACCATAATGAGTACATGTTGTATTCGTGCAGATGTCACTGGTGTTTTCGATGCTCCATTCTAATCTATGCTGGAAAATGAATACTTAAAGTATTGCCCAGGCTCCCATTACTCTAGAGGAAATGAGGGACACCCGGTGTGTATGCATATGTTTTTGCATTCATGCAGCAGATAGAATGTTTTGGTCAGAATGAATTGTGTGCCTGAAATGAGTCTGGCCCTTTTCTGGAAGGACACACTGGAGGTAATTTGCTGTGCCTATTGGCGAACCTGTGCAAGCAGGTTTCTCTATGAATGAGTGTCTGGGCCTACTGAAGGGACACAAATTATAGTCAGATTTTGTTAGAAAGGGAAGAGGGAAAGCTTAGCTGATTGAGGGATCCAGGTCCTGGGGTATCCCGAGAGCTTGCCTTCATGTGCACAGCCGGCAAGGTTGCTGATGTGTTCAGTGCCAACAAATCACCCCATCAGCCAGCCACACACTGTTACAGCCTTTTTGACATTGAGGGTGAGTAATGAGACAGGCCCACTGGGGAGCAGAAGGTGCTTGGTTTGGGGCTAGTTGTGTGAACCGATCCTTACCTTGAGAGACTATCTGTGAGGTGGAGGGATGATGATAGGCATAGAGTTTGAAATGCCAAATTGTGGTAGAGTGTGGCTTCTTTGTGGAGAGAGGCTGAAGTATTCAGCTGTCCAAGAAATGGTTTCCCTACGTTTGAAACAATATGTGGGCCATAAGTCTCTAGACATTGGACCTATCTGTTGGGGATACTTAGGGTGGTATCTTTTCGGATACATCTATGCCAAACATATCCTTTCCAAGGCTTGGTATTGAGGTGGTTACAGGGCACCCTGGAAGATAGCATGTGAGCCCCATTATTAAGAATCTTCATTCAGGGCTTCTAGGAATTCAAAAGAAGCTGACTTGGTGGTTTTCAGAAGAGTAGCCTAAATTTCTGTCAAATCCCACATTTTTATATCACACCTATTCCAGTTGCCCTTTAGTAAAAATTGTGTGCTCAGTTTAGGACTCCTGACGTCATATACACATGTACATACAGTATGCACATAGATTGGGGGGTCTGGAAATGTTTTTCGTTTAGCAAAAAAGGGAAAGACCCTTTCTAAAATTTGGTGTGGGGGAGAGTAACATTTTTATATCTAAGCGATCTTAAATCTCACTAGCTTCTTATTGCTAAAAAAGAAAATCTATCAGAATCCAGACTGTAGCATTTCAATGTTTGTCCTTTTCTGTTTCATAGGCAGTGCTTTCCCCTCCAAGTTTCTGCAGCCTTAATTTTTGCATAGTTCATCACCTGACTCTTCTGTCAATACTTAGAACACAGACTCGAAAGAACTAGTTTTTCCAAATCTTTCTAGAAATATGAACCCAGAGAAGACCAGTGCAGTAATCTTAAAGAAGTTATTGTTCTTTACTTCTTTGATGACAAAAATCTACTAACACTGTCCTCTATGGAAAATTCCATTTTACAGGAAATTCTGTTGGACCAAATACATTATTCAAACACGAATGTACCTTGGGGCGCCCAGGTGGCTCAGTTGGTTGAGCGTCCGACTTTGGCTCAGGTCATGATCTCATAGTTCATGGGTTCGAGCCCCATGTCGGGCTCTGTGCTGACAGCTCAGAGCCTGAAGCCTGCTTCGGATTCTGTCTCCCTCTCTCTCCACCCTTCCCCTGCTCACACTCTGCCTCTCTCTCTCTCAAGAATAAATAAACACTTAAAAAAGAAAAAAAGAAAACACCATGAACGTACCAGCTCTAAGTTGAATCTCTGAGTTCCACATTCTCTATTATTACAAACTCAAATGCCCATACTGCTCGCTGCATCCTCTCCAAGAACACAGCAGGAGGCAAACACTTCAGAGCCACAAGGCTGGGCAGTCTGCCCCATTGCTCACCATTTCCTCAGGGGTGGTGACTTGTTTTTTTGTTTTGTTTTTTGTTTTTAGTTTTTATTTATTTTTTGAGAGAGAGAGAGAGAGAGAGAGAGAGAACAGGGGAGGGGCAGGGAGAGAAGGAGAGAAACAATCCCAAGCAGGCTCCACGCTGTCAGCACAGAGCCCGACATGGGGCTCAAACTCACAAACCGGGAGATTGTGACCTGAGCCAAAATCAGGAATCAGAGGCTTCACTGACTGAGTCACCCAGGTGAGGGGCAGTGATTTCACTTCTGCCCTGGGGCGGGGTTGGTCTGAAGGGAGTGCAGGAATGAGGGTGCAGATAGAAGCTGTCTCCTAGAGCAATGGCTTCACGTCTCCTCCTCAGACAGACGGCAGAAGAAGTTGCAGTTTACCACCAGAGCGCTTTGGAATCTGAAGTGTAGGAGACCGAAGCCCAAGAACCTCTGGGTCAGAGGTGTGCGCTGCTGTGGGGCCAGAGTGAGGAGCAGGGGTGAGGACACAGTATCAGCCTGGTTCTCTTTCAGTTCACTGCTACCTGCTCGGTTAAGCTGGCGGGCAAGCCCGGGAAGCATCCTGAACTGCTCTCTGGGGGAGCTGCTGATCTTAAGAGAGTTCCTCTAGCAAATGTGCCTTCAGGGGACCATATAACCAGATGCAGAGCCATTTGCGTTAATTCATCCTACACATGTCTTTTGCCTCCTGAAATGTTCAAGGTTCCTGCCATATGCAGACACAAGCGTCTGGTCTCTGAATAGCTGTGCGCATAGTCCACTCTAAGATGATTGGACAGCAGGGAGACCGGCCCCACAGAGACTGTGGCTCCCTCTTCCCTGGACTTAAGTTGTCTGTACTTCCACTGCCATCCTTTGGTTACAGTTGTCCTTAGCCATGAAACAAATTCAGGGTCTTTACATTTTTCCTCAACAACAAGTGGCACCTACTGAATGAGAACAGGTTGACACCAAATCTTTGTATTTTCTAAAACTGTTCACTGAAATAAAGCAATTTATAATAATAGCCATCATTTATATGGACCTTGTGCCAGATACAATGTTGAGGGCTTTAATAAGGTATTTTATTTAGTGCTCACAACTACTCTACGATGTAGGGGTTCTTGGACCCATTTTACAGGAGGGTATTAAAACGCAGAGGGGAAAGTGACTTTCCCAAGATTTTGTATCTACTTACTTCAGAACCCAGTCCTTCCCTTTCAGATGGTTATTGCCAACCAGAAGAGTGAAGAAAGATGTCATCAAAGAGATTCTGTTAGCCCACTTAAGATAGATAGGTTTCCTCTTACTTTAATCAGGTGGATAGGAAAGGCCATGGTGGTCTATAGACCCAGAGCTAATTAACCCAGGGGTGACAGGTACCAACAGGTAGGTCAGCACGATGCACACCTGGCAAGGGTCACTGCCCCGCCCCACATTCTTTTTGGTGGGAAGAACATTGGTTTTGCAGTTGGGCAAATCCGGGCCCCAGATGTGATCAAGTCACTGGCCTCTCTGAGTATCAGTTTTCCACATCTGTGAAACAGGGCATCATAATGCCTTCTTCCCAGAGATGTGGTCCAAATGGGATGGGAGAGTGTATGTAGCTGCCAATTGTAATGCATGCTCCTTGGATAATTTTTTAAAAGTTTATTTATTTATTTTGAGAGAGAGGGAGCTCAAGCATGGGTGGGGGGGTGGTGGGGAGGCGGTAAGAGAGAGAGTCCCAACAGGCTCCATGCTCCTCGTGGAGCCCAACGTGGGGCTGTCTCATGACCGCAAGATCATGACCTGAGCTGATATCAAGAGTCAGATGCTTAGCCAACTGAGCCGCCTAGGTGCCCCTCATTAGAAAAAAATTTTTTTAAATACATGGTTGCTTAAAATGTCATTTTACTGTGTGTTAACAGACTGTTTCCCAGGCACCCTGAAGTGTTTTGGCCCCGGCAGGAGAATGGTTGTGATCCAGTGCTCTGCAGTTTCCCCAGAGGCGGGTTCATTCTTTAGAACCAGTTCTAATTTTTATGGCCTGTTTTTCCCTCCAAGGTGGGAGGTCGGCTGAAGCCTTCCCTCCTGCCCTTTCTATCCTATACCCTCCCTGAAGAACTCTCCCACCTCCCTTTTGTGATTTCCTTAAGTGCTTTTAATGGCTGCTTGACACTAGAAAGATATTCCCAGCAGGCACTCCATCTGTAATGGCTGCTGGCTGCCTGATGTGAACTTGCGGCTGACCTCTGGGAGAGCAGTGGGGGGTGAGCAGGGAGTCAGGCTCTGCTCCAGCAAAGCAGGGTGGTGGGTCCCTGAGCAACCGGCAGGCAGCTGGAGGAATGGCCGCAGACATTTGCTTCACACCTTTGCCACCTCTCTCCTGCACGTCCGGAAGTGTCCTCGGCAGAGGATTATGGTATGGGTAGACTCCCACATTCTTGACACCAGCCACAAACAAAGCAAAAACAAGAACAGTGCACAGAGGGCTGCTGGAAGTACATTTCCGCGGTGGCTCTGGGTCGGCGCTGTGAGGAGCGGTGCGGTGTCCTCAGGGTCATCTGCAGTCGCCAGCGCCAGCCAGCCATTATTCCACTGCCTGCCACCTGGGGGCCCACACTGCCTCCCACTCTTTTTTAGCCTTCTAAATATGACTGTCTTCGTCAAGGGGAAGGTGATGAGGTGCAAGAAATGGAGGAAAAATGCAAATCCCTTGTGTCTTCATTTCGCAAATAGACACACAGCTGCTAAGCAGGGTTGTAAGCGTTTAGTCATAATACGTGCCCTCGAGCAACAGCTCACTGTCTAGAGGAGAAAAAGCCAAGTATCCTACGGGGTTAATACCACCCCAAGAGACACGTGTGGTGGCCAGCGACCAGTGCCGGGGAAACAGATTTCACATTAAGTCGTGTGTGACTCTCTTGTACCTGCTGGGCTGTGCCCTAAACCACACAGCCAGGACTTTATAAAAGAGGCTTCTGTGCCCACCACTGTTCACAGCCTCCTTCCTGACCTCTCAGCCCTGCTCACCTTGTCCACTCCCGAGCCTTCCTGGACCTTCTGAAGTTTGGACCTTGTAATGGATTGTCCTGTTCATGGACCTGGCTCACGGCTCACGGCTGTCCCTCTGCCCCTCTTGCCGGCTCCAACCCTTGCCCTGCGTCCGTGGCAGTTGTTCATGCATATTTCCCCATGCAGGTTGCTCCTAGGTCTGCTGGTCTCACCAGCCCCTGGGATTCTACATTTGTACCACTCCCCAACCCCCTACCGTGGGCAGGGTCACCACCAAGTCCCAGGCTCTGTGAGCCCGAGAGCTGAATGCTGAGTGGTCTGTGCAGGCCAGAAGGGTCGGGACACCCTGCATGGAAGACGTAGCCTGGAAGGCTGGTTCTGATTTGGGCAGGGAAAGGGAGAGGATATTGCTATTCCAGGCTGGAGCAAGAGAGGCCCTTGTTATGACTTGTTAACAGCTGTTAAAGCCGTCAGTGTGAAGGAGGAGTTTAGAACTGGAGCTGCCACAGAGATTTAAGGATTATCTGTGGATTTCAATGCCATTACTGTTCTTTACTGGAGGGCAAGGGAGGGGGGAGGTTCAAAGGAAGGAGAAAATAAAGCCTCTAGTGCAGAGTTATGTCAGATTCATGGAGTTTTACACTCCTCCCCCAGACAGTTTTTGCATTCCTATGGTGGGCCTGATTTGAGAGTCTGGTCTTAACCCCTGGCAGGAGTGCCCTTTATAAAGCCTTGATATGACCGTTCATTCCAGTTAAGATGAGTAAGAGCTAAATGGGTGATCATCTTTTCTTTAACATGGACCGCGGTTCCCGCCGTGGTTGCTAGGCCCCTATAGATAATCTCACCCCATTTCCAAAGCCTGGTCTGCCATCTCCACTGGGCAGGAAGAGGCATGTGATTAGCCGCCAGAGTCCTCCGGCCCAGCAGGGCTCCAAGGCCTGTCGGACATCAGATGACATCATAAGAGCAACAACAGGAGGCAAAGGATGGGTTAACCTCATTGTGGCAGACATTTTACAGCATCTACGCGTGCCCGATAATGACAGCATATACCTTCAACTTGCACGGTGTTACGTGTCGATTATATCTCGATAAAGCTGGGGGGGGGGGGGGGCGGGGAACCAGACTCCAGAGAGCTTGGGGAAGCAGTTTGGGAAAGCACTGTCTTCCAGCTGAGCATAAAGCAAATGGTTCCATAGGCTCTGCTGAAACTCTATCTACAGAACTGTCATTTTTTTAACCTTTTTTTTTCTTTCTCGTGTATATCTCAGTCAAGGGCCCTAAAAATAGTTTTTAGAGAGGAGTGGCTTTATTGTCTCACAGCAAATGTTTTTTCATTTAAAAACAGGCCCTGAAAGAATTCTCTCATCTTTTCCCCAAAGTGGTTAGCTGGCATATTTATTTCATTGTCATTCCCTCCCTCCACCCCTCAGTGCCGGGCGGAGTGAAGATCGCAGTGGAATGTTTTAAACAGTGAGTGGGTGAGTGGGCGGGGAAAGCACAAGCTCTCTACACTTCCTGGTAATGTCTCATGCTGGTGTAGAAGAGCCATCAGACATGTGTACTATCCTATACAAAACAGAATTCTGATTGGGACGCAGAAGTGAGAGCCTGAGCTGTCATCTGATCCAGGAAGGAGGAAGCGAACGGAGCTACATGGAGTGAAAGTCTGCTATGTCAGGCACTATCTTGCACACCGTTTCCTGGGAAGAGCTCATTAAGTATGAGCATTTACCATGTGCCGTATGCTTTTACATTTATAAAGAACCTGGAATCCTTGGCCCTATTTTACAAATGAGGAAACTGAGGCCCAGTGGAGTAAGTTTTGCCCAGGGGACCCAGTTAATAAGTGGAAGGACTGAATTCAAACCTTGATTTCTCTGTCCTTCCTGCTCCTCTCAGTGTGAAAGCCAGGGTGGAAAAAGTCTGACAGCAGGGAGCCATCTAGATTGCGGACAGATGCCCCTCAACTCTGCAGCTTTGGAGGGTGACTGGGCCTTCCTTGATACTAAGGGGAACATTCCCCTGATGCTTTGGGGCGTTCGGATTATCTTGTTCCGGCTGGCCCCAGCGGAGAACAGTTGCTTTTCAGGTATCATGAATAAATGTTCCGACATCTGATTTATGTTGGGCCATAATCAAGATGTTCTGCAGATGGATAGAACAGGTCTGAAGAGGTGGGACTGTGTCATTTGAGCGTTACAGCAGAGCTGGCTTCAGAAAGAAAACAGGAGGAAGGCAGAAGATGCCTTTAATAATCTTTATCTGCATCCTTCAGCACCCTGCGGTTACACCCTAGTCCTGGCCCTGTAAAGATGATAATTTCTCTTTCTCTCACAAAACTTAACCATCTACCTTGTCCCGTCAGCTTCTAAGATGTCAGCTGGCTCACCCAGAAACTCATCTGTGCTCAAGTGGCATACGTGGTCCCATGACCTACCCTTGTCTTACAATAGCTACTAAGTTTTTCACTCTAGGGACTCAGCCAAAAGTGTCATACCTCAGCCTAAAGGAACAACGTCAATAAGGTCTTCAGGTTTAGTGGCTTATGGGGAGATCTTTTGAACATGACAGGGGCCGTAGCTGCCTTTTCCATGATGTCATGTTGGGTACCTGTGACTTTCCCCGGTGCCTAGGGCAGCCCTTTGACTCAGAGCAGTGGGCTTTGTTCAGCCTTGAGAGTGGGTGATGGCATGCAAAGATCGAGACCTGCAGCACTCGTTCCTCTTTTCTCTCTTTGGTCTGGCTCTCCGGTGTGGTGTGTCTGTGCGCTTTGGGTCATCTTCCTCTCTCCTGGCCAGACTGGTGCCCTCTCTCATCTGACGGCACTGACGTGGAACCTGGGGAGAGCCTCTTGCAGGATTCGCCGAATGTAAATTGGATGGGATGTTCTCCTTGGCTCTCTGTCTGCATCAATGGAGCAGATTCCTACGGTCCAGATCTTGGCTGTACCGTGAGCTTTTGGAACATTGGGGTAGGGATAGCTTTCTTACCTTCTCCACTTCCTGGGGGTGGGGGGGACTCCTAGCAAGAGTGTTTACTGCAAGGGCAGGGATAGGACAGAGTAATAAAGAGGCAGGGAGTCAGGCCTCCACCTGAAGGGTTCCTTTTTCTAAACCTCTTCTTAGTTATGCTCATTTCAGAGAATATAAGCTGGCCGGAGATGCCTGAGTTGTTAATTAGGCATAAGACACCGCCTTGTAGTTTACTGTTTCCCTATTTCAGAGCCGTCTCACTGTCCCTGGCATAGGCCTTCGACTCCTAGACAAGTGAGTCTGGCTTTGGCAAAGAGGGAGTTGTGGGCTGCGCTTGGGAGCAAGCGTCTGTTCACTCCAGACCCCCAGCATCATACATTGGCAACTGTAGTGTCCATGCAAGGGGAGTCTTGGACTTGCTCTAATGGTGCATAATCACATGTGAGCAGCTTGATGCCTGCCTGGCCCCCATGCAGGCTTTATTATGAGTTACTGCTGGGTGTTTTTTTTCCCCTAAAATTCTGCTTGCGCTGCCTTGGAGAGTGTCACACGGAACCTAGGCTGAATATTCTAAACATAGCCCCAGTTCACGTTGTGGAGTGCTGGCCATGTGGCAGACGCCATGTGGAGCCCTGACCCCCTTCTCGTCTCCTGCTTTTCCCCACCCACATCCCTCCCATCTTCTTGAGAGACGCTTTGAACATGACCCATGAAGATAAGTGTTAGGAGCTGCTGCTGAGATGCTCTTTCCCTCATGCACCCTCTCACACGTTATCTCCAGCCGCTGGGAACCCCCCACAGCTCCCTGGACATGCTGCGCTGCTCCACATCTTCAGGAGTGTGTTCAGGCTGTTCCCTCCACCTGGCGTGCCCTCCTTCTGGCCCCGTAGGCTTCCTGGAAACTACCAGTCCATCTGTCAGCACTGAGTGGCGGTCTTTTCGGTCTCTGTGAGCAGAATTTACCATCTCTTCCTTGTCTCATAGCACATAGGCTGCATTCTTTGCCAGTCCGTGAGCTCCAGCCGAACCCCCTGTTTTTCCATCACCGGCAGGCAGTAGGGGCTCAGCCGCCGTGAGATGAAATAGAAGCAGTTGGCTTTGGGATAGGAGTACTATGAAAACTGTTGAAGGCGGTTGAGTGCTCGTTACTTGTCAGTAAGTACATTAAATGCCCTACCTATGACCTCATTTAACACTCCTGGCAACTCTAGGAGGGAGATCCTGGTATTTCCCCTTCTTGAGCTGCCCTCCGGCACCCATGCGCCCGTCATTCTCTGCCCCAGCGTCCTGCTTACCTTCGTCACAATACTTTCCTCTATCTGAAACGATCTGTTTCCTTGTTTCTCAGTTGTCTCCTTCACCAGACAGGAAGTTCCATGAGAATGGGGACCTTGTCGTCGTGCTCACTGCTGCAATGCCAGCACTAGTACAGTGCCTAATACACCGTGGGCACTCGGGGAGCGTTTGTTCGCTGGAAGAGCAAAGGAGTGAATGAAGACGCCCCGTGTCACAGATAAGCAGATTGAGGCTTAGAGAGGTTATCAGACAGCTTTGCCAAAGTTACCCAGCTTAGAAGGGCTTGGTTGGGAATCCTGGTTTTATTCCAAAGTGGACGATCCTCACAGATGATACCACCCTCGTTAGGCGTTTTCCAAGGAGACAGATCTTCGTGTTCCTAGGAGAAAGTCTGCTTTTCTGTTGGATACAGTTACTGCCTTGAAGGCCATTCTTCCCCATCTTCCACTTTACCTGCTAAATCCTTTCTCCTAGGCCAGTGCAGGTTGTGTGAGGTGCTGTGTGCCAGCTGTCAGATGCCTCCTAAGTGCCAGGCATGTTGCTAAACACCGGGGATAAAATGGCGAATGAGAAACAGATTCAGCCTCCCAGGAGCCCAAGTGGCAAAGACACATTTATAATACAACCGCATGAGGGCTGTGCTGAATCCCTGAACCCCTTGAGGCTGTGGGGGAGAAGCAGGGATCTGTCAGACCACCTTCATCACTGGCTCCCTGCAGGCAGATAAGGGGGTGTCAGCCCAACTTAACTCAGATGTTCCCCTCTAGGGGGTAGAGCAGAAATCGGCTGAAACCTTGAAAGGAGCATCCTAATTAAAAGGGTGAGAGGTGGATGCCTCTCACCTCAGGACAGACAGGATTGAAACTGAAACCAGTGTCTGACCCAGAGAC
Organism: Acinonyx jubatus; assembly: GCF_027475565.1. Lineage (NCBI taxonomy): Eukaryota > Metazoa > Chordata > Mammalia > Carnivora > Felidae > Acinonyx > Acinonyx jubatus. The sequence goes on along the minus strand of NC_069390.1, from coordinate 25,505,566 downwards.
ATCCTGCCCTAAGTCCCCGGGATGGTGTCTTGGTGCCGGGCCCTTTGGCACGACTGTTGGCTGGAGCCCACAAGAACCAAGGTGAGCATCTGAGGAAAATAGTGAACTTGCAGCTAGGGTCCTACAGGGAGGTCACAGGCGGAGAGACTGTCGGGATGCCTTACAGCAGGGAGGAAGGTTTCTGGTCTTTGATGTCCAAACTGGAGTGTCAGTGTCCAAGACCTTGGACAGATCTTCAGCGGTCAGCAGAGCTCACTGCCCGCGCCACTGGGAGCGAGGAACGCAGCCAGGCTGACTTCACGTGCACCCTCCTGTGCCTCTGTCACCCATCACCGAGTCCCCTGCCCAGCCTTGGTCGCAGTTCCAACTCCGCCTACCTGTGGGACTTGGGGATGTCACTTCGTTTCTCTGTTCCTCGTGTTTCTTCATCTGTAAAATGGACTGCTGGTGCTGTTAGGGCTCTTGCTACAAACACTGAATGTGAACATGTTGGAGAGGGATTAGTTCAGTGCCCAGCAGATAATAACGGTGGCCTCCACTTAGTGAGTCCTTACATGTGTCACTATCTTCATTTCACAGATGTGAAGACGTCGGTTTAAAGAGGCCTCCCACCCACGGTCTCATGCTGATGTGTGTGGACCGGGGCCTTGAAGCCCTGTCTCCGGTTCTTAGCTGTGTGCTTTTCCCACCGTCCCTACCATCACAGTGGCTAACCCTGCTCTCCCACTTCTGGACCCGTGCCTCAGCTGGTGTTTCTACAGAGGGAGGGAGGAGAACCACGAATAAGGCCCCCTTTACTTCCACCTTGGCCTGCTTGACTCTCTCCCTCTGCACACCATTAGGGGAAGGGAGGATAGCTAAAGTTGAGAACCCAGACCTGCCTTGAGCACAGCTCACAGCTGGATTGTGGAGGGCTGGAAGTTGCCAAACATGCAGCTATTTTATAAGGAGGCCAGATGAGAACATTTCCTCACGCGGAGGAATTGGCTCTTCAGATTTCCTTGCTTGGGGAGGACTGGACTTGAGCTTGCTTCTGCTTTGCCCTCAGTGACACAGCATTCCTTGGACACACCCATCCTTTACCAGTAAGGCTTAGTCATTTGTAAGAGTAACCATGTCTGATACAGCATTCTCAGCCACACCTGGTGCCTCCCCCCACCCCCTTGTGGTTCTGTGTGCCCGGTGATTGCAGTGACAGAAAAGAGATAGAGCTTGGGCTCACCTGTAGAAATCAGCTGTCCATGAGATTCCTGGGAAGTATCTCTGAGACTGGCAAGCTGCCCGCAGTTAACCTGGGAAGGCTTGGAAGGTTTCTAGAACAATAATACCTCAAGGAGTTATTTTGATAATTCACTGGGTCGTTCATTCAAAAAATATTTGGTGAGGTTTCCCTGGTGTCAGGCACATTATCCGGTACTGGTGATACAGCAGGGAACAAAATACTTAAGGACGCTTAGCATCTCAGAGTAGCTTTAGGTAGTGACAGGTGCTGTGGAGACAATACAACAGTCTGACGTAATTGTGCAGGACTGGGGTGGCTGCTCTAGACTGCTTGGTCAGGGGAAGCCTCTGAGAAGGTGACATTGAAGCTAAGACCTGAATGTTAAGGAGCCAGTCACTCCAAGCCATGAGGGGAAGAACTTAGGGAATCAAAGAGCAATGCCAAAGCCTTCATGCAGGAACAGGCAAAGCCAGTGTGGCCAGCAGGTGGCTTGAAACGGGTTAGAGAGGGAGGCAGAGGCCAAATCGTGCAGGGATTTGGGAACGATGGGCTTTCTTCTAAGGCTATGGGAGGCCATTAAAGGAGTTTTAAGTGCGGCAGCGCCATAATCTGTTGCACATTGAGAAGTATTACTCTGAATGCAGCTTGAAAACTAAGCAGTAGTGAAGTAAGGGTAGAAGTAGGAGGACCAGTCAGAAGGCAAGGGCAGTAGGTCAAGCAAGAGATGGTGGTGGCCGTGGAGAAGAAGAGGGAACCAGCATAGGATGGATTCTGCAGTGTGAGTCAGCAGAACTTGCTGGTGGACTCGATGGGATAAGGAGAGGGTGCTTCTAATGTTCTGAGCACAACGGTCAGCACATATGATACACTTAATAGGCTCTAGCTGTTTGCTGCCATCATTGACAAATGGCCAGTTACCAGACACCAAGGGACAGGCCCGGGAAGGAATCTTGAACTCATTCAAATGATGGCATGACGCCTACAGCACATGTGTGATGTCCATGTTGGCTCTTCTCTTTGTTAATAAATGGCATTTTTAGAGAAAACGGGACCTGCAAGTTTGACAGTGTATTCAGGAACCAGAAATGTTGATTTCCAGTTCATCTCACCGCCATCAACTCACTGTATGAGCGTCAGCCTCTCTTAGGCTTGATTTCTTCATCTAGAACTATGAAACGTTTTGAGCACTTTCTGTGTGCCAGGTACCATGCCACGCCAAGCACTCTGTATATGCTCATCTCCGCTTAATCTTCCCTGCAACTCTTCCAGGAGGGCACTAAATTGTTCTCCATTTCCAGGTAGGAACACTGAGCTCGCGATCCCACAGCTAGTAAATGGCAAAGCTGTGACTCAAATCTAGGTGCTTCTTCCCTTAAATCCACATTTATAACCCTCTGTGATATAAGAAGCCACAGTGGGTCTTGAGAATTGGTTTGCTTCCAGTTTTCAACTTCTGGACCTCAATTCAGGGTCACCGTGGGACTCAAAACTACTGAGAACTAATCTGGAATACTTAAAAAAAAAAGCCCACAATTCATACAGAGATTAGAGATTAGTGTCAAGTATGTATTTATTTATTGATCCTTTCTCCCTCTCCCTTTGGTAACTTGTAAGATACAGCAACAGGAAATTTGAAGTCCAGCGTTTTATGAAATCTTATGTTTAAGATTTCTGTGAAAGGAAGCTGCTTGAGTGAGATTTGGTTTCCATTATTCACTTGCAAGAAAAGATGAGAAAATGGGGTCAGGGGGATTTCCTGAAGGTGCAGGGAGCAGGGAAGGTAAGCCCTTGGGCTATTTTCTGCTTCCAGTCACCCCACCCTCTAGAGTTGCCTGGCTCCTAATAGGGGTTTCGGAAAGGTTCCCTTCCAGTCCCCACCACTGGAGGTCATCAGTTATGTGACATCCAGTTGTGCTGGGGGAAGAGAGGGAGGCTGGGGGAGGCCCACAGAAAGACAGAGAAATGCCCCCATGGCATTTTCCTCTTGAAGTTCAATGGGAAACTGAATAATAACATGGAAGCCATTTCAGAGAGGAGATACACACACACACTCATGTACGCTGTGTGCACACACACCCCCACTCTCAGACACTTTGCAACTGCCCAGTGTTGGCAAGAGTGTAGGGAAAGGGGCACTCTCATACCTATTTGAGTAATGATTGTAACTCAGCCTCTGATGATTTCTGAAGGACAGTGTAACAGTCGTATATCAAATGCCTTTAAAAGTACATCTCCTTTGCTTGTTGGAGAAATACCTGATTCTAGGACTGGGGAAGGAAATACACATCATGAGCCTGGAGCATTTTGTAGTGCCAGAAAGTAAGGAAGTGCTCAAAACAAACCCCCAGCAAACCCCTCACTGATGAGGGCATGTCAGGGGCCATAGGAGCTGATGAAAAGAGCTCCCAAAGGCCAGAGCTGAACAATTTGACCAATAATAAACAGAATAGTATTTATTGGTTTATAATCCAAAGTGTAAAACTAAATATCCATGAGTCCATACTGATAGAAACTACTGAATAAATAAATAAAGAAGAGACAAATCTCATGTTCAGAAGAATTTACAATATGTGTGCAGACACTCTGCCCTGATTGAGGGAGAAAACAACTCCTTACTCCGTAGGTGTGGTTTGCTTATAGTGACTTCCTTCCAGAATGTACAGTATGGGAAGTAGGGAAAGAGTAGCTTTCCGGTGAAAAACCTTAACAAGCACAGCCTGGGCCAAGCAATCAAGGTCAGCATCAGCAGTGCTAAGTCCTATTGCTGGCGACCTGGATATGTGATGAGAATAACAGGGCGTCTCTATAGTTCTCAAGGGCCCATAACCATGACTTAATCATGACAAAAACATCAGACAAATCCCAGCCAAGGGACAGTCTACAAAATACCTGGCCAGTACTCCTCGAAACTGCCAGTGTTGTCAAAGATAAGAAAGTTGAGACACTGTCACATCCAAGAGGAGACTAAGGAGACATGATGACCAAATGAAATGTGGTACTTGGGCAAAATCTGGAACAGCACGAGAACATCAGAGAAAAACCAAGGAAATCTGAATAAAATACAGACTTCATTTAGTGCTAGTGTGCCAATATTGGTTCATTGTAAAAAACACACTTTACTGATGTAAGATGTTAATAATAGAAAAAACTACATGTTGGAACCCTTGGGACTATCTTTGTAATTTTTCTGTAAATCTAAGGCTGCTATAAAAAATAAAGTTTATTTTAGAAACATGCCCTGTGACCCAGGTGTTTCCCTTCCTTCTCCTTTTGGAAATAATTAAGGATGAACCTGCACATTCATCCACATAGATATGTGTCACAGAGGTGTGGGATAACAAGTGAGAATTAGAAATAATTTAAATGTCCAGGTACAGTAAATCCATACAATTCAGTCTTGGATCACAATCTTATAGACATGTATTTCCTTTCTTTTTTAAGTTTATTTACTTATTTTGAGAGAGAGAGAGAGAGAGAGAGAAAGAGAGAGAGAGAGAGAGAAAATGAATCCCATGCAGGCTTTGTGCTGACAGGGCAGCGCCCACACAGGGCTTGACCTTAAGAATGGTGAGATCATGACCTGAGCCGAAACCAAGAGCCAGCCACTTAACTAACTGAGCCACTCAGGTGCCCCTAGACATATATTTTCTTGATAAGAAAAGGTATTTATGATTGCTAGTTGAGTGGAAAAAGCAGATTCTGAAAGAGCCTGTGAAGCATGTATTTTTATGTATGCATGAAGGGGTAAAGATAAATATCTTTCAGTGTGTTAAAGGTAATTATCACTGATGCATAATGCTATGGATTTTTCTTTCTTTTCATGGAAACAGTATTTGTTACAGAAAGTACAGATCAGCAAAAAGTAAAATGTTACTTTCTCAATTTAAAAAAAAAAAAAAGAAGGCTGGAAATGATTCCTTTATAAATCCAGCCGCAGCAACAGGAGACTCCATCCTAAGAAGGGAGTTCTGAGGGGCGCCTGGGTGGCTCAGTCAGTTAAGCGGCCGACTTCAGTTCAGGTCGTGATCTCATGGTTCGTGAGTTCCAGCCCCGCGTCGGGCTCCGTGCTGACAGCTCAGAGCCTGGAGTCTGTTTCAGATTCTGTGTCTCCCTCTCTCTGACCCTCCCCTGTTCATGTTCTGTCTCTCCCTGTCTCAAAAATAAATAAAACGTTAAAACAAAAAAAAAAAAAAAGAAGGGAGTTCTGAGAGTAGATGGGGCATTGGCAGGCTAGTGAGTGTCTCCCTACAGACATGCACCACCTGAACAGACCTGCTGGAACCGCCCCCGCCCGCCCCCCCCCCCACCCGGCTCCCATAGAAACAGGCCACCACCCACTTAGCCCCTGTGGAGTGCAAGAAGGGTAGCCACCTATAAAAACAGCAAACAGGGTGCAGGGAGATCAAAGCTGGCACTGTGGTCAGAGGGTGGACCCGAGGCCAGGCTGGAGACCCAAGCCTCTCTCAGAGGCGCCCACACTGGTCTGTAAAGGCAGAGGCAGCTGGAGGGCTGAGATGCAAACCCAGTGTCTGTTGCCTTCTCCTCCTGTAGTAATCCTACCCTTACCTGGCACTGTCTCATCCTAAAAAGAATTTGCGTGTACCTTCCATCGTATTACAACAACCCTTGGAAGTAGGTATCATCCCATTTTTCAGGGGAAAAAATTAAGCCTCAGAAGACTTCATGGCTATCACTTACTGACTGCATAACAGGGTGTTAAAAGATACAGGCCTGTGTCACACCTCTTACCCAAGCCCAGTTGCATATCTCAGGGTTCTGGAGTCTGCATAATCTAGATCCACCATTTACCAACTGGGTTTACCCTGAGGAAGTTACGTACCTTTGCTTGGCCTCCATTTTCTCATCTGTCGAATGAAGATCATAATACCCATCCAAAAGCTACTATTAGGGTTTAGTGAGATTGTGTGTATAAATTGCTTAGCACAGCGCATGGACCATTAAGTCGGCCGTCTGTGAATAATGGTTATTATTGAAGAGAAGGTTCGTGGGATAAAGTAGAATGCGATCTGGGGAGAAGGATCCTTTTCCCCGTCTTTCCTGTGATTTGAGAAGGAAGATGCAGCAAGGCTGGAGCCACCTGAGACTTTTTTAAGAGCCATGATGAACTGACGAGTCAGAGGGCTTTTGCTCCCACCAGGCTTTAGTTCTTGGCTCTCTGTAGTGGGTCCTAATCAAGCAGTGCTATTCAACAACCTGCGTTTGGACCCCGCCAGAGAAAGAGGTGAAGGAACCTGGAACATTTAGGCCAGCCTTCAGATTGAGCTGGAGAGGGACAGGGAGAGGGATGTACACAGGAAGCAAGAGAGAAAACAGTATAAATGAGAGCCAGTTAATTAGCTCAGCGAGCCTGTGTGTCAGAAAGGAGCTTGGCTTTTGTCCGGTTTGGACTTTTCCTAAATTTCACTTAGAACGCGATGCATCCTGATTGCCCAGAGTCCCCCAGCAAAGCCAGGACTAAAACTTTGAAGTCCTCTCGTGTTTTTCTCAGTTAACCTGGGATAAACTGAGGACATTTCACTTCCTGTTATATTCATACCTCACTTAGTTCCATAGGCAGCGGCTAAAAATCGAAGTTCTAATTCTTTACAGCACGGTGACCCCTGCTCACTGGCAGGCTAGGGCAGGTGACAAGGGGCACAGATGTGGCTGTCCTGCTCTGTCTGGTGGAGGAGTGTTCCTGGATCTGGGCGTGCGGTCCACCCCCGAAGCCAGACCGGCCACACGCTTACTGGAACTGGGCAGCCACAGCCTCAGGTGGCTAATGGAGGCTGCCGGTGAGCTCCGTGACGATGCCTGTGTGGCTTCACTCTCGGAGACTACTAAATCTATCTTCTCAAATCTAACCTTCCTCCCTTGTTGATACCTCTTAATTTCTCTATCCTCTCGAGTTGAATAATCCTTTTACGGCAACAATGAATTAATAAATAGCCAAGGACTCAGCAGATAGGAGCGATGCCAAATCAAATTAAGTTGTATTATATTCTCAGGAAAAGAAGCTATTAAACTCGCGAGGTCAGAGTGCCGCACACCTCATTTATTAACGTCCTCTCATAAGCTGCCGTCTCCGGAGACACGAGTGGAGAGGCTGAGCTCCTGTCCGCGTGAACTGCCTAAAGAATCGCCACTCTTGTCAGCAGGTGTTCAGGGGCTGTGTGTGCCGGGGGCTGTGTTGTACCCCTGGCAGATCCCTCGATTTCACGCAATCCCTCCTCCACAGTGTGCCTGGCTGACCGAGGGGGCACGGCCTTCTGCTGGCTGGGGCTCCCTAGTCCCATCCCAGCCCCAACCCGCCGTGACCCTGGCTCCCCGGCCAGGGGTGTGTCAGATGGCATGCCACTCTCCCAGTCCGGATTTAGGGGCTCTCGGTTCCTTAGCGAAACTTTGTCTCCTACCTGCTAAAATTATTTAGAAAAAATTAGGTGCCAGGGCGCCTGGTTGGCTCAGTCGGTGAAGCGCCCGACCCTTGATTTTGGCTCAGGTCATGCCCCCAGGGTGGTGAGCTCAAGCCCGGTGTTGGGCTCTGAGCTGAGTGTGGAGTCTGCTGAGGATTCACTCGCTCTCTCTGCCCCTCCCCCACTCGTTCTTTTTCTCTTTCTCTCTCTGCCCCCTCCCCCACTCGTGCTGTCTCCCTCTCTCTTTCTCTCTCTCTCTCTCAAGAAAACTTACATGCCTCCTTGTCCAGTTTAAAGTTAACTCCTGAAATTACATATCAAGTATAGATAGTTCAAAGGCTGTGATATCTGACATGTGACATGGGATGAGCCTTGCCCATGTTTTTGGCAAAGCTCTGGCACTGCCTATGAAGTTGATGGGCAAGATTCGCTACATAATCTAACTGGCAGAGGTCTTTGTGGTCAAACCGTGCAGCCAGATCAGTCTTGCTTTCTGTCAGATCCAAGTCGGATGACCTTTTTTCAATTCAAATAGCAGTACATACATCGTGACAAGCATCTGACTTCTGAATGTGAACCCTTAGGTCTGTGGACAGACAGACAGGAGCACACAACCTGGCCAAGAGTTTGTCGCCTGGGCAAAATGAAGGATTGTGTCCTTGATTGTGTCTTGCCTTGCTCTCCTAGGACTCTCTTAGAGGCAAGGAATTTGAAAATTGTCCCCTGGTAAGAGTCAGGAGGGTGAGAGGCGTGCATTTATTTTCTGAAGGGCAGGACGGTGATTGTGCAGGCGGGAGTGGCCTACAGTGGGGACTTAAGAGATCACGGGCACGTTCTTCGACAAGTGAGGTTTGTTGGGTTTAAAAAAATTTTTTTTAATGTTTTTATTTATTTTTGAGACAGAGAGAGACAGAGCATGAGCAGGGGAGGGGCAGAGAGAGAGGGAGACACAGAATCCGAAGCAGGCTCCAGGCTCTGAGCTGTCAGCACAGAGCCCGACGCGGGGCTCAAACCCACGAACCGCGAGATCGTGACCTGAGCTGAAGTCGGACGCTCAACCGACTGAGCCACCCAGGCGCCCCGACAAGTGAGTTTTAAGAAAGAGTACACATGGAAGTTAAGGATCTAGACCTGTAGTTCCTTAAAAATCACACATGCCCTCATACCCCCTGGAGAATCATTATGTACCACAAGGATATGTGTGCCCCAGTTTAAAACCCCTGCTTTTAGCTACAACAGCATTCTCCAACTACGTTCAGTCTGTGACTGCAGCCAGTGAACTAAGCTTCACTCGGTATTTGTCTTCACTCCTGTTTGGCAGAGACCTGTCAGCTGGAAGGGTCAGAACCACAGAACTCAGCCTTTCTTTCTATTCAGTACTTGTATTTCGTCAGGTCTGAAGCTGTCATTAAAATAAAAACAAAACTCCTCAAACAAGCAAAGAAAGGCACTGTTGCTCTCCAGAAACGTAAGGGCATTTGCGGATAGGGACACATTTGCTCCGGAGTGTAGTGTTCCAGATGCCAGGACCAGGAACATTAAAGGAGTTAGGAGGAGGCGGGAGGTATTGATTCAGGGACAGAAGGAAGGTAGGTTGAAGAAAGGAGCCCACGTTTTTAATCATTTATATTACATGAAATACATAGAACTTTCACAATAAACCTGTAAGATTAGATAGAAATACCATGAGGAAAACAGACTCGGAGAGGTTGAGTAACTCACCCAAGCCCACAGCTCATTAGTGCCAGAGCAGAGATTTGAACCTAGTTCAGTCTTGGTGACTTCAAAGTCCTATAATGCTGCCTCTCTCATTGGTCAATACCTACGATAGAGTGGGCTGTCTTTCCTTTTTTTTTTTTTAATTAAGTATTTTATTTATTTTATTTAACTATTCTGGGGTAGTTCACGTGAACGGGCTGTCTTTCTAACACCCTTAGTTCATTCTCAAAACAACAACAATGACATCAATAACAACGCGGACAATAGGAGGAATTTCCGTAACATCCGAGTACCAATCCAATTATAAATCTAAATCTAAATCTAAATGTGATCAGCAGATGTTTCAAGAGGAAGATGTTAAGTGGCTGAGGTAGAAGGCTGTGTTACTTCCCTAGGAGAGAGTAAAGACTTTCATAGACTGTTTGAGATAAAGTCTTATGAACACATACCAGCTTATATACAAAGTGAAGAAGCGTTCCAGAGATGCTATCTCATACTAATTGGATTGTGTAACTTTCCAGAAGAGACCACACACAAAGTGAGCAAAGTTCTGTGTTACCGATTCACTTCAGATCCTTTTTCTTCTTCATTATTGTGAAAAAGAGCTTGTTTGTTAATTGTGAAAATAAATATACTGTATTTGAAGATACAAAATTTCTCTCTCTCTCTCCCTTCCCCACATTTCTCTCCTTCCCCTCTCCCTCCTCTCCCCCCGCCCCTCATCTGCAAGGCTGTAAAGTCTATGAGGACAGCTACTGTGTCCATCATCCATTGTTGTGCCTAGCATCATGCCTAACACATAGTAGACAGTCAATAAGTATTTAGCAAATGAAAGAATCAGTGATATGCCAGAATCTAAGATCTCATGCTTCTAAACTAGGAGATGAACTATATCTTTCAGACTCCAGAATAGATCTCTTTTAGGGTCATGAGAAAAGATTCTCATGGGCTTCTGATCCTTTCCCCAAGCCAACCCTGCAAGTCTTAGAATAAAGAACCTAGCAATTAGAAAAGCACTCAATTTATTTTTAATTTTATTATACTCAGTTTGGGAGGAAGGGTTGTTGACCTTTTTGTGAATATGATGAAAATTATGGCCTTTCTGAAACAAAGGAACACACAGACAAAATTTGGTGTACAATTTAAGTAGGTTCATGAACCCTTTAAACTATGCATCTCAAGTTAAGAATGCTAAAGAGTGAAATGCAGCTTAAGGAAAGGGCACAGTCAGCCTGCTAGACCTCTCATATTTGAAGGAAAGTTGACAAGAGAACAATAAGAGCTTGCTTTGGATATAGTACCAAAGGGGAGACTATGGCGCCAGTTCCAGCCGTGCCTCGATTCTGGTGAGACACTTTCGTAAAAGACCCTTTGTTCCCTTTGGGACAGATGCCACCAAACACTACTCCTGAATGACAGTCCACTGTCCAGCCCTTCCTAGCGTGCACCCTTCATCCTGTGATTGGACCACAGGCAGGAAAAGGGGAGAAATAAGGCAGACTTTTGGATAGTGCAGGTTGCTGAGTTTTTGGCTCCTAGAGTACACTTACATTAATTTCAGGCTCTGTGTCTCGAAATGTTTTTGCTCTTAGCAGAAGCACTACAAGTCTGTTGCCTGGGATATTTTCCTTTCTCCCAAATGGATGCAAGAAAGCACAGATTTTATATGGACGTAGATAATCTGTCACGAGATAAAACATTTCTAGGTCATAGCTGGGAGTGGATGCACCCCAGACCTTCCCTTTTCTCCAGCTCCTATCTCTACTGGAGGAAGATTTTTTTCTGCCCTTGTAAGCCCCCCCCACCCCCCACTTCACTACTTCAGATTTCATCCAGCCCATGCTAATCATTAAGTTTTAAGGACACAGACCTCACTGGTGACTGAGGATTTTCTACCTCTCAGCTTCACTTTCTTCACCTGCAAAGTGGGGATAACGCCACCCGTCCCTATGTTCTGGGATCATCGTGAGCAGCGCTTAGCTCAGGGTCCCTGGCACACAGTAGGCACGTGATCAAGTTGACTCATCTGATTTTAAGGACAGTGGCCTCTAGAAGCAGAGGAGGAGAAACCAGGCAAGTTTGCTCCTTATGCCCTTTGTAGTGGGCTCACTTCTGCCCCTGCCCTTTTCTTACCCAGTCCCTATATCAACAGTGTTCCCTTCTGGGACCGAGCCAGGGAGGCTCGAACCTCAGGCGCCCGAGGTCCTAGCCATGCCTCTGGGACTCACAGCTCACTTTTTTGGCGCCTGAAATATCAGTGACATTTAGGACAACCTGGTCAGGGCAGTAATAAGTATTCCTTTCAGCTCCCTCCTTTCCTCCCTTCCTGTTGTTTTTACTTCTCACTCCCTTTTTGACAACAACTATTTCTTGAGCACTTCCCTGTGCCTAGCACAATACCAACGCTAGATACTGCTAATAAAATATTAGATAGTGCTGATAAAATAAACAGTGTTGCTACTCTTGTAGGCTCCAGTCAGAGGTAGAGTGGAGAGTAAATAGCAGACAATTCATAGGGCAATTAAAGAAATAAAATGGGGGGATGACCAGGGGATCCTACTTAGATAGAGTGAGTACCTTCCCTGAAGAGGTGACATTTGAGCCCTGTGACTGTCCTGGGGCGGGACTTGACACGTTGGCTTGATTCCAAATGAGAAGCGCTGTTGGCCAGTGCAGAGACAGAGCTTCTCTTTGTTTTTCTCTCCTAACAATAGAGGATTTAAGGCTTAGGGGAAGTCAAACTGCTGATTTTTACTAGCTTTTTGTCAAGTAAGCTTAAAAAATATTATGACCTTCACTCGCGCCTTTATAGCTATTCACTTACTGTGTACCAGGCATCGTGTACTTTACATATATTATCTTATTTATTTAATTCTCCAATAACCCAGTAAAGCAGGGTTTATCATCAAAGTTATCCCTGTAGTCAAAGAAATCAGAACTTAGAGAAGCTAACTAACTTGCCCATGGCCAACGGCCCAACGGTGGTAGCTGAGGACTGGGGTCCAGGTGGGTCTGAGAACAGGGCCTGTGCCCTCAGCCAGTAGACTAGGCTACCCCCCTTCTTGTGAGGCCGTAACTCACCTGGTTCTCCTTTCCTCTGCAGCGGTGCCAGTGAAGACGAGGACACATGAAGGCTTGCTGTCCCCAGTGGAAACTCCTCCCTCCCCCTGTGTGTATGTGACGGCGTGTATGTAACGGCTTCTGATTTCTGTGAAAGCTGCCCAGCAACAAACGTCCTTCCACCGGATCCATCCCCAGGTCCACAGCAGGCACACATCTGTCCAAGGGATGACCAACTTTATTGTCACTGACTGTGCTTATCATTCTCTTGTCATGGTAGGTCAAGGAAAAGTGCCCCTGTGATCAACCAGGAGCAGTTAATTAAGAAGCGTCCTTCAGGTAGTCCCTCAATGGCTGCTTTGAACTTACTCAGGAAAGCCAGCCCTTGGAATATCATATACCCAGACAGCATCGCTTCATCTGGAAGGATCTGGAATAATCTTGAAGGGCAGTCAGAACTTTTTCCCTACCTGCGAATAAAACCCCACTTTATTTATACTGAAGCATGAAATAATGGGGGAGGGGCAAAGTAGGGCTCTGTAGATAGTTTCAGAAAGTCCCATTATACAGTTGTGAAAATGTGGTTCCATGAAGTAAGATGGGTGGCCTGAAGATGGGGTTGGAGAAAGAGTTAAAAGTTTGAAATACAGAGATATTTTTAGTATATGAGGTTATCCAGCACTTCAGATCCATAATTCAGTGCTGTGGAAATGAAAAAAATGATTGAAGAGGTGGAAAGGAAATGACTTTAAAAAAAAAAAAAAAAAAGGACCAAAGAGATCTGATTAAAAGTTGAAATCAGTATTTCTGAACTCAAATTGCCTGAGTTTCCAGAATAGTCACTAAAGGATCTGATGGAGCCTGAGTTATTTGGGTGAATTCTGCCAGTTTTCTGGGTCTTGTCACAACATGAAGTCTGCAGTGTATATTGCAAAGTGGGAATTTTTCAGTGTAGGTTTTTGGTGCCCTCGCCCCAACCCCCTTGGCCTCATTTGGCTTAAATGCAGTGTAGGGAGAGTTCTTATCGCTCTGGTGTGCTGAGTCAAGCCCCGTCTCCCAGCAGGTGCACCCACCTTTCACTCCAGCTGGAACCCCTCTTCCCATGGCACCCCACCCACCGGCCTTCGGACCCTCTCCTGCAGCCAGGCTCTCCCCTCTCAAGTACCATGAGCAGAGGCACACCCTGGTTGTACTTCCAGCCCTTCCCCACTCCCGAGTCACATTTCCTTACCATCAGGTTTTCTATTCCCAAGTAAGCCATGATTTCTAGGGAGTGCAAACCCGCAAGCTAAAGAACCTGCATTTTCTCAGACATCAGTTTATGGTTTGGAGTTAGGGGATGCCCTTACTTTTAGATAAAACAGTTAATTATGAAATAGAATGTTCGTACATGCAGTTAAGATAAAATGGGACACTTCCCAGGGAATTCTTATTTGCGAGTGGGGTGTATGCGTTCCCTGTCCTCTGCCTTTAGTGGTATTTTTGTGTTCACTCCCGAGAAGTACAATCGGAACTGTATCCACGCAGCTGACTCAGGGCCTCGACTTCTAGTTGCCCCCGCAGCAGAGCTGAAGGCATCTGCCCTGGAGAAATCCCTCTCCTCCTGCCTGCCTGTGACCTGTGTACCTGTCACAGAGCTTTAGGGCCAGCTGGTTTCGGGGGGGGGGGGGGGGGGCGGTTTTGAGGCCGAAGCAATACTTACTGTAGGAAGCCTATTTATGTCATCGTCCAATCCGGTGTTTGCTATGAAACTATTTCTTTGAGGCCAGGAAGCTACTGGGCATATCTGCTTCTGGGTTAGGATTACCCTGACTCACTACATATGTTAGGATGTTGGGACCAAGAGTCCTTTGGGCAGTTAAAAAAAAATAACATATATATATATATATATATATATATTTTTTTTTTTTCTCTCAAACTGGTGGTCAACAAATGGCTAAGACAGTTTTGGTGCTTTCCCTATCTGCCTGCAAAGACTGGAGAATTTGGCATACCACTAATGACAACCCCCAGCCTCACCCAACAGAACTCCCCAAAAAGGACCAGGGGCCACTCTTACAAGAGTTTAAAAACCAACAGGTTAAGAACACTTGAGGATTTGGATGCTTGTGTTTGTCTTTCCCCAATAATTATTGTTGAATCTCCCAAGTAGTAGCTTTATCTTAGCAATGGACAGACCATTGGCTCCTCCATACCTGATTATATGTTATTACTTAAAGTCAGTTTCTGGGAAACTCGAGCATGTATGCGGTAGATACGAACAGAAGTATAAAAATACATGCCAGCCTATCTCCGTATGTTATTATATCTCTGTAATCCTCAAGGAAAGCACTTTTGCTTTTACTTAGGATTTCAGATTTGCTCGATGGCCTCCTGCTGTCTTCAGCACCTGATAAAACTTTAACCAGGGAAGCATTAAACATGGTGCAACAGCTTCTGCCCAGGCTCCTGAGTTCCTGCCAGCAGCATTTATCAATGTAAGAACGAGGATGCTTCCTGCAGTGGCACCAGCCCCCCCCTGGAGCCAGAGCGTGCTGCTCAGACTTAAGCCCCAGCAGGATGAGGCCTTACTGCCAGGTCAGTAACAGTTAGAGTGCTCGAAAGTGTGTGCTGACCGACTGCAGGCTGTGGGGGGAGGGGTGGGTGTTGCAGAAATCCCCGGGGAGAAGTCACCGAGGGAGGCAGGTCACGAGTGTGTCCAGAACGAATTGGGTCCCCACAGCGATCCCTGGCTGCTTTCCAAAGTTTGGTTCTCTGGAGGCTGAGAGTGGGTTTGTCCTTTGATTTGATATCATTGAATCCAGGGCGATTCTAAGAAGTCCTTAGAGTCTCAGCTGTGGGGGGAGAAATGACCTATATTGAGGACCAGCTGTGAGCCAGGCCCTGCCCTCAGCCCCAGTTTCTCAGCTGGTAAAACGGATGTGGAGTGGAAGACCCCGTTGCCCTGAGTTACACAGCTAGAAGTATTGGCGCCAGATTTTGAGCCCAGCTCTCCCTCACTTTGTGGTGGTCGGTGGCACATCGATGACACAGAGGGAGGAGGAGGCCTCAGACCCCCCCCCCCACTGCAATCCGACCATCCCACTTTATGGATTCTTTTCCAAAATTACATTTCATGGCTATCCTTTGGGCTCAGAAATGGCATCGAGGTAGCCTCATTCTGCCACTGTAGCAGATATGTGAAGTCCACATTGCTAACTTGAGCCTGCCCCCAGGAGTTGGGGGAGCCTTTACTTTTTGGCGCCATCCCCCAGAAATGAGAGTTTTTCTAGGCCTTCAAGAGTATAGAAGTTCTAAGAAATGGTCCAAGTGAAGAGGGTTCTGCTAAGTTTATTTGAAAATGTCTGCTGCTGCACTGCCACAGAGAAGGCAGTCTTCCTATTTTAGCCCAGCCTGTCCTGTGCTCTTTGACGATGTGTTAACTCAAAGTTCAGTGAATCTAGACTTTCCTGCTGATACCTGCTATGGACATGTGTACACACACACACACACACACACACACACACACACACACACACTGAGTACATATGTATATGTAAATGACAAGGGTACATGCATAGACCCTCACACACACATAGTGGAGGAACTCAGGGGAGACCGGGGCGGCCCCCTCCTGATCTTGTGTACCACAGCACCACCGCGGAGGCTTCTGCCAGCCCCGATCACAAGTGTCACCACATAGTTGGAGCTCAGGAGCTTGCTTACAAGGTGCTCACGAGAAGAACAGCTCCTTGGCAGAGGTTGTCGGCTCCTAAAGCACGGGGCCAAGGTGGGCTCCAGCCCTGCTCCGAGATGTCTAACGATATGGGAAACGATAGCCCAGCCATTTTGAGGACCCAGGAGTCTGCCCACTCCAGTCAGGACTGAGGGCACAGCTACAGAGTTTGTGACTTGTGCTGGTGGCAGGGTATAGGAAGTCCTCCCCTCCCCCCACCTAGAAAGTGTTCTCTTGCCAACACCTGAAGTTTCATACGCACATAATGGCTGTTTAGTACATGCTTCGTAATCAGAAAATCGGTTGCATGTTTGCTGTGTGCCTAGCCCATCTGGACTTCAGTTGAAAACACAAATCTCTTTAGGGATGACACAGCCCAGACTTAAGAGAGAGAGAAGAGACTCGAGATCTCATTAATATGGCCTACACCCAGCAGTGCTCTGAAGCCCCCACCCAGCCCATTCCCAGACTCAGGCCCAGGGGGCCTGCCTGGTGGAAGAGTAGCATTTGGAACTGAACACACACCAGAAGCAGCACAAGGAGTGCCGGGACAGGAAAATGAAAACAAATTGAGACACTTGTGGGTATAAAGGTGCAAAACATGCCACAGAGCCCATGCTGGGGTTGATAGGACCTTGAGGGGACAGTGGGCTTATATTAACAGGAATCAAACCTGACCAGTCTTTGCACAGTGACAGGCCATACTGCATGGGTGGGGACAAGCAATGAATCCGTTGTCCTCTGCCTGTTTTCCTGTGCACAGTCACATTCCCTCCTTACCTTCTCCATCCACCCTTCACGTTAAACAAGGGAACGCTCGCTCTTCCAAGGGAATTACACATTTGAGTTAATGTTTCAGTATATCATTTTCATACTGTAAATTATTTTGTAAGAGAGATTTACCGCTATCCCAGGATGTTTGGACTCAGCGCCCCTGTGCATTTGGAAATCAATAAACTATTACTGGAAATACCACTCGTCTCTGAGAGTTGTGCACAAAGGAGCCTGCTAGGTGTAAATATTCATGATGATCTCCATCCTTAACTGTGGGGATGTTGGAGACGGTGATGTGTGGTTATTAGATACAGATGCTCATTTACTCCTGACTTCTCCAGAGTGGTTTTGGAGATCTCTGGGAAGGGGCAAGCGGATACACTTAAAGTCGTCGTTATTTACAGATATGTTTTCTCCTCAAAGTAAAACAATCCATGCCTAGGTTAAATTTTCTGAGCAAAGTTAGATTATAACCCAAAGAATACTTGATCCTGAATGATGTTTTCAAGTAATATTAAAGCTTTACAATTTGGATTAACCAGGGGGCACATCAGATTTTAATTTTTATATTTTCTAGAAATAAAAAATCTTTGGTAGAGAAAATTACAGGTAGGCCAGCAAAAACATCTTTGTGGAACCTTGGAGCTATACATGTGAGATATATATATATAACAATAAAAAAAAAAAAAAATATATATATATATATATATATATATATATATATATATATATATTTAAGTAGGCTTCACGCCCAGCATGAAGCCCAACACAGGCTTGAACTCATGACCCTGAGATCAAGACCTGAACTGAGATCAAGAGTCGGACGCTTAACTGACTGAGCCATCTAGGTGCCCCCCAACTTCCACCTGTGGGGCGGCAGTGAAACCAAAAGTCATATGCACAGAAGCAAAATGTGAGAACCCAGGAGAGTAGACACTTTGTGAACCAAAAGTGCAAGTCCTGCCTAAAGGCATTACAATTCACTGTATAAAAACCCCTCCTAAAACCCACCACCAGGCGTGTCTGGAGGAGCTGCGATTTATGAACCCTACTCTGAATTTCCTTTGAACAAATTTGTCTCCATCAGACCTCGTTAGTTAGCTGGGGGACTGTGTGAACTTCGGAGAAATTGTCCAAGATAGGGAGGCGAGTCGGTCACTCAAGGTTGCCCGGCGAGCCACACCGACAGAGCCAGGACAGCAGACTCTCTGTCTCCTGTAGCGTCTCCTCCTTCCCCTCTCCGGTTGCTGAGGCCATTTCTGCCTGGTGAAACGGGGTTGCCAAGCCCTGTAGCACTCAAGAGTCTCATGTTTTAACAAACCACAACGTGTTTGGAGGTTTCCTTCCCTACTGCCTGGTGCCAGTATCTCAACACCACATCCCATTGCCCCAGCCCTTTCTCATTTTATTGTCTTTCCCTCGGAAAGCTACAACTCTACTTTGTTTCATTGATCTTTGCTTGGTCCAACTTCCAGGTGGCCCCATTTCCTTTACACTCATAAAAGGGTGAAGTTGCAGCTTGTCTGGGACATCTCCTGGCCCGGGAGAAAGCCAGGCTGCCAATCTTAATAAGGGAAGAAAATATCACAGAAAAACAAAAAACCGAAAAGACCACTTAAAGTCAGTAACTGGCTGTGCCGAGTATCCGTACTTGTTAAAAACTGCAATCTCCAGTTTTAAATCCTTGTGTTAATAATACTAGCTACCATTTAATGAGCTCTTTCTCCGGGCCAGGCACTGGCCTCGTTGCTTTACACATTATCTTATTTAATTCTCAGAGCACTGACATTATCATCTCCTATTTTCTTGCACAAGAATCAGATTTAGAGAGTTAGATGCTCTGCCCAAGGTCACATCCTAATAAATGAGAAGCCAGGATTTAAATCTAGCTCTAAAAGGGTTCACAACCCCTTGTCTTAATCTTTCGCTCTCAGTGGCACAGAGTCTGCCTTGTGTTGGTGAATAACACCCCGACCACCACACATACAGTAAGGCCGTGGGGCAGCAGACTTGGACCTTTTTTTTTAGGTCTTGCTCTGTACAGTCTACAGATGCACAGGGTACATAAGGGAAGGAGGGCTAAGGATGGCAGTGGAAACCTCTTTTAACCTGAAACTGCACTTTGGGAGGGAGGGAGCTATTCGATTTTCTTGGTCTCCTTTATTCCAAGGCCATAAATCGTGAAATCATCAGAAGAGGCAAAGCCGTGGCTTCTATCATAGTCTTAGAATCCCAAAAGTCAGCCAGCTGTGACAGAGTCTGTAATTTAATTAAACATCTTGAAGATGTCTCCAACAGATTGATGTCGGGCCAGCTTCATATTCTTGGAGAGGACTGCAAAAAGAGCTTGTCTATTTTACAGTCCATTTAGTGAGTGTTGCCATCGTGGCCACAGCACACAGCAGGCCATTTGCCTTACAAAAATGGCCCACAAACTTCACACCAGTTTGGGGACTCAGTAGCTACTCATTTACCTACAGCTCAGCCATCTGTCGGTTTCACTTATCCTCATTTCTGGAAGATGAAATCCAAACAAGTGCTCTGACCATGAGTAATTGAGACAGAACTGGAAAAATCTGGAACCTCTGCTGGACCCACTCACAAGTGACTGAGCATGAGGAAGTGACAAGCTAGGCCTCTGACCAGTTGAAATAAATGCTACAAAGCAAATACGTAAGAGAAAGGCCATACGTCCACCCATCAAGCCTCTTCTCAGAAACTATTCCTACATCACACACAGTTCTAAATGTTTGACATCTGGTTTTCAAGCCTACCACAGATTAAATAGAAGGGTGAGAAACAGACTCCTAGAGGAAACTTAGGTCAAGAAGGAAAAAGCAATAGAAAACACAAAAACACGTAAGTCTACGGAAGAACTCAAACTGTGCTATTTAGTGCTCAGAACAGCTCCACACACATCTCAACTCTTGAAGGGGATTGCTGTATTATAGGACAATATAATCATATTCAAAACGATGACCCTGAGCATCACACCTAGAGAAATGAAATCGTGCCCAGAAAGAAGGCAAGAATTTGCATATCAAACATTTTAGAGGTGTTCATATCATAAATGGTACAAAACAAAATAAAACAAACACCTTTAGGGGTTTTAGCAATAAACCTCTGAGCATTTAGCTAAACAAAACATCCCCCCCCCACCTGAGGTTTTATTGTTCCTTGAGCCTCTAGCGTTCAGAGAGTTTTTGCCGTAACTTTGCAAGTGACTTTCATGCTACAGCGCTTTGCATATAATGGCATGAACAATGGAAGTGCCAGGCTTCCAATGTGATGAATAAAACTAATAACCAGAATACAGGTCAAATTCTGTTACAACAAATACTGCTACTATAAAAATCACTTAAGCATCCCTGTTATCTCTAAGGCCCTGTCAATTGCCCATTTATTTCAAGCAATAGTCATTACAATCAAATTGGAGTATAATAAAAAGAAACTGGACCCTCACCACAAGTTGATGTAACACGATTTAACCTGTAGTAACACATTCTCCCTTGTATTTCTCCAGTTTTTCGCTGCAAGAAGAATAAACCTTATGTAGACATGGTACCAGCCTGGGAAGCTGGTGTTGGGTAGTTGTTGCTAAGAGAAGAAAACTCAGAAGAAAGGACACACGGAGTTGTGTGGCAAGCCCTCTCTAGGGAATTTGGTCTCCAGGGCCACTTTTGACCTTAATCCTCCTTGGAGCCATCAACCACAGAGTTGCTTGCTTCTAATAGTGGTGTAATGCATATATTAAGCCCTGGAACGAAGACATGATTCATTTCCCATGGATCACTGAGCACTTTGTGGCAACCTAGCCCCGTTCTGATGACCCTAAGATAAAGAAATCCAGAAGCGTGCGACTTGAACCATCTTTTCTCCCATGATGCACTGCTGTCAACACCACATAATTGTAAAAGCCCATGCCATGCTGATTACATATAGAAATGATCTAAGTCAACTGCATTCCATTTGGTATACAGGCAAGGATTTTTCCATGCCTATCCATCTGTTGCTGGTGGCAATGATGAGTTTTGTCATTTGCTCCTTTTTTTTCTTCCTTCCTTCCTTCTTCCTTTCTTTCTTCCATCCTTCCTCCTTCCTTTCTTTCTTCCATCCTTCCTTCTTCCTTCCTTCCTTCCTTCCTTCCTTCCTTCCTTCCTTCCTTCCTTCCATCTTTCCTTCATTCATTTGTTCCTTCCTTCCTTTTTTCCTTCCTTCCTAACTTCTTCCTTCCTTCTTCTTCCTTCCTTCTTTCCTTCCTTCCTTCCTTCCTTCCTTCCTTCCTTCCTTCCTTCCTTCCCTCCTTCTTCCTTCCTTTCTTCTATCCTTCCTTTCTTCCTCCTTCCTTCTTCCTTCTTTCCTCTTTCTCTTCCTTTTACTTAAATATTTATGACTACATTGCAACCAACATTTTGCAACACCCTCAGCACAGAAGGGATTAAATCATAATTCACATCTGAATAGTACAATCAGCAATAGGAAGAGCAGCGGGGAGGAAAATTGTTCACCTTTTCTCGATGTTATAATGCCTGGCTTGGACCCCAGATTCATGTTATACTCTGAAGAAGTTCATAAATTCTGGGCACTGCTCAGCTTGGGGAGGCAGGCAGTATCCCTTCACACCTCAGGGTGAGATGAGTGGTCTGTTGAAGCTCTGCCATCCCAGAATGTGTTTGCCTCTGCTTGTTTTCTCCCCCCAAGCCAGAGTGTAGTTAAACATTTACACATCCCAGGCCGGGAGACCGGGTTCAGGAGAGCTTGAATATTTTGCTTGGCTCTTGACGACATTGAGGCCGAGTGTGGTTCTCCAGCTTCAAGATGTCAGTTTGCTGCCTCGCCGTTTTTATTAGAATATCTAGAGATTGCAGGTGTTGGTTAGGAAATAAGTTTTCTGCGTTTGGTTTCTCTCCACGCATTTGGCCTTCCGGGGCCTTTCGGACCAGGCTGGATGGCTGTATCCTGGTACCAAATTC
Organism: Acinonyx jubatus; assembly: GCF_027475565.1. Taxonomy (NCBI): domain Eukaryota; kingdom Metazoa; phylum Chordata; class Mammalia; order Carnivora; family Felidae; genus Acinonyx; species Acinonyx jubatus. The sequence continues at coordinate 25,483,690 of NC_069390.1, read as the reverse complement.
AGCCTATTCCAAATGGAAAGAACCATGATAGAGGAGCAAGACTGTTCTTGGGCTCTGCGGTGGTGGCGGTGGTGGTGATATCAGTGGAGTGGTTATAGGTGGAGGTGATGATAAAGAAACCACTAGTGAGAATAAAGATGGGTATTTTCTCAGCTCTTAAACCAATTTCCCACTTGCTAACAGGTGGGTTCTGATCTATTTTCCCTAGAAAACACTGGCCTATCTGATCAAACAAGGGCATTCTTTCTGAGATCAGACCTTATGGGCACTTATGACCAAACTATACTTGCCTATTAATTTACTCAAAACTGGGTTGCCTGCTAAGCCCCCTTCCTCACCTCTGGCATAAAAACAAGACATGTGGAGGAAGAATTAGATCACCTGGAGTCCAGTGTTGCCTATGGCTTAGTGGTGCAAAGAAGCCAGGATTTCTAGAAGTATCTGTCTTTTGCCATTTCTGAGATGGTGAGAAAATCTATCCGGAGTGTTTATGCCCCTCTTGATAGCCAAGCCATAAGCTTCCTTTTATACTGTGCTATGAGCTTAGTCACTGCCCCCAGAAAAGACAATTTCACGATGACTTACTTCCTCATAATCATTGGAACCGTCTCAGGAGGACACGCACACTGCTGCATTCCTTAAGGCCTGGCACATTGTCAAGTGGTAAACTTGCGGAGCAAATAAGAGACCTGGCCTGGTTCACAAGGCTGTCAGAAGTGATCCAGAGTTCAGGCTTCCCCTGGCCTTTTATCCTCTCACCCTCTTTCCTCTGTGCCTCCGCCTCCTTTCCTTCCGGTCTCTCCATCTGGAAACCATGAGCCTTGTGGACTCCAGACACAAATTCTCAGATTTCAGATGTTTGGGAAATTTCTCTGCTTGGGTCATTCTTCAAGAGTAAGAGAATTCAATAAGGGCGGAAAAACAGCTGAGACCCTTCCACAGAAAACAAATAAGGGACGGCCATCCCCTCTGCCAACTCAGCGCCAACCCCCCAGCAATAATCTAACTTCAGAAAAAGTATTGAGATCCTCCCCCCCACCCACCAGAAGAGAACAGAATAGAAAAACAAAATCTCCGCTCATAAAAACATACTTTTCTCCCTCGTGAGGCATAAACACAACTGGCATCAGATAATACGACGTAATTGATTTTGTGTGTCTTACTGGGGAAGGGAAGGGTCTCTGGAGAGTAGACCCACCAGTGGTGGAATGAAGGGAAAGGTAAGGTTTAGCCTAAATTGTTAGGGAGAAACTGTTAACATTACGAACCACTTGACTCCAGTGTTGAATCTCCAGGACAAAGAGCAAATGTGTGGTCTTTGGAAAATGAAACGAGGCTGCTCCTGATGCTGGGTTTAGAAACAGACAAACTTGGCTCTGGTACTGGCTCTGTCCTTGACTCTGAGGGATTAAAGGGGAAGCTGGATCTACAGGGCTTAGGACAGTACCTATACTTAGGAAGCGGTAGCTTGTGATGACTGCTTATCGTGGTGACCGTCATGCATCCGAATGGAGTCTTCTTGGGGCCGTGGAAGATGGAGCTTGCCCTTACGTTGCCCCACACTGGCTCCTCTGCTCGGCCTCCAACTCTTCCCCGAGGCCACCACATAGCCCTCTCTGCCACACCCATCCAGTTACACTTTCGTATCCGTATCTCAAATTACATGCACTTATTTGTTCATACAGTAACTTTTTGAAGGTTGTATTGTTTGTTCACTGCTGTATTAGCAATGCCGACAAAATTGCCCGCCGCAAAATAGATGTTCGAAAAATACTCGCGGACTCTGGGACTAACGTCTTGATAGCATTCATATCCAGTTACTCCAGATATTACATCTTGATGCAGAAAACTGGGCGACACCCTTAGCGACATCTTTGCCAGCAGGAGTGCCCAAAGCATGTGGTGCCACCAAAAGGCACTTGCTTTTCCCAGGAGGAGGGGGACGAGAGCTGGGAAACCTAGCTGCTGTCCCTGCTGTGCAGCGTTTGGCCGGTCAACTTCCCAATCTAAACACTCCTAAAATAGGGGTAGAGTCTCTTAGATTGGATCTCTCTACCTCTTCCAGCTCTAACACTGTAAGATCTTAGCAAAGAGAGAGGGGACAGTAGGAATGGAAACATCCTGCCTCTAAGAAACCCCAACTCTTCCTCCCCTCCATGAGTGTGCATGTGTACGTGTATGTGCGTGTGTGCACGTGCATATGGGTGATGTGTATGTATGCGTGTCCACGGGTGACTGTGTGTGTTCACACATGCGCACACACTGGGGCTATACCAGGAGAACCGGACTCCAACGTAGACTTTATGGAGGGCAGCAATTCCCCAAGTGCTTTGGACCGAATATTCACATACCCCCCAAATTATACATTGCAGTTCTAACCCCCAGTGTGATGGTATTAGGAGGGAGTGTTGGTGAAATAATTAGGTCATTAATGTGGAGCCTTCAGGAATGGGATCCATGCCCTTAGAAAGGGGACCCCAGGGAGCTTGCTCCCTTGCCCCTTCCTCCACGTGAGGACACGCTGAGAAATGGGCAGGCTGTCACCTGGAGGAGGCCCTCACCAGCCCCTGACTGTGATCTCAGACTTCCGGTCTCCAGCACTGGGAGGAATCAACTTCTGCTGATCAACCATCCGGTTTACGGTGTTTTGTTCTGGCAGCCTGAGCAGACTGAGACACGAAGAGCGCATGAGCCATGAAAAAATGCACTGTAGTCAGGTAACTTGGGAAGTGAAAGAGGAGGCCACACAAAGTCCCTGTGGGACTCCTCAGACCTTGTAATATGTTCGTGAACATCACGGAGCCTCGAAGGGAACTGGGTATGGTGTCCCGGCATTCCATGTAACAGTTATAGAAAAAGATTTAGAGAGGAGTCCCAATGACCTCATTTAACTGGTGAGAAAATGGGCTGAAAGGGAATGAATGATTGGCCTGAGGTCATTGGGGAACCTGAGTTCTTATCTAGCTTTGGCCATGATCTCCCAGAAGAGAAAGTCTGGTCCGTGACCCAGGAGCCCACATTAGAACATTCTGGGAGACACCCCACGCTTCCATCTTTGGTCCCAAAGGGAAGTGAGCTTTCCACAGTCTGGCGTTTCTAGCCTCGGGGCCTGCGCAGACATTGGTGTTTAGCACAAGGAAATCTTTCTCGTCACAGAGGCACCATCTGGAATATGAGGTGCAGCTCTAACAGGCTGTGGTTCTGTCTCTCTCTCTCTCTCTCTGGTTCTCTTCCTCCATCCCCCACCCCCACCCCCATTCTCTTCTCCAGGCTGCATCCTGGGGTTACTGTTGTGGCAAGCAAAGGCAGCACTGACCTGCTTGACTAAGACCTGTAGCCCCACGATACACCAGGCGCAGGGGAAGGTGCTCAGTAAACCTCATGCATTGGCAGGACCCTTCCATCCCAGCTGACTGGTTATCTCCATTCTCAGGACTAGGAAACTGATGTGTAAGTTCATTAAAAATGGAGGTCTGTGGGGTGCCTGGGCAGCTCCGTTAGTTAAGCTTCCAGCTCTCCATTTCAGCTCAGGTCATGGTCTCACGGTTCGTGAGTTCAAGTCCCCGCATTGGGCTCCACGCTGACCTTGTGGAGACTGCTTGGGATTCTCTCCCCCCCCCCCCGCCTCCCCCACTTGCACATGTTCTCTGTCTCTCAAAATAAATAGATAAACTTCAAAAAAATGGGGGTTTGTGTCTGGTCTCTTACAGTGGACCATGGACCATTTTCAAATGCCTTCTCTGGCACTTCACCATCAGTGTGGTGGTGGTCAGACGGGGCTGGGAAGTACCAGCGAGAGTGAGTGTGTGTAATACCAGAGGGAAATGTGGTTATAAAAAAAAGACTCGGCACCCCTCCCAACTGCCGTTCTTTAAACATGAGGTCAACATTTTATTTCGAGGATAGGATGGTCCGCACCTTTCTCTGGGTGTGGTGTGTAGGCGTGGGGAAGGGGGGGGGCATTGGAGGCCATGCCCCCAAGTGCATAACACACTCCGAAACAAAAGCCCCGACCCCCTTTTTAGACAAGACCATTTAGCGCCCATCTGTTGTCATTCCAGCATCCCCGTTTACAGGGTCTCACCCCTCCCCCTCACTTCCAAATGGCTTTTCAAAGTATTTCTTCCAACTCCACGTAGTTGTCTCCCTGAAAGGAGTTTGTATAAGTGCAATGTTCCATCTCACTACAACTTTAGTGAGGTTTTTGCACCCCCTCAACAGAGCGATCACGTGTCATGCGGGGTGTGCGTGTGCGTGTGTGTGTGTGTATCATCAGGCTGGTGATGCAGTCATGACCCTGTTCCTTGTACAGAAAGTGTGCGTGACACCCTCTGTGCACTTGCGGGCCGTCTTGTACAGAGTTCATGCCCTTCTGAGGAAAGAAGAGACACAGGGTTGTATTTTCTTAGGAGATTAGTAGATCCACTGCAATGTAACGAGAGCATTTAGCAATGGTAAGAAATAAATACCCCCCACTTGCCGAAACAGCTGTCTCCCCTCTGCCTCCTCCTTCTCACCCCTTTCCTTAGTGCACTCTGACCCTTTCTCTCCCAGGAACAAAGGCACGGCATCCACAGGAGCTCATGGACACAGCATGTCTCAAAGAAGCCATCACCCCCGTGGTCCCCGGTTCTCCTCACGACAGTTCACGCTAATCGAGGGATTCCGTTTCTAGGAATGCACAACGCTATGGCCTTGAACTGGATCTACCCCCATCCCATTTCGTGTACTCTTAGCCTGACACAGCAGAACACTGAGACAGCCAGTTAATTTAATTGAGAGGAAAACCACTTCAACCAGCTGTTTTGGCAGAGGTTAAATAGAACCAGTACAACGTTGACTGCATTATGCATCTAAAAGAGAGGTTTTGTGGGCATAGCTGGAGTAAAATCCTCTTGTGACCTTGAGTTTAACGTCCTTGTATCAACACCAAACTCAAAGATTTGTCAATGAAGACTCAAGATGACAACACTTCCAACAATCAGCTTCCCACTGCCTTCTTCTCATGGACGAGTTCATTATGCCTTTTACTCAAGCTTTCTCTTCCTGAAATGGAGGTAGGAGTGAAAAATGGATCAGGAAGCCTGGGCCTGGTATGTCTTAAGTCACTTTAAATGCATTACTTACCCGCCCTGTGTCTCCATTTCTCCATCTCTAAAATGGGGATCATAATAGAACCTGACATACTGATGAGAATGATCAAATAAGATAATGTGTGAAAAGTGCTTAATACAGTGCCTGGCAAATAGCCCTCAAATAAAATAGTTATAATCAATATTAGCATTACTATAACAAATTGATGAAGTATGAAAAAAGATTTTCAAAAGGAAATTTGGTGGTATCCAATCCCATTTCTAGATCTCTCTAACAAAGAAATATGACACATATACAAAGCTTTTTGCATAGAGTGTTCATGTAACGTTGTTTCTAATGGCAGAAATGTGGTGATGACTTAAGTATTCATCAACAGGAGGATAGCTGAGTATTTTAGAGTCTGACCGTGTAGAGGAGCACCGTACAGAAAATTGAGGGTGGGTTTCTTACTGCCTGCTCAGTGCAGCCAACAGTGCCTTTGAAAATCACCAAGTTCTCCCTGTTTAGATTGGCAATCACAGCTTTCCTTCCTGTAATCACAGAACATTCTCGGGGATGCTAATGAGATGATGATTTTGTTTTACTGGGAAGAATGGATTTGCATCACTCAAGCCAAACTGAACAGGCACAAACCCTGAAGAGGAAGGGTTGGCTGAAAAACACCCTTAATCATAGTGCAAGACCATTTTGTCTCTGTGACCTTCAAGTCATGGGGACGCTAGGACCCAATGAGGTAAGGCCCTGACTTTGGATCATTGGAAACCCTCCTCAGAGCTTTCTGGCCTGAGCAAAAGAAGAAGACTTCATCTGCTCGACCATGTTAAAGCAGAGAAAGTGGACTGACTCTCCCCATCCCTCATGGCTCCCCACTCCCAACTTCTGGTTCTGCTCCCTGGGGTTTACCTGTTCACTGCAGCCAAAACCACTAGGTTGGGAGTTGAGCTGGCACGTCAGCCACTTTGCCACTCTCCAACCTCTGCTCCTCCAAAATGGACTCTCCATTCCTGCTCTGATTTCTACCAGCCAGGAGCACTGATCAAGCTCCTCTTCCTCGGAGCACCCGGGTGGCTTAGTTAAGTGTCCGTCCAACTCTTGATTTCGACTCAGGTCATGATCTCGTGGCTCATGAGATCAAGTCACATGTCAGGCTCGGTGCTGGCGGTGCTGAGCCTGCTTGGGATTCTCTTTCTCCCTCTCTCTGCCCCTCCCCCGCCCATGCTTGCCCTCTCTCAAAATAAATTAACATTAAAAAAAAGTCCTCTCCCTCAAAGCAAGAGCTGTGCTCTCTTCATCAGGGGTTCTTTTCTTGTTGGGGTTTCTTCTGTGCCTCCCTGGGCTGCTGTGTGCTTCCTTTACCCTGGACTCCATTTTCCTTGCAGAGGCAGGTGCCATTTTACTTCCGTTTCATGAGAGAGCAGGAAAGAGCTTAGACCACAGAAGGAAACGCATTGTAATTCTAGGCGCTCCTTATACCAGCATATCCCACCTCCTAGTATAGTGGTCCCATCACATATATTATTGAGCACTGTATTTTGACCTTCACTCTTCAGAGGCCTTCCTCCTTGCTTTTGAGAGGCAGAATGAAAAAGCTGGGGGGAAAGCTTTTTCCCTGTGAGAAGTGAGAGCATGCAATCAACAATGAGTTTGAAAGCACAGTGAAGAAAAAGTGTCACATTCTATGTGCTGTTAGCAACCAAGGGGGAGCTGCTCTAAACTGCAGCTTATGATCCCTGGTTGCCCCTCAAGAGCTGTTGTTCTCCATTCGAGGTCGACCTTTCTTCTTGCTCCCATTTTGGCACACATTTTGATGAATAGTGACACCTAGATATAAATTAGGCCACACTGAATCCTTGGCTTCTCCACTCTCTTGCCCCTGTAGCTAATTTCCCCATTAACAGGAACCAGACTGCGTTTGCCCATGCAGTACCATATTAGGCCAGCAGGGGTCTGACATTAGTTGCTTTTAACCCACAATAACTGACTCCCTCCCTGGTGATGGCTCTGTGAATGAACTTGAAGTGAGAAGCAAAGGGCCATGGTTTGAGATAGCAGAACTCTTAAGTATAAATAGTGCATCCATTTCTGTAGTAAGACTATAAACAGTTCATCCCACAGGGCCCTGACGTTTCCTTATCCAAAATGAAGTGCCCGATTTAATCCGGTTTTCATGTTTACCCAGAAAATACATTCATAAAGGTAGCTACCTTAATCAAGGAGATTGGGCCATCCAGGTTTCTGTCCAAAACAACCCACCAGTTGCTGTTCAGTCCCTAAAGATGCTGTGAGGGCCAAATTTGTTGTTAATCAAAAAGTATCAGGATGCCTGGATGGCTCAGTTGGTTGAGTATCCGACCCTTGATTTTGGCTCACGTCATGATCCTAGGCTCGTGGGACTGAGCCCTGTGTCGTTGGGCTCCACATGAAGCCTGCTTAAGATTCTTCCCCTCTCTCCCTCTGCTCCTCTCCCCCGCTTGCACTCTGTCTCTCTCTTAAAAAAAAAAACAACACACAAAAACAAGACAAAACAAAACAAAACAAAAAAAACCCAGTATCTAAAAAAAGCAAATCAAATGTCTCCAATTTGTAGACACTGTTGTAAAGAAAAACATGAATTTAGTACTTCTGGATCACTTTTTAGTTTGGTATTTCAAACAATGAGTCTTTATGATTTCCTTGAATATATTTTTATTGTGGATGATTATTAGTTATGATGATTATTAGTTACGATAATTATTAAATACCTAAGGAATGTATTGGGCTTTCCAGTTTTCAAAGCCCTTTCACACATTACCTCATCTGTTCTTTATTACAAGAAAGAAATTATTAGCCTCATTTTATAGCCAATGAAATTGAGGCTCAGAAAGGGGAAGAGTTGCCTGAGATCACACAGCTAATTACAGCAGAGCCGGCAATTTTTCATGCCAACGCAGCGAAGTCCATGTATATTAAACGACATTTACATGTGCAAACATTTATATAATGCAACCCTATTATGAATTGTACTTTTTTCAGCAATTAACCTAATTTTACTTATTAGTATCTATTTATATCTTGTTGCTGTGCTGGAATGTAATAATACTGTAATTTCCTTACATTATGGAGTGCGTGCTTTTTATTAAGCTGCACGTTCTCTCCCTTCATGTAGCCTATTTCTATGTTCTGCTCTTTGATGAGATGGCAGGAAGTGGCAAGACTCCGATCCTGCAGGATTCACAAATCCTCCCTATCTTCAACAGGCCACCTCATGCAGACCGAGAAGAACAAACTGTATGCAACCAGTAGGGCTGGTGCTTGTCTCCTGGGAACCGGGACCCATTGAGGACAAGCACAGAGAGGCTAGCTTGCCCACCCTGGCGCAAGCTACGCGCCATGCGGTGCTGGAGCGGAGACCTGTCCCACCACGTTCGCAGTCACTGGGGGCACCAACCACAGGACACCTCCGGATGGTAGAAACAAGTAGCAGGAAGGGCTGTAAACCGTCCCTGATGGAAGCCCGGGTGCTTGTGAAGAATAAATGAAAAGGGATAGGTTATTATGCCCTGGAGAAGAATGGAGGGAAAAAGCCTTTATGGATTTCAAAGAACTTTATGGACAACATTATGATTTTGATACCAACCACTCTGAGCTGCTCAGTTCTCTCAGAATGTTGCTTCTTTTTCACCCTTCCCTTTTATTTCCAAGTTTAGTGACCCAGACAACATCAAGGAAAGGGATCTTGAGCCCTGTGATCTGCGTGGCCTCCTCTGCCACCTGTGCCCGCATTCTGCAAACTGTCACCAAACGGGGCACTTGGGGTCCCGCACCCCACCGCAGCTATGCGGCTGCTCCCGGAAGTGCAGCGGGCACCGCCCCTTCCGGGACTGGAAGCGCCCTCGCCTCCCGGCTCACTGCCCAGCCCGATTGGCCTTAAGGGAAGCCCCACCCCCTCTGTCAGTGAGTGACTCAGAATGAGCACGTGACCTGCAGGGGCTTCTGGGAGATTTCCTCACGCATACAAGAAAGCCGCGAGGAGGCGCTGTCTTCTTTTCTTGCCGCCAAGCAATGCCTGAGTGTGATCCTATCTCCTGAGAGGGAAGCAGACGTAGGGGGTGCAAAGTAGAAGGCCAGGTGACTTGGGACTCGCTATGACTTGCCCACAGAGCGCTCTAACGGACGTAAAGCTCTAACCCTCACAGCAGCCCTGCAAAGGAAGTCTGGTTCAGGCCTTTCTGCAAATGAGGAAACCGGGGCTAAGGGAGGTACAGAGAGGTGACTTAAAATCAGTTAAGGAGTTAGAGTTCAACCAGTTAGAGTGAAATCAGAGTTCAACCCAGCCCAGAGCTATCTGCCCCCAACACCTGGTCACCCTTCATCACCCCGTCGATCACTTGCCCAAGGGTGGGGGGAGTTAGAGCAGACCCTTCTGCACTAGTCTAACCAGGGAACTCACACACCCCAGGTATACCTCCTTCCCTCCACCCCACCCTTCTTCCCGAAACTCCCTCCGCTCAGAATGCCCCTGGCCGTCCTCTCCCGCCAAGGAAATTCTTTCCATTCTCCAAAGGCCACCTCTAGGTTGAATTCCCGTTCTGCCTGCGAAGCATGCTACATCTCCTCCAGCCCGTGCAGCGCGCTCCCCCAGCTGAACGTCTGACCGCTTCATCTGTGCCCTAGGTTTGGCAATTACCCGAGTTTGTGTCATTCTTTGGGTTTTATCAACATTTAACTCTTACGGTTGACCATCAGATTCTCCTGAGGCCTATTTCCGGCTTATATATGCATCTCCATATCTTCAGGAATGAGGTCTGACGTCAGGGGGGTGTTCCTTCCCGCAGGGACCTGCATTTTCTGTGTCTTTGTTCCCTCAGTGCACTGTGAGCCAAAGAGGCTCTTTCCCTGTCCCAAGTGTAATTAGTTTTCACCCTCTAGATCTTTGCTCAGGCCATTGCCCCTGACTGAATACTGTCCCTTTCTTTGTTTCTACCCTGGAGTATAATAATGTCTCCTTCAATGACCTGGGGACTGGATGAGGGAAAGATCCTAGTCAATGTCATCTTTCTATCCTCACAGCACCTAGCACAGAGCCTGACACATAGGAGACGTTCACTCAATGTTGAATTGACTTCTGCTCAGATTTGTGATTGGAGCTTCACGTATTAACAGGACCTAGAGGAAAACTTTTCTTTGGATTGGATCTCCCAAAGAGGTAGTATTTTACAGTCAAGATGGTATCATACTTTTCAAAGCTATGACTATCAGTCTCTCTCATATATTTTAAATAACACTTTAATTTTGGCTCTTGACCGTAGGCAGTGTTACAAAGCCTAACTTTTTTACAGTCTGTAACACTGAGAAATTAAACCCAGGGTGTGCACATGTGTGGTAACACCCCCACCCCCAACACACACACCCGAAAAGGCTCAGACAAGGCTCGAGAAGTGGGGGTGCAGGATGGGGGGGTAATAAAATCCATAGACACCTCCAAGACCGTGTTGCATTTAACAACTTTGACCTTTTCTGACCAGATGTTAGTAACAAGGAAATATGAGACACTGAAATTTGGCTCACTCTCCCTGCCTTAACACCAGCAGCCAATAGCAGAAAGTCGAGAATATACTCAAAAGGCACAGAAAGATTGAACAGAGCTCTCACCCACCTACTTTCCTCCCCTGCCAGCTTTGAGTTATAACAATAATAGGAAATGAGGGGCACCCAGATGGCTCAGTTGGTTGGGCGCCCGACTTCAGCTCAGGTCATGATCTCACGGTTTGTGGGTTCGAGCCCCACATTGGGCTCTGTGCTGACAGCTCAGAGCCTGAAGCCTGCTTCAGATTCTGTGTCTCCTTCTCCCTCTGCTCCTCCCCCACTTGTGCTCTGTCTCTCTCTCTCTCTCAAAAATAAGTAAATGTAAAAAACATTTAAAAAATAATAGGAAATGACTCTATGTTTTAAGAAATCCTCCTGGAGAGACAGTATTGCCTAATGGTTGAAACCATGGGCACTGGGGGCAAAAAGACCTAAGGTCAAGTGCGAAGTCTACTACTTTCAACAGAGGGTTATCTATTTCCTTCTGCCACAAGGGTAGAGCCCTCGTGAATGGCTTAGTGCTCATAAAGAGATCTCTCATAATTCTCCATGACTTAGGGCCAGCTCTTCGCTTGGATGCCACAGTCTGAATCTTTGTGTCCCCCAGAATTCAAATGTTGAAATAGTAACCCCCAAAAGGAATGGTTTTAGTAAGTGGGACCTTTGGGAAAGGATTCGGTCGTGAAGGTGGAGGCTTTGTGAAGGCGGGATTGGCACCCTCATAAAGGAGATCCCACGTCTCTCTGTCCCTAGCCCGTTCTGTCATATGAGGATATGGTGAGAGGTCTGCAACCAGAAGAGGGCCCTCATCCAACCAAGCAGGCATCCTGATCTTGGACTTCCAGCCTTCAGATCTGTGAGCAATGAATTTCAACTGTTTATGAGCTTCCTGGCCTATGGAATTTTTTTTTTTAACAGCAGGGCAAAGGACTAAGGTGAGCTTTGAGCACATTTCTGAGCCTCTCAAAGCTCTGATTTCCTCATCTATGAAAACCTACCTCACCAGCATTTGGTCTAAAGTTATAAATGGAAAGATGTTCTATGAACAGGAGCTCATAGGATCTGCACACGCTCTGGCCGTTTCTCTACTGGAATCTCATTTTGCAAACAAGGTGGGTAGAGAGCCACTTTCTCTACTGTCTCCTGCCACACTCAGAAAAATAACACAGAGAGCTGGTCCCTATAAATGAGGCTCCTTCTCTTTCTTCCTCCGGGGGTTCACTGCCTGCCACACTGCACATACCCCTGGTGGCTCTCTCTGTCCTTACTCAAGGCACTGCAGAGGAGTGGGTTAGCATGTGGGCTTCAGAGACAGATTGTAAAGGTTTGAATTCTGGCTCCATCTGGGCTCTCCAACCTTTTCTGTTTGCCCTAAACTGTCCCAGTTTTAGCACTGAAAGTCCCATATCCCAGGAAACCTCTCAGTCCCAGGCAAAGCAGGACATTTGATCATCCATACTCCACTACTTAGTAGGCTGTGGTCCTAGCTAACATTCTCTCTCCGTACTTTGGGGATTTGAACAATTGTACACTCATCCTTGGCGTTGGAAGGAAAGGAGCGAGTGTCCCACAGACTCACTCAATGTTCACGGTCTAACCCCCTAAGTCCACCAAAGGGCCCACCCCCCAGGAGGCCTAGGCCCCATCTCTGGCAGAGATGCCCTCAAGAAGCTTTGAAGTGCCTGATCTCAAGTTCATCTCTCCCCTTCTGGTGGGAGGGAGCTTTAACTGTGCTGACACCCCCACCTGTGTGTCTGAATCCACCTTTAAATCTATACTCTCCCCAAGTGAGAATGAACCCAGGGACAGGGGAGACCATCGGGGTTGAAGGAAATGAGAAGAAGTCTTTCTGGGATATCGGGTGGAGGCTGGAGGTGAGGGGAAGGTGAACAGAAATGGGCCGGCTGCTTCTCTTTAATGAGAGCAGAGAGGTTGTCTTCCTCCGGGGTGCATCAACACACTAACGAACGTGGAAATCAATCCTTGTTGCTGTGCAGGGGGTTGGACCAGGTCAGCCAGCAGCCCAGGCTTTACGACTCAACACCCCACAGGGAAGCTTCCGGTCCCCCTTCCAGGTTGACATTAAAATAAGAGGAGTGGCCACCACATGGCTGGCTGTGCCAAGTTACGTCTCCCAGGGTGGCCTTCTGCTTTTATGGCTCAGCACTTTACATTTTGCTGGGCGTTTAGAATTTTGCAACAACTCTTCAAGGTAGGCAGTATCAATATCCCCGTTTTCCAGATGAAAAAAAAATCTAGGCCTAGAAAATCAAAGGGATTTCTACAGTGTCTCGTAACTACCATACAAGCAGGGATTAAGAGCAGTGGTCTTCAAACGTTTCTATCTCAGAGCCCTATCAGGAAAATATTCTGAGCAATAGCTCCAGGACACATGCATAAAATTCATTTATAAAATACAGTCGTGACTGTTGTATTAATATATTAAATATACAGTAAAACATGAAAATAAACATTAAGAGCACACGGGATCAGGGGGCGCCTGGGTGGCTCAGTCGGTTGAGCATTCAGTTCTTGGTTTCAGCCCAGGTCATGATTCCAGGTCATGGGATCAAGCCCTGTGTCAGGCTCTGCGTTAAGCATGGAATCTGCTTAAGATTCTCTTTCTCTCTGTCGATCTCTCTCTCTTTCTCTCTCTCCCCCGCTACTCCTCACCCCTGCTCTCACTCTCTCTCTCTCTCTCTCTCTCTCAAAATAAAAATTAAAAAATTAAAATAAATAAACTTGAAAAATAGAAAACTTTAAATATAAACTTTAAAAAAAAAAGCATGAATGAGATCAGACACATTAACAGAAGGTCAAATGTTTGCTTCTGTCACCCCAGTAGATCATCTTGTATCAGTGATGTGGGCACAGCCCAAACACCTACTGCAGCCAAGCTGGCAATGTAAATAAATGGAGTGGCCTGGGTGTAAGAGAACCTATGGGAAAGCAGATGAGGAATGGCAGCGGATTTGCAGCCTCAGTGTTGGACAGTAGGGAGTGGTGAGGACTAGGGCAAAATGAGAGCAGATCTCCCATTTAAAGGAGGTAGCTGTCACTCAGTGTTAGTCGATTGTTGCCGTATGAGAATATGGGCCCAGGGTTTCCAATCTTCCCATTTTTCGATAGAAGTTGGAAATTCGGGTTTTTATGTGAAATGGCACACAATTTTAAGCTGTTGGCCACTGATTTCATTTTTTTTTTTTTTTTACAAAATTTTGGGGTCCAAATGGGTCAAAATCAGCTTGCAGTCCTCTGAAGGGCAACCATGAGAGTAAAAGTAGGATCTTGGCCTTTGTATCCAGTCTTGATTTTGAATCCTAGCTCTACCTTGCACAAGTAATTTAACCTCTCCATGCTTCTGTTTTGGAGCCAGGCAAATGGAAATAATAATACCTTCCTTTGAGGGTTATGATGTGTGTGAAGCATTTAGGACAGTGCCTGGCACATAACAGAGGCTCAATAAATAATACGCGTTGTCAGTGGGGGCCCACCTAGTACTCAGCCCTGCTGACTGCAGACATAATTTTCTTTCCACTCTTAAAAAGGCTTAAACAGAACACCCCCAGCCAATTTCCAATCTACGTTTTGCAGAATTCATTCTCCTGCCCAGAAAGGCAGTGCTTTCCACCCAGGTCTCCTCACTCCCGAGAAGAATCCAGAAGCAAAAGGAATGAGCAGGCTGTCTCTCAAGTAGGCTGCAGTAGGAGGTGGCGAGGAGCTGGGAACGAGCACTGGAATGGGAGTCAGGTGGTCTGAGCACTAGTCCTGGCTTGGCCGTTCCCAAGCCATGTGAACTTGGACAAAGGACTGAACTACTCCAGGCCTCTGTTCTACTATGCAGAAGTGGACGCTAATGTCCACCTGCCCCCAACGCAACCCTCCCCCAACCCTTCCCCTCCCTGCTTTGTGCCCCCCTGGGGTTTGACCGCAGTAGGCTCCCCCCTCCTCTGGTTCCCAGGAGGGTTTGGCAGATGAAATGCACCAGCAGGTGAGCAGTGGCGCGGGGGGGGGGGGGGGGGGGGGGAAGCAGAGGCAGAGTGCTCATTCTCTCTGTGCACAGTGGCCGGGGGGCGGGGCTCCCCTGTGTGAGGCCACGGCGCCTGCCAGGACATCTGCTGCAGCTCCAGCTCCTGCTCTGGCTCTCATCTTGTGGGGGATCCACTCCCTCCCCTTCCCCTGTGCCCCCAGGGACGGCAGGGCTCCCCAGCACTGCTGGCCCAAGGGGGACTCCGGCACCCTTTGTTGGTTTCCCTTAAGCCTGTCACGCCTGTGTGAGTGGAGCCTCCTCAAGCCCCACCCTCACCCTGACGGCGCCGTCTTTCTTGCTGAGACCCCGACCATTACACATACACAGCACGTGTGTTTTTACCTTGGAGCTATGGATGCGGAAGGCACTCAGTGTCGCTGGAATTAATTTGAAATCATAAGCTTTTCTGCTTCAGCCTCAGGCTGCCAGAAAATCCAATTATCCAGATCCCTCATGCCCCAAGTGCCCCGTCCATTGAAATCTATACACACTGATGAGCGATTTGTTCATTCACAAATGCTTGCCATGCAACTCTGATGGGCCAGGCCCTGGACCAGGTTCTGAAGATCCGGGTGAGAACGAGCAAGCAGTGTCCTTGTCTTTTTTAGAATTTATATTGGGGCGCCTGGGTGGCTCAGTTGGTTAAGCGTCCGACTTCAGCTCAGGTCACGATCTCGCGGTCCGTGAGTTCGAGCCCCACGTCGGGCTCTGGGCTGACGGCTCAGAGCCTGGAGCCTGCTTCTGATCCTGTCTTCCTCTCTCTCTGCCCCTCCCCCGTTCATGCTCTGTCTCTCTCTGTCTCAAAAATAAATAAATGTTAAAAAAAAAATTAAAAAAAAAGAATTTATAGTCCCATGAAATCATATGGGAAATGTTACCAGAGGGACAACTCTGACTGGCCAGAGTTCCCTGTGGGTCTGAGGACCCAAGGGTGCTCCCATGGGACTCTATGAATGTGTAGTTAGTGTTTGCAGCCAGCAGCATGATTTACTGACCCAACTCCTGTTCAGAACTTGTAGCTACCTTCTACTTGGGCAGCTATGGAGAACAGCTCTGGTTAAAAAGACAAGCATAGGGTGGCACAGTTGGTTAAGTTTGATTCTTTTTTTTTTAATGGTTATTTATTTTTGAGAGATACAGACAGAGCATGAGTGGGGGAGGGACAGAGAGAGAGAGGGAGACACAGAATCTGAAACAGGCTCCAGGCTCTGAGCTGTCAGCACAGAGCCTGATGCGGGGCTTGAACTTGGGAACAGCGAGATCGTGACCTGGGCCAGATTCGGACGCTTAACCGACTGAGCCACCCAGCTGCCCCATGCAGCCGACTCTTGATCTCAGCTCAGGTCATGAGCTCACAGTTTGTGAGTTCGAGCTCTGCATCAGGCTCTGTGTTAATGGTACAGGGCCTGCTTGGGATGCTGTCTCTGCTTCTCTCTGCCCTTCCCCTGCTTGTGCACTTGCTCTCTCTCTCTCTCAAAATAATAAATTAATTTAAAAAATTTTAATAAATAAAAAATAAAAAGACAAGCATAAATCATCAGGATGGGGCTCACAGGGAAGTCTTTGATTTTCTTACAAATAGAAACAGACTCTGTGGGTATGAACCTTTACTCTCTTTCTGTCCCTTCCCTTTTACCTACCTAGAACAAAGGTACGATATTTGGAGGCACAGTGACTGCCTTGGGACTGAGATGACAAGCCAGCCCTCTAAGGGTGTCAGAGCAGGGAGACAGCAGGTATCACTGAGTCCTGGACTGCTTAGCTCCACGTTTGCATAATACCACTCCCATTTGTTCAAGCCACAGGTAGGCAGGTAGTATTACATCCATTCAAGGGAATCCCTATCTGGAGGAAATTCTCAAGATTGTCTGATCCAACTCCTTCCCTTATATATGGAAACTGAGGCACAGTGAGGGAAGGATCTTGCCCCAAATCCCACAACTGGACCAGAACTCGTGTCTCCCAGCCAGTCCCAGTGCATCCTTACAAGCTCCTACAACCTGTGCGAAGATTTGTGAGCTTTATGTGTGTGTTTCCACTGTTTGCCTAGTTCACAGGTCCTTTGGAAACAGATCTTATGTCCTTGGTCCTTCTTGGTCCTCTTAAAAAAATAACTGACATGCATATTCGTGAGCAATAATACATGCTTCTTGTATAAGCCACTGAGTTGATGGGGGGGTGGTTGTTACACAGCAAGAGCTAACCAATACATACCATTTACTATAGGACAAATCTATGCTGAGAGCTTTACATAAATACACCAATTCATACAACAGGCCCACGAGGTGGATATTGTCGTCTTCATTGCATGGATGAAGAAACTGACATTTAGAATGTTTCAATAACTTGCCCTTAGTCACACAGTAAGAAGTGGATCCAGGATTTAAATCCAAGCATTCTGACCCTAGAACTATCCTAGGATCTCCTTTCCTTCAGTAGCCTCTGCCTTTTGTTCCTTGTAAGATCAGTTTGGCTGTAAAATCTTAGGACTTTTTTTTTTTTTAAGATCTTGTCGCAGTACCCAGAACCTCTTGGGGGGACAAGGGATTGGATGCTTTTGGCCAGTGCCTGAGTGGACATCCTGAACAAGCCTGACTTGGCCAGCATGTCCATTTCCTCTTTCCCACAAATCCCGTTAGCTCTTCCTGCAAGGTTTGTCTGGATTCGGGACTTCTCATCACCTCTTTTCCTACTGGTACAGTCCAGCCCACAGCCCCATTTTACCTGGGTCACTGCAGCAGCCTCTTAGCTGGCCTCCTTGCCTCCACTCTTCCCCACCATGGCCCTTTTTTCACAGCAGCTGGAGTGATCGTTTGAAAATTAAAGCCAGATTATGGCAGTCTGTGCTTTGATACCCTTTGTGTTTGTTTTAAGAGCTGCCATAACGGAATACCACAGACTGCCTGGCACACACAATAGATTTCTTTCCTCACAGTCGTGGAGGCTGGAAGTCCACGATTGGGGTGTTGGCAGTTTGGGTTTCTTCTTAAGCCTCTCTCCTCGACTTGTGGTCTTCACATGGTCTTTTCTCTATCCCCATGTGTCTCTGGTATCTCTCTCTGTGTCCAAATTTCCTCTTCGTATAAGGACATCAGTCATCCTAGATTAGGGCTCACGGTAATGGCCTCATTGCAGTTTCATCGTCTTCAAAATCCGTCTCCAGATACAGTCATATTATGAGGTATGGGCAGTTAGGGCTTCAAGGTACTAATTGGAGGGGGGAGGATATAAGTCATCCCGCTTATAACACCTTTTAACAATTTCCCAAACTTGGCATAGAATCCCAGGTCGATACTACATCCTCTAAAGGTCCGTGCAATCTGGGCCACGTCTCCAACTTTACGTCCCTCTGCTCTCCCCTGTGCTCAGCGCACTCCGGTCACACTGGCCTCCTAGCTCCTCATCGCCACAACACATGCCCCTGACTTCAGGCCTTTGCACTTTCTACTTCTTTGCCTGGAACATTCCTTCACCCCCAGATATCTACAAAGGCTTACTCTGCCTTTGTACTCGGTTACTTTGCCCAGATATTGCCTCCATGACAGTCTAGCTTCTTACTTTGCTTTTTTTTTTTTCCTTTGGAACATTTATTACTGCCTGCCATTATCTTATGTTTATTGTTCAACTGTCTGTCTCCCCCAGCAGAATCTCAACTCCAAGAGGCAAAGGCTTCATTTGTTTTGTTCCCAGAAAAATCCCCAGGGCCTAGCTACAGCAATGCTACTCACAATATTGCACCAATAAATGTTTGAAGGAAAATGAAATGAAAGAAATGAATAAATGAAAGAAATGAAATAGCATGAAATTAATTGAATAAAAAGAAATTAAAAATGAAAGCCCTATGCAAGTAAGAAAGAAAATCCTTTTTCAGGTCACCATGACCTTTGTTCT
The DNA here is from genome assembly GCF_027475565.1 of Acinonyx jubatus. NCBI lineage: Eukaryota > Metazoa > Chordata > Mammalia > Carnivora > Felidae > Acinonyx > Acinonyx jubatus. Next base: position 25,465,110 of record NC_069390.1, on the reverse strand, counting down.
TAATTCCAATATTTGACCTAAGAGTTAACCGCTTATCTTCCAGAAGCTCAATAAGCATCTTAGAACATTTAGCAGAAAGTCTCTCCCAGGCTGTCAGCAACTGATCCCAAATGCAGGAACCTAGAAACTTGCAAAGATTTTCTCCCTACTCTCTTCTTTATCACCTGCAACCAATCAGCCTACAACTTTGACAGTAAAGTGCAGATGGCCCCTGGCTGACCATGATTCAACACAATATTTTTTTCTTTTTCTTTTTAATATAACTTATTGTCAAATTGGCTTACATACAATACCCAGTGCTCATCCCAACAAGTGCCCTCCTCCATGCCCATCACCCATTTTCCCTCTCTCCAGCCCCACCCCCCAACCACTCTCAGTTTGTTCTCTGTATTTAATAGTCTCTTGTGGTTTGCCTCCCTCCCTCTCTGTTTGTAACTATTTTTTTTCCCCTTCCCTTCCCTCATGGTCTGTTAAGTTTCTCAAGATCCACATATGAGTGAAAACATATGATATCTGTCCTTCTCGGACTGACTTATTTCACTCAGCATAATACTTCCAGCTCCATCCACATTGCTGCAAATGGCCAGATTTCATTCTTTCTCATTGCCAAGTAGTATTCCATTGTGTATACAAACCACATCTTCTTTATCCATTCATCAGTTGATGGACATTTAGGCTCTTTCCATAATTTGGCTATTGTTGAAAGTGCTGCTATAAACATTGGGGAACAAGTGCCCCTATGCATCAGCACTCCTGTATCCCAACACAAGATTTTTCAAACTGATGATGGTGTGAAAGTGATATGCATTTGGTAGAAACTGTACTTTGAATTCCGATCTTTTCCCTGGCTAGTAGTAAGTGTATGGTCCTCTCTGGGGCCGATGGGCAGGGCAGCCACCACTCCCAGTCAGCCCCGCGATCGCGAGGGTCAGCAATGATATGCTGACAACCAACTGTGGGCTAATGTAAGTGTTCTGAGCACATCTAAGGTGGGCTGGGCTAAGCTAGGATGTTTGGTAGGTAAGGTGAATTATGTGCATTGTTGACTTATGATATTTTCAACTCACAATGGGTGTATTGGGACTAACCCCATTGTTAAGTCAAGCAAGATCTGTAATTGAGAAGCTGATATGCAAATGGATCCTTTTCAAAAAAAAATATTTTTAATGTTTATTTATTTTTGAGAGAGAGAGAGCAGGGAGGGGCAGAGAGAGAGAGGGAGACAGAGAATCCTAAGCAGGCTCCAGGCTCTGGGCTGTCAGCACAGAACCTGACACGGGGCTCAAACTCACAAACTTCAAGATCATGACCTGAGCCGAAGTTGGATGCTTAACCGAGCCACCCAGGCGCCCCTGCAAATGGATCCTTTTATTGTGGGTAAAGACATTCAGATCATTTGAAGACAGAAAAATGGGGGAGATAATGTACAGAAAAGCCCTGTACTCTTTAAAAGGAGGGCCCAGTGTAGTTCACTGCAATTCTGACTTGACCCATTTCTCTAGCTCTGGTGGCAGCTTCTGGAATTGCAGGCAAGGATGAGGAACTGGGAAGTAAAGAGAACCAACTGTTGTTTGTTTTTTTATGCTTTTAATTTTCATTTCAGTGCAGTTAACCTACAGTGTTATACCAATTTCAGGTGTCCAATATAATGATTCAACAAGTCTATATATTGCACAGTGTTCATCATGATAAGTGCATTCTTAATTCCCTTCACCTATTTCACCCATTCCCCCCCTCCCCCCCCCACCTTCCCTCTGGTATAAAGAAATAAAACAAAGGAACAAAGGAAAAAGGAGAAAGAGAGAGAGAGAGAGATGAACCAACTTTTTTTTTTATTCAATGACTATTTTAGTGGATGCAAGATATAGCTGCCTCCCCTTTGGGAAATCAAACCCTCATCTCCAGCAGAACAATATCTAGAGGCACCTTCTTTCTTCTGGCCCTGGAGATGCATTTGATGGAGAGCATCTCTTTGAAACCTCACAACAAACATCCAGGAAAGATGTCTCTTCTCTTGTTGACCAGGACACTAAGGTCCACAGATATGAAGTATTCACCGAAGTAAAAGGGGGCAGGATTTGAACCTAGGTCAGGTTGATTCTAAACCTTGCGGTCTTCCCAATAGGGACCAAAGAGGATAAACCTTGCACGTTCAACCCATTTCACCCCACATTGAATTTCCCAAGTCTCTGGACTTTGAACTTCCCTGCCAGTTAGAGTCTCATTAATCCAACCGTCTTTATTGATTGTCTCCTAGGTGCCAGGAGCTGTGCTTTGCCCAGTGGCTTCCAGCGAATGATGAGTGAACAATGATCATGATATAATTTAAGTGGAGAGAAAGCAACTCCTACGGGGTGTCAGAGCTCTTTCTCAAATTGAGTTACTTTTTCGCTATTGAATATATTGTAATTTGAAAAGCTGGTAAAGTGCCTTCTTTTGGTGAGCCAAGCCAATCAATATGTGCCATTTAAAATTCTCCTTTCTGTGTCTCTCCTTTTCAGACGGACTGGAGAAAATGGAAGCATTTGAGACCTGAGATGACTGGGCTGAATTTCTTAATGGCGTGATTTTTTTCTTTTCTTTTTTTTTTTTGGAAGTGATTTGTGTCTGAAGAATAGGCTGTCCAGGGCAAGCTAAGTGGATGGCTTTCCTGGAGAGAGGGGGAGACAGGACTTGCTCGTGCCTGACCGCTGCTTATGGGGGGGAGGGGGCACAGCCCTTGCAAGAATCTGCTTGGAGACCCATCCCATACAGCCATCATAGGTATTGATCAACCACAAAAGCAGATTTCTAGAATAGTAGGTACATATATAGGACATACATATCCACATGCAAAACTTGGACTCTCTCTCTGGCTCCAAAATCTTAAAGGGTGTTATTTCTAACCTGGTGGGAATATGAGTGACTTTTTTTCCCCTTCCTGCTCCTCTGGAATGCCACATTTTCCCTCGGTAGACTTGTGTCACTTACAGTCAGTAGGTGTCATTCACTCTGTCTCCACATTCCCTCCACCTTCTCTGTCCCCTGTCGTTCCCTTCTCAAGGTGACAACGTAAAATAAAAACAAAAATAAAAAAGTCTCTCTCTCGCATCTCCTTTCCCCCTAACAGGGGTGAGAAAGCCTCTCTCTGTGGCCTATCCCCTTCCTTCCCGCACTTCGGCCCCCTTCACAGCCTTCCTAAGAATGCTGGGGGGGTCCGGAGCATGAAAGGAATGTCCCCTATCTTCACCCTGTGCCTGCCAATCAGATTCCCCTAAGATGTTTCCCTTGGGAAGGAACTGCCCGCGGGCCCAAGGAGGACACAATGGCAGGAACCCGATGGCACCTGATAGCAAGGCCCAAATTCCTGTTCCTGAACTCCAGAGGAACAGGGGGCCTGAGTCAGGCAGCCAGGACCAGGGACCCAGAGGCTGACCTTTGAAGCACAGAGATTCAGGGACTCGCCAGTTTCTTCATTTGTCAAATGGAGAGAATCATGCCTTCCTTCTTCCCCACAGGTGCGTCATGAGGCTCATGTGACATAAGGGCCGCGGAGGTGTTCCAAAAGGTTGCAAGTGCTACAGGGTGATTCACAGTCCCCATTTCTCTCCGGTCTGTCTTCCCCCGCGCCTGCCCTAACCTGGGCCTTCACCGTCCGGCCCTGTGACTGCGCTCTGGTCTCCAGTCTGCACGCCGTCCACGCCTCAGTCCCAGCTGTGCCCTGACATCCTTCCAAAACCCACCCCAGCTAAGTGCATCCCGCTACGACACCTCCCGCCAGGGAAGCCAGTCAGGAGGATGGGCTGCCTTCCCGAAATCACAAAACAGCAAAAGGGAGATTATGCAGCTGGGCCTCATTTAGACGCGCGCCTTGGGGCAGAGCGTTTTCTCCAGCCGCTGGCAGAAGAGAAGGAGGCCACAGGCAGAGAGGAGGCAGAACCTCGGCCCACAGCCACAGGAACCGCATGCAGCCAGCAACCTGACGGAGCTTGGACGCTGATTTGTCCCCAGAGCCTCCGGAGGAGATCCCTGCCTGGCCCAAACCGTGAGTTGGGCCTTGCAAGACCCTGAACAGAAACCCCAGTTGACCCTACTTGAATCCCCGACCCACGGCGCTGTATAAATGGGTATCATTTCAATCTGCTAAATGTTTAGTAATTCGGTATGCAAGGTCTTGGGTGAGGCTGCTTTAACAAAATACCACAGCATGGGTGGCTTAAACAACAGGAATTTATTTCCCATGGTTTTGGAAGGTGGGGAGTCCAAGATCAGGGTGCCAGCATGGTCACGTCCTGGTGATGACCCCCCCTCCTGGTTTGCAGATGGCCACCTTCTTGCTGTGACCTCACGTGGTGGAGAGAGAGATCGTCTCTCTGGCATCTCTTTTTATGGGGCGCTGGTCCCATTCGTGAGGGCTCCCAAAGGCCTCATCACCAAATGCCATCACACGCGGGACTGGGTTTCAACCTATGAGCTGTGGATACACAGATACAAACATTCAGTCTGTTACGTGCAGCAATAGAAAATTAATACATTTGCTCTGTCAAGGCCTTAAGGGTTCTTCTCCAATCTCCATGTCACACATGAGCTCTGAGTGATTGTGGGGTTTGAATCTGGACCCAATCAACTTGCTGCCGAGTTACGTGGCATTCAGTTCCTCCTCCATTTCCTCGTCTGTGTACTTAGGATAATTACAGAACTTCCTCATGAGGTTTTTGGGAAGATTAAGTGAGTTAACCCAGCAGAGTACTTATTACAATATCCAACAAAAAGGAAATGCTGCATACGTTATTTTTTTCCTTTGTACTGTGATTACATTCTTTGCAGACATTCCCTTTAAGTCAAATGGGTTTATTTATTAACCTGGGGAAAATACACTTTTCTTGGCTTTCACCATATCTCCTTCTCTTACTCTACCCCTCAATACCCATCCTTCCAGGTCTTTCTCTGATTCCTCCCTCCTCCATGAAGCCTACCCTGACCGTTCCAGCTCATGGTAGTCCGTCCTCTATACTAACTTCTAGAGTACCAGAGGCTAGTGCAAATCCTTAGACTGTCTCTTACCTAATCACTTTAAATGATTTTTTTTTACTATAATAGAAAAATGTCTGTCTGTTGGAGATAAGAGGGGAAATCTACAAAAGTTCAAGGCAAGAAGTAAGTCACCTGCTGCCATGGTTAATAATATTTCCTTCCCGTCTTCCTGTTTTTGTTGATTGTGTATATTTAAACACATATGTATACAGTTACCTTTGTGAGAATAAATCTCCGCCCCAGCCCACCCAGGGCATCCATCTGCCGGGGGAGAGATTAGGATTTGTTCACAGAAGGAATTCAGAGAGGAAAAATACAATATGGCATTCAACTTTAATCATGCAAAATAGGATCATGCTGGAAACCAGGGCATTTAAGAGCTGTTTTAGCCAAGGTTCCTGCATTAGTCTCATATGGCTGATATAACAAATTACCACACATTTAGTGGCTTAAAACAACACAGATTTATTCTCCGACAGTTCCAGATGTCAGAAGTGTGAAATGAGTCTTATGGGGCACAAAGTGTTGTTAGGGTCCCTTCTGGAGACTCCAGGGGAGGCCGATCCTTTCCTCTACTAGCTTCTAGACTAGCCCGCGTTCCTTGGCTCATGGCTACATCTCTCTAATCTCTGCTTCCAACCTGACATCACCTTCTCCTGACTTTGACCCTCCTGCCTCCCTCTCTTAGGGATCCCTGTGATCACATTGGGCTCACCTGGATAATCCAGGATAATGTCCCCATCTTAACACATTTAACTTAAGCGTATTTGCAAACCCATTTTACTATGAAAGGTAACACAGTCATAGGTTCCGGGGATTAGAACATAGACCTCTTTTGGGGCCACTATTCTGTTTACCACTTTACCCTAGAGAATGGAGCCTGCAGCAGGGATTAGGTGCTGCCAGTCTTATTGTGCTGTATAAACCTAGGGCAGTAAGAGTGAGGAAAAAGGGGAGGAAAGGAGCAGATTGCAAAGCAATGCAAGGCGGTGATTACTGAGCCGACCGTGTCTCAGGATGAGCTGAGAAAAGCAGGTTGTCAACAAGAGAATTGTTCAGCCATGTGGAAGTCTCCAGGCACGTTATATGGAGAAACTGTCTCTGGGAGCATTCCGTTCAGAAGAGGGATGAGGCAGAATGTATCTGCCAGTTTCCTTCCCTTCTCTTATTTCCCATCGATCAAAGTCTGCCCCATGTGGCGTTAATCTCAGCACATTTCTGAGTGGCATCATTTGGGTCCCTTTGAGAATTATTTGGAAAGCCAGATCCTATACCCTTTGCTGTGATGCTGTATCTGAGTCTGGAAGTGATGGGAGGAACCAGAGACACTGGTTATGCGTTTTATCACTCTCAGGAGGAACTTACAGAGAGGCATGATGACCAAGAGAGAGCAATCAGCTTGGGGCCCAAGTTGCAGGTGAAGCCAGCAGAATCTGATAAAGCAGGTGAAGTCAGGAGGGTCTGAGGAAGTACCGAAGGCGTATCCAGCACATTCCAGCCCTGAAATCCCCTCAGGTCCGTCATCCATTCCCGTTACATACTCTTCCATAATATATGAGGCGTGGAGTTGTTTTCTGAGAACCAGATGCCCTCATTCCTCCCTGAGAGGGCAGGTAAAAATGTAGCCACAGAATGCCTTCATGGTCAAGCCTAAATTTCCAGTAAAACCAGAAAGCGAGATTAAGAGAACAAGTGACATTCTCCACTGTGCTTGTCCCAAGGCCATAGTGACACCCCTCACCTCCGCCCGCGCCTCTCCTCGCCTACACTTCTGGAGCTTGGTATGCCACATCTGGTTAAATGGGAGAAGATGATTGGAGATCAGAATTTATGATCTTCTCTCCAGGGAGCCTTCCCTGGTGTGGCAGCTCCAATCTGGAAATTGGCTCTGTGATGTGTCAGAAAATAAGTTAGGACATCCCTTGTGTGTCACTGTGTAGGGTGAGGCGGCAAGAGGTACGGGGCCTTCGCATCAGGTGCTACCTTTTCAGTTCAATTGTTAACAGTTTCAATCATGCTTCCCTGTTGCTTAACGGTACAGGACCCAAACAGCTCTGCAACCACGAATTATCAGCGGGTACGCAGGGGCCTCCGTGAGGAGCCATGGGTGTTTCGGGGGGAGCCTAAGGCTGGGCAGCTGAGAGGGGAGCAGTTATTAAAATAAAATTAATTTAGCCATTGGTACCATTTACTGAGCACCTGTGTGCCAGGAGCCATACGAGGCCTTCCTCCCAAATAATTGATAGGAAAAACCGCATCGAAGTAACCACAGGATCTAAGAGAAAAATTGCCTGCACTCCAGTCACCTAATTAAATCAATATTTTTATTTTTGCCCCCCCCCACATATATAGTGCTTCTTATTCATTACCACGTCATAGACACCACTTAGGATATTAATTTCCACAATTTCGCTTTAATTTTGATCATAAATAATATTTCTACTTTGTGAAAATCACGGTTTGTCTCTTTCTCCTGACTTTCTCCCCCCCGCCCCTGACATTGTAACCAGGATTAACGGCCTGAAAATATCTCCTACGTCTTTCTCCGTGTTCTTTTAGAATAGCCATAGTGAGGGGCGCCTGGGTGGCTCAGTCGGTTAAGTGTCCGACTTTGGCTCAGGCCATGATCTCGCAGTTCGTGAGTTCGAGCTCCACGTTGGGCTCTGTGCTGACAGCTCAGAACCTGCTTCCGATTCTGTGTCTCCCTCTTCTCTCTGCCCCTCTCCCCAGCTCAAACATAAATAAACATTAAAAAAATAGTAAAGTGAAATAGCCACAGTGATAATAACAGCAAAGATCCACCGAATGCTTATTACCAGGGAGGTACTGTTTTTACCGCGTTTTGCTGTGCACCTGCTGCAGCTCCTATGACCCTCCCTGTCGCTGTATGACGGAAGCCCCAGTGTCCTCCTCCGTTAACACATGAAGAAACCGAGGCCCAACATATGCAAAATATTCAAAACTATGAACACACACATAGACATAAACCAAGGAAGTCTTCTTGCTTATTGAAAGAAGATCCAGAGAAAAAGTGGAGCATACGGTGTCTCATTGCAGTGGCTTATCAAAGACCGTATATCACTGTCGCCTCTCCAGGTCAATAGATCCAGCTCTAACTCATTTTTTAGGAGCAACACAATGCCACATTGTATGAATGTACCATCATTTATTGGCCCTATTGATAGGCACTTATGTCGTTTCCTTTTTTTTTTTTTTTTTTTTTGGCCACTACAAACAGTGTAGCCATAAATAACCCAGAATATAAATCCTTATGGACTAGTGTTTTTATTTCTCTAGGATAGAGTCTATGGACATTAGTGCCAAATCTGGACTCCTCCATATGAAATGACAGGCACAGCCATGAGCTGACCCAAAGCATCAGACTCTCAAAATAGCGTGATCTCCACCGAGGTCAGGGAGAGCAGATATACCATTTATGTGGCCAAAGGGATAATAGCCAAAGAAGACACACAGCCCAGGAGGCCCTGAGCTGGCCCAAGAAGGGGCCAGTCAGGGCCCAGGCTCCCCATGTGCCCCAGGCAAGTCACAACTTCCTGAGCATGCGCACAGAGGTCGAGCAGTCATCCTGTCCTGAGTACCAGGCCTCCACCGGCTAGTCACAGCGGGCTCATTCCAAAGAAAGAAAGGAGAAAAAAACAGCGAAACCATTCCTCTCTCCCTTCTGCTTCCCTGGGAGCCCTGGTTGTGTGCGGGGCGGGGGGGGGGGGGGGGGGGCCGGTTACTACTTACTGACTTACAGTTGTGTCACTGGGTGGGGGTAACATCGTGGTGGGGGAAAAATGGAATAAAAGATAAGAGACAAATGATAGGTGACAAATAGTGATTGGAGTGAGAGAATAGATGCTCTTGACCTGCCTAGGGGCAGGGAAGAACATTTAAATACAATTTACAAGAGTCTGATATTTAGAAAAACAGATGTTTATATTCAAGTCAGAAAGCATCAAGTAACAATAAAATTTTAGAAACTGAGTACAGTCACTTAAAGGATTCTTTTTCTTACATGACAAAAAGCCCAGAGGTAGGCAGCTGCTGGGTCAACAGCTTGACACATCAAGTCCATTGTCATAGTGCGGTTTCTGGGTCAAAGGGAAGACGCATTAGTAATTTTGCTAAATGTTCCCAGATTCTCCTATATAGGGATCCTACCATTTAAAATAGAAACTATATCATAGATGAAAGATAAATATTCCTAACAGATAAAGAGCTTCTAAACATTGAGAACAAAAGCACCAGAACCCTGCAGAAAATGGGCAGAGTATATTAATGGTTTGTGGGGGGAAGGGATGTGCATGACCCCTAAATATATGGGAAGAGGCTCAACTTGCTCAGAATATGAAAAATGCAAGTTAAAACTATACGAGATATCATTTCCTTCCTATCAGATTGGCAAAAACCCAAGGCCTGACACTATGTTCCATTAATAAAACTCCCAGAAACAGGTTCTCGTACGTTGCTGAAATACAAAAGGATACAACCCCTTGGAGGAGAATTTGGACCATCTAGAGAAATTATACATTCGCCTACCTTTTAACATAGCAATTCCACTTTTGGGATCTAGCTCAAAAAATACACTGGTAAAAATATAAAATGAGATAGCACAAGGATATCCACTGCCAATAATTGTGATAGTATAAGAATGGAAACAACCCAGATGTCCATGAATACCTATGGTGCATTCATACAACTGAATAGTGTAAAACTGTAAAAATAAATAAGAAGGATCTCTATATACTTCTGTGAAATCGTTTCCAGGATAAATTGTTAAGAAAGGCAAGTTATAGAACGGTATTTATGATATGCTATCTTTCGTGTAGAAAAAGGGGTATATGCATATAGAAACATATTTGCTTATCTTATCCATAGGTAATAATGGAAGGATAAACCAAAAACCAGTAAGAATGGGGACCTATAAGGAGAGAGAAGGAACCGGATAGGAGGGCAGGGATGGCACCTAGACTTAACTGCACAGAATTTGTTGTGTAATTTTGACTTTGGAGCTGTGTAAACGTTTTAATTTGAAAGTAAAATTAAGTAGGAGCGCCTGGGTGCCTCAGTCGGTTAAGTGTCTGACTCCTGATCTCAGCTCAGGCCATGATCTTACAGTTGGTAACATGGAGCCCCATGTTGGGCTCTGCTTGGGATTCTCTCTCTCCCTCTCTCTCTCTCGAAAGAAATAACTACTGTTTTAGAAATGTTTTAATGTTTATTTTTATGTTTGAGAGTGCTCGAGTGTGGGAGGGGCAGAGAGAGGGGGACAGAGGATCTGAAGCAGGCTCCGTGCTGACAGCAGCGAGCCCGATGTGGGCTGGAACCCACAAACCACGAGATCATGACCTGAGCCGAAGTCGGATGCTTAACCGACCGAGCCACCCAGGCGCCCCCTAGATTAGATTATTTCTATGGTGATAAACAACCCCTAGTCTTGGTGGCTTTTCAATCATAAAAGTTTCTTTTCCCCTCACACTACATGTTTATCGTATGTTAGCTATAGCTCCGATCTGTGTCCTCTTTCCTCCGTGACCCAAGTCGGGTGGTAGCATCTGTGGAATATTTGCCACTCATTGAGGCGGAAGGAAAAGATACTCGGGCTCTTCAAACCTCCTCCTGGAAGTGACCATCACTCTTCTTTCATCTGGTTTTATTGGCCAAAGAAAATCACATACTCTGAGTTCAAAAAATCAGGGATGTGTATTCCTCTGTCAGCAAGAAGCACTGAAGAGATTGGGACTGAAGTGAAGATTAATATGGTCTGACACGGGGAGCGGGGTGATTAGTATTTTTATTTTGAAACTACCACATTCACCCTGTAGCTTCAGCAAATAAGCATGTTCCTTAATGTCACTACAAACCAAGATTTTCAGCACAACAGACTCAGGTATAAACCCAAGTAAGACCTGTAATCTTCCATTTTAATTAGAAATACCAATATGAACTCCTAATTTACTTCTAAAAGAGAGAGAAATATCCTCGCTGCCCAAAGAAAAGTTTTTGAGGCAATGACAACGTTGGACCAATGAATACATCTAATGCTTCAATTGTGCTCTAAGTACCCATTTCCTTTTGAAAGAAACCAGGGTATGCCTGACCTAGTCTATGTGCACCCCAGACCTGCTGCATCCAGCTTACCCCCGTCGCTCCAGGCCTCCGTCATTCGCCTTGCTTCCTGACCAGAGCTCGCCTGTGTCTCCTCCTGCTGCTTCTGTGATTGCAAAGACATGGTCACTGGCTTTGCTACCGTGGCCACCAGAGTGAGGAGAACCCTTTGCAGCCCTGGCTGGGACAGGGACAATGATGCATGTACACATTGCCTGAGTTGGACCCGTAGAAGTTACGGCTTCCCTGTCAGCTGTTTGGAGGGGCCAGTTAGCACCACCCTGACGTCTCAGGGTATAGCAACACTTTGCACAAATACCAAGCGAAAATATGCGGTAAGAAGGAAACACTAGATACGTTGTTTGCCCTTCTTTTTCCTGGTGGGTTGATCAGAATCACAGCAGTTTCTTGTGCTATCCGGTGACACCAAGTGGTTTTGGCTTTTGCAAGGCTCAGGCCGGCTTGGTAATTACCCTCCGTGATTACTCTCCCTCCTTGCCTGCTGCTTTCCCATTTTTCTCCCTCTCTTGCTTTCCTGGGACTGCGCACCCCAATGAATTGTTAGAGCGTGAGTGTTTGTACCACATTCTATTTTCTAGCAAAATTAGGCTAAGGCAGTTGTTACCAGAAGCGACCCTTAAGAAGCAGACTCTCAGGAGGGGATTTTGTGCTGGCGTGTCCCCCCAACTGGATGTAATAAGTCACCCATTGCTATTGGTTAGTGAAGCCCTGATGAGTGATATTGCAATTACTAAAGCTGTCACCTGAGGTTAATTGTGATCAGGTGAGGTTTTCAATTATCAGGTGGCTGCTGAACTTAATTAATAAGGGGTGATAATAATTATAAAGGCTGGCACGAGAAACTGCTTTTGAGGGCATCGGAAACTTTAAAAAAGAAACGAAAAATTCTGGATGGTTCACCGCCACCTTATGGTGCACTGAAGAAGCCAGAGGGCCTATATGGCAACCTTAAAGTTTTCATCTTCTACCGCCCAAGGGCAGACTATGCATAAACGTCAGATCCAGGGTCTGATTATAAAGGCTCAGAATTGTACAGGCCGCACAAAGTATGCTAAGTGTGCAGCCATGATAAATTTCCTGTGTTAAAGCCAGAGCCAGATAGAAAAAGAATGGGGTTCAGGACCAGACACCAGGGGCTCGGGGAGGGGAACCCTGGTTGGATGAGCTTGAGAGTCTTCAGTCTCAACATTGCTCAGAATTACCCTGGCTGGAAAAAGTAGCCCCATCCCCTTTATCAGAGGAGAACAGTCTCCCCTTTTCTGTATACCGGAATAACCCACGACCTTACCTGCAGCAAGTGCCTCACAGAATGAAGCTCGGTCTTCTTAAGATCCTCTTCTACTCAACTTGTTGTTCATAGGCTGATAACCAGGGTCAGATCTCCACACAGCCTGAATGAGGAAGTATAATCCCCACCCCAGGAGAAAATTACCTACACCCAGAATCAATTCCACGAACGGGCTGAGTTGTACCAGCAGGGATCAGGAAACATATGTGCAGGTGGATCTTTGGGATATTAGATATGCAGAAGAGGCAGAATACAGGACTAACGATATGAAGTCACACACCTATCACTCGGGACCCAAAGTTTTGACAAGGGTATTTGGAGCCAGTCTAGTTACCTAGAAACTTGCTCCTTGATACTTGGACATGGGAATGACCTACAGTAAATGAGGTAATGATGTCGGAACTGCTTTGGCAGAATATTAAAGGAGACAAAAGATTCAGGAAAATACTGATGGTAGAATGGACTTACCACGTAAGACTTGAAAACCTATCACCTGACTCTGTACTTCTGGAGGACACAGACAATGGTTCGCTCAGTAGAGCAATAGAGATCTCCCTTGCGAGAGGTCCACCGACATCTTTGAAGGCCAGTTGACAATGGAAGATATTACCGTGGAACTAGGCTTTCTAATTCCAGTAGGAACAGGGGGATTCTGGAATGGCAAAAGCCACGTGGCAGCACTTAACATCAGAGGCAAGAGGCATTATTACTATAATTGACAGGAAGGCCAGAGTGGCATTCAGCGTGCCTTGACCTACAGGGCATTGGCTAACAGATCATGGTGTTCCTAGCGGTGAGGCAGATGAACCAGAGTGTTTCTCAAGCTTTTATAATGAGAAAGTACGGAGCACTGGAAAGCAGAAGGCTAATTTCAGCAGCCACAATGGAAAATACCTGTCCCTGACTCAGTCCCCACCAGTCACGTCCACAAACCCTTAAGCCATAGGAGGGGGGATTGGATCCCCCTGAAGACGGATCCTGTGATGCCGTTTCAAGTATACATAGTAGATCGTTCTCCAGTCTTTCCCCCAAAGAGACCTGTTGTAACTGTGCACTGGGAGGAAAGTCTAAGGACCCAACCCCTTGTTTATTTCTCTGGTTCCCAATGAAAACGGACCACAATGCATACATGAAATGCACATCCTTAGCAGATTCTTTGTATTGGTTCCCTGGATGATAGGGTAAAAGTCCTTTTGATGGGAAGGGCCATGTGGAAACTATCCTTTATCCTGGCCAACATAGTAAATCCGAAGCAATACAGCATTTTGAGAGGGATTACAGATCAGTGTTACCCTTGAAGAAAGAAAGGATACAGGGATAGCGGTTGCCATCACATCTCTGTCCAATGAACATTTCCAGCCTTTGCAAAAGCCAGACGCGTCTTGGAGAAGGGGGGGGGGTGGGTTCCTGTAAATGGAATCACGTGGTAGCCCCAACTGCCACACAGCTGCTCTGTCACTTGTGGTATCTCCGACACTCGATATGGGGCTGCTGCTATGGCAAATTCTTTCTTTCTTTATCCCTAACAATACAGAGGTCCAAAACAGTTCTTTACACGGGAAGGAAAGCCACAGACCTTCTTTATCGTTGCTCTGTTGAGAGACGTGTTGGTATAAAAGTAGTAGGTGCCGTGGGAGTCCGGGCCACCTGTTCATGTCGTGTCCTTGTGTCGTCTGGGTTTGGTTGGGCCAAATCGTGAATGTATCCTTTTTATTGTACAGTGGATGACTGCTGGCTGTACCCACCCGGCCTATGACTCCTTGGACCTGATGAAACTCAGATCATAATGCAAATCTGGGGTCATACCGTCAATTCTGTGTCCCATGGTCAGGCACTTCATCTCTGGGAGAGCCCAGAATCAACGCTAGGCCTTCTGCAGAACTCCAGGGGTCTTGGCTGCCATCTCTCTTCCGGAAGCGTGTTAGAAACCTCACAGCGTCAGTATTGGCCACAGATACCTCTAGTACTCTAGGGTCTGCTCTGTCACGCAGCCTAAGGGGCGGAGAAGCTTGCCTGCCCCTGTTGGGAGCCCTCTTTTGCCCCGAGCACCACTTGAAACTGGCATCCCTTCGAGTTACTCAATAGGATGTGGACCTGGCTCTTGCAGCATTAATACAGTGTTGACTCTAGCCGCGAATGGACTGCTCGCATGTTACAGCCCCGCTTCGAGATGGTCCCCGGAAATAGTGGTAGAGGAGATTCTCCCAGCACGCAGAAGCTACCAGCAGTATTTTGGCTTACTGTGTGGAAGTATTGACTCCTTGTCAGTAACAAATGTCTCAGCTCGTCATTCTGAGGCCTGGAAGGAAAAAGACTCCAGTCCATATACCACCTCCAGTGTCCCAACCCTGAAAAGTGTCCCTGAGCCAGCCTGTTAGCTGACATTTCACGAGGACCTTCCCCCATTTTTTTTTTTACCAGGTTGATTGTCTCTTGGTGTTGAGGTACATGGAAAACCAATCTATCTTTGGTTTGAGCCCCATGTGTTCATACATGCTTGATAGTAAAATGTACTCTTTGGTTCTGTGGTCATGCAGTGTCGTGTTCCCTGATGATAGATCAGGCATTTTGTCAGCCCTTAGATGGTGGGGGATGGTGGTGGAGACACTGAATAAGATCAGGAACAAGGAAATCTGGGGAAGAGGTGCGTGAATGGACTTACGAGAGTGGGCACAAAATATCTACTTGGCGTCCACAGCCTCCCTGCTTGGCCTCTGCGGGGTTGACAGAATGGGCCATGAACTAGGTAGCCATGGCTGCAGGGGTGGAGAGGAGACTAGGCATGGGCCCCCAAACACGGAGTCCTTCCTTGTCATTGTATCTGCTCTCATTTTGAATGTCTAACATGCCAGCAGCCAGGACTGATTCTGAGCCCTCAATATGGTCCCATTCGTGGGGGAAACTAGCCAACCTCCTCATGGCAAGTAGCTGATATCAGACTTCTCCTTTGGAATGAGAAAGTCATTCTTGCTCACCAGAATCGCCACCTACTCTTCCCACAGTGCCTCCACCGGCACCACCATCTGAGAGATGACGAGATGCTCAATTTATTGACATGATATCGTACGTTACATTGTCACAGACCAGGGAGCACACTTAACTACAACGCAGATATGACACAGTGGGCTCAAAATCACAAGATACGCTAGTTTTCCACGTACTTCATCACCCAGAGAAAACCAGCCCCATAAGGAATGATGGTAAGACCTGGAGAAGCCACAGATAAAGGGCCAGCTCACTGACGCCTTGTGGGATGGCAACATTGGACACAGTGCTTAGTCTGAACCAGAGCCAATATCTAGTGCTAAAAGACATGGGTCCAGAAGCCAAGTGGTGAACGTAGCCTTGACCTTCTCACCTTCACTCCCAGTAGACATGCAGAATTCTAGCTTCAGAGGCACCTGTGTGACTCAGTCGGTTATGCATCTGTTTTGATTTCAGCTCAGGTCATGATCTCATAGTTCGTGAGATCAAGCCCCCGTGTCGGGCTCTGTGCTGACAGCGTGGAGCCTGCTTGGGATTCTCCCTACCCCTCCTCTGCCCTCAAAATAAATAAATATTTCAAAATATTTTAGCTTCAGCAGAGGTCTGGGAACCTAGACAGGGATGCTTTCACCAGGAATATAATAAGGAACTGGGCTGGAAGTGAAAGAACGAAACTAGGGGGTAGAGGAATGACGTGGTGAGATATATTTTGGCCATCACACTAGCTGTGGGTGGGGGTTGGGAACCGTGTCTTGCTTTGCTAAGCCTCTTCAGGTCTTCTTAGGAGATGGCAACTGAAAATTGCCTTCAAACATTGGACTTGTACTTCCCCTCTCAGGACAGGAGCGAGGGCAATTCATTCCTCACGAGATCGGAACATTGCCACAAGGTGTAAGCCTATTTGAGAGGCAGGAGGGGTGGACGTAACAGGCCTGGTTAATGTACCGGGGCCCATCTCCTTGACCCACCTATACCAACGGGCCTTGCACACTCGTCTTGCTTCCTGGCCGACACGGCCCTAACAACATTCCCACAGTTGTCTCGGTTGTAAAGCTGTGTCCACAGCCAGTGCTCCCAGCAGGCACTGAGAAGTCCCCATGCAGAGCAGCAGTGGCCAGGAGAGACCGCATGAACTACACGCTGACTGGCCTGGATGCGCAGAGACTCTGGCTTCCCCTATGCCTGTGAGAGGAGCCGGGAAACATAGCTCAGGGACGCAGAGAGGCTCACGGCATGTGACACAGCAAATGAGAAAAATACAGAAGATGAGCTGCCTCCCTCCCTCCCCCCACCAACAGGCTGTTCTGAGATGCCATGGCGTCACACCTCCTGTCTCAAGGGGTGTTACCCCACCAAGCAATTGGCTGTGTTTACTGTGAAGCTATGGCTGCCCGGACTTACCCTCCCTGCCAACATCTCCCCCACGGCCTCAGGTCGCTTTGCTCACAGTCCTTGTTTGCCTGCAACCACGTTCTTCCTGCCTAAGTGTGAGAATGGATGCTCTCACCTCTGCCTCTGTTTTCCAGTGAACCTGGACCAAGACAGAGGGCTCCTTGGAAAAAAATGATTCGTTGCCGGTCTGGGAAAAGAAATGCACGTGATGCGCCTGGGGTATCCTGTGATGCTAGAAAGCCACGAAATTACCAAATACTAATGTTCTCGTGTCAAAAGGACACAGGAGCTCAAATTGTGGAACGGGCTTCCACTGGCCAAAGATGGGACAATTTAGGTATCAAAAGAGATATTGACTACAATGGATTTAAACACACCGAATATTTTTTTAAACCATGAGTTTTTAATGATCAAAAAGAAAATCATTGGTAGCAAGCCCACCAACTCTGTTCTGATAGTTGATCAAGAAAAAGAATTATGTATCTATTCTTTTTTTTGTAAAAAGTATACTTCAGGGGCATTAAATGGTTGACGAGGGAAAGTTCTTCTTTAGAGGAGAATTCTACCAAATAAATGCAGAAGGAATGATAGATGTAGAGAACCACCCGTTAAATCTATGCATCAGCTTGACCAGGCCGTGGGGTGGCCAGAGACTTGACTTACATGCGATTTCTGGATGTGTCCCCACGAGGGTGTTTCTGGATGAGATTAACATGTGAATCAGCAGAGTAAAGCAGATTGCTCTCCCCTGTGTGTGTGGGGGGAGGGGGCGGGGGGGGGGGCTTATCCAACCCACTCTGGGCCTGAAGAGAAAAAACAGAGAAAGGGAGAATTTGCTACTGCTTCTGCCTGACTACGGAGCCGGCGCACAGGTTTCCTCCTGCCCTCGGACTGGTATTTACACCATTGCCTCCTGTGGTTCTCAGCCATTTGGATTCAGATTGAATTATGACTCTGGCTCTCCTGGGTCCCCAGCTTGCAGATTATGGGACCTCTCAGCTTCCGTAACCACGTGAGCCAGTTCCTTGTAAAAAATCCCTATCTCCTGTTGGTTCTATTTCTTTCTTTTTCTTTTTTTCTTAATGTTTATTTATTTTTGAAAGAGAAAGAAAGAAAGAGCATGAGCGGGGGGAGGGGACGAGGGAGGGAGGGAGACAGAGAATCCAAAGCAGGCTCTCAGTAGAGAGCCCACCCAATGCAGGGCTCGAACTCATAAACCATGAGATATGACCTGAGCCAAAGTAGGACACTCAAGGGACTGAGCCACACAGGCGCCCCCTGTTGGTTCTGTTTCTCTGCAGAACCCTGACTAATTCTTCACCATTTTGCAAGCCCAAGTGAAATAATAGATTTGGCAATGATTTTCAAGAAACACTAACATAACTAGATAAAAGTTGATAGGGGACTTGATAGCAGAGAGATCGGACCGATGTGTCTGAAGCCAATGACCACTGTCAACACTGCAGAAAGTGGGAGAAGCACGTGTTCCCTTCTTGTAACATCATGCAGCGGAAGGCACCGCCCATGAATATTGAGCCTGAACCGAATCCAACCTCACCACCTAGCTAGCAGCTGACAGGAAGTTCAGGGGATGTGGGAACAGGTTAAACAACAACACAATGATGGGTCAAGCAAACCCAGAATGTGACAACATTCTACAGCAGGACAAATGACCCAAGTTTTCCAACAAATAAGTGTGTTGTATGAACTTTGGCTCCTAGTTAGAACATACCAACTGTTAAAAGATGCTTTTGAGACGATGGGGAAATGTGAGCATAGACCCAAAGGGGTGCTGTTGTTAAGGGATTTTTGAAAAATTTTATTGGGTAGCATAAAGCATCATCACGCTTTTAAAAAATGTGTTTATTATAGGTGTATATCGAACTATTCTTGGGTGAAATGGTATATAATTCCTGGGATTTATATTCCTGGGATTTTCCTAGGCTGCTTCCTTCCCTCACTCCCTCTTGACCTTCCTGTGGTTCCAAAGGGAGCTCTGTTCTGTAGCAGTGGTATCAGTTTGCTATAAAGAAAAGGAAAGAGGAGTTAAGAGGCTGACTGGCTGCCATAACAAATGGCCGGGGACTAAGGGGCTCAAACAGCAGAAATGTATTTTCCCACGGTCCTGGCAGCCGGAAGTCCGAGACCCAGATGCCGGTGGGGTTGGTTTTTTTCTGAGGCTGCCTTCTTGGCTTCTCCTTCTGTTTCATGTGGCTTTCCTTCTGTACATCCGTGTCTGTATTTCCTCTTCTTATAAGGATACCAGGCATATCGGGTTAGGGCATACCCTAATGACCTCTTTCTAACTTACTTATGTCTGGAAAGACCCTGTCTTCAAATGCTGTCAGTGTCTGTGGTGGTGGGCTTTAGGACTCCAACATATGACAATTTCAGGGGACACGATGCAGCCCGTGAGACCAGTGGTCAGCAAGCTTTTTCTGGAATGAGCCAAATAGTAAATATTTTAGGCTTTGTGGGCAATCCAGTCTCTGTCACCACTATTCAACTCCACCATCGTAGCATAAGGCTGCTGTAGACAATATGTAAATGAATGAGCATGGCTTGTTCCATTAAAACTTCATTTTTTTAAAAACAGGCACCAGGCCCGATTTGGCCTAAAGGCCATGGTCCACTGACCCCTACATCTGATGATAGTTCCTGCTGGCCAGCCCCTTTTGGATGTGTGTGTTTCTCCACGGTCCCTGCCAACCTGCGGGTCTCACACTCTCCCTCTTGGGTTCCATGAACCCTCACTACACTTTCCTTAGTCTCTTTATCCCATTCCCTTGAATGCCTTTTGAGCATGTCATGTTTTGAGTCAGGACACTCACTAAAACAGTGTACGTTCGAAATTTCCCACAGAAGAATCATAATGAAAGAAGGGGACAGATTTGGAAGGTAACGTTGATATGACTTGGTTCTTGGCTCCGTAGAGCGCCGAGACCAGGGGCTAATGGGAGAACCTGACAGGCGCTCCACAGTAAGCAGCAAGATGACGCTCATCTGGGCAGCGAGGACCAAGCCAAAAGATGGGCCAGGTTGTGTAGTCGGCCAGCCATAGGCTGCACTGGCCGCCACCCGGGGCCAGGTGTGGCCAGTCACCCAGCAAGCCCAGTGCAAGGAGCCACCTAGACCAGCCAGGATCCAGAGGCCACCGCCTCTCCGAGGTGCCATGCAGGTGGACACAGTCGTCTCTTTGCGCGAGCAGGAAGACAGCACCAGAGACTGAGAGGTGTTTTGCTTGCTTGCTTGTTTGTTTTACTTAAAAAGGGCAGCCATCACTTCTAAACACTTGCATCGAACTAAGCGTACAGATTGGACTAGGAAAAATTGCATCCAGCAGCTGGAGCCCGGGAGAAAAATCAGAGCAGCTACAGACAAATAAAGAAACATTTCTCTGTACCGCCCACGAGACGGGTGGGCAATGTGGGAGCCGGCTGCACTGGATTAGGCCTGCCAGCTCTGGCGCTAGCCGGAAAAGTCTGACATAGGCTCATGGATGTTCCGGATGCAGAGGGCTTCTTGGGTGAAGCCCTGAGAACCACAGGAGCTAAGCACAGCCTTGAAGGATATGCAGATGGTTCTGTCTCCATTCTCACCCCGGACCCGTCAGAGGGCCTGAGAAGAACGTTATCACATTGCCCTCGCTCCCTGCCGGCCACCAGAGGCCCCAGGAAATGAAGCCAGCAAGCTGTCAGCCGGCCTCATAACTCCTTCCTTTTCTCTTTGAACCTCACTCTCCTTGTGTTGCTGAGGAAATGGCACATATTTCCCCTGTCTTCGGTGCTAACTGGCAGGACAGCTGTTTGACCCCATTCACCGGCCACCTGAGGCCACGGAGAGGAAATGAGCAAGGTGAGCTCATCGGAAGAGGAAGCAAACCCGGGGTGAGGGGCAGAGCCAGGGGCACAGGGGCGGGAGAAAGCCATTTATTTAGGTGAGCTTGTGGGCCCCTCCCCAGGATAGGGATCCCAGTCCTGAATACGGGCATAGATGTGTGTCAGAAATACTTCCATCCAGAACAGGCTGGCAGTGACCGTGCTGATCTGGCAGGGCAGTCAGAGGGGCTTAGTTCAGGATGCGCCACAGACTACCATAGCCTGTGCGGGTGGCTTATAAACAATGGAAATTTCTTTCTCAGTGTCCTAGAGGCCAGAGGCTGAGACCGGGGTGCCGGCAGCATTGGGTTCCGGGGAGAACCCTGTTCAGGGTCGTGGACTGCTGTTTTCTCGTTGGGTTTTCATGTGGCAGAGAGGGGGAGAGCTCTCCGGGGCCTCTTCTAGTGGGGCCCTCCTCTCATTCATGAAGGCTCCCCCCAAACCCCACCTCCTAATACCATCCCACTGGGGGGTAGGACGGCAACCCATAAATACTGGAGGGACACAAATATTCACTCCGTAACAGGGAGATACAAAAGAGATTGTTAAAAGTAAGTAATACTGCTTCCCTCATTCACTCAACCTGCATTTACCGAGTGCCTGATAGGAGCAGGTTGGTGTTTTAGGCACAGGGATAGAGTGATGAATAAGACAGCAGGGTGAGCAGGAGGGGATAAAGGAATACATAAGTACGTGTACATGTGTACATGTGTGCATAAAGTCCGTATATACTGTGTGTGTGTGTGTGTGTGTGTGTGTGTGTGTGCGCACAGTACCCATGTAACAGGTAGGGATGAGTGTTTTCAAGTAAAAATAAAAACAAAGCAGGGTGGGTCACCTGGCTAGCTCAGCTGGTGGTCTGACTCTTGATCTCAGGGTCGCGAGTTTGAGCCCCACCTCGAGTGTAGAGATTACTTTAAAAAGTAATAATAAAATCTTTCAACAACAAGAACAACAAAGCAGGGTGAGGGGAGAGAGAACACCAGGAGGTCACTGGCTCTGTTCTGCTGTTGCAGCAGTGGGCACATTTTTCTGTAAAGGACTGAATATTCTAGGCTTTGTGGGCCATCTGATCTCTGTCACCACTACTCAGTCCTGATGATCCCACTCCTCAGGGCTGTGGGGAAATTACTTAACCCCTGCATGCCTTCGTTTCCATGTTACAAAATGGGACTCAAAAGCATCCCTACTTCTGGCGGACGTTGAGAGTATTGTATAAAATATCTGTAGAGTGCGTGGCACAAAATAAGCACTACAGCCTGCTGCTTTCATTAGGATCACCACTCCCCTTCGAGTCTGCAGGTGGTTAGGGCTACCGGGTCACTCGTCCTGCCCTCACACTGGGTCCCAGCTGTACAGACCTCTCTCTGCCTTGGTATCAGAAGAGGCCCAACCCCAGACCGCCAGCCTGGTCTGAAGCAGCCCCTTGGAGGAGAAGGCAGGTCCCGATACAGACAGTAGTTTAACTCCTGTTCTTTATTCCTTCCCAGAAATCCTGTTCCTTTGATAGAAAGGAAAACTGAGGGTCAAGGATGACCAGAAACACTCTCCATGACGCTATTCTGTTTCAATGGACCATGATACCCCATAGTCTGGGAAGGGTTCCAGTTGACAAAGTAGCAGACCAAATGGTCTAGAAATGGAAGAGAAGGGATCTCTTCTCCTTTGCCCCCCCTTCCCCAGCCAGCATTCATTCAGTGAGGTGCCCAGGACCTCCAGGACCACCCCTCTCCCACACGCCCCCTCCCGAAGCTTCTGTGTAGATCCTTCTCTCTGGCTCCATCGTCCCCCATGGACACCCGCCACTCTGTGTTCCGTGTCCTTGTGGGCTCCCAATCTAATACATTTGAATTAACAAATAAGAAAAGCTGATTTGATGGTGGGAAGAACTCTCAGGGAACATTTACATTTTAGCAAAGTTTTCATTCCTTGAGGGTAGACTCATCACGGTGGTGTGGCAGGCGCCTGGGCGGCCCCTTTGAAGATATTTCCTTTTGCTTGGGGAAGGAGATAGGGACGCTTTGTCCTATTTTGACAGGTGAGGAAACGGGTTCAAAGAGTGTGTACATCTTATAATGCCCTCCTATTTAGATCATGCCAGGGTACGTGCTGCAAATCAGGAATATGAACACCATCACATGTATCAGGCATTTAGCACAATATATATTGGTTGTCTGCCCCTCCCCCCTTCCAATCCCCTAGGCTTAAGCGGGAGGTGGTGTCCAGGGGAAGTAAGGAAGGACAATTGAAGCAGGGCATTGAGGAGGAGGACTGCAGTTGAATGTGGAGGAGAAAACTGAAAAGAAGGTTATTTGCACAGATATATTGCACGTTCGCCCGATCACAATTTAGAATTTGCCAAACTTAACCCATTTTCAATAAGTCCACTTACGGACGTCTGGAAACCCCACTGAGAAATCTATTTCTGATCTCTTTTTGAAGATTTATTTAATTCCCAGAGAGCGTGGCCCAGTGGCAAGATATCGCCAAGAAAAGGGAGGGGAACCTAATTCTCTATTTGGTTTAATTTTGTTCTGGAACACTTGTGAAGGCTCAAATCCAAGGGGAGAAAAAAAATACCCTCCTACTTCAAGCAGCACAGCAAGGGCATAAAGAGAGAGCAAAAATTCCTCTGTGGAAAGGGGCAGGTGCAAGCTTGCCCTTATTCGCACCACTTTACAAATGCATAATTTGCTTCGACTTGGAGGGAAATAGGACTGCCAGGGGCAGGTGGAGAAGATGGAACAGAATGAATGTTGCAGACCTATAAATGTTTGAGGAGTTACTTTAACAGGAAGAGGGATGGATGGATGGATGGATGGATGGATGGATGGATGGATGGAAGGATGGATGGATGGAAGGGATGGATGGAAGGATGGATGGATGGATGGATGGATGGATGGAAGGATGGATGGATGGAAGGGATGGATGGAAGGATGGATGGATGGATGGATGGATGGAAGGATGGATGGATGGATGGAAGGATGGATGGATGGATGGATGGATGGAAGGGATGGATGGAAGGATGGATGGATGGATGGAAGGATGGATGGATGGATGGATGGATGGATGGAAGGATGGATGGAAGGATGGATGGAAGGATGGATGGATGGATGGATGGATGGATGGATGGAAGGGATGGATGGAAGGATGGATGGATGGATGGAAGGATGGATGGATGGATGGATGGATGGAAGGGATGGATGGAAGGATGGATGGATGGATGGATGGAAGGGATGGATGGAAGGATGGATGGATGGATGGATGGATGGATGGAAGGATGGATGGAAGGATGGAAGGATGGATGGATGGATGGATGGAAGGGATGGATGGAAGGATGGATGGATGGATGGATGGAAGGATGGATGGATGGATGGAAGGGATGGATGGAAGGATGGATGGATGGATGGATGGATGGATGGATGGATGGATGAATAGGTGTGTGGATAGGTAAGTAGGTGAATACGTGAGGGGGTGTGTGTGTATGTGTGTGTGGGGGGGGGATATGGATGAATGAGTAGATAGGTAGGTACATAGATGGGTAGACAGATGGGTGGATGGATATATAGGTGGATGGATGAGTGGATGGGAAGAAATGAATAGAGAGATGGATGGACAGACGGATGGATAGATGGATGGTTGGAAGATTAATTGAATGCATGGGTAGACGGGTGATAAATGGGAGAAAAGGGGAACTAGCTGCCTAGCTAAACACTGCTCATACTTGAGTTTTGTTTGGCCTGTATGGTGTTTTGAAAACATTTGAATTCGTTGTTCTCATTTAAAGCGCAGAAAATTTTACCTAAAATTCTGGATTTCTGCCTTCTCCTGAAAAATTGGAATCTCTGGCAAAACCAGGCACACATTCCCTCGTGGCGACAATAGACTGAAACCAGGTAATAAGTGCCAGCTTTGGACGGGGTACGTGTGCTTCGGTCCTCCAGAGTCCCCACCACTCCACACGAGCTCGGACACCTGCCAACTTGTGCACGTTAACTACCTGCCCAGCAGGCATTTGTCAATTCACAAAAGGTCAATTCCATAGATACAGGCCTTTAGGTAAGTAGGCGCGTAATAAGTATATTATTCAGTGCCTCTGCCCTCAGGCCCTGATAAGAGACTCTCCATGTCCCTGCTCATTACTTCCGCTGTCATCATCAGTCTTAGAGGGTGCAGGTGGACGTTAGTGTCTGGGCTCCTCAAGACCTGGGTCCTTGCCCCTCTGCACACCTTTTCGTGCAGCAGCCCCCTCTTGCACGGAGCTTGCTGTTCCTGCTTTCAGTTGCCCGCAGCCAGCCATGGTGAGGAAATAGAAGACCCTCCTTCTGCCGTGTCGTCAGAAGGTCAGTAGTGGCTTGACGTGATGTCACAGTGTCTGCGTCCTTCCCCTCATTTCCTTTCATCGTGCGGGTGTCTTCTCATCCCGCATCACCAGAAGAAACGGGGAGTGCGTTGCAGTCAGGTATTTAGAGAGAGAGAGGGGCCATTCTATGGCACCTTTGTTGCAGCGCATTTTAGACAGAGAGAGACAGAGCATGAATGGGGGAGGGGCAGAGAGAGAGGGAGACACAGAATCGGAAGCAGGCTCCAGGCTCCGAGCCATCAGCCCAGAGCCCGACGTAGGGCTCGAACCCACGGACTGCGAGATCCTGACCTGAGCTGAAGTCGGACGCTTAACCGACTGAGCCACCCAGGCGCCCCTGCAGCGCATTTTAGAATTGTTGCACTTTATTGTCGTTGTCGTGAATCTCTTACTGTGCCTAATTTACAAATTGAACGTTATCATAGGTGTCCGTGCATAGGGTATAAAGGGTTCGGTACTATCTGCTGGGGGTCTGGGAGCACATCCCCCGTGGATAAGGGGAACGAGTGTTTAGAGATCTGACATCTTAGCACATTTAATGCACATCAGGATCCCAATTCCCACATACCTATTCAACTCTATACTTACTGCAAACTGGAATATCTAGGCTGGCTTTCCCCTTAGGCAGGGCATGAACCGACAGCCCTTTGCCTTTGCTTGTGCAATTTCCTCTGTCAGGAATGAACTCCCCCCGCCCCCACACCCCCACACCCTTGGTCTGCCTGGTGCCTCTCAGCCTTTAAACCTCAGCCCGGCTATGGCTTCCTTCTCTGACCATCGTCTCCAGAAGAACGAGATGCTCCCTTCTCTCCACCCCCATCACTTGGACCATTGTACAAACACAGCCCCATGTGACAGTCTCTCCCGGCCACCACACCACCTTGCCTGGACCCTCAGGGCTGAACACAGTTCCTGGCGGGTGATGGGTGTCCATACCCACTTGTTGAATGAGTTATTTATTGGCTGTGCTGTCGTCACCTGGTCGTTGAAATGTTTTGCTGTGGCGGCTGCTCAGATTATGCGCCGTAGGGAGCACCACTAACCGTTTCAAGTAGGCATGGGGCCCCCTTGATTGTGCGGTGCACAGCAGGTGGACCTACCCATGGCACGTCTTGGCAGATAAACCCCAAGAACAGAGTTAGCCCCCTCAAGGCCAATCAAGATAGATTCCATCTTATTGATTAGATAGGTTACTTTGGACAAGTTAGCTAAGCTCTCTCTATGCCTCCGTCGTGCCATCCATAAGAGAGGGCTAGAGTCCCTTCTTGCTGGTGGTGCAAGAGTTATACTCCACCGTGTTTGACATCAATCACCACCACCACTGCCACTTAGCAGTTCGGCATTGCTTCAGTCCTAGGCCCCAAAGATGTATTTGGCCCATGTTCTACAGCCCCTGGAGATCTGGAAAGGATTGGCCTGGATTCCCCCTCTCCTGCTTCAACATCTCATGGAAGTTTCCAGCCCACCTTAGGATTTCTCAGACTCCTGGGGTGGACGAGTCGTATTCTCAAGACCGTTGCCTCTGCTTATGCCCACTCTGGTCTGCATCGCTTTGAATCTGATGTTAAACTCCTTCTCTGACCTACCGGTAAGCACACATAGGAGAGTCCCCCCCACCCCCACCCCCCCGCCACCGACTCCCCACATCTTGGTGAGCTGGAGGGGAGAAATGGAAGAGAGTTTTAACCACAGACTTGCAAAGAATTTCAAATTCAACCTTATGCTTCCTGGTGCTGGAAAGTTCCCCAGCCAGCATACCACTAAGGACCTGTCTCTATTACTCTTCCTGACACATTTGCATGGTCTCCAGCCGCACGCTTTCTCGCGGGCACCTATTCACCCGCTCCTTTCTGTTTGGGGGTATTTTTTTTAAGAGTTTATTTTTAAGCACTCTCTATACCCAACATGAGGTTTGAACCCACAACCCCGAGATCAAGCGTTGCACCCTCCACGGACTGAGTCAGCCAGGTGCCCGTCACCTGCTCCTCTCTGAAACAAAGGGACAGTTACTCTCCTGACCTCGCCCAGAGCCATTTAGCTTTGTCCTCTGTCACCTTGGCTCTTTCCAGCACCCATTCTCCTGGGGGTATTGCCTTCCACTCAAATACAATTCACTCCCCAAGAGGAGTTCTGGGGCCAGCTTCGAAGGCACTTGAAGACTCACCTCTGTTACACTTGAGCAAGACAGCTTCCCGGGTCCTCTGCCAATGCATTTGCACAAAACCTATACTCAGAAGGGCCAGGCTTGGGGTTTCGTGGTATTCAGTCTCTGCCTTGAAATTCTTCATGATTTTATATTTGAATTTGTGTTTTATAGTTAAAGACTCACGGGTCTTCCTTTCAGTGAGGCTTGGAGCCTCAGCTCATGGTCCCCCCTCCTTCTTCCTTCTTGCCCTCACAGGACAGGCTTGCTCCATGCCCCAGGCACCCTAGGCCTGCCAAGGCTGCCCCTCCCATTGTTGCCTCGTGACCAATGCCACCTTTGTCTTGGGGTGGTGACCAGGTTTTAAACAGGAGGTCCACATTTACATTAATTCATTCATTGAAGGTATGAAAGAACTTGGCACAAAGATGTTCCATAAAAGTACTTGTCTTATTTTTCCGGGTCATAGACCTTTCTGGAATGCAGCCCCATGTGTGGACCTCTCCAGGCTTCTTGGCTTCCACTTCTCCCATTTCTGAGTGGCTCCTCCATTTCACCCTGGCCCTTGATAACATGGTCCTTCCTCCCAATTAAATTTGGGTATTGTCTCCTATCACTGGGGTGTCGCCTAGTCCAGAGGCCCTCACGTGAGTCAAAGGCACATGTGTTATTCTCCATTATTCTCCCACAAATATATTCAGTACAGAGCTCTGTTTTCTTCCTCAGAGTCCCGCTCATCCTCTGTCTTTCGCCCCTAGGCCTTAGCTGCTGATAACGTCTGAGCTCTTTTCAACTCTGATTCCAAGGGTGAAGCTTGCCAAACTATTCTCCCTGCCCCAGCCCACGCTGCCTGCCTTCTTACTCCCCCTAAAGCTGATTCCATGTCCCTCCCATCCTCAATTCAGTCGCTGTTTCTAGAAGTGGGCCCCACAGTGAGTGGTCGGCACTAATAAGGTTGTCCAGGGGCCTCAGGGACCTCCACTTTACAACCCTTTGCACAAGATGCTGCTTTATTTGATCCCTGAGCCTATGTTCTTGGAAGCGAATTCTCCCAGTGAGGGAATCTGACTCCTCCCCCTTGTCCTTGCTGGACCCAAGACCACCTTATAGATTCATGAACCGTGTACGGACTTAGGCAAAGACAGCCGATCTCCCTACCACCAAGGAGATAGGATTCACAGGGTGCCCCTGGGGGAGCTTGGGGGAAGGAATCCCCAGAGAAGAGGCCGGGGTGTAGCGGGTATTCTGAAACTGTGGCTTTCCAGGGCCACCAGCCGTCCAAAAAATGGGATTCCTTAATATTTAATATTTATTGATTAATGGGTGGAAAAATACTCAGTTGATTGCCTATAACTAACTCATACAGAGTCTCAAAAATTAAATAAAAGGGAAGTAGACATGAGAGGCCAAAAGCAATTTCCTCCAAAAATTCAATTTGTTTTGCTCTCTGTGTCTGATTTCCTTTGGGCTGCCCCTGATTTCCTTAAGACCTCCCAAACCCCCAGACTCGCCTCGTGTCTGGAGCCGAGGCAAGACGTGGGCCATTTCT
Organism: Acinonyx jubatus; assembly: GCF_027475565.1. Taxonomy (NCBI): domain Eukaryota; kingdom Metazoa; phylum Chordata; class Mammalia; order Carnivora; family Felidae; genus Acinonyx; species Acinonyx jubatus. Next base: position 25,436,364 of record NC_069390.1, on the reverse strand, counting down.
CCAGCCCAGGTCCTGCTAGGAGCAGTGAGGCTGGCTTGGCCGTGAGGTCTTCCCGGGACACATTTCCCACCGTCAGGGTGTGAAAGACGATCGGCCATGAGATTAATTCCTCATAAAATATCACTTAGGCCAGAGCAGGTTAGCTAAATATGTGGTGTTAAGACTTACACAGAGCTTCTCTTCTGGCTCTAATAGAGACGAAAAAGGTGGGGCTACGGGGGTGTAATTGTGCAGAGACCTGCGGGGCTGCCCCTAGGCTGGCCGCCAAGTTAGTTGAGGTCAGCATCGTTGCAGCGAGAGCGCGTAGAGGTTTCCCGTATCCTATCAGGCTTCCCCCGCTCCCATTAATACTGCAGGTGCCTCAGCTCAGATAGACATCCGTGGAAATCTAGAGATTGCCTCCCTCCTGCCCCGGGGACAAAACCCAGCCCCTAGTCCCTGTGCACGCTAGTGAGAGATGCCAGGAATGTGGAGTGCAGGGACATATGGGAAATGGTAAAAATGCTCTGTCACAGGTACAGCAGTGATAGAACCAGCGTAGCTAGAGCAGGGGCCACATGGGGGAAAATAGTGAACATCGTGCTTCTTTCGGTGAGGAAATAGAAATCCGTGTACTATCGAGCCTGGGTGGCTCAGTCGGTCAAGCGTCTGACGTCGGCTCAGGTCATGATCTCGCGGTTTGTGAGTTCGAGCCCCGCCGTCTCTCAAAAATAAGTAAACATTAAAAAAAAATTGAAAATCTGTGTAGAGCAGCACCTGCTGAGAATGGCTGGTGTAGCTGTACAGCCCCCAGCCTCTCCACCCCACCCCATCCTGCCCTCCCTGCCGCGGTGAAAATAGTGTTCTGGTAATAGCACTGGTTTCAGAATCAGACAATTTGGGAATTGGAATGTCACCTCCAACACCTGCTAACTGTGAGAATGTCAGCAAATTATTTAGCTTCTCTGAACCACAGTTTCATCATCTGTGAAATGATCTGAACAGTAACTCCCTTATTGATTGTTGGGAGAATTTAAGGCAGAGCCACCATGTGTTGCTGCTCAGGTTGTGCACTGCACAAATCCCAGGGGCCACCGTTGATACAGGCTACAAAGTCAATGACGGCCCTTGGATTGTGCAGGGCCCAAAGGTAGTAATACAAGCATGAAATAATGTGTCAAAAGCGCCTCCCACAAGCCTGGCACCTAGTAAGTGCTGAATAAATGGTGGCCAAAACACAGGTCGATTGGTTATACCTTTAATTAATTCACAGAAGGACGCCCACATAGCCTTTGGCTGAAATAACAGTTTCAGAGTAGGAAGTTGTAGCTATGGTAATGTATGAGGCAACTTTAGTGGTGACGGGGATATGATGTCCTCAGGGAATCTGTTCTCACTGTTCTTTCGAGCCCAGAGTTCAAGAAGTTGGTCATGGCTCTCTGCTTACTGAACATTTTCTTGGTGAGCAATCCAATATCATGCAGTGCCAGGATGCGTGTGCTCTTGGAATCTTTTGGTCTTAATGAGGTGAGGTTTGATGTAAGTGGAGTGTAATTGCCCTTCCCCATTAAAATAATGTGCTTTTTTTTCTTAAATTAAAACATAATGCACAATGTCCAGTTAAACAGGATGACCTTTAAAAAGGAGCCGCTTTTGAAAGATCTCTAACCTCAGCTCTCCTAATCCAGAACCACCCCTTCTCCACCCTGGCAGAGAAGGGGGATTTAGTTTCTGGTGAGGTCAACCTGTAGACATGAGCACAGCCAAGGGTGGAGGAAGATCCCTATTAAAACACAGGGTTTGCTGGGGCACCTGGGTGGCTCAGTTGGTTAAGCGGCCGACTTCAGCTCAGGTCATGATCTCGAGGTCCGTGAGTTCGAGCCCCACGTCGGGCTCTGGGCTGACGGCTCAGAGCCTGGAGCCTGCTTCTGATCCTGTCTCCCTCTCTCTCTGCCCCTCCCCCGTTCATGCTCTGTCTCAATAAATGTTTTAAAAAAATTAAAAAAAAAAAAACAAAGAAACAAAACAGGGTTTGCATTCTGAAGGGTTGTGCCCTCCAACATGCCGCCCCTACCGGGGTCCCATAAAGCTGACTGCCAGACCTAATCCACCCCCATCTAGGCAGGAGCTGTGAGGGTTCCAATCAGCCGAGAAGAGTGGCTTCAGTACATGAGCAACTAGGAGTCCCCATTGAGACAGCCAGGTCCTACCCAGTCTGCTTGCATGTAATAAAGCCCAGCAGCTGGCCAGTCACACTGACAAGCAGAGAGGTTCCAATCAGCAGTTCAGAGCCACTCTCCTGGATGTCCATCAGACAGTAAGGGACATATTTCAACAAGGAAGACAGACACAAACAGCAATCGAAAAGAAACGAAGGAAGGAAGGGAGAAAGAAAGAGAACCAGGGAGAAGGAAGAAGGAAGAAAGGAAAATTAACTGAGACAATTCGAAGTAGGAAGCAAAATAACACCCCCCCCCCAATTTAAACCAGTAGCCATGATAAGAGAAGATATTGCGACTATAAAACAAGAATGAGAGCTTGTAAAAAGAGAAGAACACCTAGAAATTAAAACTGTGAGGGTAGAAAGAAAAATACAGTGAGCAGATGAGAAGATACAGTTGACACAGAAGGTACAGAAACTCAGACATAAGAACAGAGCTGGAAAATGGGAGAAAATGATGCCATCTGCCTGGAGATCCAAAGTCCAAACAACTAAGAGGGAAAATGGAGGTAGGGAAACATCAAGGAAATAATAGAACATTTTCTAGAACTGAAGGAAGATTGAAGGAGCCTTTGAACAGCCTAGCGTAACGAAGGGCTTCTCACATCAAAGTCTGTCATTCCCCAACTTCAGATCACCAGACGTAAAGATCACAAAAGCCGTCAGGGAGAAATAGTGAGAAATCCGAATGCCATTTAACTAGACGACTACAGAACAGTGCTTTGAAAATTCAGGAGGAAAATGATTTTCAACTTGAATTCTATAGCCCACCGAAGTGTCAGTCAGGAGTGAGTGTACCATAGGGACATTTTCAGAAATTCAGAGTCTTAACATGTTTACCTCCTGTGTACCTTCTTAAAGAAGTTCCTGAAGGATGTGCTCCATCAAAATGAGGGAGTAAATTGAGGGGGGGGGGGAAGGATGAAATCAACAGGTCATCCAACTAGGACAAGGGGGAAGGAGTTTTCCAGAGGATGGAAAAGGGGAGACCAGGAAAACAGCTGTACAAGAAAGAAACCAATCCAGAGTAGAGAAGAAAAAGAAAAGCATCCAGTCTGACTGTCTCCAGGGGTAAAAAAAAAAACAAAACAAAAGACAGTGATAGAGTACCTTGCATATTTGACTGCGTAGAGGGACATTCTCTAGTTTTATAGAAGATTTCACCGGAAATTTGAAGAACCCTAAACAATTTTAAAAAAAGCAATTAAGTACAAGAAAAATAAGACATTGTACAATTGCCTCATATAAAGCTAATAAAATTTTCTCTTCATAACACCTCTTAAAAATTACACCACATCTCACGCAAGTGTTTTCTTTCATTTTATTTTTGCTGTTGGCATAACATGTTTTCTCTCACCCAGAAGCACACTAAATATACATGCTATAAGAAATGATGGTTTGACAGTGTAATCTCAGGCCAGGACACATTTGCCAATTGATTCAAGTTTCCAGTCAGAGATTAGTGTACTGGAAAAATGTGATATACTCGCCACGTTTGGGTGAGCCCCAAATGTTCTCTCATACAAGGAACACCAAACCAGAAAGACCTCGTACAACATGGCTTCTATGTGGTTCAAAGCACTCTCACATTTAGCCTTTATTTAATCCCCAAAGCATCTACCATACTCCAGCTTTAAATGCAGCCTCAGTGAGAGAGAGTCATGAGCCCAAAATGGTTGGTAACGAAAATGGTACAGTGCGAACATACCTTCTAGAGAATGCCGCTCTCCTTCAACTGCCAAGCACTCAAGTCTGCTCTACCTCATTCAGCCCCCAAAAATAAGCCTTTGTTGCATCACCTTATACATGGGAAGGGCTTTTTTTACCTTCACTGTACTGTGTATTATTTATGTAAACTTGCTTTTGCTATTCAGCGATATATTTTTCTCTCTGTGAAAATTGTTTGGGCATCTTGGTTGGGTTAAGATATAAAATGTCTTCCCCATTAAAATCAATGCAACGATTTTTTTTTTCATTTAACAGCTTTTCACTTAGTGGCAGGTCAAATAAAGTCGTTAAAAGGTATTTAGGGGGCTCCTGGCTGGGTCAGTGGGTGGAGCATGTGACTCTTGATCTCGGGGTTGTGGGTTCCAGCCCCACATATTGGGTGTAGAGATCACTTAAAAATCCTTAAAAAAAACAAAAGGTGTTTAGGAAAGGAGAGGTAAATACACGACTTGGCTTGACAGTGGACAATATTTACACAATCCGAACCATGCAAACAACAATATGAATTCAATAAAAGATGTGATTTAAGCTGTGTAGGGTGTATGCAAGAATTGTATGTGAGGGTGTCACAGCGAGGGTGAATCTTCATCTTCCTTATTAGGAAATCAACAGATGATATATAAACCTGAAAACTCAAGAATGGCCGTATAAACAGGTTATTTAGAAAAATGGAAGTAAATGCCAGAGGAAGCACGTTAAGGGGTTAAAAGTGGCTGCATCTGGAAGTGTAGACTAGAGTGAAGAGGCAGCAGCATTGTTTATTATAAGCTCCATGAGACTGACTTTTGAAAGTAGGTAATAACTGTGATAAATATTAAAATTATGTTTAAAAACTTCGTGTTCATTGGAAAAGGCTTAGAAAATACAACTAATGGAAAGAGAATAAAGTAAAAGCCATTCATATCCTATTAACCCAGAGGCCCACAGGTGAAACACTGGCGTGTTAGTTTTGAGTCTTTCCATCGTACGCACATCTATGCACGTGTTTTAAAAAGTGTGAGATTGGGGGCGCCTGGGTGGCTCAGTCGGTTGAGTGGCCGACTTCGGCTCAGGTCATGATCTCGCGGTCCGTGAGTTCGAGCCCCGCGTCGGGCTCTGTGCTGACAGCTCAGAGCCTGGAGCCTGTTTCGGATTCTGTGTCTCCCTCTCTCTGACCCTCCCCCGTTCATGCTCTGTCTCTCTCTGTCTCAGAAATAAACATTAAAAAAAAAAAAAGTGTGAGATCGTATTGTTAATATTATTTGCAATGCGCATTTTTCCTCTAACTGTGGGGAATTTTTCCATATCCATATTCAGCCACTGCATCATATTGAATGGCTGAATATCCCCCATCGTATTGGATAATGCTATAATTTATTTAATTCAGCCCAACATATTAACCGGTAATTATTCAATCAGCCGATTCTTCCAGCAAACAAATGCAGCTTTAAGTTCTTTTGGAAAGACGACAGGAAAGAATTTTCTCTACTCTGGTTCAGTTGTTGACGTCGAACGTTTTGCATTACCAGCAAAAGAGGGAGATATTTCGCTTGCTCTGAGATTTTCCCCTGACAATCCACACTGTTTTGCTTTTCAATTCTCTCTCCCATTAAAAGTGTAAATGGAATGCATGTGTGGAAGATGGCTGTTCTTGCCTGCCAGGGTCACTTTTTCAACTTCCAGGTAACAGCACCTCTATTTTCCTTGCCGGAAGGCCTCTTCCCACCTCCCACAATGTTCAGCCTGTGTGCTTTGGGTGAAACTGACCCCACCTTCGGGTCCAGAGGTAATTTCAGCCTTGTTCATCTTTCCAGCCTTGGCGAATGGTTCGGGAATGGACGTTTACACGGAATTGAGTCAACCCCAGAACTTTTATTGGAAACCTTAGGGCAGAGGACTTCTCTTTCTTCTCACTGGGATGGCTGAGCTGATACAAGTTTAAGTCTCGGGTGTCTGAAGGCCATTTGCCATTACGAAGGGAGAGCCTGCCTGGGGATAAAGCTAAAGAGGAGGAAAGATGAGCCAAGAGATGGAAAAAGCTGGATTCCTGATAACATCTTTTGAACACCTGGTTCCAGCTATGCCTGATGGTCTTGTGAAACAGGTATATGAATGAACACATTTCTCTTCTTAATTTCTTTTGGTTGGGAATAGCATATACTCCAACTCAAATATTTCAAACCATACAGAAGACTAGAAAGTGAAAATTAAAAATTTCTCTCCTTAAGCCCTCCCCCCCAGTTCTCAGTCCAAAACCCCCAGAGGCAGCTAGTTGCTGACTGCTGCTTCCAGAATGAGTCTATGCATTTACAAACCGACTAATGTTCATAAATATGTAAACGGGGTCACGCGATCTACATTATCCTGCCGTTTGCATCCCCTGCTTTACCATGAGGTGAAGATTCCCTCTTCTTACCACATCTAGACATTTTGTTCATGTTTCCTAAGCCCTATGTGGACACTTCCTGTTCTAACCAGCCCTGTACTGCTGGCCCATTTACACTCACCCAGTTTTCTACCATTAAAAATCAGCTGTGATGAGCATCCTTCTTATAGGATTACCTGAGGCAAACCCAGAAAGCTGAAGAAGCTAACACTTCTGGTTCCTCACCACCCAGGCCCCTCCCAGGTTTGGTTTAGTGAGATGTGTGTAAGTAGTTGTTAGCTGCACAGTGTAAACGCAGCTCCCGGAAACACTCCTACTATCCTACTAGGCACTATGCCAATTAGCAATGTCAAGATACAAAGGTTCAGGGACACAGGTCATAACTCAGTAAAAATGTGTCTGAGGACAACAGGACAGAGTTGTGGGGAGGGGAAGAGAAATGGTCTGAAATGTACATAGCCAGGAGCTAGTCCGCAGAAGGTTCTTCCAATCATCAGAGGTATGAGAAGGGCTTCATGTCACACAAAATCAGAAACATACTTGATAATGCAGTGTATGTATACAACTATACATGAACCATGGGCTTTTTTTCTTCTTCAGTGAGAATCATGAAGAATAGAATTGATCAGAATTTCTGTCTTTGTAGGGCTCCGATGTGTAGAAGTACCACAAACTGTGAGTACGTCTGTGAGTAGAGGCATGTTTTATGCATCAAAGCTATCAATAATAAAAAACAAATTTCGATTTACCATGCTACAGGAAGGATTGAGTTGCGTTCCTATTCTAAAATATTTCAAAATTGTCATCATATGAATAAGAAGTGATCAAAGGGTATGCAGCCAAACGAAACGTAGGGGAAAAAAGCATGAAAAGGGTGTGCCAGGCAGGAGATTAATAAAAATATTATGTTAACTTTTCTGAATTTTGCGATGCTCATGGTACTTGTCAGCTTTTAATAATTTGTTATTTTTGTAATTTCCTTTCTCATGGTAAATACATATTCCCTTTTGTGCCTGACTTGTATTTATAATTTTTTAAAGAGGCTCTCTAAAATTGCATGAGCTTCAGGCTCTGAAAAACTGGGATCCGCACCTGCACGGTGGCAGAACATACAGGGTCTGGAGCCAGAGGGCCCAGCATCGCATCTCAGCTGGGCCATTGCCATGGACTGAATGTTCCTGGCCCCCAGATTTCTATGGTGAAACCTAATCTCCAATGTGTTAGTATTTGGAGGTGGGGCCTTTCAGAGGTCATTAGGTCATGAGGATGACGTTCTCATGGATAAGATCAGTGACCTTATAAAAGATACGCAGGAGAGCTCCCCCTTGCCCCTTTCGCCGTGTGAGGACACAGTGAGAAGACGGCCATCTATACACCAGGAAAAGTGCCCTATTCAGTAATCGACTACTGACGCTGGCACCTTGGTGTTGGACTTCCCACTTCCAGAATGGTGAGAGAGAAAATTTTGTTGTTAGTAAGCCATCCTGTCCGTGGTATACTGGGATAGCAGCCCAAACAGAGTAAGATAGCTAGCTCTCTACCACCTCTGTGACACTGAGCATGTTACTTTGCATTCCTGTGCCTCAGTTTCCTCATCTGTGAAATGGGGACAACAGACGGTCGTGAGGATAAAAAGCATTAGTACATGTATAGAATCTAGAAATCAGTAATAATAACAACTATGTTTATTTCTCATGCCAGCCATCTCAGCAAGGGAGGTTCCCGGAAGTAGAAGCATAAGGTATTCCTTTTAGTGAAGAAGGCCTCACTGCCCTCTGAAAGCTCCGCCCGTTTACCCTCCCACTGTGTACCCGGTGACATATACCAGAACGGCGGAGTCAGGAAGCCCGTGGAACCAGGGTGAACCAAATGTTGGGCTAATGAATGTGATAGCCCCACCAGTGATCGGGGGGTGACCGTGGGAGCATGCTGTTTTCTTGCACATGCTTTTCTGAGATGCTGTGGGAATGAGAGCACACCATGGGAAGAAGCCCTTTTATTCCTATTAATTCCGGACTAGTTCAGTTCCCCCTGAATCTGTCCAAATCAAGTTGTTTGGTGGTTGCTGAGAACGGTGGCCGCTGCTCTTAACGCTATGAGCGGTTCGCATAGACCAAGTACTTTGCCTTCATTGAGCTCAGTGGCCCTGCAGGTGAGGCACAGGGGGTGAGGGTGGGGGTTATTCTTCTTTGGAAGAAATTGTGCCTCAAAGAGGTACGGGACTTACGGCAAGTAATCCCAGCAGATAAGTATCAGGGACAGAAGGAAGAATTCAAGTCTTTTGGAAACCTAATGCACTTCCCACCTTACCTCAATTACTCTCAAAACTCCTTACACTGAAACAAAATACACTCCAGGGACATCTGGGTGGCTCAGTGGGTTGAGTGCCTGGTTCTTGATCTAGGCTTAGGTCATGATCTCATGGTTTAAGAGTTTGAGTTCGCGTTGGGCTCTGTGCTGACAGTGCAGAGCCTGCTGGAGATTCTGTCTCTCTGTCCCTCCCCTGCTCATGCTCTCTCTCTCTCTCTCTCTCTCTCAAAATAAATAAACTTCAAAATGAAGTACACTCTTTCAAATGAAATATATTCACAATGAAATAAGCCCTTTTCTCCAAGTTGTGAGGAACAGGCATTAAAGCTATCTTATGTACTCAGAGTGTACTTCTTAGGAAAAATAAATTAATTGCAGCCTCTTGATTCAAATCAAACCCACTCTGCTTTAAACTTTCAGTTATGGTAAGATATAGCTGTAGAGAATGTGCTTTCCATCCTAATTTGAGACCTCAGATGGAAGCTCTTTCCGTACTTCTATAAAATCCTGCCTCCCCCACCCCCAGTCTTGTTATCTTCTCTCTGACTTACCAAACAAATCTAGTCCAAAAATTAGAACTGATTAAATGCCTGAGGGAAGAAAGTGAGGAGCTCAAAATTGGGAGAGTCTGTTCCCACATGTACAGATTAATTTAACTTTCTCACATGACAAATTAGAAGGGAAAAGAAAAATTTGCATAGAAAGACAATTAAGACTAAACTAAAGGTGTCATTTGTTCCAAATTAGGACAGGATTCCATAATTTATTTTTACATGGATGGAGTAAGTTTCTGGCAAGCAGGAACTAATGGGTGGGTGCTTTTGTTCTCCTGTGTCACCCAGCAACTGGGAGCTTAATCACAAAGTTGAGTATCAGCCCACAATGAGCTGTGCCTCGGGCCTCTTTGCCAAGCCAGGCTAACTACCACGTGCACATCCAGCTCCGTGCTGTGTAGCCAATGGGAAATATGAAAATGCCCAGGGCCTCTGAAAGTGGATTCAAGTCCAACAATAGATCAGATAGATAGATGATAGATAGGTGACAGATAGATGATAGATAGATAATAGATGATAGATAAATAGATAATAGATGATATAGATACAGATATTAATGAATCAGTGAGAGGCTCCTCAGCAGGGAGATTTATTTGCAGGTGCAACACAGTGGCTCCTAAACCACCTTCTTGCTTGCCAACCCTGGTAATTTCCAGTAATGATCTCCTTCCTCAGCACTCTAAGAATAATCAAAGGGCCTGCTCTTCATGTATAATTATGGGGTAAATTTTTAACCTGCAGGACTTGGTAGGCAGTAGCCACTTGCTCTTCCAGCTGCCACTGGAAGTTTCTTTCCCCCCGGCAAAGAAAAGACGCGTACGTGTAGAGATTCCCAGCTGCTGACACTCTTAACTCATCCAGATATCTGGTTCTCAAAATGAGCTTTATGTGAGCTCAGAGGTCCAATGACCCTACATAAGAGCTGGCAAGCTCCCTCCCCACTTTCTGGTGGACTAGACAGGGACGCACTTCCTGGTGGACTAGAAGACACGAGGGACACGGACAGGGGCCTAAAGCTGCTGAGCAGGTTGTAGCATCAGCTACAATTATTGTTTAATAATAACTAATAGAAATCGACTCTGGTTATTTTAACTAAAATGAAATGCTGGCATTTCTGGAAAGGATTTAGGATAGCATACAGAATCCTAGGAAAAGCTAAACTTAAGAACTTCCCCAAGAGTAGGAACCCCAGTAGCTCTGACAGTCTGGGGAGCAGGAGCTAATAATAAATGCTCAGTCACATCAAAGAATTGCCTTTGAGAAAATCTGGCCAGATTATTTTACTATCAGTTTGTGCCACCTGATTCAAATTGGTAGGTGAGAATATCTGATTAGCTCAACCTTGACCCAGGTAGGGGACATAAGCCTGCATACAATGGCAAGGGAGTTATTCCGGCTCCTATTATTTTTAAAAGGCCAAAGAGATGTGGGAAGGCAAAAGCAACAGATATTCGTTGTGCTTTAGTTTCTGTCTGTAGCCCAAAGAAAAGTGTGTGTCATCCCATGTGCAGTTGGGCGTTCCCAAAGTTTTGAGGCCCAACACATGACACACCCCGTACTCTATTTCCAGGAACACAAGAACAAGAACATCAAGAACACGATCACCTAAACTGTCAAAGGAGAGAAGGGGTCTGGTGTCTGGACAAGTGAACAGCCCATCACAGCATAGTAGTGAGAGCCATGGTAGGGAAGTGCAGGGAGCACATGGCAGGGCACCTGGCCTGACCTTGACTCAGGGAGGGTCAAGGAGGAGTCAAGGGTGGGTGAGAAGTTGGCAATCTATACAGAAAGAATGGGATGTCTGAAGGCAGAAGAGGAGCATGGGATACCTTGGAGGGGTGCTGAAAATGGTTCAGTTGATCAGGATCATGGGGGTTCGGAGTAGATTGAGGTATGGGCCCCAATTCTTCGCCACTCTCTGCAGGCTCTATCTCGCCATGGACAGAGGGAAGAGTACTTCTCTCTACATCAGCTTTGACATAGTCATGAAATCTGGTAGACGTGTCAGTGTGCTGATCTTAAGAGGCATCTTATGAGCCTAGGTCTTGGGCACTGGGTATTCCATTGGCCAGCATAAGCTTCTGCCACTGCCATGAGAACATGCCCAGGTTCTCTGCAGGTCCAAGAAGGATGAAAGATATATGGAGCAGAAGCTTCAGGCCAATCCACATAACTGTATCTAGAGGTAGAGCCACTTAACTAATCACACTTTAGATCACCCAACCCCCAGCTGCCATAGCCTGAAGCAGAATGACCCCAGCTGACCCTCAGATCCAAGAGAATAAATGATTGCTGCTTTAAGGCACTGAATTTGAGGGTGGCTTGTTAGCAGCAATGCTGGGACAAGGGTTGAGGGATAAAGGGCTGAATAATGAAGAAACCTTCTGAGAAAAGACTGGAGAGGTAAGCAGAGACCTAATTGCGAAGGGCTCTGTAAGCCTTTGAACTTGACCTCTATATTAAGGGCAATGGAATCTATTGAAATGTTTTAAGTAGGGAAGTGACACAACCAGATTTTTTTAAATTTTTTTTTTAACATTTATTTATTATTGAGAGGCAGAGAGAGACAGAGCATGAGCAGGCGAGGGGCTGAGAGACGGGGAGACACAGAATCCGAAGCAGGCTCTGAACTGTCAGCACAGAGCCCAACGCGGGGCTCGAACTCACAAACCGCGAGATCATGACCTGGGCTGAAGTCGGACGCCTAACCACCAACAGGGTCACCCAGGCGCCCCCAGATTTTCTTTTTAAAACGCTCGCTCACTCTGGAAATTTGTAAGATGGGCAGGGTTGGGTCGGGGGAAGGGCACTGGGGGAAGCCAGGAGAGATTTCCTAGAGTTCTCAAACTAATAGTTTTCCAAAGTGTCCCATTTTACACACTTTCCAGGAATGTACGAGAGTTCCACGTGTTCCACAATTCGCCCACACTTGATATTGCCAAACTTTTAAATTCAAGTCATTCTGGTGCCTGGGTACTATTATCTCATTATGATTTTAATTACTTTTTCTTGATAATCAGTGAGGTTGAGACCTTTTTGATGTGCTTATGGGCTTTTGCTGTATCTTTGTTTGAGAAGTGGCTGTTTAAGTCTTTTGGCCGTTAATTACACTTGATCCACTTATTAATGAGTTGTGGGTGTTCTTTATTTATGCTGTTTATATACACTGTTGTTGGATTGTTTAAGCAAATCCTTTCTTCCAGTGTATGGCTTGCCTATTAACTTTTTAAATGATATCTCTAAAGAGGAAAAGTTTTCATTTTTATAAGATCCTATTTATTAAATTTTTCTTTTGGGTCTAGTGTTTTCTCTTTTCTAAGAAATCTTTGTCTATCTCAAATTAGGAATGATACATATATTTCTTCTGTTTATTCTTTTACTATTTTTTTTAATTTGAGAGAGAGAGAGAGAGTGAGAGTGGGGGAGAGGGGCAGAGAGGGTGGGGGGGAATCTTAAGCATGCTCCACACTCAGTGGAGTTTGATGTGGGGCTTGATCCCACGACCCTGGCTGGGATCATGACCTGAGCCAAAATCAAGAGTTGGTCGCTCAACCAACTGAGCCACCCAGGTGCCCCTATATTTCTTCTGTTTCTTTAAGAAGCTTTATAGTTTTAGCTTTTAATTTTAGGTTTCTGACTGACAGTGGACTGATTTTTGGGTTTGATGTAAGGTGGGATCAAGATTCATTTTCCCCCCATATGGATACCCAGTTAGTCTGGCACCTAAAAAAAAAAAAAAAGACTCCTTTCCCCATTAAATTGCCTTAAATTTGGTATAAAAAAATTTAATTAACTATATATATGTGGATCTCCTTCTGGACTCTATAATCTGTTCTACTAATTTATCAGTTCTTACACCAACACAACATTGTCCTAATTACTGAAGTTTTATGGTAAGGTTTGAAATAAGGCAATATAAGTCATTCCAGTATGTACTTTTTCAAAATTACTTGACTGTTCTAGAACCTTTGCATTTCCATATAAATCTTAGAATTGGCTTGTCAATTTATACCAAAAAAAAAAAAAAAAAGACTGCTGGGATGGTTATTATGATATTTCAATGGATTAGTTGGGGAGAACAGTGTTGAGTCTTCCCATCCTTGAACATGAAGTATCTATTTATTTAGATCTTAAATATTTCTCAGAGTGTTTGGTGCTTGTCAATAGAGAGTTCTTAGATCCCTTTCATTAACTTTGTTTCTAAGTGTTTCATCTTTCGGATGCTATCGTGATACTGAATTTTTTGGTTTATTTTCCACCTGTCTGTTGCTCTTTTATATAAATGCCATTGATTTTTATATATTGACCCAGTATCTTGCAATCTTTCCAATGTTAAATCTTATGTAACTGGGATAAACTCTACTTGGTAATGGTGTATTACATTCTTTTGAAATATTCAATCTCTTTAATATTTGTTAAGAAATGTTGCAAATAGACACAGGAGGCATTTTGGTCTGTAATTCTTTGCTTGTGATGTTCTTGTAATGTCCTTAATGTCCATAATTCCTTATTAGAGTTATGCAGGATGCATAAAATGAGTTGGAAGTGTTTCCTCCTCCACTCTTTGCTGAAAAAGTTTGTGTAATGGAGATATTATTTACTCCTTAAGTGTGTGATAGGATTTGCCAGTAATGTCACATAGGCCTAGAGTTTCCTGTGACAACACTTTTAGTTACAAATTATATTCATCTACCGGATATAGAGTTATTCGTATCTTATACTTCTTATTTTGTGACTTCTGTAATTTGTGTCTTTCAAAGAATTTGTCAATTTTACATAAACTTTCTAACTTAGTGACATGAGGTTGTTAGGTATAGTCTTGACCTTTAACAACTGTAGAATCTGTAGTGCTGTCTCATCTTTCACTCCAAATACTGGTAATATGTGTGTTCTCTCTTTTTGTTTTCATGAGTCTAGCTAGAGATCCATCCTTTTTATTACTCTTTGCAAAGAAAACTTCTGGTTTTGTTGATTTTCTCTATTGTTTGTCTACTTTTTATTTCACTGGTTTGCATTCTATTATTTCCTTATATTTACTGTAATATTTGATCTTTCTAGTTTCTTAAGATGAAGCCTTATATAATTGATTCTAACGCTTCTTTTTTCCTGATATATGCATTTAGACTTTAAATTTTACTCTAAGTACTTTATTAACTGAATCTCACAAATTTGATACCTTGTAGTTTTATCATTAGGTCAAAATGTTTTCTCATTTTTCTTGTGATATCTTCTTTTATTCCTGGGTTATTATGAATTATTTAAAAGTATATGGTTTACTTTCAAGAGATTTAGATTTGCCAGAGATCTTTTTGCTCTTGATTTTTTATTTTAAATCTGTTATTGTCAAGAATATACTATTTATGATTATAATCATTTGAAAATTTTTGAGATATATTTTATGGCCCAGCTTATGGTCTATTTGGTGAATATTCTATGTACATTTGGAAACAACACATAGTCTGCAATTGTTCAATAGTGTTCAATACAACACCAATTAGGTTAAGTTTGATAATCCTCTGTACCTTTTCTAATTTTTTTGTTTATACATTCTATCAATTCTTTTTTTATATTTTTTATTTTTAAGTTAATCCGTGCACCCAAAGTGGGGCTTGAACTCACAACCCCAAGATCAAGAGTCAAATGCTGTACCTACTGAGCCAGTCAGGCTCCCCTACATTCTATCAATTCTTGAGAGAGGAGAGTAAACTTCTCCAACTCTTGTTATGGATATCTCTATTTATCCTTTAAATTCTATCAGTTTTGCATTTGTGTATTTTGAAGCTTGCTATTAGATGAATACACATTCAGGAATTATCTGTCTTCTTAGTGAATCGATTCTCTTGTCATTATGTAATGTCCCTTTTTATCCCTGGTAATTATCCTTGAGTTTGTCTGATGTTAATACACCCTGTGTGTACTAACACACTCCCGTGTTTTTACAACCAATTATTATATGATTATCTTTCTCTACTCTTTTACTTTTAACTTGTATGTGTCTTCATGTTTAAAGTGTGTCTCTTATAAATATCATATAATTGGGTCTCTTTTTTAAAAATTTATTTTTTCAGAAAGAGACAGAGAGAAGGGGAGGGGCAGAGAGGGGGATCTGAAGCAGGCTCTGTGCTGGCAGCAGCAAGCCTGATGCGGGGCTTGAACTCATGAACCATGAGATCATGACCTGAGCTGAAGTCAGATGCTTAATTGACTGAACCACCCAGGTGCCCCCGGGTCTCATTTTCTTTAATCCAGTCTTTTTGTTAGACTGTCTAGTGTATTTATATATAATGTAATTAGTGATTTGGTTGGGTTGAATTCCACCATCCTGCTATTTGTTTCCTCTTTGTCACATTTATGCCCTTTCTTATGTCCCTCTTTTCCTTCCTTCTTTTGGACTAAGTAAATGATTTCTAGCATTCCATTCTATCTTCTCTATTTGCTTTTTAGCTATGCCTCTTTCTTTTAATTTTTAGTGCTTGCTCTGGGAACTGAAATAAGCTTACTTTAGTTATCACAGTCTACCTTGAATTTATTTTATTTTTTTTAGATTTTATTTTTAAGGAATCCCTACCCCCACTATGGGGCTCAAATTTATAACCCTGAGATCAAGAGGCACATGCTCTACCGACTGACCCAGCCAGGCACCCCAACCTTGAATTGATTTTATAGTCCTTCACATATAATGTAACAGCCTTACCTAATATATTTTCATTTACCCCTTCTCATCTTTTGTGCTATTGCTGTCATTCATCTTGCTTGCGCATAGATTATACGGCTCACGATACTTGGCTACTGTATTTGGTTTAAGCAATCAAATGTCTTTTAAAGAAACTAAAAAATAAGAATATCTTTTATATTTATACCCCATATGTCTTCTATTTCTATTTTTTTTTAATGTTCATATTTGAGAGAGAGAGAGAGGTAGAGAGAGAGAAAAAGAGACAGAATCTGAAGCAGGCTCCAGGCTCTGAGCTATCAGCATAGAGCCCAATGTGGGGCTCGAACTCATGAATGGCAAGATCATGACCTGAGCCGAAGTCGGACGTTTAACCAACCGAGCCACCCAGGCGCCCCTGTATTTCTATTTCTATACTACTCTTCATATAAATCTGATATCATATGCAATCACTTTCTTTCTGCCCGGAGAACATCCTTTAATGTTTCTTATGCATGCATACTGGTGATTATTCCAACTTTGGCTTATCTGAAAATGCCTTTATTTTACCTTGGTTTTTATTAAAGCTCTTGGTGGATGCAGAATTCGAGGTTGACTGTGGATCACATCTTCTTGCTACTTTGTCTAATATATTTTTTTGCATGTTGGACATTATGAATGCTATAATGTTGAGTTTGGATTATGTTGTTTTCTTTTTGAAGAATGTTGAGTATTGAGTGCTGAGTATTTATTTGTGGCCCAGTTTGATCCTACAGAGGCTTTTTTAAAGCTTTGCTATGGTGGGTCAAGAATCGTCTGTGTGCCAGGGCTGGAGTAGTCCTGTTCTTTGGATTGGCCTTTCTGGGGTCTCAACTGAATGTCCAAAGTGTTCAATAATATAGCTATATCGTGTGTTAGAAGCTCTGTCTTCCGTCACTATGTAATCCCAAGAATCTCCATCCAGCTCACAGTCTCTTTAGCTATTCTCTGCCTAGCCCTTCAGGCTCTCACCTTGCACATGTATAGCTTTGTATTTAGCCAAAGATTGAACGAGACCTGAACGCAGATTTCTGAGGCAACTTCTCTGTTCAGTTCTCTCTTCTTTGATAACTTACCCCATAAATTATAGCCACCTCAGCATCTTGAACTCTGTTGACTCCACACAGTGAGACGACTGCTGCCTTTTGGGATCTACTTTCTTGTGCTGCCATTTGGAAAGTGTGCCCTGGCAGAAAGCTAGGCACACTGGTGTTTCCTCGTATGTTTCCTTTGCTCGAGGTTCACTTTTTTGTAGATATTTACAAGCACTGAGCAGAGCTCTTGGCACATATTAGGTGCTTAGTAAGATGTTTTTAAGGAGGAAGGCATGATTAATTTGGCTCACGTAAGTCCTATTTCTGGAAATACCCACAAGGCTATTCAAATAGCCTATCCAGAGAGTTGATCTCCACCTCCTCTACTCACTCCCAGTTCCCCGCCCCCAGGAGTAATCAACTTTGTCTTTAGAAGCTGCCAAGCAGTGTTTTGGGCATTTGTGTTACTCAGTTTGTAAAGCTTTGTAAGTTACTCAGTTTGTAAAGCTTGTAAAGTCAGAGAATCATGAGAATTACATTCATCCACAGTTATGATACACACTGTTCTCTGGGAGATCTGATACACTTTTTCCAAATCAGTTAAATGCTCCCTGCAAGAATTATTGACGGGGAGAGGAGGCTGTGAACAACCTGGCATAAATCATCATTCAGAATGTATCCTTGAGGCCCTACATATGGTTTCTCTTGTTACCAAGAAAAGAGCATCTGAAGTTGTTCAAAGAGAGATTCTGAAGCGAGGAGGAAGCCAGCTCCTGTGGGTCTCCTGGGAGGGGAAGACCAGGTCGAGGAGACCCCTGGGCAAAGGAAATCCTCAGTGAATGCCTACCCACTCCTTTTATTCACCTCAAACACCCAGCTCTGCTTTATCTTCCCAGGGTCCATTTTCTGGACCAGTGAACCAAGTGAAAGATCGGCCATTTTCTTTTGTTTCCATCTTGACTGGGAATATCAGGTCTCCAAAGGAAGGATTATTTCAAGACTACTTTGGGAAATTATATTTGGATATTTCACACTCTGCCATCATTTACCATTCTGCCCCCACCAGTGTGTCCGCAATCAAAGCCCTTCTGCCTTCTAGAAAGATGTGTCATTTGGTTTTGTGGCCTAATGACCCCATTCTGGCCTTAGAGACCATGAATCAGTGGCTTGAGTTTGGAATTCCGATAGTTTGGCCACTGTAATTCAGATTTCCAACTTCGATTTCCTGTTCACCTACAAGCACGACTTTCCTCCACACCCGCATTTTGGCTCAAAAGCACAAGACAAACAAGGGATTGAAAAGACTTCATGTGTGAGAGTTTTAATTTTCCTCTGAGGGAAAAAAAACACAACAAGTTATGATTTTCCTCCAAGCAAACAAACTGTTTTCCATATGTTTCCAAGAGAAAACTGCTTTTCTGTTATTCTGCACGTTCCACAGATAATTCCAGTGGGAGGAGCTTAGGAAGCAGCACATTTTCTCATGTTGCAGGGAAAAATGCGTTTTCCAACTCACAGTCTCTAAGCTCTGGTAATTGGGTCTGAAGCACCCACTCCTCCTCTGCTTCTGAAAGGGAGCCAGAGAACAAAGAGAAGCAGGCTTCGGAAGCTCCGAGGGCCACTGGATGGGATCCCGACAAGGCTTGGCCTCATGGGCCTGTGACAACTGGGATCCCACGCTCCTGTCCCTGCCCACAGCGTAGTTGGGGGTGGGGGGCTGTGCACGCTGCAGAAAGGTGGTGCAGAAATAACTTCTGCAATGTCACCTTCTGGACTCTGACTCCTGGGGCATCTGTAGCCCCCAGTCTCAAAACTTGGAAGTGGGGCCTGGGGTGGCCCTTCACATCCTTGCTAGAACATCAAAGACTTTGGGACGCGCCCGTGTCCTTCCCCAACTCCACTACCTTCAATAGCTCCCTCATTTAGGATACGGTCTGCACTCCTCAGATTTTCTCATGAGTAAGTTCCCAATAACCTAGTTCTGCTGTTTCTTTATTCTCCCCTCTCATTACTCCCTCTGTAATTCTCTCTCCACGAGCCCTGCCTCTTTCTGGCCTCCACTATACAGAAGTGTTTGCAAGCCCCTTGAACGTACTGGGCTTTTTCTGCATCGGGTGTCGTTCCTGGGAACAGGAGTGATACACACGTGTGTCCTGTTGACAATTCTTATTCAAACTTCAAATCTCAGCACAGGATTGCCTCCTCCAGGGAGCCTTCCTTCAAGGCCGCTCAGGTGTCCGCCCTACTTGCTGCTGTAGTTCACTGCGCTTACCACATCCCAGTGAGTCACTGCCAAGTATTTACTGAGCACCCTATATGGCAGCCGTGTGCTAGGCACTGAGTTACCCTAGAAAGACAACGGCAATCAGCAATGACAATAACCAAAGAAGTGAGGAAGTACTATTTGCAATAGTACAGGGAAAGAAGAGAGTGTAGAAATGGAAAACAAGGAGGGGAGTGAAGACAACCTTATCCTATTTTATTTATTCTTTTGTTTTCCGAGCTTTTATTTAAATTCCAGTTAGCTGGCATACAGTGTCATAGTAATCCCAGGTGGAGTATCCTATTTTATTCTGACTTCCTCTCTACCTCTCTGTCTCTCCATCGGACAGTAGGTTTTTTGAGAACAGAGATTTGTATTAATCACTTCATTTTTAATGCCCAGTACAGGACACAGCATAGAGAAGGCACTTGATAAGAATTTGTGGTATGAAATATAAGCATTTTCTGTTCCATGTCTGGACATATGTTTAACTCTGTGGGAAATTAAACATGTCGAACATTATTCCAGGAAAGGTAAACTGGGCCATTAAAGGGACAAAGAACAAAGACACTGGCTCATATGGGAATCAAGATCCCTTCCTACTCTGCCATGCACCTATCATTATTGGCATGATGGTAGAGTGGTTTTCATTACGTCTTTATTTAAAAAAATCTCTTTTTAAAAAAAAGGGCGCGCTTGGGTGGCTCGGTTGGTTGAGCATCTGACTCTTGATTTGAGTTCAGGTTATGATCTCACAGTTTGTGAGTTCAAGCCCCATGCTCACGGTGTGGAGCCTGCTTGGGTTTCTCTTTATTTCTCTCTCTCTCTCTCTCTCTCTCTCTCTCTCTCTCCCTCTCTCTCCCTCTCTCTCCACCCCTCTCCTGTTTGCTCTCCCTCTCCCTCTCTCTCCCAAAATAAATAAATAAACTTAAAAAATATCTTTAATTTTACATCCTTAAATTCTTTGACAACGTTCCCTCAAAAGAGAAAGGCTGATTCCCCTTACCCTGAGTGTAGGCTGGTCTTAGTGACTACTTCTAACAGATTGGATATTGCAGGAATGATGATGTGTTCATTCTGAGGCTAGGCCACGAGAGACAAAGATCCTGCTGCTTCCATTTCTCTCTCTCTTGCCCCCTGCTCTGTGGGAAGCTAGCCGCCATGTTTTAAGAACCCCACAGTGGCCAATATAGAGAGACCCACATGGTGAGAAACTAAGGCCCCCTGCCAACAGCCAAATGAGTGACTGTCTTGGGAATAGGTCCATCAGTCCCAGTCAGGCCTTCAGATTAATACAGCTCTTACCACAACCTTGGCTACAACCTTATGAGACACCCTCAGCCACAAGCACTTAACTACGATGCTCCCAGATTCCTGACCCCCAGAAACCTCAATGTTTGCTTTTAACCACTAAGTTTTGGGATGATTTATTAGGCTGTAGAGGATAATTAATATAATTTGTCTGCACTCTTGAATTTACATAGAAAGAAGAGGGAGTTGGCTGGGCCTCCTGTGCAGGGGAAGGCTCTTCAATTCCAGAGAGGAAAGGAAGATTTGTCTACAAAAGCAGAAGGGTAGTTACTTTCTTGTCCTGAGGGAGACTGGACCTACCTTGGGATTGTGGGTTTCCAGCCTTCTCCATCGCATTTCCTCATGCCCCTAATGAGATGGGGACACAATGTAGGCGTGTAATTTATCATGCTTGTCTCTTGAAAACGTTCTATGTGCTCAGCACTATTCTAATGAGTTTTGCATTTATTCATTCATTTAAGCCTCACAACAACCCTATGAAGTATTATTATTGTCCCTGCTTTACAAATGCGGAAACTGAGGCACTGAGCTGTGAACTAACTTGCCAAGCAGGTTTTTTTTTTTTAATGTTTATTTATTTTTGAGTGAGAGAGACACAGAGCACGAGCAGGGGAGGGGCAGAGAGAGAGAGGGAGACATAGAATGTGAAGCAGGCTCCAGGCTCCGAGCTGTCAGCACAGAGCCTGATGCGGGCCTCAAACCCACGAACTGTGAGATCGTGACCTGAGCTGAAGTCAGACGCCTAACCGACTGAGCCACCCAGGCGCCCTGCCAAGCAGGTTTGTAATGTTGGAGGAAAGGTCCTAATATAAATGAAGGCCTATCATGTGACCAGCATTTTGACAAACACTTTGATATTGTTTCATTTAATCCACAAAACAAAATCTATAAGGAATAGATCAAAGCCCTGTTTTTTAAAAATGTCTTTAATATTTATTTTATTTTTGAGAGAGAGAGAGCACAAGCAGGGGAGAGGCAGAGAGAGAGGGACACATAGAATCCAAAGCGGGTTCCAGGCTCTGAGCTGTCAGCACAGAGCCTGACGTGGGGCTTGAACCCATGAACCACGTGATCGTGACCTGAGCTGAAGTCAGACGCTTAACCGCTTACCCGACTGAGCCCCCCAGGCGTTCCCAAAGCCCTGTTTTCAAATGACAACAAAAGTGAGGCCCAGGGAGGTTGCATGACTTGCCACACAGGAAGTGGCAGGCATGGGTTCAAAGTCTGGGTCCCGCTGCCTCCAAAGCCCCCTTTTCCTCAGCACCCACCTGCCTCCCTGTTCCCATCACACTCCCCGTACTCTCATCTTCAGATGTGTGTTTGGCAAATCCAGAAAAATCATCCAGGTGTTGGCCAGCTGCCTAAATGGGGAATGAAGCGACAGCCCCGAATTCACACCTCCCCAGTCACCTCCAGGCAGCTGTTATCTGCACCCAAATCTGTGCCAGTACACTTTACCACAAGCCTGGGGTAAGAGATGAGTGGACAAAGCAGGCAGGGAGGAAGCACGATAAATGGGATGCAGTGAAACCCAGCATTTGTCTTTGAGGCGGGAGTGCAATAAATCCAGAGGCACCTGCACTGTGACATTCCTGAGGCTGAAGCCACCACGGGGCTTGGCTCTCCTTCTTGGGATGCGGCAGGAATTGAGAGGCGATGGAGGGAACGCTCTCTCCTGACTGTCAGAGAGGCCAGCTTCAGGACAAATAGTGAAATGTGTACTGTGTGCCTACCTCCTGCCTGTCTCTGTCTGTAGAGTGGAAAACCTGCTTCTCTGTACCCAGCAAGCACTTACTCAGCCATGTTGGCTCCCTCCCCTCTCCCCTCTCTCTCCCTTACTCCAGGCTTCTTCCCCAGGGTTTGAGATATCCTTCTGACTTAACAGAGAAGCCAAGATGGCTTCCTCATGAGCTAGAAACTATTAGCATTGCCTGGCATTTCTCTCGGGAAATGATTTGGGACTTTCTCTTGATACTTGGGATGATGGAGTTTTGCCAGGATATGGGGGAAGAAGAGAGATGTGTGGTTCAACCATCAAGGGCTTAAGGATAACCTTGACGACAAGTTAGAAATACAGATCCCAGTTTCACACCAGCAATTCTGATTCACTGGGCGCTGCTGTGAATCTACATGTACGCCATCTGCTTGGCCGTGTTTAGAGAAGCTGAAAGAAAATCATCATCTAGAATGGACCCATCAGCCCTGGATGAACAAAAGATCCAGCTGTCAAGAACAGCTCGATTCATAATCATCACTCTTGGAAAAATTATTAAGACCCTGGTTACCTCTAACCAAGAGAACGTAAAATTTTGTATTCCATCGGGAAGGTGACTAAGTTCTAAACAGAGAGATGAAGACAGAACTTCTGACAAAATCAAAAGGGCAATTGCCTTTTTATCCTTATGGAGACTGGGCCTTTCTTTGAGGTCCTTCAGTCCTTTCCAGGAGCTACTTTGGTCCATTTTTTGTTTGTGTCTGTGGTGGGCAGAATTTTGGTGCCCACGACCCTTGGTCCTAGCATCACACCCACGAATGTGTTAGGTTACATGGGCAAAGGGACATTGTAGTTGTACTGAAGTTGCTGATCCGTTGACTTTAACATAGGAAGATGATCCTGGATTAACTAGGTGGGCCCAATGTAATCACATGAGCCCTTCAAAGTGGAAAAGGATGGCAGAAGGTAAAGTCAGAGAGATTTGAAGAGCAAGAAGGATTTTGCATGCTATTTCTCACTTGAAGATGGAGGGGCTATGTGAGAACGAATCCCAGTGGCCTTATGGAGCTGAGAGAGACATCTGCCTCTGACAGTCAGCCAAGAGGGATCTCAGTCCCACAACCTCAAGGATTGGATTCTCTCAACACCCTGAGTGGGTTTGGAAGTAGAAGCTTCCCTAGAGACTTCAGATAAGAGCCCAGCTAGCTGACACCTTGACTTCAACATCGAGGTCCACGGCTCAGAGCCCAGAAGAGCCTGTGTGGACTCTTGACCTATAGAATCGGGAGACAGTAAGTAAGCACTGTTTTTTACATACAGCACTCAGGGGGTGCTGAGTGTTTGTCACACAGCACTAGGAAAATAATAGTGTCCTAGTGCTTTTATTTTGCGAATGGTTTGGTCTGGAAGTTTTGGTTGGATTTGGTTTTTGGTGTTCTAGCTCCTGAGTTCACTGCCGAATGGCTGTTCACATACAAGCCCCCCGCCTCACTTTGAAGACCACATCAGATTCCACTTCCCATAGGAATCTTTCCCCAACAGAGCCACCCTTTGGCATCAGCAGTGATGGTCTTTGCTGAAAAGGTCCTTAATTTATTGCTGAGAGAAAGGCAGAAGTGGAGTGGGGGCGATAAAGGGTGGAATGTGTGTATGAGGGGGATGGATGTTTAGGAGCCCAATGGAAAGATAGGTTCATTCATTCATCCATTCATTCATTCCAGAAATAGTGGTTGAGCATCTATTCTGTGTCCGGTAGTCTTCCAGGAACTAGATGTACCAGTGATACACCAGGTCACTCTCTGAACACTCTATGTTCTAGAGGAGGGAGGCAGATAATACACAAGTCAACAACTAAGTAAAGAAAATACCCCAGACAGTAATAAGTCCTATGGGTAGAAAACCTCCAATAACATGTGGCTTCCAGAGGAAGTCACTTTGGAGAGAGCACCCTGTTAAAATCCTCTTGGAGGATGTAATCGTTGAACTGAGACCTGAATGATGAAAAGAGAATTGTGTCCTAGCACGAGGACACAACTGCAAAGCCCGGGGGCCGGAAGGAACTTGACATGTTTATGGAGAAAAGATGTGGTGAACAAGTGGTAGGGGGTGGGAAGTGGGGAGCATAACTGAGGCCAGACTGGTAGGTAGAGGCCAAATCAAGTAGGGCTTTGTAGACCACAGCTAGGAGTTTGGGTTCGATTATCTGTACACTGGGCAGTCACTGAGTATGGAATATTAAAGCGACTGCTTCCAGCCTAGTCTCCCTGCATCCGGTCCCTCCTTCCTAATCTCTCCCCTGTTCTGCTGCACCAGAGGGACCCTTGCAGAGAGCAGGCCTGGCCATGTCACTCTAATTCTACCAACCGTCGCTGACTCCCATAGCCCACAGGGTGAAGTCTGGACTGGATTGGGCAGACCCTCGTGGTAAGGCCCCTTCCTAATTCCCCGGGTCGTCTCCAGGCCTCCCTCATCTCAGCTCCCGGGTCAGACCACACGAAACTGTACTCCTGTCCCTGAGAACACCCTACTTTTCTCTCCTTGATGTGTCACCGTCAAGCAAGGGTCACAACAGGAAGAAGATGGCACCCTGCCAGGAAGTTCATCCTAGGGACCATGGGCAGAGGCGAGGGCTAAGTTAGGGGAACCCATCACCCGGTGACTAACAAGAACAGGGAGCTATCCTTAGTTACTGCAAATGTCCCGAGAGGCAAGAGGAAGGAGTGGCGTTAGCAGATATGGGCAACAGTTGGAGCCTGCAAGCGGGAGCATCTGACAGGAGCTGGGGCCCAGGGAAGATGCAGCTGAAGTCAGAACATGTAGGCTTGGAGGGAGCCGGGGAGGGAGAGAAGACATAGTCCAGTGGCTCTAATCTCACAGCCCCCTGCCAGGACCACCCATTGGCTATAAAACAGAAAGCCGGAGGGCAAGGCTGCTTGGTGATGCGGTAATGGCAGCCAGCCTCACGGGCCACAGAGGAGAGAAAGCAGGGGTCAGATGGGGGAGCCCACAGGTTGACTCCTCTCACTACCTGGAATGTCTTCTCCTGCTTTTTTACCTGGTAAGGTGTATCTTCGTAAATACCTTCCCAAACCTACCTAGGCAGAAGGGAATAAATGAAGTATTCTCCTAAAGTCCTTGCATTGTCCAGAAGGTAGCAAATAATAGAGCAAAAAAGAGAAACGTTTTCATGAAACTGTTGAAAGGGTCCTTTGTTTTAAAGAAAACAATAGTTCTGTGCAAGACACTTCTCTGCAGGGGTGAAGAAAGTCATGTGGGATAGCCCTTTTAAACACAGCTCTGATGTAAAATCCAAGACTCCTACGTGCTCACACTGTATCAGTGGCCCACACAAATACCAGCAGCAAGCAGACAGAAAATTGGAGAAGTCACTACCATACACATCTGGATAACCAAAAACAAACAGCCAAAAAAAAAAAAAGCTTCTCAGAAATCAAATTGGAGAAGTGAAAATACATGTTTTACATGATAATCAAATGGCCATGCCCGTGGTGATTTGGGGAATCTGCCTTCTCAGAGTGAAAGCCACGGGTTACTCCGGGAGGCAAGAAGAAAGAAGGAAAAAGATACACTGCATAATGAAAGGGCATCACACTGAATAGAAGGTAATTCTCTTGAACATGCAATGCAATCACGTCAAGACCCATATTTTATCTCTGCTGGAGGCAGTTTTATTTGTTAGTAAAGCACGGGGATAATCAACCATTGTTCTCCCTGCCAAGACTGTCAAAACAAATACAAGCTTCTTTGCTCAGTGCTAAAAATGTCTGAGCCTTTGGAGAACAGCTGGGCAGAAAGCAATCTTGCTCAATTTCAGCACATTTTTTCCCAAGTATTAGGCTGTCCGAACGCAACCCACATCAAAGCTTCGCAGACACCCACTGCAGGGACAGACCTGTCATGAGAACACGGCCTATCAAACTGGAGCAAGCAGAAAGCACAATGAAACCACTTTAAACTTCTCCAGCACCCTGTCTGAAGGAGCAGACCCTGAAGCATAAAGAGCCTACTCTAAACAAATAATTCCTCTGAGTTCGTTTTTATAAATACACAAAAATAATGTCGGTCTGTTTGCAAAACGTTGTGTCTCGAGAAGGCTCTGGGAGCATTAGAAATGATTTATGATTTCTTGGCTATCATATCGATGTTGCCTAAGGGACATCTTCTCCTAAGCATCTGCAGAATTATTCTCCAAGGTATGAAGTCAGCTTTTTATGAAAGTGTGTCTTTTTTGTAGCTTTGTGATTTGTATTAATGAGGAGGTGCATCAGGGTGTTTGGGGATGCAAGTAACAAAAACTCAACTGGCTTAAACAATAAGAATATTTCTTCCATCAAGTAACAAGAATCTAGGATGCAATGTATAACATGGTGATTACAGTTAAGAATACCATATTTCATATCTGAAAGTTGTTAAGAGAGCAGATCTTAAAAGTTCTCATTACAAGAAAAAAGATTGGTAGCTCTATATGGTGACATGTTAACTAGATGAATTTTGCAATGCGTACAAATATTGAATCATTATGTCTTATACTTTATAACGTTTTATGCCAATTGTACTTCAAAATTTAAATACATACAGGTATGCATGCATAAATCTATACATAAAACAAGAATCCCAGAGGCAAAACAGTTTCAGGTGGATTAACCCAGTGGCTCAAATGGGTCATGAAAGACCCAAGTTCTTTCCATTTTACTCCTCTTCCATCCTCCTGCTGGGTCCCCTCATAGTCATAAGATGGCTGCCATAGTTCCAGGCATCACACCTAGATACTAAAGTGTTAGAAGAATAGGGTGTGTTCCTGTAAGTTTCTTTTTATCAGCGAGAATAGGGTGTTTGCAGAAGGCCTCTCAGCAGATTCCCCATCATGTTTTATTGGTCACAATTGTGTCATAAGCCTCTGTCTAACAATCACTAGAAAGATAAATGGGATCCCAACGCAACCGTTAGACCAACTTACTTCTAAACACAGGGATAGGGTCACCTTTCCATGACATGACCATTCTGAGGGAAGAGTAGACACCCAAGTAATTGCAGGATCCTGCCAGCTAAGAACAAAGGGGAACAGCTTATTAGGTAGGCCACCATCTGTGTCCTCTACAATTGGGACACAGAGCAAAATAAGTTTGGCTTAACTGAATTTTTGCTTAACCAAGGGATATGCAGAAAACTTCTTAGATGGTGACCTTGGCTATTAAAAATTATTCTGGGGGCGCCTGAGTGGCTCGGGTGGTTGAGTGTCTGACTCTTGATTTCGGCTCAGGTCAGGATCCCAGGGTTGTGGGATGGAGCCCCGTGTGCTGAGCTCCACACTGGACATGTCGATTCTCTCTCTCTCTCTCCCTCTGCCCCTCTGTCCCGCTCACACTCTCTCCCTCTCTCTCTCCAAAAAAAAAAGAAAAAAATTCTGCAATGTTTTATTCACTCTTTTCCCTACTGCATAAGGTGGAACACTGTGATGTGTCTATGCCTAATGGCATTCCTCTCCTCCCACTCTTGACAACTGCTCCTTTATCCCCATCCGGGATGGTGGGAATAAGCTTTGACATCATGTCTGTACAATGGGCTCCTGCCTCCCTGGTCACAGATGATTGGAACTGAGGCATGCGGTGGACCTTAGCTGGACCAGTCAGCTTCTCTCCCCTGGGAATTTCAAATGGGGACACCATCCCGTTGCATCGGTATCTTCATGTGATCGGGCCTGTAATACGAACCCCCCAGCACCGTCAGGCAGCTGTTTTACGCCATTTGAGATGTGAAGAAAAAGTTGAAGGTTGGGAAGGTAAAAATGAAATAGATACACAGAGAGAAGTGGACACAAGCTTTGGCTCCATGAGACACCTTAAAACCCTCCCCCCCGACACCCACACATACACCCCCATCTAAATCCAGATCTCAGCTAGTTCCGAAGAAGAGTCCTAACCAGTACGTGAGAACACGGTGTCCCTTTGCAGGGATGACTAAGGGTTCCGCAGCATTTGGGGACCTTCGTTAAGAACTTCCTGTTCTCATTAGAAAGCTATATGTAGAAAACAGAAGACAATGAGTTATACCTGTCATAAATCCGTCCCAGAACTTGCTACAAAAGTTGGCTTTGTTTCACTTAAGTCCTCCCTGTTGGTTCAGTTTCTAAAGCTTTAATTCTTTTCCCTAAAAAGTATTTAAACAAAACACTCAACAGTGAACACAAGACATCCTCTTGAGGGCTGTGTGCTGTGTCGTGTGGTGAGAGGGGCTGGGAATGGGAGTGCTTTGTACTGAATTCCAGCCATTTCCCTTTCATGTATTGTTTAATCCTCACCACATACTCTGCAGCGATCACGATCGAACCATTTCACCAGTGAGGAAGCTGAGTCTCAGAGAAGCACACTGATTTTGTTAGGGTTCACATGGCTAGAAAGCCATGGAGGAAGATTTGAAACCCAGGTCGAAGGAGAACCAAAGCTAATGATGTTTCCACTATTCCATGTTTTATATATTTAAAAAAAATTTGGGGGGGGGTGTGCCTGGGTGGCTCAGTCAGTTGAGCGACTGACTTCGGCTCAGGTCATGATCTCATGGTTCATGAGTTCAAACCCCGAGTCGGGCTCTGTGCTGACAGCTCAGGACCTGGAGCCTGCTTCAGATTCTGTGTCTCCCTCTCTCTCTGTCCCTCTCTCTCTCAAAAATAAACAAATATTAGAAAAAATTTTTTTTTAATTTTTGTAATGTTTATTTATTTTTGAGAGAGAGAGAGAGAGAGAGAGAGCGCTATCGAGCAGGGGAAGGGCAGAAAGAGAGGGAGAGAGAAGATCCCAAGCAGGCTCCAAGCTGTCAGCACAGAGCTGGATGCAGGCTCATGAACTCATATGCTTAACCAACTGAGCCACCCAGGAGCCCCATGTTTTACACAATTTTAAAAAGTACCTTGATTGGAGGTCCTGTTGGGTAGATTCGAGCCAAGAGACTTTTGACTCTGTCTGTTAGTATTTGCACAATATAGGATATTCTGTATATTCAGGGAAAGAGACGGGGATGTGGGAACAAACCTCCTAAGCACCAGATCATTGTTGAAGGATACTTTTGCATTTTCTTTTTTTTAATGTTTAGTTAGTTTTGAAAGAGAGACCATGACTGGGGGAGATGCAGAGAGAGAGACTGGGGGACAGAGGATCCGAAGCAGGCTTCGTGCTGACAGTACAGAGCCCGGCATGGGGCTCAAACTCATAAAACCATGAGATCAGAACCTGAGCAGAAGCCGGACACTCAACCGACTGAGCCACCCAGGTGCCCCTACTTTTGCATTTTCTTTTTTTTCTTTTTTTTTTCAACGTTTATTTATTTATTTATTTTTGGGACAGAGAGAGACAGAGCATGAATGGGGGAGGGGCAGAGAGAGAGGGAGACACAGAATTGGAAACAGGCTCCAGGCTCTGAGCCATCAGCCCAGAGCCTGACGCAGGGCTCGAACTCCCGGACCGAGAGATCGTGACCTGGCTGAAGTCGGACGCTTAACCGACTGCGCCACCCAGGCGCCCCTGCATTTTCTAAATTAAGCGTTGCTACGTCTGGCAGGAACAGAAAATAGCCATTTTTAACACCTTATGGATCAAGGTGGAAAACCCAAAAGCCAAAGGAGATGGGCAGTGTGGTACAAGATCCTTAGCCGGGCCTAGGAACACTTTGCAGGCCTCTGGTTCCTACTGTCTCAGTAGGTGTACATTCTCAAGCTGTTGATTTTTCTTGACTAATTAAAGCCGATTGGAGTTTCGGAGTTTTGACTTTGTGTTAGTTTTCGCCCATCTTTCACATACCAGACTCACGTACTGCCTGCTGCTGCCAGTTAGCAATAATGTTGGAGGCGAGTCAGTCCTGGCTGTTGCCAGCCTGTACCGGCACCTGTCAGAATGAGATTAGGTAGATTCAGGCAAAACCATCTACTTTTCCTCGCAAGACTATCGGCCAAATGTTTCAGTCCAACTTTCCCAACTCCCCCAAACTGACACAGACACATAAAGCTGCCCGTCTGGAATGTGTTGCAGATCGGAACCAAAATTTTACCTTCCCCTGCTGCTGTTCCTGTAGGCTAGTTAACACTTTTCTACCTACTGAGTGTTTTGTTTTATCTAGATTTCAAAAGCAAAGCAGGGGACTTGTTTTTCTTAATTACACAGAAATGTCACATGCTTATTTTAACGCGTTCCAATGTTACAAACACAGAATGTAGAAGGGGGAAATTTGGATTGGAGCTTTTAACACCGTCGGTAGCCCTTCCTGTAAACCTTGCCAATGTCAAGAACATCTTAAGGAATGTCAACCACAGGAAAACGCCAATCTGTCAAAATGCCCAGGGAATGGAGATTCCAGGTCGTCTCAGAGTTAACCAGAAAATCCTTTTCACATCAACCCTTGAAAATCTTACTGAAAAGTATGAGTCGAGTTTCCTGCCTTAAGAAGCACAGTTTACTCCCAATGCAATTAAATTCTTCTGTGATAGTTGTGGGTCAGGCTGGACCTCGGGCTAAACATTCTGGACCCCAACTCCCATTGTCTAGAAAACAAAACAGGAGATTGGGTAGAATTTGTACTTGACCCTAGGACATGTTTTTGAAGTTCCTTAAGTAAGCTTTTCTTCCATGTATTTTATTCCTTTTCCCTTGTGTAGAAAAAAAAAAAAACATTGGCCGCCCTGAGAGGTTTGCCTGTATAAATTCCAGTCAAATCAAGATTTTACTGTATTTAAATTTTCTCATCTAATGTAAGATGCAACTGGGGCCTCAGCCCTCAGGAGTGGGGGACATCCTTCTCTCCCTGGCCGCAGGCCAGCCGCAGGTGGACTTGGAGGAGAAGGGGGCCCCTCCCTAGCACACCACCTTCCCCCCCCCGCCTCCTCCCCCAGGTAGAGGACAGAGGGCAGAGACCTTACATTTGGCCATTTCTTCCCAATCATTTGTCACTGTCCAGACCACGGTTCCTCAGCCTTGGTACGACTGACATTTTGGGGGCCAATACTTTGTTGGAGGGGCTGCCCTGAGCGCCGGAAGAGGGTCAGGAGCGTTTCTGGCCTTTACTCACTGGATGCCAATGGCATTCTCCCAGCACCGCCCCCCTCCCCCCCATCCAGCTGTGACAACCAAAACTGTCTCCAGTCATTGCCAGATATTCCCTAAGGGACCAAATTGCCCCCAGTTGAGAACTACTGGTCTAGACGAAGGCACGAGTATTCTTTCTCCCCCCCTCCACCGCCTCTCGTCAAGATTATGAGATTTTTTTGACCTTGGCAAGCAATTTCATAACATATTTCCTGTGCTCTTTCATGGAAGAACAAAAATAATTCTCTGATGAAAGTAATATTTTGACTTGAATTGTGTGAGGCAGGCCTTGGTAAAATACAACCGCAGGTTCTGCATTGTTTTTGGAAGACGGTAGATTTGTTTTCTGCATCAAGCCTGATTTTGATTCTAAATACTGAATTTTCATACTTTCCTAAATTTCCCTTGTGGCTGTTGCCATTATGGACATCCAGTCACTGCCACAGCCACAGACTCGTGTTGTGCCGTCACCCTCGATTTCATGTGTGCATCTGTCTCACAAATAATTTTACCACTGTTACTGCTTCCTAACGCTTAATAGATTTTTCATCTATTGGTTTTTCAAATCCATTATTCTCTCTCTCCAGTGGATTGGATCATGTTTACATTTTATGTTCTTGAAGAGTTTTTAGTAGATTTCAAAAATCTGCTGAACGGGTGAAATTCAGGGGTTTAGTTGTATTTTCCTGATTTTAAGCCTACAGAGAATTACTTTCACTATAGAATGAGGTCGAAGTTAAATTTTTTTGAATAAGCAGATTTTCTGATTAAGAGAGTTATCCCATGCATGTTGATTATCATTTTTCAAACAATTAATATGTGTATGGGTTCTCTCTCTCTCTCTCTCACACATACACACACACATATATACACAGAATTTTCCAGGTTCATTAGACTTTTTTTTTTTTCCTTTTTCAACGTTTTTATTTATTTTTGGGACAGAGAGAGACAGAGCATGAACGGGGGAGGGGCAGAGAGAGAGGGAGACACAGAATCGGAAACAGGCTCCAGGCTCTGAGCCATCAGCCCAGAGCCTGACGCGGGGCTCGAACTCCTGGACCGCGAGATCATGACCTGGCTGAAGTCGGACGCTTAACCGACTACGCCACCCAGGCGCCCCAAGACTTCTTAAGTGTTATTCTTACTTAGATTATAAAAAATAGAGTACAAAGATATAGGTACTCTCTGACTATATAAAAAATTTGCATGTATAACAGGACAAAGCCTAGGATATTAAATTTAAATAGTTGTATTGGTTACTGCTGACTTTTTTCTTACCCCAAATTTTTTATAAATTATTGTTTATATAAATTTAAAAGAGCACATATTTTTCTGACCTTTTCAAGTGGCATATTCACTAAAAGTACAGAAAAAGTGAAATGATAAAAATTTACTCATTATATCACCACTGACAGATCCTCACTATTAACATTTAGAAAATGTTTTTTCATTCCCAACAACAGTGCAAGAGGGTTCCCCTTTTTCCACATCCTTGCCAACACCTGTTGTTTCTTGTGTTGTTAATTTTAGCCACTCTGACATACACCCCCACGTTTATAGCAGCATTACTAACAATATCCAAACTATGGAGAGAGCCCAAATGTCCATTGACTATTGAAATGATAAAGAAGATGTGGCATATATATATATATATATATATATATGGCCTTTACTCACTGGATGCCACACACACACACACACACACACACACACACACACACACACTGGAATATTACTCAGCCATCAAAAAGAACAAAATCTTGCCATTTGCAACAACATGGATGGAGTTAGTATGATGCCAAGCAAAATAAGTCAGTGAGAGAAAGACAAATATCCTATGATTTCACTCATATGTGGAATTTAAGAAACAAAAACATATGACCATATGGGAGGGAGAAAAAGAGAGACAAACCAGGTAACAGACTCTTAAGTACAGAGAAGAAACTGAGGGTTGAAGGAGGGAGGTGGGTGGGGGGTGGGCAAGATGGGTGATGGGTATAAAGGAGGGCACTTGTGATAAGCCCTCAGTGTTGTATGTAAGTGATGAATCACTGAATTCTACTCCTGAGACCAACATTTCACCGTATGTTACCTAACTAGAATATTAAATAAAAACTTCAAAAGAAAAAAGTGCCATATGCTTAAAAAATAATAAAGTGATTATTGATAAATAAAAAGAAAAAAAAATTCCAGTCCTTTTTTTCCTTTTGCAAAATTTAGATCACCCTCCACAGACAGCTCTTTACCTGCCTTCTTTTTTATCACAGTAAGCACGGATATAAATATAACTGGTGTGTTCAAACTGCCCCCCCGTTGTGGGACTTCAGGTGATTTGCAGCTCTTCATTATTCTATGGTTAATGCCGCAGTGAAAATCTCTACACACAAATCTTTGCATGCATGTCTGAGCTGCACTTTCAACTTGAAGAGACAAATACGGGGTCAAGGGGTATAAATGTTTTAAGATTCCATACATACTGCCAGATTACCTCCAGAAGGCTGTGCCCATTTTCAGTCTTTTTATTGGCAATTCTCTTGAAGGGCTGCCATCTTGTTCCGCCAGCCTCCAGGTCTGTGAAGGCATTTCCCGTGGGGTATTCTTTAGATATGTCAGTGTAATAAGATCCATCTCAGGATATCTGTCAACAGCCTCCCTTGGCCCATCTCAAACCATCTGTCAATGGCAACTCTAATATATTTTGGGAAGACGCTATGCAGTTGCCAAAAACAAATTTGCAATTGAATCAGGTTTTCCAATCGGCTGAGTTGCAGCGTTGAACTGTGTTCATGACATGTGACAATCTTAGTATAATATCCAGAGACTCCATGTAGGGACATGTCCTTGTAAATTTAAGAGCAGCTGCACGAGGGAGAATGTGGATTACCTTTCACATGAATTCCGTAGAGCTCTCACCATCCCAACCATGTTGTAAACTTGGCAGCAAGAATCGACTGCCCAGCTTTAGCTCCGGGCGAGACTGGGGAGAAAAATGCCACTTTGATGCAGGGCTGCGTTACTTAGAGAGTGCTGCCGTCTGACTATCACACATGCAATTGGTAGCTTGTAGTGGGTAAATATTCCATGCCACCAAAGGATCTCTGACCAAGACAAATAAGTGTGATAACTTCTGTGCTCCCAAGAAATGGTAAGGATCGACTTCCCGACGCTGTATAAAAATGTTCTGTACATTGGAAGGCACTGTCCACATACGGTTTTATTCCAGTTGTCATTGTATTGTTATGAGCTCTGACCTGACTCTGAGATCTGGATATTAAAAACATCTAGGAACTATCTATTTTATTTTGGATGCACAACATTGTAAGTGCCAGTAGTTGCCTGGTGTCACCCCCCTCCAGCCCCTCCCTGGCTCCTCGACCTCTAGAATCATGGAGCCCAAATTAGACTTTAGCTTTCAAGGGGTTGGTGTATATGTTAAGCATTCAAATGGCTAGAGTTGTCTCTGTGCTCAAATGGATGAAATAGTCACGGGTTCTCTTTTTTCTGTTACCACTGGCTAACTGAGTCACTTTCTGAAGTGTCACAGACAGCACAAAGTCCCCGGATATCCAGGCTGTTCCTTAGCTCACTGGGCCATATGGTCCCCTTGGCATCTAGTGTAAATGAAACAAACCACCAAAGCCAGAACCAATAGAAACCACGAGCAACATATAACAAACAGAGCCCAGAGCCCATCACCTTGCCAATGAGGTGGACTGGAAAGGCAGGCCTGACCTGAAAGGCTTCTCACTATAAATAGCTTTAATAAGAATAGGTTGTATCTAGCCACCCTCAGACAATCTCAAAGCATCCTCAGTGCTTCTCCTGTATGTGTCCTGTTGGAGACAACAATGGCCTGAATTCTTTTTGTCATCATAAGGCAGCCGAAACTCAACCAGATGGCATTCTCCTGGAATGGAGACCACAATGTGGCCTATGTCATCTGCGTGTGTTCTATTGGTCTATTCCCATCCTGAATGTTTGGAGAGAATTTAGGGATTAGAAGACCTAAGATATATTAGGCCTCTTTACCTATGTTTTTTCCTGTAGTTGTCCCCAGAGTTCTACAAACGAGGACTTTTTATCTCTTTCACAGAAGAGGAACCTGAGGCTCAGAGAGGTTAAGCATCTCACCCAAGGTTACACAGGAAGGAAATGGCAAAGCCAGGATACCGAATCACCAACTGCCTGACTTCAATGTCTTTCTTCTCTCCATTGCAGCATAGTGGAGTCTTGGGTGGGGAGATTCCTTCTGGATTGGCTTCTGAAAGGATCTTGTGCCTACAGATCCAGTCTTCTGTCTGTCTCTGCCTCAGAGTTGCTGTTGAGCTGTTGGGGGAAGTGAATGGACACAAGATGTATCACAGAGAGATCTAATTGGAATGAGAACTCAAGAGATTTTATCACTTTAATGAAGAAATGCTATTTTAAGATGGGATATATTGCTTATAAATTTGTGAAAGTTTTTTGTGTTAATTTTTCTGTCCAAATGAACCCATACTATCCTATATCAAAATAAATAATTTGCATATCATTTTCTTGGTTTTTGTTTAGTCTTAGGAGACTTGACCATTTATGTTACACGTAGAACTTGGAATTGCCTTTCATTTTTCTTCCATCCTGAATCAGTGTGGAATTCAGGGTCAGTATAGACAACTCAAGAATGTATGATTATGGCAGGAACAGACTGCCCAGCCCGGATCCCATTTCCCCATCCTCTCTACCTCTAGCTGGACCCATGGGACTAGATATCGCCAAGAGACTGTGAGGTCACGGCCAGTCCAAGGTAGTTAAGCAGCATGCGTGCTCCTTCAAACTCCCTCTCTCCTCTTCCACCTGGATGCAGAGAACTTTGAGGCTCTTTGATGCAGACAACTAGGGCACTGATTCTCAAACTTGAATATGCATCAGAATCAATTGGAAGGCTATTAAAGCACAGATTGCTGGGTCTCACCCTGGAGTTCTTATTCCACAAATCTGGTTGAGATCTGAGAATTTGCAAGTTGTATAAGTTCCCAAATGCTGTTGCTGCTGGTCTGAGGACCACACATTGAAACAATGGCCCTCTGGCAACGCCCTAGTGAAATACTGATTGCACTTTGTACTCCTCTGGGGGAATCTTAAACTTACTGGTGCCCAAGCTGCTGCTCAAAGCAGTGAAATAGGAATCTCCGGGGGTGGGGCCCACCTATCAGCATTGTCAAAGCTCTTCGGGTAACGACAAAGTGCACTTAAAGTTGAAAACCATGACCTTGAAGTGGTTAGCCTTCAAGGAAAGCCTTAAGACTGAAGGAACTTTGGGGCGACTGGATGGCTCAGTCAAGCGTCTGACTCTTGATTTCGGCTCAGGTCATGATCTTATAGTTTGTAGGATGGAGCCCCTGTGCTGGGCTCTGCACTGACGGCTCAAGCCTGCTTGGGATTCTCTCTCTCTGTCTCTCTCTGCCCTTCCCCCCCACCTCAAAAAACCACAAATGTTAAAAAATAAAAAAATTTTAAAAAGTACACTTGTGTGAGGCTGTTGGAATTCTAGAGATGATTTGTTATCATAGCCAGCATTATTCTAATATGATAACGGTAACTATTAAGAACAAGCTTTCAGAAATTCTCTTTTTACCTCCTGCTTTGTTCTGCTCTGAGGGAGTATGGGTCAGATTAGTTCCAAGACATGTATTGGCTCACATTCTCCAAAGGTGGACATTTCCACAGAGATAAGGTTATAGCACATGTAATAGAGGAATAGTTTTTTTTCTTTGCCTTCCTTGTGGCCAGAATGGCAGGGCAACCCTAGATGCCCCTCTCCCCACCCCTTCACTTCCTCTTTCCTTGGACACGTTCATCTTCTCATCAGAAGCATGTTCAGAGCTCTTGGCTTGGCCAAGGTTGGACCCAAGATGGAGTGTCTTACGCTGATTGCATGTCTGCAAACCTAAACATAACTAGGTTTTCAGGCTTAGCTCTCCCAGAAAAGGAAAGGTCTAGGTCAATGGACTGGTTATATCTGAGAATTGGAACTGAACAATAAAGAGAAAGAACATGAGGCCCAACCTTACTTACTTGAATTTCCATTAAGGTTTTGGATCAAAGCTCTCTCTAAAAATAATTTACTTACTGCTCCCCTGGGGCACTGTGGAGAGCCGGGGTCGGAAGGCCAAGGTGGGATTCAGGTGATTCTGGGTCCCCTGCCAAATGTCTTCATACACCATCTCTTAGCTAAAAAGATGGTGTAATTGAGATGACAGAAGCATTTAAAAGGCATGATGACCAAAAAAAGACATGCTAGAGTTTTATTGAGGATTTCAACCCATGTCTGTTCACTTTAAGGGAAGCCCACCAGTAACCTGATGAATAAACTGGACAGATTTCCGCCCCCTCCCCCAAAAATAACAGTTTTAGATGGAAGGAAATAGGAAGGCTAATGGCTCTAAAAGCATATTTTGCAGATTTTGCTTTCTCATGATAAATGTAAAGGGACAAATACCCTCAGGCGAGGACTGCTTTCCTGGCTGAAGCAGCTCTTATTCTCGGAGCTTCCTTCAACTATCCCTACAGGGAAACAGGCAACTCTTTCAGTTGCAAGACACAAAATGCAACCCGACAGTGCAAGCCCGAAGGAAATGGTATTGAATCACGTAGCCAAGTGTCCGGAAACAGGACTTGCTCAGACATAGGCTGATTCAGGGGCTCAGGTACTGTTCTCAAGAGTCAGCGTCTCTCTCTCTTCCTGACTTGATCATATTCAAAGACCACAGCTCCCCGATTATCTATAATGGTTACCAGGTCTCCAACTTCACACCTCATTCAAGTTCAGCAAGAATTGAGCGAGAATCTCCTTCCTAGAATTCCCACCGAAAGTCTTACTGCCTCTCTAAATGGCTCTAATTAAGTCACATGGTTATCAGTGAACCAATCATTGGCGGCCAAGAGAATGCAATGCAGTGATTGGCTGATCCTAAGTCACATGCTCTGCTCCTGAGCCAATGGCCTAAGCCTTCTAAAATCACATTACTGAGAAGGGGCGTGGAGCTGTGAAAAGAAGCGGGAAGGCGTTCTGGGCAGCCAAAGCGTGGTAGTACCCCTACGTTCCAGAGTCAGCCTCTGAAAATTCTTCAACTGGTTTTCCTCGCTAGAGGCGGTTCAGCAGGCACCTCTGATTTCCCACATAGATTTTCCAGCAAGTGGCTATAAAGGGGAAAGACGGAAGCAAGCATAAACCTGTAAAGGGACCGCAGCTCAGGGGCAAAGGTCTTCTGAGAAGGGAAGAAAGCAACCACGGGAATGGGGGCTGTGTTACCCCGTCCGGTCATTGTCATTTCCCCAGGCAGAGCAGCCCGCCAATTCCGGAACTCAGGAACTGAATACCCAGTGCTGGGGAAAACTCACTTTCGGATGGAGACGCATGAGGCAGAAGCTTCCTCTCCTGTTTGCCCCGGGCCGCTTCCGTCCGTCCGCTGTCCTGACGCACACATAGATCCTTTTATGATGCTCCATGGAAACCAGAGATGGAATGAATCAAAAGTGGTCAGGGGAATGATTGTTCTCCCCTGTAAAATAACCGAACCCTTGTTAATTTGTTGCCAGTCTCAGTTTCTCCCAGAAAGATCCCCATTGGATGGTGGCTGTAAACAGGAAACTTGAAACCCTCAGTCATCCTTTGTATTAGTTAGTGTTCGTGGACAGCTGCAGGGGATCACCGTCCCAGAGCTCGGGCCGGGGTTGAATCCTCGTCGGGAGAAGAGCAGTATGTATTTTAGACGGGACACCCAGAGGAGAAACTGCATCTCCAGCAGGAAAGCCGAGGCGCAGAGATGAGGAAAAAAAACATTTTTTAAGTAGAGGACAGATTTGAGAGGATGGTAAAATAACTCTTGGTTTTACCTGATGTACAATCAGCACGCCCCCACACTGTGGCCGGAGGAGAAGATAAAAATCCCTTAATTTCCTGTCGTCCAGCTGAAGACAGACTCCTGCTCCTGAGGAAATGGAGCTTTGGGCGATGGAGGTAAATTGCAAGGCAGAGTATGCTTCAGAACTACTCCCGGCGGTGGTTCCTGCCGGTGCCCAAGGGAACCCTTATTACAGAGACGCTCCCTGTGAAGGTGAAGAGCTGGGACTCTGGTGCCAGACTGTCTGGGCTGGAGTCCCAGCTCTGGCACTCACCAGCTGTGCGACTGCGCAGAAGTCACTGAACCTTTCTCTGCGTCAGCTTCCTCATCTATAGCACCGGAGTAATAATAACACCCACCTCGATGGGTTGTTAGGAACATCAAGTAAGTTACTATATGCAAAGCGCTTCCACGTGTAAGCTGTAATTATCATTACTAACTACAGAGTTAAACAGAGCAACACAATAGAACATATTGCATTACCTTATATTTTCTGTGTTTATTTGTCCAGGGGTGCAGGGTAGCCTCCATGTGGCCACTGAGGCTGAACCCAACACCAGGGGTCAAATCTGTATTTCCTTAGGGGTCTGGCACCTGCGCACCAGGTGAGGTGCCTGGAGACGTCGCCCTCCTTCTCTATGCCTGGATCTCTATGCCTCTTCCTAGGATGATTAGCAACAGAATTGTCTCTGACACTCTACCCACAGGGATATGGTCTCAACCTTTACCCTCCAGAAAGTCTTCACGGCTAAACGCTGTGGTCAAATATCCCTATAGTTCTCCAGATCTGGTACTTTTCCGTGTAGATCTCCAAATCTGGGTTATTTGGGGTCCTTTAGAATGTAAACTCTGTGAGGTTGTGGAGCATGTGTCCGTGGGTCACTGTCTCCCTGTCTAGAACCAGGTGGGGCACTGGATTTGTTTGGCTATTTATTTATCTGTTTATTTATTTATTTGAATAATGGATCAGTGGATGAAGTCAGCCTCAGCTTTCACTGCACGTGGAACATCAGCCTCACGGTCCAGGTTGGATTTTGCCCAGTTCCATTTTCTCAACAGTGACTGGTGTGAGGTACTCAGACCTGCTGGTGCTTTCTGAATGCTTTTTTGGTTTGCACTCTGTTGCTCCTGGTGGCTAGCTACCCCTCACCCCCTCACATGCTCAGAAAAACAAATTAAAGTGGAGTCTAAATCCACTCCAGAGAAAAACAAAAATAGTTTTCTTCAAATTAAAATAAAAAAAAAAAATCAAGCAGTCTTGTCTATGAAACAGGCGCTTTACCAAAGGAGATATTTCTCATCGGAAGAACCGCATGGATTATTGAACTCATCCAATGAAAACCTAGGTGTTGTCTTCCAGATTGATTCTGGGGCCTCTGCACCTTTGATTGCCTTGAGCTGTTTACAGTTTTGTAAGTTGTAGCTTACCCATAGCAATACGAAGACTTCTTTTCTGTTGATGTGTATGAGTTTACTTTTGCTGTTTAACAAACTACCACAAGTTGAACAGCTTCCTGTAAGATTCATGTTTCATCTTGGGTTTTCTGTGGGTCAGGAGTCCAGGCACAGTTTAGCTGGGGCTTCTGCCCAGGGTTTCTGCAGACTGACATCAAGGTGTTGGCCTGGTCTTATCTGTGGTTCAGGTTTCTTGTCCAAGATCACTGGTGGTTGGCAGAATTCATCGTGCAGTTAGGGAAGCCTGCTTTCTTGCTGGCTG
The DNA here is from genome assembly GCF_027475565.1 of Acinonyx jubatus. NCBI lineage: Eukaryota > Metazoa > Chordata > Mammalia > Carnivora > Felidae > Acinonyx > Acinonyx jubatus. Next base: position 25,395,505 of record NC_069390.1, on the reverse strand, counting down.
TCACTTCCCAGGTTCTAGAGGCCCCTTGCCATTCCCTACCTTGTGGCCTTCTCCACAACTCGCGGTTTGCTTCTCAAAGGCCAGCAGAATCTCTCATACTTCAACTCTCCTCCTTCAAGAAGGGTCCAGTAGTCTCTACGAGTTTGATTAATTAGGTCAGCCTCACTCAGGGATAATCTGTTTTTTTGATTAATTCAAAGTCTCAAAGATCTAATTACATCTGCAAAATCCCTTCACCCTTGTTACCTGCTGTAACCTAATCAGGGGGAGAAATCCATCAAAGCCACAGTCCCGCCCATCCTCACGGGGAGGGGATTGTACAGGATATGTGCACCAGGGAGCAGGAGTCTCAGGATTCTGCCTACCACAACACGCAATTGAATTTTGAAAACTGTCCCTACCACCCTCCCTCCAGCCAGTTTTGCATCTACTAAGCACATTTGTATCAGCCTGTGTAAGTACCTGCTTTTTGAAACCTCCTTTCAACCTGTTTTATCATCTTACTGGTACCTAAATGAATGAATGAATGAATGAATGAAGTGAAATCTTTGACGTGTTCATTTTATATCGCTATGAATTATGATTTTGCCTTTAAAATTATTATTCTTTAACATCACTTTAATATCAATGGTTATTTCTAATTTCCCTTAAAAGCAATTCATGCATTGCTTACTTTTACATGCATAATTAATGGGGCTTTTTCCCTTTTCCAGAAATTACCCCAAAGAAGTATTCAAATTGTGCCTCTTGAGACCTAATACTATTTGCTGCTTTGAAAGGATGATGTTTCTAGCTTTTTCTGATCTCATTTTTAGTGGCTTAAATTTTAAGTGGCCAGGGCCCCCAGTAACACCAATACCATTGCCTTGGCATTAAAAAGGGACAGGTAACAGCCCTACTTCACAACAGCTAGATTAACTTCCTTATTACAAACAAAAAATATCGAAGGACCCTGCTGATATTGTCTCCTGGAATCTTGGGATTTTGCTACTGGGATGGGCAGAGGGTTTCTCCGTTCGATGTTCAAAATAATGTATTTTTCCCATTACTAGCAATACTTTTGTGGGGGGAAGAGCCAGTGAAATTAGATATCACCTACATGTGCTTAGCATTGTGACTGATGCATAGCAGGTGTTCAGTAAATGGTAGCCTTCTGCTTCCTTTTTTTAAAAAAAATTTTAAATGTTTTTATTTATTTTTGAAGGCGTGCGAGAGAGAACATGAGTGGGGGAGGAGCAGAGAGAGGGAGACACAGAATTCAAAGCAGGCTCCAGGCTCTAAGCTGTCAGCACAGAGCCTGATGCGGGGCTTGAACCCACAAACTGTGAGATCATGACCTGAGCCAAAGTCGGTGGCTCAACTGACTGAGCCACCCAGGCGCCCCTGCTTCCTTCTAACATACCGTGAAAGTTAAAGAGAGGAAAGACAGGAGTGGCTCCCAGGTTCCCCGCCTATACCCTGGCGTCAAACCCCTTGAAGGCAGGGCAAGCCTTTCACAAGTATGACTTGTAGCCAGGTCGTGCTTGTTTTCCTAAGCAAAGCAAAATCTTGCTTCTGCCAGAGAAGCAAACGAAAGCTTAATACCAGCTAAATGATACATAATAGTGGTATCATTATCCTGTCTTCTCCCAGTCTGCTAAGTCTGTAGCACGTAAACACTTATTGGATGAACAAAGTCAAACTCCGTGAACTGTTGTAAAGTGGAAGGAATGATTCTGATTAGTCTGGCAGAGTCCAAGGCCACAGGAATTGTATTCTGCTTCCCCTTCTCCAGTCCAGAGCCAGGCTGACCCTGTGGACAATCATTACAAAACATTTTCCTGTCTAAGTTTGAAAGGCAGCCATCCAGCCTTTACGACCATTCCCCTCCCCTCCCCCCGCCCCGCCCACCCCCATGCTACCTCCCTCTGTCTTCCAAAGCAAAGCAAAGGCGCTACTGTCATAGCTCTTGCCTCCAAAGCCATTAACAAATATTCAGCGTGTTCCAGCAAGGTGTGTCCCGAAGAGACAGAAAACCCACATGACCGCCTCTATCCATTTTTCATGAGTGCATGATAAGGTTGAACCAACAAGCTAGTTCAGAAAAAGCATTAAAGATGGGGCTTGAAGATGGGGGAGGAGGTGTAGTTTGCAATGTTAAACTTGAAAAGGCATTTAAGTGTGAGCAATGCAGATCTTTGAAATTGCTTCTGAATCTACTGTTACAGGTTACATTGTCAGCTAGCTGTATTGATTATTTTTATGTAATTTATTTGTTAAAATTTCTGCTAATGGACGCTTCTGAATCATCTTCTGCATTTAATGTACCTGGTACCCATTGACCAGGCCACTGGCTTATTGGTTATCTACTTGGCTGCCAAGCGATTCTCTCTGATTGCTTTTCTCATTACACATTTTCATTCCAGGAGCAGACTTCTATTGTGTCCCATTACGCTAATGGAAATTATTGATATGGAAATTACCAGGCACTGAGCTTAAAAGTTTTGATACACAACCACATTGCATTTCTTCAAGTTGTAGAACTGTTCTTGTATAATTAGCGGTAAATATTGACGTGTTAGTGAAATTAGTTAATAAATTTCATTCAAAGCAAAAGAATAAGAAATATGGCTAGAAAGGAAACACCCAGTATTTTGCATAGCTGTGTATACTTTGGTAAAAATAAATGTAGTGAGTTTGGCTTTGTGTTTGACACCCTGTGTTAAAAATTCTTTAGCATCCCTAGTTAAATACCAGAGTGTTTTAGATGACAGTTGCTGTAAACATACCCATGTTACAGATGGAAAAGGAAGCCCGGGGTAGCTAATATCTGCCTTACGTTCCCCAGTATGGTAGCCACTAGCCACATGTAGCTGTTGAACACTTGAAATGTAGCTAGTCTGAACTGAGATATACTGTAATTATAAAATGTACACCAAATTTTGGAGACTTAGTATGAAAAAAAGTAAAATATGTCATTAATATTTTGTTGATTACATATTGAAATGATAGTATTTTGTAGTTGGCAATTATAAAGTATATCATTTAAATTAATTTTATTTCTTTTTTTTCCTTTTTTTTTTAAGTGTGGCTACTAGAAAAATTTTAATTACATCTGTGGTTCACATTATATTTCCATTGGACAGCATTGGTCTCGTTCAGGTCCTAAGTGGGTAGCATCTAGCAGGGTGCGGTCTAGTATGTTGGCAAATAGCCACGTGAGACAATGACATCCAAATGTAAATTACTTGAAATTAAGTATAATTTAAAGTTCAGTTTCTCGGTTGTACCAGTCACATGTCAAATGCTATTGCCAAGTGTGGCTAGTGGGACAACACAGGTAGAAACGACTTAAATCACCCCAGAAAGTCCTATTAGAAATGCTGGTGTAGCACATCCCTAAGCAAGCAGTGCCTCTTTGCTAAGCCATTGTCCATTGAGACTGTGATGATGTGCAGTGAGAATAAATGTGTCGTATGAAAGATAAAACTGTGCAAATAGTGATAGCATGTGGTTGGCAGTAAGGATTAGTAAATAAGGTATTCATCCTTGGAAATGGTAACCTTTAAGTGCTGCTCAGGATGTAGCTTCAGACATGATTTTTACCCATTGGGGTGATCACCTACATTTGATGGACAGAAAAGATGTCAATCAAGTGGAAAACACTGGAAACACTCAGGATGCTTTGATAAGTTTTAGCGCACAAGAACTTCCATGGCAGCTCTAAGCCTGTCTTTGTTAGGGGTCTGGTATCTGATGTCCAAAGAAGTTAGACTGCTAGCGTCTGTGGCCTAGCAACCAGACAGCACCAGTGTTTGCTCCCCTGGGCCTGCTGCCCCGAGGTGAAGAGGGTAATGAGAACTGTGTGTTTCGAGGTTCATGGGCTGCAGAATGGGGAAGTCACAGACTTCCCTTAAGGGGAAATGTCTATGAAGTAAAGAGTTAAAATTATTGTTCTTTTTAAAAATTTTTTTCTTAATGTATATTTATTTTTGAGACACAGAGAGACAGAGAGAGAGAGAGAGAGAGAGAGAGAGAGAGAGCATGAGCAGGGGAAGGGCAGAGAGAGATGGAGACACAGAATCTGAAGCAGGATCCAGGCTCCGAGCTGTCAGCACAGAGCCCGACACAGGGCTTGAACTGACAAACCACGAGATCATGACATGAGCCAAAGTCAGACCGACTGAGCCACCCAGGCGCCCAAAGAATTAAAATTATTCCTAAACCAACACCCTTGGAATCACAAGCCAGATTTAATTTCTTCAGTCTCTCTTTGCTTTTGGCCATGACCTCTTTTCCCTAGAGCCATAGAAGGCCCAGGTGTAGCCAGAAAAATATGGAAGAGGGAGTATAGAAGTAATCGAATGAGAGATTTTCTTTGGCACATACTCTTTTCCACGATGGTGAGGAATATGCATCTAAACACGTTTATTTCATTGTATGTAGGATGAAACTCGTCTGTACTTTTGTCGCCTTTCTTCCGTTTGTCCAGAAGTGAAGATAATCAGGCGAACTAGCCCTTAGGAGTACTTGTGTGTCATTATCGTCCCTGGTTTTCAGAGGAGGAAACTGAGTCTCTGAGTGGTTAGTTCCAAGGTCACTACCTGGTCAGTAGCTAAACCGGGATTTAAGTCCAGGTCTCCCCTGAAGCCAGACTCTTTGCTTTACATGCAAATGCCTGTCTGGGCACCTGAGGCAGAGCACAGTGGCATTCCCTGCCACCAGCATTAGTGTGGGTATAAATGAGTTAATACTGTATATTGCTTCTGAGGTGTAGGATTTAGCCTGTGAGAGTCTCCATGGCCTGGAGTACAGAGGCTAAGAATCTTTGTCACTGATAAATGATCTGCAGGCTCTTAATCCTGATTCCACATTACTCATTTGTAAAGCTGCTGGCATATTTGCACTGAGCAGATTGCTCTCTCTGCCAGGCTTAGCTTCACATGGCAGTTTGGGATTTTTTTTTTTCTTAAAGATTTTATAAAGCTGAGTATAAAATGGGAATGTTTTCATAAACGCTTAAGCATCTTTAGTGAAGCTAATTTATAGAATGTAAATGTTCCTCTCCGGCAATTTAAACCCAAATTCCTCAGCAGTGGGAGGTTGGGGCCGAGAAACAGGAAACTGCTCTGTTTCATTGTTCATGCTTAACAATAAAAAATTAAATGGCCTAAAAAGTGCAAGGCAGAGAGATTTTTTTTTAGACATTCCTCTGAATCTGAGCACTGGCGATGAACACAAAAATTGGGTGCTTCTCTTTCTTCCCGTGGGGCCTGGAAGCCACGCCTTGTACCTCTGGGTGACTCAGCCACATGTCACCGTGCTAGGCACATGCCCAGCGCCATCTTGAATGAAGTCACCTTTGCCAGCAGCTTACCTCACAGCCCTTCCCTTGGGAGCACACCTTGGGAGTGGTGTGACCGGGTGGCCGAGAGCCTGGATCGTACAATGGCAAGAGGCCTTTCTGTGCAATCTGCTCGAGAGCTTAGCACTCAGCCAAAGTCTGCAGCGAGGCTTCCCTGGTAAGATTTTTTGGAGATACTTTCTGCTTCTGTTTTATATCCCCATTTTGGTTTTAACGTCTGTTTTTGTTTCCAAATTATGAGATGGCATGAAGTCTGCCTTCTCTCTTCTTATATGGAACCAGGCGCTATATAAATAAGTAGATATTTAATACATCCAAAGGGGAAGTGTTATTTTTTGTTTTGTTTTGTTTTTTGTTTTTTTGTTTTTACTTCTTATCTGTGGCTTTACGGCTTCAGTCTCCTCTTTTGTCTTTTACCCTCCAACCCAAACCACATGAAACATGCTAAATTCTCCCTGAGTGTGATGACTTTTTTTTGTTTAATTGTGCACAGCTGGCACCACCCTAGCCATCAGATAAAGACATTTGTGGACCCTGTATAACAGCAGAACTAACACAAAAATGAACATTTAATAAGTGCTTTTGCTGTTTCAAGTCCCTTATAATAGATATTTCATCTCATTTCACTCTTACAACAATCCCGAGACAAACATCATCATTCCTATTTTGCAGATGGGAAAACCAAGGCTCAGAAAGATTCCGTAACTTGTCCAAGGCCACGTGTGGAAATGCCACGGCTGGGGGAGGCACCCTGGCCTGGGTCGTGTGGAACTCACGTGCCTCGCTGAGCGGCAGCTCTGCTCAGGTTGACCTCCAGGCTCACAGAGACAAGAAGACAAGGCAAATTCAGGTACATCACATTACGTGACATAGCCATGTATCTGAGAATCATTGTATTAATCCAGAATACGATAGACTCCGCTGCAGCAGCAAATACCAAAGCATCAATGTCTTAGCATAGTAATTCCTTTCTTGCTCATGCAAAACCCACTGCGGAAGCCCAAGCTGGATGGAGACATGGAGTTTGTGTAGATGCTTGTTGGGAGTCCCAGCTGAGTCCAGCCTCTGAGTCATCCCATCCCAGCACCAGGCATGTGAGGGAAGAAGCCTCTAGATGATTCCTGCTCTTAGCATTGCAGGTCACCTCCAGCTAGTCACGTCTTCCTGGGTAAGGCCCCAGGCACCAGGTAGCAAGACAGGTGCTGCGTCCTGTATGAAGTTCTGGCCTCAGAATGTATGAGCCTTTTAAAGCGTTTGTTTTGAGAACCGCTGTTTTTGCAGCAATGGATGAACCTCACCGTACAGGCTGGGTTTGCACGTGCTGGAGACTGTACCTCTGGTTCACTCAGCGGATATTTGCTGAGCATATTTTAGGAGCCACACTATAGGAGACACTATTCTGGGCACACATCAGTGAACAACACAGATAACGAATCCTGTCCTCATAGGGCATATATTTGACAGGGAGAATGGTTGCTATCTTTTCCAAAAAAAATTATATATAATATATATATATATATGTTTAAGTATGTTTCTCTAGGTATAAAAGTAATATTCGCTTATTGTATAAAATTTGAGAAATATAAAAAATGTTTAGAGATGCAAAAAAATGCCATAGGAAATAATAATCATCATGCAGAATTACTGCACACTCTCTATTATCTTACTCTTTCTCCAAACTGGAGTCACAGTATATAGTCAGTTTTATATCCTACTCCCCCCCCCCCCCAACCCCTGTTTAGACAGTACCGCGAACTGTCATGGTCCATTCAGGCTGCTATAACAAAACACCTGAGAATGGTAACTTCAACAGAACAGAAACAACAGAAATTTATTTCTCAAAGCTCTGGAGGCTGGCAAATCTAAGATCAGTTTGCCTGAAGACTCAGGATCTGGTGAACACCCAGTCCCTGATTCATAGATGGCAACTCTTTGCTGTGTCCTCACACGGTGGAAGGGGTGAGGGAGCCCTCTCGGGTTTCACTTATAAGGGCAAGAATCCCTTCCATGAGGACTCTGCCCTCATGACCCGACCACCTCCCATAGCCCCCACCTCCTAATACCATCACCTTGGGGGTAGGATTTCCACATATGGATTTGGGTGGGGGGATATAAACATTGAGCCCAGAGCACCAACTTTGCTCCATTTCACCAAAATATGATTTTTAACCATATTTTACAAGCCGCGTATATTTCTAGCCAGTAGCAAATACCAATTATTTAACTATTCTGCAACTATTCTACATTTTAGTTGATTTCAGTTTTTCACTGTGTTAAGCAATGGCTTGAAAAACAACCCTGAACGTGAATCTTCGGCAGCATCTTTGATTAGTTGCTTAGAAGGTAATCAAAGAAGTGGGATTACTGGTTCAAAGGGTATGTGAATGTTCAGCTTCTTAATAAATATTGCCAGGTTGCTTTCCAGAAGGTTAGCACCAATTTACATTCTCACCTGTATTTTATGGGATGCCGCTTTCATACCTGCGCCAGTACTCAGTGTTAGAGTGTTTCTAATCTTTGCCAATTTGTTACATTTAAGAATGGTATTTCATTTTGGGACTGGTTCACTGCCCAGGTTGTGCACTAATATGGGCTTTGCCTAAACCTGAGTTTTAATCCCAGCTCTGGCGCCTTGTAACAAGATAGGTACCCCTTGTAAGACTCGGTTTTCTTTCTGTCAAATGGTGATATTTATTCTGACTCTTTGGGACACTGGGTGGATTAAATATGTTCAGGTTTATAAAGTGTTTAACACCGTGCCTGTCGCAGAACAGCTAAATGGTAGCTATTAGTATGGGTGTGACAATTCAGCAATTACCAACACGTGAAGAGTTCCAGCCTTTTTTCCTTTCTCCAAGCCTTGGAGAGGATTCTGATTTTGCTTCATTGTATTTCTCTCCCTTCCTTCTCTTCTGAAGAGCGGGGCTGCCATTCTTTTGGGCTTTTGTGAATTAGAGTCGGGAAGAATGAGCGAGGAGAACGACAAAGACACACTGGCCAGGGACAGACCACTCAAACCCCAGTGGCTAACAACACATGGGGCTGCCATTGACTACAAGCAGACTGACAGTGGCTGGGCTCAGCTGGGTAGTTCTGCTTCAGGCTGTGGGCTCCCTGGGCATGGTTCCAGGGTTTATGCTTGATCTGGGGCCCATATTGAACGAGCAGAAAATACCCAGGACGATGCTGTCATGGTAGATCACTGGAGCAAAAGGGGTCAAACCAACACCCACAAGCACACTTAAGGCCCCTGTTCCTTTTGCATCTGCTAACATTCCATTGGCTAAAGCAAGTTATATGGCCAGTTGGCCATCAGTGGGGGTGGGAAGTCTCCTTGTCCCACAGTGGGGGAGGGAAGGGAGTGAATAGGTGTTGAATGAATGATCCTAATTAATGTTTATGGAAAATTTCAGGAAGAGGGTGCTAGGTAGTGTGCAGTGTATAAAACGGGGAGGAAAGAAACGAGATTATGAGACACGTTGGGTATATGTGAGACGTTACAAATCAGAATCTTTTTAATTTCTGGAAGCCTCTGGTTAAAAACTTGTTAATTAGTTTTGTCTGTTTGGCCTGGGCTTCACCAAATGATACTTCCCTTTGGGACTGACCTTAGGTGTGATGGCTTTCATAGCGTCACATAACAGGAAACAATTACCATCTTTTCTACCGCTGCAACCTGCAAGCTTCTTTCTCTTTGGGTATTGTAGAACTTTCAAGCATTTCCTACTTCTTTTTCTTCCAATAGTAGAAAAATATGGGTAGTGGCTTCCTAATCGTGGCTTACCAAGTCCCCACGAGAAATGGGTCACACGTCCCATCGCCACCTCGTTTAAAGGAGGACAGACAGCATGCTTGAGAACCCTTGTTGGACAGGAGGGCCCAGGGGCAGAGAATGAGAGCAGCCTGCTGCGTCTCAGGCATGACTCAGAAGCTCCAAATTCACTTACAGAACCTTCCAGTGAAATCAAATTGAGAGTGAGCGCAAGGCGTGACCCGGAGGAGATAAAGCAGGAAGAGATCTAATGAGAGGAACCATGTCGTTTCAGTGGTCTTTATCATCTGTGCAGAAAGCTTCCCCTCAGCTCCCTGGAGATCATTTACCTGGAACCTGACAGGAGCCTAATATCTCTGATCTCCAGGTTTGCTTAGCTCTGCAGATGGCTGGCACATCACGTATAAAACATTACCCCGCATTCCTGCTGGTATGAGGGGCTTGTTCATAAATTCATCCCCAATTGTAATTCTCATTCGCTTTATGGGTAGACCAGCTGAATATGGACATAACAGCTCTGCTTAGGTCTCTAAATGTCATCTGTCTTTAATGTTATCCAACACATTCTTGTTTTGTTCCTTTCATAGAAAGCAATACTCTTGACCTCTTAAAAAAAAAATCCAAGCCAAGAAGAATCATAGACTGTGTCAAGAATTGCACTAAACGGGTCCACAGCCTCCCTAGAGCTGTGGTGTGAATCATCAGTGGCCTCGAAACTCATTAGGATTTCATTGGAATAATGGGCAATATGTACACCTTTATATACACAGTACATTTGAGTGTTTGGGGGAAGGGACTGGTCTGTAATTCTGTGTCAAGTCATTAGGAGACATTTTTTTCAGAGTTTTTAAAGTCTACAGCCAGATTGGCTATCTTTCTCTATTTCCATACGAAGAAGGGAGTGTATAAACATAAAATCTTCTCTACTATTGTTTCTCCCTCACTCCCACCCCACCTGCAAAGGGTTGCTCTTTTTTTTCTTTTCTGGAGTCTCATTATAAGCAATTTTTTCCTATGGTTAAAAGCTTAGACTCAGAAGTTGGATAACACAGGTTTGAATTTCAGCCATTTCTGCGACATTTAATAAGATACTTTACCTTTCCATGTCTGTTTCTTCTTCTGAAAATAATAGGACCTGCCTATTGAATGTAAGGTACCTGGTATATGGAAAGCCTCTTCACGTGGCCCACATGGGATTTGGGCTGTGGCCACAGGGGCAGATATCCCCCCGCCCCAACCCTGGCCGGGTCCCACCTCAAACATCCACTGAGTGTCTCAGCTTTTCTACCTCAGGGTCTTTTCCAAAGTGGGGCAACTTGGAAATGCAGAGATTTAATTCTCAACCAACGGGAGACAGGAATCTGTGGGTAAATGTCTCATTCCCTGATTCAGAGGGATAATTTGAGGTGTGGTCTATGCGGATCCCAGAGGGTCACAGTCAGGATGAGCCTCAGTTGCCCACATTTACCAGCTCAAGAAATGCACCTTTTCATTGACTTCTCTCTAGCTGTTGCCATTACATTCCCTCCCTCACTTCTGCTTCCTGGGATCACTTCCCAGTAAACTTTCTGCACCCAAGTCCTTGTCTCAAGCTCTGCTCTGGGGAATCCCAACTCATAAAACTCCTAATAAATATTTGCTGTTATTATTCTCATGGAAAAACTTTTCTAGTCCCAGGGAGACTAATGTTGGAACCAAAATTCAAGATGCATGTTGAGACTTTCTTTCTCATTTGTTATGTTACTTAAATAGAAAAATATTCAAATTGATAAACATTGCCTCATTTTGTACATGTTTGGTAAATCCTGTAAAATCAGACCATCCCCCCAATACTGGAAACTCGTGGAAACTATGCTTTCTTCCTTTCCTGGCACTTCTCACTCTTGCTTTGGGGAGGAGTTGGGCAGCTGGGGTGATGTGGGAGGCACTCAGGGGACTCGGTGCTATTTGCCAACTAGTCCAGAGGTGTTTTGTTCTGACAGATGGCTGTCTGTACTGATGTGTGCTACCTGAATGTCAGTCCTGGTCGTCAAGATTGGCATTAAGTTCTCTAAACTCTTTTACCCGCTTCCCTTTTGATCCCAACTACTGGCATTGGCAGGGCAAGTGAGGATGAAGATTCTAGCCAGTGACCATAGAACATCTTTCCCCCTCAGTGCAAAGCCAACTGGCCCATACCAGTATCAACTTTGACTTCATTGGCACCATGCTGTGACATTTGAGCCAACTGGCCTACGTGGACAGCTTCTAGCTTTACCACCTTCTGATCTTTCCCCCTTGGAAATTTTCATCGCAATTACTCTGGAGTTTTGCTGTGATCAGGCTTACAATTATATGGCAGGGAGCTGGACATTGTGGGGTGGGTTGGCACACCTCTTAGGATGGGCAAGCTTGGGCAAATGTCCTCCTTGCAATGCTCTTTTAAATTCAGTCCCTCCCTGGCTTGGCCACAAAGGCACAAGCATTGCCAAGGTGACTTTATTATGTGTATCCTGGAGTATATTCCCTTTTGAGTATGTGGCTCCATTTCCTGGAATTATTATTTCTGGTAAGATTGGGGTTGATTTCTGGCTACCTAGTATTTTTCCAGCTGAAACATTTTACTCTTCACTTTGCCATTTCATGAAGCTTTGTGAAAACACCCATTTTCCTCTTGGAAGGTCGTTTTCGAGGGTGTTACTGATTTCCAGTGTCTCTTCTCCCAGGCCATGGTGAGATACAGAACCAGAGACAAGTTGCAGCTCTGATGCTTATTGACTATAGGACTTTGGGCTTAAAACTGGATTTTTGTGAGCTTTTGTTTCCTTAACTGAAAAGTGGGAATAAAGATGGGACAGAAGTGATCGTGCAAATCGAAGTATGAAACAATCTAAGATATTCTCCTTTTTATGTTTATTTATTTATTTTGAGAGAGAGAGAGAGAGAGAGAGAGAGAGAGAGAGAGAGAGAGAGAGAGAGAATCCCAAGCAGGCTCTGCATTGTCAATGCAGAGCACAATGGGGGCTCAGTCTCACCAACCGTGAGATCATGACCTGAGCCTAAACCAAGACTTGGATGCTTAACTGACTGAGTCACTCAGGTCCCCTAAGGTATTCTTTTATTTGGCAAATATGAAAGGAACTCTCACCATGTCAGCCCTAGTTCTCACCTTAGGAAGCTATGGTTTAGTGGGGGAAAGAACCCATAGGCGATCTTAATGGGCAATTATGATCAAACTCATAAATCCTACAGACAGAGATAAATGCAGGGTGTTACTAGAGCACATGGGAAGGAAGCTTAACTCAGTCTTGAGGGCTCATGGAGGGCTTCTTGGAAAAAAACAGAAAGATTAGGAGTTATTAATAGTAATATTTAGTTCTAATTAGTAGGGTGCTTACTAAAAGCTGAATAGTATGCTAAGTGCTACTTCATTTAGATATCATAATTGTGCCTACTTAACCTCCATTTTATAGTTGAAGAAACCAGCTCAGAAAAGTTAAAGAAATTGCTCAAGGACACAGAGCTAAGTGGCATGGTCAGACTTTGAACTCAAGTTTGATTCCAGAACCCTTGTTTTTATTTTAATTCAAGAACCCTTGCTTTTAACAAAACAGATTATGCAAATCTGTTCCTGCCATGTCCCTGCTTAAAATTGACCATTTGTGACTTCTTAATGCTCACAGGATAATGACTAAACTCCTTACAATAACCAAAAGTCTCCTGCCTACTCATCTGGTCTCACCTTTCACCCTTCTCTCTGCCCCTGGCCCCCACGACCGTCAGCCTCAGCAGCAGCTCATTAAGAATATACTTAGCTAAGTCTGAACTTGTCTTGTGGGCAATGGAGGCCACAGAGGTTTCCAGGAGATTGAGAAGGAGCAAGACAAGATCTGAAAAGTTTAGTTAGGAGAGAGTTGAAGCCACCCAGGCAGAGACACATGGGGGTCTCAGGTAAGGAAGGGGCAGAAGGGAAGGGGAAGGGGTGAATTGCATTCAATAGACATTCAGTAGGTAGAATATACAAATCATGGTAACTGATCATGTTGGGGAGTGAAGGAATGCAAGCGGTCCATGTTGATTTCTGGCTTGAACAATGGGGTAGAAAGTACTAGCTACATTGAAGGAGGTATGGTTACTGCCTGACAGAAGCCAACAAAACCTGCAATTCTACTGTGTTTTCATTATACGTATGCTGAAGGGTTCTGGAAATTGTAAAAAATTTCCCTTCCTGGTCCTTTTTGTTCTCTCCCTTCCACACTGGGTGTGAGAATTCACTGAAGAATGCAAAAAAAAAAAGAGAAACCCCAAAAAACCATTTTCTCTGCACAACCGCCCCCCCCCCCCCGCCCCAAACCAAGTTGAACTACAAACCCACACAGCAGCAGCCCCCCGATCAGGCAGTCAAACAGCTCTCGGAATTAAGCTTTTAAACATTAAAGTCAATCAAGCCCAAAGAATCTAGCGTGAAATGAAGAGGTGTTTCAAAGAAGTAGGCTGAGGTACTCTGAGAAAAACAACTTAAATTATTAAAACAGAGTTTTCACAGTGTGGGAAAATGTTCCAATAATGTCCGATTAAAAATGTAAATCTATTTACCTTCCAGATGGTTTTTTTTTTTTTTGTGAGTACTCTAATTAAAATCTACTGCTTACCTGTTTGTGAAAAAAAGTCAGTTACCTGGGGAAGGTAATCAAACCTAGGCATGCTGGAATCATTTTCTTGGCATTTGTCACTGAGTGAATATCTCCTGTGACTTTTGCCTTGTTAGTTAATTACTTTATAAATTTCCCTACTGAAAATGGAAATCTTATTCGGTGTGGGGTTCTTTTCAGAATTCAAGTGTCAAATGTTCATGTTATTTCAAAAGATGGTTTCTCTCTTCTCTATTCATTTCTTCCCCTCCCTTCTTGGCCCTGTGGTACATTTGTCCTACTGATATTATGGCATTATGACATTATGATATTAAAATCGCTTTTATATCAATTAACTTGGATGTCTAGAATATAAGGTCAACAGGCTCTGGAGGCAAAATCATTCAGTTGGAGAAACAGGAAAGAAAAAAGTTCTTCCTAAGTGAGTGGTCTTCAAGTGGGTTTATATTCAACTGTGGCACAAGGAACAGTGGTAGATCATGTGTTTATTTACCAAATAAACTATTGTCTACATCAGCGCTGTTCAAAAGAAGTATGTTGTGAGCCTCAAATGCAAGCCACATATGAAATTAACATTTTTCCAGCAACCACATTAAGAAAGCATAAAGAGGGGCACCTGGATGGCTCAGTCGGTTAAGCCTACGACTTCAGCTCAGGTCATGAACTCATGGTTCGTGAGTTCGAGCCCTGAATCGGGCTCTGTGCTGACAGCTCAGAGCCTGGAGCCTGCGTTGGATTCTGTGTCTCCCCCTCTCTCTGCCCCTCCCCTGCTCACGCTCTGTCTCTCTCTTTCTCTCTCAAAAATAAACGTTAAAAAGATTAAAAAAAAAAAAAGCAGAAAGAAACCAGTGGAGTTAGTTAACTTTAATATTATTTTATTTGCTTCTATATATCTAAATATTATATTTCAACATATGGTCAACATAAATCTTACTGAGATCATTGGCATTCTTTTTTGTACTGTCTTTGAAATCTAGTTTGCGTTTTGTACCTGGGGAGATCATAATTCAGAATAGCCTCATTCAAGTTGGCAATGCAGCTACACATAGCCAAATGTAGCTGATGGCTACCACACTGGACACTGTAAATGTATATAATTCTATGAGAATTTTTCCCCTCAAATTAATATGCCAAGAGTAGGCTTACGCTTTTTTAAAGTTTTTTTATTTTGAGAGAGAGAGAGAGAGAGAGAGAGAGAGAGAGAGAGAGAGCGAGCAGGGGAGGGGCAGAGAGGAAGGGAGAGAGAATCCTAAGCAAACTTCTCGCTGTGAGCATGATAGGCTTACATGTTTAATGAATCCACTTTTTCTCCCTTTCCCACTGAGAAAGAAAAAAAAAATGTTGCCTGCTAGGAAAACTGGCAAAATGGCTCTGATGATAAATTGAAGGTTAAATTTGTTTTCCTATAATTGTTTCTTGGTTCCAGGACTGGTCACAAGTGAAAAATCACCCTTTTAAGGGTGTAGACAACTTCATTCAAAGGGCAGTAAAACTGAGGCATTAAAATAACAAGCTGCATGTTTTTTTTTTTTTTTTAAATGAGGGGTAAAAATTTCATCCTTTTTTCAGATGGTGCAACATTTTCATTAGGAAATGTCAATAGATGTCTCTTCTGTAAGCTAGGGACTATATTAAACATGAATTACAAGAATTCTGTTGGTTCCCAGCAGGATTTTTCTGTAGATTAGCCTGGTAACTTAAAAAAAAAAAAGTATGTACATTTGGCAGCTCGGGGATGATTTAATTTCTAGCTGGGAGACCTCTCCTGCTCAGCATTGTTTTGAGGGGTGGTGGTGGGAACTACAATAATTAGATGCATCCAGAAAAGTTTTCCAGGAGCTGAATTGTATTACATAAGAAATCAAGTTCTATTGGATGTGCTGAGCGCCTTTACCTAGTGAGCGCAGTATCTTTCAAGCTGCAAACACATTCTGGGTTTTATGAATTGGGGATTTTTTGTTTTAGAAGGCAGTAAGGTTTGGTGTGGTGTTGTAGAAATTCTTTGGAACCAAAAGGATCTGACTCTGAACCTCAGTTTTCCCTGGGTTATTTTGAGCCACTCTCTTAAATTCTCTGGGACTCAGATTCCCTATCTGTGAAAAGAGGATTACAATCTCTAACTCCTTAGGGCGCCAGGGTGGCTCAGTCAGTTGAGTGCCTGACTTGGGCCCAGGTCATGATCTCGCGGTTTGTGAGTTCGAGCCCTGTGTCGAGCCCTGTGCTGACAGCTCAGAGATTCTGTGTCTCCCTCTCTCTCTCTGCCCCTCCCCTCCTCACACTCTGTCTCTCTCTCTCTCTCTCAAAGATCAACAAACGTTAAAAGAAATTAAAAAATCTTACTCAGAGATTATTGTGAAGATAAATGTGATCATAAATGTACAATGTCTGAAGCAGACACTTGATCAGTGATGATTCTCTCACACTGCCTTCCTCAGGGGACCAGGTAAGATTCAATGATGTTAAGTGTTCACTGACTCAGTGTTTATAGTGGTCAAGCTGTCAGCCAGAGCTGGGGTCTAATCTGAAGGCTGGACTAGGGCAAGATCCGTTTCTATGCGCACTTAGATGATTGTTGGCAGGATTTAGTTGTTTGTCGACTGTCAGATTCAGGGCCTTAGTTCCTCACTGGCTGTTGCCTGGACATTTTTACAGTTCCTTGCTGCTTGAGCTTTTCAATAAAGCAGTTCAGAAAATGGCAGCTGGCAAGCAAGAGAGAGAGACAGAGAGACAGAAGGTGGGGTGGAGGATAGGACGCCAAGTGTTCTTGTAACCTAATTTTGGAAGTAACATCCCATACATGTGGCAGTGTTCTGTTTGTTAGAATTGAGTCACCAGTCCAGCAGCACCCAAAGGAGGGGATGACACAGAGTGTGAATATGAGGAAGTGGCATCACTGGGGGCCATCTGGGAGGTTGTCTGCCACAAATTCCTAAAGCTTTAACCTTCACGTTTCCTGGTATTACTTCCCCCTCACATGTAGGTCCTAAGTCAGAAGAGATAAAGAAATCAGAGCTCTGAGTCAGGAGCTCTGGTAAGTGCGTCCCATAACCCTTGTGACACCAGACGTTATGCTGTGTGCTCACTGGTCGGTTTGATGTGTGTCCAACTCCCCACGTAGACTATGGACTCCATACGGACTCCATGGTTTTGCCCACTGCAGGAATCCAGAGCTTAGAGCAGTGTTTGGCACAGAGATGATTCTCAGCAAACGTTTGGCAGATAACTAAGGGAATGTGTGGGGGTCCTTTCGCTTTATGCAACAATTCTAGGAGGTTGGGTGCCACTATTATGCCCATTTCACAGGAAACTGAGGCTCAGATAAAGTGACTTTCTCAGCCTCCTGGTAGGACTAGGAGCTCAAGTGTATCGAGCCACCTCAAGCCTATTCCCTCAGTCATTTGACTCTGTGGCCTTCTCCTGATTATATGTCGGGGGTAGTGTGTGTGTGTGTGTGTGTGTGTGTGTGTGTGTGTGTGTGTGTGGTGTTTTTCAGGAAGGAAATAGTGGCTTTTTTCCACCAGATAGTCTCTCAATAGGCAGTTTCCACCACCCACTACAGTCTGAAGTGGAACAAGCCTTCTTCCTTGGCTGTATCCTCAAGTGAATTTCTGTGTTCTTCACATACAAGAGAGAGGAATGGAAATCACACGAAACAAAGGAACACTGCAGACCAGGGGATATGGAGCCCTTGAAAAACCATGAGCCACAGAGGTGACTCTGGAAGTAAAGCTTCTCATGCTACTTCTCTGCCTGAGAAGCTCCTTCTCTGCTGCTTACTCCTTGTTTGCAGTAAACTTTTTGTTTGTTTTTTAATTTTTTTTAATGTTTATTTATTTTTGAGAGAGAGACAGAGCGTGAGCAGGGAAGGGACAGAGAGAGAGGGAGACACAGAATCCAAAGCAGGATCCAGGCTCTGAGCTGTCAGCACAGAGCCTGACGCAGGGCTCGAACTCATAAGCTGTGAGATCATGACCTGAGCCGAAGTCGGCCGCCCAACCGACTGATCCGCCCAGGTGCCCCTGCAGTAAACTTCTTGTAAATAAAGTTTTTCCTTAGTCCTTTTAGTTCTTCCTCTTCAACCCTCTTGATGGTTTCAACTGTTCTTCAAGTTTGAAAGAGCCTTCTTGAAATTTGACAGGCCCGAATCTTAGATGCTTTGGAAGAAAGGTAGTGACGATGACAATAATAGAAAAACCAACTATGATAACAACCAAACTTATGTTTATTGAATGCTTAGCTATGTACTAAACAACATTCTAAGGGTTTCCCATGTATTACTTCATTTAAAGCATCCTTTAGAACCATGAAGTCAATCCTACACGTTACCTATTATTACACAGTGAATTACTCTGGAAGTTAGTAGCTTAAAACAGCAATACACATTTATGATCTCTGATGGCTTCTGCAGATCAGGAATTTGGGAGTGGCTGGGTAGCTCCAGCTCAGGATTTCTCATGAAGACTGCTTTCATCTGAAGGCTTGACTGGGGCTCAAGGTTCCACTTCCAAGATGGTTCAGTCCAATGACTGGCAAGTTGGCAGGAAGCTCAGACCATCCCCATGTGGCCCTATCCACAGGGCTGCTTAAGTGTGGTGGCTGGTTTCCCCCAGAGCATGGGATCTAAGACACAAGGAAGAAATTGCTATGACCCAAGTGACCCAGCCTTGGAGGTTCCCCAGCGACCCCTCTACAGTATCCATTGGTCATAAAGGCCATTCTGTGGGGGAGGAGACTGTACAAGTGCATGGATACCAGAAGGCAAGGATCTTTGAGAGCCATCTTGGAGACTGGCCGCCACACCAGCTACCTTGTAATGTGAACCACAACCACAACCGCAGCTACCTTTTCTTAAGCAATTACTATATGCAAGGTACCATGCCAAAGAATTTACATATACTGTCTCATTTCATCTTGAAGGCAGCCCTAAGTTCCAAGTGTTCATATGATGCCTGTTTTACCCACAAGGAAATGGAGACTCAGAGAGGTTAATAACCTGCCCAAGGTCATAGAGCTAGTGTGAACAAGTGGGAGGAGCATGGGAGCACATCCCAAACACCTGAGCTCAAGCCCAGCAGTGCTATTTCACCTGTAATGTTCTGGGAGCTGCTATGAGGAGTGATACAAAAATGTAGGGAGTGGTGGAGATTATACCGATGACCACAGAGGGACCAAGTCCCTTCACTTCTTTGTCAGCAATGGGAACCCATGTCAGAAGCACAAATACAAGGACAGAGTGTATCACTTGGCAAATAAGAGACAAATGCAATCTGGTTTTGATTTTTATTAAACCAAGCATAAGAAAAAGACTTGCAACTGCTTCTCTGAGACCTGGACAATTGACATTAGAACCTATCGTGTTTTCCGGAAACAGAATGCCCTGTGTTTTTGATGGGATTTTAAGAACTGGGAAAGGGGAGAATAATGAAGTATAAAGAATGGTTTCACAGCCTGTCCCAACAGATATGGTGAGGAGGTTGGGAGTGATTCAGTATAAAAACAATTGAACTTCAAGAGGGCTTTACATTTCTTCAAATCATTTCAAAGACATTAGTACACTTAAAAGAAGTGTGTGTGTGTGTGTGAGAGAGAGAGTGAGAGAGAGAGAGAGAGAGAGAGAGAGACAGAGATGTGGAGAGTAAGCAATGTATACTAAATCATTCCCAAAGTTCATGGGCCCAAAGGGACCTAAGGAAACAAGATCGTTAGCAGTGGGTTAGGTCCATTGCCCTTCTATATTCCTAAGGTTTGGAGGAAAACGAGCAGCTGGAGGAGAAATTATTTACCTTCTTGGGTATCATTTAAAAATTTTTTTGTTATGTTTTTATTTGTTTTTGAGACACAGAGAGACAGAGCATTAGCAGGGGAGGGGCAGAGGGAGAGAAAGACACAGAATCCAAAGCAGGCTCCAGGCTCTGAGCTGTCAGCACAGAGCCTGACGCGGGGCTCGAACTCACAGATCGTGAGATCGTGACCTGAGCTGAATTTGGACACTTAACTGACTGAGCCACCCAGGAGCCCCTTCTTGGGTGTCATTATCAAAAGCTAGGGACTTCCTGGAAAAAATGCACATGCCACCTCTACCTTTTTTGCATGCAATTTTAGGGGCTTTAAAACTCCCTGAAGCCCATGGGATAGTCTCTCTAGTGTTCACAGATCCCAGGATGTACTCCTTGAATGCTAAATTTTTTGGATAATTTATTTATATTTTCCACACTAGACACACTACTTTGTAGTGTGGAACTTGTTAAACTTTCCTATATCACATCACATTTTCTCATTACTTTGAACTGTCATTGGTGTTTTAAAATTTTGACCTGATCCCCTTGAGCTGTCACGTTTCTAGACTAGAGCTAACAACGAAAAAGTCACTGAACTTCAGCATCCGCGAGCTTGCCTCCAGTTCACCCCCAAAGTGATGCCGGCATCCCTGCTATAACCTCCCTGGCTAGTTGTCCCAGCACCCACACCTTCTGGACTCCTCCAAACAGGTACAACTTATACACAGTACAATTCGCCCGTCTTCGGTGTGCCTTTTAGGGATGCAGTTGCATATGCGTTGACAAATGTATGATATTCTCTTGTGCCCCTTGCACCCATCTCTTTCCCATAGCCCCAGACCCTGGTCACTACTGATCTGATTTTGGTCCCTATAGCTTAGCTTCCCTCCTCCTCTCGGGTCTTATAAATGGAATCATACAGAATGTGCCCTTTGGGGCTGGATTCTTTCTCTTAGCATGCGTTTGATATTCACTTATGTTTCATTACATGATATAATATAATTTGCTTATCCATTCACCAGTTGATGGACATATAAATTATTTCCAGTTTGGGGCAATTGTTTGTACTCGTTTTTTTATTTTTTGGGGGGCGAGTGGTGAACTTGTTGGGGGAAGAGGTACTACTCTGTATCTTGATTATGGAGATCTACTCTGCATGTTGATCCTGTAACACAACTTTACATATTTGGGGAGGATCAGGAGGTGGAGGGTGGGGCGCAAAAGTGCCACAGCATTCTTCCACCATCTAAAACCCTTTGGCAATTTTCACCAGCGCCTCTCGGAGCTCCAACTGCATTTGAGCAGCTGTTCATTTTGCATCTGGGCGTAGGCCTTTACATTTTTTTTTTTTTCTTTTCCGCAAATGGGGGCCCCAGTGTTCCACTGGGCATAGGTAGACAAGATCCAGATGAAATAACTCTTAAAGGTGTTAGCTTCCCTACTCCACTTGTGGTTCTCAGATGTCAGTCTAGGAACGACCTAGACGCTTGTTAGAAAAGCAGAATCTCCGGCCCCACCTCAGACCCACCGAGTCAGAATCGGCATTTTAACAAGAATCCCGAGTGTCCAATGCATATTACAGTTTGAGAAGCACTGGTCGCGGTATTCTGCTCTTGCTACTAAAAATAAAATGCATATTTTCTCATAATATTTGGTCCTTTTTCCAAACTTTTTCTGTCTCTCCCTGGAGTGAACTAATTTTATAGTTAAGTCAAGAACTCCAGCTTGGGTCTGGAAGGCGGTGAGCGCCGCATCCTCGAGGATGGAGGAGCTAAGGGAGGAGGAAAAAGAGGGGGCAGAGAACAGAGCCCGGGCTGTTGGAAGAGCCTGGAAGCCCAGGCGGGAGGCGGCGAGGCCAAGGGGGCCGGACGCTCCGCAGCCCCGTCGGCAGCCCCTGCAGCCGGGCACGCGGGACAGCGCGCGGATGGCGCGCGCGGCGGGGCGCTAGCAAAACTTGGCTGAGCGCGGCCGACGGCCGGGCCGGGGCGGGCGGGGCGCGCGGGGCGCGCCGGCGGAGGGACAGCGGGGGGCGGGGCCGGCGCGGCGAGGGGCGGGGTCAGCGCCGCGGCCGCGGGGGCAGCGACGGCGCCGGGCAGCGGGAGCGGCGGCCGCGCCATGTGGCTGCTGGGGCCGCTGTGCCTGCTGCTGAGCAGCGCCGCGGGTGAGTCGGAGGGCGTCGGGCGAACTTCCTGCGGGGCGCGGGGCGGGGGTGCGGCAGCCTGGCTGCGATCGCGCGCCCTCCCCGCGGCCCGGCTGCGTCTCCCGGGCGAGTGTGCACGGAGGGCGGCCCCCGGCGCCGGGCTGGCCGGGACCCGGGCGAGGGGCCGCGGCGGGGTGCGCGCAGTCCTATTGTGTGGGCGTGCGGGCCGGCCGGTGCGGAGGGCTGTGCGCGCGGGCGGGGCTTTGTGTGCAGCCCGGCTGGAGATCCCGGCTGCTGCCCCGATTGGGCGTAGCTCCAGTGCGTGTGTGTGTTGTGTGTCTTGGGGAAGGGAGGAGGGGAGGGGAGGGAACTCTTCCCTGATCCCATCTTCCCAGGCTCCCGGTGCTGGGCGCTGTGCGAGCCTCCCCAGGGCCTCTTCCCGCATCCCTCGCGTGCACCCTTGTGCCTCAGTTTCCCCCCTGGACGTCTGGCGGGTAGCATGGTGGCTTCTTTCCACTCCTTCCGGAGACTGTGTTTGGTTTGGGTAAAGAGAGATGATGCAGGGCCAGACCTGGGAATTATTAATCTTTCCCACTTATCCTGGGAGCAGAACGTTTGTCATCTGACCACCCCGAGTTGTTCCTCAGCGAGCGCCCAGACTGGCGAGGTGCCCGTTGAGAGTGCACCCGAGCTTCATCTGGAGGCCCTTTGGACCAGGCATCACCGCAGCGGGTGCATCCTGAGGTTCTGGGAAGCAGCAAGCCTCTTTCCCTTCCTGACAGCGTGCTGTCCCCTGGAACTTTTCTGCTGATGTGGTCACGCTCAGAATTCCAGCCCAGGAGCCCTTCCTCCTCTGCCCCGGCCCGCTGGCCACAGCTGTCAGCTGCCCCTCCTCAGCTTGGCCCGCCCCCTGACGTTTATTCCTGGGCAGCTGATGCCCAGAAAGTGGGTGACAGGGCCCAGTGAACTTTCTTCAGCAGAAGCATGCTTGCCTGACATTTGTGCTATCCACTTATCTAATGTATGCCTGATTTCCCCAGATGCTTCTAGCTGTTTGCTGTGGAGGTGTCTGTGGTGGTTCATGTGTTGGGAAGTTGAGGCTGACATCACTCTGAGCTCCCCCACTCCCCCATGTGTGTTTGGAAAGAGAAATCCCCCTCCTTCCTTGAAGTCCCTGGTCCTGGTCCTCCTCAGAATCCACTGGGCAGCCTTTCCCACCTCTCAGACCTGTGACATCATCCCCACCCCTGGAGACCTGTTTTGGTGTCTGTGGGTTTGCCGTGCCTTCCAGTGATGGTGGAATGGTGGTAGGTGCCATGGGGTTTTAACTCAGTCTGGGGGACAATGCCCTGTTTCTCCTGAACTGTCAGGCCAGTCCAGCAAAAGAGTCCCAAGGGGGCATTGGCAGCTATAGGTAGGTGTGAGTGAGCCTGTGTGGGGGCTGTTAGAACAGGGAGCTTTCCAGGGCCTCTAAATTCATGCTCTCCATTTGCATAGCGGAGATGTGTCCTATGGTAACATCCAAGTAGGACAGTCTGGAAGCTGGCTCTTGTAGGTGTCCTCAGATTTGCTTGTGGCTCAGTGGACACTTTTTGCAATTCCCAGTTGGTACTTGGTTGCTTTGGTTGAGTCTCCATGTCTGTAAAAATAGCTGTGAAGTTAATTTTGTCCTTCTCTGGTCAATGCTGGTTATTTAATACGTGTATATGTATAAAATAGCGTTACAATAAACAGTCACAGTGGGGAGGGAGAGATTAGGGGTCACAGAACCTCCTGACTGTCCGTGGTGGTGGTTTTCCATTCTCTGTGGTCATTGTATCAGTGTGGCTTTGAATCACCTTTACAGTTGTTGCTTTAGAAACTTCTAGGCAGGTTGGGTTGTGTGTGCATTTTTCGTGTTACATTAAGCATCATCCTTTTAGCATGGATTCTGCGTTGACCCAGTGTGTTACCAGAAACAGGGCTGGTCATTTTTCTTGATGCCCCCGGGTGCCCCTGGCCTTCCAGCCTCTTAGAGAAGCCCGTGTGTGGTTCAGTTTGGGGTTCATAGTGGGACCAGAGACTCCACCCCTCTATCTCATATCCAGCTTCTTGGTCCTCTTCTGGGAAGTTGGAAAAACAAGAGAGATTATAAAAGCCAGTACTTTGGATTTCTGTCTCCCCTTGGAGAGTCTGTGAAGAAAACTGGGGTCATAGTTAGTTGAACCCTACTCTGAGTTTCTTTGTAGGGCTGGGAGGCCACTGACATCTCAAGAGCAATCCGGAGGTCTTTGTTGCTCAGGAACCCCAGACACCTCCATGTGTTTTCTTTTTCTTCCTTTGTTATGTTGTTTGTGTCAGTGAAGTGAAGCATTGATTTTTTAGCTGTTGTTATGTTTTAATGTATCCTGTGAGAAAGACTCAGCCCATCCAATGTCCAGTTTCTTTTCCCGTGGTGGGCTTGCTGGGTTTTAAGTGCACAGATGATGAGCCGTGTCTGATGGTGGCCGTGTCCTGCGGGTGTTCAATCCCACCTCCCCTTGGGCGGACCTTTGCTTCCATTCCCTGACATTCTCCTTCTGTCAGTGAACACGCTGGATTTTCCCCCCATGTGTACTCCCAGGAGTGTGAGTACTGACCTTTTCTCCTGGAAAGATCTACTTAATGGTGTGAGCTGGTAGATTTCATTATTATTTTTACCTAGTTGAGTAACATCGCAGCCCAGCCCTGGTAGATGAGACTGGGCACTGTGTACCGAAGTACAAATAAACACACCTTGTTGCTGTTCCTCTTCAAAGAGATGGGACAAAGGTTCCCTGCTGGGGTCTGAGGTGTTTTTATTTGATAGCCCACTTAGGCCTTTGACCTTGATATGGGTGGGGGAGGAACAGCCGAGTGAATAGGAAAGGGCAGGATGGTCAATTCTGGGCCTCCAAGACTGGTGTAGACACCTTTTTACCAAAGTCTCCAGGGTAACTTGAAAGTGGGCTTGTATCTCACCTTCATGAAGCATTTTAGAAGAAGCTGGGAGTAGGAGAGTTTGTAGTCAAATAATCTCATAGTAAAGACTTGACCTTGCCTGTTTGCACGGGCCCAGGGAGAAAGGGGACCCAGTATTGATGGCAGGCACATACATGTGTGAGATATTTTGCTTGCCACTTTAAATGCACGATCTTGTTGAATTTTTTCAATGGTACTGTGTGGCAGGAAGTCATTTTATGGTTCACGAGAACTCATTCATACCCAGGATGCCGGAGTGAGGACTGACGCTTGGATTCTAACTCTGGCTTCTTGTTTGCAGGAATCATGCACACAGCTTCCACGCCTTTACTCCCACTTGCTTTTGTGAATTTAACAGTCAGTGAGATTGTTTCCATAAACACCCCTCCTCCCTAAATCTGTTCGCTTTGTGGTCACTGCTCTGAACTTACCAGTTGGTGTTCATGGGAAATACAGAAAATAAATCTCAATCCTTGAGGAAAGATGGAACTTTTCAAAATAGCATGGGTCTGTTTTGCTGTGTTCATGGTGGGGAGGCTTGGTGGAAAGATACCATGGGCCATGGTTGGATTTCTTGACCTGAATTGTAATTACTTGGCAGGGGGGGTGGAGAGTGAGGAGGGTTGGGTTGTTTTTGTTCATTGAGATCTATATGTACACATTCCCCCTTTTTTTATATGTTTATTGTATTTTACAATTAAAAAATAAAAGATGCTATATGCCATAGGCTGATGGAACTATTTTTAACTGTAAGATAGCCCCTGGGGACAAGTTTTGTTCTTTGGATCCTCCGGGATCTGTTTTGTTTGTGGAGTTTTCTTGTTCTCTTTTCCTCTTTCTTTCTCTCTTTAGAGTATTTTGGAAATGGTTGGGCCATCCTAAGTGTGCTGGTTTTTCTGCCAGTGCCTATACCTGACCTCCAAGGAGATCTTTAAGATGGTTGTGTGTGTGCGCGCACGCGCGTGCGCGCGTGTGTGTGTGTGTGTGTGTGTAAGTAAAAGAGCTGTTCTTTCTAATTGTTGTAAAAGAATCTGCTCTCTCGGATGCTGAGGAGTACCTTTAAAAATGTTTGCTGGGAAAGCAGCCAGGTACTTTGAAGATGCGGCATTTGCTTGTCACATCATCTGCTTGATTTTTTTTTTAGTCAAAAAAAAAGTTTATTTATTTATTTATTTTGAGAGAGTGCTTGCATGCGTGGGGGAGGGGCAGAGAGAGAGGGAGAGAGAACCCCAAGCAGACCCCATGCTATTAGTGCAGAGCCCTACTTGGGGCTCGATCTCATGAACCATGAGAGCATGACCTGAGCTGAAATCAAGAGTCGGAGGCTTAACCGACTGAGCTCCCCAGGTGCCCCTGCTTGCTGTTTGATGTTGCTTACCAGAAGAAGTGGACTTTTGTGACTGGGTAGCTGCTCCGTCCTAGGGATGGCAAATGTTTCTTTCAGGTAGGATTGTTAGAGTTTCTGGACATGATTGCAGGGATGGGGTTGGTCTAGTGCAGGATTTCGCAGCCTCAGCTCTGTCGACTTTTGGGCTGCATAGTTCTTTGTTGTGGGGACTGTCCTGCCATTCTAGAACATTTATTAGCATCGCTGGTTCTAGCCAGTAGCGGCTCCTTCCTCCTGGCCTCCCACACTTGTGACAATCAAAGATGTCTCCAGATGATGCCAAAAGCCCTCTGGGGGCACAATGCACCTCCCCCCCCCCCCCCCCGGTTGGGAACCCCTAGGGTGAGCAAGCCCCCTTGCCACACACCTTGAGCGTTGTTACTGCTCATCCAAAATATCTTCTAGATGCGGTGGTTTGGGATGGCATCCTCCTTCCAAGGGGTCTTTTAGTCATCTGGTTTCTGCTTTCTGTTTCCACAGCCCCAGAAGTTCAATGTGAAAGTACAGTTGTAATTAGAACCGCCCAGCACTGACCCTTTCTCTCTCTCGCTTCCCTTTGTACCACCGCGAAAACTTTCGGGAGTTTTACATTGCAGGTTCAGTTCCCCTGGGAGAGACTCCTGAGGAGGGTGACAGCTGACGCCAGAAGCCTCTAGGCTCCCTGAATGTGAAACTGGGGAGGTTCACCCTGCCTAGAGTCTGCCTTGGGAGTTGTGTGTTGAAACCTTAACCCTGGAAGTCCCCCCTTCCTCTGCTCTACAGAGCAGTTACTGTTCTTCTCAGCTTCCCTCCCCTCCCTGTGATTCCTGCTTCCTTCCCATCAAAGGGCTTTACAACTTGGGTCGGCTGTGCAGGTGGCGGGGAAAACCATCTGTACTAGCGGCAAGATGGTTTTGGGGGAATTTTCATCTCGGACTTTGTTCTCTGAGGTCTTTTTAGAGTTTATGTGTCACTTTATAACACTCGGATTCCTTTAAGACACTTCGCCTTCCAGCTGTCATTTCCCTTTGTTCAGTGTCCAGCTTTCCTCAAGTGTTTTCCTTCCTCCTCTCCTCAGACCAGCAGTGTGCATTGTCTGCGGTCTTTTGTGCAGGAAAAAAGGAGGCTCCACGAAGAGGGATGCTGAGCTTGAAGGGAGAAGCGTGTGTCATCTTAGGTCAGGCACCTGTGCCTCCGGTCACGTTCTCTTCAGAGAGGCTTTTCCAGGGAGGAGCTCTTGCTTCCCAAGCATGCAAATGTGTGTTCCCTTTTGTCTTTGGATCAATTAGAAAATTCTTCTCAAAGTTTTACGTGGCTCTTCATCAGCGTGGCACCAGCTCTGCCCTGTCCATGCTTTGCTCGAGGGGCTTGAAGCTGCGTAAACGTGTTCATTGTCCTCGAAGAACCGGATGATCCAGTGATGGCAGTGGGGTTGTTTCCCTTCTGTCCTTATCTGGGAAGGCACTTGTC
Source organism: Acinonyx jubatus (assembly GCF_027475565.1). Classification (NCBI taxonomy): domain Eukaryota; kingdom Metazoa; phylum Chordata; class Mammalia; order Carnivora; family Felidae; genus Acinonyx; species Acinonyx jubatus. The sequence goes on along the minus strand of NC_069390.1, from coordinate 25,368,026 downwards.
TGCAGGCACTATTGCAAAGGGGTTCTGGATGTGAGGTGTACCGACGCGCACCTGGCCTTGATGGGAACAGAGCTGCGTGGACGTCACAGGGCCTCAGCACAGGTGGATATCTTGCCTTTGGGGATATGAAACGGATGAGTCCTTCTTGAACAGGTTTCAGAGGCGGTGGCCCCATTCTGACTTGCTTTCTTTTGGTTTCCAGTTAGAATGTTGGGTCATGCGTGTGGGTGTTCTAAAACTCTTGTGGCTCTTGGCTTCAGGGATTTGAAGAAGACGTTTCTTCTGTGGCTTGTGGGCAACAACCTTCTTTATCGTTCAACAGATATGTCATATTTCTTGTGTCTTTCGTGGTATCTAGGTGCATAATAATGGCTGTCCCTCCTTGAAGGTTTTCTCTATGTGGCAGGATGCCATGGCTGTATATACATTATTTTGTTGTAATCTTCTTGAATTAAAGCCATGACAAAAATAATACACCAGATACCTGCTTATTATAAAGATTCAAACAAAATAGGATCCTTACAATAAAACATTAAAATCCTTCTTCGTCTTTCATTTACATTATCTCTCCTTTTCCTAAATTACTATGAACTGATATATATCATTTTAGTCCTTATATGGATTTACACACACACACACACACACACACAATTTAATGAGCTCATATGTCTCTGTATTCGTAATTTTTCGACTTGTTGTTTCCACTTAAATATGTATTTTTTACATACATACTTAAATATGTATTCTGTCACTTTTACTTTGAGCTATGTGAATTAGTTATGTCTGCCCCCACCCCCACTCCCGTTTGGAAACGTCATTTATTCCAAAGCATTTGGCATTTCCTCTTAACCTTAATGTGCACTACAGTAAGGCTTCAGCTCTTTGTGTGTGTCTTCCTCTATTAAGTACTTTAAAGTTACAGAATTGCTTTGCAAAAATGATGGAATTGCAGTCATCTTTCCAATGACAGATATTTGCTTCCCTATCACCACATTTTCACTGTTTCCTCACTTTTTTGTGTACACACTGATTTTTCATTAAATTTGTTTTAAGCTTATTTTGAGAGAGCGAGAGCGAGCGGAGGAGGGGCAGAGAGAGAGAGAGAGGGAAAGAGAGAATCCCAAGCAGGCTTTGGGGCTCCATCTCACAGTGAGCCAAAGTCACGAGTTAGACCCTTAACCAGTTGAGCCACCCAGGTGCCCCTAATTTTTCATTTCAACATTGGATCTCAGTACAGTCTTTAAAAGACATTCTGAATACCAACCTCTTCAGTACTGTCAGTGCCCAGAACTGGACAGAGGTGAGGACACCATGAATGGCTGTGACCAAGTTTGCCCAGGTACCACCAGTGACCAGTAAATCACTGCTTCTGTTTGTCCTGTGCTATCACAAGATGCTGTTGGCTGTTGAGTACATCTTGACTTCAGACATATTTCAATATTAAAGATAAATTGGGTACATCCTGATTTCAGATGTATTACAAAAACAAAGATATGCATTGTCTTAACCATCTTTCGGTTCTTACACATCTACCCGTTCTTTTAAAAACATCTTCTGGTATGTGTGTATACCATAATTCATTTTTTTATTAAAAAAATTTTTTTTAATGTTTATTTTTGAGAGCCAGAGAGAGAGAGAGAGAGAGAGACAGACAGACAGACAGAGCGAGAGTGGGGGAGGAGCAGGGAGAGAGGGAGACACAGAATTTGAAGTAGGCTCCAGGCTCTGAGCTGTCAGCACAGAGCCTGATGTGGGGCTCAAACTCACAAACTGTGAGATCATGACCTGAGCCAAAGTCGGACTTAGCTGACTGAGCCACCCAGGTGCCCCAAATCTTATTTCATTTTCAAGCAGTTTATTCAGGTAGGTGGTATGCTTTGCCATTTTATAGATGAGGAAACTAGAAGGCTAAGTAATGTTTCCAAGCCCACAGCCAATAAAAGGTGGTTTCAGAATTGGCATATAGGACTGTACAACTTGAACCTGTGCGCTTAACCGCTGGACCACTGGCTTTACTGCTCTGGCATTGAGTAGTCACTCAACTCAAGTTCATGTATGCTGGAAGAAGCAGGTGTACTCCCTAGCTTGTGCTAGACAATTCCATCATTGGGTAGTGATGTCAATATTGATTCCAGTTTATCATGTTGGATAGAATGATGTTAGCCATTAGAGTCAGGGGGCATCCTAAATTGATTTTGTTCGAGTGGCTTGGTTTTGGCAGATTTAAACTGATGTTCTGCCATTCCTCCCTGTGGAGAACTTGTCATTTTAGGTATTTAAATTGGCCTTTGTGGAGGCTTGTTTTATTAAAAGAAACAATAACAACAAACAAGTTATTTCAACACCAGGAGACTTGCCTTTGAATCTATTAATGATGGAGAATTTTTTTCTCCCTGTTGCTGGAAATATTTTATTGGAATGCCAACCTAAAGCAATTTCTTTTTGGTCAGTACTTCCCTTAAATACTGCTGGGTTGCCAAATAGAAAGGCTCACTGTTTATAAAGTCCAGAAATAGATTTTTTAAGACAGAAGTACAGTGCTGATTATAATATCTCATATAAAAAGAAAAACTGAAGTTTTATTCTTACTTTCTGACCCTGAGCTGAAGCTTGTATGGTTCACATATGGGAGAACTTTTTCTGAACACCAGTCGTTGATATTATTCATTGTGAAAGGTGAAATGTTAATATACTGCACCAGAAATAAGGTAGAAATAATTTGCCCCATTTCGTTGCCCCAAACCACAAGGTTTGCTCTTGTGGGCAGTGGGTCGTGCCTTGTGAGAAAGTAAGGCCACAGGTCTGTCACATGTTAATAACTCTAGGCAGACCAGAGTGAGCTGAGCCTCAGGATTCCAAAGTCTCTCTCCCATGTCCTCTCCTTTTCATGAGTCATTGTGATATCAGGAGACTGTTAATTGGGTGGATTGGCTGGTGCTCAGATCCAACTGTGATTTTTGACAGACAAATAGCACAGTGTGAAGACAAGGTTGTCTCTGGCCTGGAGAGAGGCCACAGAGAGGGAGGGCAGCCATTTAGCTTACTCTGGAACAGGCCTTTGGGAACTGGGTGCTGGAGGAACATGGAATTTATGAATAACTTGATTGAGAAGACTTGCAAACCCAAGGAGCCAGTGTTCCACGTGGGACACTCATGTGTCTGTTGGCATACAGAAATGAAAGCATAAAGGGTGTTTAATTTTACTGCATTAAAAATCCCTTCTCGTTATTATAAGGCCCAGTGAGGTTAGCTTCGGGGATATCAGAAGTGTGTCGTCTTTGATGGCAGCCCTAGAACATTTTCCTTCAGTCCTAGCCTTGAATCAGAGCAGTGTTCTCCGGGAGTCGTTAAACTAATTGGACATGGCTGAAAAATGAGTCCCAGTCACTCTTGTAGCTCCATAGTCAGTTAAAAAAAGCCTCTCAATTGGTTTGGAAAGTTCTAAATATAACTTGTTTTTTATTTTAAAAATAAAATGGGGGACTTGGGGGCAATGGAAGGGTGATTAGCAATGTAGGGTGTTTCATCAGAAAAAAATCCATTGCCATAAAAAAGTGTCAATGCTGAGAGAAACCAGAACAGAACGGAATAAAGGGTTTTGAAAACAGATTTCATAAAAACATCAGCATAAGCTTGATGAAAAAGTGTGATAGTAGCAAGTGAGGCCAGCTGGCAGGACCTGGGGAAGCAGGCCTGGAAAGTGTGGGTGCTAATTACTGTAGAAGAGATGAAGTTAAAGAGATGGCCTGTCAGGAATATTCTGTATCAATGAAAGATAGAGCTAGCCTTGTAAGCGTCATATATAGAGAAACTGTACATCCTTGGATCTATGCAGTGATGCAGGGAGGCAGAGACTTAGCACGCCCCAAATTCCTTCATGTTGCCCAAGTAGATGGTAAGGACAATACAAGAAAAACTAACATGTCGAAAATATAATAGGGACGCTCAACGTTTGAGTTATAAACACACCAGAGGAGTTGGAGATGCTCAGACATTGGAATAGATATTCTGGGAAAGGAACACTTTTCAGCCTCAAGGGGAGAGTATCAGGATCTTTTCCAAGTACAGTAAAACCTTGGATCGCAAATAATTTGTTTTGCAAGTGTTCCACAAGATGGGCAAAGGTTTCTAATAAGTTTTAACTTGATAAATAAACAATGTCTTGCAATATGAGTAGCACATGATGCCGAATGTCACATGATTGCAACTGAGCCAATGGTCCTGTCTTTCTCTCACTGTGGAATTGTGGGTGATTGTCTCCCATGCTTGGATGCTTGGTCTCACATCGTGTTGTTTGGCAGAAATCAGTGATTTTTCAGAACATTGGAAGGTGCCCACAACTGGCACGGGTGTATTTTTTGTCACTTCAAAGCACCCGTGGACAGTCCTTTGCTTTTCCATACAAGAGTAAGCTTAGGAGTGCTTTGCTTCATTCTAGGTCAGGCTGCCTGCAGATATAGACCCTTTTCTCTGCTTCCTTATTGCCAGTTAATTACATACAGTATATGACAAGAGTTTGTCAATACTGTCCTGTAGTCAACATCCATGTGAGTGCCTACAATGGCCCCCGTGAAGAAGGGTAAAAAGAAAGGCAGTAAGAAAGAGACAATCACAGTGGAAGTTAAGGAAATCATGGAGGAGTACGAACGAGGTATGCAAGTGGCTGAAATTGCAAGATTTTATAAAAAGTTTACATCTGCATCTCGTCTGCAGAGGAGGAGGAGAAAACTGGAGGAATCCCTCACTTCAAATGAGATTAGGGATATGTGTAAAATGTGGGAAACTGCAAAATTTTGTAAATATTTTGGGTAATTTGGGTATAAAACCACCACTCGAATAAGGCTGTAGAAGTGCAAGAGATGAATCTGTTTAATGACAATGCAGTGTTGCAATTCCATGAAATCCTCAAAAGGAGGCAAAAGCAAGTGTCATTGGAAAGGTTCCTTGTTAAAGTTGCAGGGAAAGAAAAAGATTCCATTGAGCCAATAGATAGCAGTGATTCCGTCAGCGATAGTGAAAGTTGTTCTACACAATAACCCTCCTTTCTCTTGTCTCCCTCACACCAGCCCCAAATGTTTTCAAAGGTAAGTGCAGGTTAACTTATTTATATTTATTTATTTTTCTTTATATTTTGTGTTGTCTTCATTGTTTTATATTACATTACAGGATTGTCATTATCTTATATGAATGTTTTTGGGTTGTGGAGCAAATCATCTGAGTTTCCATTATTGCTTATGGGGAAGTTTGCTTTGATATACAAGTGCTTTGGATTACAAGCATGGTTCCGGAACGCATTATGCTCTACAAAATGTGACTCAGCAACAACCCTGAACAGCAAAAAGGACTCTTCCTTTCTTGTGTGATTAAAGTTCCATGAGGCAGGATGGCATCAGGCAGGTTCTTTGAAGGCTGCCTTAGTTGCCGTGATAGTCTAGCTCCTGAGTCAGTGCTTGGCATAATGTTAGTCACACAATACAGTACCCTGTAGGTTTCCTAGAAGGAATGGAGGTGACACTAAGGACGTGTGGTTTTGAGAAAGAGAGGCAATTGAAGGAAGTATGAAATTTCCCTGGTCAAGCTGGTTTTGCCCTTGGGTGGCACATTGTTTCCCTTCCAGATTTTGGAACAGTCTTACTCATTTTCAAAGACCTAGAAAGGTCTTTACCAGAGATACCTGTGACTTAAAAAAGACCAAGAAGAAGAGGTCTTTGTGAGGGAACCGATGATCACCATATTAAAATCAGGGGATAAATTAGTCCCTTGTGAGGCTGGCATGTGGTACGTAAAAAGGGTGTAGGACAGGTCAGTGAAAACTGCTTCGCATCTTAATTCCATTTGAAGGGAGTTAATAGGGAGAAGTTACCAAGAGGAAAAAGGGAAAACAGTTCTGTTTTGTGAAATATCACTGTTAAACATGTTAGCTAGTAAGAAATTGAAGGTTGTCTTCCGGTCTCATTTCAAAGCAAATAAGAATTTGCTGCCTAAACCACATAAATGATTCAAGGAAGGAAGTGCATTAGTAAGCATAATCTTAGAAATGGAGGGTGATAGAAACACACCAGTTATAAGAGTAGATGTAAGAAAAAAAGCTGTCACTAACTCTTAACTGAAAAAAAAAATCACCCATCTATTCATTACAGGAGACATAGTAAAAACCAAGAGATATAAACAGAATGAAAAGTTAGGGAAATAAAATTCATTATGCAAGGGCTACTTTTATGGCATCAGATAAGTAAGTTCATAGCATTAAGCATTAAGAGAGATAAACAGGGTTACTGCAGATAGCTAAAGGTTCATTAAACAATGAATATCTGGTTATCCCATATAAAAAGACATGAAGAATTAGGAACATAATTAAAGGGTGCTTTAATTCGTAATTGTTGAAGGTCCTTCAAGTATAAAATTCGTTAGTGCTTGCTAAATTTTGGAAGGTTAAAACACTTAAAGAATACATGATTTTAATGTTGCAAAGGAAATGTCCGTGGGAATAGGGGAATGCAGGTGGCAGACGGGCTGGTGTCGGTCTGCAATGGGGTGTGGAGGGTGGGCCCGATGTGTCCTTCTGGATATTCCCAACAGCCTTTCCTCCACACACCTGCTCCCTGGACTCGTGCACGTGTTTGCTAATGGAAGCTTTGGGGATAAAAAAATCCTCCCTGCTAATGAGATGAGAAAGTTGATTCAGCTTTCAGTTGGGCTGAGCAAGTCTGACACCGATGGCTGCCCAGGGCCGGTGTCTGCATGAGAGTTTCCAAGGGTGGCGTAGGGCCGGCCATATGGATGGCAGAGAAGATTTTTGAGAAAGTCATTGGGAAGGAAAGTCTATTTTTGATTTTATAGATTAGTAAGCATTGATAGTATCTGAATTATGAGCAGACATTTTCCTGGTTGAGTATGGTGGATTTTCTCCTTTAAGATTATAGTGTAAGGATTATCGTGTGGTGCTTTGCTCTTCAAGGTGTGATCTATAGGCCCACAACATCAGCATCACTGAACCAGAGTCTGCAATTTAACCAGATCCTTGGGTGATGTATGCACACATTGAAGTTTGAGAGGTGATGTAGTGGCCGGGGATACAGGCTTTTGAGGAAGTCAGCCTGGGTTCGCATCCCGCTCATTCCCTTGACCTTGGCCAAGTTTCTTAAACAGTTACCAATCCACTGTGTCTTCATCTGTAAATAGGAGTAATGATGGTTGAAACCATTATTGCCATGTTGAAATAGTTTAAATGAGATACTGCACATAAAGCGGTTCTTTTTTTTTTTTTAAGTTGTATTTATTTATTTAGAGGGAGAGAAAGCACAGGCAGGGGAGGAGCAGAGAGAAGAAGAGACAGAATCCTAAGCAGGCTCAGCACCATCAGTGCAGTGCCCGACACGGGGCTCCAAGTCATGAACTGTGAGATCATGACCCGAGCTGAGATCAAGAGTTGGACACTTAACTGACTGCAGCACCCAGGTGCCCCTAAAGCATTTAGTTTTTAAAATTGCCCACTAAATGTTACCTATTTTAATAATTACTTCGGTTTATTGTAAAAGTTTGGAGAGGGATTTAGAAAAACACAAGTTACGGTGCTACAAACTAAAGATTGTTAACACATTGGTTTATTTTCTTTTATTTTACGTATTTTTGATCATGCTGGGAATAAATTTTGGTATACTGCTCTTTTCTCCTGTGAGTACAGTATAAGCATTCTCCCTTGTTAAACTAATCTGGGGGAACAGATGGTCTGACATCACCGAGTGGCTGGGTGTATTCTTTGAAGTTGGCTATAAAAACCACCTAACCCGATCAAGTCAGTGGCAAGCTTATACATAGGGGATGATATTACCTGACCCATCTCATTTGATGTGGTGGTCATGAGGCTCCCATGAGGATCACGTATTCACAAACAGCTAGTGCAGCGTCTGACTCTCGATTTCAGCTCAGGTCGTGATCTCATGGTTTGTGAGATTGAGCCCCACGTTGGGCTCTGTGCTGACAGCACAGAGCCTGCGTAGGATTCTCCCTTTCTCTCTGTTCCTTCCCTGCTTGCGTGTGCACATGTGCACACATGCTCTCTGTCTCTCTCAAAACAAATAAGTATTAAAAAGAACAGCTAATAATAGGTATGATGCTGTTTGTATCTATGTTATTATAAGTGGATGGTGTTAACATGTAGGAAAAACCTAGAACCATAATTACCTACTGACTCCACAATTCTCCTGTTAGGACTTTATCCTGATAGTGTGGGATGTGTACAAACTTTCAGCTAGGATCATGTGTGTGGCAGCATTGTTTTTAATGGTGAAACGCTGGAAGCAAACAAAAGACTCATGAGAAAGTGAGCTGTTACATCAAATGCTAAAATACTAGGCAGACTGAGAAGGATGCTGCAGGCCTGTACTTTCAGTAAGCTGTCCCCTAGCCACATGTGGCTACTTCAGTGTAAACGGGTTAAGATGAAATACAATCGATCAGAAATTAAATTCTTCCTTCACTCCACGCAGATTTCAAGGGCTCAATAGCCTCAGGTGGCTGGTGGCTACCTTCTTCCACAGCTCAGATGCATAACATTTCCATCATCTCAGGAAGTTCTTTTGGATAGCACCACTCTAGAAGAATAATTCTTACATGGAAAGGAAAATTTTATGAGACAGAATGATTCAAATTTATATATAGAGTGTGTGTGTGTGTGTGTGTGTGTGTGTGTGTGAGAGAGAGAGAGAGAGAGAGAGAGAGAGAGAGAGAGAGAGAGACAGAGAGAGAGATAAATTGTCCCGTGGTGTTTGGGGAACAACATGGCATTTCCTGATTTTTCTAAGTTCATCAAATCTGGCCCTAATGGTCCCCACTCACCAAAAGCTCGAGATTCGGTACAAGTGGGTTGGTGAGGCCTCTTCCTGTAGCTTCTCTCAGGACCCTCGGTGTCTGACCTGATCATTGCTGTTGCTGTTGCTTTTTCTTCCAAAACTTGTTGCCGAGCATTGGCCCTTCTTGTCTGCCCAACACTTCAATCCCTCCCTTCCCATGAATTAACTCCCCTTACATTTCACAGCAATGGTTTACAAGAGTTGCGAGAGAGGAAACCACTATGCTCCCTTCCCCATTCAGATTGGTAGGATAGTGTTACCTATTAGAGGGAAAAAGGCTGAAATCATTCTACGTTAAACGGAAGACAGTAATAACAACACAACTCCTCTTGAGTCATTTGAAAATGTGTGCTCTGCTTTTAATCTGGTTTGCAGATCCTAGCAGGGACTGTGCAGGAGGGCTGTACAGAGGTGGACCCTCCCTCCCCTGTCCCTTCCAGCAGTCTCTGTACCCAGGCATCTAGGCCTCGGTGGGAGTACTCCCTTCACCTTGCCGGTGGGGTCAGCTGAGACAAATAACCCTTGCTTTGACTTTCTTGGAGGTGCTGTTGGTGCCTGAGGGATCCCTGTCTCCTGTTGCGTTTTTAGAAACGGTTCTGGCCCGCTTGCCTGAGAAAGGATGGTGTTGCGCGGCTCATTCCTCCCCCACAGCTAAATGCAGCCGTTATGTGTGGAGTGTGTGCCCTTGTTTACTGTCTGGTCCTACCGTTGATTTAGACCGTGTCTGTGTTTGTACAGTTTCTCAAAGAAAGTTTCCTCTTCACCCTTCAGGACCTTGCCAGTGAATCTCCTTGTCTCGAAAGCTGTCCTCCCATATTCAACTCCCAACCACAGAATTAAGCTGCCTTTTTAAAAATTTGGTATATGGATATGCTGCAAAATGATCACTAAGTAAGTTCACTTAACATCCATCACTTGGCAGAGTTGCAGATTTTCTTTTCTTGTGATGAGAAGTTTTAAGATCTGTCCTCTGAGCACCGTGTTATTAGCTGGAATCACTGTGCTATACGTTACATCCCCAGGACTTAACTGCTGTTATAACTGGAAGTTTGTACCTTTTGACCTCTGTCACCCATTTTTCCACCCCCACCCCCTGCCTCTGGCAGCCACCAATCTGTTCTGTTTCTCTATGAGTTCGGGTTTTGGGGTTTTTTGTCTGTTTGTTTGTTTTTATTTTGTTTTATGATTCCATATATACGTGAGATCATACAGTATTTGTCTTTGTCTGACTTATTTCACTTTCCATAATTGCCTCACAGTCCATCCGTGCCGCCACAAGTGCCAGGATTTCCTTCTCTTTTAAAGGCTGAGTAATATTTCATAATCTCAGTTTTTTTAAGTTTATTTATTTTTTGGGGGGGAGCAGAGAGAGAGAGAGAAAGAGAGAGAGAGAATCCCAAGCAGGCTCCACACTGTTGGCGTGGAGTCTGACACGGGGCTCGAGCTCATGACCTGAGATCATGACCTGAGCCGAAACCAAGAGTAAGATGCTTAACCGACTGAGCCACCCAGGCGCCCCTTATACATGTTTCAGAGTGTACATCAATGCTGTCATACTGAGCATATTTTTCAGTTTACTTTTTCATTTATTCTTATAATATTGAGGTCCATCCATGTTGCCGTGTATAGGTGTATTTTTTTAGGTAAACTCTACGCCCAGTGTGGGGCTCTAACTCACGACCCCAAGTTCAAGGGTCGCACACTCTACTGACTGAGCCAGCCAGGTGCCCCAATATAGATGTGGTTTTTAAACTGCTGTAAGATACTCTATTGTATGAATATACTGCACTTTGTTTATTCATCCCTTAAGGAGACCTTTAGGTTGTTACCGCACCTGTTTCCCCACGTCTTCCAATATTTAGAATTAAGAGTTCTTAGTTTCCCAAGAGCACAAAGCAGTAACTTGCCTTGGTTTTAGTGTCTTTTCCCCTGAAAAGTAGGGAGGGGAGTGTGGTAGGCTGTGGCCAGTCTTCAGCCTGCCCCACCCCCTCATCTACCCCCATTTGGATGTAGATAGAGAAGCCTGAGGGCATTTGGCACGTTGCAGGTAATGGGTGGTTGTTCCACAACCACCAGAGTTCAGGACCGGAACTCCAGGTTTAGGGCTGGCTGATAAGGTCTAGTTCTGCCCGGGAGTAGAATGTTTCCTTTTCACATGGATTCTGGGTGCTTCTGTGTCACAGCATCTAGAAGGAAGCTTTACTCTGTGAGGGCTGCTGAGATCACTGAACTAAGTTTGTGAGCAAACCAGCAAAGCTGTGGGACCACTTTCTGGGCCCCACTTCTGATGGAGGTATAGGGTTCAAGAAGGCAGGCTCTTTAACCAAAACGATCTGGGTTCAGATACTGGCTGTTGGCCTTAGGCTGGTTATAGAGACTCTCTATGCTTCAGTGAGCTCTTTAACCTATAAAAGGGAGATGAGAATAATGCCAGCCTCATAGCACTCTTGGGAAGAGTGGACAAGGTCATGCATGCAAGGTGCCTCTTAGCCCAGCGCCTGGTACTTCATCAGCACCCACCTGCTTACCAGTCCATGCTCTGAGACTGGGTTTGAGGGCTGGGGGTGTCATTTATGCCAGGATCCCGTGTTGGCACTGATGTGGGTGCTCTCAGTGAACATTTGTTGAATGAATATATGAGTTTCTACCTACGTATGTGCTTCAGTTTGTTTGTACAGCAGGTTATGTCAAGGCTTTTGAATTTTATACTAAGAGCCATGAGAATATTTTTAACCAGTGACTACTATGATCCTGTTTGGTCTTAAAACAGAGATGAGGACTGTTGGTCATTCTGACATTTTCAGTCTTAAAATTTCATGAACCCGAAGTCGGGTTTTTCTGACTCATTTTCACACTGACTTTTAAAAATGTATTTTTCGCATCTCCCCCCCTTCCTGGTCCTTCTGAACTACATTCGTAGTTTTCTTTCTGTTGGTGGCTCTGAAATATACAAGTGTTTGAAGTTTGAACTTGAGCTAGCCGACAAGTTCCAGGGGGTATTCCCCTGCATAACCTGGGATATATTGAAGGTTCGGCGCTGAGTTCAATTCTAGAGGCAGAGTCCGGAGAATTCCGAATATGTTAGAGTTCTGCTTCAGGTTCACAGGGCTCACTCCGTTCATTGTCTTGCTGCAGACGACTTTCTTCCATAGTAAATTTTGCATTGAAGGGGGTGTGTGTACCCTGCAGAGCCAGCCTGCAGAGTAAGTGACTGATGGTAAATTTCCCTATGTTGTTTCTGCTCTGACTTCTGGGGAATTGCAACCTCCCAGCTTGCTTCTGGGAGGTTCATTGAGTTGCTTGGGTTCTCCGGAGCACTTCCTTTTACATGAGTTCCTAAGGTGAACAGAAGAGCCTCAGAGATTTTGAACGAGAAACGTCCTTTCTTTAAGCACATTTAAAGGGGCTTCGAGGAACTCCTGCCTGTTCCCTTTCCTATTGAAATAATTTTCATTTCTTTGAGAAATGGAGGGTGAGGACAGAATGGGAAGCAATGGAATCTCTGTGGACTTGAGTTATTTGCACACATACGGTACCATAAAAAGGCCATTGAGTGGATTTAGAAACCTGGTGGGGGCGTAGGAGATGGGGGAAAAAAAACCAGAGTAAAGGCTGCCTTTGTAAAATAAATAAATAACACTGCCACTTGGAGAAGGTGAGTCAGATGAAGGTAGGAAAATAATGTGGTAAAGATTAAACCCAAAGAGGACAAGCAAAACAACCCAGAAGTCAGAAGTACAAAGTTGTAAATGTTAACGGGAGAGCAAAGTAGTCATGCACTGACTGAGTGGGCCAGGCCTTAAGGACGTTGGATTTAAATCCCACTGGATTTGAATTTTAATTACCATTCACATGCATTGCCTGAGAGTTGGGGATGGACATGTGTGTATACACACAGCCTTGTGTGTGTGTGTGTGTGTGTGTGTGTGTGTGTGTGTGCATGTGTACACATATAAACCATTGCTAGCTTTGGTCTTAGGAGAAATTTCACATGGGACATAGGAGGTCTTCATCCTGTATCTGCCTATCTGTTTTAAAATGATAGATTGGGGGGCGCGCCTGGGTGGCTCAGTCGGTTAAGCGTCCAACTTCGGCCCAGGTCTGATCTCGCGGTCCGTGAGTTCGAGCCCCGCGTCCGTCTCTGTGCTGACAGCTCGGAGCCTGGAGCCTGTTTCAGATTCTGTGTCTCCCTCTCTCTCTGACCCTCCCCCATTCATGCTCTGTCTCTCTCTGTCTCAAAAATAAATAAACATTTAAAAAAAAAAGATAAAATGATAGATTGGGGACTATGTCACAGGGGCTTCTTAGAACAATTATTTATCGTTCACTTACTTGTAGGACACTGTAGCAAGTCCTGCTGGACATCCAGAGTTTCCCCCTGACTTTGAGGAAAGAACGCAGGAACAGAGGGAGAATGTGCAGATTCTATCTAGGTCTGAGTAAGGCATCGGGTCTTAGTGTGAAGAGCTGTACGGTCACAAGAGTGGCATGGACCAGACGCGGTAGAATTCAGAGGATGTCCACACTTACTCCTCCTGCGATGGATAAGCAAGGATCGTGAAGGAGGTCCTGACACGGGCTTGGAGGAACGAGTGGAAGATAGGCTGGAGTGCCAGGCTGGCATGGGCAGAGTCCCAGAGGTGGGAAAGTATGAAGAATAATTGGGGAGCCCCAAAGACGACAGTTTTGCTGGAGTCTCCAGGAGTGGTGGGGGCAAAAGCTAGAAAGAGGGCATGCTGTACTATGAATACCCCTCCTTACCGTGTTCCCAGTTACTGGCACCTCCTGTGTCCTAGTTATTGGCACTTCCTGTGTCCCAGGCACTGTGGAAAGTGCCTTATTCTAACCCCCTATGAGATAGGTACCGTGGCCATCGCTTACTTGACCTGGTAGGAGACTGATGCTCAGAGAAGCAAGCAACTTGCTAGGATGTGGGCAAAGAATAGGCTGCGGGCCCTGGGCTTTCCCGGCTTCTGTGGGTGGGGTGGTGATGAGGGCCGCACAGGCCAGCGAGAGCTTGGGCTTGTGTGACGGAGGTTGGGAGGCCGTGGCCTAGATTGAGGCTGTGTAGCACACGGGAGTTGGCTACTATGCAGGCTCCACTATATCTGAGTGCAGCGAACACTGCCTCGCTCACACCGCCAGATGCAAGCTGCAGGGAAGGGGCCTGGATTTGGATATCTTCGATTGAGCCGTTTCCCTGCAATGGTGAGAGCAGACGCTGGCTTTGTAAGTGAGGGTCAAGCCATTGAGCTGGGGACGAAGTGTAGGCCACCAGGCATCAGGCGATTCCCAGACTTGGATTTCTGGATCAGTAAAATTATGAAAAATAAACCCAAAATGGGTGGGCTCCTGATGTTGGGTCACCTACTTGTATTTGATCGCGTGAGAACAACGTAAAAAAAAAAAACAAAACCCACCCTTTATTATATCGCTGTTTTATATAAGAAGTCACGTTTTACTGAAAAAAATGTAGGAGTTTCTCATCCTCAGAGTAAAGATGGTCCTTTACATGGAACAGATTACTTGTAAGGAGAGTTCATGGCCGTTGCTCCTAAAGTGCAGTGAACATCTTGCAGTGTCTGGGTGTTTTCACACACACATTTGGGACCCGCTGGGAGAGGCTGTTGCGTCTCCAGAGGTGATTTCCTTTGGGGAAGGGGAGGGAAGCTGCATGGCACGTCGTGGGGGGAGGGGGAGGATGCAGGTGCCTAGTGTTTAGGCCTGTGTGTATTAAGGATTTAGAGAAGAGTGTTCCAGGGCAGGGAGCCCTGACTGTGTCCACAGGAGCTGCGGAGGGATCTCGTGAACACAGGAGCAGGGAGGAAAGCCAGAGAGAGGAGGGAGGGAAGAAGGGCAGTGGAGGGGGCAGACTGACCACCATTTAGCACCTGGCAAGAATGCGTGCAGAGCGGCCCTTCACTTAATCCTTGTAAGAAGTCTTTGGGTCAGAGGCGCTACTGCTCCCATTTGCCAGATGGGGAAAGGGGAGCCACATGAGTGTTTGGTGTACCCGAGTCACCTCAGAGCTAGGTCGCAGAGTTGAGGTTCCCGTGGAGCCTGGCACCTCTTTTTATTTCTCTGCACGGGTCCCTCACTCTGGGATGACATCGGCATGCTGTCTGGGAGCCCTTTCAATGACTCCTGTAATTTATTCGGGGTAACCGTTGTGATGTGTCGAGGCACTTCTGATTCCCTTGGGGACTTGTGTGGTTGGCTGTCTTGTGACTTGGTGATCGTTTCAGCTGGTTATACCCCTTCAAGTGCAGCCTCATCATTTGGCACCTGGCAGACGGTATCTGCAGATCCACAGATTGCCGTTGTCATTACCAAGAATCCTTTCCTAAGTGTGTCCAGTGTGTGCACTGATCCGTGGCTAAGCTTTACCAGTTTGTGTGCGGATCTGGGTCCTAGAATCTGTGTGTCCTGCGTGGAGGTGGCAGCTGGGGTTCTGGGGCGCTTGTTTCTCCCTCTTACAAAACTGAAGCTCCCAGAGAGGAAGGGGGATCCCCAAGCGGGCAGGATTCGAACCCTGGCCCCCGCCCTCTCGGTCTGGGCTCTTCTCACCTCACTTCTGCGGAGGCCTCTCTCTCACACTGGTGTGAACTCTCATAGAGGGCTTCGCAGAAAGCTCATAATAGAATCTTTGAACAGCTGTCCAAGGATGGTTTCAAGGATGGTTTACCTAGAATTTCAGGTATTTTCCTCTTTTAATGGAAGCTCTGTCTGGCTAGTTGGTTCACGGGGGCCAGCTTCGCCCAGGCCACTTGCTTCCCAATTTGCAAGCATTCTCCGTGGACAAAATCCACCCTACGGGAGCTTACGCCTTAATGAGTCTAGTCAAAGTCAGTCTCATAGCGTGGGCAGTAGCTTTGATCGTCCCGATGGGTGTTTTGGTTTCTGCCGAGGAGGGAGTGGGGAAAGGGCTTTGCCCAGGATTGATGCGTCGCTTCGCTGGGCGCACCATCTGGCCTGGCTCTCCGGGGAAGGCCCCAGCGTGTGCTGCTCAGGATTCAGCCTCAGCCCGAGGCTTTATCTCCCCTACAGCCCGGGGGCTTCCAGGGCTTTGTTTCTGGAACGTGTTGCTCAGTTGGAAGGCAGCCAGATGTTAGGACCAGAAGTGCACACCTTTGGGAGAGCCCTTTCTGCTTTTAGAGCAGCCTGTGGGGCTCCTTCCTGGCAGACCAGCTCCTCTAGGAGGAGGCGCGTGGGGCCCACGTGTGGGTATGGGGTTTCCTCAGACAGACCCACTGATAAAACATCTACATCGGTGACTTGGTACCCAGCCCTGGTTTGTTTGCTTTAAAAGGCTCAACAACACATCAGCCGTAAGGATGCCGGCTTGTTAGCTTTTGGTTTCTTGCTTGCGGTTTTTGTTTTTATGAGGAGCGGGGAAGCCAGGCCTGATGTTCTGGGAAGGAGCCTGCTGTGTGGGAGAGAGCTCCTCCCTTGTATGTCTCACAGTGATGAGGCTCCCGCCCGTGGAGCGTTTTCTGTGTGCCCCGGCCGCGTTCTTGGTGCTTTGTGTCGCCGTCGTTTTCATCTTCTTACCATCTCCTGGGGGGTTGAATGGCATCCATGCACAAAAACATATGTTCCAGTCCAGTTGCGAGTGTGACCATATTTGGAAACGGGGTCCTTGCAAAATGCAGTTTGTTAAGATGAGGTCATACTGGATTAGGGTGGGTCCTGATTCCGGTGACTTTAAGAGGAGGGGACACACAGACACGCAGAGGAAGATGGCCCTGTGAAGACACAGCCGGGAATTGGAGTGATGTGGGTACAAAGCAAGGAATGCCAAGGGGGGCTGGCCACCACCAGGGCCTAGGGGAGAGATGAGGAAGCATTCTTCCCGAGAGCCTTCAGAGTGAGCCTAGCCTTGCCAACACCTTGACTTTGAACTTCCAGCCTCCAGAACTGTGAGACAGAATAGATTTCCGTTGTTTTTCACCACCCAGTTTGTGACAATCTGTGAAGCAGATCGTGAAGCGGTAGGAATTACCTAGGAGGGTAATAACCCCATTTTGCAGATGAACCAACCAAGGCTCCGAGGGGTTAAGTGTCCTGCATCAGGTCACTCAGCGTCTGTGTGGAGACAGACAGACGGGGGGATGGCATGACAGTGCTGCCAGTCTACACCTTCAAGGTGGTGACTTTGTGCTCTCAGCTCTTTAGGACATCTGTACTTCTTCAACTGGACAACAAAGACTGGGAGTCTGTAGCAGGGAGGTGTGGGGGGCACCATCAAAGTGTCTTAAAGGAGGAAAGACACAGGACCAGAGGAAGCACAGTGGCTTAAGCCTGTCTTTTAACGGTCTGTTTTAAATTGGTACAAAAATGGAAGAAAATACAGTGAAAAAGTAGTTCCCTCTCTTACCCCTGCTGCCTTGCTACCTGGGTTACTAGTTACAGTTATACTAGTTCCCAGCCCAGAGGAAACCGGTCCTCAGATGCTCGTGTGTTCTTCTGGACGAGCTGTTTAATACATACTACGAATGTATGCATACATCTGTGTATCTATAGTACATAGATATGACGTCTGTAGATATCTTTATATAATTGTGTATATGTATAGTATTCTGTATATATAACATAAATTTAGAATCTTTATTTTATTAAACAATTTTTTTTAATGTTTATTCTTGAGAGAGAGAGAGAGAGAGAGAGAGAGAGCGCGTGAGCAGGGGAGGGGCAGAGAGAGAGACACAGAATCTAAAGCAGGCTCTGAGCTGTCAGCATAGAGCCCGACGCGGGGCTTCAACTCACCAGCTGTGAGCTCATGACCTGAGCCAAAGTTGGACCTGAGCCAAAGTTTGATCGAGCCACCCAGGCGCCCCAATTTAAAATCTTTATATTGTTTATGCTTTCCAACAACTTTGCATGAATTTTTTGATTTGAGTTTTAATGTTCTGAAAAAGAAACACAACCGTATGGTATGATACTCATAAGGTACAAAAGAGCACACAGTGAAAAGGCGTCCTCTGATCTAGTCCCCAGCCACCCCTCATCTCTTCTCTGGAGGCACCTGTTTTTTGGTCATTGTTGTTTATTTACTAAATATATTTCAGAGCTCGCTCTCAGAACAGAAAGAGCCGCCTCATTTATTTTTATGGTTTATAGTATTCATGGCGTTCTGTTACCTGGATGGACCATAAATTATTTAGCCCATCTGCTATTGGTAGATAGGATGACTTCCATCTCTGCTGTGACGGTGTTATGTTAAATAGCCTTACACATAGGTTATTTTAAATATCTAGAGAAGTGAAATTGTTGAGTTGAAGAGTTAAGCGCATTTGATATTTTGATAGTTATGCTTAATTGTCCTCCAGAAAGTCTGTTCCAATCCCCCCTCCCCCCTCTGTAAACGAGGGTGCTGGTCTCCCCACTGCTTTCCCGCCCACTGTGTTACCAGCATTCTATCACAGTTAGTGCCTTATTTTATTTCTCTTACAATGAGTGAGCATCTTTTCAAAATGATCTTTTCTTGTTGATGTGGAGGAGCTACTTTGATTTCTTATTATTTGTAGGAGCCATTTTGAAGGAAAGCAGCCCTTTGTGATACAAGTGGCAGATAGATTTTCTCACTTTAGTTAGATTTATCGATCCTTTCTAGATGAAGAAATTCTTCTGGGTTTTCGTGTCACGTGTAGGCCCTCTGTGCTCCAGAATTATGTATTTAAAAGCTCCTGTTTTCTTCTTTTGTTTTCTTTTTTCATATTTAAATCCTTCACCCATCTGGAAGTTATTTTGGTGTTATGTGTGAGTCAGGGATTCAACTTTATTTTTTTTCCAGGTGGCTATCAATGCATTCCATTCATTTATTGAATAACCCCTTCTTGCCCCTGACTTGATTTGCATTAGTTTTTTTATTGCTGCATAACAGTGTCACTGCAAACTTAGTGTTTTAACATAGCACGTATTTATTGGTTCATCTGTGGTTCAGGAGACAGGGTGCAGCATAGCCAGGCTCTCTGCAAGGCTGCAGTCAAGGTGTCAGCTGGGGCTGCGGTCTCCTCTGAGGCTCGACTGGGGAAGGATCCATTTCCAAACTCACGTGGTCGTTAGCATTCATTTCCTTGAAGGTGGCGGGAGGAAGGCCTCATTTTCTTGCTGGCTGTCAGCTGGAGGTGAGTCTCAGTTACTTGTTCTGTCCCAACATAGCCTTTTGGTTCATCAAGTCAGCAAGAGAAAGAGGAGCCCTGTAGTCTTCTCTAACATAATCGCATACATCCTGTCACCTTTGCCTTCTTCCGTTGATTAGAAGCAAGTCACATTCAGGGGGAGGTGATCACACAAGGGCTTGACACCAGGGGGAGGGGGAGACTGTGTAGGCACCTTCTTGAGAGCGTGTCTGACCTCTTACCTTCGTTTTACTTTAAATTTCTATGCATATTTGAACCCATTTCTGAAACCCCACCAGCTTTCGAGGAGTGGTAGAGGAAGAGAAAGCTGCATAGAGATGGGGAGGAGGTGCCCATCTTTTCCGACTCCCTACCTGGAGCCTAAGTCACCCTGGCCAGTTGTGGACCGTGTCTCTCTGAGACGTTTGGTGGCTGGCTTCATTCCATGGCTGAACTTGATATGAAGGCTGCCTGCTGCCTTCACGTCCGCACTCTGTGTCTCCAGGCTGAGATAACCTATCGCCGGCCTGGGAGCACATTTACAGCTTCACTTCCATGCCCTTGAGCTGGAATTCTGTGTTTTATTAGAGATTATGTTCATATTGGTGAATACTGCCTTTTAGCCGCACCACTGCCTCTAGATGAAATCAAGTGTGTTGTTGCAACCCGAAAGTGTTATCCCAGTAGAATGCAGAAATACGATAAGTTGTGGGGGGATGAGAGATGTTGATGGATTGGTACCAGTCCTCTTCCCTGGGGAGCACGAGCATGCAGAACAGGCCTCTGGAAGAAGGATGGGAATCCTGGCAGCTGTGTTCTCTTCATACTTCCTTAAGCCTTCGGTCAATTTTATTACCTGTAGTTTCTGTCTCCACCCACCCCCCTCCCCCATCCCAGTATCCCATTTCCTTTCACAAAAGTTGTTATGGACCGATTGGTCTGCTGCGAGTAGAGGATTTAAATAGTCATTAAAAGACAATGGGGAGGGCACCCGGGTGGCTCAGTTGGTTGAGGATTCCACTCTTGATTTCAGCTCAGGTTGTAATCTCATGATCCTGAGACCAAGCCCAGCATCAGGCTCTGCGCTGACAGCACAAAGAGCCTGCTTGGGATTCTCTCTCTCTCTCTCTCTCTCTCTCTCTCTCTCTCTCTCTCTCTCTCTCTCTTTCTACCTCCCCCACTCAAAATACATAAATAAACATTTTTTTTAAGTGTAAAAAAAAAAGATGATGGGTATAGCCACAGCAAGCAATATATGCAGTGGTGTGCCAGTGTGGTGTAATCTTGGGCACTGAGCTGCGCAGGGTGGACAGGTATGAGGATGCGGTCATTCATGGTGGCGGGGGGGGGGGATTGGAACCTGGCCGTGGGCTGGGGCAGAGGGGGCTGGCCTGGAGGAAGAGGGGGTAATGAGGGATTTTTTTTTCTTTAAGTGGAAGGATGTGACACTAAAAAAGAATTTTAGTGTTGTTTGGGCATGCTGATGGGGTAAAAACTTCTTAGAACAAGTAAGGGATTGAGTGGCCAGGCTCAGGAGAATGGCTGTTTAGAATATGCCTTGGTAGGGCTGGAGAGTCCGGTGATGCAGAGTGGGGACCATTTTGCTATCGGGTAGGAGGAGTCAGAGGGCTTTCATTTCGCAGAGTATAGGGTGCTGGCGGGGGACCTGAGCCCAGGCCCTGAAGGAGAAATAGGCTGGTCCCAGAGTTGCGGGCCATGAGGGCTGACTGAAGTGATGTTGGCAATAAACCTGCCAGGTGGTTCTCTAACCTTGTTGCCAGTGAATTGTAATCATGGTAGAAGTTGAACTTGGAAGTGTATGCAGTTGGATCCTCTTGTCCCTTCACAATCGAGAAAAGGATTGTTATAGGGATTAATTCGGTGGATCCAACTCTTTCAGAAGTGTGGATGGTCAGTGTTCTAGTAGGAAAAGGAAGGTTGGTGGAGATGACCCAGGACTTCTAGGTGGTGGGGCTAGAAGATTTCTCCCTCACAGCAGGTGATGTGAGCTGGAGGGTGGGGTGGGGAACCTCTGTAGGGGGAGTGTCTACAATAGAGAGGGGTGGGGGCCTTCGGGGAATGGATGAGTATGTTTACAGGAAACAGACATAGATACCACCAAGAGGGAAGATGTTGATATGTCTGTGTACACTCTTTTCCCTTTTCCTGGGCCAGTGGGTGAATTTTATTTCATTCATTATCAAACTTACTATGTTCCAGGCATTGTGTTAGGCACTTGGGGCTACTGAGTTGAATAATGCCCAGTCTCTTCTCTCCAGGAGCTCAGTGTAGTGGGGGTGTGAAAGACTCTTTGAAGGATCTGAGACAATGTTGGAACAAATGGAACTTCTCCCGGAAGAGTCTGTGTGAGTTGAATTCTGTTGTGTGGCAGGGTGGACAGTGACTTCAGTGGTCTGTGTGTGTGTATGTGCATATGCATGCCTGTGTGTGTGTGTGTGTGTGTGTGTGTGTGTGTGTGTGTGTGTGCATGTTTAGTTGTATTGCTTTGGCTTTTTATTACTCTTGGAGTCTTGGAAATATGTGTGCTTAAATGTATTTATAAACGTGTTTTGTTTGGGTGCTCTCAGTCTACTGCAACTCAAGCCAAATTTAGTAACTTGATTTATAGCATGAAAATTCCATTACTCAGGCATGCGCTTAGCCCACTGAGTGGCTTGCAGAGCTTTCTGGAGGTAGGTGATTCAGAGGGGCTCGGTGGCTCCAAGTCCTCAGGGGCCCAGGCTCCCTTTCTTACACATTCCTCTGCTAGCTCCTCCATGGCCCAGAGCGACTGCTTGAGTACCAGCCACGTCATCTGAATTCCAGCCTGCAGGAAGGAGGAAGGCCCTAAGTGGAATGAGCTCCTTCTTTTTTTTTATTTATTTATTTATTTTTTTTTTTTAATTTTTTTTTTTCAACGTTTATTTATTTTTGGGACAGAGAGAGACAGAGCATGAATGGGGGAGGGGCAGAGAGAGAGGGAGACACAGAATCGGAAACAGGCTCCAGGCTCTGAGCCATCAGCCCAGAGCCCGACGCGGGGCTCGAACTCTCGGACCGCGAGATCGTGACCTGGCTGAAGTCGGACGCTTAACCGACTGCGCCACCCAGGCGCCCCGGAATGAGCTCCTTCTTGTAGCACCTGGGTGGCTCAGTTGGTTAAGTGTCCGGCTCTTGGTTTCAGCTCAGGTCATGATCTCACGGGTTTGTGAGTTCGAGCTCCATGTCGGGCTCTGTGCTGACAGGGTGGAGCCTGCTTGGGATTCTCTCTCCCTCCCTCTCTCCGTCCCTCCCCTGCTTGTGCGTGCTCCCTTAAAATGAATAAATAAACTTAAAAAAAAAAGAATGAGCTTCTTCTTCTCAAAGGCCCTTCCTGTAAGTCACATACAGGACTTCTGTCTATATCCCATGGGCCAGCGTGTAGTCACATAGCCACCTTCTGCTACAAACGAGAGTAAGCACTGTGCTGAGGTCACATTGGGAGCCCTCTTAGTGATTACGGGAGGAGAAAACACATCACAGGGGGTATATATGGGAGTTCATCACGAAGGGAAAAAGACCAAGGACTAGAATTTTACTTCTGAAAACTTGTTTTAGGGCAAGAAAGGGTACAGGGGTAGATGGCTTCACTGGGCTAGTACGTTACAGGAAACATGCCTCATCCTCCCAAGCAGCTCTGAAAGAAGAATCACAGGTATCCTGGAGAGGCCAGGTAGGGAGAGCTCCTACGTGACCCCTTAGGGTGCATGTTTCGGGAAAACCGGCAGCGGTATCGAGCCAGGAGCCCCGCCCGTCCCTCCGCGTCCACAGTGGCCACTCTGTGCTGTGGATGCCAGTTTGCAGGGCTGCAGCCTCTCATGTGGGCAGCTCCATGGAACGTGTTCCAGAGCGAGGTCTGTTTCTTGATTCGTGATGGCTGACTATCCCAGATGTGCCGGGGTGATGCAGGAGATGCTGGCCCCTTTAAAAAAGCTAGGCGCTCATTTACATTTTTGGGAGGAAGGGAAATGGCCGTGAGGCACGTCCCCCAGTCCATCAAAGGCAAAGATCCAAACTGTAGCCCTCTGTGTACTGGATCCTGCCTGTCCCCAGCCTCATCGTCCCTGGAGGTTTGCATACCTGCAGTGCAGAGCTCCTCCACCCAGCCCTTGTCCAGGGCCGGGGCGGTCCAAGGCAGAGCAGCCTCATCCTTTGTGTCTGTAACAGTCACGTGATGTGTGGCCCGGACTGATGCCCGTTGAACGTTTTCCTGCTTCCGTCGGCTCTTCTTGGCGAACTAAGCTCCTTGATTCAGTTGGGGCTGCTTCTCACACATCTTTGGGTCCCCAGCACTGCTGTGCTTGGCACCTGTGGCTGGACCCAGTGCCCTAGACTTGAGGGTCCCTCTGCGTGTCAGTCCTGGCAGGGTTTGCCATGTTTTCACAGCCTCATGGTCTTCACCTACGCGGAAGGTCCCTGGAGCGAATTACTAAGCGGGCAAAGACTGGTAAAGGGTAAATTGATCACTTGCTGAGCCCGCGAGAGTCAGCTCATCGAAACATTTAAATTTTAAACACCCACACTCAGAACTATTTCTCTAGCCGTCCAAGTGCCTCGGGTTAGGGAGAGAGAGGAGTTCTTTTAGTTTAGATGCTGCTTTTGCGTCAAGCGGTTTAGTATTGAAGCACTTTTTCTTCATCCATTCGTCCGTTGGTGGACACTGAGGTTGCCCCCGTGTCTCGGCCATTGTGAACAAAGCTGCAGTGAACACGGGGGTGCAGATATCTTTTTAAGTTACACGAGCGTTGGAATGGTGAGTCTCCAAGTTTCTGGTCCGTTTGTTTTAGGCAGTTGTTGTTCTTTTGCCTCTTCTGACGGCCCTGGGATAAGCAAAGTTATGTTGAGTCGGGTTAGCTCAGGTTTTTCCTAGGTGCCGTGCGTGAAAGAGAATTTATAAGCTATACTGGGCCTTGTAACTCTTGCAGAGAAATAGGGAGTTGATGTGATACCTGGGACGAGGTTCTTGAGTCAGCGGCTCTCCCCTGGGGAGGGATCTCCTGGTCTCTTGATTCCAGCCTGTCTTGCATCTGTTTTGCCGGGTCTGTCCTTGTCTTCTTCCTTCTTATTTTATTTTTTTAAATGTTTATTTATTTTCGAGAGAGAGAGGGAGCGAGCGTGAGTGAGGGGGGGGAGGGGTAGAGAGAGCGGGAGAGCATCCGAAGCAGGCTCTGAGCTGACAGCAGAGAGCTCCGCTGCAGGGCTCGAACTCACAAACCATGAGATCATGACTTGAGCTGAAGTCAGATGCTTAACAGACTGAGCCCTCCGGGCGCCCCTCTTGTCCCCTCTTGTTAGCTAGCTGTTTATTGATGTGGAGCTTTATCAAGACTGTTACGGAAAGGTCCTGTATCGTGGGGGACGACCCGATCAGGTGGAGGCCCGCGCTGGCTGTGAAAGAATTCACCCGAGGCAGAACAAAGGGGATAGAAGTTTATTGAATACACTCACTGCACAGGAACAGCAGGCAGGACAGCAAAGGAGAGACTGTCTGCCAGGAGACAGTGGTGGGGGGCTGTAGTTATGGGGGAAGGTGAGGAGGTATGGGAACATATGGAATTTTCCTTTTTTCCGTGCTGCATCTGGGTGTAAGTAGCCCATTGGTCAGCAAGGGCTTATGGATATTTTGAGGTGGGTCACCTGATGGGCCTGTTTGTATTCAGCCCAGGGGTGACTGGGGGCCCTTCTACCTTACCCTGGTTTCTACTGTTCAATTAGTTGAGCATATCCCTTCTCTAGGAGTGGCTATGCTGGCTTTAAATACTGTTGTCTTTAAAATAACAAGGTGATCGAGATTTTTTTTTTTTTTTTTAATACGGAGCCTCTTAATTGAGCCTTAATTTCCACGGAAGTATTTTTATAAGATTTATAACCGTGTTTAGTTGCTTTGTAATGGTTGCTATGTCAGTTTGCATAATGCTGATTATCTAGGCAGTCCAAAGTCATTTATGGCTATGTCTTCATTACCAGGTAGTAGATATTCTCCCCATTCCGTTGCTGGGGAAATTGAGGCTTCTTATAGAGAAATATTGGACCCATAGAAAGTCAAACCGCACAGGGAATTACCACCAGGGCTCCCTGGCATTTGTCTTACCTTTTCGCCATTGACTTTATCTGGATGGGCAAGGTCGTGCTGGGAACTAATCTACTGGTGATTAGTTGGTTTGAGTTACTCCTTTTAGAAATGGGATCACTGTTTCTCTTTACGTATATGACATGGAAATTCTCATTCACCTAGCTCCCCCGCCGTGAACGTTAATGAAAAAATGTGAGGTTTGTTAAGCAGTTTGGGAGAATGACAGCATGAGGAATGTTATGTTTTTAATGGTAAACTTGGGCCCTTCCACTGGGCCTCACGGAGGCGGTTTCCAGCTTCCCAAGTGTGGATGACACAGGGCTGATAAATCCCAGTCTACTTCCGTTCTGTCTAACCCAGCCAAAGACTTCTTGCCGAATATTCTCCCACAAACCAGATGTTTTGACATAGCTTGTTACCAAACTGCAATTATTAAATAATAATCTGTATTAAATCATTAATGAAAGACTTTATATCTGCGAGAGATTCCTTCGGAAGGATGTAGTTATTGTTACCACACTAATGTGTTTGAAGAGAGACATTTGATGTGCCGAGCGCTGGGCATTTAGGCAAGTGGACACGTTTGGTTGGCCCCTTTGAACTAGCCCTGGGAATCTTTGATGTTCCCAGCCACCGGGGACCTCAGTTTGGAAGCTGTTGATGGAGACCCTAAGGCTACTGCTGACCCCAGGGGAGTCCGTTATCATTCAGGTTCTGGTTTTCATATTGGTTGGGAAATTTCATACAAAAAAAAATCTAGAAAATCATTCTCTTGGGGTTCCCATGGTCTACTTAGAGCTATGACTGGTTCTTTCCCCCAAGGTCAGAGTCATGAGGTCACATGGTGGGGAAATACAGGCATCAACGGGAAGGTGGAGTCAGAGGGGGGGAGAGTGACAGCTCTGGAAGCAGAGTGACTTGGGACCAGACCCAGGCTGTTTCTCAGCAGTGTCACTTTAACCTCTCTGATCTCAAGTTTCTTCATCTGCAAAATGGAGGCGATAACCACCTCAGTGGATTATTGTGAGGACTAAATGTGGTAACATTTATAAAAAAGGGCTGTCCTGGGCTAGTACCCAGTAGGCTCTCAATATTAAGAACAGAAAGTTACTCATGAAGACCTAAGATTCTTTGGCTGGTGCACCTCCTGTTGAAAGATTGGGTTCTTATATCCTCATATTTTTCTAAGGTGCACCTTTCTCATGTTCTTTTAGATAGTCCTAATACTGTGACCTTCACCCCCCCCCCCCCCCGCCATCCCTTGGGGAGGGGAGTCTGTTCCTGCCCTTTCCTAGAAGCCTGCAGTTTGCTAAAACCACTGTTGTCACAGACAGCCCTCTGGCAAGATGGCCTTGGAAATCCCTGAGTGCGGGGCATCCCCCACCGAGTTGGCATTGCCCTAGCTTCACCCGTGAGCAGAACTCAGCAGTAGCCCTGCTACCCAGGCTGGGATCATGGTGTGTGTGGGGGGGTATTCAAGGCACGTGTTGGTTGCATGTCAGAAAATCTGCCTTTTCTACTCTTGGTTCTTCCATCGGAAGCTGAAGAAAGGTCCTTTTTTACTTGGCTTCATGGCTTGTGAGTTGGAGCTCTTTGGTCCTGCCTTTGTCGGTTTTATTTCCTCAGCTGTTCTGGGTTGCAGTAACTAGTCCCATGTTTGGGGCCTCTTTTGTAAACTCTTTTAAGACCAGGACCATAACTACCCTACGTTGGACATATTGGGTTAAATAAAATGTATTATACCTGTTCCTTTTTACTTTCTGGCTACTAGAAACATTTAAATTACATATGTGGTTTGTATTGTGTTTCTTTTTTTTTCAAGTTTATTTATTTATTTTGAGAGAGAGAGACAGAGTGAGCAAGCTAGCAGGGGAGGAGCAGAGAGAGAGAGAGAGAGAGAGAGAGAGAGAATCCCAAGCAGGCTCCGCACTGTCAGCACAGAGCCTGATGCAAGGCTCGAACTCACAAACCGTGAGATCATGACCTGAGCTGAGATCAAGAATTGCACACTTAACTGACTGAGCTCCCCAGGCGCCCCTGCATTGTGTTTCTATTAGTGCTGGTTACAGCCCTCTCTCTCTGTCCATTTAGTAAACTGCATGGACCCGCCTGGGTTACATGGCTGGGTTGAGGGTTTGGGGTAGAGGTGGGCGTGGGGTGCTCTGAGTGGCTAGCGTAGACCCCTGTAGTGAGGTGTAGTGAGTTAATGGTGGTCCCCCCAAAGATTCGTCTACCCCGAACCTGTGAATGTGACTTTATTTGGAGAAAGGGTCTTTGCAGTTGTAATGAATTTGAGGATCTTGAGAGGATACCATGCTAGATTATCTGGGTGGGCCCGAAGTCTAATGACATTGTCCTTATAAGAGGAGGAGACGTAGAGAAGGTCGTGTGAAGACAGGCGAGGTTGGAGGAACGCCAGGGATTGCCAGCAGCCCCCAGAAGCTAGGAAAGAGGCAGGGATGGAGTCTCCTGGAGAGTCTCCAGGAGAGGCTTCCAGAAGGAAGCACCCTATCAACACCTCGATTTTGCACTCCTGTCCTCCAGGATTGTGAGGGAATGACTTCTGTTGATGTGAGCCGCCCAGCTTGTGGTCATCTGTCTCAGAGACCCTGAGAAGCTCACCATGAGGAGGTGGCACCCCACTGTGTCTGATGGAGGCAGGGGAGGAGTTCCCTGAAGGGACCTGAAGAAACCAGCGCAAAAATGGGCTGGGCTGTTAAGCTGTCGCTGTCACAGACCCCTGCCCCAACCTATACAATTTATTCTGGATATTAAAAGTGATGGCATATACAAAGTGCCTGCCTTAGTTTCCACAGCGAAGGAAGTTTTCGTTATTACGGTGGAAGGTGCTACGCCACTCTCCTCAACCTTGACGGTGAGATGGTGGGTGATTGTACCAGTGATGCTAGTTAGTGGTCTGGAGACCCTTCACGTCTAGGCATTTTGTGTGTGCCTTGTGAGGCCATCTGCCAGGTTTTTGGGTTATTTCCCCTATTTATTTTGTTGCATGGGGAAGAAGAGGAGAAGTTTGCTGATTCTGAGGGGTTTTTCCTGCTTGGTGAGAAATCTGCTGTCTTTTTGGTGCTCGCTAAATACTTGAATTGGATCACTCCATTTTGGGGCAAATGGTGTTATTCTCTAGTTTACCTAGAGATTTTGGGCTCCCACCAAAAGGTTTTAGAAAAGGCACTCTCATATTACTAATTGCAGAATAAACATTTCCAGCCCCATGTGCAGCAGACTTATTTGGCCAGTATTTATGCTGGTGGGGAAGAGAAAGAGTATTTGTTGACTGTCTACAGTACCTCCGGCAGTTTTGTGCAATCATTTTAGTTAATTTCTCATGCTAGGCCTGCAAGGTAAGCGTTATTGCCCGATTGATAGATATACTCTCCGGGGGGAAGAAGTGACCTGTCCAGGGACACGTGGTAAGTGGGAAAACTGAGAGTCCCAATCGAGCCAGTCTTGCCTTTTCTCTGAGAAAATGGTGACATGGTAGCGAAATGCGTAGAACAGGTCATCTCGGCTGGTTCGGTTAGGTGGGCTTTGTTGGGGTGGGTTGTGGGTGGCGAGAAAGTCTGTGCCCTCCCTTGGAATCCTCACACTCTGGGAGACTCGGAGGCACCTCTGCATAGCTCATTTTGAAAATCATTATTCCTTACTTGATGACTCCCTCATTCACCCTGTGTCTCTGATTCTGCGGGTCGTCCATTGTGTTTGTCCCTTCAGTTATTAACCTTTAGCATTTTGAGGTTTTCATTTTAGATGAGTCAGGCCATGTAGCGGGCCCCATGGGAGAGCATGTTTCTGCAGATTCTGTAAGTTGGCCTGCTGAGGTGGTGGAACTTTCTGGAGAATGGGGTGGTAATTCTAAAAGTCACTGGGGCCTTTTAGGGGCACCTGGGTGGCTCACTTGCTTAAGAGTCTCTTGGGGCGCCTGGGTGGCTCAGTCGGTTGGAGCATCTGACTCCGGCTCGGGTCGTGATCTCACGGTTCGTGGGTTCGAGCCCCGCGTCGGGCTCTGTGCTGACAGCTCAGAGCCTGGAGCCTGCTTCGGATTCTGTGTCTCCCTCTCTCTCTGCTCCTCCCCCACTCATGCTCTGTCTCTCTCTCAAAAAATAAACATTTAAGAAGAAAAAAAAGAGTCTCTTTTGGCTCAGGTCATGATTTCACAGTTGGTGAGATCAAGCCCCGAGTCAGGCTCTGTGCTGAAAGCTGTGGTGCCTGCTTGGGATTCTCTCTCTGCCCCTCCCCTGCTTGTGCGTGCACTCTCTCTCTCTCTCTCTCTCTCTCAAAGTAAATAAATTTTAAAAAAAGTCAGTGGGGCCTTTTAGCGCTTGGGCCCCAGTCAGGCTCTGGGTCTTGGAATTTAACCAGCTACTTTATAGTGGTATATGCTCACGCAGAGATGTATGTTAGAGAATGTGTTAGTCACGGTAGGACAGCTCTTTGCTGCAGTACGGTTTCCCCAGTAGTCCAATTGGTTTAACACATAAAAGCCTGTGCTTCACTTACACAAAGACTCTGGCAGGAATCTACTCCTCATGGTGACTTTGTCCCGGGGTTTGCAGGACTTGTCAGGTGCTGGTTCTTCTGTTCTTTACCCTGAAAGTGATAGGAGTCAGTTTTGTCCACATCCCGTTGTCCCACACCAGTCATGTGGGCTGCCCGGCCTGGAAAGTGGGGGCAGTGGGGTGGTACAGACGGGCCTGGTGGTATAGACGATATAGACGGGGGTGAGTACCACTCTGTGCCACAGAGCGCACAGAGCATGCCTGTTGGTGATGGGTTCACTAACTCTGAGTAAGTGCTCAGGCCCATTTGCTTGAGAAAAAAATGAAGAGTCGGGGCTGTATTTCTGTGACTCTTTTACTGGCTCTCTTCCTCACACCTTCTCAGCACTCAGCAAACGTTGGCTGAGTTGAATGAATGAGACATTTAAAATCTGGGTCCGATGGGCAGTGCTTCTTCCCTTAGACGGAGGTTCAGGGTCCACGCTGATCCAGGATGGCCTCTTCTTCACCTGGTTACATCTGCAAAAGAACCTCTTTACAAATAGGTCCCATTCATAGTTACTGGAGGTCAGAACTTGAACATAGCTTTGTGGGGCAGGGACACACGATTCTACCCTTTACAGTAGTGTAGGTAAAGGATTAACACAATATGCACACATAGTAGGCCCTCATTAAATAATAGTTTCCATTACTCTTCTCAAGACAGTGCTTGGGAAAACCCATATAGACCTTTGAGGTTTATAGTATCAATAAAACGAGAGCATTTTCTGTTGTTTTTGATAACACATAGCTCTTATTTGCAATATGATGTTCTTCTAGGGCATGTATACGAGATGCCGTGCATCTCAATTACAGAATAGGTTTGGCATTTGGATTTTGAGTGACTTTAGCCCAGTGCTGTCGGTTTCCTTCGGGCACTTTTGTCTTGCTTAACGATGCAAAACAGAAAATGCACACCAATGGTTCCCCAAAATGAGGACTCTCGTTATTGCTTCTTTTTTTTTTACCTCTGGGGCCCCAAACTGCAGAAGCTTATTTACTGCAAGGCAATGAGGGCTCTAAATCTCCCGCCTCCATATATTACATTCTGTATTACACTCACACTTGGTGAAATTAATTGTGGCCAAGGCAGGGGAGACAGGAAAAACCTATAATGGTTTATCATATTTTGCAGGCTTTGTGAGGGCCATAAATTTAAGGCATATAGGAATTGTATTTATTCTTTAGATTTCACAAATTTGTCATGTTCCCTTTCTCTGAGGATGACAAGTTCTTTAAGACAATGGAGTCTCTGGTTTTGAAATAGAAAGAGGGGAACGATGGAGATGTTCTCGGTGTCCCAGATGACCACAGAGTCCTTGTTCTCAAGCTTCTTGAGTTTCATGCCTGTTAATAGTTAAATTATTAATGCAGGTTTGCTAGCGGAGGGAGTTGCTTTTGACCATCGCCTCTCCTCTAGTATCAGCTCTTTTATAGCTGCAGTTGTAGGAGTCAGATTTCATATGGAGCAGTTTATAAATTGAATAGCGCGTGTGTGTGTGCGTGTGCGTGTGTGTGTGTGTGTGTGTGTGTGTGTGTATTGGAAAGAGCCTGTAGTGGCCTCTCACTGTGTCTTGTGAGTGCCCTTGTGTCTGAAACCTTGCGATGTAGAAATTTACATCTTGGAATTCGATCCAACTTGGAGCTGGCTCAAACAAGGAAATTGACCTAATACTGAATTCTGCTGATAGTTCAGCAGCTTCTGTCAGCAAGGAAATGGCCCCTCTCCCAATCTGTTTGGACAGTGAAGTTGCATATTCCTAGGGTTGAAATTCTCTGAAATGATAGGTTCTTGAAGATTTGCCCCCAGAATCTCTGGTGGCCGCATCAATAAGAATGCAGCTTTGATTTGATGATCTTTATTTTCTTTCCTGAAGCAAAAGTCCATAGAATTGATTTAAAAAAAAATCTTAGAATGAGGTAGTTATCCCTCAGTAACTCTCTAGGCCCCTGGCATCAAACTTTTTTGATAGTAACCCAAAGAAACACATTTATGTGTGTACACAGACATTTGGACACAGATGGTTCATTGCTGTGTTATTCATGACAGCCCCAAAGTGGTAATTACACTGCTGTCATCCGTGGATGGATGGGTAAATAAATGTATTATACTCATGCCATGGAATATTATACAGCCATAAAAAGGAATGAAGTAATGATACATGTTGTATCATGACTGGATCTTGAGATCATTATACTAAGCGAAAGAAGCGAGACACAAAACACCACATGGCGTATGATTCTGCTTATATGAAGTGTCCAGAATAGGTAAATCCTTGGAGACAGAAAGTAGTTTGGTGGTAGCCCAGGCTTGAGAAGAAATGGAGAGTGAATGCTAATGGGCATGTGGTTTCCTTTTGGGGTGATGAAATGTCCCAAAACCAATGTGGTTATGGTTGTGTAACTCTGAATTTACTAAAAGCCATTAAGTTGCATACTTTTAAGGTAAAAGTATGGGTAAATTGTATGGTATGTGAATTATATGTCAGTCATGCTGTTAAAAATCACATATATAGGGGCGCCTGGGTGGCTCAGTCAGTTAAGTGTCTGACTTCAGCTCAGGTCATGATCTTGTGCTTTGCAGGTTCAAGTCGCATGTCAGACTTTCTGTTGTCAGCACAGAGCCAGCATCAGATCCTCTCCCCCACCCTTCCCCTCCCCTGCTGCACCTCTCTCTCTCTCTCTCTCTCTCTCTCAAAAATAAACATTTTTTAAAAAAGTCACATTTACATTGCAATCTAGATCATCTATATGAAGCTCAATCAAAACCTACTCTTCTGTGTCTATTACACTCTGATCGACTCTAATCTCTTCCATTCAATTTCTTTAAAAAGTTGCTGGCTGTTTCCCACCAAATTAATTTTCCATAACCTGTACATTGATAGATTCCTCTCCATTTTACAGATGAAAAAACCGAGTCCCAGGGCTTAAGACGTGGGTGCAGCGGTACCCAGTGTATTAATGACCAAGCTGAGACTATAAGCTGAGCCTTCTGACACCCGGGCCCTCTGTGCCAGCCCAGAGGTTGGGTGTTCTTTTTTCAAAGATTAAGCAGAATTTGGGGTTAAAAAAAGGTACTGGCAATGAATAGCCTCGTTGTAAACACTTTCACGTGGAGTCTGGAGTGGTTAGGAAAGCTCAGGATGCGGAGAGGACTGATTGCATGGTTTTGCCTTGGGCACAGTATTCAGTGCGCCTACACCCCATGGCCACAGCTTATGCGGGGGGTGGGGTGGGGTGGGGGCATCTGTTTAGGTTTCAAGCGAAGATTCTATTTTCTGAGCGTTGTAGGGTAAACACTTGAGAAGTTTCTGGCTGTTATTTAGACTCCCTGGCTTCTAGCCCTTCCGCTGCAAGTAAAATTCGAGGTAGGGATTGATAGAAAGTTGAGAAAGTACACACAAGGAATTAGGAGAGAAGGGGAGCTGGTGTGTCCCTACAGCTCTTGAATCAGCTGTTTGGTGCCAGTGAATGGTCAGTGAACACAGCACAGCCTTGGCCAGAGATGCAAAGACGAGAGAATTTTCTCCGGGGAAAGGATGGGGAGGGAGGGGGAGGGCAGAGGTACCGAGAAGGGCCCGGTCACTGTAGGCGCGAACTTCATTCTCTACAGGGTTCATTTCTGAGTCTCTAGGAGCTGATTCAGACCTGCTGTCCCCTCCTGTGGCCCTTGAGAGGCCATTTCGTGGCCAGGGCTATTTTTTTTTTTTTTTTTTTTTAGTAAGTTTTGCTCAACATTTGGACAGAACACCGTACCTCCTTGGTTAATTATTTGCGTAAATACTTGCTCCTTCGTCACGGGACCGTCTCCTGGGTTAAAAAGACTCACGTGGAAATAAAGTTTTTCTTTAAATTTTTTTTAAAGTGTATTCATTTCTCACAGAGTGCGAGCGGGGGAGGGGCAGAGAGCGAGGGAGACACAGAATCCGAAGCAGGTTCCAGGCTCTGAGCTGTCAGCACAGAGCCTGACCCAGGGCTTGAACTCGCGAACCGTGAGACCATGACCTGAACTGAGGTTGGATTCTTAACCGACTGAGCTACCCAGGCACCCCAAACATCTTATTTTCTTCCTCCCCTTATGAATGACATGCTGGTCAAAGGGTCCACCTCAAGAATAGAAAATCCTGTCTGCGGTGAGGGGTCCGAGCTGGAGGTGGGAGGTGGGTGGAGGGGTGGCCCGTCCTTCCACAGGGTTGGCCTCCAGCAGGGCTGTGGTTACCCCCCTTGGTGCCTAGAAGGGAAATTCCGCCATTGGCTGGGTTTCCTGACTGCAGCCAGAGCCCCCTGTGCGTGTGGCAGTGTGGGTGGAGCTCTGGTTGACCAAGAACCTATGTCCGTCCTTGCCCGATTGAGAAAGCCAGGGGCCAGGAGCGTGACAAAGAGAATCAGAGCAGCAGATGTAAATAATACATAACAAAATAGTAATGATTAACCTTTTTTGGTGTAAAGCCTCTTTCAAACCGTGCCACCTACTCAGCGGGAGAGGCTAAGATGCTCCCAGCTCTGGCTGGCCCGCCTCCAGGCCCGGCCCCTCCACGTGCTCCTGTGTAGCCTTGGGAATGTGGTGTCACCTCTTTCAAACCTCAGTTTCCTCATCTAGCACGCTGGGACAGTCATATGCTTGCCTGGAGGGATGACAGCCGACTGGCATAAGGTGAAACATGACAGCGCATAGCCTACAGAATGGCCCCTATTCCGTGCTCCAAAATGATGGCTATTTTAATGAGTAGGCAGCACCTTTCCTTATTCCCATTCAACAGATTGGGATGCTGAGGCACAAGTAGGTTGTACGGCTGGCTCGAGGTAGTTGGGGCCTGTCCGACCTTAGACCTCTTTTTTTTTTTTTACCCATGTTGTCCTTGTGAGTCATCTGATGAATGGCTGTAGGTGTTGAGCTTAGGGAAGACACCAGGGCGGTGGGCGGGGGTCTGTGCTGCTTATTCAGATTTCTGGTCTGCCCAGAGGGAGTTGACTCTCCCAGGTGACCTCAAGGATGTGCACTGCAGTAGGGCCATCACACAGCCCATAGGAGTGGACCTGTGTCCCTCCCTTCCCTCTTCCTCTGTTCCGGGCATTGCTGAGGCTGAGGTGTTTTCCACTGCCCTTTTGAACTGAAGGACTCAGCTGACTTCTGGTTGTGCAAATTCCTTTGTCTTCCAGTTTCAGTATGCGTGTGCCTTCTGTTCGTTTTGTCTGTCGGAGATTGTAATCTGTCGTGGCAGATAAAGGCCCTTTCCTTCCCTCCCTCCCTCTTCTTTGATGCTGGCACATTCCTCGCGGCTAATAAGTATTGGATGCTCCCAAGAAACAGAATAAACACATTTAATACTGGATTGATTCTCTGAGGCCTTCCCGCCCCGTCTCCTCTGGGCCGGAGCATACTCACTCTTTGTCAGGCTTGCGCGCTCAACTGTGCGAGGCTTAGAGCCTGTTGGGCAAGATGATTAAAAACAAAACAAAACAAAAAAACCCATCCTGGAATGAACCTCTGGAGACGATTATCCTGGGTTCCCTTGGAAGATATCCTGTGTGGTTCCAGGGTGGTGGAAGACGGGAGTCTCGGGTGCGTGGTTTGTTTGCAAAGGCTGCCGCGCTCTGAGTGGGGCCTCGGTCTCGTGGCTCGAGGAATCCCGCGGCCTCTGGGTGGTAGTAGTAAAAGCAGTTTAAAGCAGGCTCATTACTGGACCAGTTATTGCTTTTGTTCAGAATGGCCCATCTAAGTCAGGCCCTATTAAATACAGCAATTTAACTGACACTTAGCGTCTTTAAGGAGATAAATTATCCTTTGGCCTGGTCACCTCCACTTTGAAATCTGATCATTGGTACGGGCCCTGGGAGAGTAGTTCAGGCGGATGCTTTTGCTCACAGAAGCCACATTTCAGTCATTTGTTCAGGACACATTTACTGAGGACCTACTCTGTACCTGATACCCCTGTAAAGCCTGGCTATGTGACGTGGGCCCTGCTTTTAAGGTGCTCACGGCTTTTGTTCGGGCATGAAACATGGAGTGAGCACCTACTGTGTGCAGAGCCCCATGCCTGGCGTTGTGCAGGAGACTGAATAACGGCGGCAGGTGCGTACCGGTGGGGCCCTTACCTTTTGTGCTGAGGGCTGCCGTGGAGTCAGTTAACTGGGCACAGCCTGGAACCAAGTGTGCGTTGTGAGAGAGGTGCAGCAAGTGCCGTGAGGGTGGAGGAAGGAGCCGGTCGTTCTGTGGGCTGGAGAGAGGAAAGCTTTATGGCAGAGGTGACATCTGTTGATCTTTGAAAGAGGGCCTCTCTGATGAGAGGAGCTTAAAGCAGGGCTCCTTCTCTAGGTCGTAGACTGGAGCCAGCAGCCTCCCCAGACAGGCTGCGCCTTTGCCCATCTCTCTTGACAACTGCATGGACGCTTCTGGGTGTTCTCGTTTGCGTGCCTCTTTGCATGCCTGCCGTGTTCTCACCCTCCCCACCCCTGCCTCCAGGCTTCAGTGCACACCATCCTAGCCCCGTCTCCCTCAGTCTCTTCCCGCTCAGCTCCCGTGTCTCGCTGACCCACTTGTGCCCTAATCCCAAAAACCCTAAGGGAGGAATTTGGGCCGCCTGTCCATGTTTTCTGGCCACGCCCTGCATGCCGCTGGCGCCTGGCAATCCCATCTTGGATTCAGGCTTGCCTGGCTCAGGCAGCAGTAGTCAGGGTCAGGCACAAATGACTATGGTGACCGGCTCATCATGCGCCCTGGGCACGGCAACATCCAAGAAAGGTGGGTTATGTGTCCTTTGGGTCCAGCATTGTCGCCCGAGAGAAGATCTCTGCAAGTGCCTGTGGAGATGTGTGTGAGATTGTTCACTGCAGCTCTGTTGGCAGTAGTGAAACATTGGAGAAAGTCTTGTTGACCATTTAAGGAGACTGAGTAAATAAATGGCGGTGCCATCACAAACTGGAGTGCTATCCAGCGACTACAATGAATAGACCAGATCTTCACATGCTGATACGGATAAATCTCTAAAGAAATTTCGAGTGGAAAAGAGGAAAGATCTATATGGTATGTGCCACTTGAGTTTATTTTACAACTAGAAAAACTGTATGTCTGTCTACCCAAGTAGTATCTATGTATCTGTATATAGTGAGTGTATGTACGTGCAAAATTATATATGCACATGCATCTATAAGTTATATATGGGTGTATATATACATATATAACATACATATGAAACGTGCACATACAATTGAGTTATGCATGTGTTGTAAAAGTAGTAAACAGAAGATACACCCCGGGATTGTAGTTACCTCTGGGATGACGGGGTGGGAGGGCCTCTCAGCCATCCATGTCACTAGTGTTTTATTCCTTAAGAAAGATGAAATACGGCAGAGTATTAGCATTTGTGAATTTGGTGCTCTGGGTACATGAGTCTACTATGTTAAAATCCCTATTCATATGTTTGAAATATTTCATATCATTAAACAGTTATGTTTACAGAACAGGCGATTGATTATGTGGGATGTCTGGGATGTAGCTTGTGAGGAGGAATGTTCTGGATGAAACACGTAGAAAGGTAGGTGGAACCTCGGTCATGCAGGCTCCGAGGCTTGCAGCCAGTGAGGTTCTGGATGTAGGAGTTGGGGAGACTTGACGTGCAGACAGTGACGTGATCGGTCTTCAGTGTGAAGAGTCGCCTTGGGGGAAAGAGCCCGGGGGCCCAGAGTTCGGGTATGAAGTGGTCCAGGCAGAGTGGGTCAAGGCCAGACACAGGAAGGAAGGGGAGGATGAATCTGAGAGTCCTGAGGTGAAGCAGTAGGACCTGGTGAAGTCAGGATGTGATGACCACATTCTAGTGGAGCCCTGGCCACTCCAAGGGAGGGTTGGCCGTGGAAGCGGTACAACTAGTTTAACCCGACCCCGGGGCTGAGGGTTGTAGCAGGTCAGTGGTACTTCCTGTCAGGAAAAGTGCGAGGAAAAGCAGGTGCTGGAAGAGAGCTTGGAGGAAACAATGGCTCTGAGGAGAAGGCGGCTGTCTCCCAGAGTCTGACTGGTCAGGAATGGAGTCTATAACGTTTTGTGATTTGAGCGTCATGTGGACGTGTGCTCAAAATGGAAAGTACCTACTGTATCTCCCAAGTCACACACTCGATGTCACTCACTACAGAAATGTCCTGTGAAGGAATTCTTTAAATAATAGGCTCCGTTTCTGCATTACTGTGCACTGTCTTTATCAAAAAAAAAAAAAAAATCTTTTAATTGAATTATTAGGTGGAAATGGTCTCTGGGGAGTCAAAGTGCCACCTGCTTTGTATGACATTTGGGTTCTGTAATGGTCTCTGTCCCCATGAAAATTGTGAAAAATATCTCAGTGGGACTTCCAAAAAAAGAAAAAAAAAGAAATAAGATTGTGGAAAATAACTTTTATT